>NC_041788.1:2227500-3564281 GCF_900090045.1 Plasmodium malariae | reverse complement strand
AACCCTAAAACCTGAACCCTAAACCCTAAACCTGAACCCTAAACCCTAAACCCTAAACCCTCCTAAACCCTGAACCCTAAACCCTAAACCCTAAACCCTGAAACCCTAAACCCTGAACCCTGCCCTAAACCCTAAACCCTGAACCCTAAACCCTGAACCCTAAACCCTGAACCCTAAACCTTAAACCCTGAACCCTAAACCTAAACCCTGACCCTAAACCCTGAACCCTAAACCTAAACCCTGAACCCTGAACCCTGAACCCTAACCCTAAACCCTGAACCCCAAACCTAACCCTAAACCCTGAACCCTGAACCCTAAACCCTGAACCCTAAACCCAAACCTGAACCCTAAACCCTGAACCCTAAACCCTGAACCCTAAACCCTAAACCCTAAAAACCCTGAACCCTGAACCCTAAACCCTAAACCCTAAACCCTGAACCCTGAACCCTAAACCCTAAACCCTGAACCCTAAACCTAAACCCTGAAACCCTAAACCCGAACCCTGAACCCTAAACCCTGAACCCTAAACCTAAACCCTAAACCCTGAAACCTGAACCCTGAACCCTGAAACCTAAACCCTAAACCCTGAACCCTGAACCCTGAACCCTGAACCCAAACCCTAAACCCTAAACCCTAAACCCTGAACCCTAACCCTAAAGTTATACTAGAAAAATTAAAACATAAAAAAAAAGTACTAAAAAAAAATGATTTAAAAATAAATATTAAACAAAAACAAATACAAAAATAAAAGAATATTTTTGTTCAATATTGAAAATACCAAAAAAAAATAGATAATAAATTTGTTTTCCTTTTTTTTGAATTTATTTTTACATAACATAAAAATTATAATATAAAAAATATAACAAATATATTTCATTTTTTTATCATATTTATATATGATAAGACAATATATACATAATCAAATATTTTTAAAAAAGGATAAGTTCTCATAAATTTCAGTGTAAATAACAATTTTTATCTCTATATATGCTACACTAATTTTTTGAGGATAACCAAGAATACTATTATATAATCTTACTTTTGTATAAAGTGCCAAAAATTATTTTCTTATAATATACATGCATGTAACTCTTAAATAAAAATGTACGTACATATATAAATATATCACCACCTTTTTTATTAAAAATTAAACAGAATATACTAATTCTGTTATTTATTCTTATATTTTGTCCTACAATTCTTTGCTTTACCGTTTAAATAACCTATCCACCTATTATCTATATCTTTGCCCAATTCAATCCAAACATCTCTAGTATCTCTTATTATTTGAACAAATGTGGTACTTTTAATACGTCCTTTTTTAAGATATAAATATAATTTATTAAATGATGATTTTTCTTTTTCTTTTAGTTCATATATCATATCATCATAGACTTTCATCCACTGTTTATTTTTATAATCATCATTTATACCAGAAGATTTAGTTAATTTTTCCCAAAACATCATAGCACGTACCATCTTATCAAAGAATTTTTTTCTTTCACTAATGTTAAGATGTGTAAATATATTAAACATAGCTGTACTATCTATCGAAGTACCTAAACTCAATATTAATTCTTCCAATTTATCTTCTGAAATATTTTTTTGTTCTGACTTATTATCTGTACATTTATTAAAAAAACTTGATTTCTCGTTATCATCTGAATAATTTCCATCATCCTCATCATCACCATCATCACCATCAGAAGAAAATGAAGAAGATTTTTTATCTACATTATTACATCTTTTATCTGTTCCTTCCTCACGATGTTGCTCTTTTTGATTACTATTTTCATCCAAGTTATTTTCAGTATTATTATCATTCTGATTATTATTTTCATCTATGTTACAATCATCATAACTACTATTTTGATTATTAGTTACATCCCCGTTACTTTCATAATTACCATTTTGGTTATTGTATGTATTCCACATATCCCCAGTTATCTTTTCATTTTCGCTATTACCTTTATCCTCCATATTACCAAAAGTAACTTCATTTTTATTATTATTCGTATCGCTGCTATTGCCAAAAGTGTTTTCATTTTCATTATTATTTGTATCATTGATATTGCCTGAAAATCCATTATTTTCGCTATTATCTGTATCCTTAATATTGTTAGAAAGATTTTCATTTTTGTCATTTGATGTATCCCTTTTATGCTGAGAAAACATTTCATTTTGTTTATTATTTGTATTATTATTACTACAGTTAGAAGAAAAATTTCCATTTTGGTTATTAAGTCCAACGTACTTATTATAAGTGCCAGCATAATTTCCATTTTGGTTATTATAATTGCCAGAAATTTTTCCATTTTGGTTATTATAAGTGCCAGCATAATTTCCATTTTGGCTATTATAATTGCCAGAAATTTTCCATTTTGGTTATATAATTGCCAGCATAATTTCCATTTTGGTTATTATAATTGCCAGCATAATTTCCATTTTGGTTAATATAATTGCCAGAAATTTTTCCATTTTGGTTATTATAAGTGCCAGCATAATTTCCATTTTGGCTATTATAATTACCAGCATAATTTCCATTTTGGTTATTATAATTGCCAGAAATTTTTCCATTTTGGTTATTATAAGTGCCAGCATAATTTCCATTTTGGCTATTATAATTGCCAGAAATTTTTCCATTTTGGTTATAATTGCCAGCATAATTTCCATTTTGGTTATTATAATTGCCAGAATAATTTCCATTCTGGTTATTATAATTGCCAGAATAATTTCCATTCTGGTTATTATAATTGCCAGAATAATTTCCATTTTGGTTATTATAATTGCCAGAATAATTTCCATTTTGGTAATTATATGTATTGTTACTACCACCATAAAAATTATTATTATTATTATTACTACTTACACCGCGTTCGTCATTTGTAACAAAAAATTTTTCATATAAATCATTCATTTCTTGGATATGTTTATTATTACAATTATCTTTAGTTACTTTTGTTAAATTACCATATTCTAAACAATTTTCACTCTTATATCTTATAACATTTTCTTTTTTATTTTTTAAAACGGGTTCACCTAAAATCCTTGAATATCTATTTCTATATTGTAATTCTGTAACTATAGCACCTTCATAATTACACATGTACTGCAAACATATTTAAAAATATAGTTTAAAAAAAATAGTTTTGTTTTCGTTATAATTTAACTGACAAAAAAAAAAATTAATATTAAAGGAAACGAATACGTTCATGTAATAATAAAATTATATATAATCTTACTTGTAATAGCAAATAAAGCAATGAAAGAATAAGGATATTCATATATCTTGAAAATTCATATTTTCTAATGCCATTTTTACTAATTTTAACATCTACCCCTTTTAAAAGGTTTGCAGAATAATGGTTATAATTTTCCTCATTAGCTAGTAAGGATTTTCTAGATGAAATATGAATTTGAGAGCTCCAATATTCCATATTAAATTCATATATTTAAATATATACATATAACATATATATATATATTAATTATAAAAGTAAAATTTAAATGTTCTTATTTATGAGAATGACATTATATAAAACAAAATATTTATTTGTTTGTATAATTTTTTAATTTTATTATTCTATACTTCCTAATTATTACATTCAAATTATTTATCACTCCTTAATTAGATCATTCAAAAATATGTATGTTGCACCGTTTTATATTATTTTAAATAAACTAAAATATAAATCCAGCTTTCTCTTTAAGAACATTTTCTGGTAATAATTTATAATTGAGGTTGGTCATAAATCCGTATATCAAAATAAAAACATAATCATTAAATATATATGATGTAAAGTCAATTTTTCTTACTTCCTTTTAATAATTCATATGGCTAAATGAAAATTAATATTTCTTATGACTAAATTCTTGGATTTTATTAAAAACAATATATAATATTTTTAAATAGCACATTAAATATAACCAATTTTTAAAAAAACAATTTCCGTTTTCCTTTATTTAAGATCTACCTATAGTTGATGTAGTTTTAATGGACATTTATTTATAAAAAAATATATATTATTCATTTATTTAAAAAGGAAAAATATATAAAAAAAAGCCATAACTTAATAAAAAAAAAAAATAAAAATTGTGTGCAAAAATTTTTATTGTAATTTTATATATCTATATAAACATAGAAAACTTACGATAACTTTTCTAAAAAATTTAAAACATGCTTATTATAACTATCAGGTATTATACATGCAGCCCAATGATTTATTTCGATTATAAAGGTTGGTTATATTTGTATTTTTTATCTATACTTCTTCAATCATTTTTTCGCTTCAATTTATTTTTCCTTTTCATTCTCATACTATATATTTTATATGTAATAACTTCTTACTTTCTATATAATAAAAAATAAAAAAATTATTATATGTCGAACTTTAGATATTTTTCCAACCATTTTGTTAATTATTTAATTATTTTAAAATTATCGTTCTTAAATTAACAGAAATTATATATTGTTAAACCACATTATTTAAAAATAGAAACAAAATAATTATCAATATAAAATATAACATTTGGTCGTTAACTAAAAAAAACATATTATATATATTATTTTGAACTTAATTGAATTTTTTTTTATTTTATATAAGGAACGTCATAATTTAAGTTTATATATAGAATTTCTTTTAGATTTTTTTTTTTTTTATAATTCAATAATTGATTCTAGTATTTTTATATTATTTTTTTTACAATTTTTAATTATTTTTATATTTAAAAATAAATTTTTGAATTACTATAAAAAAATTATTAACATGTGAATTATTACTGTTTTAAGATCAATAAATAAAATACTAGCCAAATTTTTTATTTAGAATAATATAGATATAATGGAAAGTCCTTAAGTAAATATAACACAAAAGAAAAAAACATTTTTTTCGTTTTTATTAAAATATGTTTATCCATACTATTAATTTCATCTCGAAACTGTTCATATTCGGTATGGCAAAAAAAAAAATATAATAATAAAAATATATTATATTTTTTACTTATTTTTGTTACCTTATATTTTATAAATATATCATTAATCCCTATATAAATATAATCCATATGATAATTATATTATTTTCATAATAATTTATAGGGGCCATATGATAAAACTTCTGATAAAAAACTTAGCCTTAAAACATTAGACTTAAGAACTGTAAGATCATTAAGATAATCAAATGAAACTAATCCAACACATAATAACGACATTCCAGAAAATGCTAATAATGATCCCTAGCATGTAACGGATGACCTAGAAAATGAATAAGTTGATAATGTAAATAACCCGGAAAATAAAGATAATGCATGAGAAATTCCACAAATGGAAGAAATTGAAGAAGACTTAGGAAGTCTAGAAGATATATTAAAAGAATAAGAAGTAGATTATAAAAAATTAAAATACATAGCAATTACTAAAAAAGAAGACCATTTAAGACATTTAGAAAAATTTGTAGTTAAGGACGAATATACGGAAGCATTGCAAGATTTAGCTATTTCATTTTTAAAAGAACTCTTAAAAACTCAAGATCCAGAACAAAGATTAAAAATAAAAGCAAAAAACAAAAAAGATACAGATAATCTAGTAAAACAGTAAAAAAAAATCAAAAGACGTAGATAGGTACCCAAAAAACTTAAGTGTATACAGGTTAATACGAATAAAACCAATATTACCAACATTCCGTCATGTGGACATTATATTATATAAAATTATAATAAGTATATATTTTGCAATTTTTTTCAGTTACTAATGCAATTATTTTACCTTTTTTAAACTGGTGCACATCAATAAATGTGAGAATTCATATGAAAAAGAATGCAAGAGTTATACATTACAAGATTTTATTTTCCTATAAAGAAAATTAATTTCAAATATTAGTTATTGAAGGATTTATCCAATACAATAGTACAAAATAAAAATATAAAGGTATAAATATTTAAATGCTTTTTTTATATGAAATATATATTAATGAACAAAAGGAATATAATGAATACTTAAGCTTATTATGTAATTTTAGATTTTTTTTTCTACATTTCTTTATTTATTTATCTATCATTTCTTTATATTTTTTACATTTTTTTTGTTTTATTTTACATTTTTTTTGTTTTATTTTACATTTTTTTTGTTTTATTTTACATTTTTTTTTTGTTTTATTTCACATTTTTTTTGTTTTTTTTTTACTTAAGCATTTTGGTTTTTACGTAATGTTGATTTTTTTGTATAAATACTTGTATTTTTTGTTTATTATTACATATGCATAAAAATCTATTTTATGTAAATATCATAAAGATTATATAAATTATATAAAATAGATATCATTTTAATTTTTTTATATATGTGGGTGTAATATTATATGTATATAAAAATTTACTAAAATGAACTGAGATCACAATTGTGTTTAATTAATCATATATTGTATAATTTCTTGATATAGTATGTTTTATTTTCGTATGTTATGGGTAAATTACTTATTGTACTTTTAAAAAATTTTTGTAGCTCTTATTTAATTTAATTATATAATGTATTAATAATTATTTTATTATTTGTCACCACTTAAACATATGTTGAAATTTTTCAATATATTTAAATATATAAAAATATTGGTATAACATTATGATATTTAAAATTTTTTTAATTATAAATTTGTGAATATATTATGAAACACATTACTAACTATTAAAACATTTGGTGCATATTTGTTAATTTTTCTAATAATAACGTTTTTGTAGTTTCAAGAAAAACTAATATTAATCGAAAGGACAACTCTAATGAACAAGTAAATTACTATATTCTTGGCTTCATGCCTAAAAATAATAATTAATTTAAATATAATAAATGAAATAATGTAAAACAAGCACATTTTACTTTTATTTTTCTATATTTGCAAAACAGTTAACCCTCGTAAATTATCAATATAGCACTGAAATTATATACTAATAAAAATAATATAAAAATATTTCATTATGTTTTTTTTTTCTAAATATTAAAAAAAGCTAAAAAAATAACTGTATATATACATATATATATAAGTGTTATTAAGAATTAATCTAAAATAAAATAACCTTAAATATTTTATTTTTATACACACAATTTAGAACATATATTGGTATACGTGTTATTTTTTGTTACGTATAAATTTTATTCCCATATGGATAACATTTTGGGCCTATTGAAAAAAATTGTTTTTATTTAGTAATTATTCATAATTTCAAATTCTTATTTCTTTATATAATATTAAAATAATAAAGCAAAAGGGAATTTATAATGATTATAAAAAAATTTTAAAGTAGCTATTCTTCCTTTTGCGAGCTACATATAAAATTATAATAATGAATGAATAAACGAATTAATCAAAATATATATATAATTTTTCTAAATAGCGTTATAAAATTACTCTTAATTATATATCACGTAAAAAATTTCAAAATAGAAATGCACTTTTTTATATATTTACTTTAGACATTAAATATCTGTAATTATAATAATGGATTATTTTTATGAGTAATTACAATTATAAAAATAATGAATATACAATGCATTTCAGAGTTATGTAGTAATGCACATTTAGCCCTAACATTATTTGGCAACTGACATATTCAAATAAAGAAAAAAATAGTTACAAGTAATATTTAATATATATAATATTTCAATTATAACTCATATAAATATATATATGTACATAATATTAAAATTATATTATATTACAAAATCAATTGTACCCAGAAAAACTGCCCTTTAAAAACAGCTAAAGTTACAAAGGTTACAAATATAAAAACTTGATATTTATCATAAAATACAGTTTTCCATTAATGAATATGTTACAAAATTTTGTTCTTTAAATTTTATTAAACTTTATGTATATAACACATAAAATACATTACTAAATCCATTTATAAACATGGCAGGTTTATTAAACGTTTTTTTATTATATAATATTATTAAAAAAAAAAAAAAAAAAGGAATGAAATTTTTTATAATAGAAAAAACAATTTATGCACAAAAAATTCTATAAATTGGTACAGGATGAATACATATAATAAAAATATAAATACTAATTTAAAATTCTTATACTCAATAAAAATAAAAGTGCTACATATATACACATTTCCATAATAAAATTAAGAATTAATAAAGATAATCCTTTGGTATATCATACTTTAGAGCGTCCTACTAATTCCTCTTTTTCTTTTTTCAAATTTATCATTTTTTAACATTTTTCCCTAAATATTTCTTTAATTATTTTATGAAAATTAAAACGAACTTTTTTAATATTTGTTTTTCACAGTATATTTTATTGTTCTTATATTTCTTATAACCAAAATATATTAATACACAAAGTTATAAAAGGATTTTATTATTTATCATGGTAATAAAAAAAATAAATAAATAATGAAAATTCTTTAGATAAAAATTCTTAAAGGGGGCATATAAATTTAAAATTCCACAACTTCCTTAAAATAACAATTTTCTTAAGATTCATATTATTAATTTCAATAATTTGAAGTAGAAACAATCCCTAAAAAATCATTACAATATCCATTCTGAACAAGCATTGACAACTAGTAATTTATATCTGAACCTATTTTATTATTTCTACATCTTTTTAAAAACAATTAAAAAGCGTTTATTTATAAAAGTAAAAAAAAAAAAAAAAAATTTATAATCTTTCATGCAATGGACTTCAAAGGAAAATGCACGTTTTTCAATAAAAAACAAAATAAAAAATACTTTACTAAAGAAACAAACATCACACACACCCATATAGTGTTCTTACGAATCTAATATAAAAAAAAAAGATAATGCTCTATATATAACAAATTATGTACACCATGTAATTGTATACATTGATAAATGTTCATTATATATTATTATATTTTTTGATCTATAAAATAATTTTCAAAGAAAAAACGAAACTCTAAAAAAAATGGGATTAATTAATAATTCGTATTTGTTCACTTTTTTTTTAAAACTTTTTTAGTTGGTTTATATACAGAAATAATAAAATTAAATTTTTTTTAATTGTATTGTATATCATATTAATTTATTTATTTATCTATTTATTTTTTTTTTTTTTTTTTTTCTTTATGGAATTTATTCTAAAAGTTATTTTTTTCTTTTTTTCAATTAAAATTTACAAATAAATTTATATATATATTTATATATCCTAAGAAAAATTAATTTATGAAATATAAAAATATATAAAAAGTAATATCTATAATACTATTATAAAATAGTAATTGAGCTATTATAAAATGGTTTCTTCTATTACTGTTGCCTTATTTACTTTATCGTCCGTTCTTATTTTAAGCAATATTACTCCAGTATAATAGAAATTACGTATAAGTTAACATGCTTAAATATCTTCTTAACTGTGCATAACATTATAAATTACTATATATTACATGAAATTGTGTTTTCAAAAATGTATTTTAATAATATATTTTAAATTTTGTTTAGTCTCTTCAGCATGAAAAGAGTTTCAATGAACGCAGACCGTTGGATGGATCAGAATTAGATGAAGAAGCAGGAGTACCAAAAGAGTGGAATGACGAGTGGAATAATTGGAAAATAGGCTTGGAAGATGACTACAAGAATTTTATTATATCTTTACAAAAAGGAAAAGAATCTTGGATGCAACATAAATCAAACGAATGGAATGAATGGATTAAAATGGTGCAAAACAAATGGAAAGATATTTGCGAAAATATTAATAAAATATATAAATCACCTATTTATAAAAAATCCTTAACATGGAATGAAAATTTCTGGAATAAATGGATTCATACCGAATGGAAACAAGATATGGGTAAGGATTGGCAAATTTGGATTAATGATGTTGAAATAAATATGAGAGAGTTAATAGATGATAGATGGAACCACTGGCAAAAGTACCAAAAATTTTTATGGTTAATGAGAAACTGGACAGATGAAGAATGTGAATGTGTGAATAATATGGAAAATAAAAAAACTTCAGATTCAGAAAAAACAGAAGAGTTCATATATAAAGGGAATAATAAATTTTATTGGAAAAATAAAAAATGGGAAAATTGGGTACAAAGTAAAGAAAATTTTATTACAAAGATTAAGTACCATAATTGGTTACAATGGAAACAAGAAAAATACTCCATATTTAATAAATATCGAGATAATCTTATTGAAAAATTGGCTAATGAAAAACAGTTGTCTGTCTTTGTCACCGATGGATAGTATATATTTTAAAAAGAAAAATCATACGTAAATATTTTATCAAATAAAACAAATAATGCATTTATACTATATTTTTCTATAATTTAATTGGCAAATTTTATGGCAACCAATAACACATATAGAACGAGAAATTACTGTGATATTATGATAAAAAAAAAAAGATAAGAATATATAAAATAGGAAAAATAAATATAAGGGTTTTCATTATTTGTTAATTTATACGATGAACTTTTGCCTTTAAATTTCGGTAATCCGTTATGGTAGTAGACGCATACATGGTTAATATATATTATGTATACAAAAATTTTGCGTAATATGAGCATTAAATAATACACCTAAAATAAAAAGCGCATTATAATTTTCTTACATTGCATGGTACATTCAGAAGTTACTCATAACAAACTATTTCTTTAAAAAATGAAAGGTAATGGTATATGTGAATAACATCATATTATATTTTAGGGAATTATCATAATATTAATGCACATAGAAATACGTTTAGATGAGAATAATATATTTATAGGTACGAAAAGTATATTAAGTATTCATAATCATTTTATAATTTAAAATGAATTCTCAAAGATCAACAGAAGAACAATCCATTTTATAAACAATTATGTAGTTTTAGATAAAGAAAGATGAAAACAATATTAATCAGTTGGTTTGTGTTTAATTATTCTGTATTTATCATTTTTCTAAGTACTAGCATAATATTCATATTGTTTGTTCTTTTTTGGAATTTTATTAATTTATGTTATGTTATATAATTCTTTCTTCAGTTTTCTCAAGATTGAGTTACTGTAGTTTTTATATAAATCTTAAGTAAAGGATTAATAATACATTATTCAAATTTATTTTATATTCATCTGAATTAATTAGATTTTTATATTTCCAACTTAAATTTAAACATTGAAGTTAATATTTAACTCATACATATCTCTTATCCATTGTAAAAAGATGTACAACCTAAAAAAAAAAAAAAAATTAAACCTAATAGAGAAAAACGAGTAAATTTTTTTTTTATATATATTTATATTTTTATTCTTATTACGAATTATATCTATTTATACGATTTTATTCTTAGAGGATATATTGACAAATATTTTTAACAAAAATCTTATCTAAATCAACATAAACCTCATTACCTTAATCGTTATTAAAATGAAGTTATTTTCCCCCCTTTATGGGTTCAAATGAAGGTATATTTTATGATTATTCTTGTAATTTATATTGGTTAATAAAATAATTAATTGTTTATATAATTAAAATGTACGATGTATTATACTACTAATAGATTCATATTAGATAAATAAACTATTAAAGAACATTAATCGTTTTTTTTTTATACTTAATAAAAAGAAACATAATTTTTTTTTTTTCCCCATGAGAAGAAAAATAAATAACTTTACGAGAAATGTGCTTTCCTGTATGACTAATGTATAACAGGTAAATATGCTTATTAGATTATATTAAAATTCTTTTTTCCTTTTAGTAATTTTTATTCATATAATTAATAAAACACATTTTATGTTATATTAGTACTTAGAGCTATGCAATATATAACAATTCATAAATTATTATTTCAATTCAATTTTATATTTTTTAAATTTTTTAAAATTCATTTTAAACGTTAGATCAGTTATTTTGTATGTTACGAGTCTCTATTGATTTATTTAAAATTCTTTTCTTTATTAGGTATTGCAAAAAAGAGGAAAAGAAATAATATTTCATGGGATACAATATAGTACAATACACTACCAATAGAAGTTGTTTTGCTTTTAAAATAGACATAACCAAGGAAATCAGAAAAGGCTAAGATATCTATTTGTGATTATATACTTTTTAGAAAAAATAAATTAGATACATATTTTAAATGACTTATAATCTTACAAAATAATATAAGCAAATTCATAGATTACTTTAACAGTGAGATATATTTGTTATATACTTGTGATAGTTCTCAAACCCTAATTTTAAAGCAATATTTTCCCATATAATTTACTAGTTTTATTTAATAATATCGATTAGGAAAAAAGGTTAATATACATATCCCCCTATTGAAAAATAGTGTATTTATGATGTTTTTCTGCAAACACATATATGAAACTTAAATATTTGCTTAAATTTTATAAGACCGATTATCACGAATATGAGTTGCAACATGATTTAAATATGTGTGCAATTCAAAAGAAAAAAAAAATTTATATAGAATAAGATAAAAAAAATATGTGTGCTTATAAAATCTTAAATAATATATTTTTTAAAAAAGAATAATCTAAAATTATTACACATGTCATATTTTCCTTGTTCAAAAAATAATACATTAAATGTGCATTTTTGCCACAGGTATATTTAATTTTATTTTTTTCCATTAACTATAATGTTGATTAAGAAATGTATTTATTTTACACTTTATTTATACTACTAATCATAATTGAAATTTTTTAATCTTATATATTTTTATCTTAATAATTTTTATCGAAATGGTTTTTATTTTTTTTTATATTTTTTCAATATTTATAATTTTTATTCAGAATTAAAAAAATCTTTTCATATTAGCATAATTGGGTATGGTGCATAATTAAGGATGAAAACCTGAGCTATATGTAAAAAATTTTGTTCATTTGCAATTAGATTTCATATAAATATTATTATACTATATAAATTTTTATGATTTTGCACGACTGTTAAAAAAGTTTTATATAATTAACTCCATTTATAAGCAAGTATTAAATTAATTTTAATAATAATTAATTCGAAAATTATAATATAATATAATATAATATAAAGTTGTCTGAAAAAATGTTTTAATATTTTTAACCATTTTAATTACATTTATTTATATGTAGAGTAATCTCATTTTATAATCTTTTCTCAATTTTACTTTTTACATTTATATATAAATTTATAATTGCCTATTATTCTTTGCATTATTTTATTATTCCATTATTCATCATCTATTACAAATGTAAAATTTCCCTTATCATATCTGCTATTATATTATTAATTTTTTTTTTTTTCCTTATATATATAATATATATGCATTTATGCTTTTTTTTTTTTGACAACAATATTTATAATAATAATTACCAAAACAATGAATCTTTAATTTTTAAGTAATACTCAATTATATCATTTTATATATGATTAACACTTGAAAAATATCCTACACATTCCCAAGAGAACTATATAATTTGTAAAAAAAATATTAGAAATGTAGTAGTAACTTTAATTTTACATATTTAAAATTCTTAAGAAGCAAAATTAAATAAAAATTTTCTTTTTATGTTTTATGTGTAATTATATATCAATCATTTTAGTTTTAAATGCTATGCTGCATTAATATTTTATAATTTGCGTATATCAAACAAAAGTTTTCTAAAAATTATTCCTCTTTTAATAACTTTTTTTTTGTTATTTTCTTTTTTATTTTTCCTAATAATTAATTTAAAAATTTACTATATAAAAATGATTAAAAAATGAAGTAAATCATCCTTTTTTAAAATATATACATTAAATTCCAGTAAGTTCATTTTATTGTATTATGGTTATGTCTGATAATATATATATAAAAAGTATATATTTTATTTATATATATTACATATATATACATAAATAAATATATATATATTTTTTTTTTTTTTATCTAAATTTTACACAATTTTACTATGGATTTGGACACACATAGTATTTCCTAAATAATTTTATGTGTGTATATTTTTTTTTTATTCAGAAATTAACTATTTTAAAACTTTCAAAAAATCTCAAATACTATTGTATAGATAAATGTATATTTTTAATGATTACTAAATTCTATTTAAATAAAAGTGTTCTAAATTAATCGTATTTCTTGTAAAAACTATATTTTTAAATATATTTTTTTTTTTTAATATCATTAATTGTGTAATTAACTTAAATTAAGTTTAAAAAGAGCCTTCGAAGTTCTTTGCAATATCAGGAAAATAAAAAATATTAATATCATATTATATCTCAACCTTTATTAAATATTGTAGAAAAAATATTAATACATGTAAAAATTTTAATATTACTAATAATTTAACAGAACTTTGAAGAAAGGCAATATGATTATAAGAGCAAACATATATTTATTTTTTTTTAAAATTTTTACTTTTACCAATTTTATATGGTCTCGTCAATATTCTAAAAAGGTAACATGATAAATTAAAGTTCAGAATTTTATTTGTATATATCTAATCATTTTAACATTTTTCCTTTGAAAATTTTGTTTATGTTAGAAATGAAGATATTTTTTAAACAATAAATACGTATTTTAATTTTTAGTCAACTTCCATAGGTAAATTGTGTAATAAGAGAAACAGTAGATTATTAAAGAATAATGTACGCTTAGAACCACAGCAAAATTACACATCATTAAAATACAAATTAACGAAAATATTAGAAGAGGATGATGGCATATTATCAAAACGATTAAAAGAGTTAATGAGTAGCGAACCTTTTCAAAGTCAGTTACATGCTCTGTTACGTGATGACAATATTCAAAGACGATTTTATGTACCAGTGAATGATTCAAATGCTGAAAAGAGGTCTAATAGAGGAAATTACTGTAATCTGTTTGAAAAACAGTTTAATGAAGGAAGTAAATATGTTAATGGTTTCGAACAAAAACAAAATTATAAAAAGCGAGCACAGGAAAATAATTTGAAAAGAGTACCAAATGTATTTAGGAATGATGATAATTCTGTAAAGAGATATGGTTCATTAAAAGATGAATATATCCCTGAAATTATATCCGATGAATTAAATCATGAATATGATAAGGAAAATTTATTTTCTTCATTAAAATCTTATTCGTACTCGGATGATCCAAAAAATATATTAAGATACAGTACTCATAATAAGAAGAAATATATAGGATTTATAAGATATATAATAAAGAAGTTAATGAAATATTTAAAAAAGTCAGATGCATTGTATGAAACAGAATTAATAAATATAATGTCATATTATAACAATCAACAAGGAAGGAACGTACGAAAAAAGAAACGTAGTTTAACAAGAAAAATTAAGGATTTCTTAACAGTTTTATCTCCGATATTAGTATTTGCTGTAACTTTAGTATTGTGTTATATGTATAATTCAAATACAGGTATTATTGTATCATCCATATTCCTTATTGCATCTGTATTATATGTTTGGTATAAATATAAGAAATGTAAACGCCTTTGCAAATTATACGGAGAATTTAATGTAAAACGTCTTTTAAAAGCTGATGAGAGACGTAGAATAATGTTACCGTATATATCACCAAATTAAGAGACATAATCTGAACATCATTAAAATTATATAAATTTCAAAGTAAAGCTATATATATATATATATATATATGCATGTAATGTACTTTAGATTTATGAATCGTATACTGTTTCAAAGTTTTATCTAAAGTTATTTTCATCTGATTTCATATTTACATTGGTATTATTAAATCCACATATGTTTGATGCTTTTTATTTACATTAATAACTTGGTATAACTTTTATGGTAAAATATACCTTTTTAAAGAATTTTTTTTTTCCTTTTTTATGGTATATTGTATTTATTTTTTTATGTATAATATTATGCAATCTACTAATTATTATATTCATGTATTTTTTAATTGATTTGTGGAATGTGCAATTGGAAACATTGCATTTAAGTTGACATTTTTCTTTTTAAAAAGTACATTTTGCTATATTTGTATCTTACTTTTCTGAAGGCTTTTCAATTATTAATTAAAGTATAATATTAATTTTTGTTTAAAGAATTGTAATTTAGTATAATCATCATTTAGCGTAAGTATACTTATTTAACTTTTTTTTTTTTTTAGTTCCATCATGTTCTGACGTTTTCTAAAATTATATTATTCTCCATTTTTTCACTTTTCAAAAAATAAAAATAAAATTTCTTTTTTTCATTTTTTTTTTTTGTTATCATTAATATTATGTTGTTCATAGCCAACACTTAAATAACTTCATTCATTATATTTCTCCAAAAGAAAAAATAGAAACTTTAATGTCAACTTTTTTTCGTAGTATAATTTTCCATCATTGTTTCTTTTAAACTGAAGTATTAAAATATGAATTTAGTTTCAAAAACAGTTATTTTTAAAGATGTTACTTTAACTTTAATTTGGTAATATCTTTCATTTTAATAAGATTATTTAATTATTTTAGGAGGGTGTAGCCTTAAAGGTTAGTATATATTTAGTATAAAATATCTCTGTCTAATATTATTATATATCAAATTAATTTAAAATAGTATTATAATTTTATTATATAGTATTCAAATGATTTACATTTATCCTCCATATGGAATTCCTTTTCTATTTTTAAATAATTCCAAAAAAGTCTAACATTATATATGCTATAATCTTATATTTTCACTTCTATATAAAGTCACTAGATTTTTTATTAAAATTTAGTTCATATCGCAATAGGAATGTATAATAAAAATTTTTTTATGCATCACCTAAATTCGTATTTAATCATAATTTTGTTTTACCTATTATGTTATAATATTGAAATCATTAACGTTTTATATTTTGTTCTATTAGTTATGTTGTTTAATATTAATATTAATAATTATGTAACACGCGAAAGTAACATTTAAAAAGCAGTGTTAGAAATTTATTTCTGTAGTGCGAACTACTAAAACTCTTTCTTACCAAATTGTAATTTAATTCAAAATAAAAGTTAAAACGAACTTCAAAAATTTTATATGTTGTCAAATAAAAAGTCCTAATACATATTTATTTAAAATTAAATATATTTCATGTTCACAATAACTTAACATTAATAAATGATAGATTATTGCAATGATTGCATTTTAACAACAATCACTGTGAAATTAAGTGTAATATACTGCAATATAACTCAATATCATACAATAGTGTAAAATACAATATAATTTAAATATTTATCCTTTTATTTTTTTTCCTTTAACGTTTTTTCCTCAAGTGCAATAAACATCTCAAATATTATAATATAATTCTATATTACTCATAAGTAAAGCATTTCATATATCTTTTTATATTAATAATTTTTATTTCAATAATTACATTATTCCTATTATATATTTTTATATTTATAATTGCAACTAAAATATAACAGCACTAAATTTCATTACTTTTATAAGAAATTATTCAACAACACAGTGATTATTAAGTATCACAATTACTATATAAAATTACATATTTCACAATATTAAAAAAAGAATAATAATGTGATCTCTTTGTGCGGTAATATATTATTAATAAAATGTTATATTCAATGCTTACAACTATTAAGATGACGATTTAATATTTAACTTTTTTTTTCCTTGTAATTTAAAAATTCTTCTTTTTCAAAATTTAAGTTATATAGCTATTTTATTTTTTTTTTTTTATTATTTTTCTTTTGTGTACTTTTTTCACCCGATTTTTCATAAATAGTAATAATATTAATTTCTATTATTCCTTTTATGTAATTTATGCATATGTATAAGAATAACGCTAAAAAAAATTGTCATATGTTACATTCCGTTGTGAAAATAAATTTAAATTTGCTTAATAAAACAAACCTTATAATAAAATAGAACACAATACAAAATAATTACCCTTTTTTAAAGTGTATAATTTTAAAAATTAAATATAAATACCTAATTAATATTGTAAAAATTAGAAAAAACTGTTCTAACAACTTTCATCATATTTTCTTTCTAACATGTTGACAAAATGAAGCAAAAATGGTGTTCAACATCAACGTTTTCTATTATTATCAACTTCATTATTTTTCATTTTTATTTTTCAAAATCATCAAATAATATTTTAGGAGAAATTATAATGAAATGAAAATAAAAACAAAAATGTTTGTCAAATTAAACAAAATATAGATACTTATAAAAAAATAAAATGTCCCTTTTAATACGAACAAAACATTGAAGCCTCTTAGGATTATATAATAACCTTGATTTTATATTCAATAAAAATACCAAATCAATAATATATATATAAAAAGAAAAGATACATGTATTTCATATATAAAAAGCGATAATATTTAATAATTGCTTTCTTAAGTATTTTTAGCTCCTTTCCGATTTTTGTTTTCAATAAATATATTTTAAAAAGTATAATATATGATTTATTTTTTATATTATATGTTTTTTTCGATTTTACAGTTACCACTTTAAATAGTTAACTAAATGTTTCATGAAACTGTTATTCAACCCTAAAATAACAATAATTTTAGGCAAAGAAAATACCTCATACTATAAATAATATATCATCTTATATGAATATATATATTTTTAAATATAATTTAATATGAAATATTTGCTAGGAAAAAAAAACATACAATCAATATTATTCTTTGTGTCCAAATTTGAATCCATTAATAATTTTAATTCTTATATATATTTAACTATAAGACTATTTTTTATTCTTTTTATAACGAAGTTCAAAAAAAAAAACATTTCTTATATAAATAGTTACAAATAATTTTAAAGATAAGCATAATAGTAAAAATACCATATGAATGATAAATTAAATTTCTAAATGTTCAAAATCCAATTTTAATAAAATGATTGCAGAACAAACAAAATTTCAATAGTTTGTTGTAATGTCTCTTGTATGCATAGTTTAATTGTTGTATAAAATCTTTAAATATATAATTAAGAATATAATAATTGAAATTAAATTTTTTTACTGTTATATTTTTTTTTTTTTTTATAACTTATTTTTATGTAATACCATTTTTTTAATTTATTATTTTTTCATTACAAAATGACACCAGAAATTAAGAAATAGTTAAGAATATAAATAGAACATTCCTATTATACTAAATTTTACTATTATTGAATAATTCTTTTTTTTATTCTAACATTTATTCTTTTTTTTAACAAAAACATAAAAAATGGAGCTTAGTGGTAGTGAGGTGGAATTAGGTAATGAAGTTGTATCGCCTTCATTTTTTAGTAAATTTCCTAGATTTAACTGTAACATTTTATCAAATTATATGGATACAAACTCTTTGTCTCCATATGTATATGTTACCGTATTTACAATAATTGCTATTGCCCTTTATATGAAATTCAATACGCAGGTAAAAAAAAGATAAAAAAAAAAAAATATTATATAAAGTACAAATTATTATGTATAAATTTATTTTTACTTTTTTATTTAATTCTTTTTTAAGAATATAAATTAATAATATGGAAAAAGTAATTATTTGTAAAAATAAATATACTTACTAATTTTTTAATCCTTTTAGAAATCAGAAAACCAAATAAAATTAGAAAAGGAACAAAGAAGAAAACTGAAAAAAATAACTGTTGAGCAAGGACTTCTTGAAAAATCAGAAGAACTTAAGAAACATGCGTGGCGTAATTGGATGACGAAATTAGAGATAGATTGGCAATATTTCAATTCATATCTAGAAACTGAAAAAAAATGCTGGATTGAAGAAAGAGAAAGTGAATGGCAAGAATGGTTAAATTCTATGGAAAATAAATGGATGCATTATAACGAAAATATGGATAATGAATATGAGCAAAATATTTTAAATGAATTGCCAACATGGGATGAAAGTACATGGGAGACATGGATTAAGACAGAAGGAAAGAAATGTATGTTAATGGATTTGAATAAATGGATGCACGAAAAGCAAGTCATTTGGAAAGAATGGATCATAAAACAATGGAGAGAATGGAAAAAAGACAAAATATTAACTTGGTTATTGAAAGACTGGAGACGTGATGAATTTGAATATTGGGAAAAACTCAAATATATAGAAATACCAAATCCGTTAAATGAAAGAATCAAAAAAAATCAACACAAATGGGAAAAAAGGGTATCCATGGAAAAAGCACAATGGAATAGTTGGGTTCGTAGTAAAGAAGGTTTATACTATAATGAATGCAAAAAATGGAAAAAGCTGAAAGAAGACAAACAGAATTCTTTTAACGAATGGGTAGAAGTTTTTATTAATAAATGGATTAATAAAAAACAATGGAATGTATGGAATGAAGAGCGGAAAAATGTAGTTCCCAAAGAAGAATGCACCAATTAAAAAAAATAATCTTTAATTCTAAATTACTATTAGTATGTTTCCCTACTTAAGTTGCCGAAGTATTATTCATTTATCGAAGAATAAGGAAGAGCACGATGTATATGCATAAACGTAAAAGTACAAACACACTGAAATATTTTGAAATTTTCATCTTCAAAGAATTATATTTTTGAGAACATTTATTATTTTATATTATAAATATGATAGATTTAAGATAATAATGGATAAATGGAAAAAACCCTGAAAACTTAAAATTATTGAGAGCACAAAAATTGAAATATATATTACTTAAATTATTAAAACCTATATGTTTAAATAATATTTCTCACATTCTTTTTATAACAGGGTATATGCATTAAATGTATTTGTATTTAAGTAGAGTTTGCATTACATGTGCTTTTTTTACATAAGTATTTTTTCCCTTGTTGAAAAAGTGACATTGCTTTTTATTATATTTAGTTTTATATTAACAAATATATATTAAAAATAATATTTCCATAACGCTTATTCATTAGAAAATTGTTTTTTATTTTCAGAGTACTCTATATTTTTATACATAGATATTTATAAAACTTGTTTTCTATTAAATATAAGATATATAAATATTAATTTTCCTTTCCTACAATTCAAAAATATTAAGGCGAAGTATTACCCTAAAAACCATTTTAATTATAAAAAATAAAAATAACCTTAATTTTTAACTTTATAACAGTAATTTTGAAAGTTTAACTGTTTTATTATATGTATATAAACAGCAAATTTTATCGTAACAATTTCATTTGTCTACATAATATAAATTCTAAAAAAAAATTTTATTAAATCATTAACTTAAAATCATTTCATTTTATCGTTAATTATTTGTATCTCCCATTTTTTTCTAATTATAAGAATTTATCGCGTACCATTGTTAATTAACCCTTGAATGGTATTAATGCAGTTTATACTTTATATCATTTTAAAATAAATAAATGTAAAAAATCAATTAATCATTTTTGTTACATAAAATTTTTTCTGCTTTGAACTACTATTATTATTATTACATTAATAATTTAGTTTAATTTTTTCTTCTATGTTGTCATGGCATATAATACATTTATCTATTCTCCATTCTTTCGTATTTACATAAAAAAATTTATTTCCTTATCCATAACGCTTTTTCTTATGTTTTAATAAATTCTTCAGTTCTTTTTCAGTTAAAAAAAAAAAAAAAAAATTTTTGTATTTTTTATCAGTGTTCCATATTCAAAAGATATATTTTCCATATTAATCTATTATAAAATTTTAACTGAAAATAATGCTGATGACTATTAAAAATGCACATGCACACTCATTTTAAATTTTCACGTAATTTTACTTCTAATTCTCATATTCACTTATATATATGTACATATATTTACTGATTATTCAATTATTGCGAATTCACATATGAAGTAATTAAAATAAATTTTATTCGTTATTATTATGTTCACATAAATATATGTGCACATTTTTTTTTTTCTTTTTTTTTTTTTTGTATTTGAAATTTCCATTATTGTAGTAAGTTCCACTGTAAAGAGGTAAAACTGTGCACTGTAAAAATATTTAATTTGAGAATTTTTACATCATAGTTTAAGAATAATAGAACTTTGTACATTCTATAATAGACCCCTTTATAATCAAAGTTGAGTACAAAAAAATCAAAAAACATTTTTCCACCTCTTATAAAGCATAAAAGTGAGCAATTAATTATATCACCTTATTTTTTTTATTCAGCACTTTCCCCTAAAGAAATATGCGTGGGAGTTATGTAATAATGTGTTAATGTTCTAATTATTCACATATATTACATATCTAATTACTTAACCTTTCATTTTGTCCTTTACTAAAATTAAAGTTAATAAAACATATATATTAGATAAAAAACTTTTTTAAAAAGAAAATATGGATCATCACTGGTTTAAAACATTATTTTTTTTCTCATATTACATTTTACTTAAATTTGCCCCTTTTTATACTTTCATCAACTAACGTTATTCAGCACATGATATATATATGTATATATTTTTTTTTTTTTTACTAGTAAAATTATTACGAAAATTCTGAATTTAAAATTAATATGCAACATTAAAAATATGTCGACTACTTATCAATCTATAATCGTCTGAATAATTTTAATTCATATTATTTTTATATCAGTATTTTTACGAAAATATTGTTTTGAGTATAATTTTTCTTTATGCATACATTTATTTATATCTTAATTTCAATTAATTTACACATTTAAAATGATTGAAGTTTTAAAAAAGTAGAAAACGTTAAACGAATAATATCAACTTATTTCTCATTGTGTATTACTGAACTTATGATAATCTAACTGTTTTAATATTATTACATAATTGCCTTCTTAAATATGATGTATCTCATGAGGAAAAACCATAACTGTTTCTTTTTTATAAATGTTCTAACGTTGACCCTTTTAATATGGATATGTAGAGATAATGATGAAGTAAAACAGTGTAACTGCATTTAAACATTACAAAATAGTTCTGTTCTTTTTTTTTTTTTTTTTGGTTAATATATAATTTACTTTTATAAGGAAAATTTTCTTATTATTTAAATAAATTCCCACACATAAATATTTGAATACGTTCTTTATTTTTTAGTATAACTATTGTAAACTTTTGGATAGCATACACAACATAAATAACTCACTCTACATAAGAGCTAACCGATCACTATGTCTAGCAGATGTATATGCTCAACAAGATTATAAACCTTTGAAATTAGGTTTCCAAAAATACTTTAAAGAATCTCAGCATATTTATGAACAGCCATCTGATGGAAGACAGTTTGATGATATTTTTGAGGATAAACTTGAATTATTAAAAAAGTATTATAGTATTCAAAATAAACCTTATTTAATGAAACATGATAATAATTTAGAAAATAGGTGTAAAAAAGAAAAATATGACGATGAATTTGAAAAACAATCTAAAGGATTAAAGCATAATAATAATTCTGAAAAAACACACTCGCCATTAGAAGATTTTTGGAATTTTGAAAAACGAGACGATCCATTAAGAGTTCATGACATTTCTAAAAAACAGTACAATATATCAGAAGATTATGATACTGTAAAGAAAATATATGATGCATTACAGGAATATAACAAATTTGAAGAACAAGACAATTCATTTTATTCACATAATGATATTGACAACATGTATGATAAATTAAAATATGATGAAACAGCTCAAAAATTATTTAATGTTTTAAAAGCTGACTATAATTTTGAAAATTCACTTGATAAATTAAATTATGATGATATTACTAAAACAATAAATAATTTATTAAAGTATGATAATTCTAATCAAAAATCAAGAAATAACTTAAAATATAATGATAATAATAGTAATACAGATTATGAAAAAATATTAAAAGGAAAAAAACTTAACTTGAAGAAATATAAATTTCGTAATATATCTTTTTTATCCAAGATATACAGACTTTTAAAAAGAATAGATGCAATATATGAAACAGAAATATTAAAATCATTGGAACTTAATTCTTACAGTCAATACAAGCTTATTGGACGTAGAAAAAAAAATAATAAATTAAGACGAATTATCAAGAATATTAAAATTTTATCTCCAGTTATATCAATGGTTCCCATTGTAGGAATATTTTTAGCTCTTAAATTAAGTGCTGCTGCTATTGCGTTTTATGTCATGAGTTTTTTTGTAATAATATATTTCCTCTATAAATATAGAAAATGCATCCGTTGGAGGAAAATTTCCCGATCGTGTGAAAAGGATCAAGCATTTATTAAACACCATAATATAGAAAAAAATCCTGCAAAACCTATAAATTTCTTGTAAGAATTATAATGTACAAAAAATTTTTATGTATTAAAGAGTACTATATATATATGTACATTCCCACAATGTGTATATATATAGTCGGTGACACTGGAGTTATGTAATTTTGCTTTAAAAATATTCCCATAATGTAAATTTAAATTTTCAGCTATATAAAAGTGCCATTTATATTTTTATTATTTATTTAAAATATTATATTTTCATAATAATTTTAAGAAAATGTAAATTTCAAAATTTTTTTTTTTTTTTTGTGTGGGTTCATAATTTTATAAGAACCACAAATATTTATTTATATAAAATTATTTATTAAAAAATAATTCATTATCTTACACTGATAAAAACACTTTAAAAATTTTAAGTATTTTTGTAAGTATAAGAAAATATAATTTATCCACAATACAAACACTATTTTTACTTAAATATATTATTTGCAATATAATTAGAATTTTCCTTCGAATATTTAAACTAGAGTTTTGTAATTCAGCTTTATACCTACTGCGCAACACAAAATTTTTTATCATGGACAAATTCGCGACCTATAATATATACGTATATATATGGTTCAAACATATATGTAAACACATATATTTTATCTGTTATATTTTATTGTTTTCCTAGAATGTTAAAACTTTTCCAAAAACACTTTTTACCTAATTACACCATTTATACATATATCTGCTTGTAGTACGGGCATATGTTTATATCTATTTTGTTCTACACATTTATATTATCATCTTTCAAATAGTTTTAAAATCTCTAAATTTATTAATCATTTTTCTTATCTTCCAACTTATACATTTTAAATTCATTCCCTAGTAATACAATTATATTTCACTTAATATTACATAATCATATTTACAAAGATAAATAAATAGTTTTTAATCAAAACCACTATATGAATTATATGGTTAATGATGCCTATTATTACGTTGTTGTTCATAATTATTTTCATCTAAATATGTTTCAGGAACCTCTAACAAGTTATTTGTGACTCTACCTTCCATAAATTTTCGTACTCTTTCTACCACTTTATCTCGATTAAATCGACGATATATAGCAGATTTGTTCTATTTAAAAAAAAAAGAAAAAGGAAATAAGCATATATAAATTATATTTACTTAAAAAAAATAAATATTTACTAAAAAAGAGGGATCCGAATCCTTCTAGTTTATATATTTATAAATTTAATGGAATTTTTATCTTACCTTATGTTTGTAGAATGAATAGAGAAAATATCCAAAGAGTATAAATAAAGATGATAAAACAATGTACTTAATTGATAAACCACGGTTCTCATTCCAACCTTTACATGTTATTGGTACTAAACGATAATCCTGTTTATCACTTAGATCTTGTGATCCCTTAAAAATATTTTGTACAATATTATAAAGTGTGCTAAATATAAATCTATTATTGTTCATAAGTTTTTCGTACATACATTCGTTCTTACAAATGATCTCAGGGAATGTCTCATCTATATTTTGCAAATTACATTTATTAGAAATATTGAAGATATTATATTTACTATCATCATTTAATATAGATTTTGCATTATTAAGAATCGAATTTTTTTCTTTTTTCACATAATTAGAATATTCTTGACATTTTTCTAAACTGAAATTATTCTTCAAACTATTTTCAAAGTAATTTCTATTTTCACAAAAATCATCTAATTCTTTACGCGCATATATTTCATTTATTGATAAATCATTCGTTTGTCTTGAGCATTTAATATATGGATTTTCCTTTTGTAAATTCACCCATATAGTTTCAATAAATTTTATCCAAGTGGGTTTTATGGATGTTTTTATATTCTTGCTTGTAGAATAAAAATGTATTTCGGTATTTAACCAATTATTAACATCTCTGCAACGCTTTTCTGTACTAAGGTCGCTATTTTTAGACGAGATATATTTATAGTTTCTTATAAGTTTCTTAAGAAGGTTTTTTAACCAATACGCTTCTGGAATATCAGTTAATATAGTTGATTTATGTAAATTCAATTTTTCATCTTCTACTTTTATTTCTTTTATCAATTCATTATAAAAGTTATTTGTTGGTAGTAGAGAACCCATTTTATTTAATGCATAAAAATTAATGAATCATAATAAATATATATACATCTTTGATTATTTTCAAGAATCTTCTTTATGTTTCTGCTAATTATTCGTAAAAAATAAAAAATTATATATCATATATAAAGAACTTTAAATATAAAACATACTTTTTCCATTTTAAAAGGATTCTCTCATAATATTTAAAGTCATATGTAAATTAATCAAATAGAATTTATGAATGTAAACAAAATCTTATTATAATTAGGTTCAATTACTAAAATAAGAAAAGCATTGACATTTCTAGATACAGGAATGTTACATTTTGAAAGTTTAAATGCTTAGTTCGTAATATGAAACATGCCTAAAATCAGATTTAAGTACAAATTAAAGTAAAAATTAACTATTGTTATATATAAAACCCGTCATTGTATAGAAATAAAAATACATTTATCTAAAATTAGTTTATAAATATACATATTATAAATAGTAAATTAACCTATAAATAAAATAATGATGGAGAGAATAAAAGAGACAATTAAATTTTCATTTGTTCATATACTCTTTCCCATTATTCTTTATATATTTTAAAGCATAACCAATTATTTTTTTATTATAACATAATTATAAAATTAAAACATTGTTTTTATTACTTTTTTCAAAAAAATATTATTTAAAAAAATTACAGAATTGCTATTGCAAGAACAAATTAGTTTTATAAAATATATGTATGTTATTTATGTTGAAAGGATCGCGTAATTAAATGTAAATCCCCAATTTATAATTTGCAATGTATTTTTTTTTTTTATTGATAAGAATAACAATATTGATATTTTATTTAATATACTAAGGTTGAATATTAAATGTAGAAAAAGTGAAAATAACAAAAATATTTTGATCTTATTTATGAAATATACATATATATATATAAACATGTAATATATATGTATTTTTTTTTTGATAGTAAAAAAACAGTTTCTTTACAGGCTTATATTTTAAAAGTCTGTTAGTTATTAAAATGCCTTGAAATATTTTTCTCTGAAATATTCTATCTGTAACGTATACATTATTTAACACTCTTTTATTTTTTGAAATTATAAAATTTTTACAAACTTGTGGAATTGTCTTTACCTATTTTATACCTAAAAATATAATCTAATTTTAGTTAATATAAAACAGTGCAAATTGAGAACTCCGGGGAATTTTGCTTCTACCTAATATAAGAAATTTTACTTTAAAATTTCTCTTCAAATAAGTAGAAAAACCCGAAGAAAAAAGAAATATGAACCTTTAAATACTATCTAAAACAATTAAATGTTGTTCCATAGAATAAATCGAAAAATATATAATGATAAATGAATAAAAATGTATGTAAGAATCAATAATATACGCCTAACATATATTTTATGTTAAAAATAAGATCCAAGAGTAATTTTGTTAAATAATTGTAATATATTTTTAATCATATTACATTTATACTTTATAATTCCTATATTCTAAATGTTTTACGAAATGAATATTATATATGCATTTACAAAAAAAAAAAAAAAAAAATTTCACAAAATTTGCATTAAATTTTATTTATTTTTTCTTAAGACTTGTTTTACTTTTAGAAACATTGGCTCCTATTAATATACTTGTTAAAATACATCCTTGCTTATGCGTAAAATTGTAAAGTATTATTATGTGTAAAATATTCCAGATACATTCAAGTAAATGTAATGTAGTTTAAATATATTAAACTCAGAACGTAGTGAAGTTGTAATATTAACAATGTACAATAACAAAGTTGTTCTTACGTTATACACTTTATATGCTAAGCTATATTTTATTATATCTGTATTGTAACGAAATTTAATTTATTATATTTTGGTATTATTTTCCCCATTTTTCTTTTTAAGTATATTATATACATATATATAGATATGCATATACGTATGTATATGTTAATTTTGAATAACATAATTCTAACAAGTTAAAATTTCATCCTTTTTATTTGACTATAAATCGTGAAAAGCTACAGCAATGCTACACAAGCTAATTAAAATATTTTTAAAAAATTATCATTCTTTTTAATAATTATATCAGAAATATTTTTTCTTTTTTTTTTAAAAAAAAATTTGGATATAATTTTTCTATGAACAGTTTTTTCAATTATGAATTATGTGTTTATTATTTCTATAGTATAAAAAGTGAAAACGCTAAAACAAAGTATCTTTCTTGAATAGTTATTATTGACATTCTTAATAACAAATGTATATTGTGGTTACACTTCATGCGTTATTACCTTTTTATGCTTATATTGAATAAGTGTTTCTTTAAATATTCCAAAATGTATTAATTCTTCCTTCAGCCAAAAAATAAATACACAATTTGTAAGATGTTTCTTCTTTATGAAAATTATGCAAATAAAAAATTTCATTTAAAAATTTACATTTATTTATTTTACTACTACAGTTTTCTATATAATTAAATACATAATTAAAAATAACAGTTATGGTAACAATTTACAAATATTCTTTGAAGTATTAGAAATACATAAGCAAAATTTTTTTTATTTAAATTCTGTATTTCAACGTTTTATTGTTATTTTGAAACGTTCAGTTATAATTCTAATAATTATAATATTATTTATTCTCACAAAAAACAGAAAATTGCATGTAAGGTCCAATTTTTTATGTCAGCTTATTTTTATAATCCCAGAAACTCTTAATGTTTTGAATTATATATATATATATATATATATATGGAATAAATATGTCATATTTTTATATTTTATTACCAAAGTATAAAGAAAATTTTAATGAAATACATCTATAACAAAATAAAAAAGAAAGGTGAGAAAAAAATAAAACCAATAAAGAACCAAAAAAAAAATAGCAGTAAAGAACAAAAAAAAGAAAAAACGACAATACAGGACCAAAAAAAAAATAGAAACAATAAAGAATCAAAAAAAAAAAAAAAAAAATCACTAAAGAACCAGAAAAAAAAACAGAAGCACTAAAGAACCAGAAAAAAAAAAAAGAGCAACACAGAACCAGTAAAAAAAACAACAGCAGCACAGAACCAAAAAAAAAAAAAGAAGAAGCAACACAGAACCAAAAAAAAAAGAAGCAACGAACAAAAAAAAAATAGCAATAAACAAAAAAAAATAGTAATTATAATAATGTGACCTTAAAATGTATTCAGAAAAAGTATCGTTTTACAAATGTAAACAAAAGAAAGGCATTGTTTATACGTCATCATTATTAGTTTTTTTTTAAAATTAACAATTAACAATATATATTTTTTTATTAATATCTACTTATATATTTTTATTTAATTCTATGTAGAATTCGTATATATTTATGCATATATGTTTCTGCATTATGTATAAAAATAATTGAGAAACATACATTTTACTCATTTTATGTTAAGTAATATTAGAACTAAATGAATTGAAAAAACGTACACGTTTGTTAATTCATTCTTTTACTATATATAAAATGTACTTTCATTTCTTTTTTTTTTCTTTTATTTATTCGTAAACAATGCTTAAACTATTATAATATTTGAAATAATATTATTACATAATTTTTATAAATTATTATGAAGTATATTTGTTCATTTATTTTTAGTAAAATATATGTAACTTCAATAACATTATCTGAAAATATAGCAATTGTATAATATTCAGATTTCACTGGATTTTTCGTTTCTTTTTATGTATCTTACATTTTTCATTATGTATTATTTTTATATATAACTCGAAATTTAAAATATATTTTTTTTTTTTCCAAGCTTTGGAGAAATAAGAATAACGTTGACAAAAAATTATAACATTAGATGTATTATTTTATTAGGTAGAGAACATATTTTATATATATAACTAATTTTATTAGTTGCTACAAGAAACCATATTTTGAAAGCTTTAATAAAAAAACAATATGAGAAAAAATATAAATATTTTATTTTATTTCGTTAAAATATGTTTATTTTCCATTTTAACCTGGATTTTACGTTGTTCTAACTATGTAAGACACTTAATATTTATCAACTTATGACGATTGTATTTTCTTTTGTTCCTTTGTCATATTCATATATATAAAGTAAGGGAATTTCATATATAGTTTTCCTATTATATTTAATATAAATATATATATTTTTTTGAAATTTTTTAATATTTGTCTAATTATTAGTTTGAAGATAATAAAGGGTATAACAAGAAAAATAATACCCAAGGACCACTGAATTCAAGAACTAATAGATTATTAACAGAAGGAGGGAAAAAAAAAAAGGCAAGTTCTTCCCCAGTAAAAAAAACTAATATAATAAAAGAAGTTATACATAGTGGATATAAAGAATATCAAGAACGTTACGATATAAAACGTCATAAAATCGTACAAGATGAGGAAAAAGGATTTAAAGATTGTGATGAAACATACGAAGGATCAAATTATGGGTTTACAGATAAACGTCCTTACACTTCAAAAGACGAAGAAAAGGTCGCCCGAACAAAAATATATTCATTAAAAAAAAGATTCCCATTTTATTCTATATCAGCCTGTCCATATGGTACAAATAAATCCATAGAGCGTGGGGCAGCAGATTACATGGATGAATGTAATAAAATAGTTAATGCACTTAAGAGTATTCCTAGTACTGATGAAGAAGAAGAAGAAAAAAAAAAAAAAGATGATGATGATGACGACGATGATTCAAATGATCCATCTAATTCTAGTGCCACTTTATTAAAAAAAAGAAATATAAAAGAAAAAAAATATTATCCTGTGAAAGAAAATCCTCCCACGGTTGTAAGGAAATATATACGTAAAGGAAATGCAGCGTTAAATAAGAAAGATCTTATAGACATTGTTGATTCATTTGATAATGCCAATAAAGAATATACAGCATTTTGTTATCCAGAAACTAGTGATCATCCCTATGTTACAATTAATTATTATAATGTAGAAGATCCTAAAGATAAATCACCAAAGTCAAAAGGAAAAAAAAAGAAAAAATTAATTAAACGAAGGGTCTTTAAACAAAAAGAAGAACAATCAGAGAAATAAACAGAAAATAGAGAACACTGAACCGAATGTGATGCATTATATAAACGAGTAATCAATAATAGACCTCCAACAAATATGGAGGCAATAAAAACAATTTAACTCATGAAAATTCTATAAACAAAAGAAAAAAAAACAAACAAACACAGAAACTGAAACCAGAATCATTATATAAAAAACCAGAACCATTAAATAAAAACCTAGAGCAAAAAAAAACAAGGCAATTAAAAAACAACGAAGTCGTGATCTTATTAATTATATAGTTAGATAAGAAGTATTTTTTTTGAACAAATATAAAATGAATTGGTTTATTTATATATAGTATGATAATTAAAAGAATTAGAAGTTATGAAGATACAGAAAAGAAATAAATTCAAAGATAATATATAAAAATAACACAAAAATTATACGTAAAATAGAAAAATACATAAGGAAAAAATTAAATACAAATCAAAAAAAAAAAAAAAAAAAAAAAAAAAAAGCAATTTTTGATTCTGTACAATTAATTAATAAAAATCATACTGTTACTAATTAAAAATACATCATTATAAATATTAAATCTATTGCACCTGAAGTATATAATTAAAAATTCTACTATTATGTAGTAAACATATAAATAATTTGTCTAAATTCAAATATTACATCAACTTTTTTCCAATGCAAACTTATGTTTTCCTCTAAATCTATATATATTCCTTACTATATTTTTTTTTTTTTTTAATTACCTTTGTCATCCAAATATGTTTAAAATTTCTGCGCTTATGTAAAACACGCATTTTCAGCAATTCGAATTAAATTTATATTTCCATATATTTGCATAATTAAGTTTATACATTATTATTATAAATTAAGTTTTAAAGAATCCAACTAAATCAACAACTTAATTAGTACTTGCAAAGTAAAAAAAAAAAATTTACTCTTTTTACTTGCATTTACGTTTTTATTAATTGATTTTATAAAAAATATTTAGTATATATTTTAGATTAAAAACAAATATTTGTAAGCTTTCTATTTGTAAAACAAATGATAGTAGTTTCATACATACAGATATATTTATATTAAAAATATTTTATTTTATCAGATTCTAGTATGAATTTTATAAGGAAAACTTACTATATTGTTTTTTAAATATATGTCACAAAACATTATTATACGTTGAAATCCAATAAATGGAAAGTTAGAATTTTGAGTGATTACATATTCTACTAAAAAACATGAATTAATTATTTTGCATTCATTTACTGAACTTTATAATGAAAAAAAAAAAATATATATATATATATAAATATGATTCACTGTAATGAAATGGAAAAATGTAGACTACAATGTCATATAATTTAATAATGTAAAATCTATTTAAGAATATTTAATAAAAAAAAAATTAAAAAACAAATACAGCTCATTTGTATAACATTTTTATATATCCATTAGCATGAATATAAGGTGTTACTAAATTAAATATATATATCTTCCACAATTTTCATGTTAACATTTTCATTCTCTACTCTTCTAAGAATACGAACCTACACATATATTCACACACATATATATATATATTTATTTATATCTCCATGTAAAATTCAATAAAAATTAGTGTGGTCTGGAGCAAAAGCCATTGGGATAGAAACTATTTCTTATTCATGTATTACAAAAGTTATCCTCTTGATCGATTTTCTGTTAAGAATTATTTGTTATTGTTCATCTTCTGTTGATGATTTGCACATTAATATAAACATAAATTAGGGAAAATACTTAATAATCTTTTTTTAATATATATATACGGTGTAAAAATTTTATATTTAGCGTTCTAATAAGTATAAATTCCAGAACAATAAAAAAAAAAAAAAAGAAGGTGCTTACTACATTAATGAACAAAAATTATATAAAGTGTATATTTCATAAATACTCATATTATATAATAAAAATCCCCATTTATGTATTAACAGAAACTTTTCAGAAATGTGCATGCAACTATATATTCATATATATACTAAAACAAATGATAAAAAGGGAAAAACAAAAAAAGCGACATTCTGTCGCGCCAATTTCATGAACCGCTTTTTCGGAAATTCCGCTTGTTGTGGTCACGCGATTTTTATTTTAAATATTAATATTAATCTGTTTAAAAAATAAAATTAGTATAAGTTCAATATCAGTAAAAAAAAACATAATAATTACAAGAAATAAGAACAAAAAAGATATAAAATTTTATAATAATATAAACTATGAGGAAGGTACAGTAATATAGTTCAATATATATATATATAATATGTCATAATTCCTTTACAACAATATATATAACAAATTCTTAATGCAATTCACAAAAAATTAAATGATTAAAATTTTTATTATTATATGGACAAAAAAATGTAATTTTTATAAATATAAATACAAAAGTATGTTTAAATTCGTGTTATGTATTTATACAAAAATAATAAATTAACTATTATGTTTTAAATCCTCACAAAACTTAAATTGACCATTTTAACCTTTTATTTAGATATAATTTTTTTTTTTTCGTATATCTGTAAATATCAAACACAAACTTCTATTAACTTGTCTGTTTACTTTTGAATGTGATATAATATATTACAAATATATAATAATTTTAATTATAGCATAAATACCTTCATATTTAATTTGTAACTAATAAATTGTAAATAATAATTATATATATATATGCATTTAGAAAAAATTTATTCAGGTTTAAGTAAAATATGTATTTATCCATTATTTATCGTAATTATTCATAATAATGATAATTATTTTCGTCAAAAGAAACTTCAATAATTTCTTCGTCTCTGATATTTAATTCATTTACATATTCATGGTGTTCTTCTCTTGTTTTAAAATCAGCTTCTTCTACATTATCATAGTCAAATTTACCATTAACGACAACAAACCCAGCACCAGAACATATAAGCAAACCTAGTGCAATTGCTCCTGCATAAGTAAATTTTTCACCTGCTTTCCACCCTCTTGCATTATTTTTATATCTAAATCGTTCATTTTCATTTGCACTATCAAAGTTTTCATAATTTGTATTATTCGCTAATCGTTGTAATTCATGTAATGCACTATAATCATAATTCTTTACATTGCTAAGCATATGATGATTTGCACTCTTGTTTTCTGTGTCTTCCGAGTTATCTATCAATGTATCTGTCGATTGATGACTTATCTTATCAATATTGAGATCACTGATTATATCTTTAAATCCTTTTTTGTTTAATTCATCTTCCATTTGTTTTATTTTTTTTCCGTTATTATTTGTAAATTTTTTCATTTTATCAATATAACTATGTAAATTGTTTATTATTATTTCTGCTTCCTCTATATACCTTTTTGTAGATACATATACACTGTTATTCATATTTATAGAATATACACTAAATATATTATTAATATCTTCTTTTATGTTTGTTACCCTCTCTACTATATTATTCATGGTTTGTAATTTCTCTTTTGCCTCTTCATAATAATTTAAAATATTCTTGGATCTCTTTTTTATTTCTTCCTTATTTTCTTTATTCTTTATGCTTTTTAGTTCATTTTCAATATGTTCAGACATTTTATTAATATACTCATCAATGTTATCCTCATTTATGCCATTCGTAATACTGCTTTTAATATTATTTAAATAGTCTTCTATATGAAATAAATTGTCATTTTCAACTAAGTTCATTGAATATTTTTCTTTAATATTACTTACATTTTTCCAGGAGTCATAAATAATATTCTTTATATCATCATTATTTTTGGAATATGTCCTATTATTCCTTATGTTTTCTAATACTCTCTCAAACGCCACGATTGTGTTTTTTAATTTTTCTTTAACTTTTATTATATAATCTTTTGCATCATTTGTTATGTCCTCATTTTCTTTTATCTTGTTGTTATCATTTTCAAAATCGTTTACATCAGCCAGTAGGCTATTTGTTCTCTTTATTAAATATAAAATATTTTCTATATACGTTTTCAACTTCTTATCTTCGTTACTGTTATCTTCTTCTACTGCATACAACTTTTGCATATTATCCACAATATTCTTATAGGTTAAATTAAAACGTTGAATAGATCCTAATTCATATTCATAACCTATATGTCGTAATTCCTTTTCTTTTTCCTTTATAATTTTTTCAATGTCTTTTAACTTATTTTTATTATCTGATAACTTTGCACTTTGCTTCTCAACCATATTACTAAATATCTCTCCTATCTCAAAATATTTATCGCTACTTAATTCCATTTCTTTTAACTTTGCTAAATTTATTTCTTTATATATTTCATTTATCACTGTTACTTTTTCCTTCAATTTATCATAGTATTTTAGAACCTCTTTTTTACTATTGATTAAAGAATTTATGTTTACTTCTTCATTAACGTCTACTAATTTTTTTTTAATATCAATAATTATTCCTGTTGCTTCTTTTTCTTGTATTTTTAAATTATTATAATGTTTAATTACTTCTTCAACATTTGTTAATGTGTAGTTATTAATTCGATTCCCATCATAAGAATTATTTAATTTACGAATGTCACTATTCATTGAATCAGAGTTCTTTCTTATATAAACCACGTATAATTCAGCATATTCCCGTTGGTTCTGAATTATTCTTAAATAATTTGATGTTTTAGAATTAAGATTACCAACTAAGGAATCATACCATAATACTTTACATTGTTTTCCTATCACTAATAACTCATCATAAGAAGAAACAATTTCTGTGATTCTTGTATCTATATCATTTATTTTTTTATCTATATCAACCACAGAAGAGTTTTCTTCTAGCGCACTTACAATAGATGTTTCTTGTTCCTTCATCATTTCAATTTGTTCTTCTAAATTATTTAAAGTTTTCAAGCTATTATTAAGTTCTTCTTTTATTTTGATTATATCTGATTCTTTTGGACTTTTACTCTTCTTCTCGTTGTAAGTACTACTTAATTTAGCTAACTTTTCATATTCTGTCTTTTCCGAAATGATATCTTGATATTTATCATCACATGATAACTCCTTTAATTCATTAAACTTATTAAAAGCATCAAGAATTTTATATAAAACTATACTTCCTTTATTACTTGTTAAAGTAAATTTATTATTTAACTCATTTGTTGATTTACTTTTATAACATATATTTTTACCTTGTCTTATCCACATTTCACTTTCTTCAAGTTTATTGTCTATATCTTCAGCATTTTTAAATATTTTTAGAACTGTTGAATAGGAAATATCCATACTTTTGTATACATTTGATTCCATTTCAATTTCGGATTCATATTTTAAATTGGAGTTTAATTTTGATGTTATCTGTAAATGTTCTTCTGGAGTTATTTCTGTGTCCATTCCTGATATTACTTTTATACCTATTAGATTTGCTGTTTTAATCATTTTTCCAAAAACATTTTGTGCTTCAGCCTTATAACAAGAATGTATCTTTTTTTTTATTTCATTATTTTTATCTATTGCTTGTTTTAATATATCCAATGAACTGTTTTCATCGTACGTTTTTTTGATATTATCAGTGGTTCTTTTAATAAAATCATGGCTTTCTTTTACTTTTGAATGTTCTTCTTCACACTTAATATTTACTTTATCTAATTCATCTTTCATAACATTTAGTAACTTAAAGGATTCATTTTTTTTAATATTAATCATATTATTTTTTGCATCATTTGCCTTGTTTTTAAGAATCACTTCTTCTTTTTCAGCTTCTTTTCTTAGACGATTTGTTTCACCATACTTCACATTATCATTTACAGCTTTTTTTACATAACTTTCAATTAATATATACGATTTGTTAGAGTCTTCATAAATTTGATTCATAGTATTTTGTCCATCTTCCAATATCTCCATAATAATGTTTTGTTTCAAATTAAATTCATTAATAATTGAAGTAAAATAATCCTTTAATGTATTTATTGATTCTCTTGTTGATTCAGTTTGTCTTTTCTTTTCATCAGCTATCTCTTTTATCTTTTCCAGAATTACTACTTCATAAACTTTTTTATATTTTTCCAAGTCATTTTCCATTTTTGTAGTAGTAGCATATATTACATCTACTTTATTTTTTTCATCATGCAGAAATTTTTTTAAATTTTCAATATTTACAATGTGTTCTAAATAATAATCATGTTCAATTTTCAATAAATCTAAAGAGGTACCTGCTTGTATTTTAGGTGTTTCTGAAATATAATTCTTTGAACCATTAGCTTTAATTAAAATATTTTTTATACTTTGTTTTACATCTTCTATACTTGATAAATTATGTTTGGCCAATTCTAGAATCAGCTTTATATTTCTATATGCTTCATATGATTTATCATTTTTTAGATTATCCTTCATTTCTTCAATTTTGGATATTTCCTTAAAATTTTCTAATTTTTTTACACATTCATTCAATTTTTTTTCACTGTAAGAATGTATCTGTTCTATATCACTCATTATGTTTACTTCCTTTATTTTTCCTTTTGCGTACTTCGTTTTTATTTCAAAAATTAAAGATTCACTTAAAAGAGTATTACTCTTTTTCTCGAACTCCATAAAATCCGTTCCATGATTTTTTATTTTTTCTTCATTACTTACAGTTTCTTTCGAAAATTCTTCACATTTTGCTTTATCTTCTGTAGCCTTGTTCATATCACTATCTTGCACGCTATATGTTCCATGATTCTTATTTTCTTTAAAAAATTTTATTATAATTTCTCTTCTACTTGCATTACGAAAATGTAATAATGCTTTTTCTTTATATTCTTTAGCTTTTAATATATGGGAATTCATATTATCTTTCCTTTTTGCAATTTCACTTGTACATCTTATAATTTCTTTCATGTTTGCTTCAATCTTTTCATCACTTAAGCTTGTGTTAATTTCTTTTTTAAGTTTCTCTGCATTATCAAAATATGTTTTTACTTGTTTTATAAGATTATCTGATTTTTCTAATTCGTCTTTAATCAGTTTGGCATATTTCTCAACCTCTTCAGTATGGTTATCTGAATTGTGTAAAATACTCTGAATATCATGCACTGACAATAATTCTTTCATATTCTTAATATCTAATGATGCATCTTTCAAAGAATTATAATTTTTTGTGACTTCTTGTAAATTATGATGTAATTTTCCTTCAATATCTTTAGCTTCATCTATTTTTCCCCCCCTGTCCACTTCGCTCTTAAATCGTATAGATTCATCAAAGAGAGTTTTTATATTATTATAATTCTTTTTACCCTCTTCGGAATACTCCCTATAATTAAAAATATGGTCATCTTTTACTGCATCGTATATATAATTTTTAATGAGCTTAGTAACATCTACATAATAATTTAACTCTTGTAGTATTCTTTCAGCCTCAAACGTTTTATCAGTAATCTTTTTGACAATATCGGCAATTAAAACTTTATAATAATTTAATTCTGTGTTCTCAATATCTCTTAATATAGATGTATCTTTCAACAATACACTTAATTCATTAGATTTTCTTATAATTATATCATAAATTTCCTTCAGTGCATTTTTTTTATTATTTGGTTCCATTTCCCCTATATCTACATTATATTTTTTTGTTAATTGTTCGTCGGAAGCTGCCTTAATGCTGTTTAATTTATCCTTTCTTATATTGATCTTTTCAATAAGGTTATCAACATTTGTCTTAAATTCATTAATATTTTCCTGATTTAAATTATATTTAAAATTACTCGCATCAATATTAAAATAAGGAATTTTTAATTTTTCCATCATTTGTTCTAGAGTGTTTAGATTTTCTTTTATTTTATTATTTATCTGTTCATTATTCGCAATTATACTGTTATCAATCCATATCATATATTCATTATTGTGATTAATAATTATATCATCTACAATTTGCTTTAATATTTCATAATGAGCATTTAGATCATTCATAATGTCCTTAATACTTTTCCACTCACTGTTTTCTTTTAATTTTTTCAATTCTGTTTCGTTAAAATCTTTATAATTTTTCTTTAAATTTGTATAAGATTCCAACATATTTTTTATTTGTTCTTTCATATTATTCATACTAGTGTCATATATTTTTGTTTCTATTGACAAAATAGCTTTGTTTAAGTTTACTTTTAATTTTAAATTTATATGTTCTTCTATAATATTGTCTTCATCTAATTTATTATATTCCTGGACCACTTTTTCTTTTAATCTATTTTTTTTTTCTATTAAGCTTTCAATTAATTTACGCTCATTAGTACAATTCTTTATAGCAGCATTTAATACTTTAAGATGATTTATGTTTTTATTTGAAGTCTCAATATTTTGTATGGTTTTGTCAGTTGATTCGTTGTCTTTTATAAATTCATTTTCATAATCACTTAACTTTTTATCCATTATTCCATTATTTATTTCATCTGTAAATTCCTTGAAGTCTGTATTTTTTTTACTTTGGAATGATTTCAATTTTTCTTCTAGATCGGCGCATAACAATAATTGGATTTTTGTTTTTTTCAAGGCATCCTTTGTTGTATAAAATTCTTCATGTATTTTATTTCTTTTCTTAAGTTCAATTACAAGAACCTGGAACTCCTTATAAGTAGATTTTCCCTCTACAACATTATCATCGTTTTCAAATAAATTATCGACAAAATGCTTTTCTCTTTTTATCATAGTAGTTTTGTACTCTTCTAGTTTTTCCTTATGTACTTTATAATCATTCAAGCTAGTTGTTAAGATTTTATACACTGTTTTAAAGTGTTCTAAAGAATTGGTTAATTTTTCGTCCATATCCTCATTTTGAATTCTTAAAATATCATCTTTAAATTCTAAAATAACCTTTATTTCATTATTTAAATTATTTATTATATCGGAAAAATTGTGATGTTTGAGAGCTTTTAGTTTTTCATAGTCTTCTCTTGTTTTTTCTAGTACACCGTTAAGTTCACCTGTGTGATGTGTATGCGTTAGATAACTTCTATTATTATCCACATTTAATGATAATTCTTCAGCAAAATCCTTTAAACTTCCATTATATATATCTTCAATAATTGCTTTTATTTTATTTTGTGCATTATTTTTTTTATCTATATATTTACTTATGTTCAGTGTTGTTCCTTTAATTAATTCATCAACTTGTGCAATGTACTCTTTTGATTTTTCCTCTACGGAAAGTACTTTTTTTAAATTTCTAATATTTTCAGTTATATAAGCCATTTTTGTTATTATTTCTTCTCTGATAATATCGTTTTTTGAACCTTTTTCCTGTAACGATTTTATTTCTTCCAAATATCCATTAATACTATCATTTATTTCATTAACTTGCTGTTCTAATTTTTTAATATTAGCATAATTTGAATATATTGTATTGACATTATCTTTTATTGTTTTATGCTTAGTACTTAGTGTTTCCATTATTTTTATAACACCATCTACATTGTCTTCCTTATAGACTTCATTTCTAAAATCATCTTTTATCTCACCTATTAAAGATTTTGTAGATTTAATTAATATATATTTAGAATTTATTGCAGAAAAAATATTATTTAATTTATCATTTATTTCTTCTAATGAAGTTAATTTTTCTTTAACTTTATTTTTAATAATTATCACTTCTATATCACCATTTTTTTCATAATTTTTCACTCCTTTAGAATTTCTATTATATATATCCTGTGTATATTCTAATATATATTTCCAATCTACCATTATTGAATCGTATACATTTTGGAAATTGCCTAACGTAACATATTCATTCATTTTCCTTTCTAATTTTTCCGCTAAAGTTATAAATAGTTTTTGAAATATATTTTTTTTTATACTATACCATTTCCTCATCTTATTGAATATTTCATTACTAAAATTGTACTGAGACATAAGTTTTGCTAGCTCAACACTTTTATCTATAAGATTATTCCTATCGAAAGTAGTTGATTTATTTATGTTTTCAAGTTTTTTAATATTTTCCATAGAATTCTTAATATTTTTCATATGATAACCATAACTTTTTATAATTTCTTTTATTTCTCTTTGTACAAAATTTACGGAATTTATAGTTTCATTGTTACCTAATTCATTTTCTATAAGTTTTATCATACTAATACTAGATGTTAAAAAATCGTTAGCTTTATTATAATAAGAATTATACAAATTATTAGAATTATTATTCAAATAAGAAATATAAAAATTTATATTTTCAAAATAAACATTTGCATTACAAGTCCTTGTACAATACTTATCACCATAATTCTCCTCAATATTCTTCGTAACTTCCTTTATTTTCTTCTTAATTTCACTATCATAATTACGTAAACATTCCAAAAAATCATTTTTCAGTGTATTATAAGAACTATAGTTTTGAGCATTTGGAACTTCTTTTTCTCTTGATTCTTTAGGATTTTCTAAATCATTTATTGCATTTAACAATTTAATTTTCTTGGATTCACATAATTTAAGAGTTCCTTGCACTTGATCATAAATCTTCTTAAGTTTTTCATCCTCTATCGTGTTCATATTACTATCAGTTAATGGCTGATGGTTTGTAAAACGAAGAATTTCTTTGTAAGTATATAAATTAACATAATATGACTCTTGTGAAAATATGACACTCCCTCTTTCACCTATAACTTCTACATAATCTAAACTATCTTCAACTTTTTTTTCATTATCGTTTTGAATAAATGAGTTCCCAGAAGTACTTAAGTCTTCGGGATTTCCTCCCTCACTCCTATCATTATTATTGCTGTCATTGTTGTCATTATTGTAACTACCCCTCGTAGTATTACTATTACTATTTCTCCGTGAATTGTATTTGTGTAAGTTGTTTTCTTTAATATAGGCAAAAAATGATGGAATTGTAGTAGAATTATCGTTTTTTAAGATTACTTGAGACTTTTGTTTAAGCAGACCAGACACATTTTCGTTGTTAATATTAATATTATTGTTTTCGTTATATTTCTTTTCATGTAATAAATCAGACGTTTTATATTTTTCCTTTTTTCTATTATTGTACTCTAATTTATTATTTTCCCCTAAACCAGAAGTAAGTGGGTATATATATAATTTCTTTTTATATTTATTTGATTTATTTATGAAATTTTCTCGGCTTACACCTATATAAATACAAAATAAAAAGCAGAAATGTTTGAATGAATAGTGATATCTATTTAAAAAAAAAAAAAAAAAAAAATGGAATATTAGTAATAAATAAATGTTCGCGAAAATGTATCTGTATATTCATGTGGGCATATATAGGTTTGTTTGTATTGGTTTATCTATAAATCATTGTATATCTAAATTTATATATATATATATATATATATATATATATATATATATATAGATAGATAGATAGATAGATAGATTTATATATATCATTCTACCAACAAAGATAAACAGAATGTGGTACAGAATTGTACAAAATATATTTTTCTCCATATTCCAAAATGTACAAACATAATATTAATTTATAATATTTAAAAAATTAATCTCTTTGCTTATTAAACTCATTATAATTTGAACTTTTTCATATACTTAATGAAAATTTTTTTTGTAGAATTTTGTACAAATAATAATAAGTACTATACCCTTTTATATATAATATTTGGTTAATAATTAGAACGAAAAAATTTCAGTCAATTGAAAATGTAAACAAACAAACAAAAAGTATACAGAATAAAAATAATTCTATCTATAAATGTGTACGTATATATATATGGTACAACGTCAGAGTAAAATTTAATTATCCAGGATTAACAGATATAAATATACTTATAAAACTAAAATAAAACGAAAGGATCATATTCTTATATAAGTATATATCAAATAATTACAATGTAAAATAATTATATATATCACTCTTTTTTTTTTTTTTTTACAACAGAACAACTTCATTTGGTTGTGTCAATACAAGGATATTGATTATTCTAACAGGGAAAAAAAAAAAAATGAAACAGAAAGGGAAGAAGAAATAAAGTTTTTACAGCACTATAATAAACTTAATACAAACAAACGTTTTAATTTTATTTTTCTGCTTTTTAAAACTCAGAAAAATGTGCCAAAGTTAAAAATAGAGCTTGAAGGCCAAAAAAAAAATATATATATATATATATATTACAATATTGCCTCAAATAATTTCTATAAATAACCCCAAAAAATTTTAGAAAGTGTTGAATTTTCATTACACATAACTATCATGAGAGAAAAACGAGATAAAAATTTAAAAAAATAAAAAATAGAGTACTTTTTTCTTTTTTTACCTCAAATATATACATAGATTTAATATTTTGTGCAAAAACATAAGGGTATAACGCAGGAAAATTTAGATATAAAAAAATGGTGCTTATATAATACATAAAATATTTACTAGAAAAAAAATCATTATGAAAGAAAATTATATTTTGTGTTGTTAAGTTTACTAAATTCTCCAGGTAAAATGATGTAACAAAATTAACACTTCAAGAATAAATACTACATATATGGAGTTAATTAGTATAGAATTCTAAATCTTATATCTGTTAAAAGCATTAATTAAGTTTAAAAATTATGTAAACATATTTAGTATTACACATTACACATATTAATAAAAATACGCTTTATAATATATTAGAGAATAAATTTAGTGTAATAAACATTCAGTATAATTTTAAAACAAAGCTATTTCACAGAAAAACAACAAAAAATTAGTGCTTCCGTTAATTTTATTCATTTTAAAAAAAAAAAAGAAAAGATAAAGGCTATTTTATGTTACTACATTATATTATATTCTATTTTGCTATATATTATTTTACTTTTTTTTTTCCCTATTTCTCTCCAAATACTATTACAATTAAATTAGAACAAAAATGATTAGTTCTATTATTACTAACCTTCAGTATTCAAAATTTTCTCTATTTTTTCTTTTTCTTTTATTTACTGATACATTGTAGCATATTTTTTATCGTTATATTTTACTGATGACTATTTTACTATTCAAATACTTAAGGAATTTTTTTTATTTAACGTTACAATTTCATATTTTCATAATAATTATGGACCATTCATTATTATAATAAAAATATTAATTTATTTTATTTTTTTAACGGCGTTTCACATTTCCTCTTTTTTGACTTTCCTTGTTATTGACACGTTATAAATTACATTTTTAAAAATAGTACTTGCAAGCTTACAGAGTTTAGTATTAACATTTCTAATTACTTATAATTCATGTATTATCTATTAACTAAATATTATCTAATTATTCCGTAATTATTAATATTTTTTTACTATCAAAATATTATATAATTTTATTCTAAAAACATTTGCATTTATGACAGCAGTTTTTTCATTTAAATTTATCGCCTCATTTTTCTGGTTTTACAGGAAAATTTTCAAAAAGATAAACTTCCATTTTTTTCTCATAAAAGTTTTAAAATGTGTGGATAAGGTAATATATATTATGACCATATTTTTATTACTTAAAGCTAATTCTCTTATAAATTCGCTTATTTTCTCTGAATATCTATATGTTTATGCACGTGTGCATAAGTGTATTTATATATAAATATGCACATACATTTATTTTTAAAAACAATTTTAAAATAAAATAAATTCAGAATCTAGAACAAAATTTCATTTCGTTAGATATATATATTCATATTAATATTCAAAAGTGCAATAATGGAATATGTCATTTTTTTTTATTTTACTTCTGACAAAGTTCATTTGTTTTTGATATACTAATTAATAAGAACAAATAAAACGACTTAGTTACCATGTTATGTAATTATTGTTATACTGTTAAAACTATATTTAATTATGAAACTAATTAAAAGAATAATATATACATTAATTAATACTAAATATGGGTGGTAAATTGAATTTTTTTTATTTTTATTTCTTCATATGTCATTTCTCATTTACACATAATCAATAATTGCTTCTTTTATTACCTAATGATTTTTATGGAACGAATAAAGGGAGACTAAAATATTAACAGTTAAAAGTAATGGGTATTGTATTTTATTATTATTATTACTGTTATAATTTTAATTATATTTTTTTTTTCCCGATTACTATTCTCATTAATGAAAAAAAAAAGTTTTTATCTTTCTAGTTTGGAGTAAAACATGGAAAAGAATGTACATTTATACATATACATTGTATTTATGAAAATTCTATTTATTTCTTTTATAATTTATGTAAAATTTCAAATGTGGAAAGTAGCTGCTCAAATTAATGTTAGAGTAAAAATAAAACAGTATTAAAGTAAAAGAAATAAATAAACAAATCCCACAGATTTGTAATTAAATTGCCTAAATATTTTTTCTATAAATGCTATAATTTTACTGCGTGCCAATATATAAAAAATAAGATTCAATCTACAAAAATATATACTATACATTATTCTGATACATCAATGTAAAATTGCGCTTTTTACAATTTAATTGATACATGAATATTCATGCTTACAAAAAAAAAATTATAATTTCATTTTATATTTTTTCAAAGTACCTATTTAGTTTATTCGCCCTTCTTGCATAAAATAAAGTCTCCTATTTATGTTGCTACTTCTTATAAGAGATATTGAAAAAATATACTCATATATATATATAATTTATATATACACTATACATGTATTTAAAGTCTTAGAATATTTTCCAATAAAAGGTATAAAAGAAAAAATATAACATTTCTTTTTTACATATAACCTACTTATGAGAAATTAACATGGGATAATGTTTTATATACATATATAAATATAAACATATATATATATATATTTAATAATTTTTGGATGTATACATATAAATTATTAACAACTTATGGATTCCATGTGTAAATAAATATAAAGATGGGTATATATATGAAAAGATATACTCCTAATATTTCATGTCATCACTACCTTATTATTATTAAAAAAAAAAAAAACTTCTATCTAAAATAAAAAGTATAAAACCAATATATTTTTGTAAATTCTAAAATTTTTTACTCATTAAATAAAATATTACATGTTTTACAAGCATATTAAAAATAAAATCAACTATTTTGGCAATTTTTTTTCATATGTTATAATTATATGTAATTATCAGTTTTCGATAACAAAAAAAAAATAACAGTAGTTCATATATGTTCTTTTTTATTTCCTTTTTTTGTTCTATAAGTTTATTCTCCACGGAATAAACACTACTTTACAACATATATATTATTATCTATGTCTTATTACATATATATAATAATATATTCTAGCATTAAGTGAAATCGTATAGTCTTTTCTTAAAAATTACACAGTATAATATCCAAAAATTAAAAGTAAATCGTACAATTTTCATTTGAATCATTCTAAATTTACTAACAAATTTTATTTAAATTTTGAACAAAAAAAAAATAAAAATTTTAATAAATATATATATTAAAAGTAAAAAATAAAAATTTACATGCAGTAGAAATTTTTAAATTCCTCCTCTTCAAAAATTGAGGATTAAAAAATATAAAAAAATTAAATATTAAAACCTATATATTCCATAAACTAACATGGAATATATTTCACAAACGTAATTAAGTATGATATACTTATAAAAACTAAGACAAAAATAAATAATCCTTTTATATAATATACTTTTTTCCATATAAGTTTTTTTTATTACATTTAAATTCATGTTTATACGTTTGCATACATTAATAAATTCAAATATAAAATTATGGAAAACTTCTCCTAATGTTTTTAATTCTCAATTATAACAATTAAAATAAATAGAAAAAAGAAAATTTAACACAATATTAAAATAGTACAATATACAAATGGATACCAATGCCATAGAGAGTACTTTTAACAAAAAAAAAAAAAAAAAAAAAAAAAAAATTTATTGAAACATAAAAAAATAAAATTTAATGAATAAAATATTAACATATCAAAAAAAATAAAATGAACATACAAATAGCAAAAATATATATATATATATATATATACTAATAAAACATTTTAAGTAAAATAATTTCTTAAAAATTATTAATAATAAAAATAAATCATAACAAATAGAAGTATAAAGAAAATCAAGTATACATAAAAAAAAAATTAATGCAACAGAAAAAAAAATTACATACATATTTATATCTCCGTCATTATATAATAGATTATTTTTATTTTAAATAAGAATATTTTTATCCTCCAATAAGAAATAAATATTAGTATTTAAAAAAAAATTTCTTTTTTGAATAATACAAATAAAAATATATTGTTTTTTTAAAAATAATTTTATGTAAAATAACAAAATAATGATATCCTTAAAAACAGTATAATATAAAAAGTATTTATATATATGTAATTTTTATTTAAATTTATTTTAATGAAGTTTTAAAATAAAATTACTAGTATAAATCCATTTAAATTTTTTAATATAATAATTTTTTAATTTAGTAATTTATTAATTCTTAATTTAATTATTCCTATTTTTTTGAAAAAATACATATAATTTAAAAAAAATATATAAATTTACTTCTTAATTATTCTTTATTTTATAATTCTAAACAATTTCAAAAGTAGTTAATGCATTGTAAAGAACATTTTAGAATATTTGAATTATTAGAAAAATTTTTAGTCCTAAGACACCATTATTAGCTTCGGGTTAGATATATAATATATATGCATATAAAGTTCTTAAGGATATTATTATATTATGCATAAGAAACTTCAAAAAATTTAAGAATATTAATAAAACCAGGTTACATATTTTTTATGGTGAATACTTTTTCTTCATTTATGTATATTATATGCATATTAATTATATGTTTGTATGCGATATGATCCTTTTTTATTATATTATTTTTTATTTTTATTATTTTTTTTTTTTAGTATTAAGTACTATTTTGTTATTTAAAAAAAATAAACAGATGCATATACATATATATAAGAGAAACTTTATATAATTTTTTGAAATAACTTTTTCAGAATTTTAAAATGAGTACCGAAGCAAGTTACAACTCCGAAGTTACATCCACTTTGCACGAAACCTTTGGAAACTATATTTCGAGACTAGGTGCTCCAAATCAGTGCTCTTGTAGTAACGGACTTAATGTATTTCTTGGTTTATTATTATTTAATGTAATGATGTATTTATCATACATTATAGGGAAAAAGGTAAATAACAATAATAAAAAAATATATGTTTTTCTTTCGGCACGCAAGTTGCATAATATATATATATATATACATATATACGTATGTAGTAATTTAATATATTTTTTTTTAATTACATATTATAACACGTATTATTTCTTCTTTTTATTAATTTTAGGAAATATTCCAAAAACTTAAATATCATGGATATTATTAAACAAAATTTTATTTTTATAAGTATGAACCATATTAACATAAATAAGAAAAAGTATTTTCTGTGTATTCCATCAAAATGGAAAATAATGTGCACATATATTTAAGAATAGGCATATTTATATGTCTATATAATGAAAAAAATTATATGTTATGATCTTTTCAAAGATATTTCAGAAATGTTAAAATTCTTTTGCCTTTAGACATATATATTTACAAATTAAAATATTTATATCAACATTTGTCCCAGATGGTATGTACTCTTATTGAACCCTAAGACTTTTGAAAATATACGTTGTTGCAAAACGTTTATCTTTGAAAGCGTCTTTATGTGTAACATTTAGAGAACCTTATTTTTTAAAGAAATATTATAATTTTTTATATATTAAATTCAGTTAGTGTTGTTTTGTTTTTTCTTTTATTTATACAATTAGAATATAAAACTATAGTTTAAAATAAGGCTTTTTTTATTACCTTTTTTAATAATTATAGTTTTTATGTTACACTTTTATATATATGTTTATTTTATTGATTATATGCTCTAATTTACAAAATGTTAAAATGAATATATTCATTTATATTTTATAATTAAATTTTTAATTTTTATTAATTTTTATATATATATATATATATATATATATATGAGCTTTATTTTTTCATAAAAAGTGTATATATGTATATATATACATATATGCATATATATATATATTTCCACATTTTTCATTTATTTGCTTTGGACAATTTTTTTGCATTAAATACATTTATACATTAATTTGGTTGGGTAATAACTTTTTTTTTTATTTGATGAAATCAACTATAGCGTAAACCGAAAACATTGCATTTTGGATATTTTGTAAAGATATGCATATGAACTTAATTATACATATATTTAAGTTTATATTTAGAAAAATATCATGAAAAGTGTTATACATAATATAGTGTAGTATGACTTCTTAAAGAGAAATAATTTAATTTCTTTTTATTAAAAACAATATTGGATGTTTATATATAATAAAGACCTAGAAAACAGTTTCACTTGGGGGACGTAGTAAATCCTTGTATACCATATATATATATTAGATAAATGTAGAAATACATTAATATATTTTTACTTAAATCTAGTATTTTATTCATTAATAAACTATGCATAAAATAGCTAATATAGGTTATATTAACTGTGTCCTTATACAAGGGTGAATATATCAAATTAGTAATAATAAATTCTTGAATATTTTTACATTATTTAAAAAAATTGTTATATATTTCAAATAGATAGCCGAATAATAAAATTATTATTTATAATCCCTTGTTTCCTTACTTCAGTGCAGAATTATCTGTACATATTTATGCATACGAGAAAAAATATACATTCTACCGTGGTCAAAATTAACATGAAGTAATTAAACATTTTCACATTTGGTGCTTTAGTAAACTCCTGTTATATCCTTTTAGGTGTTATTCTATTTTTATTCTCTTTAAACATTTTATGAAATAGGGTTAAAAATTACATTTATTTAGTGATATGTTACTCTCATTTATGAATGTTTAATTTATATATATCCATTCGTTATTAACAAATTTACTAATGTGTAATATACAATTGACGTATTTATAAATCAGAAATTTAAATGATACTTTTAAAGAAAAAAAATTATATGTTTTATTGCTATCTATGAATAATTATTACAAAAGTAAAATAAATATATTCAACAAGATGAATGAACTGTTTTTTTTGTGAACTATAGATATAGGAGTATTCCAATATAAACAAAATTAATTATATACGTGTAAAAATTTCATTTAACAGGAGACTTATACAAGGTTATTTTTTAACGTATACCTAGGTTTCTAAATGTTAGTTGTATGTTCTTCTCGTAGCATAATTTTAGTCACTGAAAATATCGTAACAAATATAGCACTTTCTACCCTGTTTTTTACTCGTAAATAGTTCTACATTTGTTTTCAAAAAATGGATCAGCATACAATTACATGCATTCCACTGTGCACATATATATATATATATATATATATATATACGAAGTGAAGGTACTGTTTTATTCGTGTCTTATAAGGTGCATTATGTCTTTTATACTCAAATAGAAATCAAGCTTTTTTTTAAGAGTATGTTCGTTAAAAATATTCTTCCTTTATATTTAATAAACCAATTACTAAACATAAAATAATTCCAAGGTAGTTATAAAAGGGATTAATATATAATCACTTAATGAACAAATACCATTTACTTGTCTTACTTAAATATATCACGAAGCTTTTTATAGATCTTAGCTTCTTATCGCTTTCAGAAATGTTCATTTATATTTGTATGATTTTAATTTAATTTAAAAAAAAAAAAAAAAATTATAATGATGTGCACTGTTTAAATTTCCAAATAAGCCATTTGATTAGTAATCACTATTAAGGTCATAAAATTCTAATTCAATGTCATAATATGCAACTTTATCAACGAATTTAAAGTGACAACTAAAGCATTTAATTGGTATATTTATCCTATTGATAAAAGCAGAATAATATCCGGACGTACTTTTCATAAAATTATTACATTATCAAAATACTCATTAATTCCTATATACTCTAAACCTTTTAATGATTTAAAAAGTGCTGGTGTTGTAATAATAGAATTAATACTATCGCAAGAAGGATTCATCTTAGAGATAAAGATGTATTAAAGGTCAAAATGGGAATCGATATATTTCAAGTTGTAGTTATATGATATCCATGATGGTGTAATATCTTTGATAATTTCCTGCCTTTTTTATAGCATATAATTTCTCTTAAATTTTTTTTTTTTTTTTTATACATTAGGTCTTAAATATCCTCTCACAATCTTATAATGTGTATTTATAAAAAAACACAGAAAAAAAAAAGAAAAATACTAATCTTACTGCAGAATTTTTCATTTTTTTAATGTTGGATATAAATTAAAAATTCCGAATGTCACTCTGATACTACAGAAATGAATGATGAAAGGAGTTAAGAATTAAAGTTTAATAAGCTTAAAAATTAAAGGATAAAAATCTTAAATATTAAAGGATAAAAAGTTTAAAGATCAAAGGTCAAAAAGCTTTAAATATTAAAATATAAAAGGAAATAAAAATTTTATGATAAAAAACTGAATTATTAAAAAAACAAAAAAATTTTGTATTCCAATAACAAAAAGCAGTTAATTCGTGAGCACTATAAATTATTTTAAACAAACCTACATAAAATTAAAAGGAATAATAATGAAAATTAATTAAATAAAAAAAAAAATAATAAATTGTTCATTTTTTTTAAGAATAATTTGATTCTTATTATATGTTGTATAAATTTTTTCATTAAACATATTTAAGCATCGTACTATTTTTAATCTGTTTTTGTTTTCTGTTTTTAACTTTCAATGATTATTACTTGTAAAATATTTTTCTTTTTATATATCACAAAATAATCATTAAGCTCATAATTCCTTATGTTTTCACAATATGTGAATCAGAATATTGAAGTACACTTTTTATTAAAGTAATTATAACAAAATATAAAATCCTTGCAAAATAAAACGAAAAAAAAAATAAAAAAAACTTCTCAATAAAGTCAGGACAAAAATACACATTTTTCCTATTTATTACGTATTCTTCATAACAGTCACACGCGAACACTTTCATCTCATACGATATTTTGCACTCTTGGGTTTTCTTTGGTACCTTTTATAAATTTTTTTAAAAATGTATAGCCCTCAGATATAATAAAAAAATGAGGCTCTCATATATAATTACAAATAACATATTTATAACAATTATACAAGTAATTGCGCTACATTTTGAAATTCACTTATTAAATAAGAGTTTACTTATTAGCAAGTAATGAATACTAAAGGAAAACAATATTAATTTTAAATTAGTGTTAATATTTTTATAATATATATGCAGAAAAAGGGGAAAAAGAAAACCGTTTTATTCGAACATCCATTTAAAAGCCTAAGGTAAAAGAAATAAATATTGCGAAAGATATAAAAAAACTGCAAAAGATTAAATTAATTACATATATCTCTCAGTTGAAGAAAAATGTAGAAACTACCATACTTGTTCATATAAAAATATAATTATTCAAAATTTTAGAAAAGCATCATGCTAGTTCACATGTTTATTTAATAAAGCCTCTAAAACTAAATTTTTTGTTAAGTGTTTTCTTTTTATTTTTTATGTTGTATTTACAAAATAAAGAAAATTATGCCTCAAGGTTACTTATTAATACGTAAAATGAAAACATATGACTTTTATGAATTCACTGTTTTATTTTAATTTTATATAAAAAAGAAAATATTATTTACCAAAAATTTTCCTTTGTTCTTATGTGTTATAATGAATAATAAATTAGTATAACAATATTTGATTCGACAGATAATAAGCAAGGATTGCCTTTATTATTTTATTAACAAGAAATATAACGCCTTATATATTCATTAAATTAACTTTATCCTATTGTGCTAGATATATGAGTTAACACTTCTTTTATTGTTCTAACATGAACGGAATACGCTAACTTCTGTATGCAAATAAAATATCTATAATTAATGAAGTTATTAAAAATAAGCAAAAGTGGTATTAAATAAATCTTAGTAGTTAAGACGAATTTTAAAATTTGTTCGAATATTTCTGAACTACAACTTTTCAGAGGTTATAAAAGATTTTAAAAGGCTGTTTAAATCTGTAATGCCTAATAGTGCAATAATTTCGTTTTTTAATTTTATCCGTTTTAAAAAAATTTAATACGTATAATTATCCTACAAGTATTCGAGTGTATTATAAAAGAAATATTATAATAATATTTTATTAAAAGTTGCACATGTATTAGATTTCTCAAATATTCCAAAAAAAAAATAAAATAAAATAAAAATTTTAAGTTCTTGTTAAATACTTGCAATATATCAGAGTTTTTTTTTTAATCTTGAAAAAAAAAATAAGAAAAAAACTAAATATTTAATTTTTAGTTAACTATTAGCAGACATTTTACAAGGTCTAAATTTGTAAATGTCCCAAATTGTTCTACAACTGAAAACTCTTTAAAATTAAAATATTTAATATATATTAAGAAATTAATATTCTATTAAAAATTTTATGAAGGAAAAATTTAGACCTGTTGCACACCCTTTAAAATGAAAAACTGTTGCTCATATCAATATTATTATTAGAAGATTAATTTAAAACATTAAACAGTTTTCTTTTTTTTATTTTATAATTATGTATCTAAAAAAAAATAATTAAAAATGTGAAGAATTCATAGAAAAAAAGTTTTTTACAGTTTATTAAAAATACAAAGTCTTACATAAAAATAGATTTATTATATCCATTATAAAAAAGGAAAAAAGAAAAATGGTTTTATTCGTATTCATCTGTAATAATAATAATGGTCCAAAGAAGAAAAAATTCCTTCATTTTAATTAACTTGCAAATTATACCCCAACAAAATACAGTTTAAGGAACGTATATTTAAAAAAATATGTTTAATTAAAAAGTTGTATGAAAACACGGCAAAAACAGATTGCACTTTAATGCATATTAACATATATATTTTTTTTTTTATTATTTCTTAATGATAATTGTATTTTATTATATTGAATTTTAAATATATAATTTTTACTTCATAGACATATCCTTACTCATCTAAATAAAATTTTTCTTCACTAATTACCGATATCCTAAATTTCCTACACTTTAACATTTTAAAAAGGATATCTGTCTATTTTCTCAGAATAATATTAAATAATTTTATTATTTCATACGAAATAATTTATACATATTTTGTTTCTTTTTTTGTAACTGTAATTTATCCGTGAATGAAATATACAAAATAATTTAAAGAATGCACATGTATTTTAAAGACTAGAAATACAATTACTTTTTCTTTTGTTTTTTATTCCTTTTATAATTCTAAATGACATTAGTTTTTGTATATTAATATGTCCTAAGATTTAATTTTCGTTTTATATTTTTTAATATGTACTTTTAATTTTTTTTTTTTTTCTATCAATATTATGCATAATAGTGTGTATTTTTTAAAAAAATCTTTTGTATTGTGCATTGTTACTTTTGCAAACTCTCCCATAATGTTTAGAACTAATTATATTTTGTTCACAAATTTTTTTGCCTATTATCTTGTAAAAATTCTTTATTCCATTTCGTTGTAGATAAATATGTACATATAGATATGTATATATATATTGTTATGTTATTTAAATTATTTCTTTACACCATATATAACATTTAAAATATCATTTGAAAAAATTTGTGCATAAAAAGATAAAACGGTAGAAATATTCTTTTTTGCAATGAATAAGTACTGGCTTTGTATTTCTTCAATTTACTTATTCCTAAACATACTTTCAAAATGTAAAGAATTAGAGAATAAAAGCCTTACGGTTTTGGCCAATTATAAATATTATAATGATTTAGGTTAGAAAAAATATATTTAACGATACTAACATATTTGCTTAATAGCTAGCGTTAATTTTTGGTTACCTTCTTTTTTATAGATATTTTTTTAATTGTCAGCATTTCGTAAAATGTGTGTAACTTCGTCTAATAACAAACATTTTAGCTTTTATATTTAAACATATTTATTAGAGAAGTAGACTACTGCTTATATTTATTTTGTAAACCACGTCTTTTCGTAATTCTTTTTTTTATTTTTTTTTTTGATTTTTATCTTTTTGACATATAAAGCGCAATATATTATAAAAATGGATTAAAAGAATATACACATTTACCTAAGGCACGTATGCACATCCACAAACACAAGTGTGCAATTGTATATTTATAAACACATATAACAACGTTAACCTTTTAACAAATGCTTTAATTTTCTTCAGGGAATAATAGTAAAAATAGAAGAACAAAAGGAAGACACAATATTAACAATAGTAATTGGTCAAACAATAATGAATATTCTTTTTTATCCTTAAAGGCTAGTTCTATATTTAACCAGCACTATGTTGCAAAGTTAATCAATACAGTATTATATAAGGGACTACATACCCGTAAGAAAAAAAGAAAAAGATAAAATTATATAAATATTTATTTTTTTTGTATTTTTGGCTTCAAATTATGTTGAATCTTTAAAAAGAAGTATTGGATATAAATCAGATACAATATATAAATATTTTTATTTTACTTTATTTTTTTTTTTTTTTTTTTGCAGATGGGTACTTTCACCGTAATCCGGCTGTATATGAATCTCTTTCAAGAACTAACTTTTTTTTCTATTTAACAGTATTAAATAAGGAAAATGTGAAACGTATTGTCAAATTAATATCTAGAGCTCATAGTGCAAGTAATGGAAAAAAAAAATGGAAAAGAAAATAAAGCATTACATAAATATATATGTAAGCATATACACATTAAATGAATATCACATTTTTACTTTTATATATAGAGAATAAAAAGTATGATGTATTTAAGAAACAGTTAATGTATAATTTCAACTGCCCTGATTTTCAAATCGATGATGTTATTAAAACTGAAATGGACCATGCTCTTATAACATATAATAAAGCAAAATGTTAGATAATATAAAAATAAAAGATATAAAAAATACCAAAATTTGAAAAAATAATAAACAAAGAAAATTTTCTTTCCTTCTTCAATTTTTTTTTTTTTTTTTTTCTTTTTTTCCTATTTTCAAGCTGATTCTTATTGGGGTATGATTGATGCATTAAAAAGTGATGGATTGTTATTGGCTAGAACATTTATGTCCGTGTCTTTTGCTCAGAGTCTTAGGGGTATAATTGGGCTTATAAATCATGAATTGATAGATCTGTGTTTTTCAAATGCTTATTTATACAATAACATAGCATCTTTTGACAAGCTTCTTATGAACAATATTTTCGGAGTAATTATGTCCTATGTTTTTAAATCATTTCTACTGTTTTTTTACCCCCTGGTTATGCCATTCCGTGGAGCTTTTGCCTTTGCTATGTCATCATTTTGTATTACACAATTGAGTAAGATTATGTTTGCTGTCTATAGAAATGTCAAACGACTCTACCGAATATCTTACAGAAAGATGTTTTACGCAATTTTAAAAAGTAAGAAACTACCTCCTGTTAACAAGAAGAAACATTAACATAAATAAATAGACATAAATATATAAACATAAATATATAAACATAAATATATAAACATAAATATATAAACATAAATATATAAACATAAATATATAAATACATATATACATGTACATATACATAAGCACACAAAGAAACATACATAAGTACACGTACACAAACACACATACACCGTTATACAAGGATATATGCATTCTCGAGTGTGCACTCTATGCATATTTTTGTGAAAAATATATTCTTGTTATCTTTTGTTTTTCTCTGATCCTTAGTAAATATATTAAAGCACCCAGATCTTCAAGAATACGCTATGAAATTGCTACAAGGAGATTCCTTAATTCTAGTTTCTAAAATTTGGAAACTCTCTTATGTAAATGTTACAGATCATTTGTCTGGAAAAAATTTATTTCCTGTTCTAAACAACTTATTTGAAAAAAATCTCGGCACAGGGTTTTTTGATTTCAGTCATTCTTTATTTAAATATGTTACAGACGCCTTAAATGATTTAAAATTATTAAATGTAAGCTTGAAACCTTCTCCAATGCAAATCTACATACATGCGTATATATATATATTTATTTATTTGTTTATTTATATTTATTTATACGTATATGCGAAAAATTCTAGAATGTAAATATTACTTTTTCTTTTTGTTTCGATTGTGTGTTGTTTAATCTATGCATTCATTTAATTTTTACAGACGAAAGATGGGGAACTGGATAAAGAAACTGTACTAAAAAGTGAAACGTTTAAAAAGGTTCTATTGATTCTTCAGATTACTAGAAGAACACTATACTATGAAGAATCATACATCAAATTAGCTGTTTCAAATATATTAACAAAATTCTTTACCTTAATATCAGTTAATATAAATTATATTAGTAAAATGAACCCTAAAGAATTTTTTCAGAACGATTTAGATTCAGAATTTAAATATATATATGAAGATCAAATATATGAAACATATTTACAAAAAATTTCTTCAAATATAGTTAGAAAACCATTTATAAAAAAAAATATAAGAAGAATTAATAGAGGTAGCATTGAGTTCACATTGTCTCTTATTAAGATAAAACTGCTCCATTACAAACCTTCTTTAAATTTCCCTTACTCCAGTTTATATTTTGATGAGAAATTAAAGAAACAGTTAAATAGTTCAATGAAGTTATTAATTAAGGGTGCAACTGGAATTATATCTGGTCTTGTTAATTACGGAGAAAAATTCAAACTTCTGAAGAGTTGTCCTTTAGAATTAGCTAAAAAGTTGAACCAGCCATGCAATTATGAATCTTTTGAAGTAAAGAAATTATTGTTTCCTCTAAATATTTTTATTAATCTCTTAATTCCACTATTTTTAGAATATAATGATGTACTAGTAGATAAAAAAGTAATAACAAATATGGTTAATTTTTTTAGTGTTATTACTGATTCAAAAGAATTATATTTATACGAATATTTGAAAAATACTGTTGATACAATAAAAAGGTCAGAAAATGCTGAATTAGTAGATATAAATTACGATGATGAAATAAATAAAATAATACATAATGAAATTCACAAAGTATTAGACGAAGTGAACACTGAAAAAATTAATTCTTTAAAGTTTCATAGTTATACGATGAAAGATGAAGGTTTATATTTACATAATAAAGAAGGACGTTTATATAAATTTTCATTTAATCAAAATAATAGAAAGGAATTTTTTTTAAAGTCATTGAACTTATATACTTTTAGAAATCCACTGATGCATCAAGTACCATATATTAAATTTGAGCCATTAAATAGCAACAATGGTAATTTGATAGTAGGTTCACATGCTGACAAATATGAAGGAAAGTTAACTCAGTGTTATATGTGTTTAAAAGAAGACAACGACACTTTAGTTGTTGATGTAATTCATCACATTCTATGGGCATCCGGAGTTGATCAATTCAGTTCTTTAATTGTTAATTTGAATAAATTTATTATTATATAATATTTTTATACCTACACATATGTATATATATATAAATACTTACATATAAATACTAATATAAATACATGTTAGTATGTACATATAAATATTCATATAAGTATATGTATTAAGGCTCATATATTTATACAATAGACTTTTTTATTTCTTCACTTTTTATAGTTTTCTTCCATGATTGGAGCAGTTAAGCAATATTTTCATCAAGCTCTATCGTGGAAAAGGGCTCTTCTAAGCATGGTCCCCACAGAGTTTTATGAAGTTCACAGATTATATATGGAAAAAACATCCAAAGAAAAAGATAGATCTCAAAATTATTTTTTAAAAAAAATTAGAAAATATAGGTTTCAGTTCAATAAGGTAACCTTTTCGCGTATGTTTAAGACATTTTTAGAAAATGTTTTAAATAAAATAAATTTCTTTAATACAGAAGAGTCCGTCATTATATTGGTGATGTCAGCATTGTATGCTCTTTATAAAAATATTGAAAAAAATGAAATTCCTGTAAATGAAACATATAAATTATATCAGCAAAAATTGTTAGAAGCATATAATCCAAAAACTAGTTACGCATATAATTATGAAACTTACACTATGAATAAAATTAAAAGCTATAATGAACATAATAAAATAAAAAAATATGATGAGCTTCCAAAAGGTAATAATAATAATAATGATAACAGTAATGATGGTAGTGGTGATATTAGCAATGATAACGGTAATGATAATGATAATAATACTAATAATATGGGTGACAAGAAGCAGGAGGATATTAATGCAGAACTAACTTTAGAAGATGAAATTGTGAAGAGCACAAAATATTTACGATATGAAATAGAATCTAGGGAACATGAAAAAAAAAAAATTATTGATCATATAACGACTCTATATGGAGAAATACCAAATATTGAAAAATTCCAAGATTTACCTTCACAGTGTTATTTTTTACTCTATTATGATTATAGTTCCTTTATGATGGAAAACATAATGGGAATAGATGATGTAATGAACAATATTAAGAAAGAAAAAATAAAAATAAAGGGTGTTAAAAATTTAAATCATATACAAAATACAGGTACCAAATTTGCTACTATTGGACAAACAGATTTAATAAAGATACTTTGTGGAACACATTTATTTTTTAAGAAAGAACATATTCCTCTTGACGATATGTATAGATTTGAATATGGCAATGATGTTGTGAGACATCTGTTAATCATTATGTCTCTATTAAGAATAGAGAAAAAAAATAATAGACATTCATGGAAAAGATTTTTAGCTTTAGAAGAATATTTAGATCAAAGAAAAAAGTATTTCAAAACACCTCTAAAATTGTTATACTTAAAAATGTTAAATGTTAAAAGAGTTGTTGGATATGCTAGGAAAAAGGCATTAATGACTTTAGGTAAACGAATTAAAGGCAAAAGATTAATAAATATAATGAGATATACAAGATTTTTTGAAATTATAGAAAATGCTGAAGTTATTAATGATTTCTACCCACATTCATATATAAAATTTGAAGATATTTTAGTTTTTTCTAACGTTTTTCAAAAATTTAAGTATCCTCTTATAAGATATACAGCAGACCAACAAAATGTTAAAGAGATGCTGAATAATTTTAAGTTGGCTCCAAATACATCAGTAAATAATGAAAAATATATATTACGAATTTTTAGACTTATAAATTTAATAATTAAGCAGAAGTTTTCTATGGACTTATTTAGTATTAAAAAAAATGACAATTATTTTTCTTCACAATTTCTAGAAAAGAGTGAACATATCCTGAATAAAATTCATTTCGATCAAAAGATAGAACAGTATTTATCTCAGTTAATTGGATTTTTAAAACTTTTATCAGATATGAAATTTACAAATTTCTTATTTTTGAGAAATTTATATATTTTCATAAAATTTTACGCAGCAACAGATGATCTAGATTATTCAATAAGATTTTCATCCATATATTTGTGTAACAGAAATTACTTGAATTTTATTTTAAATTCAATATTAGAATTTGAAACATTCAAAAAATTTATTCAAAAACTGAAAGATAATAATGACTTGAAAAAATATCCTATAGATCATTTAAATTTCCAAGTGCAATGTTATGCTTCTGATAATATTAAAACTTATAGAGCTTCAACAACGGATTTAGAAAAATTGGCTCGTTATAATGAAATTATGGATTATGATGTACAAAATTTTTATAAAGATTATTTATTATTAGATTTATTTTATGATGATATAGATATAAAAGGTCTAGATACGTATTATCAAAAAATTGATCAAGAAGATCAGAAAAATGTAGGTAAAACATCAAGTATATATATTGCTGGGTCAAAAAACGTAGCTTCTAATGTTTTAGCACATGATATAGCCATGATAAATGAAACAGTTCAAAATTATATATATCTAGAAAAATTCTTACAAAAATCTAATGTCCCAATAATCCCCTTTGAAGGGTTTACTATTGCACCTGATGTAAATAACATTGATGTGTATTTTACAAACAAAGCTACAACAGCACCTTTTTACAGTAAAAATATTTTGGATCAGTTTTATATAGTTGGGAAGGCATTTACTAATGAATATTTTCAAAAAGTGAAATGTTCCTTTGTTAACTATCCTTTCTTTTTGTATTATTGGTTTATCTTAAATCCAGGAAAACCAAATATTGAATCTATGAGCAAAACAGGTTTGGTCAAAGAAGATGATTTAAAACCTAAATCAAAAGAAGCTAAAGAAGAAGAAGAACAATTAATAGATGAAAAAATTGTTACAGATATATTATCTGCAAATTATGCGGATGAAGAGATAGATAATGAAGACCTAATGTCGGAAGCTTCAACATCCGAGGGAGAAGATTCCGAATTAGATGAAGGATATATTAGGAAATCATTTGAAAAGAAAAATAAATTCGTAAGTAATTCAAACTCAGAACAATATATCGCATCTGATAATGATACTCTATCAAATGTAAGTGAAGATTCATCTAGTAGTGCAGATTCAACAACAACTGATGAATCATATAAAACTGTAAACTCAGATGTAAATATAGCATCATACAAAAGTGCAAACTCAGATACACTTACAGAATCAGATAAAACTTTACCTAAATCTCAATCTTTTCTTGATACTTCAAATTTTATTAAAGAGGGATGGAACGAAAACAATAAAAATTCTACATACACCCTTATGGAAAAACAAAATAAAAATGAAAAAGATGATGATATACTAGATGAAAAAGAAGGAGATCAGAATACTTTATTATATAAAAATTATAGTAACTGTGGAGTTTCAGATGACATGCATAATGAAAATATGTCAAAAGAATATGAAATGGATAAGATACAAAATGAAAATGATGTTAATTTCCTTCAGAAAACAGAAAAGCCCACATTTTCATTTGATTCTACAATGATAACAGAAAAATATGTAAGTGCTAACAACGGAAAACATGGCTTTTTTAATAGATCATACAATATGTATATTCCTAAAACCAGTATTTATAGAAACTTTCATCTAGTAATAAAGGTTGTACACTCAGTTATTTCATTAAACAAGTTTTCTGTGTTCACTCCAGTAGAAATTATAAAAAAAGGATTAACTATATTAAACAAAAAAAGAAGATATATAAAACAAAATATGAACCCATTTATTAATAAAATGATATTAGATATAAATGATACAGTACAAAAAATTAAGTCTACTAGTGAAAAGGGATATAATTTACCAAAATCGGATTTATTTTCTTTATATAAAATAGTCGAATTTCAGTTATTCAATCAATACCTTATCTATCCTCCTTTAAAAAGATTAAAACAAACGGAGTTGAAATATATTTTAGATGTTATAAATGAGGGGTATTATTACTATATAAATAAATTAGTAAAACAATTAAGGGAAGATCTTGTAGTTAAGGATAATATTGCACGAACTCTTTCCAGTTTCAAAGAGTATACAAGTTTCTTTTTTGATGAAGGTACAGTTAATTTGTTTTATCAAATGTTCAAAGAATCGATTACTTGTAAAAATGTAAAATGCTTTGATTTCTTGTTTAATGACTTCATTAGTCGATATTATAATAATACAGTAATGAGTATAACAAATGACGATAATACTTTTCAATCACTCGCAAAAATATTTAAGGAAAACGATACTTTAAATTCATTACGTGAAGATATTCAGAATATATATATTTCTTCAGAAAAAAAGTCAAATGAAACAGAACATAATGATTTGGAAAGTACTGCGTCTTCTAAACCTAAAATAACATATGAAGATTTAGTGTTAAGTTCACTTCAATTTCCAAAAAAAATAGAACCATGGAATTGTGTTTTCACTTTATTCAATATAAAACATTTATATATGAATGTTGGTTACCTTCTACTAGGAGGTAAATATAGATTTAAATTGTTTAAAAGAATTTTTGCACACACATTTGAAATTTTTGGATGGCTCAGGAAAAATAAAAAAAACGAAATATATATTCCTTGAGGTTTTATTTGTTAATATCTTTTAGTTGTTAAACCATTAAATTTCATGTAATCTTAGTGTGTGTTACAATGGTGTTTTGTGTATGTATGCTTGGGTATATTTACATATATATATATAGAGAGATATGGATCGTTACAGAAATATACATACGCTTAAAAATCCTTAAATATACTACATAAGCAGATGTATATTTATATCAAAAATGTTTCATTAACTTAAGCATAGTAGTAATGCAATAACACAAACATCTGCAGTATATTATATATTTTATTTATCCATTCCTATAAGGTTTCGTAAAGGTACACAGCAATTTGAGTTAACGAGGAATCGTTTTTCCATTTTTTTTTTATATGACTTCGTTTTTTTGTTTTTGTGCTTTGTTTTTTTGGCAATTCTTTTTAGCTTTTTGAATTTTCTTTTTCCTTTTTCTCATTGTGTTTTCTTTTTATAACAATTTTCTTTTAGATAGCTATTATCTTAAATTTAATTTTTTATATTATTAAAAAAGTCAATTTGTAATAACATCGGTTGTAGTTAGCACTATGAAATGTACATATATATATATATATATATATATTATTTTTTTAAGAGTTTATACAAACAAAATATTATTTACTTTAATAAGTATGATTAAAACCGACTACTGTGAGCAATATAACAGTTAATTATTTCATTATATTAATTTCATGTATATACATATATATATAATATATATGACCTAAAGGAAAATATTTTCTCACTTCTAAATCACTCTGTTTCGTAGTACTTTTATTATGCTTTAATTTATTAACTACAAATAAAAGAGTACAATTTAGAATATATTTTTGGGTTAAGTATTCTTAATATAACATTAACTGTTAGTAAAATAAATATTGTATAAATTAGAAAAAAATGTATCAAACAATATCTCATAATATAGAGTTTTTAATAATGATCACATAAATAGATGAATACACATATAAATGAACTCACAAGGTTTCGTAGTGTAGTGGTTAGCACTGAGGACTTTGAATCCTCCAACCCGGGTTCGAGTCCCGGCGAGACCTTTTATATGAATGTCTAAAAGGTTTGAAAAAAAAATAATTTTGATTGCTTTTATATATATTAATTTTCTTTCGACAAAAGAAATATATGCATACTTCAGTAAAAAACAAATTTTTGTAGCTTTAATTTTTTTGCGCATTAAAAAATAGTACTTTTTTTTTAATTTTTAATATTGAGAAAGAAAAATAAGTGAATAAATAACCGTGCCAATACACAAAAAAATAGCAAGTTAAAAGTAAAAGCGTGAAAGAATGTTTCAGATATACACCTGAAAAAAATATAAAATCTTATTTTTAGTTATATATAATAAATTATTTTTTAGCAAATTTTAGCAAAAATAGAAACAGATCAATAATTTAACATTTTAAATTTAATATAATGATCCCACAACAAAACGGATATTCTTATTTTATTCTTTATGAAGTACATAATTACAGAATAAATGACATGTATAATAAATTGATACGTAAAAAATATTATATACAAAATATTTATATATAATAAAACATAAATTACCTCTTACAATATAATAAAAACTCTTTTTATGTATTAACAGTAAATTATGAATTACCATATTATGTTTTTTCTAATCTTTTAACATACAATAATTTATTTTTAAATAATATGCAAATATACAATGCGAATTACACACATTTTAAGTATTTTCCCAAAAAAATATCTTTGGTATCGTGTTATCACATTGACATAATACGCATTTATAAAAATAAAAATATGTACTTGAACTAGTTCTGTACTAAAAACAAAAAAAAATATTATTGTAGATATTACGCAATATTTAATGTAAGAAAACTTTAGAAAAATAAAAAAGTTCCTATTACACTGTAAATTAATGAAAATCATGTTAATTATATTAAATTAAAATTTACATTTTCTATAATTCCTTTTATGTAAATAATATTAAAAATATATATAAAGGTATATTAAACATTCATTATAATTAACGGCAAAAAGATATTATCCATTTAACACTATATGACCCTCAAAAGTACTTAAATTTCGTTAATAGTATGAAGTTCATATTTAATTATTTTTTAATCTAATTGTATAAAAGGAGAAAAAAAGGTTCAGTAACTGCAAAAGGCACATGTTTCATTTCACTGTGTGAAAATATGTATATGTATATTTTATTCCTTCTAACGAAAAAGTACATGTTATCCAATATTATTTTGTGCTCATGTTTGAATTTAAACATAACAAACTTTGTGCGAATTAAAAAAAAATATATATTTTTTTTTTATGATTACATAACCTTTTTTGATAAATCCGCAAAATTTTAATAGAAACTATAACAATACTTAGAAGTTTGATAAATTTAACAGGAAAAGCTAGTTTAATATTTATCTTTTTATACAATTATTCGAACATAACTTGTAAGCAGACTACTGAATATTGTTAAATAAGTAAACTAATTTTAATGTAATCAAATTAAATTAAAAATACTATAAGGAAAAAATAAAATACATTGATGTATTTATAGATTTTCTTATTGTTTACCTGTACTGCACAAATATTCTTTCATTATTACATTATATGTATTAAAAAAAATAATTAAAATTATATTTTATTAACATAAATATACGGGCACCGAGGATCGAACTCGGGATCTCCTGCGTGTTAGGCAGGCGTCATAGCCACTAGACCATGCCCGCTCCCTATAAACATTTTATTTTAAAAACTTAGTACCATATTAACTTTTTTCGGACATTCTTACGTCTACAATATATATACATAAATATATATATATGTATATAAACTTACAAAATATGTATTTTGTCGTAATGAAAAAAAAGTTTTACAAGTACTTTATGAACTATTACATTAAAAAAAAATTACTTACACATAACTAAAACAATTGATTAAACTCATACATTAAATTAATACTAATGAAGTAACTACTACCAAACGGGAATTTAATTTGTTAATACATTTTTTTCTTTTTTAAACAATTTACCTATAAAATTAAAAAATTATAAAACGTTTATTTTGCATTTCTGTATAATGTCGATAAGTATCAGTTTGATGTTATTTTTTTTTTTTTTTTAAATACAAAATAAAGAAAAGAACGAACAGTTTAAATTCTTAATAAATTTTTTTTTATTTTTTTTATATTTGTTAATATGCAACGTTTTCATAGACGTACTTTTACATTTTAATATCTTATAGTCAAAACAAGTCATTTGTGAACGATAAGGGTATAATTTCTATTATTTTAATAAAATCTAAAGTACATTCGTTTCACTACAAAAGCATTTTTTAAAAAAATAATAACATTATATATATTTTTAAATTTATAAGGCCGATAAAATGAAACGAAATTTTTATTCTTTGCGGATCTGCTAAAATTGAGCAACTTCATACCAAAAAAAGGAATATTTATTACTCTATTGATAAAAAGAATAGTCACATATATAAATGTGCTAATGTGTTTACATGCTTGTAAGTTATTAGAATGACAAAACTTCCTTCAAACCAATTAGTGAAATAAAAATGTAATTCTTGAAAATTTAACTAGAAATAAAGTTGTATGCATTTGCACGTCAAAAACAAAATTATATTTAACTTTTTAAAATTTCATCATATATGAATTAATACAATAATAAATATTTAAAAAATGAGACCAGTTTTAAATATTTTATTGGTATTAATTGTAGTTTCTTCTCCCCTGAGCACGATACCTTATATTCATAATATTATACATGGTTAATAATATACATAATTCCATGTATTTATTTACCGTAGGAAAAAATATATTAGTGAGGGATAAGTTTCCTCCTTATTGCATGCTCACATTTCAACTAATTTTCATCAAATAATCTATTTCATATTTATTTTCACAATGATATGCTTCCCTTTTATTACCATTTATATTTTCATATTTATTCAGTCGAAAAAACAATAATTATTATGTTAATTTTATTAATTGTACTTCTTGAAATTGTTACAATATGGTTTGATATTTCGTCTATTATTAAATAATGTGCAGTATCTTTTTCCATATATTTATGTGTTATACATATATATATATACATAATCATTTTCCCCTGTTTGCTCTTTAAGAAAGCGTAGCACTCGATTTAGTTCATGGTGTCTACACCCCAAATGCTGTAATACTTAAAACGTTTTTAATAGCCTTAATCCTTTTAAAATCAATATTATATACATATTTAAATGCTGCCATATTAGAATCCTTTGATCTATACTAAATAGTGAACTAATTTTTCCTTTTTTCTAAGTAATTAGGAAACACTGTTTAAGCTTTTTAAATGCTCTTATATTATAAAATTTTTCCTGTAACGTTTTTCTTTATTACGCGGTCAAACTCTTTTCCCCCCCCCCCCTTAAACATTCAAAAAATGAAAGGATATATAAAAATATAAATCTACTTAAAAATTCATTTTGTATTTTTCATTTTCATGGGATATCCTTTATATCTTATATATCTTAGCATTTTATCAGTGTGCATATATGTATAAGTATGTATGTAAGCATATATGTACATACGATATGTGTATGTATGTATGCATATATGTACATACGATATGTGTATGTATGTATTATACATATGCATATACAAGAATGTTTAAGTCTAATATATAATACAAAAAAAATTAATTATTTTTTTAACTGCATTATATTTTAATTTACCAATGAATAAAAAAAATAAAAAAGGATTGAAGTTAAACAATAGTAAATTATATTGGTCTTTCTTATGTTTTTATTTATTCCTGAATTTTTAAAATAAGTTTCTAATAGTACACAATCTTATTCACGCAGTACATTTTAGTTATCCTTTTTATGAAAGTATAAAAAATGTTTCCATTAAACATTTTCTTATCATGACATACACATAATATATAACAATTATAACACTTAAAAATGCTATATACAACTTACAAACGAATAAATAAATATGTAATTTTATATATAATACATAATTACATGCATCTTTATATCTTTAACATAATTGTTTAAAATATTTTATCTTTATTCCTGAAGTTCAACTGTTTAATTAAAAATATTTTTTTTCCTTTAAAAATTAATTAAATCATTCAAAATGAATAACTTTTGTGTGTACTAAAAAAAAATAATCAAATTTTATTTTACATGCACTCTTCATACAAAGTTAAACATGTGATTAACCATTTTTCATTATATTTATATTTTTTTTTTTTTTTTATAAATAATTTACCATTTTTCCTTGCTTTTATTTTTATAACTATTTATATATTTTAAAAAATATAAGAAAAAGAAAAAAGTAATATACTTTATATAGAATGAACGAAATATGTTTCGATAAAAATGAAAATAATTTGGTGAATAACAAATATAATCAACCTCAAACAAATGTTCATGATGAAAGTTTTACAATTAACGCAGAAAAATTACTTGACAAAGCAAACAAAAATGAAAATAAGGATGAAACAAAATATTCAAAAACACTTAATATGTTAAATGAAAGTAAGAAACATCAGTTAACAGAATATGAAAAGTCAGAAGAACATAACAACAAAAAAGTGCTCTGCAGTGAAGGCAAAAATTTTCCCAGTTATACATTTATTAACAGTTATATGAACAATTGTGATAAAAATGTTAGCAACGAAAATCCAGAAAGTGAGGTTAAAATTTTTTATTTTGAAGATACGATTGAAAGCAAGTATTTGCATGATGACAAGCCTTTAACAACGTTAGATAAACAAAAATGTGATACAGCAGTAGTACTAAAAAGTAACAATAATAGTTATAATAATGCCAGTAATGGTTATAATATTGCCAGTAATGGTTGTAATAATACCAGCAATATTTATAGTAATAATAATAATGGTGATGTTGTGGAAGGGGAGAAAAATTTAAAAAGTGAATTTTCGAAAAAAGAACAAGTCTCTTTTGATGATCAAATTAATAATTCCACCTTTTTAAAAAATCACCAATTTGAGGTAAATATTAATAATAACGAGAATATAACAAGTAAGGGTAAAAAAAAATATGGTTATGGTGACAAAATTGAAAAGATTTTAAGCAAAGAAAACTCCAAAAAAAGGAAAAATAAAACTAACATAAACTATGGAAAAATACATAATCAACAGGTAGAGAAAAAAAAGGGATACACAAATAATTGTGATTTTATTAATGAGAATTATTATGAAGAACATACAAAAAGTAGATCAAATAAAAAAAGTGATAATATTAACATAGATATTTTTTATTCTAGCAAGAGTGAAAAATCTTTAGATGAAAGTGGTGAAGAGGATAGCTCAGTTGACGGAAATGAAAAATTCTATGGAAATATGTATCCATCAGATATTCCAGTAGATTTTTATGAAAACCCTTTAAGCAACAAAAGTTCATTAAACGAGTTGGAATCAGCATACAGTATCTATACCAAAAATAATGCAAGTGAAGAAATTAACATTTTGAATAGCTACATTAAAAATATAGCGGAGAATGCGACCATGTCTTCTTCATCAGTTGACATTGATAATAAATTAGTTAATATTCTCTCTTTATCATTTTTAACCTTTATTGATCATGTAATATATGACTCTCATATATATGCTTTAAGAAATGAATTCAAAAAAAAGAGAGAAACGAATAATAATAATATAACGAACAATGGTAGTATAAACTCAAACGAATCTCCCAAAGGAGAAAGCTTAAACAATGTTACTATACAAGATAGTATAAAAATAAAAAATGAAATAATTGCTTCGAATATAGAAAATAATACTATTAATGAAAAGGTATTTAATAATAATAAAGTGGAAACGTTGCTGGAAAATACGAACATAGTTCATAATAACAACATACAAGTGAAAAATAAAGAAGATGGTAATTTTAATGAATTAAATAATTCTGAGGAAAAGGTTAGAAACAAAGGAACACAAATTATCTATGATCCTGATGTAATTAATCTATGTTTAAATAACATATATAACCAAGAAATGGTAAACAGAATTATGCTTAAAAAAAAAGAAAATGATACCAATTATAATAAGAATGATAAGAAGATCGATGAAGTGAAACCTAAAGGAAATGGCGCTTTTTCAAATGATGCAAATTCCATTACAACGAATAAAAATGTATTTAGTGATAATAAAGATATTAACGATGTGTGTAACCATGCAGATAATGCAACAAGGGGAAAGGAAAAAATTTCAAAGCCTGAAGATATTTATATAAACGAAAAAACAGATAATATAAAAGAAAAAAGTATAAATATAAACATAAATAAGGATGTGCTACAAACTAATATAAACTATGAACTACATCAAAGAAAAATTATGATCAATCAAATAAATGAAAAAATTAAAAAAAAGAGTAATAACAACAGGCAAAATTTTGTGAACGCCAAGAAATATTCTATGGATGATATATTTGATATATAGGATTTTTTTCATTTTCTTCTCTTTTTCCTTCCTTTTCTCTCCTTTTTTCTTCCCTTTTTTTTTCCTTTTATTTCTACCTTTTTTTTCCTTTTATTTCTCCTTTTCTTTCCTTTCATTTTCCTTTTTTTTCCTTTCATTTTCCTTTTTTTTTTTTGTTATTTTATGCCCTTTTGGAATATACCCAGTTTAATGAAATTTTTTCCTTTTTCACATTCAAAGGGAAGCCATTTATGATATTTGTTTTTTTTATATTGAATCTGTTGTATGAGTTATCATCATTACGTTTGTTCATACATAAATGAATAATTATATATATATATATATTTGTGAACCTAGGTTTCCGATCGTATGTTGGCATATCTACATACATTTACATTTAGATATATGCACTTTTTTTTTTTAAAGTCTGCATATATACAATTCATGATGACAGTGATAAAATTTGCCTCATTTTTTCGTGTTTATATGCTCCCTCAAAATATATAACACACATTGAGATTTTATTTTATTTCTTTCAATCGTTATATTACTTAACAGTTTTAATTAATTTAAATTTTGTGATATAAAAATTTTTTGAAGCTATTTATAAAGTCATACTTTATAACCGCCCATAGAATAAGTCTCCCAGTTAAAAACAGTGAAAAGTGAAAAGTTGTTTTTATTATATTTTATGTTATCTTAATTTTATCTAATAAAAACTGACAAATCCTTGATTAAACCATAAAATAAAAAAAAAAAAATACAATTCTATGCGGAGAAAAAATAATAATTAATCTTATCTAATTGTTATGTGAATAATCTGCACTTTTTTTTTTTTTTTTTAATTTGAGCTTTCACTTATTTTTTATAGTTATTTTTTGTTCATATGTCGCCATCACAATTTTTCAAGTTACTCTAAATATTTTTACCCATCACAAAAAATTACATTTATGTAGTTACACACATTAATTATATAAAAAAGTATATATATATTGAATAAAGTTGTAAGTTGCCCTTATACCGTATTTGTTTGATTAATATATGCATAATTTCTGCTGTACGAAAGAATTACGTATTTTTAATTTTATTTATTTTATATTATTTTTCTATGAAAGAATTAGTAGAGAAAAACGGAAGTAAAAAATAAAAAAAATGTCCTTTGAAAGATACAAAAGTATATAAAACAAACATGTAAGCATTCATTTGTACATTTTATTTCCCTCCCGTTCTTTGTTTTTTTGTTTTTTTTTCTCCCATTTTAACGCGCTTTCAAGAAAAAAAAAAAATGGATTTCCTTGCTCGTTCACCCATAATTTGGAGTATTCCTGATGAATATAATGAGAAAAGGGAAAAACCTAATTTTATCCTTCCTCTTGATTATTCAAATTAATTTTTGTAAAAATGTCACTGTAGGAAAAAAAAATGAAAGGATTGCTCTTTTTCTACATAAAATAGTTGATATTAAAAAAATTAAATTTAATTTTCGCTTAAAGGATAGCTGTACTTTTTTAACAGGCATCAAGGTAACTTATTATTAATATAACAAGAGCACATATGTAGTAATCATTTATGTATTTTTTCTTTTTTTTTTCCCCCCCCCCCAAAAATTTCTCAGCCTAGTGGGAGCATTCACTTGGGAAATTATATTGGTTGTTTACACCCTCTTATAAACGTAGAAGCAAAAAAAAAAAATACAAATTATGTAAGCAAAAATAAGGAAAATGTAGTAAAGTTAAAGAAAATAATATTAATTGCTGATCTACATTGTTTAACAGACATAAACAATATGTTTTTCTTGAAACAAAATGTTCTGGACTCTGTAAAAGTTATTATTTCTTTGATAATAGACATGTATATAAAGAAAAAAGAATATATAAATATTTATATAAATAATATAAAATTAGAAAAAATTTTAACTTATTTTAAGAGTGGTCTCATAGATGAAGCATATCTAAACAAGCTATTATGTTCCATTAATGTATACGAATCTTATTCCTTTTTGAATTATGAGAAACAGAAGGATGATTTCGATGTAGTAAATAATGCCCACAACATTATTCAGGGTAAATTATTTAATGATGAAAAAACAAAATTAAGTAAAAAAAGTCTTGAAGAAAAAAATATCAGTGGTAAATACGAAAGAACTGCCAAGAAGAATATTTTCCAAAAACATTATTTCTACATTTTTAAACAATCAGATATTCAAGCACATACATCTCTATATTATTTAATAAATTCTTTTACGTCAATTAATTTACTGAATGACCATATACATATAAAGAGTAGTGGAAAGAACAAATCATTTGCCTTGATTTCTTATCCAAATTTAATGTTAGCAGATATTTTGCTTTATGAACCTAAATATTTAATAGTAGGGTTAGATCAAAAAAAAAATGTAGAAATAATTAAAAAAATTTCCAAAAAAGTAAATACCTATTTTCCACATACTGTAATCCTACCAAATATTTTCTGCCCAAAATTTCACATAGAAGTAATGAACTTGGATGGTCAGAATAAAATGAGCAAAAATAAAGACCTCTCAGATAATGAAAATATAAATAAAATTATTTATCTATTTGATGAAAAGGATGTAATAGAAAAGAAAATTAAGAAAAGTAAAACAGATAATTACAACATTTTAACTTATGCAAAACCAAATACAAAGGAAATAAATAATCTCATTAATATTTTTCTTTTCTTCTACTATTATAAAGTTAAAAATGTTTGTGCACAAACGGAAAAAGAAAAAACCAACAAACGTTTTCAACTATTCGAAGATAATCTCTTTTTAAATGAAAGAGAGCACAGTCTAGAGAAAAATCATAAAACAAATTTTAAACCGGGCACACCTGAAAATGTTGAAAGTTCAAATGATAACATTAAATGTCTTAGTTACTTAAAAAAAAAAAAAGACATTTATACAATAAAAAACAGTTCAAGCAAAATAAATGAAGAAAAATTATTTTTTAAGCATAATAATGTAAATCCAAATATTAACCAAGAAACTATAAATAATATTTTATCCTTTTATAACAACAATTATTCTAATTTTAAATACGAATTATCTCAACTAATTTACGACCATTTTGTGGTGTCAAAACATTTTTATAATATCTTTTATTCTCATGATAATTTAGTGGATTATATCTTAAAAAGGGGGAAAAAATGTTTATCAAAGAGAGCATCCAAAACTTTTAAAGTAAACAATAATGCTAAAATAAAAAAGAAAAAATATAAAAATGAGAAACGTTATAGCAGTTTGCCAATGATAATTAATTTGCTGATTTTTTCCATTCCTTTGAATTATTCTCATATTTTTTCATTTTGTCATTTCACGTAAGTTATTTTATTAATTTTTTTTTTTTTTAGAAATTCAAAAGAAGGCTGAATATTTAATTTTTTGCATAAGTAGAAGAAACAAATAGGTATAAGCATACATACACATATAAATATGTACATATATATATATATGGACACTCGGGAATACAGACGTGATTGTTTTCTTGAAGTGAAAACATCTAATATTAAATGCATATAATATTTAGAATATGTTATCATATTTTCTATGTATGTCTCCCCGTGAAAACAGGAATTAATTTGTGCACTCTCTAGTTTCCCTTCAAATATAGAGTACTTCCATTTTTGGTTTAAATATAAACCACATATTAATGAAACATCCGCAATTATTTAAATGCAATACGCATTTTTTCCTTTTACTGTAGATTAAAATTTTAATTTTTTATGTAATTAACAGTTATTTATTTTTTTTTTTTAATTCATAAATTGGTTAATAATAAAAAAGTACTGAAAAATGAACAGGGAATATAAATAATGAATAAAATTTTGTATATATATAGAATTAGAGGAAAGTAACAAAATGTACCTAATAATAGTAACAAAATAAAATAACAATAATAATAATAATTACGTATTCAAATGTTGCTCCACCATATATACATAGTGTACATATAGTTAAATACAAATAATGAAGCCAATTTTGATAAATAAATAAATAAAAAAATATTGAAAAAATTATACAAAAACACCTCTCAATTTAGAATAACATAAAACATGGGAAAAACAAAAAAAGGAAAACAAAAATGAAAAAAAAAAAAATTAATTAAATGTAAAACTATCGATGTATAACAAAAAAAAAAAAAAAAGAAAATGCCCCTTTATATATTGCTCAATAAATTCAAAAATTCTAACAAAAAAAAAAAAAAAAAAAAATATATATATATATATATACATACATATAAATACTTTAACTTCAAATGACACTGTTCGTTCTATCTTTTATTCTAACATTTTAATATAATGTGCTCTACCCTGCAAATTGCAACTCTCGATGTCGAGTTATAAAGGTTATATTATCTTCAATGTAACTATAACTTTTTTTTTTTGCTTATACTCTAATTGAACTATTCATGAAAGGTCTAGTACCTATATCATCATTTTTTTTTTTTTTTTTTTGTTAACCTACTGGGAAAATAATATACTATGTCTTGTTATTTCTGCTAAAATATTTGTGTAGCGTGCATTTAAGTACACATATATCTACATACACAAATAAATAAGTACTGAATGAGAGACAAGAAAAGCACATATACATATATGCATGCATATTTCCCCAACTACCAGGAAACAAAAATTTCGGCGTTTGTATCTTTTCAAATGTTCATTTTATTTTTTCTTCTTTTCTTCTTTTTTTTTTTTTTTTTTGTTTGATTCATTGCAATCCCTCCCTCTCCTGCTGTAACGCATTTTGAAATTTTTTCAGGGATAGAATTGCACTATCACACTTACCGAAGCTTAAAAAATCTGTGCAACTTTTCACATATAGATTTAAATTCGCCTTATTTACTTTTTTTAATTTTTTCAAATTAGTATACCTCATATTACTTAAATATTTGTTTATGCAACAATTAATATCATATTTTTTATTAACATAGGTAATGTTATTACTATCGCTAGCTGACTTTATGTTAAAAGTTTTACCACCAAAGGGTTTTTTTATTCTTATAACTTCTTCATTAAAATATTGGGTACTCCTTGATTTCGTATTTATATTTTCATCTATATATTCTTTGTGATTTAAGTACAAATCGAAATTATCATTATCTTCGATTATCTCCTTTGTATCATTATTCAGGAAATTCCATTCATTTGTTTTATTCTTGCTTTGCGTATTATAATTGTAGTAACAAATTTTATTTTTCACTATGTCACTTTTTATACATTTATTAGCATAAGTTAATTTTTCCTTTCCTTCAACATTACCTGTTAACAAATTTAATACATTTTTCTTCTTATTTTCAAAACTATACAAATTAAGGTTGTCATTACATTCAACCCCATTTTCGGAACTATTAGAATCGTAACCGGATTTCAATATAATTGGGGTAATATCAAGAAAGTATTCATTTATATTAGAATTTACTGAAAAACTTCTCTTTATTTTTAATACATTTTTTTTTTCTTTACCTGAATATTTCTTCTCATTTGTTTTAAGTCTTATTTCATTTTGTGAACTGTTGTAATTAATTTTACCATCTGATACGTACCCCTTTTCAGAATTTATTTGCAACAAATTATTATTTGTACATTTGAATTTCTTTTTTCCTTTTATTATTTCTATGATTTTATTATTATTTCTATCATAATCACTATCGTTGCTTCTACTTTTAGCAGTGTAATTGTTTAACCCTTCAATGGTGCTATAAAATATATTATCCTCATCATCTTGATATTTTTTATTTACTTCTCCTAATTTATCTGTTTCATTTTCGCTATCACTATTAAACAAGCTACAATTTATAACATTTTTGTTTTGATTTGTTCCATTTTTACTACCCTCATTTATTTTATAATTTTTCCATTTTTCTTTACTTAAATTCTCCTTTTTAATTCTAATAATTAACTCTTTATTATTCAATATATTATCGTTTGTATTTTTTTTATCAATCGAATTACATACTCTTACATTTTCATCAATAGTATACTCTTTTTTTGTAGAATTTTTAGGTGTAAAATCTTCATCCGTATTATCATTAGCATTCACTTTTTTTCGGGAAAGCTTCTGATATTTTTGCTCATTCATTTCTAAATTTTCATATTCCTCTTTACTACTATGGACATCTTCATTTTTTGCATCCTTAATTATATGCTCATATACCACTTTGTTTTCATCAAATTCCTTTTTATTATTTGCTGTATCTTCCTTTTTCGTTTTTCTCACATGACTACTTTTTTTTTTGTTTTTATTCTCCCTTTCATTACCATTCTCCTCCTTTTGCTTCTCCATTTTCTTAAACATATTTTCGTAGTACTGTATTTTCTTCAACTCCCTCGCACTAAGCTGAGGGTTAAATGTATCTCCTTTTTTTTCATTGATTCCTGTTCCTGTTATCTTATCTTTTTTTTTCCTTTTTCCTTTGCTTTCATTTAATAGCTTGTTTCTTTCGCGCTTCATCTTTTTTTCCTTTTTTTGTAAAAAAAGGTTAAGGAAAAAATGCGATTCTACCTTTTCACTAAGTGTAGGTATATGCTATGTATATATGTGTACATATATATTTGAACATTGTACATACCTATATACAAACACTCATATTTTCTAAACACCTTTTCCTAGTTTTATATCCCTCCTCTGGCGTTCTCCTCATATACACCCTATACTCGTGTTATACGCCTTTCTTTATAATACTATACTTTACAGCTTCAAACGTAATGTATCTTTTCTTCTTTTTGTTCTTATAAACATTTCATTATGCTTCCCTTTTGCATTTTATATAACTGAAAAAGTTTTTTATATTTATGTAGTTGATATTCGTAGAAAGCATTTCACCGTAACATTGAGTAACTTTTTTTTTTTTAACTTTATTATTATAATTTTTTAAGAATTAAAACAAAAGTAAAATAATGAAGCTCAAAAAGCTTCATAAAATATCTTTATTTTTTAATATATATGTAAAATAAACGAGGGTATCATTTTTCACAGGCTTTTCTTTTTTTATTCCCATTATAATTTTATACATATATATATAATATGCTATTACATAAAAATGAAAAAAACATAAAACTTTATTTTAATGTTATATTTTCCCTATTTTTATTTGCTTTAAGTAACTATCATTTTTTTTTTTTTTTTTTTTTTTTATTGGCTCTTTCCTTTCTTTCATAAGGTGCTATATCTCCTTTTATTATAACCTATGTTATAAGAGATAATTCGATGTTATTCCATAAACCTAAATGGTATTTAATTAAAAATCTCAGTTGCAGAAACGAAATTTCATATATAACTTAGTACAAGGTATGTCATATAAAACAGCTAACGATCGAATAATTTTTTATGTAATTTATATGTTTTGAAAAAAGGAAAACTTCAGCTTTTCATATCAAAACATCAATATGACTAATAACCTGTTAATTGTACATATTTACTACTGTATGCACATATATATATATATATATTAGTTGAAACTTAGTTTTTTTTTAAAGTAGAAAGATAAAAATAAGTATGTTACTATAAAATATATACTTACTTAAGAAACTAAAAGGTCCTTTTTTTTCTTTTAATTTTCGAAGAATAAATTCTTTTCCTTTGAGAACTTCGAAAAAAAAAAAAAAAAAATTAAAACCAAAAGCCATAAAGGCAGATTATTATATATGGAACAGTAAATTATTAGTTCTAAAAAACATTTAAAATATAAAAGAGATACGAGCCAACTTTTAGGTTATAGGAAAAAAGCAATATCTGGTTTTAAGATTTATAGTAATATTATGTATATATACATATGAATATAAATAAATGTATTATGCCTTTTTTTCCACCTTACGGGATATATTACAACAGTTCAAAAAACATTGAACATCTAGAGATGCCCTTACAGTATTTGATTCACCAAAAATATAATAAAATAAATTTTAATAAATGAATTTGAACGTCATCCAGGGTAAAATGTATAAATAAAGAATAAAGTAGTACTATACATATTATCAAATTATTTTCCTTTTTCCTTTTTTATTTTTTTTTTGTGTTTTTTTTTTTTTTTTTGATATAAGCTGCTATAAATTTTAGCTCGAATTAACACCTACGTAAAAGATACAATAAGCTTACTTTACTATAACAATAAATACTTAAATTTTTACAAAAAAATACATAAAAGTAATTTAAGATTATATATTTATACATTTAGGGCACAAATAATAAAGCGTTAATAACATTTTTCATAAATATGAACATAACAAATGTGTAATAAATTATAACTCTAAGCATATATACTTACGTATGTAAATATATGTACATATGTATATGCACATAATCATATATTCACATGAGTAGAACCAATATATAGACCTTTCACAAATTAAGTCAAAATGCAATGTGATATTATACGAAAAAATAAAAAATCTTACGCAAACTTCCCCCTGTAGTAACGAAAACATATGCACAAACAAATAAACAAAAAATTAAGGGGTTTCCTAATATATATATATATATATATATATATATCTCCCTTTCTCTTCCTAAAAATATGTTTCTTTCCTAAATGTAACTCAAGTTTTATAGCATAACCACTATCCTTAATTTTTTTTTTTTTTCTTTCTTGGGGGTACATTAAAATTTTTATTATCTTTACTACTAGCACTACTACTACTTTTGCCCCTTCCTCTTTTAACTATTTTTGCATAATCTGAATTGCCCCTAGTTAACTTACTTTTATTATTCGTAAGAATGTTCAACTTTAGGTCTCTTATAATAGAACGATAACTATTTAGTTTCCTCTTTTCCTCCTGTTCTTCACTACTTTTATTACTTCTATTATTTTTACTATTATTTCTTCTTTTTCCTTTTTCTCGCACATTATTTGAACGTACACTTGTAGCAGCATTGTTGTCACTATTATTCAGTAAATTCTTTTCTTTGTTATTATTGGAATAATTACATAATGATAATGAATCACTTTTTGCGTTTAATTTTTTTAAATTAAACCTTTCTTTATTAGTTAAAAACCATTTTTTTGCAGGTCTATTCAATATCTCGTCCTGAAATTCTATAAAATTTTTTATTTTTTCAATTGCTTTTGTAGATTTTTCTAATTCTTTATCTGCTTTTTCTTGTTCTAATATTTCATTTAATTTTTCCTTATTCTTTTCAAGTAATTTGCCCCAACGTAAAATGTTATCATTGGAAATACTCCTCTTAAATATTTTTGAATTTTCGCTTTTCCTTAGTCCTTTTAATATCTTTTTAATATCCATTCTTTCATTATGTAAGTATAATGTACTGGCAGTTCCATCCTTGCCTAATCTTGCAGTTCTTCCAATTCTATGTATATACTTAACAACATTCGTTGGCAAGTTATAATTAATAACATAACGAATATGTTCAATGTCTAACCCTCTTGAAGCTAGATCGGTGCATAATAAAAAATCTACTTCCTCTTTTTTAAACTTTAAAATTGACTCAATTCTTTTTTTTTGATTCAGTGCCCCATGCAATTCGGCACATTTAAATTTAAGAAGCGTAAGTGTTAAAAACATTACATGAGTTTCCCATTTGGTCTTAAAAAAAATTATTGCATTTTTTTTATAAACATTACTACACAAATGTAATAACACGGCTTTCCTATATCTTTCCTCACGAATATCTACAAACTCTTGCTTTAACTTTTCTGAAATTTTAAAAGTTTTAAAGGCACTCTTAGAATTACGTTTGATAACAGGAGTACTAATGCTTCCCTCTATTTCTTCCTTACTACCACAACTTGCACTTATTCTCCTATTTTCACTTTGAATATATATCGGGTTTTTTGAAGAAAAATTAGCTAGCTCCTTAATATCCTTTGTTAAAGTTGCTGAAAAGAATAAAATTTGTTTCTTAAACTTACAAACATCTAATATCTTTAAGCATTCTTCCTTAAAACCTAGCTCTAGTAATTTGTCTGCTTCATCAAAAACTACAATTTCTAAAAAGTTAATAAAATCATTAGAAGAATTTAATAATAAATCTAAAATTCTACCTGGGGTACAAACAAAAATATCCTTCTTCTTTTTATATTCATATTCCTGTTGTTTAGTATCTATTCCTCCACAAAAAAGGGAATGGGTTATTAAAACATATTTTGTTAAACTTTTAATAACATCATAACACTGTAATGCTAGTTCTCTCGTTGGTAATAGAATTAACCCTTTAGTTATACTAATATTTTTTTTACTTCCTTTTCTCATTTTTACACTCGGACTATGTAATAGTCTTTCTAATATTGGTAAAACAAAAGCAAGTGTTTTTCCTGAACCAGTTTCTGAATTAGCTAGAATGCTTTTTCCTTCTAATGCTAATGGTATAACATCTTTTTGAATAAAAGTAGGGTTATTAAATTTTAGCTCATATAATGCTTTTAAGAACGGTCTTGAAATGTATAAATCGCTCCACAGTGTGTCCTTGTCAATTAAGCCGCTGCTTTGTGCGTTTGTACCTCCTTCGTCGATGTCCTCAATTTTATTCTTGTCCTTTCTCTTGATATCCCCTTTTTTGTTCTTGTTACTCTCACCGTTGTTGTCAACTTGGCCATTTTTTGAAATTCCTTCTTCGCATTTTATTATATTTTCCCCATCTGCCTCTTCATTTCCCTGCGCTTTTCCTTTTTTCATTCTTTTAAATTTTTTTTTGCTTTATTTCCTCTACGTTTTTCGATTACACTAGCTAATATCCTCTATTTTTAACCGTGTCGATCTTGCGTTACATGTATCTAGCAAGTAATATATACATACATATATATGTATCTATGCAAAAATATATATATGTACATGTATATTATTCTTTCTCATTTTCCTATTTTTTTCTAACCTTTTTCTTTAATTATTCGGAAATACAGAAAAGATATATTAAAAATATTAGCACCTTAATTTAGGATATTCACTTTAGTTGTTTTTCTTTTTATATATTTTGTATTTGTATAATCGTTTCTCCTTTAACCTTCTTTTTCATCTATCTCTGATCTTAATTAATTTATATTTGTTTCATTAAATAATAACTTCAGTTCGTATTCGTTTTATGATTATTCTTTTATTTTTTGGTTTCGTGTATTACGCTTTGGGGGATAGGGGTTCCAGTTAATATACACTTGTCCTCAAAAATGAAAAAAATAACAAAATAATGGATAATTATGTACCATACATACATATTTATATTTATTTATTTATTTATGCATACGTACATATTTATATATAGCGCAGCTGTACTATTAACTTTTATTTTTGTATTGTGTTGATTGTTGAATTTGAAGGTTTTTTTTTTTTTTTTTTTTTTTTTTTGTTCAATGTAGTATTTTTCGTACACTGGTACGAAATAAAGAATATTTGTTGTTCCAAAGTACGATTATCATCACCTTATAAATATAAATCTTTTTTCCCTATTTTTATGAACCTTTTTAAACTAATTAATTCAAAAATGGGACGTTTTTATGTTTTTTCTATTCTGTTATAATCGTTAGTTCTGCTCCATATTATACGAATTTGTTTTTCTATATATACTTTGCACTCAATAGAACAATTTCTTCAATTAAGTTAAAAAAAGAATAGAAGATTAAGTGGCCAAAAATTTTATGCATCTATAATATATTAGTAAATCTGATACATATTATATTTTGTATAATATTATGCGTATTATTTTTTATACGTTGTTCTGATAATGCTTTTTATATTCAGTAATATATTTTTTTTTTTTGAGTAGCTATATGTGTTGATATTTAAAAAAAAATGCAGGGCAGTTCAATGAAGAGAAGAAACATATTAACAAATAAACACAATAACATATACATACGTACATATATAGATATATATGTGCTTATTCGAAACTGCAGGAAAAAAAAAAATGATGGGGGTTATTAAAAAAAATATAGCTTCACACTCATGTGACAAGAAATTCTTTACTACTGTCCTTAAAAATAAAATAAATTATTCTAATAAATACAAACATTTTCTAGGTTGTAATGATGACATTTCTCTTGATACTTTGTCATCAAAGTATATTAAAGTATTCAATGTTAATAATTATAATTTCATTATTTATGGCATTTTGCATGGTCAGATAAATGAAAGAAGTTGTAGCGGTAAGGATTGTTCTGAATTACTTAAAAATATAAAAACTGATTATGTATTATTTGAATTATGTGAACAAAGATTAAAAAGAATATTTAATATTATTCTTTCAAAAAAGGAAAAACAAAAGTGTTATTATAATAATAACTATTCGAGATTAACCTATTTGCCAAGAATACATAACGGGTTTTTACAAAACGAGTTCATACCTGTAGTTGAAGAATGCGTACAAAAGCAATTAACATTTTTTTTATTTGACAGAAACATCAATACTATAAAAAATAGGCTAGATTCGATGCTTCTGTATGATACAAAAGCGTATAGAAAATTCTTTACCTACTGTATAGAGTCTATATCTCTACGAAATTACTCATATGATAAGTTTACAAAATTGTTTAAGGTGTATTTTTCCAGTGTGGATAAAGAGAAAAATGTATATGATGAAATGAAGGGGGTTTTTCCCATGCAATATAAGCATAACTTAAAAGATAAAAGAGAAGACCATACTAAGAATTTGGCTAATAATAAGCACAATGAAAACAGCAATACGAAAGAAGAAGATGTTAAACAAGGTAGCAATCGATCGGAGGAGAATACTCATATAAACACATATGAAAATTTCGAGTGTCTGAAAAAATTGAACGCCATAAAAATTTTGAATGAACGACTACTACTCCTTTCGAAACCTACATATGAAGTACTCGTGGAAGAAAAATACAAATATGCTGCAAATAACATTTGGTGCTTCCTTTTAAATAATGAAGCAAACTTTTTTGAAAATAAATGTAAAAAAAGAATTCTTGTTATATGTAGTATAAATATACTTGAAAATTTAACGCAAGAATTACAAACAACATATCATAGTTTATGTAAAAGATATAACAATAATAAAAATAACGCTAATAGTAGTAATAAAATTCCAGAACAGTTAATGTTCGAAAATCCTTACAGCTCTTATAATTTTTATGTGAAACCACACTGGCCTCTAATATTTATAAAATATTATTTTGTTCCTTATCTCATTTTGTATATTGCTTTAAGCACATTTTATTCTTTTTGTTCATGGATTTATCGTTCGAATTTTCAAAAAAGTTCATCATTTTCTCATAAAATTGTAGACATACAAGTTTAAATCATGTACACTATAATTCCTACAATCTCTATGAAAAAGGAATAATTCTACCATTTTTTTTTTATTTTTTTTATTTAATTATTTTTTATCCGTCATTATATTCCTTTATCACCATTTCCTCCTGTTATTCTATTTATTTATTCATTTTCTTTTTTATTTGATTATTTATTTGCTTATTCGTTTGTCTATATATCTGCTTATTCATTTGTTTATAACTATGTTTATTTTGTATGTTTTTTCCTTTTTTTTTTTTTTTATAATTCCCTACCATATTAATCATCAAATTGGTGTCATAATAGCACAGTTCGCATTAAAAATTAACTACAATATGAAAATAAAAAAGAATGGTGAAAAATCCCGATTTTCGTCTCTTCATCTTGTTTATAACTACTTAATATAGTACATATACGTACACATATACGTATACAAATAGGTATATATATAATGCATAAACATTGTGTGGCTTACCAGTTTTTCAAAAAAATGTGTTCTTCAACAGCAGGAGTTCTATTTTTTCAAATGTAAACTTTTATAGTCAAAATAAAAGTTCTTTTTTTATTTTTTTAACCTTTTACACGTTGTAAAGATATGATATTCTGGAATAATATCTTATTTTATTTTGTTAAATTTTGTTTTTCTCTGTACACTGTTTCAAGAAAAAAAATGTGCAAATTGCTTATTTTTTATTTTATAATTTTTTTTTTTTTATATGCATAATGGTATAGTGACATTTCCCCTTCAGTATTTTTTTCTTTCTTTTTTTTTTTTTAATATTGTATTTCTACATTCCAAATAAAGCATTATTACTTTATTTTAATCTCTCTTTTTTTTTTCTTTTTTTTTTTTGAAATTTAATAATATTTCTTAGTTTATATTTCTATCCTTACTATAGTCATAAATTTAATATTTAGAAAGCACTTGAAAGTTCATATTGTAATTTCTACTTATTTTCAAAGAACAGATTTAGAAAGGAGAAAATAAGTCCACAAATAACTAAACTACATCACCCTACACATATATATATATATATATTTATTTATTTATTTGTATTTATATGTATGCGTAGACGTTTAAGTAAACCTGAAAGTATATTAGGGTGTAAGTCAACATTTCATTAAATGCGGCTCTTAGTTTAAATTGTAGACCCTCACCACAAAATGAACACTATAAACACTTTTAGTAATAGTGACAAAAAGAAAGGAAAGTTTATAGTCTTTGAAGGACTCGATAGGTTGAAAAATGAAATTTTTACTTTGTAATTATTGTTAAAAATTAAAGAAATGGAATTCATATATGTATTTTTTTTACACATATATTATAGTGACTAAATTTTGAACGTCAAACCGAAAATGTTTAGTAAAAATTATTAAAAACACATCATACAAATATATTTATATATATTTATTTATTTATATTAGATCAGGGAAATCTACGCAATCAAAGCTATTAGTTGAACACTTGAAAGGCAAAAATGTGGATGTTAAGCATTTGTATTTCCCAAGTACGACATTTAAAAGGAATAAGAAAAAAAACAAAAAAAAATGGAAAGATAAAAATATTGAAAAATGTAGAAAAGTTCAGATAAATGCGTAAAAAAAAATAATAATAATAAAACATATAGGATAAATAAAAATAGAACGAATTATTACTTTTTTAAGATAGGGAAACTGTAACTGGACAAATAATTGCTAATTATTTGAAGATGGAGAATAACTTTCCGAATGAAACTATTCACTTACTGTTCTCAGCGAACAGATGGGAACGAATGTTATAACATTTTTCTACTTTCCATTTATACTTTTCAGCAATGTCAAAGTGCTATGCCCCTACACATATCGATAATATACCCATATATACATACATATACATATATATATATATATATATAGGTCATTATGTATATGTTAATTGTTAACCAAAAAAATCAGCTCAACAATTCATATATATACATATGCATATGTGTGCGTATGTATTTTCCTTTTTTTTTTTTTTTTGCATAACAATCGATTTAGGAATGAAATTAAAAATTTACTGATAAAAGGTGTCTGGGTTGTGTGTGACAGATATGCCTATTCTGGCGTGGCTTACTCCTGTGGTGCTCTGGTTTGGATTCCCCCCCCCAAAACCCGAAACATACACGCATACATATATTCATACACGCATATATATTTATTTATTCACGTACGTGTAAAATGAAATGTTGTTATTTGTCTTTAATTTTATTTCATTTTTGCCCTTTCTAATTTGTACATGCACAATTTCCCATTTTTTCAAGAATTTAACAAAAAGTTGGTGCATGAACCCTGATCAAGGTCTCATAAAACCAGATGTCGTTTTTTACCTGGATGTATCACCCACTTTTGCCCAAAATAGATCAAAATATGGTACCTCATTTATATGCACATATAAAACACCTAGGTGAATATATATTTATGCGCGGGTATTCTTACGTGTAACATATGTGTGAGTTGTTTATGTACTTGTTAACACATTTTACACAGGAGTATTGCAGAGCAAATGGTACACCTTGGAAGTACTTTCGAACATTATGCTATTAAGAATGCTTAGATTTTTATGAATGTGTAGATACCATTCTTATTAAAATTTCTTTTTATGGAAACTCTATTTTAAGGCGAAGAAATATATGAAAAGGTTGAAGTTCAAAAAAGAATATACGAAAATTACAAACATTTTTCTAACGAAGATTACTGGATAAACATAGATGCTACCAAAAAAATTGATGTAACAAAATCGTACACTTTTATATAATAAAATATATATTACATAATAACTGTCATTGGAGTTTGTTCTTCCTCTTAGCGTTTTAAATTGCTTTTTCATTTGTTCGTCCATATAATTTAAAAAAGGCCTACATCTTAAATACCTTCAATTTTTGCACCTTTCAGGATATACACAATGACATAGTCCAAGAGATTGCTAAACTAAAGTCTTTCGAAGAAGAATATTTCAAGTTTTTGTGGTCGTAAAGTCGAAAAATTATTAAGTACGTTCATATGTACATATACATATACATATATATTATTATACATAATACGTGCAAGTATGGATATTCATTAGTCTCGACAATAGATCTATATTAAGTTAACGGAGACTTTACTGCTTCTTTGTTTTTCCGAATTTTTTTTTGAAACCTTTGTCTGCACTTAAGCGTTAATACCTACGTCGTCATCTTCTGTTCTTCGTCTTTTTGTGTACTTATCCATCTTCAATTCATCGACCTTTTTTATTTTATTACTTAAAAAAAGGAAAGATTCCCAACTTGTTTTATTTATTTTTTATGTAAATATATATATATATATATACACATGTATCTGCTTCACCCCTTAGCACGCATGTGAATGTTTGCACAATTTAAATCTTAAAAAAACTGAAATATCCAACTGCAAAAATTTATTCAAGCATATTCTTAATTCGTGTACTTTCGTTCTAGCGAAATGATGTGGAAAGATTGGAAAAATATAAAAGGTGAGCAAAAATGCGCAAAATAGCACAACATAGTGTGTATCCTATTGACAATTACATAAAGTTATATTTGTTTATTGTGTCTTAATGCACACATGCAAAAAAAAAAAAAAAAAAAATTCTTTTAAAACATATATGTACATGTACATAGCAATTAAACCTATAATTAAATATGCACATTAACAAAATCACAAAATGGGGAGAAGTAGAAACAAAAAAAAAAAAAAAAAAAAAACATGTATAAACAAAAGTGTATGGAAAAAAAGTCTCTTAACCCCCGCATTCAGACTGCGTAAAAGTGTAAGTCATAACTATTTAAAATTTTTCTCTTCAATTTTTTGGAATTTTTCCGCGTTTTTCTTTTTTTCCTACCTCATATACATTCCTCGTTACTATATTTTCTCCCTCTTTAGACAAAGCTTAATGTTCCTAATGGCATCGCAGCATTTGCTTATAGTATTTCTATTTTTTTCCACCTTTCCACTATAAATGGAATCTTCACCTTTCTCATCTAAGTTGTTTTTCCCCGTCTGAGTGTATTCACTAATTTGTTCATCTTCCATCACATTGCTTTTCTCTCTTTCGTTATCCCCATCATCATTGTAAAACTGTTTTTCACCGTCATCATTTAGTATCCCTTTCACTTTAAAACTTTTAAGTTTGAAATTCAGTGAATCTTTCGAGCTGTCGAACGAATTTTTGTTTTTATTGCTACTAGTATAATTATAATTATTAATACTATTATCATCCTCATTGTTGTTACATTCGTTTATTTTCCTACTACTTTTTTTAAAGAAGGTAAATTTTCTGGTAAACTTCCTAATGATAGAGCCTCTCTTAGAGGGGAAATTATCTTCTATAATAATGCTGTTACAAGAGTAAGGGACCCTTTTAAATTTTTTAGTAATTCTTAGGTCACTTTCTGTTAAATCTTTTATAGATATTCTATTAATATTTAAATCAATTCCATCAATCCAATGCTTAGAGCTATTTTTTGGGTTATGCATAATTATAGGAGGATATAAATCCTCTTGAAATATAGTAGAGTTTTTCCTAGGGACAAAAAAAGATATAGGTCTAATACTAGTATTGTTTTCATTTTTATATACTCTTCCAATTTCACATTTATATATATCACAAACTTGCTTTGGTAAAAATCCAAAAGACTTAAAAGGTAAACAAGATTTGTATTCACCCAGTTTTCTAATAATGCCTTCAGATTGTTGATAGTACCTACAATTTCCATCCCCCTTACCAATTAAATAAAAGATTCCTATACTTTCATCATAATGAGGAAGTAAAGGAGCAGAAGCATTGTCTATTGACATGTTAACAAGAGGAGAAGATGTATTTTTAAGATCCCATAATTTTATTTCTCTCATATTATTTTTTGAAAAACCTGTACTTAATACATAATCATCATTTCCTCTAATACCATCAATCCATATACTCCTCGCGCTTTTCCCGCCATTATGTACATAAAAACTTGAACATATTTCTTTTTTTCTGGGATCTATTATATGCAGATATTTATTCAGACATGTACCAACAAGTAAAGTGCCTCGAATATTCCATTTTAAAGATGTTAGCTTTTTTGGCATATTAATTTGAAAAGCTTTTTTCTCATTTTCTATATCCCATATATTTATTACACAATCAAAAGAAGTTGAAGATAATATATAATAATTTATAGGATTCCAATCAATAATATTTACCTTTTTTTTATGTCCTTTTAAAATACAAAGGGGATCTTTTATCTCTCTTGTTTTATCATCATTTTGTGCTACCTCCCAAATTCGAATTGTCATATCTTCTGAACTCGATGCAATAACTTCGCTATAACAAGGATTAAATGCTAAATCTAGTATATTCGATGTATGCCCTTTTAACTTTACTACTGGCGGGTTTCTTATTTGGTCTTCCAATCTCATAACACCAATGACACCTCCTCCTTCTACTTGCCAAGGCGTCTTCAAAAAAATAGGGGAAAAATTTTATTTAATTTTATATATCTAATCATGTAGTTTAACCTAATAATGTGAATGAACTTTCTTCCTTTTATATTTCGGAAAAACAAAAGAACTGTATCTTTAAACTTTTTCAAACATATGAACAATATTATATGTAGACAGACAAATATACGCATCAGCAAGAACTTTTACAAATGTGTATTAAACCACAGAAAAAAAAAAAAAAATATATATATATATATATATAAATAAATAAGTAAACAAATAAATGAATAAATAAATTTTTATGTAAAAAGTACAAATTTAATGTTCTGTTCCTTTATTTTTAATATAGGTGTTACCGCTACATATAGGGAGCTGCATGTCATACCGCATGATTCCATAGCCTTTGTGCATATTCTCAAATCGTTGAACAGCTTATTCGAAGGGTCCGCTAAAAAGAAAATGGTTTTAAATTGTTTTTAAAAAGCATCACACTTACCTAGGTACCAGTATATACGCAAATGTACTTGCGTATTTGTATGTGTGTAGGGGGATATTTACATACGTACACACATATACATATATGTATAAATATACATAACCATATATTAAATCAAATTAACATTCTTTAATATGCCAAGATTGTCGCAACTCTCGCTGCCATTCTTGCCACAACTGTGTCGTGGTAAGGGGGGTCTTTGAAACAATTTCTTAGTCAACATTTGAACGTAGTATATATTTTATTTTATCTAAAAAGAAAGGATGCAAGTTCGTTTTATATTCTAATTTTTATTTTCTTACTATATAAATTTTTGATATATGGAATGCTATTCATTTTTTTCTGTCCATCAAAAAGCTATACGTTGTAAGTAAAAAAACAAAAAAAAAAAAAAAAAAAAATTTTCTATTTTTTTATCCTTAACCATACCATAAATAAATTTTTTCTTAAAAAAAAAAAAATAAAATGTCCAAAATTAGCTATTTTATGTTATATTCTTTTCAGATTTCTAAAGTGAAATTTTTAAGTTAAAATAATGGAGTTACTATTTTGTCAAAATAAAAAAAAAAAAAAATGACCTATATATATATTTGTGCTTCATTACCGTGTTATACAATTATTTCTTTTGTGCAGAACAGATCTATTAAGATTTACAACGAAATAAGGAAAAAAAAAATACCCCCAGGTTTATTTACATTTATACTTACAGTTCGATATAAAGCCCCTTAAACAATTTTGGATTAATGCTTATGTTCTTTAATTTTCTTCATTCTTGCAGTTATAATTAAAAACTAATCTATGCACAACTTACGAAATGTGCAAAATGAAATTTATTTTTCTTTTTTCCCTTTCTTCTTATTCTGTTGACAAGCGAGGACTTAAATTAAGCCTAGGCTTACACACAGATTTTCTGTCTATCCACATGTATATATGTATATATTTATATATATGTATAAACTTTTGACATTTGTAATTAAAGATATATCCATGCAGGCTTAAGAACATCACAAAAAAGGAAGACATAAACTTTTATTCCTTTTAATTTAGCAATTATGAAAGCGTTTTTTTTTTTTTTTTTTTTTTTTTTTTTTTACTCCCAAAACACAATACAATTAAATTAGGTAAAGAAAAGTTAATAGTAAAAAAAAAAAAAAAAAAAAACTACTTTCTTTCCTGCATTTATTGTTACAGATACCTTTTTTTTCTTTTTTTTTAAAATGCTAAAAATAAACCTAAAATTAATTGAAACTAATTGATATTAACTCGAATTGATTCATAATGGATAAAATTAACTGAAATTTACTAAAATTGCAAAATTTCCTTCCCCAATTTAGTATTCATTCATTTCCTCTTATCTTTTTTAAACAAAAGGAAAAAATTATAAACCTGCTATATGTTTTATTAATTATACTTTTTCTCTGTTATAAAGTTTTTTTTACATATGGTAAAATTATAAAAAGAAAAAACACAAAAAAATTAAAATAGAATAAAACAAAAGGGAACAAAATAAGTACCCTTATGATGTTATATATGCAGTTATAAATTATTCTAATTTTTCTGTTTAAAAAAAAAAGACTTCTTAAAATACAACTTAAAAATAGTTTTTTTCAAAAAAAGTCACAAGGTCGGTAATTTCTATCAACATATAAAATGTATAAGGTTACAGTTATTACAGCCACTAAAAGAATTATCAAATAACAGACCAAAGAAACGTAAACATCCTTTCCTGAAATTACTTGAACGAGTGAATCCTTTTATAAAAACAAGAAAAAAGGAAATCACTTTATGTATGTATATATATATATATATATAAGTATGTACATATGTATATAAGTATGTATATATGTATATAAGTATGTATATATGTATATAAGTATGTATATATGTATATAAGTATGTATATATGTATATAAGTATGTATATATGTATATAAGTACGTATAAATATATGTATATATGCGCGAAACATGCTAATCACAGATATTCGAGTACTATATATACATTGCTTGTAATATAATGCTTCGTTCTCTCATTTTATTTTATTTTATTTTATTTTTGATATCATACTATAGTTCCCCAAGAACATATGATTGATAATATGCAAAATATGTTATCTAAAAAATTAAAAAAAAAAAAATAGCGTATTTCTATAAAAATTACGTTAAAATTATCTTTTTGCAAATAAACATATAAGCATATAAGGAAACTTTACAAATTTATGCAATTATACAACTTTAAAATGTAATATTCCATGAAATAGCGAATCTTATAAACATAACGAAAAATATGTATTATCATATATGTGTAAAGCATATATAGATGAAAATCAAAAGATGTAAACTCCTTTATGAATATAGATGTCTATACATAAACACCAATGTACTGCTTATACACTTCTAAATTCATATATATATATATATATATGTATGCACATGAATAAATATACATATATTTTTATGGTCCTCCCTCATGTAATACATTCACTATTCTCAATAAATGAACATCAAAAAATATTTATATATATAACGTCATAAATGGGGGTAACAAATTATATGTAACATTGGACGGGATGGGAAGAAAATTTCAATTTTATGCAAATAGCGTATTACTCAGAATGTTAACAAATCTTTTCGAATAGGCATAAAAACTATCTTCACTATTTTTTCTATGCCCTTGGTATTTCAAAACATCACTCTTTTTTGAAAAAATCATATCTACGTTTTCTCCGTCAGAAGAATGGTAACTTCCAAAATTGGTGCTCCTTGATTTCTTGGACGCGCTGAAATTCTGTGCAAACGTAAATACGCCTCTTCCTTTTCTCATCTATTTATTACGTATGTTGATTGGTATACATAAATGGGTGTTTAACAGTAAGTAATAACATATATATGAATGTATACTTATATATATACATATATTCACGTACATATGGTATATAATATATATAACCATCAAGTAACACAAAATATAAGTTAATTCTTATACTTTCAGCTCATTCTAGAAAATGATAAACGAGTAAATATTTCAAAAGTACAGTAGTTTTTATTATATAATATACTCAGCTATTTTCATAGTACTATTTTAGTCAGCTTTCTTCATTTAAAAGCTAAAAAAAAAAAAAATTTTATTGTACTTAAAAAAAAAAATTGGAATCACAGCATGGTGCTTGTAAGCAAAATAAAAAAAAGGAAAAAATTACGAAAAAAATAAGAAAAAAATAAAGAACGAATGAACAAACGAAAGAATGAATGAGAGCATAATTTTCTTTGTTTTTTATTCGTGTTTACCAAAACTTCAAATTTTATTTTATAATTTTTCATTTGAAATGATGAACAATATTGTTTCAAAGGTGAAAATTTAAATATTTGAAGTAGTGCGAAAAATAAAAGCGTTTTTCTCGCAATTTTAAGATTGGTTAATAAAAAAAAAAAAGTAAATTACTAATTCACATGAACTGTTAATTTACATATATAATAATATTATATGTTATTTATATATTAACAGGTTAAGATTTTGAGGGTTTACTATATTTTCATAACTTCCCTCCTCCATTATTTATACTTTAAATTTAAATTGGTTCGATAGCTGTTCAAATGTCAATTTTTTTAGCGAAATCAAAAAAGTTAAATTTTAATACGTGTATTCATATATACATACGGATAGTTGTATTCCGAAAATCTCTTTACGTTTTAGTTGCTATATGTTGCGGCTGCTATTTTGCTTAATATAAAAAATTACCACTTCTGCACGTTTTTACATGATTTTTTTTATTTATCAATTTTTTTACTTCACTTATGAGGGAACAAAGATGCAATAAATATAACAATCATATATACATTAAATGCATAAATATGTGCCCGTATTATGCTGTTTTATGTTCATTATGCGTAAAATAATTGCTTTCAAAATATTTTGTATATATCAATTAATTATTAATCGGATGAATGTCTTCTTTACATATTTTCAAAAACGAGGCGTGATGAAAATAAAATGTTTTAAACATTCAAACCAGTAATACGGTGAATTATAGTTCATACAAATGTAAATTTATGTAATTATATTTTTGATATGATTAAGAGTAAATTTTTTTTTGCTCATAAGAAAAAAAAGAAGTTAAAAAGTAACATTTACGTGATATATACATATATATATATATATATAACGAAGTAGTTTTATTTTTCTTTTTTTTTCAATATTTACCAAGAAAAACGCGGAAAATATTATATTTATACAATATTATGGTAAAATATATCAATGAAATATAGAAAATAAATGTATTGTTTTTTTTGTTTTATTTGAAAAATATGTTTTATAAATAACAGTATGCACGAATTTTATTTTAAAAAAAAAATTCAAGGTAATGCTATATACTTTTCCGAATTGGGAAGTCATGTATGAAATAGCAATAAGAATATCCTTTTTATGTTTTCCAAGTGCTCGCAATGCATAATTTAAGAAAATAGAACAAGCCAAAATAAAATAAAAAAAAAGTCCTATATAAAAAATATAAAAGAAAATATTAATAGGTTCCATTTTATTACCCTCTTTTGTGTAATTATTTTCACAGTTAAGATCTTTAAACATGCTTAAGATGGATTTGTTGGCTTAAAAGTTTAGCCCATAGTAAGAATATGTGTTCTTTATAAACATAAAAGAGAAATGCAAAATTGAAACATGCAATTATTTTGGTAAAATTTTTCTCGAATAAGGCAATACAATTGTAAAAGTTTTATTGCTATTAAATTGATGGAATAGTAATCTATATATATATATTTTTTTTTTTTTTTTTTTTTTTTTAAAGTGTATACTTACATGAGCTACATTAACACATTTTGATTGCACACATTAAATTATGTCTATAAATTAGACATTTGAAGGATATGGGTAATTCTGTTCGTTGTTGTTAAAACATTCACTTAAGTGCATACATGCCCAGTTTTTAATTAGCTTCTCGAACATCACACAAACTTTTTTTTTTATTTGTAATTTTTCACCTCCAAAAATTTCAGAAAGAATTTAATTGCCCCATTTTAATAGTAGAAATTATTAAATTATTTAACATACTACACTTTCAATCTTCCTATTAAAAAATATTATATAAAATAAACTTTAAAACTTCGACTTTCATTTTTCTTAAAATGACGTTGCCCCTATTATTTTATGTACTCCTGTCCACAATTATTACTTATCCAACATCACAGTAAACTTGCATAATGTTTTTTTCCGTTCATGTCTTTTGTAATTATTATTTATGAATTAATAAAATTTTTAAAAAATGAATACGCGGCAAATTATGCATATATTTAGTTATTTTGTGAAAAACTCTATATTTGTAAGAATAAAGTAGATTAACTCGCAGAAATACATACAGCTAATTTTTTTTTTTTTTAAATAAACATACAAAAAGGGTATTTTTTCCTAAAACGTTCCCTTACATTTTATCTCATTTTATTTACTTCTTTTTTCTTTTTTTCTTTTTTTCTCTTTTTTTTCCTTTTTGTACGATTCTATATTTTTCTAGAACAGAAGCTCCAACTGTTCGATGGGGACAGAATTCAAATAAGTTGACATTAATTGTTTTAATTCCATCAGTTCTGGAGGAAGTAGTGAAATTTACGGAAAAGTTATGCTTTAAAAAAGATGAGCACCAACTTAGTTTTCACTATCTTTATAAATTCCTGCATTCATAAGCGCACACAAGCATATATATTACATATATACATACATACATATATACATACCCTCACAGAAGCACACAAGCATGAACACTTTTAAATTAACGTGATAAATTGAGTTTTATAAAGTGCGCCTTTTTCTTCCTTCCCCTTAGACAAGCTTTTTAAATTTTATTTTGCAAATATGCTACCATATCTATGACCATCTTTATTTTTTGACTGTTTTCTTTCGCTACTTCCTAAAAGCATTGTTCATGTTATGTTTGTAAATGTCCCTACTTGAAATATTACATTATTCTTTCGTTCAAGAAATTGAACATATATATTTTTTTTTATTAGCAACATATATCTTTCAGCCACAAACAAGAAAGGGGAGAACTTTAAACTGAACTTACATTTATTAAGGCCAATAATTCCAGAGGTTTTTTGATTATTCCAATATACGCGCATACCTACATGCATACATACATAAATACATACATACATACTTACATACATACTTACATACATACATACTTATTATAAGCGCTTCGTTAAATATACCTCTTTTTCCTTATAAATTGTTTCTTTTCTTGTTTACATCCTCTACAATTACTTTACTTACTAAAAAAATTATTTAGGAATCAACTTACTCTTCTTTAGAGAGAGGCTTAAAATTGAAAATTCGCAAAAAGACCAAAGTTAAGAACTCTTTATATTTTCATCCCTTCATATTTTTGGCTCTTCATTTTTTTGCCCTTTAATTTTTTTTTTTTTCCTCTTTATCGAATAAATGCTAATATTTCTACTTGCTTCCCAAGGAACCATGCTGGAAACGCTTAACAAAAGAAAATAGAAAAGAAAATTTTTTGATTAAGGACAAAAATCTTAGTGACCCAAATGAGTATTAATTCAAAATAAAAATCTACGAAATGTTTTTTTTTCTATATTTAAAATATGCGTAATTTTAAGAATATTAATTGTTTTCATATATTTTTTTCATTTTCTTATACTTTTTTTTTTTTTTCTTTTTTCATGTAGCTGCGAAGAAGCAAAGGATGCTTGGCTAGGGGATTATATGTAAAATAATAAAAGTTTTTCTAATGCAATATTTCTTCCTTTTTTCCTTATATGTGTTTCCAACATATGCTGCATACGTATGTATGTTATCAATTATACAACTATTTTTATTTATACATGCATATCTAAGTCTCCCAAACAAGCGAATGTTGTTAGGGGGGTACCATTATGAGAATAATAAATCTCTACATTATCGAGTTCACCTTTTCACAGGTTTTACAAAAGAAAAAACAAACCCAAAAAAACAGATGATCCAACTAAAAAAAAGGATGTACTGCAGGTAGGAAAAGAATAACAAATAAGAATAGCAGAAGAATATACTTATTTATATGAATCAATTTTTCTTCTTCCTTTTTTACCCCTTTTTTATTTGGTATATAGAACATAATTGAAAGTTTGAAAGACGCCCACCCAAATTTTTCCTTGCATGAATATTAATAAAAGCAGGTAAAAATACAACCATGTAGATATACGAATGCATATATATAAGTATTTATTTTTTTCCTTATGCAATTACATAAATATGTATGGTGTATATTTATACGAGTGATTAAATATCCTTTCATGAAGTACAATTTTACAAAAATAATTTATTGCATTTTCCTGCAGTTGTTCTTATTGTTCTTATTATTCTTATTATTCTTATTCTTATTATTTTTCTTTTTCTTTTTTTTCTTTTTTTTCTTTTTCCTATTTCCTTTCCCTTTCTGCAAAGATTTGGAATGTACGAATAATCGTGTAGCATATTATATTATCATGTAAATGAAACTCTTCAAACTTTATTATTTCAGAAAAAAAAGAGAAAAAACATTCATGTGTACTTTTTTTTTGTATTTCTTCTTTGTTTTAAGTGGAACTAAAACAATGCTATAATTAACTTAAAAATTTAATTAATTAAAAATATCTTATATAAAATTAATTATTAATTTTAATTTCAACTATCTTGTCCTGTTTTTTCATGGCAAGAAAAAGTCGTTCTCTCTATATTAATGTAAATATTTAACAACTTGATAAATATTTTTTTTATACATTTAATATATAAAAAAAAAAAAAAAAATGAACCTTGAAATAATTTTTTAAACTTTTAAATGTGAAAAACAAATATGATTTCAAAGGGAAAAATTAGTTACATCATTTACTTTTTTATTTTTTATTTTTTATTTTTGTTACCATTATCATTCGTACATGTATGTATTGTTAACATTCATTATATATGTAATGTATATGTATATATATGAATTTGTATACATATGTACATATTTTTCTTTATTTATATGTAAATACAGTGTATATTTAAAAAAACATGATAAAATTAACGCATGCGCCTTAGACGAATTACATGTCGTTCAAATAAATACTGTAAAATAAATGAAAAAATGAAAATTATGTTATCTTGTTATATTATAATGGATTATAATGAAAGCTTCACATATGGATTGATGTAGTTAAGTATGTAATAATATAACGTAGATATGAATCAAAACATGTTAACTACTAACTCTAGTCTTTTTCATGATGATATTATAAGTGGTCATTCCACGCCCCCCCCCCTTTTTTTTTTTGTATTTTTGTTTTGTTTTTTAATCTTTCCATATAAAATAAAATGACTGAAGCTTGGAAAAGCACAATTTTATACCGCCTTAAACAAAGAAATATCAGTCAAAGTGAGAACTATCAAGATGTTTTAGCTTCATATAATTCCTTAGTTGATGAAAAAAATAAATTATTAGCTATTATTGCTTCATTTACGTCTGAAAATATTTACTTACTAAATAACAGTAAGTTCAGTTTGTCATTTGAAAGTAAAATATTAATGGAAAATAATTTAAAAAAAAATGATGATCCATTAACTGACGAATGTACGAAGAAAAAGGATAATGATTACCATAATCCTTTGAACAATTTGAAAATTAATATATTAGGTACCCCCGCTTTTGACATAAGTCAAAATGATTGCCAGAATTTAATTTCAAAGAAAGAATTCTTAGAAGTTATTAAACAGAAAGGGAAAAATGATGAACTCATTCTTCTTTTAAAAAACAGCTTAAATGAAAAGGAAAAACTGCTAAATATTACAAATAAAGAAAATAAAACACTGCATAATGGTATTATTAAAAGAGAAGAGGAACTTTTTGAAAAAAAAAAAGAACTTTTTAAATTAGAAGAAAGTCTAAATAAAAAAAAACAAGTAATAAAACTATATGAAAATAATAATAAATTGCTCCAGAGTAAAATAGACTTAAAGGACAGGAGAAATGCTAAACTGATGCGAGAATATGACAATATAAGACTTGCATATTTTAAACTACTAAAGCAGGTATATGAAATGAAAAATTACAAAATAAAAATGGATAAGGAATATTTTGCTTTAAGAAATGTACTGTTTAAAAAAAAAGTAGAAAATGAAAATCTCCTTAAATATTTGTTAACATGCAAAAAATCGTATAAACGTCAATTAAAAAAAATTGAATATAGCATGAACAAAAGAATGAGGAAAAAAGTTGGAAACAATGTGCATAGAACAAAAAAAGAATATAAATCGAAACATATTTTTTTTAAAAAACAAAAATTCCGTGTATATTTATACTTAGATAAATTACATTACGTGCATAATACAAAACAACCATTAGCAGAAAAAGAAGAAATTGATTATACCGATGATCCATTAACATATACAAATAATGATAATATGAAGACATATTCGAGAGACAAATATAGTACTGAAGAGGAGCTGGATGGTAAAAATTATCACGACCCACGTAACAACAAAAGGATTAGTTACTCTTCTAAATTATTAAGTAACAGCGTGTTAAAAATTAAAGAACACATGAAAAATCGCAATAACCCTTATGAAGAAAACAGTTTGAAAAGTAAAGTTATTGAAGCATACCCCACTTCCACATATTCAAGAAATATCAAACGCAATGAAGGTTTTTTTAAAATAAAAAAATTTCTAAATGTACATACGAGTAGCAGTATACTATGTTTTTGCACCACTCCGAAAACAGATATAAGAGATTCTTTAGAATATTTAACCAACTCCAAAAACAGAGTAGAAACAAAGATGAGAATGTTGAACTTGAATGGTGATAGTAAATTTTATAATTTACGGATGTCCAATGATGTGAATGGAATTATTACTACAGACAGTGAAAATAACGACAACAAGAATAACAGCAGGAATAGAAATAATGCCAGAAACAGTGATAGCTACATTGACAGCAATAGTGACTGCGGCATTAACAGGAATAGTAATAGTAATACGCAGATGATAAGGCAATGTTTTGTGCAAAATGAAGTACTTATAAAAAATTGCGATCAAGAGGAACCGTATCATAATATGGTTGTTACTTGTGGAGAAGACGGGAAAATTGCTTTTATATATGTAAAAGAAAATAAATTAAAATGTGTTAAATGTTTTTATATATTGAACAGCAAAATACCAGCATATAATATATGTATACATCCCTCACGATTATATTCTGTAGCAGCTATGGCAAATAATAATATATGTTTAATAAATAATGTAAAAAGTAAAGTAGAACATTCATATTATGGCCATAAAGAGAAAATAACATCAGTTAATTTTTTAAATGATTTCATTTATACGGATGAAAAGTCTTTACATAATTACCTAACTGATTATTCTCTTTTTTACTCAACTAGTGTAGACGGAACAATTAAATTTTGGAACATGAAAAAAAATTGTTGTTACAATACTATTCATGTAAATAATTTAATTACTTGTTCAGCTATATCGAATTACGGATCGCATGTACTAATTGGTACGCATAGTGGTTCTGTTATTTGTTATGATATAAGGGTACATAATAAAAGTCTATGTAATTCTATATTATACGATAAAAAACTATTTAATGAAAAAATATATGGATTAAATTATTCTCCAGATGATCAGTTAATAGCTATACAGTCTGTTAGTGGAAAACTGAAATTACTGAACGCAAATAAAATTAATTTTTTACAGTCTTTTGAAAATCCAAAAAATGACCTTACATATCAAACACCCAAATCTTATCCAATTTTTTCGTTGGATGGAAAAAAATTAATATGCTCATATCCTTATAATATAGTATCGTATGATATCTTAACCCATTCTTATTTCAATATTATAAATAACCAACTTGGAGAAATAAATGGAACTAATTGCATTTTAAATGACAAATTATTAACAATTCATTCGGATGGGAATATAGCTATTTGGTAAATTTGTATATTTCCCCCTTTTTTTTTTTTTTTTTGTTATCTTCTTAATTAATTTTACCTTTTTTTTTGAAAAACTTTTTTTAAATTGACAAAAGTGTTTGTAAGTTATGTTATAGTTATGCAATTTTTTAAAAAAATTAAAAGGAACTCATTGTGAACACATGTATGTATGTATGTATGTACACATATACATTTGCGATGCGTTCAAAATATATGCAGTAATGTGTGCTAAGATGCAGAAGGCAATCATAATGTAAGCATAATAATAACCCATTAGTAATATTCCTTTTTTTTCCCCTGTTATAATTTTTCCTTAAAGATGAAAAAAAAAAAAAAAAAGATCCACCTTTATTAGTTTAATTTTACTTTACATATATATATATATATATATATATGTATATATATCCATATTTGCTTTATGCATGGAAGAGGAAAGCCAAGTCCTCTTTTGTTAGCTTCTGCATAGCATTCCCCGAATCCCCAATTGTGCAGTCAAATACTAACTGCTTTTTATCTTGTAATTGGATAATTTTTTCTTCCACTGTATTTTCTATAATGAAACGAATAGCATAAACTGTCTTTGTTTGACCAATACGATGTGCCCTTTGAATAGCCTGTAATTCTGCTGCTGGATTCCACCATGGGTCAACAATAAAAATTCTATTTGCTACTTGCAAATTTAAACCTTCTCCACCTGCTTTCAAACTGATAAGTAGAACTCTAAGTTGCTTATCTTGATTGAAATTATACAATATATTATTTCTTGACACCATAGACATGTAACCTAATAATTTGGAACATATAATGTTGTTCTTTTTTAACTGATATTCAATTAAATCCAGCATGGAACAATACTGAGAAAATATTAAACATTTGTCATCAGTAGTATTTATAACTCTTTGAACTTCTTCAAATATGGCTTCTATTTTCGTACTTGTCTGAAATTCTTGAATGTTAATTCTATTTATAAAACTCCTATTAATATATGTTGTTTCTTCTTTACATATAATAATTTCTTCATCATCATGTTCATCTGCTTCATTTAAAAGATGAAAATCAACAGTCAATGGTACGTAACATACTGGGCAACCTAAAGGATAATCCTTCATATTCTCTTCGTTATTTAATAGATTAATGAATTCAGATTTTTCCTTATCTTTAAACTTAACTACTGAAATAGATTTTGCTTTCTTATTTAATTTTCCATCCGACTCATCATTGTTATTATTAAATACAATATCTTTATTACTACATATTGTGTTTTCATAATTATTGCTTACAAAATCATACGTTTTGGATTTCAATAAATCCGATGTTTCTTCCATATCATTTTGATTAATACTAGATCTATTCTCTATTTCAAAACTATCTATATATTGCTTCAAACAAGTTTTATGAAAATTATGATTACACTTTGTAGTAATATTACTTTTTTTCGGTGCATTTTCTAAACATATACCACATACATAATCACTAGAAATAGCTGGAATAATTGAAGAATTTTTTTTTATAAATTTTCCTGATGGATCACTTAAAAAAGTATTTCCAAATAAAATTAAATATGGATGATCAGCTGCTTGTCTTAATCTACTTAACAAATCAAAAATATGGGCATAATTATGAAGAACTGTGTTTGACTTAACATATGTATCAAATTGTGTTGATGTTTGTTTATATAAAGATTCATAAAAATCCTTTTCTTCGTTTGATAATTTGTCTTTCCGTATACTAATAATTAATGGCTTTAGTTTTATATCATTTTTTCTCTCACTTTTAGTTCTTCTTAGTAATATTTTATCCAAAATATCATTTCTTAAATAAAACATACTTGAAACGCCTTCTCCATTATACCCAAAAGATTGTATTGGTTTTAAAATTCTTTTATTAAAATAGTTAAAATGATTTATTCTAGAATGATTACAAACATAACAATATTTGTTGTCTCTCATTTCATAATTTAGCAATAAACATTTACAATCCTTTTTGGAACAAAAATAATATGCATACGGATAGAATTCTAAAAATCGAATTAAACTATATAAATCTCCAATCCTATTTTGCAATGGTGTTCCAGTTAAACACCACCTATAACCTGAACATTTTAAATTAAATATTGATTGAGTTGTTGATGTCGTTCTATTTTTTATTCTATGAGCTTCGTCTAATATTATTCTATTCCAATATATCTGATGCAGTGCACTCTCAATTAAAATATGCGACTCGTTCGTTTTCAAACCCTTTCTTTTTGTTTTGCTCTTTTTCACGATAATTGAATCATATGAATCAAAAGAATCACTCGTTTCCTTTTTATTTTCCTCAGAGAAGGAGTTATCTCCAAAAATATTCTTCTCACTCTCTTCTCCTTTTAAATATTCTATTCTAAATGATTCATCACTGTCAGTGTCACTTCGATCACTTTCGTTGTCTTCATCCTCACTAGAGTGGCTGCTGTTTTTTTTTCCTTTTCCTTTTCTGCCTTTGTGCATTGCCATTTTTCGCTTCTTCTTGTTTTGCTTCAAACCTACGTTACAGGTATTTCTTCTTTTTATTCCTTTTTTTGCTGCTTTACTACTTTCTTTTAGGCGTTGGGAATCGATCGTGTTTCTCCTAACATAACTGGTTTTCCCTTTTTTTATCATTTTTTTTTTATTACTCTTTTCTGTTTTCACTTTATCATTCCTATGACTACTTTTTCCCAAGTTTTCATAATCATTTCCACAATCAACTTCACCGGATGCATAACTCTTACGATTTAATTTCGATTTAGCAGACACATGCCTTGGCACTTCGTCGTTACTCTCTTCGTTATTTTCCTCGTTACATTTGTTACTATCTCCGTTATTCTCTCCGCTTTGTATCTGTTCTAACTCTTGTCTTATGTATTTAGCTGAGACTAAAATTCTATTAATTAATTCTATTTTTGTACCAAAAACGTGTTTCCCCAAGGCTATTAAAAGGACCTTGAGTTCGCCCATATTTAATTTTTTAAGTTCATCATTTTCTATTTCCTTATTTGTTAAATACATTTGGGCTAAAACATTTTTACATTTCTCATTCATATCTATGTTGTACAGATTATTCTCTAATATGTCTTTTATAACCATATTCCAATTAACATTCCTTTTATTTTTTACTCCACTTTTTGTTTTATTTTTTCCTCCATTTTCCCCTTCATTCTTATGTATTATACTATCTACAGTTCTTTCAATTATTTCCTTTTCAAACCCTACATTACATAAATCTATAATTCTACTGGATGTTTTTCTAGATAAAGGAGAAAAAAAGGACTTGTTCGATGACGAGCTGTCATCCTTTGATTCCCCTGAACTTAGTACAATAATCTCATTCTTCTCTTCCATTTGCTTATTCCCTTTAGTTTCCATATTCTTTTCTTTTTTTTTTCTATAGTTTGGTTGCTTCAGTTCTTCATCATTTTTATTGGCACCTTTAGCTTCACTTAAAATTTGTAATAGGGTATTTCTGGGTGTTGGAACAAACGTATCATCAAATTTCTTCATAGCAACTAGAGCGGTATCTTTGTTTTTCTTTTTCCTTTTTTTCAATTTTTCTGTTCTAACAGCACTAGGTCCACAAAAATACTTCTTATGTAAAACCAAAGTTCTAGGTAAATATAATCTACCGCAATATTCACAGGGGACTTTATATTTAGTAATTATTTTTCTAAAGTTCCCTTCTACCATAGCATATGATGTAATAACAATATCATATTTTATCAATTCTTCATACGATATTTTTCTCGAACTACCATGATATACGTATAATTTTAAAAAGTTTCCCTCTACAAATTTTTCAATTTCAGATTTCCATTGCATTACAGCTGCAATAGGTGCTATTATTAACGTCTGTCCATGTAATTTATTTTTTATTTTATCACTAGACTGGTCACTACTCCTATCTTTTATAGCTTCAATTTTAACCTGACTCTTGACTTCATTAGCCTTATTTTTAATTTCCTTTTTTCCTATACTATTTGAAACAATTTCTATTTCGCTTTTTATTCCACAATTTGTATCTTCTTCACTTCCACATATGATCACACTGTTGTCTGATTCTTCTTTGATTTTGATTAGATCTTTTGTTATATATTTATTTTTCATTATATCATTATTTTCTTTTTTATTTATTTGACATTTTTGTTCCCATACATCATCTATTTCTTTTCCATTACAATCCTCTGTTTTTTCCATTCCTTTGTTTAAATAATTTATCTTTTGACATAATATTAGTGTTATTGCTTGAATTGTTTTTCCCATACCCATTTCATCTGCTAATATCCCTCCTTTAATATTAGAATATTCTTGATTGATCATCCATGATACACCTTCCTTCTGATATTCAAGTAATTCAAATTTAAGTTCCTTTGGAATTTTTAATTTATTTTCAATAACTTTTCCTTCTAATTTCATATAATTATTTGAGTTAAACATTTCTTTCTCTTCATTTATCAAAGCCTCAAAACTATTTCTTCCCTTACCACTTTTTACATCATATGGTTTTGCAATTTCTTTTAACCTTTCCTTTTCTTCATCACTCAGTTCCTCAAATCCTCCAAAAAAAAATTCCCATTTTATATTTTTATATATGTACTGTTCATAATTATTACAACTATTTTCACAAAAGTTTTTTTCCGAACTGTTTAAATAGTTTTGTAAATAGAGCTCATTTTCTTTGATATACAAAATAGCATACAATATTTTTTTACAACAATCTAGGTGAACCCAACAACTTATATAACCATAATTTCCTCTAGGATCTTTTGTTGGATACCCTATTCTTAAGCTGTTTTTTTCGATTGAAAATCCGCACACGCGACATCGGCTAGCTTCTGAAAAAAAAAAAAAAAAAAAAAAATACACACACATATTGTTGAACATATTTTTGATCACATGTTTGATCACATTTGTACGCATATAAATTGTGCATCATTTTTCCAAAGCTTTTGTACAAATTTTTTTTCATATATCTGGGCACAAATATTCAATTCCCAGTATATATATACATATATATATATATAATATATAGTGGGGTCCGCATTCCGGGCCAATAAGAATGGTCTTATTTTTTTTGTTTTTTTTCCTACTTGATCGAGTTTTGTTTATTAACAATTTCGGTGTTATTTTAAAAGTCTCCTTTTTTAATTTTAATCTTGTTATATAGTTCGTACCAACCCAATGATTTAACGATTTCACAAATATGCAGTTCGTTTCAATTATTTCTTTAAAAAATCGTTCCTTCTTAGAGAACATCCTATCTAAATTATCCCCCATTATAACTAATTATTAATTTTGTCATGTCTTTAAGATTGCACTACGGGGAAAACAAACTTCAATTATCATATTTATTGCACCGTACAGAAAAATAAAAACAAAAAAGAGGAGGAAAAAGCAGAGAAAAAAAAAAAAAAAAAAAAAAGAAAAAAAAAGAAAAAGGCAAAGAGAAAAGAGAACTATTATTCTACGTTAAAATTCTTCAAAATATTAAAAAAGTACACCTTGTACACAATTAGAAAAATGTGAAGAAATTAATTTATAGCATATATTATAATATCTACATATAAAAAAAATAACGCAAACTGTTTTGCCATATTTTTATAGTCTCACATAGATAAGTGTACATATATATACATATAGATATATGTACAATTTTAACGCGCTATACAGAATTCATAATATTTTTTTTTACTTTAATTTTCTTCACAATTCATCGAGTATTTTTATAATTTACGTCCTAATACAGTAGCTAAAATATTTCCTTCTTTTAATTATTTGTGGTATATTATGTTTAATGCAAATTCTCCATGTTTTAAAGAAATTTATATTTTTTCTTAATCATTGCATACACTAACATATCTTTGAATATGAGACTTTTATATATTTATATATACATATATATATATACTTATGCGAGAATACTAATATTATTGAAACTATTATCATATAATGTCTTTTCGTGTTTAATTAGTTATTTTTAAAACATAATTTAAAAAAAAAAAAAAAATCGAAGTTAAAATTAATGAAAAAATATCAAATTGTTCAAAACGTGGGCATTTATATCCACTTAAATATAAATTATAAGTATTATTAATAAATGTAAGTACGCAGGATAAATTTAATATATCCTCCATATAATTTATGTTTACAAAACAGTTATATATATATATATGTACATAAATATATATATATATATATATATATATATATATATATATATATAATTTGAATATATTTTTTTTTAATACACAAAAACAAACGGCATATTCCATAAATTCTAATAATGGTTCATAAAAATTAACTCACTAAATTTTAATTATGAAAAATTATACAAAATTTTTCTTAAATTTGTAAGGTTTGTGCTCATCCTATAAATAAGCATTTTTATTACATTAATTTTTTTTTTTCGTTTTTTCTTAATCAAAAGCTATCTACCACAGTGCTTTTTTTTTTTCCTTATATATACTGCATATTTGTAAAAAAATAAATACACATAAAAGTAGCCTTCTCCCAATTACATATTAAGCAAAGCGACGCTTCAACTTGATAAATATTTTACAGTTTAGATATACACACAAATATTTTTTTTTTCACGCTTTAGTATAGTATTTAATTTTAATTAAAATTAGTAAAAAGATATTATTTCTTTTTTTCCTTTATCATTGATATAAATGCATATATATATATATATGCACATGTTCACACATACACATATATCCATACTTATATACATAATAATGCACATAAATACATATACATAATATATATATATATGCATTTATCTCCTTTTATTTATATAAGCGAATCCTCAACGCACAATATTTTTATTAATCCATCATAATAGAAAAATGTGTCATCCGTATCATTTTCATTGTTTTCATTATGAACAATACGTGCATAAAGCTTTCCAAAGTTTTTAAAAAATTTCACATTATTATTGTCTATACAATCTTTTAAGAACTTCTCCTTTTTATCATAAAAATTCTTGTACACTCTTAAATTCAGTGGTTGATAGTTCTTATAATCCTTTGACGTATTTTTTGGTTTTTTATTCTTAGTAATTTTAAAAAGAGAATTTTTAAAAAAAAATGTCCAAACATCATTTCTGCAGTAATAACTTTTTAACTGCCCACCAATATTCACATCTGATAGTTGACTTGAATTCTCCAGTATTTCTTTTTTCATATTCTGCAAAATAAAAATAAAAAAGATAACGTAAAAGAGGTGCACTATACATATAAATATGTAAAGTATAATTTGTGCTTGTATATATATATGTGTGTATATACATCCTGCACGACTATATATTTAACCAACCATACAGGCTTCTTTATAAATTTTAATGCCAATTTCCTTTTCTACGTAAAACTCATCTATCATTTGTTTAAGCGCTTCCTTCAACGATTCTAGCAAAATAGAATTCGCAAATTTTTCATCAAAACTTCCATCTTCCATTTTATTTTTTCTCTTATTTTTGAGTTAATTATAAATTAAATACTATTTTTATACCTATTCATAATTTTTCTTCTCTTTTTTCAATTCGAAAATACTTCTTACTACGAAAAGTAAAGTGAGTCTATTATTACTCTAGCGTACGTCCATATATATATACATATATATATAAACATTTATAAACATATACATTGATGAAAAAATAAAAAAAGATTACATGTACAAATTTAAAGAAACAACTGGATAAAAGTAAAGGACGTTTGGGAGCTGCTAAGATCAGAATTGTCCTTCTTAAAAAAATACATGCTATGGGAAATTTAATGATTATAATTTTTCAATTTATGGGAAACGTATTTAAGAATATATATACATTAAGAAGTTAAGTTACTTATAAATTTTTACTTTTCAAAATTTTTTTAAAAAAAAGTAATGTTTTAACATATGCTACCCTTATGTTAAATGAAGAATTACCATATAAAAGGAAGATAGCATAAATCATATAATAAATAAGGAGCCCAATAATTTTGAATGACATAAAAAGCATGAACTTTTTCAAAAATTGTACATATGTTATAGCACAAGCTTTCTTAAATACATATATGCATATATATGTGCATCCATGTAAAAATATATATGTACACCTGAACAATGAACGTCTATTTGTGAAAAGGAAGAATAATATTTTTAACGAATATTCTTTTATGATATTTCTCTTCCTATTTTCCAAAAGCCTCAACAAAATTTTCTTATATATAAATATATATATATTTATATATATACATATTAAAATTTTTTTTTTTTATAATTTTTATATTTACAGTTATATAAATGTGCATTTAATTTTTACCCTCTACATATTTTTTTGATTACGAAATAATAACTCTTCTCCTATCACATTCATAGAGTTACAGTTAAAAGATCTTTTTATTTTTCATTCTTTAAAAAATATACTGAAGTATTTTACACACATGTTTATATATATAAATATAAATACATGTACTTATGCCTTATTTTATTTTTGTCCACCCTTATACAAACTTTACGTAAAAACGTTCAAAAATTGTGCTGAAGATATAATTAAAATATATGTAAAAAATTATTATGAGAAAAAATAGAATTTTCTCAACACTCGTACAAAGCGTAAAAAAAAAAAATGTTCAAAAGGTTTACTGCTTTTTATTTGATAAATATTACATATATTACACATAAATATAAAAATATATATAAATATATATACATTTCAGCTAATTTTTTTTTTTTTTTTAATATTAGTATGTATTTAACTTGAATCTGCTGAATTGAATGAACAAAAATACTTATATAATGAAAGGATAAAGCAAAATCCAAACACGCAATAATTATTTCATATAAAATATTTTTACGAAATTGCTGTATTGCCATAATTATTTTTGGCTTACATCAAATATTAAACCATATTAACCATTTTATCTTTCTTTGGGGACTCCATGAAAATTTGCTGCTATTTAATTATAGTTATGCAATAGCGTATTATTTTTTATTCACGTGTTAATAAGTTGTAAGTATATGTATATGTACATATATATATGTATGTTCGTACATAAATATATATATATATATATATATGTGTATATTATATATGTGAGAACTTTTTTTCTCATTTAAGAAAGAATATTTTTTAAATATTATTTTTTTATGTGTAGATATATACCATCTTGTTATTATTTATTTTAATATTTTTTAAAATACTTCACGTTATATGATTTTTACCTATGTTTCATTTTTTTCTTGTTAATTTCATTTTGTTCCAGTAAAATGTTGGTATACTTAGAATATAAAATATAAGCATAGTATCAAATCCACATTTTAACACTACAATATATATATATATATATATATATATATATATATATATGTATAAATGTATCTATATGCTCTTATGCACATACGCACGTGTACATATCCAATGACAAGTGAACACATTTCCTGTCACCCCTCCAACAGTTGTAAGATGAATTACTAACAAAAATTTAAGAAAAAAAATCTTTTTAAAGAAAAAAACAATAACAAAAAGATTAATACAAAAGGACAAAACAAAAATTAACGAAAAAGGACGAAAAAAAGCATGGATTTGCAAATCAAAAATAATGTTTATGAAGAAGTTATAAAGATAAAAAATAGCGCAAATTCAAACTATGATTTAAATGATGTCACAAGTAAAAACATAAACGTCAAAATTAACACCAGTTATAATAGTAAAAACGAATGTAAGAACACAGATGAAACAATTTTACATAAAAATGTAGACGATACTACGGTAAATAAAAACAGCGCAAAAAAAAAGGATATAAATTACCCTTCAGAAATAAATAATAATAGTAAAGAAATTCGTACGAATAACGATATTGATAATTATTATGAACAATCAAATATTAATAAAGAACAAAATGTGAAAACGAATGTAGAAGACGTGCATAGAACCACGAATAAACCCTATGTAAAAATTGAAACCATATATAATAACGTAGAAGATAATAATAATAATAATAATAATAAACACCGCTGTAGTAGTAATTCAAAGCAAAAGAGAGATGAAAAAAAATTGTTCCCTATAGAAGGTAACCTAACGACAGATACGAAGGAATATTTAAAGAGCAGCGGATGTAATGATAATGAAAGCAATAAGGAGGAAATAATATTTGAGAAAAAAAAAAAAAAAAGTGAAAAATTAAAGAAAGAAAGACAAAAAGAAATAATTGTTGCGTACTGGTTAAAGGGTATTGTAAATATACTAAACGCAGGATTTAAAAATGGAGATATTAAAGGAAGTAATTTAATAGGAAAAAAGATTGCGGAAGTTCTTAAAAAAGTGGTAGAGATATCAAATTGGAATAGTGTGCATGATTTAATTGAAATAATAAAATTTTTAGGAAAAGAAATTATTAAAGATAATAAAATGTTTTTTATTATACCGAATATTATAAGAAGAGTATTAGCTATAATACGAACAGAACATTTCAAACAATTGTATTTGTATAATAATAATTATATAGATACATTAAATAAAAATAATAATGTAATAATTGATGACTTGACAAGTAAAAGTGTAAATAATAGTTTCTTATATGAACGAGAAATTATAAATTTTGAAAACTCTATTTCCTTTTATTTTGAAAACAAATCAAAACAGAACACTTATAAAATACCAGCAACAAATACATTGAAACATTCTATTATAGAAGGAATAACCGAATTAATTGCAGAAATTGACACATCATGGGAAGAGGCTGAACAAAGAACTTCATATGACTTGTTCATGGAAAATGATGTTATTTTAACTATGGGATATTCTGTAGGTGTTGAGAAATTTTTAAAAACAATTAATAAAAAAAAAGACGGAATATCAGTTATAGTTGTTGGTGGAGATATAAATAGAAATGGTTTTCGTATGGCACAGTTACTAAGTGAAGATGGAGTAGATACAACATATATACCCGACTCTGCTGTTTTTGCAGTTATACCAAAAGTAACAAAAGTTGTTTTAGGCTCAGTAGCTGTTTCATCATCTGGTGGTGCAATAACAAAAATTGGTGGGTACAATATTGCATGTTCGGCTCAATTTAATTCCAAACCTGTGACAATTGTATTACCATTATTTAAATTAATCTATGATCCTTTATATGACCCATTAAGGCAAAATGAATTGCAACCAGGTCCATCTATGATTTATAATGGTGCGGAAAATGTATTCGTTCGAATCCCTAAATATGATTACATTCCTGAACATTTAATAACATTATACATAACTGAAATGGGACCCGTTGACTCTTTTCAGTTATACAATATCACAAAAAAAAAATATCACCCAGATGATTTAGATTTGAGTTTTGATTAAATTTTACACACCCCCATAATTGCACATGCGTACATATGTACATACGTACATACATACAAACACGCATGCTCCCTCCTAAAGTATTTAATCATCTTACAAAATTTTTCAGCTGGGTGTGAAGACCCACCTATGCGTTGTGCATATGCACATGTAAACATACGTATCCCTTGGGTACATACTGCTAGCCTATACCTTCACTTTGTTGTAATATATGTTACACCATTTTTGAAGTCTATTTTGATATGAAATTTTTATCTTCGCTTATATTTGCATTTCTTTTCTTTTTTACCCTTTTTTTTTTTTTTTTTTTTTTTTGTTAAATATGTATGCAAAAGAGTTTGTACAAATTCATGATTTTATATCATATGCAATTTCATATATTCCATTATATTCATATTTAATGGATAATAATGTTAGCGAAATTTTGTTTTTCTTGTGACATTTGTTTATGCGTATAAAATGACGTGTTGTTTTGAAAAAAATTGCGTAAACATGATATTGTATATGAACATATTCACAAATAGAATTTAAAAACAATATATATGTATATATGTACATACATACATACGTACATACATATCTTCATACATAACATATAATACGTATTACATACACGAATATACGTCAAAAACATTTACTGTTCTTTACCCATTTACTCATAGCAGCACACACCTATTTAATGGAATAAAAATATCTTTTTAAAATAAGTTACATTCCCATGGCATACGTAATTATTACACTTAACCATTATTTTAACCCTTCTTTTGTAGGTAATTTTTATTTGTACTATTACTATCATTGGTGTAATACTACTGTGCTATCTTTCATTCAACGTTTTTCTCATTTTCTACTGTAGCACTTTATAAATTAGTTAGCTAGTAATTCTTCCAATCTTTTATTGATATGTACATGTGCATTATTTAATCACCGAAAAAAGAAGACTCACTTTCAATCAACTTTTTTGATCCATTAATTGAATTAATTATAGCGTCTATATTTGTTTCTAACACGATACCTTAAAAAAAAAAAAAAAAATAAACATATAAATATAAATAAAACAGAATAAAATAAAGCGTAATAAAGTATTATGAAGCAGAATAAAGTATTATAAAGCAAATTTCAGCAAAACAAAGTAAATCAATCCACAAATATATTTTCACATTAGTACTATTCATACAACTTTTGGTGCTATTTTATATACATACCTCCCATTATTATTTCATCTAAAATATAGTTCGTCTAATAAATCAGAAAAGTGAAAAAAGAGGAAAATATGTATTTATGTAGAATTAAATACGTGTGTTACTTTATCTTATTGTGGCTAGTTTTGTCGTAGACATACCTGTTCATAATTATATATTAGATCGAGTTCACAAACATTTTCAAAGTTTGCGTCTAAAACTTGCACGAAAACCTTCATAGGCGGGAAACAAAAAAAAAAAAAAATGTATTTACGTATATATCACGTAGGTACTATGTACATGCGTATATCTGTTTTTTTCCTAATAAAATTATATGTTGCCTCACGATAAAAAAAATTAATGAAGCATTTTTTCTAAATACACGTACAAATGCGAACGTTGCAATTAGGGCATATGCTATTTTTCGCTTTTTTTCCATTCATTTTTTTGTTTTTTCTCACTTGAATTAAGTCTAAAATTCCTAACTCACTTTCCATGGAATCAATAATAAAAACAAAGTATAAGGTAGCAAAGTGCCTACAATTATTTTATAAAAATATGCATATATTTACGTTTTTAAGGATATTCGAAATTGGGAACGGTGCTTAACAGTTTTCTACTAACCTGTAAACGACCTTTACATCAGAAGCAAATAATTCCTCATCCTCAATAAAACAACAGCATTCATTTGGTGGTCTATTTTTTATAATTTCATGGACTCTCTTGGTTATCAACTGTTGTCTTTCATGACTCTAAAAAAGGGGTGAGCGAAAAGTTAAAAAAATAATAATTTCCATAAATGGAAAAAAATAAATAATAAATAATAAAAAATAAAAAAAATAAAAGATAAAATAAAAAAAATAAAAGATAAAATAAAAAAAATAAACAATAAAATAAAGCAAAATAAACAATATAATAAAGCAAAATAAACAATAAAATAAAGCAAAATAAACAATAAAATAAAGCAAAATAAACAATAAAATAAAGCAAAATAAAAAACAGTAACAATAATAATAAAGTTGTAATAAGTTTTGCTTTTCCTATCATATGTTATATACGCTTCCATCATAGAACCGAAGGAATCTTGGTTTCCCGCTATTATTAGTTATAAGTACGCCCTTTATCATTTTTTAAAGGTCTACGGAGCATGTAAGTTTATGCTGAGGAAACAAAATAAACTAGGATGTACCACACATACGTACACAATATATAATTACTTTTCTTTTCATTTGCACAAAATAAATTTTACTCCAAACGAATATTATATTTAAATCATCTTCTTTAACATATTTCCCTGTGATATTGCACTTATTTTAATGCTGCTGCATTAAATTGGCAGAATGTTACATTACTTTGTAAATATGTAATATACATATATATCTATTTATATATGTATATGTAAAATGCACTGACATTTTTAACAAAAAATAATACGTTTTATAGTTGCTTCAACAAAAGCATAGCCATAATTTCATTTTTTTATTTTTTTATTTTTATAATTTAATCTTATTGTATGATTGGCAATTTGTTTTTTGCTTTTTCGTATATTCATGTATTAGCTTATATACTGTACAACATATTTATCTACTCATCCGTGCGACGTATATATATGTAAATAATGAATATATGAATGAAATATATTTTTGTACACGTTCTTAAAAGAGGTATTTGCAATATAATATGCGTTAAGAAACTTGTGACCATCCCCTTTTTTTCTTTTCCTTATTATACTTTTCCCTTGTAAAATTTTAGCATTATTTATTTTTAGAATCGGCACTTAAGCGTGCTCATATGTATATATACTTAAAAGAATACATACATACGCAGATACATACATACATACGTACATGCATATTATATATGTATATATTTGTATTATATATGTATATGCGTGTTTGTATGCATATATTTAGAAAGACCCCAATTTTTGAGGAACTTAAAATCCTTTTGCCAACGCGCATATATAAAAGTTAGCTGAAGCTCCATGTGCTCTTATGTAATTCCACCATTATTCATATATAATTAAATTGTTTCGTTGTAGCAAGATTTGAAACAAACAAATTAATTGCCAAAAAAAATATAATATGATAATAACAAATAAAATTAAAACAAGAAAAAATAAAAATAAAAAATAACAAAACAGTAAACAATACAAATTAGTACGAAGCAGCATGAAACGGCTCGAAGCAGCTCAAAGCTACACAAAGCAATACAAAGAAAAACAAAGCAAAATAAAACACAATAAGTTTATGAAACAAAAGGGTCTATTCTGATGCCATATGCTTAAGCTTTATAACGTTTATATATTTACCTACAACTTTACGAAATCACATAAAAACAATTTTACACATGAAGTTAATTAGGAACTGTCGTTAAGTAAGTTACAATAAATATTTAAGTAAAAAAGGAAAAATTAATAATAAAGAATAAAAGAGAAATATATCTTTCTGCTGCTATTTTTATTTCCCTCCTGAATTATCACAGCGTTCAATACACATACAACATGCGCAAGAAATGTAAATAACATGTTCACAACATAAACAAAACAAACAATTAACACAAGGGAAACCCATATGTGACACATAGCACTGTTCACTTAAGTGCGTACCCGAATGAATAAATATCCGACCCAATTATTCACTACATCTCATTGCACAAAATTTATTCAAGTGTGTTTACACTTATTGATCAAACAGCTTTTATGGAACTATACTTTTGTTGATATATTTTGAGCTCCATGTCTATTTCGATAATTTTCTTTTTCTTTTCAACTCTTTCTTTTTCGAGACTAGAAATTATATCCGATTTAAAAATTTGAAAATCATATTCTAATTTTTCCTTCTCTCCATGCTTTAAAAAATTATTGTGCTCTACATGTTTTGTCTTTAGCTGACTTGCTAAACTTTCGGCTAGCTGTTCATATTTTTCTTTCAACATATCTGTAGTTTCTTTTATTTTGTGTTCAGAATTGTTTTGCCTATTTTCCATTTCCTTTTCATATGTCTCTTTTTTCTGTATGATATTTTGTAGATTCTGTTCTAACGTCTTTTTACTTTCTTGAAAAGCTTGTATTTCCTCTTCCTTTTTATGTATGTTTCTCCTAGAACTGTTAATATCGTTTTGCAGTTTTTTTTCCAGAATAATTTTGCCCTTAACATCATTACACAAATTGCCAAAATCTGTATGCACCTGTTCATAATTTTGTTGTGTGCTATTATTTTCCTTTTGCAAATTTCTTTCATTTTGCAAACTTATGCATTCTTCATTTGATAAATTTATTAAATTTAAAAATTTTGAAATTTTAAAAAAGAAGTTCTTTTGCTCTAGTAACAGCTTTTCAGAATTCTCAATAAAATTTAAAATCTCGAATTTCGTTTTTTCATTTTTCTCTTTCATTAATTCTATATCTACCAATTCATTTTTTTTTACTTCAAAAATGTTTTTATAATCCAATATGGAATTATTTATTTTTTCTAATTCTTTTTCAACTGAATTATGTTTCTCTACAAGATATAAATTTTCCTTTTTCAACAAATTATATTCATCGTTTAGACAAGAACATTCTTTTTCCTTTTCTTTTAAACTATTTTTTTCCAAAATTAGTTCATCACTTAGTCTTTTTACAATACTAGACATTTGTTCCACTTCTTTTTTTTTTTCATCACAAATTTTCGTCACGTCATTTAACTTTACTTCCAACATTTGATAACTTTCGTGCAATAACTCTTTTTCACTCTTCATACATTGTAATTCCTTTTCTAAACTTTTAATTTCTAGTATTAAATTTTCACATTTTACATTTAAATTAGTGTTATAATCAAACATATTTTTTAAAATATTTGTGTTATCTTCTCTTAAAGTGCTTAATTCACTAGTCACATTTTTCTTTTCCAAAAATAATTTTTGTATTTCTGTTTTTATTTTTCCCATTTTTTCCTCTATTGTGCTTAAGTTGATAGAACTTTGCTTCTTTTCGTTCATTTGAATATTACAATTTTCTTTTACGCTTTGAAATTCTTTTTTATATTCTTCAATTTGTAATAATAATTCTTTATACTTTTTTTCAATATCTACTTCTTCTTTTTTTTTTAAATCTATTTCATTTTTTATATGTTCATTTTCTTCCTTCAACTGTGTTAACTTATTTTTTATGTTAATTATATTATGTTTCATTTCATTTAATTTATTAGCCTTTTCTTTCACTGATTCATATGAATTCTGAAAGTCTACTAGTTCTTTTTCTTTAATATTTTTTAATCTTAATTTCATGTCTTCATTCGTTTCAGACATATCAGTTATTATACTCTCATATTTTATAAAAATATAATCCAGATTAGTAGTAGTATATTCAAAATAGTTGTTTATTAACTGTTCATTATTTTTTACATCCACATCTCCTTGTTTTAGCAACTTCTCTAATTCCTCAGATATACTTTTTAAATAAATATATTTCTTTTCAATTGTTGTTAATTCAAATTCAGTTTTGGATCTTTTCTTTAAATGTTCACTTATTATCATACTGATGTCAGTTTTTATATTTTCAAATAATTTTATTTCATTCTCTTTTTGTCTATTTGAGTATCTTTCCTTCAGCATGTTTCCAAAACGTTCCCTGTTTCGTTTTGTACTTTTTTCCATATTTTGTTTTTTAAAAAAAAAAAAAAGAATAGAAAAGAGGTGGAAGGGGGCAGGACGAGCCTAGTAATAGTGGACTAATGCGTTCTTTGTGTTGACAAGTGTGTATTTCTACGTCTCTTATTACACGCTAATATGGGGCTTTATATGCTCCTTTATACACTTATATATACGCTTCAATATATAGTTATATGGGGATAAGAACGGCGGATTTATGTATATATATGTACATATATAAGAAAAAAAAACTTACGCTTCTTTTTAACGCGCAATGCATACTTTTACAGCTGTAGCCACCACAGTGTAAGTTCACATACTTTTTTATTCTTGTGTTGATATGTGAAATATATACAAAAACTTACAACGATACAAAGCTTATGTTATTTTAAAAAAAAAAAAATTATATTTCTTAATTCTTACTCTGTTATATGCATATTATTAAAAAATACCACGGAAAAAAAAATACAAACAATATCCGCGATGGGGTAAGAGATCAAGGAGAAATACTGAACAAGAGGGAAAGAAGAAAAAAAAAACGAAAAAAAAAAGAGAAAAAAAGAGAAAAAAAGAAGAAATAAAAGAAGAAATAAAAGAAGAAATAAAAGAAGAAATAATAGAAGAAATAATAGAAGAAATAATAGAAGAAAAAAAATAAATGAGCAAACAAAAGAGAAGATAAATTAATTTAATCCATTTTAACATAGGGCATCTTACACAATTTGTAGACTCCTTCTACAGTGCAATATTTGAAAAAAAAAAAAAAAAAATACTCACTAGGCTTCTCGTGTACATACTAAATATACATTCATGCATACGCAAATGCATATGCTGAAGTACACACACGCACGGACATACGAGCACATTTATTTTTCCATCCCACGCTACTGGAACATTTTTATCATTCTATAAAAAATATTATAATTGCAAAATGGTACCATTTAAAAAATATTTACATTTTTTGAATAAAATTTTGTCGACGGTATTCCTGTATTTATATAAATATTTTTTCGATTTTAACTTTTTATTCATAACTTCTTATATCCTTCGTTTTTTTTATTTTTTAATAAATTTTGTTAATTAAAAATTTGTGTAATACTGAAAAAAAAATAATTTAATGATAAGCAGATAGATAGGTGGGTAAATAGGTAGATACACAGGTAGATGGATAGATAGTGAGCCAAAAAAAAAAAAAAAAAAAGGCTTAAAAACAGTGTACAGCCGCACGGAAATTAAAGTGTAAGCGACATGATAAACAAGTGAATGCATATAAACAATATAGTAATTTATTTACATATTATCGTAAAGAATAAAATAGTTACACACAGACACACGTATATATATATACATGCGTGTGTACATATTTATATATTACTAAACAAATTATGAGTAACACTAACGTGTAGCCTTCTGCACTTTCAGAGATATACGTGTGCATATAGAATTGCTGAAGAAGGCTACAAAAAAAAAAAAAAAAAAAAAAAAAAAAAATCACCTACATATTAGAGTGCACATAACTGGAATATACTAATATTTTGTGCCTTAATTTGGAAGCTCCGTATAACTATCTTAAAAAAGGAAAAGCAAAATAATAAAAAAAAAAAAGAAGATATACACATAGATAAATATACAGATGGTCACATAAAAAGTTCCACAGGCACTTCTAAAAGATGGAAGTTGATACATTTATCTGCATAGTTATATAACTCCAAATAAGTAAATTATTGCACATTTCTACATGCGCATAGGAACAAAAAATAGAAGATGTAATGAAGCTGTCAAACGAGGTCCTAATAGGTTTTCTACTATCCAAGTTTTTTTCTCCATAGGAAAATTTCCTGCTTCTTGAAATATCTTCTTTCTTCCTCATCAACTATTATAAGATTAATATAATACTTGACAGAGAATTTATTTTGAATGTTTTTATATGTAGGTGTTAAATCAAAACCACTTAAATACAACCGAACGGGTATGCATTCAGATTTTGTTGGTGAACCATCCATAATTTCGAATTTTGATAGAGTTGCTGTTTCAGTAGTATAACTTTTACCTATCCCTGATGTTTCAATCTGAATAATATCTAATTCCATATGTTTTATTTTTATCCTTGCTAATAAAAAGTAAACCTTACCTACTACTACATCTTTTAAATGATACTTAGATTTGTCATACTCAAATTCTATATGTAAACAGTCTTCTATTCCAACTTCCATTTTTATAGTATTATTAATTTCTGGAGGTATACATAAATTCTGAACAATAAAATCTATTTCCTTTTGTATGTTTCCGGAATAGCCTTTTATAATATTCAGTCTAACAAAATACCTTAACTGTACATTAGTTCCAAAATATGATTCATGTTGTTTATCAACTGATGAAAATTTCCATTTAAATTGCTTGCTTTCAATCAAAAATCCTGGAGGCTCTAAATCCTTCGATATAGAAAAAAAATCATAAGAATTGGATTTATCATTTAAAATATTTATTTGACCTATTAATTCTAATTTAATTCCATAATGTTCAAACTTTTTTCCGGGCTTTAAACTTATGGTTGCAATTCCATTAATATCTTCACCATCGGAAAAAATTGGACATTTGTCTCCCTTTTTATCCTTCCTTAGAAAGGTTAATTTTCTGCTATCATCAATGTCTATATTTAGGTCTATGGAACACACGCTTCCGAATATGTTGGACAGCTGCAAGGTAGCAAGGGGTGCGTAAGTATGTGAGGCTGTTTTACGCTTTATTTTGTTACATTTTATATATTTAATTTGTTACATTTTATATATTTATTTTGTTATATTTTATATATTTTTTTTGTTATATTTTATATATTTTTTTTGTTATATTTTATATATTTTATTATATTTTTTTTTTTTATATTCTTCATTTTTTACTCTCTACTTTTTATTCTTTTTACTTTTTCCTTTTTTTCACTTTTCTACATCCTCCCTTCGAAGTTGATCAACTTGCATTCTGCAAACTTACCATTATGTACTTATCAGGAAGGGTGTACGATAAATTTTAAAGGCACAAGGTTATTGTTAATAAAAGTTCAAACTAAAAAGCACTGTTCATTTAGTGAACTCCATTCTATTAAATAATTAAACACTTATTTTTGATGAACTTAACAAAAAAAAAAAAAGAAAAAAAAAAAAAATTAAGTCGATTAATTTAGACTTGGGTATCTGGTAAAGGTACGCTTCCCCCTTTACAGAAACAGTTTAGATATTTATGATACGATTTTTCTTATAAGTTTTATATTGCAAAAGTTTACGAAGAACAGCAAATGTCAATGTGTGAGCATATGCAAGTATATATACAAGTACGTATACATATATATATATATATATATATACAAATACATATGTATGTTTGTATGTATGTACATTTGGTGCAATATTGGTAGGGCTCGGGATATTCAAGGAAAAAAACTTCCAGCAGCGAATTACTTGTAGGTTTTATGAAACATAAAATTTTAATAAACACCTTTTTTTCACTGTTCTGACAAAAATTACCTAACAGCGGATTAGCAAATTCGTTTAATCTTTAATGATATTTTTTTTTTTTTTTTTTATCAAAATGTTTCTTTTTTTAGCATATGCTTTTAAATAGTTGAACTCTTTACTGTATACTTCCACTCATGTATATTAACACATATACTACTTTAACTTTATTATTATATACTGTATAATATATTCTTCTTTTTTTTTTTTTTTGCTTTTTCCCTGCCATATACCTAGCTTCAAAGCATTATATATTCAAAAAGTCAATGTTGCAGTTATTGGAATAGATACCCTTCACTATGCATTAATGTATATACATATATATATAATACGTTTATATATGTACGTAAGTATTATGTGCATGTTCATGAATGCAAACGCTTGAGATTATTCTTTTGCTCTTATTTTGCTTAAGTATTTCTTATATCCCGTATACAATTTAAAGGGTTACAAAAAAAAGCACTTCAAGAATAAAGAAATATTTAAGAACATAAATTATCTGAAGAAGAATAAGTTCCTCTTATGCTCATATGCTCAAATTTTCAAAGAGTTTATTTCCTTTTACAGTAGTTTGAAAAAATATATACATGTATATGTACACATGTACATAATGTGCATCAATTAAATAAGCGTTAACTACTTAACTTCTGAAGAAAAATAATTTAAAGGTGAAACACATATAATACTACATTTGTTCAGGCTTTTGCATAATTACCTCAAGCTATTATGCATAATAACATAATGATATTTTTAAAGGAAAAATTGCTTATATTTTTTTATTCCCCGTTCAAGATCAATTATAGAAAACGACTTAAAAAAAAAAAAAAAAAAAAGAGGGTTAAAAAAAACATGTATCTTTTTTATTATATTTATGAATTACAATATTCTTTACAATTAAAAAAAAAAAAAAAAGAAAGTAAACTAATTTATATACTATTATTTTTGTTTTTAGAGATATGCCAAATTAAATATCCTTTTATAACAAATAATACAATACAATGTAGAGCAGTACAATAAAATTTAGTATGATACAATAAAATCTGATAAAGTATAAAACAAAATAGAAAAACATAAAAACAACCCCTTTTAAAGCAATATGGAGTTATGTAGTCATTTCTGGATATATAGATATCATCTATGGTGAATGCATATAAAATTAGAATTAAAAATATTAAGTTGTTTGTTAAAAGTTCGAAAAGAGTTCTTTAAAATATTGTTATTTTTTATGATATAATTTAAAAGAAGTAAAAGGATCATCTTTACGTGTATATTTATGCGACGATAAAATTCAGTCTAAAAAACTATGGAAATTTCATCATTTGCATATAAACGAAAACACGTAAAGTATGTATGTATGTACGTATACACATAATATATATGCATATTCGTGAGAAAAACAAAAACAACACAAAAATTAAAAGTGTTTAAAAGAATAAAAACTAAATCTTTAAAAAAAAAAAAAAAAAAAACACCTGTCCACTGTTTTTCTGGAGTCAAATATTATTTAAAAAATATCTTAATGCTTTAACTGTACAAATTTTAATTTGCCTTTGTGCGCAAAAGCATTCACGGATACATATGTACACATATATATATATATATATATATATATATTTATGTATATATTTATTTATGTATATATTTATTTATGTATATATTTATTTATGTATATATGGGTATGTACATATATATATTCATTTATTTGTATTTGTGTGTGTGTGTACACCTACATATTCAAGCCCTTGTTATAATCAGTTTAAGAACTTTTTCCCAAAAGGAAATATTTTAAAATATATATAACAATATATGTTCATATAAAAAAATAAAATCATTTTTTCTGTAATAATCTTATTCATATAATGCGGAAAAAAAAAAAAAGGTACAAACACAATTATCGCTTCGTTTCATAAGGGTTTGCATAAGCATACTTTAATTTGTTTAAATCCCTTAAACTGTTTACATAAACATTCTTTTCACATAAATAACAAAATGTCCTTTTACCTTTCTTCTTTTTTATATGATTAGTGCTAACCCATTCGGTAGATCTACATAAGAGTAACAGCGTTGTAAGTGATGATGATAAAAAGAGGATGTTCCGTCCGACCAAAATAAATTTGTTTTGAACTCTCGAAAAAAATGTAAACATAACAAGCTAAAAGGGAAAAAAAGGATGGCATGAATTATAAATCGTTCATATAAATTTTTTTTTTTTTTTTTCTATAAAACAAAAAAAAAAAAAAAAAAAAAAGACACATACTAATATATATTTCCATTTATACCCATAAATGTCAAATTTTCAAATAACGTACTTGAAAAAAAGCTACTGAATAAAGCATAAACTTAATAGCTGTTCTCACAATAGCTCCATGACTATCTAAATTCGTCCTACATACTTCATAAACAAGATTATACTTATCTATGTAGTAACGTAAGAAAAAGTACAATGATCCCAACGGTAGTATAAACGGTACGGCAACACTGTAGAGAAAACAGAAATGAAAAAAAAAAAAAAAATCAATTAACAATATGAAATATAAATAGACAATAATATTTTTTATGAAACCTTAATAAAAATACAAACTCAAAAATTAATAAAAAAAAAAAAAAAAAAAAAGACAAATATATCACATTCTAATTTCCCATTACCTAAATGTTAAAATTAAGGCTAAAATTGTAGTATTTAATCCATACCAATACCCAAAATCAAATGACCATGCACTCGTTTCTTTTTTGGTTAAAGTTTTAACAATGGATCGAACTGAAAAGCGTTGAACGATTGAAAATATGGGGGAGGGAAATATTTTCAATGATTTTCACACATGTAAAAACATAAAAAAGGAAACAAAAAAAAAAAACAAAAAAAAAGAAAAATGGACCGATAACTCTATAAACACAAATAAATGTGTAACATGACATGTCAACACAAACAATATGGAAATGAAACATTGATTCACTCACACATACATATATTTATATATGTATGTATATCCCAGTTCAAAGTAAATAAGTTTCATATATCTTACTTGAAAATTGCGGAATCTGAAGCAACTGATTTGCACATGTCAAAAAACAACAATGAAGCAAATAACGCATAGCAAAAAAACCACTAGAGTTAAAAAGATAAGCTCCCAAACGTGTAGACCATTGTCCTATTTCATCAGAATACATTACCTTTAAAAAAAAAAATAAAAATATTAAAAATAATAAAAATTAAAGAATTGAATTAAAAAAAAAATTCTTATAATAACACACGGGTTAAGCAAAGTATAATGGGTAAGAGCACACTGCGATGAGTGAGCATAGCAATAAGAGCTGACAACATGCTTCAAAATAAAAAAAACTAAACATATTTCTCTTTTGTACTTTAATTAAGGAACTTAATGGGGACAGGGAGAGTAACGGAATAATGATCGTATTTAAAATTAAAAAAATAAAATTTCCTTGCAGGACATAAGTATGTTCACTCGATTTCCTTATAAAACCAATTGCTACTGAAACGCATGAGATTAAGGCCGGCTGGATAATACTATTCACGACGATAACGATAAAAGGTGATAACCAGGCTGCAAATTTTGGAGGACAGAGGGACAAAAAATTTGTGCATACATGTATATAAATATACACATACATGTACACAAACATATATATATGCTTTTGCATATACGTATTTATATATACACATTTGGGTGTACGGGTTGAAAAACCCTGAAGAATAGAAAAAAATAAAAAAATTATTGCACTCCGTTCATGAAATCACCGAGCGCTTCTTGATAAATGTATCTGGAAAAAATGCACTTGAAATTTCCTCTATTTTCAACACACTATAATACATATGTATATATATATATATATATATATATATATATATATACTTCCTAATGATTTTTTTTCCTTTTTCTTTTCTTGCACTCTCGTAATGAGGAAGTTATTTCTGCTGCCTCGTCTATGTGTACATACATATGTACGTATATACATCTGCATACAATTATGAAGACATGTACATGTACACGTGGATCGGATATGTAGATATATACATGCGTGTATGCATATGTAGAGAAATATATTTTTTCACAAGAAAAAATAATCGTAACATACTTGTTAAAACAGCACTAAGGTTTCCAGAATTAGGGTTTTCAGATCTATATTTTTTTATCTTTAACTTTAAAATATTATCAATGGAAGTAACAGTAATAATAATAATAGTGTTAGCTAGTAATAACATTGCATTAAGAATAAAAAAGCGAGCACAAATTTTGTAGCTACTATTTTTTAAATTTTTCCATATAATATCATAATTCGGTGGAGCACTTGATATAATCCACTTATTTCTTTCTGTAAATGGAATGTTATGAATACAATCATGAACGGATTTTGTATCAATAAAGGACACAAAACAGACCCCTGTTGATTTCTTAGGAGTTTCATTTTTTATAGAATAAAATTTAATTAAATGCTCCTTTAATTTTTTTTTCCAATGACTTTTTTTATTTTTTTTTAAAAAGAAAAATAATTTTTCAAAAATATTTCTTTTAGATTCAGATTTGCATCTGTTTTTGTTTCCTTTATAATTCATATCCATGTTATCATTATCTTTTGTTGATAAATTATCCAAGTCATAGAATAACATATCATTATTACTACTCCTCATTATATTTTCTTCAATATCTAATTTGTACCTATAATTATTATTCATATTTTTTTTTTTTTTTTCCTCAATTTACTATTTTTTAAAGCTTCATCATTATCCTTGTCATCTTCATCTTCATCACTTGTATCTTTTAAAAAGCTTACCTGTTGGTCATCAGAAATTTCCTTATTTTTATCTTTAAGATTATGACGACGATGATCATGATTATCATCCTCATCATAATAATCAACGTCGTTAGCCTTTTTCGTATTATCTTTTGTTTTGGATCTTTTGCATCTCTGTTTACAACTGTTTTTGCTTTTATTTAACATCTTCGTACTACTGCTTTTCTTTTCTTTGTGGCCAATTTCACCGTCTTCCTTCCATTTCATGTTTTCGTGGTCCTTGTGTGCGTCCACACTCTCCCCTTTTTTGCTACTCTTCTTGTCATTACTATCAATATTATCATTATTATTACTGTTAACAACAGCATCCTTATTATTGTTATTATTACAATCATTATTGTTATTGTTGTTGTCATTACAATCTTTACTGTTATTATTATTACTACTGTGATTATTACTACTATGATTATTACTACTATGATTATTACTACTATTATTATTACTACTATTGTTATTACCATCGCCATTAAAATTGTCGTTATTTCTACCATCACGGTTGTTGTTATTACTGTTATTGTCCTTTTCAAGAACTCCGATTTTTGTACCACCGACCTTGATATCATCCCAATGCAGCTTCTTATTATCTTTTTTAGTATCACTGTAATTGTCTACACTCTTCCCCTCTTTCTCATTTGATTCAATCCGCTGAAGGGTTGAATTATTAATTGTGCTTCTACCTGCTTCTTCGATGTTTGCTAAAGAATTATTTCCACCATCCTGTGCATTTTTATCCTTACACTCACTCATTATACATGTTTCATTCATATTCTTATCACAAACTTGTAACAAAGGTAATTGCGGCTTTTTCTTTTTATTTACATTAATATTTAATAAACCTAAAAAGAATTTTTTCGATTTATCTCTTTTAATATTTTTTTTTTCCTCATTTTCTTTTAGTAGTTTTAAATTTTTGGTTGCATTAAAAATCTTTTTTTGTTCATGATATACTATAGAATAATCTAATATTAGATATGCGGATACTACTTTATTATTAGTTAAATTGCAAAAGTATTTGTAAATTTTATATGCATTAATTTCATTTTTATCAATACGTGAAACCATAATAGTAAAATTTTGGGGTAAAAATTTTTTCGTTTTCTTTTTACTTGGTCTTATTTTCCTCCATAAAAAATAAATAAAAGTATACGAAATAGCACTATATATTATAGTAATAATAAACAAAATTGTTAGTACATTAATATCTGATATACTACCTGCACTAATGTAATTAAAAAAAGACGGATTGTTTATATCATCTCTAGGTAACGAAAGATATAATGGTAAAACAAGGAAAGTTCCAAATAAACATAAAGAGAATATTATATTCCTATTTGCTTTTAAAAAAAATAAATAATATTTAATTTCTGTATTTACTATTTTATCATCTTTTATATTTAAAAAGGTTCGAAATCTGTTTGCTTTTCTTTTTTTCTCAACAGGTTCATCCTCTTTTACTGCATTTCCATCCTTGTCTACCTTACCTTCCCCTTGTGCTTGATTATTTAATACATAAATATGATCACTAATTTTACTTTCATCTCTATGCTTTCTCAGATATAACCATATGCATACACAAATAGCAAAGAATACTATATCAAACAAAAACGCAATCAAAAAGTCCTCCGTCTCATTTTTCAATTTCTTATGTTTCTTTCCCCTCATTTTTTCATAAATATGCTCATACAATATAATACATGTATTATTCCGTTTTAATTTATTTTTATTTATTTCGATTTATTTCAATATATATCAATATATTTCAGTATATTTTGATCTATTTCAATATACTTCAATATATTTCAATTTATTTCAATATATTTCAATATATTTCAATATATTTCAATATATTTCAATATATTTCAATATATTTTCAATTTATTTAAATCTATTTCAGTTTATTTCAATTTATTATTATTTTTTTTACTTTTATTTTTTCTGTTTTTTTTTTTTTGGTTTATACAAATTCTTTCTTATTTTATTATGACTGATTTCTTAATATTTAATATCATATGCACATTAAATTATTCTTTCGTACAAGTTACACATGGGTAAATATTTGCTGCACAAATATAATTTTATACCTTCTTTTCAATATTCCTTCAGTCACCTCCATGTGTACATATATATATATATATATATACCCGTAGAGATATATATATGTATATGTGCATACATATACACATATATGTAGCCAGAAAATTCTGCTTAAAGAGTATAGCAGCGCAAAAAATATTATATTACATCATCCTTTTAAAAATTACAAAAAAATCGGATTATCTTACTTTCATATAATAATTACAAAATTTTCTTTGAATATCATTCCAGCATTTTACCTTGCGAAAAATGTTTATAAAACGGAAAACACGAAATTTGGGTGTTAACGTAAAGTCCACCTCTATTGCTGAGCTGTTCGTTGTTATTGTGTAAATGAATAGTTATTATAACTCGTTAATATAACTTGTTATTAATGCGTTATTAAAAAGGTATTAATTCGTTATAATTGCGATATTAATGTTATATATTATTATTATTATTTTTTTTCTATCCTTCGTTTTCCTTTCTAAATATTTCTTTTTTTTTAAATGATTTTGGTTAAAAACTTATCTTCATATTATTCTGTTCTATTTATTTTTTTCTTCAATATTTGTTATCTTACAATGGTTTTACATTTTATAAATACATTCTAAATTTTTGAAAATTTGTTACAATTTTTTTTTTTTTTTGTTCACTAAACAGAATATACAAATATTTGTAAAATCGTAATCTTTTGTATACTTTTATATATATATTGTTAATTAAATATTTTCATATATATAATAAGATGGTAGTTGAAAACAAAAGAAAAATTAAAAATTAAAAAACTAAAAAAATTATTTTCTCTTTATATATAGTATAATATAAAAATATTTAATTTTTGTACATTTTTTTTTGGTATATTATTTTTTTTGTGATATGTTTTTACGGAATATTTTATGTTTTATTTTTATACAGTGTATTTTTTGTGTTTTATTATAATTACTGTGTACTTTTTCTTAAGCTTTATCGTATATTTTTTGTCATATTTTTCCAACATTTTTTATTAAATTTTGAGTATTCTTTGTTAAATTTTTCCAATATTCTTTGTCAAATTTTTCCAATATTTTTTGCTAAATTTTTCCGTTATTTTTTGATAAATTTTACCTGTAATTTTTGCCAAAAATTTCGACATATTTTTTAAATATATTTTTGTGTTTTTTTTTTGTATTATTTTTTGTCAACCTTCCACCCTTTCTTTTTTTTTCAATTAACACATATGCGTATAATTTGATATTATACAGGTAAATAATGCATCATTCTATAAGCACAAAAACAAAGGGGCAATTCTAATTTTAAGAGAAAAAAAAAAAAAAAAAAAAAAAGGAATAGAAAAGAACTATTATTCATACACCCATATCTAGAGAATTGTTCCATTGTTCATTATTACGTAATATATAATATAAATGTATTATATTTTATGACGAGCTTAAGTTAACAAAACATTATGGTTATATAAAAGTATTATATATTCATATAAAATACTACATTATCTATATATTAAACGTTAAAACATATAGAAATATGGTAGAACTCCCCTTTTACAATACACTGCCCATACATTCAGTACACATAATATATACATTATATGTTAAATAAGTGATCATTTTTAAAAATAATAATTACCTACTTAATGGGTGTGAAGGTTTGTTATTATCAAACAAAAAGAGCAATCATAAAATTTTATACAAAATAAAAAAAGTTAATATATAACTCCCTTTTTTTTTTTTTTTTTTTTTTATGCTTTGATAATATTTTATGACCATATAAAGTATGCGAAATACATTGAATAGAACGTATATCTGTGTGAGTATATATCTTTTTCAGCACCCCTTGTTATTGCACATTTCCATGGCCATTTTTTAAGTTAAATTTTTTTTTCTCGCTTGACTACTTGTTTACAGCATATTCGTGCAAGTTTTTATAAAAGTTTTACATAATCGAAAGTGTACATATATATATTATAAATTTTTTTATTTATACCATAGAACACTTTACACAGGCAAGTGATTTATCTTTTCTGAATATTTAATTGTGATAAAAAATTTTTAACATGAAAAGGGAATATAAATGATAAAACTAGAAAATTTAAACGAGAATCATTATTTTGCATTAGCAACATATACATATATTTTGAAAAAATTATTAAATGCCACTCATTGGTCAGAAGTTCGCATATACCATATATCATAAAAGTTAGAAAGTTTAAAATAAATATAAAACTGTGATACCAAATTTTACAACATCGATCTATAACTTTTTTTTCCTGGTATAAATATTAAGAGTTAATATTTGCAGCAAATATATACATACATATATACATACATATATACATACATATATATATATAAACTATATAAATGTCTACGTGCAAATACCCAGAAAAAAAAAATATACCTTTTTATTTTTATTTTTTTAAGTTTAAAAATGACCAAAACAAAAAAACAAAAAAAAAAGTATTATTACATATATTTCCTATTAAATTAATTACTCATTATTGTGTGCATTATTGCACATATTTGTTTTATCATCTGTTAAGAATTATACGAAATAATATGGAAAGTGGGTGATCATGATATTCATCCAATATGACAATGATAATGTTTATACGTAGCTCTAAATTAAAACAAAAGCCCAGTGAAATATTACTAATTCGGTAAAATTGCGTATATGCGTACATACAGACACACACATATATATATATATATATAAAGAAGGAATAAATCTTTAAGGGTGTTACAAGCAATTATGATCAATGCGAACTCCGAAGAAATGCAAATTATTGAAATTATTTCCTTTTCCTAAAAATAAGATTGAATGATGCACATTATAATATTTTTCGCGAATTGCAGTATTCCCAGTTTAACCCTTTGCCCTATGTATAATCGTTAGCCTTTTACGCAAACGTATTATAATATAAACTCATAAAATAGCAGCAATATATCATATATATTACACATACATTTAAGACATGTATGTATATGTACTTGGGTGTTCTTATTTCCATCTTTCCGATAACGAACATTCTTTAGAACTATCTCATTAAGTGCTTGGATAGCCTACTAGCTATTTTTTTTTTTTTTTTTTTTTTTTTTTTAATTTTAGATCAACGTTACACTCAAATTTTCCTGTCAGGTACAGGCAATACTTACTTTTTTCATTCCATTAATTTTTTTTCTTTTTTCACACGTCAGGGATTTGTATGATGTGCATTTATTCTGTATTCTTAATATATCACAGGTACACAATGTTTGTTTCTTTTTTTTTTTTTTTTTTTTTTTTAATGTTCCATAGAACTTCAATATTTAAAAATTTCCAAATTACCGAGCTTTTCATTTTTAATTTTTATACATACCATTATGTTGAGCTATTAATCAGAAAAAATTAAAAAAGAAAAAAAAAGTAAAATATAATATAATAACATAAATAAAATAAAATAAAATTAAATTAAATTAATTATAATATTTTTACACTACTCAGTAAATAAGCACCTGCATATAGGCTATCATATAGATAGGCAAATATGCTTACGTAAATGTTTGCATATACGCAGACACATTTTTAAATACATATCTGAGAATTTACATACACGAACACTTATGTCATAAAAAGGGGAAAGGAAAAAGGAAAAATATTTTTAACCTTAATTTTTTTACACCCTACTCTACAGTTTTGGGCATAATAAAAATGAAATGAAAAAATCTGCTAAATTTTGGACAACCTGTTTGCAACAAACAAATATACATGTAGCTGTTATATCATTCACTTTTCACACACCCTTTGCTCTTTTAAATATCATTTCTTCATGCATGTATTTATAATACTGAAACTTTCACAGTGTACATTTTTTTTTTTTTTTTTTTAAAGGGAAATATTACATGCGTATGTGAATTATTATCAGCGCTAATATTCATCTTCTCCTGGAATAATATGTGTATATATATATATATATATAAAATTATGTAGATGTATGGATATGTGTATATATATATATGTATATATATATACGAGCTCCTTTATACACAATTACGCTTACCCCACTATAGATAGTTCATTTCTACAACTCTGCTGTATATACATATCTTTTAACTTTTTTTTATTTTGCATTATATATAAAGCAGCATAGATGTTTGAACATGAAGGATATTTATCTTTTAATTTTTTTTTTATGAATGTTATTCTTTTATAACATTTTAGTTTGCTCTTTATATGAGACCTCCCCTTGCATGATAACAGTCTCTACATAACAATTACTGATGTTTAACAATTACCGTTGTTTAGCAACTGCCTCTATATAACAACTTCCGTTAAATAAAAACTGCTTCTATATAACAATTGCCTCTGTTTAACAATTACCGCTATATAACAACTGCCTCTTTATAATAACTGCCTTTTTATAACTTCCGTTAAATAACAACCACTTTTATATAACAATTGCCGCTGTTTAACAACTACCATCACAGGGAGCTATCTCTGCGAAGGAATCGCTTCCACACAAGTTCTCCAAAATGAAAGTAACCCTGGGTGCACTATTTTTTTACTTATTGTTCATTTTTGCTAAATGCCATAATGATTTAAATTTTGAAAAGATAATTAAGTATCTTAAAGAAACGAAACTAATACCTGAATACGTACCAGATAAATTAGAAGGCGCAATACAAATAGTGCCCCCTTATTTAATCTATAACTACAAAGGAAAAATTTATTATTTACATAATAATGTTGATATATCTGTAGTAGAAGGAAATAACGAGGAAATACTTCTTACAGATAAAGAAATTGACGAAGATAAAGCAGAAGAATGTCATCCTGTGCCCCCTGAAGAAATATTACCACCCAAATCTGAACCAATTCCTCTCTCAATCCCAGAAGAAGAAACAGATTTAAGCATCATTGCACCTGTTGATGAAGATGAGGATTTAAAGGGCATGCTCGTTGATGAAGAAACAGGAATTCTGGTACCTAAAAGTAGTTCAGAAATAGTAGATACAGGAATAAAAACTCCGGTTGAATTTCAATTACCAGCAGTACATGAACTAACGAATGAACAGAAAGAAAAAAATACGACCATTTATTTTTATAACAAAGAAGGTACTATATTTCAACTAAAAGATATTATTCAATATAAAGAGAATGATCAAATATTTAAAAACCTAGGATTAGATTACCAACGATTTTACGAAGAATCATTAAATGAAGAAGAAGAAAAAAAGAAAGTTACTACTGCTACCCATAATGTAGAAATGAATACTTATGATAATTTCATAAAAGCATTACATATACTACTCAAGGGAGATGATGGAAAAAAACATTATACCATAAACAATGTATCTAAGAATGATATTCAATTATTTTTAAAAGAAGCCTATATAAATATACACAACTCTTTAAAGAGGTATGTGCTGTTCAGTGGTTACTCCTTTGAAGATTATACCTACCCTGTAGATTCATTTTCTCTAGATAATTTGTTAAATGACTTTTTTTTCTTAACAAATGATAACTTTTATAGCAATGGGTCCTTCAAAAATATAGTAAATAAAATTAAATACATATCAACTGCAAAAGATAAAGTAAGTGTAAAAAAAATAGAAAGGACTGTTAAACGCTTCTTACGTGAGAATAATTTAGAAGTCATAGACATCAAGTTAGTTCATCATTTATTCTCCAGAAATAACATTCTAAATTATAATGAAAATGATCTAATTAAATATGCCATAGATTTAGTAAACATCTCTCAGATAAATATATCACCTAGGGTTATTGCTTCTATATTTGCTTATTTTTTACAAAAAATTAACATAGACCTTATGCCGAACTATGTAACAATGTCGAAAAATAATTATACATTATTTATGGAAAATAATGATTTATTAATTAAGATCGAGTTATTATATAGAGAAATTTTTAAAAATTTCTTTAAATATACCTTACCTGCAGATGAAGGAGATGAAGATGAAGATATAAAAAAGAAAGAAACACATGAAAAGGCCTTATCTATGGCTCCATGGGCTCCAAATCTGTATTCCCAATTTGATAGCACCTATGATTTCTTATCATTCAAATATGGATTAGTATTATTTTATAATTCCTACCATAAAATTATCAACTACTTTGAAGAGAATGCTAAAATAAAGCAAATAATGAATATTCACAGAAAAACAAAAAAAATTGATACCCTTGATAAATTTTTAAATATACTAATAAGTCTATTTCCAATAAATGGAAATTCAGCTATTGCAAGCCGATTATCTTTTTTAAGTGAAGAAAAACCGTTGAAAAGGACTCTAAGCAGCATAGATGCATTTGATGATGACAAAGATGACGATACAGAGGAAGAAGAAGAGGCATCAAAAAATGAACAGAAAAAAAAAGAATTCAAAAAACAAATAGAAGCAGAATTAGGCGAAGAAAGAAAAACTCTTGTAGCTCAGATAGAAGAAGAAAAAACTAGGAAAAAAAAAGAAGAAGAAGAATCAATTGCAACAACGGATAGTAAACATGAACTAGAAACACAAAAATTAGAAAAAGATGAAGTACAGCAAGAAATATCGCAAGACGAAGAATTCGATAGAAAATATGAAGAAGATTATAAAGACGAATTGGAATACATTAAAGAACGAGAAGGTGGTTCACAGCATACAGATAAACCAAACGGTGATTCTCATAGCTTATCAACTCCATCATTTTATTATAATACTGCTCGAAAATATATATATGATGTAATGGATAGATCTTTTAAAGACACAATTAATTTAGGGTATCAGTTTGCTAATGAAGTAGATAAAAAATTGCGCGAAGTGTATACTTTATTAAAAAGAGGTTCAACCCCTAATTATGATGAACTAAGGGAAGAATCAATACAAAATGGAGATAAATTATTTGATCAGCTGAAAGAAAAAATAAAAAATAAAGAAAATCAAAAAAATATAAATATATACAAAACAGAGATAGAAACAGAACTTAATCAAATACAAAAAAAGACAAATGGAAAATATATGATAATAGAAGGTATAATTTCGGAAAAATATGAACAGTATAAAGAGAATGTCATTAAATTATGTAATAAAAGATTTTATACAAATTTTAGAAAAATGTTAGGGAAAAAAAAAATGGAAATGCTAAAAGAATTTAGAGCTGCTTTAAAACATGCACTTCGAATAGTAAAAGATTTTGCACCTAGTTATAATGAGCAAGAATATACAGATACCTTTACTAAAATTTATGAAGAAAAAAAAAAATTGTACAAACAGGAATATTCAAAATCAAGAAGGTTAATTTCCAAAAAATTAGATGCTAACTTTCATATTCATCTAAAGGAGCATTTTGAAAATAAAGAAGTGATCATTCACCAAAATCTTCAACAAATAAGAGAATATTTTTTGAAAAAAATTGATAGCATCATTATGGAACTGTACAATGATATGTCTGTTGAATTACAAATAGACAGATTAAAGCTTAAAAATGAAAAGAAAAATATATATGAAAAAATTATAAATATACAACAAGAAGAGATAAATTTCCCTAAAGACTTAAGGGCACTAGAGGATAATTTAAAGCAACTAGAACGTGAAAATCCTCTTAAGTTGAAGGAAAAACAAGATGCATTAAATAATGATATAGCAAATCTGAAGGAAAAGGTACAGAAAAACAAAAGCGAATTGCTTTTACTTAAAACCGCATTTACCACCGTATCTCAACAATATGAACAGATTAACACTAAAATGGAGGTAGTACAAGAATTAGAAAAAAAACTCAGATTGTTTAAATATGACATACTCAAGGAATATAAAGAAAGGCAGCTAAAAGCTGAAGCATTTGTAAAAGGAGCAAATACCCTATCTGAAATATATGAACGTATAGAAACTATAACTAATTATCTATATCTCACTTTAGAGGATATATATGTAGATGAAACAGAAACGAAGCTACAATTAACCATAGTTAAAAATAAGAAAAAAAATGTAGAATTGGACATAAAAATAATAGAAAAGTTTCATGAAATTAATCCAGATGAAGAAAAAATGGCAAAGAACAAATTAAATAAAGAGAGCTCAAAAGCGTTAGATGAAGAAATAACAAAATTAAAAGATAATCTAAAAAAATTAGAGGTGAAAAAAGATATAATTGTACACGAATTAAATTATATAACAAGTGATGCCGTGCATAAAGTGCCTGAAACTATGAAGGTGCTACTTCCTATAGAATTAGATACGCATGAAAAAAAAGCATTTGAAGATTTTGTAAGAACTCTAACACAAGATATAGAAGTATATAACAGTGCTTTCAAAATATTTATTATGACCATAGATGGAAATTTACATGAAGATGAAGATGATTTAATTTATTCTTATAACTATATGAAATTAGCTCAGGATAAAAAGAATAGGAATGAAAAATATGAAGTACATTATGAAAGAAATATACAGATATTTAGCACAAAAGTGCAAGCATTTCATATAGATTTCAAAAATTATATAAGTTTAAGAAAAAAAATAGAAACAGACAAGGAGAATGAAGAAACACTTCTCTACCTAGAACGAAATGATATCCATTTGGAAAATATGGTGCATAAGTTGAAAAGTAACATGCACAAAAATGTTCCTGATTTTAGTTATCTTTTGACAAATCCTGTATACATGACAGATAAGATAAACAATGAAAAAGAAGAGGCTGCTCAAGCCTATAAGTCATTACTAGAAACGTATAAGAATCTACAAACAGATGGAAATTTAATTAGTGAAGATTATCGAAATTGGATTCATCACGATATGCTTTATAAACTTACATCCCAAAGGCTACTAGTATATAAGGCAATAGAAAAGAAATACATACAAAGATCAAAGGATGTATATCAGAATTCTTATGATCCAAATAAAGTTAAGGAAAAAAGAATAGATGAAGTAATATATGATGTTCAAACAAACACTTATTTGTCTACCCCTGTAATGTTACAATATGGAGGGGAGATTATTTGGGGAGATCCATATGATAAGAGAAAATATTTAAGAGTAATAAAAGAGGAAGAAAAATATCCGTATGCTTTAAAAGAAATAAAAGATATCTACGTTTTAAATAAAATAATTAAGGATAAGCTGATAAAAAGTGGAAAACTAGAACAATTTAAAGAATATATGAATTCTCAAGTATATACTATAGTAGAGGAAAAACATACAGCATCATATTTATTCGAAAAGGAAGATTTAGATAAACTTAATTTATTAACACTTGAAGGACGATTGATACCAGGAAATTTAAAAAACTTTTTTACTCATTTTAATTTACCTGATACATGGAAAAACATAAGTGAAATTATGGACACAGCATCAGAGTATTTGAAACAAACAGACATGAGTTATGATGCAATTATCGAGATTATAAAATTTTTGAAAGAAAATCCAAATGTAATTAACATAAGAGATATAATAACACTAAGTGAAAATATTATGAACACGTCTAATATATATTTTATGAAACCTGATACGTTGTCCATTTATATATTGTCTGTCTTAGAAATGTTAGGAATACAAGTACAAATGGATGATATACACAAAAGAGATACCAAATCTAAGGTAATAATTTATTTGAATATTCTTAAAAGTCATTATAAAAGAAAAGAAATAAAAACTCAGCTTCAAGATTATGTAGTGAAGTTTTTATTACCACAAGAAATTCTAGAATCTGCTACTTATAATCCTAAATTGTATGAACTAATAGTAGCTATGAATCAGGGTATGGATGCGAATCCTATATTATATGATAATTTTAAAAAAAATAATTTGGAATTTTATACCGAATTTTTTAAAGCTTTTAAACTAGGAATGAATGATTTTATAGATTTTTTCCTTTCAAAAGCAGTTAGTTTATATCCTGTAATGACAACAACTGAGCATTTTTTGAGTCTCTACAGTACAGCAGAAAAAAGAATATTCCTTTATGAAATATATGGTTATAATTTGGCAAGTTTTAACACTATTATAACAAAATTTTTCTATGCACTTAACCCTGGGCTGAGGGAGGTCATAAATGATTACCATCTTAGAGCAGATGAATTATGTTACAAAGAATTTAAAAATTTTGACCTTGGGGAAATTTTTACCTTTGTAAAGTCTAATTTAATCAATAAATTATATAATAATTATTTAAAAAAACATAAATATGCTGCAGTACCTCCTCTTCATGCTCTCTGGAGATTATTCTTCTATATCACTAATAAAGAATTCCTTACGTATAGTAAAATAAAAGGTGTTGTTGAACGATACTTTTCTGCTAGCATATTTGATAGAAATACGAAACAAATGATTGTAAAACTTGCATATTCATTCTTAACTCGAATGAATTATTTATCTTCTTCTTATTTTGATAGTGATATAGAAAAACTTATCAACCAAAATGACCTTAGTCTATTTACTGAATTCCATACCTTATTAAATAAACTTAATTTCCTTTTTTATTGTAAAAATGATAAGAAATATTTAGAAAGATATATACCTACTAATTTGTATGAAAATAATAATACATTTAAGATAGACGCTACGTTACTGTACCGTGAATTTTTAAATTCTTTACCTCCTTATGTTAGAAGACCTGTTCTGAACTTTTTCGAAACGGATTTCATAGATGTAACGTCCAAACTTCTGATCCATTTTTTTACTTATGTACAGAAACTCATAGGTACTGAAAAAGATCCATTCGAATCTGAGGAAAATAATAAAGTAGAAACCTTTTTCCGATTAAAATACCGTTTTACAAAAAATAAAAATGTACTTGAAGATACTTATAAAGAATTCGCTGAACATAAAAGAGGGCAAAAAGAAAATCCTATTATTCTTTCTAGAAGAGTTAAATATGAACATTCTAATAAGAAAGTTATATACAAACAATACCTAGACATGGAAGACATTATCAGTGAAAAGTCCTTCATTTCATTGATGCAATTACTCTTAAAGGAAAGTATAAGCTTTGCAGAATTAAATACACATTTTGCAAATTTTATGAAGAAAAACAATTTTTTATTTCCCAAATTTGATGTTTTAAAAAAGGTAATAATCGAATCAGAGGATGAAAATTTTTACCCAAACTTGTACAAATTCTTTTATGATAAATTTCAGCAGTTGAAAATTTCACAGCCAATACAAGATATATATTATCTTTTCATCAAAAAGTTGATGGAGTACTCAATTGCCCCTGCATCCATGATAAAGAATGATGTACAACGAGACCTAGATGATGAATTAACAATTAAATATTATACATATATACACTTTTTACAAAATCTATTTAAATGTTTATTCGATTTTTATAATTTTGATGATACAAACAATTGTGCGCAGTTTGGTAATTTCACAAATGAACCATTAACCTTTGAACAAAAAATCCTGAACATCATGCAGGCTCCTTTTGTTGACACTACTAAACGTGTTACACATAGTCCCGTTACAGAGAAATACAAAATGGATAACGAAGCAATTTACACACATTTCGTTAAGCAGTTTATCCCATCTAGTGAATTGTTAGATAAAGAAGAATTGCAAGCAGAAGTTTTCAAATTTAGATTCTTTGTATCAGAAATAACAAAGTTTGTAATAAAAACGATTTTGTCAAATATGCCATCTAGTTATATATTATCCATTAGTTATGAAGATTTGAACATACACTTAGATGATATACTTGAAGACATGCACACCTACTTTACCACTGTTCGAAAAATCAAACAACCACAGGAAGAAGAATTACCAGCATATCCTAATGTCAAAGGTACTGTAAATAATTTTATGAAAAATAATAAAGAAGAAGAAAAATATGTACCAATAGTACAATTTGAAAATATAAAATATTACCTAGACAATCATATTACAGAATTTTTATTAAAAAATAATGCAGTATTTAAATTTTTTAATGAATTTATAAAAAATATAGACAAATTTAAACAATACTTCCCATCCTTATCTGAACTATATTTATTTATTGACAAGCGTGTAAGTATCATTAATTCAATTAATCATCCTTACTATACCAAACGGGCAAAAACACAGACCATCATTCACGTTTTTGTGGATTTCTTCAAAAGCTTTGGAATTGACCTTTACCAGTTGTGAGGGACACATGTCGTACCGATCCCCGTAACACGCGCACCTGCATCGTTAATTCATGCGCTTTCCCCTTTATCCATTCGTTTATCCATTGATTCGTGTATCCGTTAATTCGTGTATCCGTTAATTCGTATATCCGTTAATTCGTATATCCGTTAATTCGTATATCCGTTAATTCGTATATCCGTTAATTCGTATATCCGTTAATTCGTATATCCGTTAATTCGTATATCCGTTAATTCGTATATCCGTTAATTCGTATATCCGTTAATTCGTATATCCGTTAATTCGTATATCCGTTAATTCGTATATCCGTTAATTCGTATATCCGTTAATTCTTATATCCGTTAATTCGTATATCCGTTAATTCGTATATCCGTTAATTCTTATATCCGTTTATTCATCTACTTATGCTTCATTTTATTATTTTCCTTCTCCCTCCTTTTCCTGTATTTACTCTTCATCCCTTTTAACACCACTCCTTCAATTAGTGTGCAATATGTCCACTACATGTAAATATCATCACACAACTACTTGAATTAGTTAAAGACATTACTTAATACATCATCATTATGCAAAGAATAAAAAAAAAGAAAAAGAAAAGTGCAAAAGGAACTCTTCGATAATTATTACTTTAATGTAGTTACTAGAAAGGTATTCACTCTACAGGCAGGCATTAAAAAGCTACAAGAAAATATTCAATTATTTGGTCATTCAATTAATTGATCATTCCATTAATTAAGCATTTAATTAATTAAGCATTCAACTATTTCGTCAATTAATATATTTCTTTTTTTTTTTTTTTTTTTTTATAATTCCAAGTCAGGTGAGATTATCTCACGAGCAGATTGATAATATGATAAGAAAAAAAAAAAAAAAAAATGAGAATCCTGACCTGAAACTTGGACCTGTATATGGCGGGTAAGTGGTCAGGAAAAATTCGAATATTTTAAATAAAACATTGCGTGGGTATTTGCACCAGAACAAAAAAAAGAAATGGATAAAAAGGATAAAAAAGATAAACAAGATACTATACGATAAAATAAAAAACTATAACTGTTCGGAAAATGTATAAAAAAGTATCAATAACGTAACAGAGTACATATAATAAAATAAAAAAATAAAAAAAAAGGAGCCAAAAACGACTTATATGTATGGCAGTTCTCCCCTTATATTCATCAACCTCATTGATGTGATCAGATTAGGAGTTGTTAAAATAGTGTCCTATGCCATTCTCTTTTTCTGCTACAATTCAAAGGGGGGGGGAGCTGTAAATGTATGCATACTTGCACATGCACAAAAATATACATATATATATGTACATATACGTACATATACATACTTATATGCATGCAATGTAACCCAGTCTGGGTGTGTCCCTCTAGATCTCCTTCTAAGGGTCCTCATATTTAATATAACAAAATATCTCCTTTTCACTAATCTAGTTAAACAGAAAAAGGTACTCCCTCCATATGAACACCCCCAAATGGTAATGTATGTGATATAATGGCAATTTTCCTCTCTTACATTTATTCGTACTTTTATTTTTATACTTATTCTTATTATTATTCCTATTCCTATTCTTATTATTTTCATTCTTCTTGTCATTCTTGTCATTCTTTTTATCATTCTTGTCATTCTTCTTTATATTATTATTGTTTTCCCTCTTCTTGAACAGTTATGCCTTCTGCATGCTGAGCAGCTGCTTCCTCTGCTTTCGAACGAAGGACTTTCCCCCGATATTTTTCTGAGTCTGAATTTTCGTGTATTTTTTTACACACCATTCTTTCATTTCTTTGTCCTTTTCAAATAATTGCAAGGCAGATAAGCACTTTTTCTTTCTCTTATTGGATGTATGCAAGGACTGCGATTCTTTTCCAGCTCCAACTTTTATTTTGTCATTGCCATTTACTAATGTAGCTACTTGAAAAAAGTTTGGCATTTTTTCATCTTTTTTTATTTTTTGATATTCATTTTTTGTATATAAGTTTTCATGTTGAATTAATTTCCACTGCAATTTTAATTCCTCTGTTTTCTCAGTCTTCTTCATATATCCCCATTCAATTAAATGATTATTTTTCGCTACTTTTTCTCTTCTCTTATTTTCCATTACTTCGTTTACATAACTTAGTACTGATATGGGTTCCGGGCTTATTGTTTCTAAAATGTTTAAATTTTTGTTATTACCTAGTGGCGCCATTTGTTCAAACATGTATTATATTTTGCTATATTTCTGCTTCTCTGTCTCTTCTAAAAGCATAGATGGTTCTAAAGCAGATTAAGCGTTCTCTTATTTTATGTTTTTATAATCTTATTTTTGCGCTAATTTTTACTTAGGCAATACAACATATATATTATATATGCTATTATGCAGTAATATTGCAAATATATACTCATTTTAATGCCTACGTACAATTTAACATATATGTACTCCTTTTTTCAATATTATCCTTTTCTTCTTTTTCCTTTTTTTGTTCGTTATTTATTATTTATTATTTATTATATATTATACATTATATATTATATATTATTCGTTCTCTTTTTTCCCCCTCTTTTCTGCTATTTCGTTGATCATTATTTATATAAAATAAAATGAAAATAATTTAAAAAAAAAAAAAAAAAAAAAAATCTATGTAATTATACATATAGCTAAAAAGGGTGGAAGAATTTATAAACTATATCCACCTAGTTATATATTATATTTTACTTAGCGATAAGATACAAAGCAGCAAAATAAAGTTAAGAAAGAGACTGATTCTCCTTTTACGTATTTATATTCATACATACATGCACAATATTATAACAGGTACATTATATATGCACGTCGTATGTACCGGGAGAGTTTTTAAAAGGAACAAAAAATAAATGTGCTTCTAATTTAAGGCAAGAAGGGTACGCTGCTGTATATATGTTAAAAAGCAATTTTAATATATTTTTTGGCATTTTGGCATTTTCTTTTTTTTATTTTCTTAGAACCCGTATAATGAAAAATGAAAATATTATAATTTAACAAAAGTTTTCCTTTTAAAAGTTTTGAATAAATTTATTCACGTGAAATATATATGCATATGTGCTTATGTACATGGATAATGTACGTATTAGCCTTTTGCACGCTTTAACGCAATTTTTAGAACAAAAACACAAGCTTTTTTTTATTTTTTTTTTTTCTCAAGTATCATCAGCGGAAATGAGTATATGTACATATATGCATTCATATATAGCTAGATAGAGATAATTACATATCTTTACATATGTATACATATATGAGCAATAGAGCAGTAAATGTGAATGAATAAATGGGCAGCCAAGTTGTTATTAGTTCTCCTTTCTTTAAAAGCAAAAATTTCCTTTTTAAGAGAAATAAAAAGTACTCAGTTATATGTAGATTATAGTAAAGGGTACAAGACAAAAACTACCCCACTTTACAACTACCTTCGTCAAGTAGCAGATGGTATAAAACAAAATGTAAAATGTAAAAAGGCTTTATATAGGCGGGAAAGAAAAATCTTAAAGAGATTTAACAGAATAAACCAGGTCGAGAGGGGTACCACAACCCCATCTACTATAGCTAGCTGTCAAAAGAGTAGCGATGAGGAAAATAGCAGCTATAATGAAAACAACAATGAAGAAAGCAACGATGATGGTAACAATGGCAGTCGTGTAGAGGATAGAACAAAGAACATACTTATTAGTAGGTCCTTTCAAGGAATAAAGGTGTACCCCATAAGACAGCCGGGAGAGGAAAACCCCTTGAGGACAAAAATACCAGCTATGGAATTTAAACCAAAGAGAAGTTTAGGTCAAAATTATTTAAAGGATGAAAATATAATAAGAAAAATGGTAAGTGCAATAGAGCTTAATGTGAACGATCTGAACTCTAAAAGTAATAAAATAAATGTCCAAAAAAAGAAGAAACGGGAAAAAAATGGACGCGCAAGGCAACCAGGAAAATTTGGGAAAAATAAGAAAATTGTAAAAGGTGAAGAGCACAATGAAGGGGAACTATATAAAGAAAATAAACATAAAAAGGGAGAAGTTGAAACGAAATGGAATACTGGAAAGAGTGGTAGTAGCATTAGTACTAATGGAAGTGATAGTTACAGTGGCAATGATTACTTAGGACATGCCGACAACTATGGGGGGGGAGTTCCTAAGGAGGAGCCCTTGGAAAGCGTGCAAAACAAAGGAAAGGGTATTATAGAACTAGGGTGCGGACTGGGTCAAATCAGCAAGTTTTTATTTGCAAAATATGAAAACATGACTGGTGTTGAAATAGATAGTCGAGCAATATCCATACTCAGTAGAACTATGCCAGGTTTTGATATTATTCATGATGATGTATTGCAAATAAATTATAAAGAAATGTCTTTAAGTAAAGGAACAAAATTAACAGTTATTGGTAATTTACCTTTTTACATAACATCACAGATACTATTTTGTTTATTAGACTTTTATAAATATATTGAGCAAGCAATAGTAACTATTCAATATGAAGTAGGACAAAGAATTGTAGCTAAACCAAATGATAAAGACTACTCTATTTTAAGTATACTTTTTAGTATATATACAGAACCGCATTTACTTTTTAAAATTCCTAGTACTGCTTTTTATCCAGTTCCCAAGGTAGAAGCAGCTATTATGAAAATCATTTTTAAAAAAAATGACTTCACTTGTAATTTATTATATTTAAAACAAATTTTAAAATATGCATTTCAACAAAAAAGAAAGAAGTTAAAGTCAAGTTTAAAAACATTACTTAATGAACACAATATTGAGCAAACAACTCTTCCCTTCTCGGATTTAAGACCTCAACAATTATATCCTTACCAATTTATTGAGCTTACCAATATTTTATTTCCTTTAAGTAAATATCCCTTCGATCCAAAGGTTCAGACAAAAGTATGGCGCAAAAAGAAGCATGGAGAATGACCACTTGGGCGTGGAACAGTATGTATGCGTGCACAGTTAGGGAATGTTTCTTTGCATTTATGCGCATATATATATGTGTATACATATTTGCTTACTTGTATATATAAACTTTTAACGGCTCTTTATAGTTGCACTCTGCTTTTTATATGTTAAATGATGTTAGCGATTATATTTTTTTTTTTTTTTTTTTTTTTTTTTTCTCCCCCTTATTTGGTGGTAATACAACGTTTACATTATCGTATAAACAATTAGGTCGATTTGGACTTGTTATTATTTTTTTTTTTAATATTTTATAAACTAAATAAGGGTCTGGCTTTTCATTATTTTGATCATTTCAAGCACATAAAATAAAGAAGACTAATGTATCCACTCTGCAGTTTTCGGACTACATTTTGATAATGTACTTGTTAATTGTTAATATTGAGATGGGGAGGGAAAGCACAGGAAGCAAAGGTAGCAAGGAAGCTAAAATTTATCTTGTTCTGTCCTTTTGCCGCTAATCTGATATTCCGCTAATTCGTATTACCGCATCCTCATTTCTATTCGAAGGCCATTTCTTCTTCTACCACTTTCAGCATAATCGGCTTCACATTTTGTCATGTAGGAACGCGATATGGTTTACTTGCGTGCATTTGCCCCTGATGATGCATATATACTCACACCTTTTTTCTTTCCATCTTGAGTCCCCTTCTAAGGTGGAACTCTCTGCACACAACATTTAATAAATATATTTTACACATTCAACGTAGTGTTAAACTCGTACGAGTTTAAGAGCCCGCATATAATAATGCAACGAACTGATGTTTCAGTTTATAATTCAAAGTTATTTCAATTTTGTAAATATATATATATATATATATATATATATATATATATATAAATATTTCGTTTTATTAACACACAATAAAACATAGGTATGCGGGCACGCAATTAAATAGATGGAGTTACTTAAAAATGGAATAAAATAAAACTTGCATATATATCCTTAAAAGGTCATGATCCTCATGTTAAGGCGTGTTTTTCCAAAAGCGCGTACTGTACATGAACATATGTACATATGTACATATGTACGTATATACGTATATACATATATACATATGTACATATGTACGTATATACGTATATACATATATATATATGCATATATATACGTATATGTACGCAGCAAGGATACCGCAGAAAAAAGGAAATAAACAGTTGTGGAATGGTTAAAAAAAAAATTAAATAAAAAGGTAAAAAAATTAAAAAATAAAACATAATTGAATAGAGTAATATTCGCACTGGCTATACCATTTTTGTAAAATTTAAATTAAAATTTATTTATTTATTCTCATCTATCTATCCATTTAACTTTTTTTTTTTTTTTTTTTTTTTTTTAAATTTAACTGAGTACAGATATGTTATTATGACACCTACGCATACATCGTCGTAAGTATATATATATATATATATATATATATATATATGTATATACTACTACTGCGTAAATATCTATACAATTTATTTGCATTCATTTATTTGGGACGACGTAATAATGTATGATACATTTTCGCAATAAAACGCATTTTTCGTTATTCGTTTATTTATGCTTTCATTGTTTATTTATATTTCCATTCGTTTTTTTATTCCTCCGTTCGTTTATTTATTCCTCCATTCGTTTATATATTGCTCCACTCGCATATTTATTCCTCCATTCGTTTATATATTTTTCTATTCGTTTATTTATTCATATATTTATTAATATGTTTAATCGTTTATTCGTTCTTTCGTTTATGCATTTTTTATTTTTTTTTCAACATAGCGACAAACTTGTGTATATTTGCGGGTAATTGCAATTGTTTACTTTGAAAAATTACCGACTCTTGTTATACATTATTAGTAGTCCTGTTTAATTAATTTGTTATAGTAAATTTGTTTAACGTTTTGACACGCATAAATATATATGTACATAATTTCGTACATATACGTGTATGTACCTACGAACGTATATATATGTGCCTACATAAATTTACGCATTGCAGCCATTTTTTGTTTTTCTGCCTTTGTCCCTCCCCCCCTTTTTTTTTTTTATTTTTAAATGGGTAACCCTGACTTATTTTTTGACCACACAATTTTCCTTTTAAATGAATTTAAAGAAAATGAAATATCTAATAATTTTACAAATATTAAAGAGAGATATGAAAGTAAGATATTAACCATACTTGAAGAAGTAAAAAGAGAAAAATGTTTCAGTGCAAAGGCACACGATAAAGTAAACACACATAAGGAGATTTGCACGGATGAGGAAGATAACAAAAGTGGAACAGATGGACGGAGTGGTGTAGGTGGTCGAAGTGGAACAGGTGAAGATGCTACTACTGCGAAAGGTACGGATAGTGCTGATGAAGGGGAAAAGTTAGACCACATAAATAACAGGGATGTGGATAATAATAACGAAAAATTTATTTACAAAAGGAAAGCGTATGATGATGATGATCATACCACTCTACATGAAGAAGAAAGTAAACAAACTTTGAAAAAGAAAAGAAAAACAGCGGTAAAGAATTCGTTAAACGAGTTAAAGGAAAGCAGTACATTTATGTTCCCATTTTCTGCAGCATCTCAAGAATGTAGCAATAATAAAAGTAGTACTATTAATAGTAGTAATAATAATATCATTAATAGTAGTGCAGGTAGTATTTCCTTTAATGAATTCATAAAAGTCGACGATGATTTGAAGTTTCTAAATACAAAGGATTTCTTTTTTAATATACTTATAAAAGAGCAATGTGACATGAGAAATATGTTTAGTACTTTGATGGACGAAATTAAAAGTAAAAAGTATATGAATATTCATAAAAAAGTGTATATAGAATCCTTTAGAAGAAATCTAAGCCTAATTCAAGGAAACAAGGTATATGGTAATAGTGGAAACAGTACTGTTGACACAAATTGCACAGATAGTGACACCGAATGTACCAATTACAGTAATTACCTTTCTTTAATGAAGTATTACTTTGATAAATTGAAAAACAATTTTTCTCTGTTCTATTTCGATCTTCTTTTGTCTATATTAAAAGGAGTTATTAGTGTTGACTCCGGAATAAATTTCATTGTGCACGACTTATCAAATATACATAAAAGAGGTTTACAAAAATTGTTTGATATCCTTTTAGAAAAAGAAAAAAAAAATGAAAAAGTAAGTAAACAAAGCAAGGAAGAAATCAGTGTTTATCCAAGAACAGTCGGATATCTTCCATATGTGAAGGAAGTACCATTTAAAGAGAACTTAAATTTATCACATAAAGGGGACATAGATTTACTATTTAAAGAGAACGTAAATTTACCATTTAAAGAAATTATTTTAAATAGTTTAGATTATTTAATAGAAATAATAGACAATGTAAAGGAACACAACATGCAATTATATGTTAAATACAAAGAGATAATAAGCAAGTGCATTATTTGCTTAGAAAAGAATAATTTTATTACCTATAAAGAAGCAACTACGTACATTGAATGCAAGAATTTTGACAAGCTTAACATATTTAATAAAGAACTAAACAAGCTAGTGACGAAGATGAAAACGAAAAATATGTACAGCATATCAGTGTATAATTTGCTCAGAGAAAATGTAAACGGGTACTCCAAAATAATTTTTTTGCTGGAAAAGTTTTTCTCCCCAAGGAAGGTTGGAAGTTGCGTTAACCTAACTGGTAACAATGCCACGATCAGTGGTACTAACCATGGCTCGAACATTGGTACGAACAACAACAGTAGCATTAATAGTGGTAACAAAAAAAAAAAAAAGGACTGTCTAAGAATTAAAAAAAAAAAAGTCATCCAGAGGATGTTCTCAATATACAAAAAGCACAAAAAATACAAAATACATAGTGCAGTTATTACTAATCATAACGAACAAACTATTTTGCATTGTACGGATAGCAAAAATTGTAGTAATTATTATTGGACAAACGAGGATTCGTCTTGCAGCCATACTTCTAGCTTCTCAGGACCCAGTTTCTCTTCATTAGCATCCATTTCCTCCGGCTTAAGGCGAAATAAAATTAGCAAAAATAAAAATATATCGAATAGTACCCACGAGCTAGCTGTACGCAGTGACCATATCTATAACAACGAAACCAATAACAACATTGACAATATTGACAGTTGTACTATACGTCGGAAAACTAGGGGAGGGGGAAGGGTAAAAATCAAATCATCAAAAAATGTTCGTACAAATAAAAACAAAATTCAATTTAACATACCAAAAGTGAAAGAGAGGAATGGAGAAGCCGATTCTTTTGTTCCTGATCCACAGAGCGATACTGAGATGAACAGTACTAAAATTGGCAGTACTAATATGAGCAATCGTAAAAGGGATAGTAAGAAATACATAAAGATGATTAAGAAAAAATGGAAGAGACACCTAAACTGCTACTACTGTAACGATTTGATAAAATTAAAAAAAAATATATTTACCATTGCAGGTTTACATAATTTGTGTCCTCGTAGAATTCTGTCTATCCTCCTATTTTATTATGAGCAAAATGTTAATAGTGAAAGACAGTTACTTCCTTTGTTTTATTTATACTCGAAGGAAATTATAACAGATGTGATACTCCTAGAATTAAAGGTTAAGAATTACTATTTGAAAGAAGTGGAAAAAGAAGAATTACACAAATTAAAAATTATGAACAAACATGATAGTATAGAAAAGAATGATGATACTAGTAGTAGTGACTTCTGTACTTCTTTCTTTCTAAATACGAATCATTTCTTTACTCCCAATTATTTTAAAATGTGTTCTATTCTAATTCTAAATGACTTGTTAAATATAAATAGTTTTTATGCAAGTATGTTACCAAATGATCATTTACTAAAAAATGCATTTACAGAATTGTATAAAAAATTTTATGATGATTATGAAAATTCGCATTCAGAAAAAATTAATCCTTTTTTTTATTTTTACATTCCTTGTAATATAAACAATTTGTATACTTTATATGCTAAAGTGAACAAGTGTATGGCAGGAAGTGGTATCTGTGATAAATCTAGAGGAAACCATTCGGAGTATAATAGCACTACCCCCAATTCTAATGTGAACAGTACTGGTGGGAAGAGTGCGGAAGTATCTATTGAAAAGAGTGCAGAGAATAATAATATAGTAAATAATTCCCCCATAGGTAATACTGCAATAAATAGCACTACATTGTATAACTCAACATCGAATAACTCTGCAGTGAGTAATGGCACTGTGAATAATCCCAGTAGGAGTGGAAATAGAATTAACCTGTCCGATGAGAAGGTAAATATAAATGAAATCAGCAACATGAAAAATAGCATGTACGAAGGAAGTACTAGCAACAACAATGATAACTATAACAACAGCAGTATCAACAGAAATGGCAGTAGGAACAATAATAATAATAGTAATAATAGCGGCCGTATTGATAGTCACGTCAGTGGAAGTGGTGGAGGAAGTTATGCTAAGTATACCTCCTTGAATAAATGCAAAATTTTAGGAAAAATTTTAGAAGAATGTAACCCTTTTCATGTACTTGATCATATTATAAATTTCCTCTTAAATACAAAAAATCAAGACTTAAAAAAAAAATATGAACACATGGTAGATTTAAATAATAAGGATGCCTTGGAGTATTATTTACTAGACATGCTAAACAACAAAACAAATGGCAACGAAAACTTTATAGAAAATTTTATTGAAAGAGAAATAAAAGTAAGAACCGACTTAAGTAGTTCTCCCTATTGTTCCAACATAAATCCATACAATTATTTATTCTTAGAGGACGATCACTACTTCCTTATTCTTTGTAGAATTTTTTTTATGAACAACCCCAAATTTTTATTCTTGTCTTCACTTATTGATTTAAATGCATGGACTTGTGTACAAACTATTTCACATCATATGGCTACTTATACTTGTAACCCTTTCTTGAACTATTTTGTTAATTCGTCTCTATCAAGATTGATAGATCATACCATTTCCTCTTTTGAAAGGGTCTACGTGGGAGGTGGCCTCCATAAAAGCTCAACAGGGGAAAGGAAAAAGGATACAAAGCAGAACCATATGGACTTGAAGAATAGTCAAAACAAAACGAACGAAATGCAAAGTGACTCTATAGAACCATTAATTCACAATGGGGCAACAATACCAAATAGGGAGAGACAAACGATGAGAGGAGAGGAGAAAGAAGAGAAACAGGAGGAGGATGTGGGTGCATGCTTTTTTTGTAATATTAACATAAATGCTCATAAATTGTGCGGATATGAGTGTATTAAGGTTATAAATAGAAACAAAACGTACCTTCAAAATTTATTCAAAAATGAAACTAAAATTGAAATGAAAAAGAAAAAAATTAAACAAGTAATGAAACAGTTAAAGAGATATAACATAACACAAAATGTTGAAGAGAAAATACAATTTTATGAGGACTTCACAAAAATAAAAAGTGCATTTATTACAAAAAAATTAAAAAATTCCCCTATATTGAAGAAATGTAATAGTTGGATACTTGAATGTCTTTTACTATGTTCTGATGCCCCTTCCTCTGATGATTCCTCAGTCGTATCATATGATGACATAAATGATAATATAGAAAAGGGAGGAGGAGGGGATCGGAAGCATTTGATAAATAACTCATCACAAGTGGATAATGTGACAAATGACGAAAAATTGCAAATAAATTTTGAATCTTTTTTAAACTACTTCTCGTCAAACAGAGAAAACAACAATTACATAAAAAAAGTAAGAACCATAGAAGAATTTTTTGAAAAAATATTTCATTTTTTAAAATATTTAGGTTACTTTGGCTACATATATAAATCATTTCTAAGAAAAATACTGAACATTGTATTGGTATATGTAAAAAGAATAAGAAAAGGGACTAACGAATTTCACAAAAATTTTGATAAGCTGTTCATAAAATTTTTTTTTTTCTGTCTAGTTAATGATGATGAAGATAACAATAAAAATGTTATAGCGGATGACCTGTGGAACATCCTGAATTTAATCCCCGTTTCCAAAAGATACAAAATTTATTTCAATTTTTTTAATAAGTTAGAAAAATATAAAAAGAGCGTTTCGAAGTTAAAAAATGTAGCTGCATATAGGAATGAGGAGATAATCAAAAGGGAGGATAAAAACGAGCAGAATAAAGAGAAGAATAACGGGAGGAATAGCGATAGGAGAAACGATAAGAACGAGAAAAATGATAATCAGGACTCAGTTGGCGAAAAGAAAACAAGCGCAAATACAATAACAAGTGACAAAAAATGCCTTTCGAGTGGGACATTGATTAAGGAACAAGTTCATAATAATAGTAGTAAGAATTACCCACATGTTACTACTTCAAAATATATTACCCAAAATGGCTGCTCAGCAATCCTTTTATCAAATATGAATTTTGAGTTAATAAAAAACAAACTGAGAAAAATTATAAAAAGAATAACATCGGATATATTGAAAGATAGATATAATAATAAAGTACAAAATATGCTCATGCAATTTACCAAATTGATTAATAGAAATCCATTTATATCCGCTGATGTTATTTTACAACAGTGTGAATTATTCGACAATAATATGATAATAACTTTATCTGAATCTATTAAGAATATCCATAATTTTTCTAGTGATATATTTCTTTATAAAATTGTGGAAAGACAACAGTTGTTGAATGTTCAGAACTATCAATTAAGTAAACAGTATAGTATGAATAGTTCAGATCTTTTTGATGATTCTATATTTAAACCAAAAAAGTTAATTAATTTGTCACTAGTTAGCGCAAAATTTCTATCCAAACATCCTTATACTGATTTTTATCCTCTTATTATTTCCATTTTGAAAAGAATATTTTCCGAATTCCATACATCAGATGAGCTTTTTCTCAGGGATAGGACGACGGGGTGTTTACTTAGTTGTTCCCCAACCACTACTACCAATATGTGTGTGAATATCGCTACAACGGACTATAGAATGAATACAATATATGATGACTTTAACAGTCAACAAACTAGTACCTCCACGAGGAACAAATCCATTACCTTCAATAATGAGGAGAAAACGGAAAAAAATGCTGTACAAGGGGAGGGGGAGGGAAATTGCACTGAAAAAATGGGTGCGCACAGGCAGTCGGGAGAAAACTGTAAGGACAACGCTGCACATGAGGTGAACAAGGAGGAGGTAGAAATGTATAATGATAAGGGCAAGAATGATTCCTATACACGTCCATCAAATAGTTATCCGTCGAATAGTTATTCATCTAATGATTATCAAGCGAATGGTTATCTGCCTCATAATAACACAAACGAATTTAAAGTAACTATATTAAAGGCACTAAATAAAACATACCCAGATGTTATGAGTGGGTATATATTCGATCTAGACTACATTGAGAAATTAATAGAAATATATGGAGGAACAAATGCATCAGTGAATGTACAAGAACTAAATGACGATCAACTGAATGCTCAGTGTGGAATGAAAATATTAAAAGAAGAAATTATGATTTTGGAGGATGACTTAAATTTAAAAATTAATAACATAGAATATGAACATTTAGAAAAAATAGAATTAGAAGAAGACAAGTTAAGGAAATCTTGTGCTGAAAATGCATTCAAAACGTTGTCAAATCCAAATATTATTTATTTAATTTTTTTTATTTTATCAAAATTAAAACATGAATATTTGTTTGACAGTAAAACTAATAATTTAAGAAATTTATCGTCTCTTGTGGACAAAATACATGGTGTATTATTACAGTTCATTGATTTCTTGCAGAGTAATTCCGATCCATATATATACTTAGCTCTTATTCCAAGTATTAACGAAATATTTCAATTTTTCGACATATCTCAGTCATTTCATATTATCCGTTTTTCTTTTCCCTTTTTTCATAAAAAGGAAAAAGGAAGAGAAGAACAATTTGTGAACAACAGTCTATCTGATAAAACGAACAAACAAACAATTAAATTTTCTAATAGCGACAAAGGAATTAACTCAACGAACAAATACAGTTCGTTTTCTCGTAAAGATATTAGTGCATCCAAGTCACAGGAAAAAGGTAACATAGACAAAATGGCACAAGGAAGAAGCGAAAATTCAAAAGAAAAAAGAAACAGAGGCGTCGAGGGTGCAGAAGAGGACAATGATGAAGATAATAACAACTTTCATAGTAGTAACTCAAATGAAGATATTGTAAAACAAAAAAAAAAAAAAAAAAAAAATGAACATGAATATGAATATGAGCATGAACGTAACTACGAATATGAATACGACCCAAACTTTGATCGCACGAATGAGCTCAAGTGGAGAAAATTATTAATGCCCATTATTCAGAAATATATAAATATTGAAAATTTAAATGGTATAAATATCGATTTTTATTTGGCATACTGGAGATTAAGTATAACTGATATATACGTTCCACATAAACAATATCTGAATGTTTTAGAAAAATATGACTTGTACATAAAAAAATTGGAAAAATTTGCAGAAGAAAATAAAAAAAATGATGAATATAAATGGATATTTAAAAAAATCAAAAAATTACGATTAAAAAGAACAAATATGAAAAACGAATATGACTATCATATAAGTCACACACAAAATATAAAAAAAATTTTATCTCATATAGTAGAACATTGGGTTAATCCTAAAGAAATGGATTTAAGCACTTTTACTGCTTTTGTGAAATGTTTAATTGCACCAAGAATATTAAATAGTGAAAAAGATTCTTTATTCTGTTCAAAATTTATACAAGTGTTACTTGAATTTCATACACCATTATTTAATTTTTGTGCATTAGTATATGTATTGACAAAAATGTTAATACCACTTATTAATACATGTACAGAAAAAGAAGCGTTAAATATAGGAATATTTTTTAATGATTTGTTTACCTATTTATATGCATTATGTGATGATGTAAAACATTTCAACAGCATTTCAGATAAAAATCCTTGCTTCAGTTACACACTTAATTTTCAATCAAAAGGTACAATTGATCATACATGCATAATTGAAAAAGTGTTCAAATGGGAAAAAATTCTTCTTTCACTACTTTTTGAAAATAACAATTATGAAAAGTCTTGGATTAATTCAAAATCCGTTGTCATTTTTTTATTTCGATTCCTTAACTGCTTTCCTTATACCTCCAAAATTAAAAGCTCGATAAAAAAACATTTACAAAATTTACAAAACTTTGCGCAAAATCAAGGATGGAAGGACATTGTCATATCAATTAACAGCCTAAAAACTATGATGGAAAGGAACAAGTAGGATCTGCAAAGCGTTATTTTATGCTCATGCATACAGGATGCATACCATATACATATAAACTACAAATTCATACGTTAAGACATTTAAAATTTCCTCCATACATTATTAAATAAGACGAGAAGCACATATACATAGCAGTGGTTAAAAAATTTCTAGTGGTTTACGTGCCAATTTTCGCTCCAGTTTTGCCCATTTTCTTAATTTTTTTTTTTTTTTTTTTTATCCCTGTTTCGTAGAAAACCTGTGATAAATGAAAAAAAAGGGGAAGCCGAAGTGAAAAATAATGAAAATAAAGCGAGTTCATTCAAGGCAAACGGTATGTATACATAAGTACACATCCCTACGCACATGCACATTTAAAATTAAGATGTTAAAATGTTCATTTTTTTATTTTTTTTATTTTTATATTTATTTTTATTACGAATTGGCTAGTTTATGTTGTCAGTGCACACATCTGTGTTCATTTTTTCCCCCACCTTTTCGAAAATTTTGCAGCACCCGTCGTTAGCACAGATAGCAATGTAACAATGAATCCCTTCAATACATCAAATCCTGTTCATATGAATTCTAAAACTCCGTTTGTGCCAATTTCTAAAAATATATACAATCCAAGTAAAACACACATGATAATATGCATTCTCATTTTTAACCCTTGTTATGTCATATATTTTGAGATAAAAATAAATATATAAATTATGGAAAACTTAAATTTAAAATAAAAAGGAAAAAATAAAGTTACGTACATAAATTTGTGTAAAATAATTCGTTTTCCTTTTATTGTGAAAAGATAACGAAATTTATTATTCGATCATTTTATTTTATGTCGTTATTTTAAAAAATAGTAAAAAACGCTCCATTATGTTGTGTATTCTCCAGTGTTCTCGCATATATAAATATATATATATGCATACATACTTACATATGTAACTACCTACATATATATGTATATACTAAAGTGCGTATGTTTCCTGTATGTGGGCTCGATTAAATGACCACGCTCACGCGTCGACATATTTGCAATTTTTTTTTTTTTATGCAGACATGTTTCCCGTTGTACAGAATTCTGCTAATATACATTCCAAGACGTACATGAAGGATAGTAACTATAACAAGATTCCCCCACCACAGGAACCGAATAAGTACTTTTTTAAAAAGAAATTTCGATTTTTTTGATGGCTCTATTACAATATTATGTACATAATTTAATTTGTTATACTAACATAACAGAGAGGGAAATAATGTGTATGTGTGTGCGTGTTTGAGTTTTTATTTATGTTTATATTTATGCGTAATTTTAGTAGTTTAAGGATTTAAAAAAAAAAAAAAAAAAGAAAAAAAAAGCACATACATACGTAAATATACGCACACACATTTAAGAACAAATATAAGATCGTTTTTTAACAACATTTTTTTGGTATTATAAATTATTAACAAATTTAAAATGATGTAAATAAAATAATTAAGAAAAAAAAGAAAAAAAAAAAAAAAAAACAATAATTTTTAAAGACATTTAATTGACAATTTTGAACGCATACAAAACTTGTTTAGTCAAGCAGTTTTACAACACTTGAAATTTGGAAGTCATTTATAATTGTTCTTCGTTTTGCCATGTATAATCATACAACATTGGAAAAGCATGCGCATTTTTAACCTTATACGTATGTATGTATGTATGTAATAATACACCTACGGAACGTTCGATTTATACATATGTATATACATATAGTACACTCCAATATAATATGCGTAAAAACATAGCATTAGCGGAAAATTACACAAAATTTAATATCATTTTTGTTAAAATAATGTATACAATTGAAGTATTATTAATATTATAATAATATTATTTACATATTTTCCATATTTGAATATTGTATTCACAAAAATGCTATTCATGTATGTGCTTTGATATATCACCTATTTTTACATTTATATATTTTTTTCTCTTTTCATTTTCTCAGAATAATGCCAATTGCAGCAAGAAATACACATATCGTAAATAGTACTAAAGATAGCAATAGCAAAAGAAGAGATGTTTTCAACACCAATATGAGAAAAAGTATAGATTCTTTGCCAAATTCACAAAATACATTTGTTCAAATGAATGACAAAAATATGATTAGTAAAAAATTAAGAATGAACAATCGTAATTTCAAAAATGACAATTTAAATTATACTATACCGCAAAACTTTGTTAATGTGCCTTCGTACATACCACCACCATTTAACGATATTTCTCAAAATAAAGTATTTCCATACATAAACAATCACATGAAAAATAATAGAACCTCAAACAACTTTTACAGGAGATGAAGCGTTTATATATTTTGTTCCTACATTTATTTGTATACTCATTCGTACACACATTAGTATGCGCATTTATACGCTTATTAGTACGCATATTTGTGTATAGTTGTTTACACCTTTTTGCTTATTGGTGTTTTCATATTTTTACTTATTTTGTTTGCATACTGTTTATTTTAAAAATAACATTTCAATGAATAAATTTAAAATTACAATAACGCAAAAAATGTTTATAAGTGTATATATTTTTACACCTATATTTCTTAATATAACTTATTTTATTTTGCTAAAAATTGTTTTACCCTTATTTATGAACAAGACAGGTAAAAAAAAAAAAAGAATAATAAAAAATAAATATATAAATAAATAACTGCATAAAAGAAATAAATATTTAAATAAATAACTGCATAAAAAAAATAAATATATAAATAAATAAATGCATCAAAAAATAAATATATAAATAAATAAATGCATCAAAAAATAGATATATAAATAAATAGATGCATAAAAAAATAAATATATATAAATATAAAAATGAATAAATAAAAACATAAGTAGCTAAATTATCAAAGTGAGAAACACTATTTCTTATTTAACAAAAAACGCAAAAAAAACATTTTCAATCATAGCTTTTTAATTTATCTTTTTTTTTTTTTTTTTTTTAATAAGTTACATTTCTTTATAATAATCAATCCATTAAAGCACCATTTAACATTTATTGAAATATTAATTCAAAATCTAATTTTTATGAAATGCAACAAATAAATAAAATAAAAAAAAAAAAATACGCTAAACACCATTTTACACATTGTAATTTGAAATATCACATTGATTACATGCCCTTTTTTCCGTAACCTGTTTTTCACACATAAAAAAAAACATATACTTAAGAATACAAATATGTATGGGTATGAATGTAAATGTATGGGTGTACATATATTTATGAATTTATACATGCGTATATATTTTGTATTAGTTACAAAGCGTGAAAATAACAGAATAACAAGCATAACAGCAAATGATAAAAATGGGTTATTATGTAGAATTCTGCTCTTTAAGTAAGTCGATTATTTATGAAAAGAATTTTCTTAAAAATTGTTTTTTTTTCGTCAAAACCAATCGACATAGCAAAATCACCTCTACGTATACGTGTTCCAGAGACGCGTATATATGTATATATATGTATATATGTAACATATACATATATGCGTGGAAGAATCGCATGCATCTATTTTTACGAATTCAAAACTTTCTGCACATTGCACAAAAAATAAGGTCGCTTCAAGGCTAAAATATACGTATTAAAGGGGCAAACGTTCTGATAATCATATTATACGTCCTATTAATGTATCTACATTTTTTTTTTTTATTGATCCATTGAAATGTTCTGAGACACGCACTGCATTAAGGAGGAAATAGATGAGAATTCGCATTTTGATTTTGACTTTGTTTTTGATTATAATTTTGATTTTTATTTTGATTTTGACTTTGTTTTTGATTATAATTTTGATTTTGATTTTTTTTTTTTTTTTTTTTTTTTTTTTTTTTTGAAACAAATATTTTATGTATAATTATACAATTAAAAAAAATATAAACCAAATATTTGCATTTAAAAGAGATCCATCGTTTTTTCCAAGCTATGCGTTGATAAAAAGAAAATAAACTGATAATTGAGAAATCTCACATAATTAAAAATTATAAAAGGTGTGATTACGTCGCAATATTATATATATATATATATATATATATATATATGAATATATACGTGCATACAAATGTAAATATTATCCAGTTCGACGGGACTGCTAGATAAATCTATTAAACGAATATATCGTACGAGTCTAGCACACGAATATGTCGTACGAACCTGTCGCATGAATCTATCGCACGAATCTATTAAGCAAATCCGTAAGATGAATATATGGCATGATTATATTTCATAAATAAATCAAATAAATCTATCTTTTAAATATTTGTCATCAATTTTTATAACATATAAAAAAAATATTTCATAATAATTAAATTTTTACTGCAAAAAATGTTTATATGTTTATGAAACTGATTAGAATGTAACCAATAATATAAATATAAAATTTAAAAGGATGTAAAATAAATAAATGTATAAATATATATATATTTATATATACATATATATGTACTTCCATATTAGATGACTTTTTCAGTAGTATATAAACAAGAATATATCGTTAGCGTTATTTTTAACGAATACACATATTTGTATATATATATATATATATATATATTTATATATACTAGCTTACATACAATTATAATTTTTTTTTGAAGTTGAAACATATACTTCTGATTAACATTAAAACACAAAGTATCTTAATGTTCCACATTTAAAATATTTACAAATTGTATACAAGATTATTCTCTTCATTATTTTTTTCCTTTTTTTTTTTTTTTTTTTTGTATTAATGTAATAATTATTCAATGTTATTTGGTACATATAACTAAGAAAAAAAAAAAAAAAAAATTGCAAAATTACGTTCGTCAAAAAAAATGCTTATACTATATATATATATATGTGTATGTATGTGTGTATATTTTATAACATTATATTTTTTTTTTTTTTTTTTTGCAAATGTATGCTTACTAAGGTGTTTAAGCAACTACTGCTTTTATATAATTTATTAGACCCAATTCTGAAATGTCTATGAACTATATTTTTTAAGCTTATATAAAATATACAATATTTTATTTTATATTTATTTTTTTCTTTACCTATGTGTTAATTCGTAGTGACGTGCTTTGTACATAAGCATAAATATATACGCATACGTACATACATATTTTCATACATGTAGATATATATATATTTTTTTAATTTCTTAAAAAACTGCACTTATATATTTTTCGTGAATGGCTTTTTTTTTAGATATATGTTAAAATAAGAATGCGTTTTTCAATATTAATAAATTGGTAAACTTATACGTACACGCATACATATGCATATATATATATATATGCATATAACAGTGAAAAAAATATGAGAAAAAGCGAAGTTTTGCAACTGTATATGTGTATGAAAAATTATCACCTTTAAGGTACAACGTCTACTTATTAATAAAAGGGATCATTTTCTACATTCATTTTTGCTCCTCTTACATTTGGAAAATTTGTGTATATTCCTACACCGTCTTTAATATATATATATATATATATATATGTGTGTATATATATGCACATGTTCGTAGGTCTATGAGAATACACTAGTACATGTAAGTAATACACTCATTTTTATAATACGATACTTTCACTAACCTATAATACATTCTTTTTAAGTATACATTTTTTTATATTTTTAGAAAATTTAATTTATGAATAACTATAACATGATTATAGCTCTAAAATTATAAATGTTTAAAGAAAAAGAAGAAAAAAGGCAATGAAAAATATGTCTTCACCATATTGATATTTTTTTAAAAAAAAATTTATAATTTATACAGATCGTAATATATTTGAAAAAACAAAGTAAAAATATTGGAAAATACATATATATATATATAATATAATAATAGGCTTTCCTCTTTTGTAAATTGTAAAAAAATTACAATAAAAGCCTGTTTTAATAGTGTGTTTTGCACTCATATACTCTTACGTGTAAACTTATGTATGCGTAAATTACACCTTATATATATGCATGTATGCATGTATATATATATGCATGTATGTATGTATATATATATATATATATATACGTAAAGTACGTATACACATAAATATTCTCATATTTTTAAATGAAAAATAACAAGGACATAATACCTGAAAAGCACACAACATACAGATAAAAAGAAAGATAAATGAGTTATATGTATAAATGTATATGTTATTGGCTTTTAAGTTTTTATTTTTATTTATTTATTTATATATAAATTTTTCTTTTTTAAATTTGCTCTAATTATTAATATCTCTTTGTTGTTATGAAAATATCGTTGTGCTTGTATTTTTAAAAATTAATTTTTAAAACATTTTTGAAACAAAATAAAAGACCGCATTTATAGTGCCGCTGGAATATTTCGCTCAAACGGATTCATGTGCATACTGGCACTTGCAGATGCGCGGGATGTGTATTTAGGTACATATATATATATATATATATATATATATATATATATATATATATATATATATATATATATATATGTATACATATACATGTATATATAAATATTGCTATATTAGTAATATGCACACTGAAATTTTATGTAAGTATTAGATAGATACATTAACTACATGCACACTGCAGTATACATGGTAGTAATGTGCATGTCAGAGTGTACGTATACTTATAGCATACATATTATATTGGAATATATATTATATTGGAATATATATTATATTGGAATATATACTATATTGGAATATATACTATATTGGAATATATACTATATTGGAATATATACTATATTGGAATATATACTATATTGGAATATATACTATATTGGAATATATACTATATTGGAATATATATTATATTGGAATATATATTATATTGGAATATATATTATATTGGAATACCTATCAAAATATGAGTTTATAAAAACAAAATAGAAGCATGTGCAAGATCAATTTCACTATGCTTCTGTACGGTAGCATTATTTTTAATAACTATTATTATTACTATCGTACTTCTCTCTTTTTTTTTTTTTTTTTCTATTTATTTATTATTATTTTTGTTTTTTTAACACATTTCTTATTTAGCGTTTCGTTTTTACAGCATTTCGTTTATTTATTATTTCCATGTACTATAACTATATTTTTGCTAGCGTGTAAGTAGTGTTAATGTAATAAGAAATACATATACCGTATGACATATACCGTATGATGCATTCCTTATGATGTATTCCGTATGATGCATTCCGTATGATGCATTCCGTATGATGCATTCCGTATGATGCATTCCGTATGATGTATTCTGTATGATTTATACTGTATGATTTATACTGTATTATTTATACTGTATTATTTATACTGTATTATTTATACTGTATTATTTATACTGTATTATTTATACTGTATTATTTATGCTGTATTATTTATACTGTATGACTTATATCGTATGATCTATTTTTTTTAGGAACGTAGATGTTATGCATGTTTTCGTTACCAGCAGTAAAATATGTGTATAACTGCTTTTTAGCAATAGTTAATCTCATTAATAAAAGCATACATAGTATTTTTATTTGTGTATTTTAAAAAAAATAGGCTGATGGTTATGTGAAAATTTTGCTTTAAACATACATCCATGTTGATACATTAAATTCTCTATATGATTACATGTGTAATAACGTATGGCCATGTATATGTGCTCATACATACAAAAATATGTGCAAAAATACATATATATATATACGCATATAAAGATTCATACGCACCACCTATTTAAATACGTACATGCATTTTAAAATATAGAAAAATGTATGCGCATTAATTGTATATATTCACACACATCTATAATGCCCTCAAAACTTCTGCACCTTACATATTAATATAAGTCTTTCAGTTAGTCATATAAATATACGTGTGTATATGCCAGTACGCTCTTATATGCCCATCCGCCTGTATATACGCATACGTGTGTATACGCCCATGCATATGTTCTTATGCTTATGTGAACAAAATCATGTTACATTGACATACGACAGAACCTTTTTGCATCATTCGTGTGAGCTCTGTAAAATACAGTTTTATATGCATCAACATTTTCCCCTAAATGAGTATAAAAGAGTAAGTAATGAGAGCACAAGGCAAACAGCGAAAGAAGAAACATGTTTGACAATTAGTAAAAAAAGAGAAAAAAAGGCTCAAAAAAGCAGAATAATTTTAAAGCCACACTAATTTTAAGCCAAAATAATTATAGGCTAAAAAATGTTTAAAAGTAAAAATAATTAAAATATTTTTTTTTTTAAATTAACATGATCTTGAGAAAGTAAAAATGATGTGTTCCTTTCCCTTTAACCTACTTTTCAGAAAAGAAAAGAGAGGAAAAGCGGGCGCATAAACATTTGTGCATATAAAGAACTTACACATGTGCATGTACATGTATATGCATACATGCATATGTATATGCGTACATGCATATGTATATATATATATATTTATTGGTACATAGATACATACATATGTATGTATTGATATATATTGATACGTATTTATATATATATATATATATATATTTATATTTGCAGAGCATTTGTAAGTGTGTGTGTGTGTGTATATGCACATTATTATTTTTTTTTTTTTTCCTTTTATTTTTTCTACTGTATTTTTTCTTCTTTATTTTTTCTTCCTATTCTTTTTCGTTTTTTATCGTTTACCGCTCCCATTTGTGTGCTTATTTTTTTTTTTTTTTTTTTTTTTATCTTTCCCCTACCCCTCACGTACGATATTCACGGCACAGATAAATAGTACCATATGTTAGAGCAGCACAATGAAGAAGCCAAAAGAAGAGCAGACAACATCTGATGAAGATAAATACGAAAAGTACTCGAGGGAAAAAGAGGAAAAGGCGCCTAATATGATAGATGCCCCATCAGTAATATCATCTAATACAGATGAATCTGTTTATTTTGTAAATTATAGAGCTGTTGTTGTAAAAACAAAACAATATTATGTAACTCAAAATTCGTATTTACTTTTTGGGGATGTATTTAAAATATATAATTTGAAAGGTGAAATAAAAAAAATTCATGCATTTTTTCCAGGGGATGAAAATAATCTTGCTGATACATTAATTATGTTAAAAACGACAATAGTAGCAGTAACAACATCAAAAGGGGAAGCTCTAAGAGTTGCTGATGAGATAGAAATGATATGTAAAATTTGTCATAAGAAAAGAAAAGCTACTAAGTTTTCGATTGAAGGTTTTTTAAGGAAAGTTCGATGTGATACATGTAGAGTTAAACCTAGAAGTTTAATAAATAAAACAAATAATGGGAAAAAATTAAACAACTTAAAGAGTGAAAATGTTGGAGACCCACCGAATGGAAAGAAAATGAACATGCCATATGAAAATACGGGTTGCACTACGAATTATACCACCGGACTAAGTAGTAATAGCAATTGCGCAAATGGTTGCAGTGGTAATTGCAGTGGTAATTGCAGTGGTAGTTGCAGTGGTGGTTGCAGTGGTAATTGCAGTGGTAATTGCAGTGGTAGTTGCAGTAATGGTCGTAGCGGTGGTTGCATCAATGGATGTATCAGTGGTTGCATCAGTAGTGGTGGAAACGGGGGAAGTATAGGTAGCATGGGAAGCGTTGGCAGTGTTGGAAGTATCGGCAGCATCGGAAGTGCCGCAAGTATGGTAACCGTTGGAGGTGTTTCCAATGTGGGTGCCTTCAACACTAGTGAAAATGGGAATATTAATCCAAATTGTGGTAGTAGTACAGGAAACAACGAAGTAAATATGAACAAGTTACGCATATGCACGTACAATTCTAAGTTCAATAATGTAAATTCTTTACTGAAAAGTAGTTGCTACATCCCAAACAACACCGATATATGTAGCACATCTAACATACCAGGTGTTAATAATAACAGCCATTCCGATCCACATGATTGCAAAAATGGAGATGAAATTATTTCTATGATTATTGAACTCATTAAATACATATCATGGATGCAAAAAGCATTAATAAGAACAACCAAAGGAAATTATGTAACAGACCATTCTGAAGTCAACATTGAAAAAACGTCAAAAGTTGTTCACTCAGCACAATTGTTATGTAACAAATTGTTAAGACAAAAGACCCTAGTAGAGCAAACCAACGGAAATTTAAATTTTTCTTCTCTGATGCATGTCTACCCTAACAACAACTGCAAGAACAGTGCCAACAGTAGTGGCAACAACAGCGGCAGTAACAATAGCAATAACAATGGCAATACCAATGGCAGTAACAGTGGCAATACCAATGGCAGTAACAGTGGCAATACCAATGGCAGTAACAATGCCAGTAACAGCGGCAATAGTAGAAGCAGTAACAGCAACAATAGTAGCATCAACAACCACCCGAATAACTTCTGCCTAAAGTACTCCAACTTGTATGAAGCAAAAGTGAACACAATTAATAGATCAAATAGCCCCGTCTTCAACAGTTCTAGTTCAATTAATGTGTTCAACAACATTATAAACCAGAATAGCATAAACGTTTCAAACAGTGGTAGCGGAAGCAGGAATGCGTCCGCCGGAACATCTAACCATAATAACGGCGGAGTTGCTAGCGGTAGTATTAATGTCAACAATAACAGTGGCAGTAATGGAAGCAGTACTGGTGGTAGTAGTAGGGGCAGTAACAATGGCAGTGATAGTAACAGTAAGGGGTATAATATCAACGGCTACAATAACAGCAATGGCGGTGATAACACATGCGGTAGTAATGGAAACTTAGATATAGAATCGATAAACCATTTCAACAATATGAGCTCAAATATTTTACCATACTACTCTAATACTTGTCAACTTAATTGTCTTCCGTCGTCGTCTTCATCAAGAAATTATAATAGAATTAATCCTTTCATTAAACATCAAAATAATTATTTGTGTCGAAGTAATAAAAATGAAAATTTTGTTAACCTTGCAACAACAAAAGATAGCTATTATAATGATAAACAAGATACTGTATTCTCGACCTTATCAAAACAATATAACTCAAATGTAAATATATCCTTTGCAAATATTAATAATTCTGTTTCTAATTTTTATAGAACGGTAACCAAAAATTATAATTTAAGAGATACAATTTTGAATTTTGAAAAGTAATACACCACTTAAGTCCAAGCACGCACACATGTATAAACGGGTGGGTATATGTGGAATCTTACTATTATTATTATTTTTTTTATTTTTTTTTTTTTCTATCCTTTTCTTTTCTTTCCTTTTTTTTTTTTTTTTTTTTCTTTCTCTTTTCCCTTTTTTTTAAATTAATAAAATGGCTGTTTTTAACCTGTGGCCCCACGGATTTTTAGTGCATTTTTAATTATGAAATTTTACAAGTTTTTTTGTAAAAAAAAAAAAAAAAAAAAATAGATAAAAGAGAAAGAAAAATATCAATCTTTGTCTTTCATTTTTAATTTTTCACCGTAACTTTTCTCTTCGCCCCTTTGTTTTGAAACTTGTTTAAATTTGCACACGTGCCCGTGAATAGATTTATGACTTTACCTCCTCTGCATTTTTACTCCGTGCGCAAAGCATGTGCAATGTGTACAAGTGTATATATTTGTTTATATATATAAATACATATATATATATATATATATATATATATATATATGGTATGTGTTTATGTGTTCGTATGCGCCTACGCATTTTGTCAATGATTTCACTTTTGCTTCACATCCCAGCAGCGAACCTTCATTTGTTTATATCCTTTGATGAACTTTTTTTTTTTTTTTTTTATCTTTTATTATGCCCCATTTGTCCTTTTACTTATTTGTAATTTTGCCCCAAACTGATTAAACCATTTTTTATTTTTCCTACTCCTCTGCGTATGTATAAACGTGTGTACCATATGCATATGCACAGTCAGTTATAGCATGTAATGGGGTACCTTTTATATTATCATTTGTGTTAGCAGATCACAGTTGTAAACATGCATATACAAATATGTAATGATTTATTTATTTTTAATCGCTTCATTTTTTCTTTTCTCTTCCTTCCTTCTTTTTTTTTTTTTTTCAATTTTTTTTAATTGTATGCTTTAAATATTTAAGCTACGAAATAATGGACAAATAAGTTGGTTCATTTTGTATCTTCATATTTTGTATACATCAGTACAATTAAAATAAAAAGTAAAAAACTAAAAAATAAAAAAACAAACCAAGAAATAGACAGGCATACTAACTATAATAAAATACTTCCTATGTACCCCCGTTTCTTGAACATATCACACATTTTTTAACAACCCTTTGCACGCTTCATTATTCTGAAAAGAAACAAACTCTTTATTTTTAATTTAAAATTTTTTTTTTTTATTATCATTATTATCTTTATTATCTTTATTATCTTTAATTTACATTTTATTTGCGAAATAAAAGTTGTACAACTCATTTCCATCCATTGAGCACTTTGCATTCTCTAAAAATGTAGGAGTGCAATTTTTCCAAAACATTAATCTTATTTTTACTCTTTTCCCTTTTTAAACTAATCTTTGCATTTTCTAGCTATCATTTAAAAATAATAAAATAAAAAAAATAACATGGATCAATGCAAGGAAAGAAAAAGGCATGGAAAGACAAGACAAGACAAAACAAGCTAAGACAAAATAAAGTAATAATGCGAGATATCGTTGTAAAATAATACAACAAAAAGAGAGGCAAAGAAAAATATTCTTCAAACGAATGGGAAAAAGAAAAATGGTTAACAACTCAACAGACAAGAATGAAATTCAAACCATTCCACTGTTTCCTTGTTCGTTTGTTCCTCTTTCTATTTTATTATTTTTATTTTTTTTTTCCCTCCACCTCTTGTAAGCTTTATACTCCCAAAATATTCGGGCACAAGCAAAATTGCTTTTACACGAACATATTTTTTTCTTTATTTCCTTACTCATTTGTTATTATAGCTAAGTGACCATATATCTGTATCATTATATACACATTTAAAAAAAAAAAAAAAAAAAATTAAGTCCCTGAATTTGACATTTTTCAAAAATTTCCTCAGTCTACAAAATTTAAATACTCATTCAGTTTCACCTATCATGTTCATATTATTTGATCTGTTACCTCTTCATTTAATTATCGTGTTCTCCATAATCCTTAATGCTACGTTTTTTTAGTACTTTCCTGGTATATTAAGTTTTCCTATCCCTGTACTCAATGTGTTTATGCTTCCTTTACTATTACAATTTATCACATACATATAAACATATGCATACACTTGCATATACAAGTAAATACTGGTATATATATACGTATGTGGGCACTCCCCTAGGCATCCCTTCACTTTTCCAATATTAACACCATGCCATTTAAATTTTTTGGATATAAATTATTTAAACGCTTTTGCAAAAAAAATGCACGTGCTATGTACTTCTGATCGGGCAAATAATGATAAAACCGAAATGAAGCAGAGTAATACACAATGAAGCAGAGTAATACACAAGGAAGCAGAGTAATACACAATGAAGCAGAGTAATACACAAGGAAGCAGAGTAATACACAATGAAGCAGAGTAATACACAATGAAGCAGAGTAATACACAAGGAAGCAAAGTAAAACCAAAGATAACAACACAACAAGGGCAAGTTGCCGCAGTAGGAAAAAAAATAAAAAAATAAAATAAATATTTAAGTGTAAAATCTCAAAATATATGTAATGAGCAATTTTTTCCAACATATATTTTATTTCCCTTCGATGAAAAATAAAAATACTCCAAAATTACTGTGGACCTTTTTAGTTTCTACATTTCATTTTTTATTTCTCTCAGTTCTTTTTTTTTTTTTTTTTTTTTTTTTTTTTTGATTCTTTTGAAAAAAAATTAAGTTTGTCGAAGAGTAAAACAAAAAAAAAAAAAGAAAGAAACCCATATTACATCCAAGAGGGTGAGCATTCGTACATACTTCCATACGTACGTACATATGAAACCATTTGCACTACTACCCCAACACCACCTCACATGCCTCCCCTACGTTGGCTTATAAAAACAAAGACAACAAACAAGAGCCAAAGATGAATCGAAGCGATAGCGCACACAATATAATATTACATAACACAGTTATTTGTTCTTCTAACCCTGTACTAAATAAAGACGATATAGCAGATTTTGTTTCAATAATGAATAATCGAAAAGAAATAGAGAAAGAACAAAATGGGAATGCAAATAATTTAAACTCAGTTAAGGAGATACAACTGAATAGTATAAATATTAGTAACTGGGGTTTGTTTATTCTCATCCCCTGCATTTTAAGGAGCAGAAGCCTCGTCAGGATAAATTTGTCAAACAATAATTTAACGAACGTTAGAGTAAGAGAAAAATGAGCACAGGAATGGGTATATTTATGTGTATGTATGTATATGTATGTGTACACTGTGTACTTGTGCATAATTCCACTCGATATATACACGAAAGTGAAGAGTAAACGTATATAATCCTCACATAAATGGGCTCTTTATATAAACCGCATACTCCCCTAAATTCTTCTTGCTCGTCCATCCTCGAAAATAGCGAATTAATATAAAGTGTCTACATATACGTATATGACCATACATACACATATATATATATATATATATACTTAAACATACATATATGTACTTACATTTATATATGTCATATATTTATATGCACATATATTTGCGTGCACCCCCTTCCCCCCCCAGAGATCGTATTTACTTCCTCCACATCCCCTTCATTTCCATTACATATCTCTCATTAATCTTTATTTTTTTCAAAAGGATAGTGCTAAAATACTGTCAAAATGTTTGAATTATGTACCCTGGTTAACTTCCTTAAACCTGTCAAATAATCTGATAAAGTGTGAAGGCGGTATTGCAATTATTGAATAATTTTCCCCTCTTAGTTTAAATGATAGAAAGAATTCTGACTAGATAGATGAACAAAATATAGATGCATACTATTATTCATGCAATGATTCCCATATGAACGCTGATCAGTATGAAATGTCTTGTACTGAACAAAAAGATGAAAAGCAGAAATATGAATTAGACTTATCCGACAACAAGCTAGGGATAAACTTCCTTATAAAATTAAGTGAACTAATTGGGAATAATAATAATGATAAGGGGAACGGAAAGAATAATGAAAAAGGGAACGGTAAGAATAGTAAAAATAATAATAGGAACAGTAAGAAAAAAAATATATACGTTAATTCTTAAAAATACAGGCATAAATGACAAAGCTATATTTTATTTTTTTCAAAAATGCAAAAATGTTGAAGTTTTAGATCTCTCCCAAAATAGTATATCATCTTCTTTATTCCATCAACATATTCAAACATTATTTAATGAACAAACCAATTTGACAGAGTTGTACTTGTCCAATATATGTTTCAGCCGTGATAATATACATACCCCTGACTATGGAAATTTAACTTTGCTAGCTCTAGGTAAATGTTTAAAGAAAGCAAAAAATTTATCTGTACTATCTTTTTCAAAAAATAATATAAATAATGATGCTTTTAATTCTTTTTGTTCTTTTCTAAAAAATGATGAAAATAAAATTAGAGAGATCGACTTTTCCAGTAACCATATAACCAGCCTTGACTAGTTAGCAAACGTCGGCTGCTTAGCCAGCCTTGTTTGCTCAATCACTCTAAACTCCCCAAATGAACGTTTACAAACTAAACGTTATAACACATCGTTACGTATAATAAATGTGTCTAATAATAAAATTACCGACGAGAATATTAAGTCCTTTTGTTATGGTACTTTGTCGAAAAACCTAAATATATATGAATTATCTTTATCCCACAATCTCTTATCCACCAAAGCATTGCGTTTATATTTCAGACGCATTAATTGCACAGGCAAAACTGATTGAGGTATGTACTAACTATGAACGTGTTCATGCGCAGGGGGGCTACCCATCGTTCATATCTTCTCTTCACGCGAAAAGGAAAGCCTGGCAAGAAGGTTAGGGGAAAGAAGGCAATGGGGAAGAAGATGAAGCAGAAGAAGGCCAAGGCAACATAGTAGAAGATACACAAATCGCTCATCCACATAGCCTACTTTACCCCGGATCTAGCACATTATCTAGTGCCAGGAAGAATAATAACACATATACAGTGAATCCAGTTTACAGCATGTCCAACAGTTCAAACGAAAATGCATCAAAAACATTTCATTATAAAAATGCAGATAAAAATAAAACAAATGAACTAAAGGAATTAATTTCGAACAGACACAATGATGAAAATAATTTCTTCTCTTGCACAGGATTAACAAATTTTAACAGAGCAACAGATATAACAAAAAAATACATATTTACAAGAATAAAGGAAAAACTCCATATATCATAAAAATGAATAAATGTACAACTTTGTTGATAATACTAATTGCATATCTATTAATTCCTTTAAAGGGTTAAAATTTCTTAACTTATCTGGTTGTCCTATAAATAATGATGGCATATATCTTATAAATTCTTTAAAAACATCCTATTCTCCATTAGAATATATAGATATTACCTGTTGCCATGATTTATCTGATCAAATATATCAAACGCTTACAACTCTTATGAGTAACAGAGCATATAAATTCTTAAAGAACAAAAACATGCTTTTTAAAGATTTACCTCTGACTGTGCATGGAGTACCACCCGCACTCATTCCCCTCAACGACTCCAATGATAACACGGATAAGGAGAGCCCGGGTATAAGGGGAAAAAAAAAAAGAAAAAGAAACTAACTATTCGTAATACTGCCCTATAAGCTGCTTATATTTCGGCATCACCCTACACACATGCAATACCTACAAAAATATTTATTTATGGCATGATTGTGTAACTTGTAGAAGTTCCTTCTGCTTATCCGTTTTTATAAGCCATTTTTCTTTCTCTATCCATTTTGTATTTTTATATATTTATTTATATATTAATTTTTTTTTTTTTTTGTTTTCTTTGCAGAATCGGCATGATGGAATTACAAGAAGGACGATCAGAGGATTCCGCGAGATCAAAAAGGGGCGGAAAAAAAGAACGAAGCAAAATAAATTGGAGCTATATAAAACGAAGCAGAACAAACCACACGAAAACACGACACAAATTTCCAAATGCAAATAGGCTTAAAGTTCTACAAGATATATACATTTATGCCCGCTCGAAAAACAAAATAATTGCCCGATTTAATGTATGCCATTTTGCACAAGAAAAACGAGGAAACACATTTCGCTACTTTCATAAATTTGGAGCCATCGTTTTATTTCTCATATATATATATATATATATATATATATATATATATATAAATATATATATATAAATATATATATTTACAATTTTCGTTTTTGCAAAAATTGTGTGCATGTCATCGCGGATAGTTAAAGCGAAAACTCAGCAAAGGCTATATATATACGTACATGCATACTTAAATACATGCATACTTAAATACATGCATACTTAAATACATGCATACTTAAATACATGCATACTTAAATACATGCATACTTAAATACATGCATACTTAAATACATACATACTAACATACTAACATACTAACATACGTACATACGAACATACGTACATACTAACATACGTACATACGAACATACGTACATACTAACATACGCACATACGAACATACGTACATACTAACATACGTACATACGAACATACGTACATACGAACATACGTACATACTAACATACGTACTTAAATAAATACATACTCACATGCTTATGTATAAATGTATGAGTATACGTTGAACATCCCAGATTAGCAAAATTGTAAAATTACAAAATTACAAATTTGTTTTATTCATATTACGACCCTTGGAACAGTGTACCAATTAATTTATCTTTTTTTTTTTTTTTTTCTTTTTTATTCCCTTCTTAAATATATTAATGCGTGTACATAATATTTTAATAATGTTTATTTCCCTAACAATTGTAGCAAAGAAAAGATGTAATAAACATTTTCGGGATTCCTTTTTCATAAATAATATATTAAAGCGTAATTTACTACTTAACAGTTTCTCCTATAATAGATACAACTGTACATCATCCCAACGATTAATACCATCTAATCAAATGGAGAATAATAATACCTCTTTTGTAGCTGTATATGTTACAGCTCCGAGTAAGGAAGTTGCTGAAAATGTACAAGGAAGAAAAACAAAAACAAGTTTTAATTAAAAAAAAGTAAAAACTGAAATGTAAAGAAGTCAAGAAAAATTAACACTAAAAAAAAAAAATAATAAATAAAATTTGATGAAAAAAAAAAAAAAAAAAAAAAAAAATTCCAACAGTATTTACAAAAATAAACATAAATAACATCGTAATAAATCCAAGTAAAACTGAAATTCACATATCGATATTTCCATTAACTTTTATTTTACTTTTCCCGTCCGGTTAGATTTCCAATATTTTGTTAAAAGAGAAGTTAGCTAGTTGCATAAATATAATTCCGGGTGTCCATAGTATGTATCACTGGAAAGGAGAAATAGCTGTACGAAGGATAATAAAAAAAAAAAAAAAAAAAAAAAAAAATAGAAAAAACATACACACCCACCTATACACACACATGCATACTCAAACTTTATAAGCAAAATAATGTAATTTATTATCTAGGTCTTTTTTCATTCATGTATTTTTTGCATATATACTTTGTTGTGCTTTATTTTGTACACATTTTTACTCGTATGTTTTTCCTTTTCTCTCTTTTATCTTTTGCCCTTCTTTATTCCCTACGGTACCAAATTAAAACGTTTGTTTCACTTTAGCGGGACAACGAAGTCTTAATGATGATTAAAACAAAAAAAAATATGTTCGACCAAATTGTATCCATGGTAAAGTTAAATCATCCGTACGAGGTGCCAGAGGTATATTAAGAAGAAGAAGAAATAGGTTCTTTTTTTTTTTTTTGTTTTTTTATTGTTCCCCCTTACATTTTGTCATTTTTTCTTCTCGTCTATTCACCTACTTGTACATTTTTTTTGCTTCAGGTTATTGCTGTTCCAATACAACATGGGAGCAAAGTTAGTTGAAACGCATATCAATATATATCCTTCATTGGATGAATTTATGCTGTTCAAAATTATATATTCGCGCGCACGTACATTCAAGTGTATATATATTCATATGCGCGTATACTCAAATGTATATTTGTATATATACGCCAACCCCCTTGTATGAGTATTTTTACGTGAATTACTCGAATACCATAAGAATGGTTGCAAATTTTCTGTGCAAAATATTTCATAAAAAAGCATTTCAAAATAGCATATTTTAACAAAAGTTCTAAAATGGCTAATAAATCCCCCTTTGTTTTATGCAGCTGTTTATGTATATATATTTAAAAAAAAAAAGAAAAAAAGAAAAAAAGAAAAAAAAGCACCATGCATTTTTACAATTTTTCATATAAAATTTTTTCTTCAGGATTATCTTGACTGGGTTTCAAATTCGGTGAAGTCAGTGGAAAATGAAAAAGAAAAGTAACACAATGATATATAAACTGTCTTGTGTGCAGGGCGAAAAAACTGTTTGTCATATTTTTCTTTTTTTTTATTTTGCATACTTATATAATTTTATTTATTTTGCGTATTTCACGAATTTTACCAATTTTTTTTGATTTTTTTTATTCAACTTATTTTATTAATTTTTTTCATTTTTTCATTAAACTTTTTTTATCTTTTTTTTTCATTAAACTTTTTTTATCTTTTTTTTTCATTAAACTTATTTTATCTTTTTTTTTCATTAAACTTATTTTATCTTTTTTTTTTTTTTTATTTTGCTCTTTTATTTATTTTCCCGTGGGAAACATGACTGTAAATTTTTTAATGCATATGTTGGTGGAAACAATATATACATTTAAGTAATAATTTAGAGGCAATATCTTTTTTTCGTCCACTCTGAATTTACTCCATTTTTAAATTATGTTCTTCTATTTTGTCCATTTCCTAATAATTTTAAATGAATTATATTTTTTTACTCAACTTACCAAAAGAGGAAAAATGAAAATTTTATGTCCAAACGATATTAAAAAATTTGCAAATACGAGCTGCTCGCACGAGTACATGCACTATACGTATTAAAACGTGTGTACATACGATCTACATACATATACACTCGAAAACGTGAACTCAACCGTGAACAGAAGCACAAACGGAAATACGAGAGGAAGTACAAACCAAAACACGAGCGGAAGTACAAACGTGTAATTATAGAGAGCCGTGTTAGTAGCAGTAGCACTAAGATCCTCTCTTGCGCATGTGACTAGTAGCACCTATGCCGTAGAACCCTTGTCGAGGCACAGCTCCGTTTATTCAAAAATATAGGCAAACAGTTGTGCATACGATGAAAAAGATGAAAAAGGAAATTTTAAAATTCTTATTCCTCGACTTAAAAAATAATAAACAATCATTAACAAACTTTTATAAAATATTAAACAAAGAATATATATGTGGAGAAATACATAAAAATTTGCTTTTGAATCCTGATGAAAAATCCTCTTTCCTTTATTTTGAGATAAGACAGAATGATGTAATACTTGGATTTAAAGACACAAATAATCAGTTATACCAAAAATTAGTAAACATAAAAGATAAAAAAATATTTGGCCAACACAAAACAAAAAATGAAGAAAATATTGCCAATTTAATTAAAGATATAAAAAATTATTCATATATACAAGGAGGAGCATTAGTATCATTTCATAAAAAGCTACTTAAGGATTTTATAACTTTACAGTTAGAGAATTTTAAGGAGATAGGAGAATGAGAAAATAACAATCTAATGGGGATAAAAAAAAAAAAAAAAAAAAAAAAAAAAAAAGACAAATTAAAAAGTGTAATTTGTGGTTAATAAAAATTTCCCAAAATTTTGTCCCTATATATCCAAGTGAATTATACAAAAATACGCATTGTTCATACGTATGTGTGTATATATGGGCAAAACAAAAAAAATATATATATATTTATACATACATATACATATATTAGTACTCGCATATATACACGTATATACATACATATATACATACACACATATATACCCGCAAAACGTTCTCTTCAAGTGTAAAACCATTGCAACCAAATTGGCAAAAAACAAATGATAAATATTAAATACAACAAAAATTAACATGTGAGGGGAAATAAAAAAAAAATAATATAATAAAAAGGAAAAGAAAAGCAAAGAAACGAAGTTATATCTCAGAGCTTTTTCCTTTTATTTCATCATTATTTTTTAATTTTTTCAATTTATTTAAATTTTCACCTTTACAACGAAAAGAACAAGGTAATATCAGCTAAAAAAAAATGCTGCAAATGTGTGGTGTGTATATATATATATATATATATATATAAGATTGAACAGTATATAATTAAAAACAAATTCTTAATTTTTTTTCTTTTTAGGAAAAAAAAAATAAAGTAGAATGAAGTAAAATAAAGTAAAATAAAGTGAAATAAAACAAAATAATGTAAAACATCGATTTGCGTTAATTGCTTTATAATAATGCAAAAAAAGCCCCGTATTCTTCTTATTCCTCTTTATTTCACTTTTTTTTTTTTAATTTTCTTATTATTTTTTTTTTGTTCCAAATTAACCATATAACGTTCGCTCACTCCACATTTTTCTTAAAATCCGAAATTGCACGTTGTATATAATGTTCTTTAACGAAACTTGTTCTATTCCATTTTTCAAAAAACATTTTAATGTAAAACTTGTGCTTACCATATTTGTCCTCCAATTTTGAAAAGTTTTTAAAAGTACCTGAACGGGTCAGAATATTTCTGAAAACATGTTAATGTCCTGTACAAAAAAAATAAAATAAAAGAAAATAAAAGAATAAAAGGAGAATAAAATGGGAGTACAAAAGGAATAAAATGGGAGTACAAAAGGAATAAAATGGGAGTACAAAAGGAATAAAATGGGAGTACAAAAGGAATAAAATGGGAGAATAAAAGGAATAAAATGGAGAATAAAAGGAATAAAATGGGAGAATAAAAGGAATAAAATGGGAGAATAAAAGGAATAAAATGGGAGAATAAAACGAATAAAATGGGAGTACAAAAGGAACAAAATGGGAGAATAAAAGGAATAAAATGGGAGTACAAAAGGAACAAAATGGGAATAAAAATGGAAAAAAAGGGGAATAAAAAATGATATAATAATGCCCACAAATCTATTCACCCATGCAACTAAAATTTCCTAGCCTGTTTAAATGTGCTCATACCTCCCCCTTGGAATCCTCGTGCGCGATATGCTCCAAGCTAGCATTTTCGAGTAAATTGCTAAAAATATCCTTTCTCCAATAAAAAAAGATGACTGTGCAGGTTTTGTCGTCCGTGGATCCCCTTCTCGTTGCTTCTTTGACCACTTCTTCTGCTGCCTCTTCAGGTTTTTTATGTATATTTTTCCAAACAATATCAATAATTTCCTTGTCACTTAATACATTTAATATTCCATCAGTAGCTAGAACAAGAAAAGAGTCCATATCAAAATCTATTGTATAAACACTAATAAACGGTTTACATAGAACAATTTTCCTGGGTACTTTGTATGATATATCCCCAAATGATCTGGATGTTGATAAAGCTAAAAATGTCTTCTCTTTACTTTTATTATTTTTATCTTTATGTTTAGTAATAATTCTATTTATACCATTAATATTTGCTATTATTCCTCCGCATTTTAATATCCTCATTCTTTCTTCTTGTAAATCAGGTTTATGGCGTAAGGACAATTTAATTGGTTTTTTATTATGACAAATTAAAGCCCCTGAATCTCCACAATTTGCACATAAAACTTTTAAAGATCCATCATCATCTGGACCATATATTAGTACAACACAAGCAGTTGAACCATCCTTATAATCATATTTTTTCGAAATTTCAATATAATTCTTATCAGTCATATCAAACCCTTTTATACAACTATCATACAGTGCTCTTATTTCAACACTTAAATCATTTAATCTTGAACTTTTTTCTTTAAATTGTTTTTTACATGTTATTAAAAACGACTGTCTAAATTTTGCAATCAAATTTGTTTTTAAATGTGTCATCACATATCTTGCACAATTAGATCCACCATGCCCATCAAATACACCACTAAAGAAACATAACCCATCACTCTCAGAAACATGGTTTAAGTCTAATATATCTTTTGTTATATAAAAATCTTCATTTTCTCCTCTATTATGATTACCTATTTTACTAAAAGTTCCACATACTAAATCATCTTCTAATACCATACTGAATTCTTCAACAGTTTCATCGTTCTGTTCTACGGTTTCCATATCATTTGAAAAGCTTTCATTCATTGTATCCCTTTTTTCTACATAATTCTTGTCATACATATTTTTATCTTTACTTGTTCCCCGTTTGCTAATGTTGTTCTTACTGCTTCGACTGTTGTTCTCTACGCTCTTACCATTACAATGCTCACTACTACTATTACCACCACTGTTACTTCCATTAACTCTTACACCATTGCTTCCATTCATGCTACTATTAAAACTATCATTCATACTACTATTCATACTGCCATTTACACTTTCGTTATTACCACTCTCACCCCTGTACAACTCCTGCTTAACATTAACATTAATGTTAGCATCTTTTCTACAATCACCATTGGAATAGAACTGTTTACAATCCTCATACTTTTTGTCATGATCTTCCACAAAATTATTTGCCTCTATTTCATCAGAGCCAGTGTTTGCATTTTCTTCAAACGAATTTTCAAATTTCAAAAATTTTCTATTTTTTTCAAAATAAATTTCTTGGTTGCTAATATTAAAATATAGATTGTCCTTAACATTGTATAACCATTTACATAATTTATGCACATGCCAGTCTTCATTTTCATTAGCCTTAAACCATTCATCCTTACGTTCTTCATAAATCGGTGGGAACGTTATTTCATCTATCATATTTTCACATTTGATACTTGTCCAGCTAATGTTATGCTCTTGAGGAATGGACGCATCCAGTACGTTCTCCTCCTTAGTAACAGGATTGTTATTGGTGGTACTATTACCGTAATTAGTATCGTTTTTATTATTGATTCCATTCCAGTTCCCACTATGGCTGCCATTACCGTTACCACCACTAATACCACCGCTTCCTCGATTACCTTCATCACGAGCAATGCTTAACGTTTGCATCGAACTAATATTCATTTTCTCATGCGTAAAATCGTTTCCCTTATGATGCATAATATAGTTATCATAATTAGTCGTACAATTATTAGCATTATACGATTTCTTTTCTTTTTTTACATGTTCATGGTAGTTTCCCTTATTTTCAACTGTTTCCTCCTTCTTATATTTCATCAATTCATCAATATCCATTTCATCAAATTTTTTCAAATGATTTTTACAATAAATTAGAAATTTGTCGTTTTTTGAATATTCAATATACCCCTCACCATGGTTATCATCATGATCAACACCATCGTCATAACCATCACCACCATCATCAGCATCCATTTCATACTTAACATAAGTTTTCCCTGTATCATCTTCTTTCTTATTTTTCATCATATACGCCGCTAATCCGTCTGAATTTTCAAATGATCCTTTCGTTTTATATTTTTTCGTCTCCCTCTTTAAATCGTCATTATACACCGTTAAACTTCTTTTATTTTTATATTCCATATTCGGACTGTCTGTTACAGAACATTTTTTAGATGTATCTTTCATTATATTATTAAAAGTTTTGTGTACTAATTTATCAATAATAATATCATTAATTCTTTTGTGATACCCCTTTTTCATTATGTTCATGTTTTTACATTTTTCATTATTTTCATAAATTTTCTTGTGTATATTATTATCATCATTCTTGCAGTTTCTACTCCTTTCATCGGGCATATCTCTTTCAAATTTGCATATATTTTCTTTCAAGTAACTATTGCCATTATCGTTGCCATTGTAATTGCCATTATCGTTGCTATTGTAATTGCCATTATCGTTGCTACTATTATTACCATTACTGTTATTGCTATTATTGCACTCTAACAATTCATCCTTATTTTCTATTGTTTTTTCTGATGGTACATCCCCTGAAGGCACCCTTTTCAACTTGAACCTCTGCCCATTATTGTGTACTCCACTATTTTCATCATAATCGTTTTTGATATCATTTGGTTCCTCCCTATGTTCATCGTCCTCCCCTTCGTCTTCTTCCTCGGCTTCTTCAATTGCCTCTTCTAGTTCCACCTTTTCTTCCTCTTCCGTTGCTTCATCCCCTTTCTCTTCGTCTTTTCCCTCGATTTCTTCATCAATTGCATCTTCTAGTTCTTCCTTTTCTCCCCCTTTCCATTCCACCTCCATTTCTTCTTCTACTACCCCTTCCCCATCTACTTCCATCTCTTTTTTATTCACTCTTAAGTTTTCCCCTCCACTTTCACAATAATAGTTTTCCCCCTCGTAATCAATTGGACATTTGTCCTTATAAGCAATTTTTAAATTATTTTCTTTTTCGTCTACTACTACTCCCTTTTCCACAATACTGTTATCATCACTTAAATTAGGGTTATTGTAGTTTTCATTTTTTATTTCTTTTTCTGTATTATTTGTTATCATACTTTCATATTATTTTATATTCATATGTTTTCAAAAAAATTTAAATGATTGCAAAAAATGTTAGTGGGTATGTTGTGTATACGTTTTCAAGCTTTGTAGTGCGTACGGAAGTATTTCAAGGATATCTACGTACATAAGCACATAAGTACATATATACATGCGTACATATATATATAAAAGTCCTTACATGCAATACATATATATGCATATATAAATATATATATGTTGTGGGACTATAAAAATATAGCCTTCCCTTAATATATCAAACGTAAATTAAACAGTATATATAAATAAATATATATATATATATATATATATATATGTATATACAATATATGAACAAATAAACGGATGGATAGGAGAACGAACTAATGAACGAACAAATTAACGACGTGCATAAATTATTACATAAAAAAAATAAAAGGCGTTATAACAAATTTAACCTCTGCATTTATTTTGTATTCTTTTAGTCAAAATTTTCTACAGTTGAACGATTGAAAACAAATTACAAAAAAAAAAAATTTTTTAAATATTAAAATTCTGCAAAATGAAGAAAAAAATGAAAATTAAAATTATACAAACTAAGGAAAAAAAAAATGAAAAAATATTCAATGTAATGTTTATACTTACATAATATTATATATATATATACATATATATATATATATATACATATATATATATACTACATACTGCATAATGAAGTGTGAAGTGAATTAACATACGTACAGAGCAATTTTTACCGTAAATTTATCATAAGAATATTGCAGTTTTTATATAACGCAAATATGTAAATTGGTAACACGTTGTTATAAATGAAAACTCATAAACAAAATATAAAAATTTGTATATATTGGAACAAATTGTAGAAGACAAAAAAAAAATGGCTATATAGAAGGGAAAAAAAAAAAAAAAATAAAGACTTCAGTCAAAATTTAATTTTACTAAAATTTTAATAAAATGAATCTAAATTCACTAAGGATGAAGTAAAATAATAAGGATGCATATCTATAAAATATTTGGTATATCGTTTCATGCATAATATATTTACGAAATGAAGAAAAATGAAAACGTACAAACCATATAAAACATTTGTGCTATTATTAAAGTTTTCTGTCAAATAACGTAACCCCTTTTTTTTTAAAGTTTTAAAACCTTAAACATAAAAAGGAAAAAAAAGGGAAAAGAAAAGGAAAAGAAAAACAAAAAGAAGGGAAAAGAAAAGGAAAAGAAAAAAAAAAAAATAAGAAAAATGAAAAAAAAAAAGAAAAAAAAATTGTAAATTTAAGATATTCAACTCAAAGCTTTTAATTTTTTATATGTAAAGAAGTTTTGCGATGTTTGCCTTTCCCCTCCTATTCTTTTGTTTTATATGTACTACAAATGGTATTTTCTTTTGCAAAAAGGAAAACACTATATTTGTCTTTTATTCGTAACGATTTTTTTTTTTTTGTTTGTTTTACCTTTTATAATATAAAATTCTGTCCTCAGGGGAATAATGATACGCTTTTGTTAAATCATTTACATATATACATACATACTTACATACGTACTTACATACATACAAACATATACGTGCATTTGCTCATACATGGACGTATGAAAATTAATGTACACTTTTCTGGGGACTAAATTTTGAAGCCTCTAACCTTCTTTCCACATGAACAAATTACTTCTCGACAGCAGAATAAATTTCGTTTCTTGAGGATTATTATTCGAAGTATATCCTTTTTTAATTTCTTCTTCTTCTTTTTTTTTTTTTTTTTTTGCATACAAATTTATAACTACAAAAATGTTATACTAACACATGTATTCATAAAACAAATTTTCACTTGATGTTTGTGCAAAAGTTGTCAATTCTTTTTGAGGGTTATAAAATACTATAATGGAACGAGTCTTTTATTGAAACAGCCGTTAATGTTTATTAAATAGCTTCTTCATAATTACAAGAAACTACACAAATATTTTCTGATTTGTCATTAATATAGATAAGTGATCTCTTCTAGGGCGTCTAGAAACCGTAACGTTATCTTTGGATGTTATATATGTACATATATGTACACATATATACGCATACTACCGTTTATGTACATATAATTTAAGCAAAAACTTACATGAACAATTAAGAATTAAAAAAAAAAAAAAAAAAAAAATATGCACATGTCAGCTAGTTCAGGAAAATCTGAATGATGTACAAGAGTGCGAAATGACAAAATGGGACAGAAATGCGTAAATAAATATATATATATATATATATATGTATACCTATACGATTAAGTTTCTCCAAAGCTTAACAACTGATGAGATCATTTTGAAGAAAAGAGAAATGAGTAACTTCGACTCTTAACACTTCAGATATTACCATTTACGGAAAAAGAGCCCAGCTAGCTATAAAAGTGTGAATGTCGGTGTGTAAAATATAAGAAAAGAGATAAATAACATAATTAAAAATAAATTAAATACAACATAATTTTTTATTTACAAACATGGCTTAAATATTTAATTGTAAAATAAAAATATAATCTTACTTGATCGCCATCTTTTTCTTGTATATAAATGATATGTTTAAATGCATACATGCATACGTTTACGCATAAGTACATGTGGACGTACGTGCATGTTTTCCTATCGCTTCTCTCTTTTAGTTATGTCCTTTAAACACGATCTTCCATTTTTTTGCTTATCATTCGAACTTATGGAAGAATCTGAAAAACTGATCATACATGAAGGTTAATAAATTGTACTTCGGAAGTATTATGCAAACACACATGTAAACACATGCACATGTACACGCATGCAAACATATGCCCACTGGAATTTTGTTTACTCATCGTCCTCATCGAGAAATAATGGTTTAAAATATCTCATGCTGTTTTCATAACGCCTTAATTTTTCACCCTGTAAATTACCATATCTTAATTGATGATATATAATGTCTAACGGTTTAATGCACGTTTCTTCATCCGTTTCGGTAAAAAAGGATTTATCATTTTTACTACTAACAGAGGAGTATATTATTCGTTCAATATTTTCATTCAAGTAGTAATTTACATTATTTTCAAAATTATTATAAACATCTTTGTATTTTCTCATCTTATCATCATCATCAATATCGTCGTCATATTCCTTTTCTGCTCCATTTGCACAGCTTATTACATCCTTAATTGAGCATACGTCATCAGAAACACTGTCATCATATTGCTCTATGATATTAGAATCAAAAATTTTTTCTTTTTCATGAGCAGGCCTTATTTTTTTTCTTTTTAACTTCTGCAGTACTTTTAAAAGTTCAGCTTCTATATTCATTATGGGTTTATCCCTTTCTTTTCTTCCCTTGTCCTCCTTTCTCTTTTTACAAATAATCATAAACAATGTTGTAGGAAATATTGCAGGGAATATTGTAGGAAATATTGTAAGAAATGTTGTAGGAAATATTGTAAGAAATATTGTAGGAAATATTGTAAGAAATATTGTAGGAAATATTGTAAGAAATATTGTGGGAAATATTTTAATTAATTGCACATATATGTATTCTTACAATATAGCAGTCAAAATAGCTGCCATTTCACACACACTTACTCTTTTTTTTTTTTTTTTTTTTTTTTTTCGTTAAGCATGCTTTAAACATAGCAAATTAAAGAGTCATTAATATATTCGTTAGCATATTATTGGGGTTTACGTAATAATATATATTTAAAAATGTTTACTATTTTTAAAAGAATATGTTGAAAACTTATATTTCTATATTGACTGTACATTATCAATATATGTGTATACGAAATAAATTAAATATTACAAACTTTGATTTAAAAAAATAAAACGCAACGAAAATAGTTCAAATATAAGTGGAGGAACTCATATTTTTACAGTATAATAACTGTTCAAAATTTCATGATAATATGAAAAAAGGATGAGCTTTTAACAAATTGTATATTCAGGTAAAGAATATATATATATATATATATATATGAATATATATAAAATTCTAATTATGATTTTATAAAGTTTTTGTATATATTTAATTTGCAGTATTCCTTTTATACTTATACTTCCTCTATATGTAATATGTATATGTGTACATATGTGTATATATATGTATATATATATATTTATACATACGTTAACCGTCTATATACAAAGGCATCCCAGTCAATGGCATACGCATAAATGCTACTCATACACACATTTATATGCATATAAATCCATTACTATAAGCACACATTTACTATGTTAATTCTACGAATCCTCATTAAAGGATGCGATGTTAAATTTCCTTGTTTTGTCGTAATTCTTCATTATACTTATACCACACATTATCTGCAGAAAAGGAAAAAAAAAAAAAAAAAAAAAAGAAAAGAAAAATGAAAATATAAACGAAAATATAAACGAAAATATAAACAAAAATATAAACGAAAATATAAACAAAAATATAAACGAAAATATAAACAAAAATATAAACAAAAATATAAACAAAAATATAGGCAAAAATATAAACGAAAACGAAAACAAAGTTGTATCCATTTTGAGTTTATTAAAATGTAATACTAACACACACAATCGCGGCAGTGAAGAACGCGCTTACACGCATAAGTATTCATGCATGTGTAAAAATATTAGCGTATGCAAGTCATGTACATATGTACGTATGTACACACGCATGCACGTATGTACATAATTCAAACCTCCGTAACGTATACTATAACAGCCAAATCGGGGCTACTCAAATTGACATTATAATTATTTCCTATACAATTGTCTAACACTGTTAGAACATCCCTTTTTAATAGTGTTTTAGTATTAGAACATTTATATATAAGTGCCCAAGTGACTTTCTTTTCAGAATCCTTCTTTTCCTCATTAGTAATTACACCTACTCCATTCTCGTTCGTACTACAGTCCTCATCTCCATCTTTTCCCTCTTTTCCACTTAGGTTTTCCTTGTTTTGTTTACTAATGCTTACTTTATCGCTTCTTACTTTTCCATTTATGCCTATCTCATCTTTCTCAGCATTTTCCTTGTTGTTTATGTCAAGTTCTACCTTTCTCTTTTTTCCTTCTTCGCTAGATCCTTCTCTTTTCTCATCCCCCTGTACTTCTTTTCCCTCATCTAGTTCCTTTTCCCCATCTATTTCTTTTTCCTTCTCTTCTTTCTTATCTCCCTCTCTTTCCTTTACCCCCTCATCCTTTTCCCCCTCTCCTGCTTCAACCTTTTCGCCTGACAAGTTCAGAATTTTCATCAAATGATTAACGGTAAAATGTTCCTGTACACACATTCCATTAGAAAAGTTTTTCCGAATCAAAGGAAGAACAGCTTTAATAAAAGGTGATATATGCGGCTTACATATACAATCTAGAGGAATAATTTTACATATATTTCTTAATATATATTTTTCTTTTTTATCATTCGCTAAGAAAAATATGTCATTAACAATTTCAGATGGAGTTTTATCATTCACATAATTAAATTTAATAAAAGTATAATTTTTTATAATATTTCGAAGGGGAATAAATCTATTATATTCACTGTTTTCTTTATCAATATCATTTTTTAATTGTTTTTCTACAAAGCTATTTTTCCTATCAACATCTTCTATTTCCACATTCTTGTCATCGTTAATTTTTATATCTGCTCTATCAAAATTATTTGGAAAATTTAATTTTAAAAAATGCAAAAATTCTTTTATACCAATGTTCATCTTTTTATAACTCACTGGGGATATCAAAATTCCTTTGCACTGGGTGTTGACATTTATTTTTTGTCGCTGCAAAGGTGAACGGTACATGTAACGCGCGTGAACATGTTTATTCATGGAAGTTTGTATGCACAAATAAATCTTTACATGATCATGTATGTAAATATATGTATACATTTATAGCTTTATATGTGAGAAGAAAAAAAAATAAATTGCTGATGTTATAATATATTAACACAAATATCAAAAAAAAAAAAAAAAAAAAAAAACTTGACATCAATTGCAAGCACTATTTCACGCTGCTTTTAACTGATCAGCCGTTACACAAACATATGCGTGTGAATAAATATATATAAACATATATTATTAACATATGAACAGTAACTGTCAACATGCAGTAGCAATAAAGTCATACCTTAGCAGTGTGTCTGCTCCCCTCATAGATGTACTGGTTTGTTCTCTTCGTTTTTCTATATTCCATGGTCACTTGACATAAAATTGAGAATACCAAAAATTTGTGTAGGATTCTTATTTTTAAAAATAAATCTTTTAAACAGTTTTAATAGGCTTATATATCTCTATCTATCTATGTATAAGTACGTATATAACTTGACTGGCGTCCTGTGAATAAGGGGTAAACAGTGGTTACCTATTAAGTCAATTTAATACATTTACGCAAATACGTTTAACATATATGCATTTGTTCAGCTTAAAGTACGTACGTACTTTTGTTTAACGTATATATGTACATTCGTTTAACGTATATATGTACATTCGTTTAACGTATATATGTACAATCGTTTAACGTATATATGTACATTCGTTTAACGTATATATGTACAATCGTTTAACGTATATATGTACGTTTGTTTAAGGTTATATACAGTGCCTATATTTAATATTATTAAAAAAAAAAAAAAAAAAAAAGCTCGAGGAAAAAATGAAATAATGTAATAAAAAAGGAATAATCTACTCTCGCTCTCAAAAGTATGAACACAGGAATAATAAATATTATTTCAAACTGAAAAATGTTCTTTTTTTTAAAAAATAATATTTAAAACGTAAAGGTTTAAAAAAAAAAAAAAAATTATAAATAAAATAAAAAGAAATCATATAAAGGAAAATAAAATAAAATAAAATAAAATAACAAACATGTTAACATACTCTTCAGTTGATACCTTTTTTTTTTAAATGCATTTATGTGAGTCTTATTAAAAAAAAAAAGAAAAAAAAATCTCTTCACTCAAAGGAACCGATATAGAGAAATTTATTGGAAAAGAAGAATTCTGGCCATTGCTTTTTGCTACTGTAGTAATACATTTATATATTAAATATTTATGTAGGTATGTATGATGCATTTATTTACGTATTATGCGTACATATAAAAATGCAAATGACAAACTGCCATCTTCTTAAGGTTAAAGCGGAACTCGTATAATTACCACGAAACACATAAAAGGCAGGTGACTGTTTTTTCTTAAAAATTTTATGAACAGAAATTTATACAATATTACTTAAATATTTAGTGAGAATAGTATTCCCCAAATTACAGATACGTTAATTATTACTTAGGAAAAAATTTAATTTAATATCTATATTCTTGTAATTTCAGTTTAACAAAATAAAATAAATTAAAAAATAGAAAATAAAAGATAATAAATAATATTGTAATAAACAAAAAATAGAATATAAAAAATAATAAATATAAAAACAGTAAGAAGGCTTATTTTGTCATCAAAGCACGATAGATCACTATCAACGTGTACTGTGAACCGTCCTTTCGTTGGCAGCTGCACGTTATTAAAATTTGCTGTATTGGCTAATATTGCTAACCTTTTACATTATTTTTTTTTTTTTTTTTTTTTTATATCAAGTCGTTTTTTAGCTATTTCTCTATAAGCATTTGTTTTTAATGACTTAATATTAAATTACGCTTTTCCTTAAAAGAGGACATTTAGTTACTTGAGGTATACGATTAATAGTTGCTACATGCTACACATGTATTGGTGTATATATATATATATATATATATATATGTATACATATATGTATATATGTATGTATTTATTTATGAATATGTATCTGTATGCGTCCATGTACTTGTGTTTTTTCCCCTGCACGTTTTGACTCCTTTATGAAATATCTTTTTATTAAGAAAAACCTATGAATAGAATTAAAACATAAGAAAATAAGTAAATGATGTGCGGACTTTTTCATGCGTTCATTTTTATCCGGTTTGCTTAATTATGGTTACCCCTTTAACATAAAAACATACGTCGTCGAAAAATAAACAAATAAATAATAAATGTGTAAACAACGAACGAGTAAACAACGAACGAGTAAACAGCGAACGATTAAACAAACGAGTAAACAAACGAGTAAACAAACGAGTAAACAAACGAGTAAACAAACGAGTAAACAAACGAGTAAACAAACGAGTAAACAAACGGTTAAACAAACGGTTAAACAAACGAGTAAACAAACGAGTAAACAAACGAGTAAACAAACGGTTAAACAAACGATTAAACAAACGAGTAAACAAACGAGTAACAACGAACGAGCAAAAAACAAACAAATAAAAGAATTGAAAATAAAGCAACTGGGCAAAAAACGGAGATACGCGAAAAGGAGAGAGGAATAGGAAAAAAAAATAAAAAATAAAAAATGAAAGTTCACATAAATTATAATAGTCATTTTAAGGAAAAACTTTGTGTAGCATATTCTATTCTGCGTAAGGACTAGACACTAATCGTAATGGAAGAGAACAATAAATGCATGTGAAGTTATCCATATATAAATACACCCACATACATCCATGTATATGCTCCGAGGTGTATACTATTATGTGTAAAAATACATACGCCTACACGCATTCGTGTGCCCCCAACCCTACCTCATAATATGTATATACATACGAATTAAGTTGTACAATGAATAAACAGATAATTAGCCTAATTATTAATGGCAAATTGGCAGAAAAAAAAAACATGAACAAATACATAATTAAAAACAATTTGGAAAAGGTTATACTAAATTTTAGCTTGTACTCAAAAATTGTAAGTAAAAATGAGTTATTGAAAAATATTATTCTGTACACAAAAATTGTTCATCTGAAATATTTTCATCTGGACTACTTGTACAAATATGTTATAGGACCTCTGCTAAAACAAAGGAAATTAGATCTACCACTTTTACCGAACATTATTCATACATATAAAAAAAATGACAAATGTAATTACATTTTAAAAGAAATAAATAATTACATTGTTGATAATTTACGAAAAAGAAAATTGCATGTGCAAGATGACTTAAATAATTGGGTTAGCATTTTACAAGTATTATCTTCAAAGAAAAAAAATATAAATTTTGTTCCTTTATTGAAATATTTTTTTATCAAAAATGAGGTCAAATATGAAGAGGGAAATATAAATAATATAATAGCAGAGAACAGGAGAAGAAACATTTCCATGGATTGTTCATTTTGTGATTATAATAAATGCTACCATAACAGGCGCGTACTCACCTTACCAGATAATGATATAGATTATAAAACTTTCGAATTACTATCTCCTAGGTCATTCGGCATATTATTTAATACATTGGCAAAAGTGAAAATTCAGTGTAACAATGATTTTTTTTTAAATACATTTTTTTATCAAAAAACGAAACAGATGCTACCGTCATTTAATAACATTGATTTGTGTTTAATTGTGGATGCTTTTTATACATTTCAATTTACAAATAAAAATTTATTGAAATATATTGAAGAAGAAATTTTGAAAAGAATAACAGCATTTGATTTATTGCAGTTATCCATTATTTTTTATAATTTATCAAAATTTTGGAATGATGGTGATATTAAAAATGAACTTTTTGCTGTTCTTTTTATGAAAAAAGTGAAAAAGTATCTAAACTTATATTTATTATATAACTTGGATGAGAAATATATATTATATACAAAAAATAAAAAATCTTTAATTGAAATATTACCTATGTTTTTTTTAGCATATGTCAAAAAAGTACATGCCGTATTCCCATATTATTTCAGTTTTAGTAAATTTCTTATGTTACAATTTTTATTTTTAAATAAGCATATACTCTTTTTAAAAAAAAATTGTTTTTTTAAAAATTATCATCATAGGCAAGGAAAACTCTATAAATACGATACAGACGACCAACCCAATTTTTCATATACCTTAAGCAACATCAATCGGACTATTTCAAATTTAATTTATTCATTTATCGGTTATTTCTACAATATTTTAACTTTACCTTATAAAAAGGAACACAACATACTATTTGTTCGTCATTTTTTTTTGACCTTAAATAATATATATCAATTACTTTATTTTTTTAATCTCTTTTATCATAACAGATTGACAATTACAAAAGATGAAAAATTTATTATCCCTCTACACAAATCTCAGCTTTTAATTTTTTTGTATACCTATTTAAATTTTATTTTAGATTTATATTCTTATTTATATTTAAATAATGCTATAAGAAGAAAGTTCAGTGATATCTTAACTGTTCATGCAAAAGAAAACAACAAAAATGGGAACATCCTGAACGATTCATTTTATTTTGTTAAATTAAAATATATTAAAAAAATATTTTTTCTATTAACCATTTTGGAGAATGTTGATTTAAATACAATAATGAAAGAATCGTTAGAAGGAAACAGTAAATATGTTAGTCTCATCTACGAGGATATACAAAACATAATTAACAATTCGAACACGTATTCCCATAATACCTCAATTTATTTTAATAGACAAATTATAGGCCCATACACAATTTCTGTCCTGTGCAGGTAAAATGAACATGAAGAAAAAAAAAAAAAAAAGGGGACAAAGAAAAAGCCATTTTGTGCAAAAAAAAAAAAAAGAGGAAAAAATTTATATTTAAACATACTTGAATTGCTTTACACCAGTTTTTTAGTAAAATGTCTTTTTTGTTTTTTTCCTCTTCAAATATTTTTACTCACCAAATTATATTTTCATACAAGTCCACATTAATACCACATTTGTGCATTTAAAATTGCTTTTCTAAAAAGGGCCTTCTTCTCAATCCGGCAATAGTATGTTCAAATATAAAGGTACCCATACATGCTTACACAAAAATATACTTACAAAAATATACTCACATATATACACACATTTATATGCAATGTATTTTCTGCCCTTTATTGTAGCATTTGTTTTACTTGTTTCAGAATTAATCATATACTGTGGTTTATCTCTTCAACATGTATCAACGATTTGTTTAGTGTGCAAGGTGTTTAATAATATAATTAACCTCGTTAGTTGTTCCTTAAGTTGTTTCTTTAGTTGTTCCTTAAGTTGTTTCTTTAGTTGTTCCTTTAGTTGTTCCTTTAGTTGTTTCTTCAGTTGTTTCTTTAGTTGTTCCTTTAGTTGTTCCTTTAGTTTTTTTTTTTTTTTTTTTTTTTTTTTTAAGTTGCACATTTTACTTATTTAAAAAGAGCCCACATTTTTATTAACAGTTAAGTTATTCTGCCTTTTACTTTTTTTTTTTTTTTTTTAAATTTCATATACACAAAGAGCTGTTCGCAATATACAAACATACACATACGAAGAAATACACATACATGCAAATACACATTTGCGCATTTAAACTTGCCAAGTCTAAAAATTCTCTGTAACTCTCATTTGTGTAATGCTGCTTGCATAATATAAAAATTAAAAAAAAAAAAATGGAGGAGAAAAAGAATAAAAAATTATAGTAACTCGTGAAGAAAAAGGATACACAAAATGAACAAAAATAAAGGCCTGAAGTTACGAAATGCAAAATTTTAAAAAATTAAAACTAATATTATTCTAAACAGTTCATAATAATAATTTCAACTTGTACAACTTTTAGTGGAAAAGAAAGTAGGGTACACATGTTTTGAAAATATTATAAGCATGCGTTTGCTACATGCCTATATAAAAAAAAAAATATATATATACTTGATTATGTACATATATTCATATATCCATATACACATATATACATGTATACGTAAAAATGAGTAGACTCAAGAGTAACGTACGATAACGTTTTGTCGATTCGAGTAACAAGGAGTTGGATTAATAATTAGCAAAATGGAATGCATATATGTGTAATTAATGCATATTTACAGTTATACTGTAATACTTAATACTTGATGAAAACATGTAAAACACTATAATCATAAGAAAAATAAATTAGATAAACAGAAAGGTAATAATAAAATGGTGCAAATAAATGAAAAATTGAAATAGAAAGAAATATAGTGCAAAAAAAGTAAGAAAAAAAAAAAAAAAAAAAAAAAAAAGGGGAATTTTACGAATTATCAAAAAAAAATAAAATAAAAAATAAAATATAAAAATTCTGACTGTAAACATTATACGATATATATGCTATATATATTTTTATTTCTTTAACTTTTGTTCTCCTTAAAAATTTTTTCCCCCCCCCCCTTTTAATACATTATTTTATTTTTACCATATACATATGTATGTATACATGTATACATATATGTACATGTGTTTATACCTGTATGCAAAACTTAAATGCCTTTAAAGTTTCGTACATATTTTGATGTATATACCTATTACATATGCTTAGTACTTATATACATATACGCAATACTAATACAGACTGCACGATACATAGGCTGACAGCTTCTCATTATCGCTGCTTTTGCTTCTGCTTCTTGTAATTACTGCTTCCGATCTTCACTGCTTTACTGTTGGTACAGTTGCCTCCGCCGGACACCCAGGCCCTTCCTCCGTATGCACACGAAAGGCCCCCACTATGGCAGCAGTTGATATGCAAATAAGATCAGGTGAGTTATCAGAAGGAACGAAAAAAGAGAACAATAAAAATAATGGGAACAAAAACGAGGAGGAAGTTCAGTCGGGCATTAAAACGTACTACGAAATGAAAATAGAAGAATATGAATCTATAATAAATAAAAAATTACAAAATAAAAAAAGATTAGAAGCACAAAGAAATGAGTTAAATACAAGAGTTCGAGAACTGTGTGATGAAATTCAATATTTACTAGAAGCTGCATCATATGTAGGTGAGATAGTAAAACCGATGGGAAAAAATAAAGTACTTGTAAAAATTAATCCTGAGGGTAAATATGTTGTTGATATTGCTCATCATATTAACATTTCTCAGTGCACACCAAATACTAGAGTAGCATTATATAATGACTCTTATAAATTACATAAAATATTACCAAGTAAGGTAGATCCACTAGTCTCTTTAATGAAAGTTGAAAAAGTACCTGACTCGACATATGAAATGGTAGGTGGTTTAGATCAACAAGTAAAAGAAGTAAAAGAAGTGATTGAATTACCTGTTAAACATCCAGAAATATTTGAATCTTTAGGTATATCTCAACCCAAAGGTGTTTTATTATATGGTCCTCCAGGTACTGGAAAGACATTACTAGCTAGAGCTGTTGCTCATCATACAGATTGTACATTTATTAGAGTATCGGGTTCTGAACTTGTTCAGAAATATATTGGAGAGGGTTCACGTATGGTAAGGGAATTATTTGTAATGGCAAGGGAACATGCACCATCCATAATTTTTATGGATGAAATAGATTCCATTGGTAGTCAGAGGATTGAAGGAGAGCATGGTGATTCAGAAGTACAAAGAACAATGATGGAGTTATTAAATCAGTTAGATGGTTTTGAATCAACTCAAAATATTAAAGTTATTATGTGCACAAATCGAATTGATATCCTTGATGAAGCTTTATTAAGACCTGGACGAATTGACAGAAAAATTGAATTTCCAAATCCTAATGTTGAGGCACGTATAGAAATTCTAAAAATTCATAGTAGAAAAATGAACCTAATGAGAGGAATTGATATGGTAAAAATTGCTACAGATATGAATAATTGCTCAGGAGCAGAAGTAAAAGCAGTATGTACAGAAGCTGGGATGTTTGCCTTAAGAGAGAGAAGAGTCCATGTAACGCAGGAGGATTTTGAAATGGCTGTAGCGAAGGTTATGAAGCAGGACGCAGAAAAAAATTTCACCTTAAGGAAATTATGGAAATAAAAAAAATAAAAATAAAAATATTGGAATTACTGGTAAGCTATTCACTGATGCACACCACGGCGAATTCCGTAGCGCACTACGTAATAGAAGCATAACCGTCACTATAGCTGTAGCTGTAAATATAATTGTAGTCGTATCTGTAGCTATAATTATAAAAAAAAATGATAATAATCCAATTTTTAGTACCAATTCAAATTTTAAATGGGCCGTGTTTACGCTCAAACGCATGAGCTGGGAAATATGAAAGTGGCTTAACGTTCTTTTTAATAAAAAAAAAAAAAAAAAAATGAATAAAATAGATAGATGGATAGATAAACAAATAAATAAATGAAATGGAAAAAGCTCCTCATTAGGCGCTTAATTAGCACCACGTATACCTATGTATTCCTATATATATAAAAGTGTGCAAATGCACGAAGCACCTCCATATATGGACCCCAAGGCTACTTGTTAAAAAATTTACTTTTCTATCCCTTTTTTGTAGCATTTACATTTTAATTTTATTTTATTTTTATCATATTTTTCTTAAAAGTAAAATAAAATTTGTTTAGTTAGAAATCCTATTTTCAAAAAAATCAAAGTTTAACAAAGTTATTTCAAATGGACAAATCCACAAGCAAATTAAAATATTTCATATTTCGTATTTTGTAATTTTTAAAAGCTCTGCTGAAAGCGGAAAAAGTTATATAAAAAAAAAGAAAAAACAAAAAACAAAAAACAAAAAACAAAATTATGCTTCTTAGAATAGTTTAAGTGGGGGAAAGAGACCTCTTACTGGTAAGTATTGACGTATATGTTTTCACACGAATACATATACATACAAGTATACATACAAATGCACAACAATGGAGCATATCCCTGTGGCATTTTATTTTCCCGAATAATTTGTGGTTAACCCAACGTAGTTTGCAACGTCTTCAATTTTTTTTTCCTTCTTTTCATCCCTCTGTTGTGCTTTACACTCGTGTAAAATATTCGTGTAGTCATTTAACACATGCCTGTAAGTTACATACTCATTTAGTATTTCATCATTTTTTAAAGTTTTCCCCTTTCCCCAATTTTTCAGTTCGTTCAAAACATTTCTGTCCAACGTAGTTTTTTCCTGAACGTTCAGAATTCGTAAAAAATTCCTGAACGTTTTGTTCATATTAAAAGCAGTTAAAGGCAGTTTTTTCTTTTTTTTCTCAAAATGGGATTATATATTTATGCACATAAGGGCCTTACACAGAAATATGTGCATATGCATATATGCATGTGTATATATATGTACGAATGTAGCACTACCTCCTCTCTCTGCTTTTGTTCGACTAGTCATTAAATTTGAAATCTTACATAAAAAAAATAAGCTTGACCCAATGAAAGGAGTTAAAAATGGCACTCTTGAACATGTTAACTCAGCATAGATTATTATCTACAGCTATAATAAATGAATAAATTTTGCTATCATAGAAGAAAATATTTATGTATTTGTATCTGTTGAGTTATTTCTTTTCTTTTCCTTTTCCTTTTCCTTTTTGTTTTCCTTTTATTTTATTTAATATATCCTTCGCGGGATAGTAAAATACCACTATAATTTACTACTCTTTTGTAAAATTCATGTCAAAATAAAAAACGTAATTTGCTCATTACATTTCAGCCAATCCTCTGTAATAAAAATTCTTGTACAACTCCACAGAACTGTTTAAAAATTTGATTCTTCATAAAATAAAAATAAAGGCACCTTATATATTTGACCACGTGCTTATCGATTTTACCTTGCACTAAAAATGGAAATAAAAAAAAAAAAAAAAAATAGGGGAAAGGAAGGCAAAATAAGGGAAAGGAAGGCAAAATAAGGGAAAGGAAGGCAAAATAGGGGAAAGGAAGGCAAAATAGGGGAAAGGAAGGCAAAATAGGGGAAAGGAAGGCAAAATAGGGGAAAGGAAGGCAAAATAGGGGAAAGGAAGGCAAAATAGGGGAAAGGAAGGCAAAATAGGGGAAAGGAAGGCAAAATAAGGGAAAGGAAGGCAAAATAAGGGAAAGGAAGGCAAAATAGGGGAAAAACAAAATAACAGAAAAGAAATTATTTACCTGTTCATACCGCTAATGACTGCTGTCACTTTTTTTTTGTTATTTCTTAATGCGAGTCTACAGAACCTGACCCACATACATTTCCTTTGTATAAAATTCTCAGCTTAATGAATGTGATGATTCCCTTTTATTATTATACGCCCAAAAATACAAAGCTGATCTTTTATATTACACGTTATGAAGGTAAAGCACGGGAAACTACCAATACAATTCGTGAAATATGCTTGTATTGAATATTTAATTTATTTTATTATGTATATGCAATTTTGCAAAAAAAAAAAAAAAAAAAAAAATATATTGTTTATATTATTTTTCCACAAAGAATACAAAAAGTAATAAAATTTGTACACATATATATTTATATTTATTACCTTTTGAAACAATTTAAATTGTAAAATTATTTCGTGTCCTTTGTACCATCAGTCCAAAATATACGTATTAATGAAAAATGTTAACATCACATAAAAACAAAAAAAAAGGATAAATCGCTTAAGTGAGTGCTTATTATATGAGTATGCTTACATATACATATTCATCACTACACATATGTAACCCAAACATTTATATAAGTATTAACAGGTTATCAATATCAATATTTATATCTACTGCAAACATATTTGTGCACGTAACAACTTACCACACCTTTCCCCAAAGAGTCTACAAAATGCTTTTTCTGCACTCTTTTTTTTTTTTTTTTTCTTATGTGAACAAATTTAAAAAACGATTAAATAACAAAGTTTATTATTTCAACACATAAGGATCAACAAAAAATTTACCTGACATTTATTTGTAAAATCATTTATTCATTTATTAAAAAAACACAGAAAAAAAAAAAAAAATTAATACATATTGCAAATTTCTTCTTATTTATAATTTTAAGTTATAATTTTTTTCTAAGGTGTAAAAATATAGAAAGGTAAAAAAAAAAAAAAATAAAATAAGTAAACACAGAAATGAAAAAAATTAAAATAAATCCAACGTTCATTATTTAAATTAAAATGTTTACACATTTGTATGTACATATATTGCAAGTACATACAATATAAACATAAAGTAAATAGGATGCAATGGTATAATGGTGTAATGGTGTAATCGGGTGAGTTTGTGATAGTATGATTTTGTAAGTGTATATGTATGTATTCACTTATGTGAGGTATATACTATGCGTGTATTCTTATACGTATTGCTTGTACGTATGTATATACACACATTCGAACAATATGAACTGCATTATTTTCAAAAAAAACATTTACATTTTATTATTCACATCTTAATAATAAAATTTTGAAAAAAGGGCAAGAGTTTTGAAAAAATAAACTAAGAAAAAAGAGGGAAAATGAAACAAAAAGGAGATGAAAAAATGAAATAATGTAAAAGTGAAATAATGTAAAAGTGAAATAACGTAAAAGTGAAATAATGTAAAAGTGAAATAATGTAAAAGTGAAATAATGTAAAAGTGAAATAATGTAAAAGTGAAATAATGAAAAAATGAAAAAATGAAAATATAAAAAATACATCGCTTTTACTATTCTAACATAACATAACACAATAATCCTATTGTGTTGAAAACATAAAAAAGGAAAGAAAAAAAAAATAATAATAAAATATATATATATATATATATAATTATAACTCCATTTTATTTTATTAAAAAATATAAAAATGCATAAACCTATTTAGCATATAAATTTATATCAAATACTGGGGCTTATCAAATTTGCAAATTGCTTTGTATGTGTTAAAGGCATAAGAACGAATCTCTGTTGCTAACAAATACACGTGTGCCACGCAAACGACATATGTATACACAATATATGTTTATATATGTTTATATATGTTTATATATGTTTATATATGTTTACATATGTCTATATATGTTTATATATGTTTATATATGTTTATATATGTTTACATATGTCTATATATGTTTATATATGTCTATATATGTTTTTGTATTTGTGTATTTGTACGCTTCTATTTACATGCTTGTGTTCGCATGCTTGTGCGTGTATATATATTTATATATATATATATATACAAATATGGGCATATGTACGTACATATAACCTGCACGAATCGACAAAAATAAAAAAAAATATATTCTCTTTTTCTCTGTTCCATTTTGTAATTTCCAAGTATACTTTTATATATATATATAAAAAAAAAAAAAAAAAAAAAAAAAAAAGGAAAAAAAAATGACACATTTGTTATATCATTTTTGTACTAACTCGACCAATAAGTTCTGATGAAATTTTTCGAAGTTGTGTTTTTAAATTTTGATTTTTTCATTAACATGGTCAGCTTTATTCCGTTATATCACTTTGTTCTACTTTGGCCTCTGCACGATTATTCGACTTTATGTTTGTTTTATATTTTATTTTGCTTGTATTTTTTTCGTTCATCTTTGTTTCATTTGTATAGTTCTTTCTCTTTACCTCTATTATCTCACTTTTTATTTCTACTTTTGCAAAAAAGTTAAATACAAAAGTATAAAAGTTATCAATAGGTTCATTTTTCTTTTTAGACATACTGTATTACACTGTCCTCTCCCTTATATATTCACCCCGTGTAATCGCCGTGCTTGATATTACTGAACAGAGTAACTACACAGAGAATTTTATTTTATTTTATTATATTTTATTATATTTTATTTTATTATATTTTATTTTATTATATTTTATTTTATTATATTTTATTTTATTATATTTTATATATTTATTTATTTTTTTTTTTTTTTTCCCCATAAATTCGCTTTCACGTTTTCGAAAATATATAATAGCTCTTCTTCATGGATAACAATACAATCTTTTTATTTTATTATACATGTTTTACATTAGCTATGTTTCCACTACATGTGTTTTCTACAATCATATTATTTCCCTTTTGATCTTCTTTGACAATAATATTCATATTAGTTTTATTTATAATTAACTCGGATGTCGTTATATTAGGACCACCGCTATACGTAGCATAATGATTACTACTATTATTACCTTCATAGGATGAGTGGGGGGGGTTCACATTATTATTATTACCATTAGTACCATGATTAGTACCATGATTAGTACCATGATTATTATTATAATAATAATTATTATTATTGTAATAATTACTATTACTATTACTATTATTATTATTATTATTGTTAAAATTATTATTATTATTACTGCTGGTATGATTTTCATTCAACTTTGTATTTCCTTTTCCCGATTCCATATTTCCCATAAGGCTGTTATTTATATCATTCATGTTGTTTAATGCACTTGATATAAAATTACTTCGACCAATTTCCTTATCATTGGAAATACCACTAACATTCATTCGATTGGAGGACGAGTTAACTACGTTATGCATACTTCCAACCATTACACCATTATTATTCATACTATTATTCATACTATTATTCATATTATTATTCATATTATTATTCATACTATTATTCATACTATTATTCATATTATTATTCATATTATTATTCATATTATTATTACAATTATTATTACAATTATTATTAGAATTACTATTACTATTGCTATCTATACTTGTCATATTCGTCATATTTGAAATATTCGCCTGACTGTTCATATTACTCAGTGCATTCCCGCTATTCACGTTAGTCCCGCTGTTACTGCTACTGCTGACATTATTAACTCCGCTAATACTGTTCATTTTGTTTAAATGATTCAAATTCGATGCCGTTTCATGGGTATTGTTTCCTCTACTCATGTTATTAATTCTTTGGACACTACCTTCATTACCACCACCTTTGTTTATATCACTTGGAGGTAACATACTCATAGGTGCTGGGTTATTACTATCACTGCTTGTCATGTTGGCATGGTTGTTATTAACTACAGCCTTACTCTTTCCAATATTACTGCAGCCATTATTACCATTACCTACTGTACTACTACCCATAGTACTACTACCTATAGTACTACTGCCCATAGTACTACTGCCCATAGTACTACTGCCCATAGTACTACTGCCCATAGTACTACTGCCCATAGTACTACTACCCATAGTACTACTACCTATGGCACTATTTCCCATCGTGCTGCTACTCTGGTTGCTACTCTGGTTGCTGCTATTGTTACTGCTATTGTTATTGCTATTGTTATTGCTATTGTTATTGCTATTACTGCTGTTGTTACCACTACTACCACTGCCACTTCCAGCTCCATTACCACCACTGCTATTGTGGTACATGTGATAACCCGCAATATTGTCGTTCATTAATTTGTTTTTAAAAGACCCTGTAGTGTTAGGAATATGGTTAAAGTGCTCACTTCTTTGATAATTTAAATTATATGAGTTAAAGTTCACATAAGGATTTATATTGTTATATGGAGGAAACCCACTTGCACTCACTGTGGCACCTGCAGCAGATCCTGCTGCTCCAATGAAATTTGGATATCTTTTAAACAGATTTTTGTTTATCTTATCGTAATTCATATTTTGAAAATTATTTAAATTGTAATTATAATTCATCATGTCATTATTCATAAATGGAAACTTCAAACTGTACATATTATTGTTATATAAGGTGTTCGGCATATTGTTTATAGAATTTCTATTATTTACCATATATGCATTATATTTATTTATAGAATTATTATTTCCTAAAGAGTCCATATAATTTATATTACTATTTATATTTCCTTCAATGCCATTTATACTACTGTTCATCATATTCATTCCACTAGGTATACCTGTATTCATTACATCATTCAAATGAATCCCTCCACTCCCCAGAGCACCACTTACACAGTTCAGGTCGTTATTATGCATTGTGCTTTCGTTATCATGACCACTTAGTCCTCCCTTATTATTATTACTGTTGTTATGGCTACTACTCATTCCATTGATACCACCAATACCCCCAATACCTCCAATACCGCCAATTCCATTAATGCTACTAATACCACTGTTACCCCCTCCACCATTGTTCTTTACCATACTGATGCTCAAATTATTCATATTGTTAATCACCCCGGGGGGGGAAGAACCCCTCAAATTTCCCTTTGCCATATTCTGAGATATAAACAACCCCTCCGCATTTATCTCCTTTGCACCAACGCCAACACCAACACCGACTCCAATACCAACAGCACCTGTACCATTTGTATTATTCTGACTAAACATATTATTTCCTGCATTGTTCAGCATGTACATATTCCCATTGTACATATAATACTGATTGTACAACTGCGGGTTGTACATAAATGGGAAATTGTAATTACCTGCACTGTTGAGCTTATTATTATTAGTACTACTGCTATTAGTATTAGCATTATTATTACTATTGGTATTGCTATTGCCATTGTTATTATTATTATTTCTAATATTCAGTATATTATTATTTTGTATATTATATGCACTGGTGTTATTCATATTATGGTTCATAAAATTATTAACATGCAAAGTAGGATTAAAAAATTTTGGGTCCATAATATTTCCATTTTTATAAAAATCCTCATTATGTAAACAACCATGATTTAATGCAAACTCATTAAAATGCATCTGTTCCTTTTCATATTTATTAATAGAATGACTTCTAGTTCCATATTTAATAGAAACAGCTGGTTTTACATTTCTTTTTGTGTATGGACTTTTCCTAACCCTTGTTACATTTTTTTTTGTTTCATTTTTTGTTTCTACTGATATGGGAATATTTGGAACACCAATAAATCCTTCCGTAAGTATTTTTTTTTTTCTTCCTCTTTTCTTTTTTTCTGATTTTTTCTTCCTACCCCTTTTCAGGGGTACTTTAACAACAATACCAGAACCTGAACCAGTAGCCGTAGCAGCAGAAGCGGAGGCACAGGCACCACCGGTACCACCACCCTCCATATTGCTACCTCCCACTAGTGCACTACTTGCATTATGCATAATATTTCCACCCCCAACTGAGTTAATCAATCCATTCACATTCCTGTTAAGGCTATCAACCCCGTTAACCATCACACCATTAGATAAATTATTTCCATTATGTAAATATACTTTATTTTCCCCTACCCCCACAATATCTTTATTATTGAATTTCCATATTTCTAACTCGTCTACGTTTCCTTTTTGTGCATTTCTAGCGGCTAACCTAAAAGATCTATCATTCTTCTGGTAATTATTCTTCTGAAGAGAATATGGATTATTATAATTACTATTATAATTACCACTAGTACTGTTATGATTACCACTGCCAGTATTATGATTGTTATTATAATTGCAAGTACTATGGTTGTTGTTATAACTACCATTGTGGTTTGTACTATTGTTATTGTAATTATTGCTGCTACCATAATTGTAACCATTCATTCCTGTACTTGTTTCATTCTTCCTCATACGAACTGTTTCACTATCAAAATTAAAGTAGTCCACTTGCTTATGCTGCCTTTTCTTAGATGTAATCAACTGATCTGTAGTCATATTAAAATCAGCACAAAGCTTCTTCTGTTGCTTTAAAATTCTACTCCTATTCCTTTTTTCTCTACAAATTTTATTATATCTTTCTATTATTATCTCACCCATTACCTTAGTATTTATGTCTTTTAAAAAGTTATATCCAATACTATATAACACATCATCATCATCACATAGGAACTCGAAAATTCCTTTCTCCTCTTTTTCTATATATAACTTAAACTCAATATTAACCGTATCATTTAGAATAAACCAATATTTATCATTATTTATTTTACCCAAATATCCATTGTTATAATCTATTTTTTCATTCATCAACATTTTCTTCAAATTATTACTCTCGCATAAAACCAAATTTAATAACATCCTTATAATTCGTAACTTGGATGTTACTGATAGATCATCCCATTCTAAAAAAAGTTTCTTAGTCAGCCCCTTCTCGTCATTCTGCATTTCTTCATTCTTTACCTGATCTTCCTCCTGCTTTTCATCGGCTGCACCACCGGTTATACCAACGCTTACTCCACCGCCTACCGCACCTACTGCTACATTACCTACTTCTTCGTCCATTTCCTCTCCCACTTCTTCACTTACCACTTCACGTCCTACTTCCTGTCCTACTTCCCAACCCATTTTATGAGCTGCTGCTCCTCTACCTTTTACATTTTCCTTTTGATCCAAAGTCCCCCCCCCCGCCACTGCATCCTTTCCTACCCCACTCGAACCCCTCAAACTTCCTCCACTTAGCTGTTGTTCTCTTTTAACAACTTTATTGATTATTGTGTCTTTATTTATAACACCCTTTTTCTCTTGATCTTCTACTCTTTGATTACCTGCAATACCTTTGGACTTCGTATTGTCAACACTGTCCACCTTTGCAAGTTTGGCACATTCGTCTGATGTATTTGAACGAAAAGATTTCTTTCCACTTTTGTCAATTGTTTTGTCAATTGTTTTGTCAACTGTTTTGTCAATTGTTTTGTCAATTGTTTTGTCAATTGTTTTGTCAGTTGTTTTGTCAATTGTTTTGTCAATGGATATGTGTCTTTCGTCATCATTATAGTCTTCTAACTCTTCTTCGTCGTCCTCTTCCTCGACCTCTTCCTCGACCTCTTCTTCGACCTCTTCTTCGACTTCTTCTTCGACCTCTTCTTCTTCCTCTTCTTCAATCTCATCTTCACCCTCTTCATTCTCATCATCACCCTCCTCATTCTCATCTTCGTATTCGTTCAAATCCTCATTCTCTATCATTTCCTCATCATACAGTAACTCATCCGCTTTTAATTCATTCTTTAATTTTTTCCCTCTCTTTTCTTTTTTCTTCTTAGAACCACTACCTACTACTCCACTATTTTTCAACTCCTTCCTTGATTCTACAGCAGGAAATAGTTCATTAAAATTAACAACTCGAACTAATGATGCTTCTTTATCTTCAAAAATTCGAGATATATACTTGTACATAAATATAGATTTTGAATTAAAATAACGACCAAGAAAAAAAAATAATTTTAATATAAAATTCCTTCCAAATTCTGTAGTTTCTTTATTTTGAAACATATCATCAATATCTTTAAAATTCCACGTCATTTTTAACACATCTTTATACACAGTTAGAAATAATAATACCATTACATAATTTGGGTTGTTAATAAATAATATAGATTCATCATCTGCATATTTCGGTAGCTTCATCTGCTTTATAAAGTTTTCTTTTTGCTGTCTCTTTCTTTCTCTTTCCTCCAAAATGTTCCTCCTCGCTTCAGCAGAATACATGCTATCATCGAAATAAGAACTCTCTTCCTCCACATAGTTATTTCCACTGCCATTAATATTACTATCTTTTGCCTTTTCAGTTTTCACTTTTTCGCCCTTTCCCTTTTCACCTTTAAACTTATCACCTTTCAACTGCTCGCCCTTTATATTTTTCTTTTCATTTTTTAAAATTATCTTGTTTACCTTTCCTTTTTCTTTACTCAATTTTACATATCTCTTTTTTCTTCTAAGGCTCAATTTGGAACTCCTTTTCCTTTTAGCACTACTCGTACTCTTTTTCTTTTTGTATGTCGATTTTTTTTTTGAATCCTTTCGTTTGTATAAATCACTAGACCCATCATCCTCTTCGTCGTCCTCTTCATCCTCCTCTTCGACTGCTTCGTCTTCATCATCCTCATCATCTTCTTCGTCTTCATCATCTTCTTCGTCTTCATCATCTTCTTCATCTTCACCATCCTCCTCAACATCATCTTCTTCCCCTTCTTCTACTTCTTCCCCTACTGCTTCCACTTCCCCAATTACTGCACCTTCCTCTTCTTGATTAACCTTTTCTTTCTTTCGTTCTGACCGTTCTTTTCCTTCTTTCGCTCCACTTACCGTTCCTTCATTATTATCATTATTACCATTATTACCATCTTCTCCTTCCTCCTCCCCCTCCTCATCACCCATTTCGCTATCTCCCTCCTCTGTATCATCATCATCCTCTTCTTTATATATTTTCCCTTTATTTTTATCTTTCCTACTCTTCACTTTATTACTCTTACTTTTGTTTTTATTTGTATTACCTTCCTTACTTTCTCTTCCTTCTTTGCTGTCTTTGCCTTCTTTGCTGTCTTTGCCTTCTTTGCTGTCTTTGCCTTCTTTGCTATCTTTGCCTTCCTTACTATCTTTACCTTCCTTACTTTCTCTTCCTTCCTTACTGTCTTTGCCTTCCTTACTTTTCTTATAATCTAATGAACCTCTCCTGGAATTTTCCTTTTTACCAAACGAATTAGAAGTCTGTTTACTTCTTTTAAACTGATTTTTCATACTTTCACTATCTCTACTATTTAAACTGTTTTTCTTCTTTTTGGAGCTTTGCTCCTGTGCATTCTTATTTTCATTATTACCACTTCCATTTCGACTTCTATTTCCACTATCGTCATCACTTTCATTCACATTTTTCAATCTTCTAGAATTCTCAGATTTACTATTTTTCTTCAAGTCGACACTGCCTCGATTACTTACATTTGAATTTTCTTCTTTTGGGATGGAACCATTATTACTATTCAATAATTTGTTCCCACCCTCTCCAATGCCTAAGCCACTGACACTTCCATTGCCGTTACCATTACCAGTACTCTTTTTCATATCAAAATTTTTTTTAGCACACTCGCCTGTACCAGTACCAATTCCGCTAGCACTACCCCTTTTCACATCACTACTCCTTTTTGTACTCTCATTACTTACCCTTCTTACAACGTCACTAGCCCTTTTAGCACTCTCACTCCTACTCTTCACATCCATATTACTCGACGAAAAGCTGCTCTTTCGCTTTTCTTTCTTGAAAATATTATCATTGTTAATAGTTTCATCACTCACAATTTTTCGAATATTTTTGGATGATGAAGCACTTTTTTTTTTGCTGCTGGGAGATACTGATGATGATTGTTCTTTGAAGATCCCTTTCGACGAAGATGCTGTTATTAGATTTTTTTTTTTCTTTTCATCATTATTTTTTGCATTATTATTATTATTACTATTACTATTACTGTTAATGTTAGTGTTACTGTTACTGTTACTATAACTACGACTACTACTAACTCTGTGGTTACTATTATTTTTCAATTTATTATTTTTTGAAATTAATTTATTTGCCGTCTTATTATGATCATATTTGTTACTATCATTTGTCTGATCTTTTTTTGTTTTATCATCAACTGAATGAGATTTGTCCTTTTTATCTTCTCCCTCTCCTTTTTCATTTTTGTTTTTACTTAACTTTAAACTATCACATGAACTGTTTACATTTTTTAAAGTGATGGATTCGTTGCTATTTCTGCCAATGCCTTCCTTTTTTTCTCCCACTTTGGAATTATCATTTTTCGCAATTTTACTACTACTATTGGAGCAGCTCGAACTCTTGCGCTTATCACTGTTATTATTATTGGTATTATTGGTACTATTATTGTTACTGTTATTGTTGTTATTATTACTAACATTATAATTATTATTACCAGCAATATTACCATTAATATTACCGCTATCATTGCCACTATTATTTCCACCATTATTGCCCCTATTATTGACGTTATTATTGAAGTTATTACTGACACAATTATTTCCGCTTTTATTACGATTATTATTACCATTATCATTACTGTTTTCTAATTTATCACTCACTTTTTCATTTCTTTTCTTACTCAACCCCTCAGAACTTCCTCCCGACTTTCCTGATAAATTACCATGCGTATTTTTATCCTTATCATCATTATTAGCATTTTTTTTTTTTTCCGTATTTAATGTGCTACTACTATTTTTACTCTTACCACTTGAATCTTTTGCGTTCCTTCTTTGTTGATCCTTCATTTTGCTTATATTACTACTACAAACATTATTATTCTTATTTTTTTTTTTAACTTATATTGTATACGCGTTTTCGTAAATTTTTTTTACATATACATATATGAACAAATATGTATAAATATATATATATATATAATATATATATATATATATATATATATATAATATATATATAAATAAATGCATACATATATAAATATATACATATACAAATTATATATATAAATAAATGCATACATATATAAATATATACATATACAAATTATATATATAAATAAATGCATACATATATAAATATATACATATATAAACATATCTATAAAAATATAGATGTATACATAAACATATTTACATATACATATATAAATATATATTTTTTTTCCCCTTAATATTATGTAAAGCACATGTATGAAACCTTTCTATATATTTTTTTTTGTCACTTGTTGCATATATGCTGTAAGTACTATTCAATGTACGTGTAGCAAATATTTAAAATATACTGTTCTTGTTCACATGTACGTAGTATATTAGGGTAAAATATATATACATAAATAAATATGCATACATACATTTATATGTACATATTTATATCTATGTATGATATATATTTATAATATGCATTTCAACATTTTCCTTCCATTTGTATTTTTACTATTTTAATTTTTTTACTCTATACATCACATGTAAAAGATATATAAATATATTTATATATATATATATGTATATATGTATATATATAAGTACATGTACATACATAAATATATGCATATGTACATATTTATATATACATAAATACATTGCATACATATATTTTTTTCCATCACTGTTTGTACCGTTTTTTGAATTATTTTTATCGGTTTTTTCTTTTTTTTTTTTTTTGGTTATTGCTTTTCCATAACTGATTTAACAAATACATATAATTTTTACAATTATGCAGTGTACATATATATATATATATATATATATATATATATATATATATATATATATTATTTACATAATACGTATTTTATTTCGAAAAAGTAAATTGTAAAATTAAACTTAAAAATGAAATAAGTTGCATAATGTATAATATTACATACATACTAATTTATATATATATATATGTATGTAATATATGTACTTACATATATATATATATATGTACATATTATGTATGTACATACTACTATGTATATTTGTACGCATAATTACGTATGTATATATAATTCAATAGCATATGTAATTCACATGTAACAAATCAGAGGTAAAAATAGGAAAAAAAAAAAAAAAAAAAATATGCAAAGTCGACTTTTTCATTGTTAAATCATTTAGCATAATATACAAATAATTATTAACAATTTTGTTTTAAAAAAAAAATATACTATTTAGTAACATTTAAACAAAAGTTATTAATTTTGCTATAATTAGATATACAGCAACATATATATATGTATATATAAATATATACATGTATTTTTTAATATATATATTCATTTACATATATACTATATATATATATATATTTAACGTATAACACGTAACACATACTTTTACATATACATAAAAAAATATACGTATATAATATATATGGATATACATATATACATACGTATATTTATATGTATGTATATTATATTTGTATGTATGTGCAAATTTGTTTATATAAAGAAATATAATTTTTATTTCTTTCCATTTTAAAAAATAAAATAAAATTATTAACAAGTTAGGGAAAAAATGGAAAAAATATGAACATATTATAAATTTAACAAGATGGGGAAAATGGAAATTATAAAAAAAAAAAAAAAAAATTATTAACAAGTTAGGTGAAATTGAAGTAATTAAAAAGAATAATGGATTAAAATATGACGAAATAAAAAAAAAAAAAAAAAAAAAGGACGAAGCAAAAAATTGAGGGAAATAAAATGACAAAGCAAAAAAGGAAAAAGTAAAAAAAATTACGAAATAAGATTTGATGAAGCATAAAATGCCAAATGGAAAAATAATTAAATAAAACATAAAAACAAAAACGTAAAAATAAATACATGAAAATGGTTAACTGGTTAAAAAATATATATATAATATAATATATATATGTATATATATATATATATATATATATATATATATATATATATATATATATATATATATATAATATATATATAAAAAAAAAAAAAAAAAATTGTAATTAAAAAATAAATATTTGAAAAAATTAAGTCATATTAAAAAATAAAAGTCTGCATAAAAAAAAAGCATGATTATATTTGCTAACATGATAATTTTTTTTTTTTTTTTTTTTTTTTTATTACGTGAATAAATTTGGTATTACACCTGTTGCTTATTTATTCATTTCCTTGTATCTTTATTTCTTTACATCCACATGTCTTTAAACCTCATATGGTTTACACCTATATATTATTACACCTTTATTTCGTTTCACGCTTATTTTGCTACAACCCTATTTCGTTACACATTTATTTCTTGTAACCATATACCACCTGTTCCATGAATTTTCGCATATATATATATATATATATATATATACCCATACATACATATGTATACATATGTATACATATATTTAACAGTGAACAAAATTTACTTATTTATTATCCATAAAGGGTAAAAAATAAAAATGCAAAAACATTTTTATTTATTTCAATACAAAATCATAATCCGTTCATCATTTTTTGCCACCTCTTTATTTTGTTTTTCGTGGATGTATTTTAAAATCAGTAAATAAGTGAATACTATAATTATATGTTTTTTCTAGTAATATTATAAAATATATAAAAAAGAAATGAGTCATATGCATATAAAAAAATATATTTTTATAAGAATTGGTCCTTTTTTTTTTTTTTTTTTTTTTTTTTTTTTGTTTTATATATTCCAATAATGTCATATTTAAAAATATAGTACTCAAAAACAAAACGTTCAGATATAGATTAAAGGCATATAAAGGAAAAATATATTTCATTTCAAAGAGATATCGAAACGATATCGAAACAACAAAAGAAATAATTCATAATTATATAATACACTTTAAAAGCAGAAATAATTATGATAAGCATCACTTTAGACCACATCCACAAGGGTTAAAAATGAATGCAAAGAACTGTGTAAATGGTCAAAGTAAAAAACATTGCAAAAGAACTATACACCTATTTAACCCGTGCCCATGTGCATACAATGTACACATATATACAATTGTATATATATATATACATACATACTTGCATATGTATCTATGTACCTGTGTAGAAGCATATACATTACAAAAAAATAAAATGGCATGAATGCAAATCCATTGAAGCTTTATACTCCTTTTATAAGTATTAATTCCACGTTTTTATTTTTGGTATTTACGGATTTATAAAGTTGAAAAGAATAAATAAAAAAAAAAAAATGCGTGTTGAATTAAAATTTACAAGTCATGTTATTATAGCATTATATAATATAAACCATATAAAACCAAATGTTGCATAAATTTAACACCCCCTTTTTGGTAAATCCATTTTTTCTTTTTTGTCATATATAGAGCACATATATTCAAAAGTACACAATAAATTTGGTTTCCTTTTTTTTTAATGTATTTTCATATCATACATTAAAACAAAAAAAAAAAAAATAAACGCTCCACATAATCCTGTAAAATTACGACGAATGTACATGCTAAGAACAAGTATCAACTGATATTTCTTCAAATGGACGTTTTTTAAATGGCAAAAACCGCAATTGGTTAATGTATCCATATTAGCCTCTAAAAGATAAATTTTTTTTTTTTTTTTTAACATTTGATTTAAGTAAATTTAAAGAGTATATACTTTTTTTTATCTTGAATATAACTTAAATGAAGTGCATAGATTCACTCTAATTATTTCTGTTATGTTATATTATGGTATACGGCGTTACAGTATGTTATATTACTTTTTTTTTTTTTTTTTTTTTTTTTTTTAATAGCATATTGTTATACGACAACTAATCCTATAAAAAAAAAAAATGTAAATATTTTTTTTTAATGCCAAATTGAACACTTAACCAATCATTTTTCAACATTACATTTGCTTCATAAAAAATGCATAAGCATTTAATTTTATATGTACCTATTTAATACACGGGTAATTTTCCATCTTGCAAAATAACTACCATTCAGCTCATTTTTCACCGCATTTTTTTGCCCGAATTTTTTGTAATACAATTACACATATATTAACCCTTAACACTTAATACTAGCCTCCATTTTTAAGGCCCCACGTAATCATAAATAAATACATATATATATATATATATATATATATATTAGTATATGTATCAGGTAGTACTGATATGTTCTATTTTTAAAAATCTTCTGATAACTTTTTCCATAAATTTAAAAGCAACGCACTCTGTTTCTTTTTCCTTTTCTTATCTTTTTCCTTTTCTTATCTTTTTCCTTTTCTTATCTTTTTCCTTTTCTTATCTTTTTCCTTTTCTTATCTTTTTCCTTTTCTTATCTTTTTCCTTTTCTTATCTTTTTCCTTTTCTTTTCTTTTTCCTTTTCTTTTTTTAATTTATGCCATTTTGGCTACCTGAACTGGTGCAAATAATGACAAAGCAATATTCTTTAGATACACCACTCTAATTTGAAATTATTTACCATTACATATTATTCATCATTAATAATAGAAAGCAAAAGGGAAAAAATGCAGAAATAGTATTAAATAACTGTGATATGTACATACATTTAAACGATAGAGAAATAACAACGTAGCGATGTTCTTCATTTATCAATGATTAAACCAGAAAAAAATTTTAATTAATAAACTTGAAAAAAACGAAAAAAAAAAAAAAAAAAAAATTATTCCAAAATTGCATTTTCAAAATATAATATTAAAAAAAAAAAAAATAAAAGAACTACACTAAGTGGATGAGTAGGTAAGTCTATAAATACGTAATGGCGTAAATGTATAACACACCAATGTGCAATTAATACATATAATTGCCTCTTGTTTAGCAAGGGACAATGTACAATGGTACATATTTTTTCACAACAAGAAAGAAACGTATTATACGATTATTTTTAATATAAAGTAACAAAAGGTTTCTTTAACCTTACTTTCGTTTCTTCAATCTGACTTCATTTTTTTTTTTTTAAATCCTTTGAAGAGCTCTCTAAAAATGTAAAGTAATGAAATAAAGAAGTAGGGATGTGAATAAGTGGATACGTGAAAAAATTATGGAGTTGAAAAAAACGTGCACTCTCGAAAGCAAAATTGCTGAAATTTCTATATAGTAACCTGCATAGGGCAATTGTTACTGGAATTATATACGGAATAAGTATTGGAAGAACAGATGCTAATAAAAAATCTTTTGACAGGATATCATATATAGAAATTGTGTCGTCCTTTAGAAGCTGAAAATAAAAAAAAAAAAAAAAAAAGACATAAATCAAAAAGCGTATATACTTCTACACACATATATATATATATATGTATATGTATATGTATACATGTTTATATACGCATAAACGACAAATATATGTGTACACATTATTGAAAACGTATCTTTTTCAAAATCATTTGCACGGAAACACCTGCACTTTTTTGGGGCAAAGTTATGGTATAATGTATATAAAATTTTTCAGCGATTTTAAATTATTTTATATATATACACACAAATACATTTATATACCCATATACACCTATACTTATATACACATGTACATATATGCCCATATTCACCTATACTTATATACACATGTACATATATGCCCATATTCACCTATACTTATATACACATGTACATATATGCCCATATTCACCTATACTTATATACACATGTACATATATACCCATATACACCTATACTTATATACACATGTACATATATACCCATATACACCTATACTTATATACACATGTACATATATACCCACATACACCTATACTTATATACAAGTATACTTACATACACATGTGCCAATTACCTGCAGTGAGTCCTGATAAGCGGACTGAGCTAATGTTACTGCCGCCTTAAAGTATATTTCCCTTTTGCGCATTACACTGTTATTAGTACCATCGCCGTTATCTTTCAAATGCGAATGAAAACTTTTTTCAACTGCTCTATCTATATGATGTACCCTACACTTCTTCCCAGTCATATAGTCTAAGCTACAGTCAATATTATTTAAAATGTTGTTATACACGTCACGTGTGTGCAATGGAATTCTTATATATATACTCATATTTGATATATCGACAAATTTTTGTACATTGTTTAAGGCTTCTACTATGTAATATGTATACGCTTCCCTTGCTAATACTAATGTTTCATAGTCGGATATTCCACTTTTCAAGGGAATATCATAAATAAAGGAAAAAGAGAAACCATCATAGGTAGTAATTATATAAGAAAATGAGCTCTCATTATCTCTTGAATAAGTTTTTACATATTCAATTTGATATGTATCCGAATTAAAAATATTATGGACACAGTCAGGAAAATTTGCACATAACCCTAAAAATCCTCTTATATTAGAAACAAAAATCCCACTAATTATATGGGACTGACCTGATACGTCAATAATTTTTTTTCTCTTATCAATATTATTCAAACGATTAAAAAAATTGTTTATATATATAACACCCCATTCCATAAATGAAACAGCCGTTTCTATTTTTTCGTTTAAATTGTTATAAAAATAAATTTCCTGACCATTAGGAAATATGGATATTAAGTTAATATTTTTTGGAATTTCATATGTGGGTTTTTTCAAAATATTATCAAACATTACTTCATCAAATATATTTGTAAATTTTGTTACTCTGTCTAATAATATCAACCTGGTATTATTCCGTTCGTCGGTCTTCTTTTCTTTTTTGATATATACATCATCTCTTTCTGATATTTTAAAAAGATCTATATTGCTTATGATTTGTTCATAAATATTAATTTGAAATATGTTTAATAGTTTTTCAATAAAATTTCTCATATATGGATAATAAAAATTATTGTAAAAATCCCAAGAAGCAATGAAAACAGGGGGGTTTACACCATTCATAAAAGTTTTACCATTTTTATTACTGCTTCCATTTTTTCCTTCTTTATTTTGCTCTTCCTGATCCATACAATCTAAATTTTTACTCAATCCAGAATCGTTGTTTTTATAGCCATATTTCCACTGATTTTGTCCAGTATCATATTTTTTTATTTTGTAATTTTGCTCATTATAAAGGCTACTAGCTAAATAAAAATTTAATTCAAGTTCTGGAACAAAATGTAACAACCTCTTCTTATCCGTTTTAAAAAAAAAGGAATTTTTTACCACATTCCAAATTTCTTTTATGAACTGTTCATAATTTTTTTTTTTTTTTTTTTTTTTATTTATTTCTTTATTTATTTCTTTCTTTATTTCTTTCTTTATTTCTTTATTTATTTCTTTATTTATTTCTTTCTTTATTTCGTTCTCTATTTCTTTATTTCTTTCTTTCTTTATTTCTTTCTCTATTTCTTTATTTCTTTCTTTCTTTATTTCTTTCTCTATTTCTTTATTTATTTCCTTCTCTATTTCTTTCTCTATTTCTTTTTCTTTTTTTTCATCCTGTTCAAATTTATTATAATAAATTTCAATAATATTCGTTGTTGATAAGGTAAAAGATAAGTCCTGTTCTTCTTCTTTCGTGTTTTCATTTAAATAAATATAATACGTATTGCTAATAAATTCATGAACTTTATTTTTTGACAACAATATTTTTTCGCAAATATCAGAATATTTTCCATTTTCCGCATTTTTAATTATATCCTTATTAATTAAATGTGAATTAATAAAAAAAAGATCTTTTATATCAAATAATCTGTGTGAAGTTAGCTTTTCTTTATTATTTGCATTAACTTGTTCATCAATAAATTCTTTTAGTCTAACCCCAAATGAGTCAATTGTTTCCTTGTTACTACACGCAGTAACGATTAGTAAATTAATGCATATATTGGAGTTAAATTTTTTTTCCACCTCAACATTATTCATGTTATTCCCATTTTTGTACACATTTTGGACAAAATTACTGGAACTTCTTAACCTTTCAGATGGAATATTATACCTTTCATAATTATTTATAGAATATATAATTATCACATATACAATAAGGGACAATGCATAAAATATGATGCAATAAAATCTTGAATTCATATCTTATTTTATAATTAAAATTTGGCTGCCTTACTATTTTCTTCCTGATGCCATTTATATTGTCACTAGTTAGGAAATACATGCACACACGCGTATGTGTTGTAATTACATGTGTGTATGGTATTTATATATATATATATATATATATATATATATATATGTACATGTATGTGCGTATGGTACTTTTATATATACACATGTGTGCGTATTGGCTTGTGTATACATGCACTGTTAGCTCACCATGACCGTAAAAATCAAGGGTTGTAAAAATAAAAAAATATTTTTTTAAATAAAATTTTCTGCAAATGGATATCCTTCCACCAAAGGATTGGAGTTCTTTTTATTGTAATCTCTGTATTCTCGCTTCCATAAAATGTAAAAGTACAGGTAACGAAAAAGATTATTGAAAAAGCCTTTTCACATATGGCATTTTGCATTGGTACTACCGTAAAACTATGTTCATTTTTAAACCTCCTTATTAATTGAGGTAAATTAGCATTATATTAAACATTTAAAAAAAAAAAAAAAAAAGGACTTGCGAAATTTCCGGATTGCACTTGTGTATGCCAATTGGGATTTTATTATAGTTTTTGTTTTTGTTTTTGTTTTTATTTTTATATTTTCTATATTTTGTTTTTATTTTTTGTTTCTATATTTTGTTTTTATTTTTTGTTTTTATTTTTTGTTTCTATATTTTGTTTTTATTTTTTGTTTTATTTTTTGTTTCTATATTTTGTTTTTATTTTTTGTTTTTATTTTTTGTTTCTATATTTTGTTTTTATTTTTTGTTTTTATTTTTTGTTTTTATTTTTATATTTTCTATTTTTTAATTTTTTTACTTTTTATTTTTCAATTTTGCTATTTTTTTTTTTTTTTTTTTATGCCTTCCTTTTTGAACAGAACGAACAAGTGCCATTTAAAATGCGTATTACCATGCTTATTATGTGTTTATAATATAATATGTTAACGTGTGGACCGGCTTATTCATTTTCTCTTGTTTTCAGTTAAAATTTACAAAAATTTTAGCATTATGAGTAGTACTAAAAAAACATATATATATATAATTATATTGATAATATTAGTACATATTATCAGTTTTCCCCATTTCGCATACAAAATATGTGTATATGTATTGATCATATTTGCAGTTTTCCCCACGTCGCATACAAAATATGTATATGTATTGATCATATTTGCAGTTTTCCCCATTTCGCATATCTTTTCTGCGCTTTTTAAAATATCTCCATTTTAATATTAGAACAGGGATAATAATGACCTACTTAGTACATCAATACGCATGTGTGCTGACAAAAAGACCATTTAATCTTACATTTTTTACGTAGAATGACAAAGATTTAAAGATGCACATATTCTTATATGTAAACATGCACTTTTTTTTTTTTAAAATCATTATTTAACTGAGAATTATATCGTACACACACTTTCCATTTGTGCTACTTCATTTTCTCTGTAATATATTTAAAACAATTAATTATTTTTACCTACGTACTTAATCAACTTGAAGATCTTTAAGCACAAATTTTTTCATATTTATTTTATTTTTTAATATATATATACTAGTTGTGTGTTTCCCTTCGTCCTGCATAATTTTAATTTTTTTTTTTTTTTAAAAAAAAGACAACATAAGACACAAAAATAAGAAAAAAAAAAAAAAAAAAAAAATATATATATATATATATATATATATATATATACATATATGATATAGTCGATTTAGATTCTATAACTTTTATAAGCATTCGTTTCTATGATAACGTCCTTTAAACAAGTATAAAAAATTAAATTTCTTTTTTTATATGTTATATAACGGAAAATTTTTAATTATTGTCTTTTTCTAAAAATTTTGATATAACGCAGGTGTTATACAAATATAGCTCGCCCCTTAAAAAATATTTTTTTACATAATTAGTATTTTCAAAAATGGGAGTAATGGGAATAGCACTTTGTAGTTAATATACATGCAAATGTAAGTAGGTACGTATGTACATATGCCTGTATGGGTTTACACATTCATATAAATATATAAATATATATATATATATATATATATATATATATATACATATGCTTTACAATTAGCGATTAATTATTTTTTCCCCTTTTTCCTCTTCTCTTATACCGTTTTGCGTTAATATAAAATTATAACTAATTAAATGCTTAATTGCACACATTTCAAACTAGGCATTAACAAGTGAACAATTTATATAATAAAAAAAATAAATGCCTGATGTTCTTTTTTATGTGTTCAGCAATAAAAAGTATTAACATTAAAAATTATTCATTAGCGATTATTCATTAACGATTATTCATTAACGATTATTCATTAACGATTATTCATTGTCGATTATTAATTATCAATTATTCATTAGCGATTATTCATTAACACTTTAATTAACATTTTAATTAACAATTTGTACACTGTACGAACTTACGGCATTTGCTTGGTTAGTTATATAAGCTTAGGGTATACATAAACGAAACGTTCATGTACATATATATATATGTATATATGCATATACGTATACTTACATTAAGTATAACTCATATAATATATTACAGAGTGTACTTTTTTTCTCTTTTTCCATAGTGGAATTATTCCTGCTTTGCATTTCAGTTTTCATTTCTTCTGTATAACGTCAGCTATTACTTAGTACTATTATATATAGTCCTTCTTTCAATTTTTTTCTTTTTTTTTTTTTTTTTTTTTTTTTTTTTTTTTTTTTTTTTTTTTTTTTTATTTTTTCACTTTACTCTTTTTTTCATAGTTACTAATATATTTTTTTTTTTTTTTAAATCCTATTACAGCAATTTGAATTTATTTTGCAAAAAGCTTAGTATGTTATATTATAAGCATATCACTATTAATAATTATAGTAATTATAATAATAGTATTGATAAAAAAAAAAAAGAAAAAAAAAAGAGTCGTGTTTTCTACTATCATTGAACTTCTTTCTTTCTTTCTATTTTTTTCATGTTCATTTGTCAGTTTCCTTTTTTCGGCAAAAAATATAAAATATAACAGAAGTAATTGCATATATATATGTATATATAAATATATAGTATATTATATAATATATATTATAAATATTGATTATATATATATATACAAATATTTACTCATATATTTAATATATAAATACATAGCTAATCATATATGCAGTATATTATTATATTATGCATGCAATGGTTGAAAATCCACAGCGAACGAAATTTTTACAGTTCAAATATGAGAACAAATTTTTGCTTACATTTTACGTACATTTTTTTTTTAATACCATGTTACATTACTAAATTTACAAATTATTGATAAATATACATTCATACTTATTATATACATTTATGTACATATATACATAAAATGTTACTGAGAAAATTTGTAAATTTTACAAAAAGGTTAAAAATGTTAACACAAAAAACAAGGGTACCATTTTTTCATTTTATATGGTTTTCATAAAAAAGATATATTATAATTATTATTGTATATACATAAAAATATAAAAAGTTAACATATATATGTATGGTGCAACTATTGTACAATATTTGATTATACCACATATATGTGTTATAATGTAATATACATAAAATGTATAATAATATATATATATATATAATATATATATATAATATATATATTCATATTATATGTATATATAATAATAAATAAAAAAAATTGAACTATTTTGAATACAAACAAAATTGCAAAAAAAGCGGTTTTCTTTTTTTTTTCATTTTTTTTTTTTTTTTTTTTCTTTTTTTTTTCTTTTTTTTTTTTATTTTTTTTCTGAATTTTCAGAATTTTTACCTGAACAAGCAAGCTTTAAAAACGTGAATTTTGGCTGTTTAAAAAAAAAAAAAAAAAAATGAACTTATGTATATATATATATATATATATATATATACGTATAATTCATGTACCACTTAAATATTGTAAATTATGTACAACAAAAGTATATGTAAATTTCATGTTTAATACATGTATAATTTATGTACAAATATATTATAATTTTTTGTACAATTATATAATCGTTACTTACGTGGAGAGAGTATATACATATATGTATACATATATACATATATATGTAAATGTATGTATATTTTTAGCAAGGGTGGTTTTAAAGAATAGAATAATTTTTTGATAGAAAAAATTCCTTGTAATATAAACTGCGACATTTTTAAAAACGCGTGTATAATATTGAGGACCCCATATGTTCATTTAGTTTTGAAACATTTTTGTAAGTACCGAAATTCATTAGTTGTGCATCCGAATTGTATACATAAATTTAAAATATAAATTATTTGACAAAGTTCATACTTGTTACAACAAACTTCAAGAGAAAGGCGAGCAAAATTGAAAGCAAAAATAGAAAGGGGTATATATATATATATATATATATATATATTTATATATACATAGCAGTACATACGTGTATTCGCCCAGCTTTTACACCGACAAACGCGTGCGCACTTGTAATATTAAGAAATGTACAACCAGAACGGAAGAGAAAATAATACTGGTGCAGGTGGGGCCCCTACTGGGCAAAGTTATGGAGCTGTTTACAACCATGGATCATACAACTATAACTATGGACAAGGAAAAGTAAACAATGAACAAAAGGGTTATTACTATGACACTCCAGGTACTGCTACAGCAGCTAATGGTGGATTGTACGATGAATATTCACTAAATGAATTTTCTTCAACAAAGATTAGACATGGTTTCATTAGAAAAGTATATTCGATCTTATCTATCCAACTCCTTATTACCTTTGGATTTTCCATATTAGCAGTTTTACATAAACCTTTTAACGCATTTATAATTACCAACTATACTTTGTTTTTTGTGTTGGGTATATTGTTAAGTTTACCTATAATGATTACTTTAGCTTGTTCACCATATATAGCCAGAAAATACCCAACTAACTATTTTCTATTACTGTTAATAACGATCGGAATGACATTAATTGTTACATTAGCTAGTGCAAGAACAAATTCAGAGATTTTTTTTTATGCATTTGGAACAACGTCAGTTGTAGTTGTTGGGTTAACCATTTTTGCTTTTCAAACTAAATGGGATTTCACTGGGTGGTACGTTTTTCTTTTTATGGCATTTTTAATATTAATAGTCCTTGGTATTGTAGGAATTTTTGTCCGAAGTAAAATTTTCAATTTAGTTTTTGCAGGAATTAGTGCTTTTCTTTTATCCATCTCAATTATTGTTGATACCCAACTTATTATTGGAGGAAAACATAAAAAATATGAATTTTCAGTGGACGATTATATTTTTGCTACGTTAGCCTTATATATGGACATTATTAATTTGTTTCTTTCCATATTATCAATTTTTTCAAATACAGAATGATGTAATAATATTATTGTATATACAGTTATTAGCAGTAGTTTTCTTTCTTTTTTTCATTTTTTTTTCCCTTTTTTTCCTTTTCCCTCCTTTTTTTTTTTGCGTTTTAGAATATAATTAAAAGTTTAATTTTTAATGTATAAGTATAATATATTTTCCAGTTACAGAAAAAAAAAAAAAGAAAATAAGCGAACAGAAAGAACAGAAGAAAAAAAGAATATGCATGTATGTATGTATATATATATATATATATATATATATATATGATATGATATGATATGATATGATATGATATGATATGTGCTTCTAATACATTGCAGTGCTTTTTAAAATAGCTTAACATTGAAAAATGATGTCATTTTGCTTAATGTTTTTCCGTCCTTTTTCTATGCCCTACTGCTCTTAAAAGAGCGGAAAAAGAACAGTAGGACAAGCACAAAGTTTAGCAGTTTATGTGTATATAAATGTGAACGGCCGAAAAAATGAGAAGACTATATATTGTAGTAGTTATCTTTATGAACAAGTCATATTTAATATAATCTGTTCAGAAAATTCGGACATTTTTTTTTTTTTTTTATCTTATTACTTTAGACAAAGTTACAAATGGGTTTGTATGTATATATATATATACATATACATATACATATACATATACATATACATATACATATATATATACATATACATATATATATATATATACATATACATATATATATACATATATATTATATATATATACCTAGAACTATTTTTCCTTTTTGCTTTTCAAAAGACACTTCCTTGTTTAAAGAATACGAATATTTCATCCCACATTTTCATTCGTCACTTCTTTAATTTTTTTGTTATAAAAAAAAAAAAAAAAAAAAAAAGTTTACTCTGTAGAAGAAAAACGTTTTGACAGTTTCTTTTTCGGCCGTGTGATTACCCGCGCACATACACAATGGCGAACAAATACATAGACATTTTTAATGAAGCAGTCAAATGTGCACTTAAAAGACAGAAATATTTATTTTCGCTCAGTAAACATTTGACCATTTTTAGCGGTAAATAGTCGAAAAATTTACAAGCATTTCACTTAAAAAAGATCACAAAAAAAAGGCGCAAAAAAGTACAGACAAACACACAAAAAAAAAAAAAAAAAAAAAAAAAAAAAAAAAAAAAAAAAAAAAAAAAAAAAAAAAAAAAAAAAAAAAAAAAAAAAAAAAAAAAATAAAAAAAAAATAAAAAAAAATAATAAAAAAAAAAAAAAAAAAAATAATAATAAACAAACTGCTAAATTAATTAACATACGTTTATGTACCCGAATGTGTCATCATCAGGGCGATGAAAACAAACATTTTTCCAAAACAGTTACCTCTGACAATCCATCCTTAAAAGGGCCATCTCTAAAAAGTTATGCACCGATTTACGAAATATATCCGCTTAACTTTTCCCAAGTATTTTTAATATTAAATTTAGGGGACTTTTCAACATTTAAAAAACTATTCATATTCTTATATTTATTGTTAATTATGTTGTTGCTATCTACATCTTTAATGTTTTTTGGACCACAGGAATTTTCATTCACCTTGTCTACTAACGAACTTGTATCTATTAATGTATTGACATCGTCCACAATTTTTTTATGACTTATGAATCCTGTGATACAACTACTAGAAGAAGAGGTATTTCTTTTAACCAATTCTGATTTACTGCGTTCACTAAGATATGTTTCATTTTCTTTAGTTTTTCTCAACTTTTCTCTATATTTCCTAAATATTGAATCACCTGAATTCTTTTGTTTTTGTTTGTTTTTGTAGTCTAAGTTTTCGTAACTAATAAAATCTCTGGTTATTTTATTTTCATCTGTGTATAATTCATGTCTTTTCATTTCTTCCTCTTCTCCTTTTTCTTCTTTTTCGACTTGTACTTTTTCCATTTTTTCAGCTTGTCTAATATTCAACAATTTGTAAACTTGATCTTTTAATATATAATATAACTTTTTATACCATGGAAAATTTCTATATTTCGAATTATAATAGTTAAAAAAGGTTGGAAATTTACAACTGCTGATATTATTTTTCCACTTATTTTTTATAATTGTAAAATATTCAAGTGTATCATTTTTCGTTTTCTCAAATTCACAGCAGAGTTTTTCTAGCCAACTTGATTTACTCTTCTTTTTTTTCGTTTCTACATTTTTTGTTAAGTTAAAAACTGTTGCTGATCTGTCCTTTGAGTAGATATAAAAGTCAGTTATCCTTTTCATTTTGCTTAAATGTGTCTCTAGATTGGCAATGTAGTGGAAGCTAGGTACGCAAAGCGGGAAAATTGGACGCGGAGAAATATGAACAGTGCAGAAAAAATAAACTGTGCAGGAAAAATTAAATTGTTCAGAAATAATAAACTGTGCAGGAAAAATTAAATTGTGCAGGAAAAATGGGTAGTAATGACAAAATGAACAACGTAGGAAAAACAAAAAGATTGGACAAAATTAAACCTCCTTTATTTTACTTATATGATGTTGTAGAACCTGCTTTCTAAATAATCGTAAGGAATTAAATTTTTGTATAAAATGACGACTGAAAATATACGTATTACATACTTTTCACATACATACGGGAAAAAAAAAAAAAAAAAAAAAAAAAAAAAATTAGGACATTAAATATACCTTTTTGGCGAACATGTGTATTATTGTCTGTTCATTTTTTTTTTTTTTTTTTTTTTTGTCCTCAAAAACTGGAAATAAAAAAAAAAAAAAAAAAGGCTCTAAAAAATAAGCGCATTTTAAATGTATTTATTTATTTACGGATTAAAAAGCGTATGTTAAATTGTGAAGGTGCAAAGTGGTAAAAAAAAAATAATAATAATAATAATAATACACACATAGGTTAGTAATACATACTGTATAAAACGTAATGCAAAATACACAATATACCCATCCTATACACCAAAAACGATCTGAAGAAATACAAGAATCATCATTCTACATTCTCGATTTTTGGCATTCATGTCTTTGTAAACACAATGTGAAGTTGAATTAGTTCATCATATAGGTTTGCAAAGAGTTCAGTTGTGCTAACAAAAATAAATATCCTTGTAATAATGCACACAAAGGGATATATTAGCAGCTTTCTTTTTTTTTTTTTTTTTTGTTTTTTTAATATACGGATTATTTAAATTATATATACATATATATATATATATATATATATATATATATATATATATATATTGGAAGAGCTTTTATTGTGTTTTCTTCTTTTTTTCTTAAAAACGTACTTTTTTCAATATAGCTAAATTAGTTTTTCCGCGTTTTTCTGCTTTTTTTTTTTTAAGTCTTAATTGTAATTCATGCAACACATGGAAGGCATGAAAATAAAGAATGTTGGAGTACTTTCCCTCATTTTCCTTTCCAATTTTTTGCATTTTCTTTTTACTTCTTTTATCGACTTCACGATTTAAAACGATATCGATATAAATACATAATTTGAAGAATTAAATAAGTCCATAACTGCTACTCAACTGTAATTTTGTTCTCACTTAATAACATTCTATTTTTTTTAGCAAAAAAATAAAACAATAGCTGCACGACATAGAATAATGCGCATTAATGAAACGTTACGATATAAATAAAAAAAAAAAATAATGAACTATACTAATAAAAAGATAAAATTGTGCAACTGTTCATAATAATAAGTAATACCACCACATAATGTCCTATTATCATCATATCTATGTATATATATATATATAAATATATATATAAATATATATATATATATATAAATATATATTTATATATATGCACTTCCTATGAAGCCAAAGATTTAATTTCTTGTAAAAAAATAAAATTAACAACTGGAAAGAATTTATTTTTGCTGATTAATACTACATTTTGTGCTTTATAAAACGATAGTGAATTGAAAAGAAAATATGCAAGGCTTACTGAAAAAAAAAAAAATACTACTGCAAATGCTAATAATAATACAAGTAATAGCGAGATTAAATAGTTTATGGTAGTAAGCTATTTTTACATTTTAATGATTTTATACGATCGTATAGCACATGTAATGTAAGCATTTATATATATATATATATATATATATATATGTACGTATATCTATAAATGTATGTATATATATATATAAATGTATTCATATATATAAACGTATGTATATATATATATAAATGTATTCATATATATAAACGTATGTATATATATATAAATGTATGCATATATATAAATGCATGTATGTACGTTTGCGTATTTTTGTATATATTAGATAAAAATGCAAGGCAAAAAAAAAGCGCAGTAGTTTTCATCATTTATTTATGCGTAAATATACAAGTGTTTCCTCCCTTTGTTGAAATTAAAATGCGGTAAACAGTGTTTTAACGTGCTACAGCAGAACAGCGTCTTCTATTATTTTAATAAAAGTAGAGGCCCTCACCACTTTTTTAAAGTATTTTTTTCTTTTATTTTTTTCAAAAAAGGAGGAGTTATCCCTATTTGCGTGTTTGCACGTTCTGATAATTTTTACATTGTTTTGCAGAAGTACCGCCATTTTATTCTTTTTTTTTGCAAAATCTTTGCTATTTTTTGGCTATTGTTTTTATACTTTTTTTTTTCCATTTTTTCCATTTTTTCCATTTTATCGCGCCTTTTTTTTTTTTTTTTTTTTTTTTTTCATTTTTGTTGTTCTCATAGTTATAGTGAACCATGTCCTTTTTAAAAATTGTGTATTTGATCGTAATGCCGTTAGGAATAATCCTACTGATGTCTTGTTTACTAAAAATAAAATTACTTGTAAAGTTTAGCTATTCTTTTTGTAGAAAGCAAATAGGAGATACACCCATAAGAATAGTAACAGTAATACTAATTTTAAATTTTATGTTATTTATTACTGAATCCTATAAATTGAGATATGGCGTAAACCAAATACGAAATCCGAACGACTTGATGCCATCCATATCATCGGAATATTTTAAAATATACAAATGGAGGCATGAGAGGAACTGGTGGATTGGCTTATCAAATTTATGTATATGGTTAATGTTATGGAGGTCAACAGGAATTATTAATCATTATATTAGGTATCTAGATCAGAGGAAAAAGCAGATGAAACTTTTGTAAAAACAGAAAGAGATACTACTACTCCTTCTTTTTAATTTCCCCCTCGTCATTTGGTTCCACCATACATTCATTTTGACGCAGTCATACACTCTCATATTTTTTCGCCCCACAGTTTGTTTATTCGAACTTTATTTCCAGCAGTTTGTTATCCAGTAGTTTGTTATCCAGCAATTTGTTATTTCATATTGTGTTATCCCATAATTTGTTATCATTTAATTTATTCACCCTCAATTTATTCACCCTCAATTTATTTACCCTCAATTTATTTACCCTCAATTTATTTACCCTCAATTTATTTACCCTCAATTTATTTTACTCCTTTTTTATTTAAATGCCCAAGTGCTAACAAATTGCACATGAGTCATACTAAGTCACATAGGCTACTTCCCAACTCGTTGGAACATACAACATACAACATAATACATACAACATACAACATAAAACATACAACATAAAACATGCAACATAAAACATGCAACATAAAACATGCAACATAAAACATGCAACATAAAACATGCAAGATGTGTATCTAATTTCATAAAAAATTTTACACCATTATAATATATCATTTTTTTGTATTTTCATATAAATTTTTTTTTTTTTTTTTTTTTTACTTCATATATTGTATGTATATATACTATTTTTTTTTTTTTTTTTTCGTTAACAGTTCTGTCTATATTTGTATATATTTGTTTACCTTTATGCGTATACTAATGTTCAAACATATTACTAGCCATAAACTTACAACAACTTTACAGATTAAAAAAAAAAAAAAAAAAAATTCCCTTATTTAGTAAACTTCCCATATGTATATGTGCATACATGTATATCTTATCATATGCCATATTTCCATAACGTCGAAATGTAGTTTAATAATAACTGCTATTAACATTTTTATTTCATTTTTGAATTCCCACTCTTGTTATATCACCTATGCTACAAGACTGATAAGTTATTCATCGTTTGCTCAATGTAGACCATCTCACATATGGCTAATCATGTATTATCATACGCATATAGATATGAAGAAAAAAAAAATGTACCTATGGTAATTCGTTATGATTGTTCATTTTATCTATACACAAAATTGCTTAACTGAAATTTAAACAAAAAAAAAAAAAAAAAAAAAGGGCAAATGTAAAAACATAAGTAAAAACAAAAATTAAAACAAAACATAGCATGGCATAGCATAGAACAGCATATGTACAACAATGTCTCAGAGAAATGGCCAAACAAAAATACCAAATTGATATAAAAGCCCAAACGCGCGCAAAAGATGAAAAAAAGGTTGGCAGGAAAAAGATAGACAAATGCATGTACACTTAATTCCATCCCATAAATATGGCCTACTTAAAAATACGCAAAACATGGGTAGTTATTTAGGGGAAAAGCAAGGCAACTAAATTAGCACAAAAAAATAAAATAAAATGAAGTAAAACGAAGGTAAAACTTAATAAAGTAAAATGAAGAAAAGTAAAACGAAGTAAGGTAAAAGTTAATAAAGTAAAACGAAGTAAGGTAAAAGTTAATAAAGTAAAATGAAGAAAAGTAAAACGAAGTAAGGTAAAACATAATAAGGTAAAATGAAGAAAAGTAAAACGAAGTAAGGTAAAACATAATAAGGTAAAATGAAGAAAAGTAAAACGAAGTAAGGTAAAACATAATAAGGTAAAATGAAACAAATGATGATCGCAACAGGAGCGAGACGATTCACGGTATACGCACAAACGTGTGTATGCACACATGCTATGTGCGATCGGGTAAACTACTTCCTCTGTTCTGCTACCGAAGGAACCATAGACGAATAAGGAACGGTATTTGAAGAAATTGGATTGATGTTATTTCCATAGTTCGGGAAGTGCATGTGTGACATACCCATCATCATGCCCTGAGGAGGGGGTACAAAATTACCTTGGTTTTGATGAATAGTCTTGTTATCCTGATTATTGTTCCTTTGGCAGTTGTTCCTTTGGCAGTTGTTCCTATGATTATTGTGCCTTTGATTCTTATAGTCTCGAGTATTATAGCCTTCACTATGATTATAACTCGCAGTGATATTAGTACTTCCACACGCTGCAACAGCGAGGGTGTTATTGTGCGTTTGGTCCTGCAACGTGATCATCAAATTGCTCCCATTTAATTCCAACCCGTCCTTATACTTCTCTGCAGCATTTTTTGCAGATAAAGGATCCGCATATGAAATAAACAACTTAGAATCCTTGGGTATCATTTTAAATGATTTTATTTCTCCAAATTTTTTAAAACATTCCCTGATATTTATTTGACTAACTGATTCGTTAATTCCATGAATACAAATTTTATTTTTTGTAAAATTATCATCTGTATATTTGTTATTATATTTTTTTAATATTTTTTCTGCTAACACATCGTTCTCTCCTGTATATCTACTTTTTATATTTTGATTAAATAAGGATTTATCAAAATGTATTTCTTTATGAAGATATGGACATTCATCACCACGATTACATGCATTTTTCCTCCAAAAACTACATACACGTGCCATATTTCTTTTAAAATATGGATCATATCTTTTCAATTTTGACAAATCCATATTTATATGATTCATTTTATTATATGTATTTGATGATAAATTTTTTTCCATTTGTTCTAGGAAAAAATTTTTATTTGTTTCATTTTCTGGTAACGTAATACTCGTTTCAAGAAATTTGTCCCGAACTTGTACAGGTAAATTATATTCTAAATCAAATAAACATGTTTGGCATACATTTTTTACTTTTGCACACATATTACAAATAACTGTTTGTTTATATCGAGCCTTCTCACCTGGTTTCCATCTAAAATGAGTAAACACGTTTTTACATATTTTACATTCTTTTCCATTCTCTTCTCTTATTAATCGAACATATGGATTTTCTCCTAAGCATGTTTCACATAAAATTGGCAAATCGCAGTTCTCATAACCCTGCTTTTTAACATCCGCCCGAATATTATGCCCAAACCTATCCATCTTCTCTGCCACTTTCAGTCGAATGCGATTACGAGGTCATTTACATGTACATAAATATATGCATATAAATGTATAACCATATATGCGCATGATCATATATGCGCATGATCATATATGCGTATGATCATATATGCGTATGATCATATATGCGTATGATCATATAAGCGCATGATCATATATGCGCATGAACACATAAACGCATGAACACATAAGCGCATGATCATATAAACGTATGCGCATATAAGCATATGATTATATAAGCGTACACTTACATAAAGAAATATATACATATAACATACATATATATTGTGCATACACTACATGTACTGCATATATTGCCTATATCGCTTATATACCTATGGAGCAATCTTTTCGATGTATGGTTACCCCTATCTTTATTTTTGTTTTCCCACCATATTTTGCTAATTTAAAATCATTATCACTCTGACTTCTCCTTTGTTTCAGCTGTTATATGTACTTAATGTAAGCTGAGAAATGAATTCCGCGTAAAAACAAATTAAAAGTCGAAATGGAACATTAAACTTGCATAAAAAATTAAAATAAAAATAAGCGATTATTTTTACGTAAAAAGTGTACATATGTACATAATATTAACGAACTATATTTAAAAAAAAAAAAAAAAAAAAAAAATCTATATATATATATATTTATATATATGTACATTTTTTTTTTTTTTTACAAATAATTTTATACCCTATTTTTATCCCTTATTTTTTCGACGAAATAAATATATGGGAAGTAGGCAGAACTTTGATTTTTTTTTTTTTTTTTAAAACGTAAATTTGCTACTTCATTCCTTATATTCGTTTTATCCGCTGCAATACATCCAATTCATTAACTTTCATCCAATACATCCAATTCATTAACTTTCATCCAATACATCCAGTTCATTAACTTTCATCCAATACATCCAGTTCATCAACTTTCATCCAATACATCCAGTTCATCAACTTTCATCCAATACATCCAATTCATTAACTTTCATCAAATACATCCAATTCATTTTGTTTTACTTCCCTTTAAATGCTCGAATTGTCATTTCATCATCTTGTACATCAAAAGGGGTCAAACGTGCGCCCACGAAATTTAATTTTTTTAAATTTAAAAATACAATATTTTATGCTATTATTTTTTAAATATATAAATAGGCCAAAAAAAAAGTTTTTTCAAGTATGTAAAATGTAAATGGTCAATGGGGGAGAAAAATCAGATTTTGGAAAAGATAGTTAAACAAAAAAAAACGAAACAAAATAAAATAAAGTAAAATAAATAAATGCGAAACCAGTTAATGCTATGCAAAACTCAACAAGATATAATATAACAAAATAATACTAAATATAGCTGAATAGCGCTCAATAACGCCAAATCAAATTATTCAAAATTATGTACATATGAGGAAGTAATTTGCCCCAGTTTTAAAAGCTGCTTTTTCGTTTCCTCAATAGGCATATGCCTATTTTAAAAAGGATCATACACTTGCACTTACAAGTTGTAAATGTTGGATTATTACAATTGTTTTGTTTGCTGCGCTTTGTTAGTAACTCAAACATCACAATAAGTACACACACAAACACACGCATATATATATATATATATATATATGTACAACCTTCACCCATACATACATGAATATATACCAATATACATGTCAACTTATGCTCCGTATCGGTGGCTTTTTTGTGCATTCACAGCGGTGTATCGCCCTATTTTTTCTCATTTCATATTATATTGACCATTTTTAGACCATTTACAAAGAAAAGAGTTGTGCATGAAAGAAAGTACATTTACTAGAAGTATACCTCACATTTATGTTTAACTGTTACATATGAAATGTATTTAAAAACTTTTTTCAAAAAAAGAAAAGAAAAGAAACGTTTTACAGTGATGCAATTCTATTTTTTACAATAAAGTGTTAAACATATAAATATATATACATATTAGTACACATACATATATATATACATATTAGTACACATACATATATATATACATATTAGTACATACATATATATATACATATACATATATATACATATTAGTACACATACATATATATATACATATTAGTACATATACATATATATATACATATTAGTACACATACATATATATATACATACTGTGTTAAGCGCGCGGAGGTTTCATATGTTGTAAATATAAAAGGGTAAATGGAAAAAGTAAAGCATTAAAGCATCTGCCTTTTCTAGGCCATATACATATACCGATATGAATGTGTATGCGCATTTACTTCCGTTTATGTATGGCGGCAAAATAGCTGCTATTCCACGTAAGCGCCCAGATTGATACTACTTCTTCCTAAAGATGGACTGGACCCAAATTCTCTTCATTTCTAAATGTCTTTTCCTATTTTTAACAATCCTGGTTATATATTTATTCTGAACTTCTTCAAACAAATCATTCTGACAGAACAAATCATGCAAATATTCAGTTGTAAAAAAGTAAACAAAAGTTTTATCCCCTCGCACGTAAAAATTTTCTGATATTTTTTTTTCTCTTTTATTAGCAAATCGCACTTGCGTTAAATCATATAAACCGTAATCTCTTAATAAAACATACCCTCCTTTTTTTAAATACTTATAACAATTATTAATTACTTTAATCATTTTATCTGGCTGCACAGATGATAAGACATAAATAAGCAAAATAACATCTACTGTTCCAAAGGTGCACACATTTGTTGAAGATTCTTCATCAACTGTTATATCTACTACACATGCCTTAAGCAAATTTCCCAATTTTTTATAACTCTTCATTTCGTACATATGACTGCAATTTTCACTCTGTTCTGATGTACTGTGATCATCGATCAAATAAACGTCATAGCTACTACCGTTTGAGAAATGATCTTCTATAATCTTACCATTCAATATATGCTTATCCGTCCATTCAACATTTTGATGCGTCTTTTCAGTATTCTTTTCATTCTTCTTTTCAATCTTCTTTTCATACTTCTTTCCATACTTCTTATTATCTCCTACAAGTGCTTTATGGCTATTCATTAATACATCGGCTGTCTCCCCAACTACTTGAACTTCTTTTAATTTATTGTTCCTGTTTACAATACTTTTCCATTTATCATTCAAAATATTTATTGCATTTTTTGAAAAATCTATACCTATGAAATTAAAATCTTCATATTCTAATAACAGTGGGATTAACGAATTTCCCACACCACATCCAATTTCTAAAATAAGTTTACCTTCACTCTTTGTTTCTGTCTCTTTTAATTTGTCATTACTTTTACTTTCAACTGATGTATTACTTTTACTTTCAACTGATGTATTGCTTTTACTTTCAACTGATGTATTGCTTTTACTTTCAACTGACGTATTGCTTTTACTTTCAACTGATGTATTGCTTTTACTTTCAACGAAAGTATTATTTTCCTTAAAAATGTTATCAAATTCTACTTTTATCCATTTCCTATCTTTAAAAAAATTGCTTTTATAATGATTATAAAATTTATCCCAATTCTTTTTCCCTTCAAGTATCAGTTTTTCCTTTTGATAGTCTCGTAAAACTCTCCTATTATTTTCAATAATTCTCTTCTCATTTTGAACTGCCTCTTCTGAAAGATTAAAATTTACTACAATGTCAGAATCGAAGAAAGGCCTCATCGTGCTGCGGTAAGTTTTTACAGAAAAAAAAGAAAAAAAAAGAAATTAAACAAAAAAATGAAACAAAAAAATGAAACAAAAGAATGAAGCAAAAAAAAAAAAAAAAAAATCTGACCTGTTCATGCGAACTTTTCATAATTTTTCGACAATTCCACCTGTTAACCCATTGTACGTATATATATATATGTATGAAATTTCTTTTTTTTTTTTTTTCCCAATTTAGCTAATTGTTACAAAAAATTTTGATGGCCACAGAAGATATATATTGTTGCACGAAAGGTTAAAATGAATAACGAAGAGAAAGAAAAAGAGAAAGAAAAACAGAGAGAGAAAGAGAGAGAGAAAGAGAAAGAGGAAATGTAAATGGAAACAGGAATAGGAATAGGAATAGAACAAAATTAAAATAATTACACATCGGTACGTTGCTGAAATGAAAGTTACATACATACGATAAGAACGAGTAGCAAACTCGAATACTTTTTTTTAAATATTTTCATGTATTCCTTGGAATACGTATCAAAATAGTTGTATGATGCGCTTATGCAACAATGCATACAATTTTTTATCTATTTTTCAGTCCACTTTTTTTTCTGCAAAATTGTAAAAACGTGGGTAAATTGGATTGACAATAGTTAGTCTTTTTTATTCTAGCTACAAAATACGCAAACATGTAAATTTTACAGTATTATATAACCATATGTATTCAAACACGTATCTACGTATTCATTTTAAGGCTGATATTGTAAAGCAAAGGAGGAATATTTTAAGTATAACAGAACGAAAAAAAGAAAAAAAAGATACAGCATTAACACATAGCAATAATAATAAAAAAAAAAAAAAAAATGCAGCTATAAAACAGGTTTTGCAAAAATATCATAGAACATGCACTTATGTATCATATTGTTTTGTTCCAATATGTTTTGTTTCTTTTCATTTTGCTCCAGTTTGTTTCGCTTTTTTCTGTTTAGTTTTTTCCCCCAGTTCTTTATATATATACCCTTTCACAAAAACTACGTTATTGGAAATATCGGAAGAGTCAGTATCCCGCTGTAAAATTAAAACAGCCTTCTTTTTAATTGTGCATACTAATCTTAATATTCTTATTAAATCCCTAAATACATTATGCTTTTTTATAAAATAAACGGCATAAAGGGAATGTGTGTATTTTTCCTTTGTTACGTATAATAAATAATCAGCTCCATATATATCACCTTGCTTAACAAGATAATTCTTCCTTTCGAAATATATTTTATATTTCAAGTATATCTTTCTATTGGTAATATCACACGAGCGTATGCCCCCCTCTTCATCATATTCTTCATTTTCGTCATATTTATCATTAAGTTTAATAGTGCCATCCCTTTTGCCATTTCGTCCTTTTCTCTTTTTTTTGCAACAGATAAATTGCTCAAAATTTAGTAAATCTGTATTCATTTCTTCAACATATGGTGATATATCATAATCACATTTATTTGAGTTTTTTTCAATACACTCTATAACATTATCATCAACATTTTCTTCGTTAAGCAACAACTCATAATACTCTTTTTTATATTCATATATAATTTTCATTTTTACTCTAACGTTGGAATTTTTCCATTAGCGAATGAAGAGGGGTAGGTACAAAACTCGCCCATCTTTCTAATGGACTTATATTCATACATACATGTGTAAGTTCGTACATATATATATATCCGAGTACTTATGCGACCGTTCTGTGTTATCCCATTAGTTTTTTAACATATCGCAGAAGAAACTCCATTTAACTCTCTTCACATTTTCACAAAACTTATGCACATTACTATTTAATTAAATCAAGAAAAGCATTATTTTTATAGCATATAAGGGGCGAGAAATATTTATATTAATTCATTGCTTTATTGCCTTATGGCTTAATTACTTTATTCGTTTCTTTTTTTCTTTTTTTTTTTTTTTTTTTTTTTTTTCACACATTGCATATGATTTAATAAGTACATAGTGTACTCCTTTTCCTTTTTCATTTAATCAGTTTATTTAAAATATTGTAAAGCGGGGAGATATGTTCATACGCGTTGGGGTTCAGTTCATGCATTCATGAATACATTGTATAATGTACATATATATACGTATGTTTTTGTAAGTAAATGCCCAAACAGATATTTTGGGGCGTGGGAAAAAAGGGGAACAAAAAAAAAAAAATAAAATAATAAAATACGATAATATAAAAACATGACCATACAAACATTTTACCATATTACCATACAAACATTTTACCATATTACCATACAAACATTTTACCATATTACCATATTACCATATAAACATTTTACCATATTACCATACAAACATTTTACCATATTACCATATTACCATATAAACATTTTACCATATTACCATACAAACATTTTACCATATTACCATATAAACATTTTACCATATTACCATACAAACATTTTACCATATTACCATATTATCATACAACCATATAAACATTCAACCAAATGCTCGGTTAGGTAGTAGCAGTGTACCGGACTGCGGGGAGCTCGAAACGTGCACTTGTAGTTATGTGCCCCAGTGGCATAGGTACGCCCCGTTGCGCTTGTTTGAGCAAACAACTTTTCTTTTCTTTTTTCCCTCATCGGAAGCGCGGGGCATAAAAGCGGTAAGGCGTGTTTCCTTTTAAATTCTTTACAGTATACCCATCAATATTTCTATATGTTGATACGTACTTATTTTCCAAATTTCTTATACACTTTAATATATTTTTTTTGGCATTAATTAAAGTATTATATCGTTTTTGATTAAGTTCACTTACTTTTTTTAATTTTTTATCGTCTGTTGATAATATTTGTTTCTGTTCATTTTCATTAAATATTTCATGGGAATTATTAAAAACATATCTTAACGGTACACATATACGAAAGTTGTTAATAATTTTATTAATTTTTTTTAATTTCTTATAACAATAATTTACTTTTTGATTTAATAAACCTCTTTTATTTTTTAATTTTATTTCCTCTTTTAAAACTTTTTCTTCTTTTATTAATATATTATCATTTTCTTTTATTCGTGAATGAACCATACCTGTATGAAATTCATCAGGGTTTTTCCTCATAATTTTTTCCCTCAACACATTTTCAATTTTTTTTTTTTTCTTGTATATTTCTCTTCTTTTTTTATAGTCAACCTTTTTTTCAATTTCTCCCAAATGTAGTCTATTCTTTGATTGCCCCCTTTCCAGGTAGCTCCTCCTCGGAATTACATTTTTGTAGCTCGACATCTTCGTAGGGAAAACCCCTTCTCCACAGTGGTCACTACTGCTAGCTCACGCACAAATGGGACTGGCCGCTGTATGTAAATATGTATGTGCGTACATATATCAATACAGACATACATACGCGAATGTATGGATGTATGTACGTATGTGCATATGTCGTTAATTAGGTACGTGTACGCACGTATGAATGTACTACTTCTCCCTCACAGAATCTGTTCTTGTAGCAAACCCGCTTGCCGATTACACAAGCCGCTTAAAGCCGTGTGATATACTTATTATATATACATATATATGTATATATATGCCCCCTTAATTGTTGCCTTTCTCTTGTAATAAAATAAAAAAAAAAAAAAAATTAAAAAATTAAAAAAAGTTTCGCATAAATTGCTTTATTTTTCATAAACCTTAACACTAAAACAGTTTTACTTATATACCCTCCGTTTGTAAAAAATAAAAAATTTTAATTTTTTTAATTCGTACATCAACATATATCAACATATATCAACATATATCAACTTATATCAACATATATCAACATATATCAACATATATCAACTTATATCAACATATATCAATATATCAACATATATCAACATATATCAACATATATCAACATATATCAACAACAACATATATCAACATATACATATATCAACATATATCAACATATATCAACATATATCAACATATATCAACATATATCAACATATCAACATATATCAACATATATCAACATATATCAACATATATCAACATATATCAACATATATCAACATATATCAACATATATCAACTTATATCAACATATATCAACATATATCAACATAAATATATATGTTTATACTTATATGTATATATAATGCATACATAAAACATGCTCACAAAATACATTCATACCATGTACGCATGAGGATATTGCTCATAACGACACTACAAGAATAATACATGTACGAAAACAGGAAGAAATAAAGGCAGTGAAAAACCAAGAATAAAAAAAAAAAAAAAAAAAAAAAAATTACTATATACATTCAAAAAACAATATTTTTCATTGTAATGCTAAATTAAAAAGTAATAAACGAACACGCAAAAAAAAAAAAAAAAAAAAAAAAAAAAAAAAAAAAATAAGAAGCGAGAAAGTTAAAAAGAAGAATTTTAATTCCTGCTGTTTGGGAGGGTAACACTATGCATATAAGAATATATTCATATATATATGTATATATGTATACATATGTATTTATGCGTGTACGTATGCATGTACTTTTCGCATGTATATACGTAGATACATATATACAGTATGCAATATTAATGGTGCTTCTCTTATATATGGGCTCTCAAAAACCAAATTGTCAGCAATGTTTAATGTATATAAGTAACAGCTAAAAAAAAAAAAAAAAACAGAATAGGAAAATAGTAACATGGCACAGTGGAAAAGAGCGACACGTATACATATATATATATATTTATTTATTTTTGTATATATATATATATTTATTTATTTTTGTATATATATATATATATTTATTTATTTGTATATATATATATATTTATTTATTTTTGTATATATATATATATTTATTCATTTTTGTATACATATATATATATATTTATTCATTTTTGTATATATGCATATTTATCCATATGTGAGGTGCTAAATTAAGGCGTAGGTGCTCCGCCCGTGCCCCCCAGAGTTTGTATTTTAAAAATATATAATCTTCTTCATCATTTTGGAGCACAGCGTAGTAATGCTATTTTTTTTGTTTTTTTTACAAAAATGGTATATTTAAATGAGTCTCTTTGTCAATTATATTGTGCAGCCTGTACCTGTAGGAGGCGTAAATGCAAGTGGCAAGAGGAAGCTGTCTTCTATTTTTCATCCAACCAAACTTACCATTTTTTTGACTTTTTTCATTTTCTAATTACCTGCACACACCCCACCACTTCTATAACGTGCAACTCTTCCGTTTTTAAGTTTCAAAAGATGTAGTCCTATGCTTTGCCTTACTCATTTTTTAACTCTGCACTATGTGGTTCACATACTTAAAGTCTCCCTTCGTACGTCTCATTTTTCACGTTTCACTTTGTACCTCTTACTTCTCACGTGTTACGCTTGCTGCTTTGCTAGGAGCTCCTTGGGTCGTCCCCTCGAGAAGTCTGGATCGATGAAGACAGCTTGGGATTCAATGCCCGCCAAGTTGATGCCTCTCTGAAATTTGAGATAACCTTTATACCCCCATTTATTACCCCAAGTATTTCTTATAATCCAATATTTAACAAGTTTATTATTTTCATCTGTTTGTTCTCCCCATCCAACAATTGCAATTGCATGGTTTGTTTGTTGCCATCCATTAAATCCTTCATTTGGTACATCACATACTTGGTTTTCATTAGTTACAGTATCGTAAACTATATTTTTGTCATTTAGATTATACAAATTTAACAGTTGTGGAGTTGCATTAATAGCTGCTACTATAGGGCCATTCATTAAAATTTCATTCATCATATCATATTCATTTGAGCATTCATAACATCCATTTATGTAATTATAGTTAGAAGCATAGAATATATCATCAGTTTTATTTTTATAATAACCATAAAAATAAGATGAATTATATGTTCCTATATTCATCTTACATTTAACAGTATCATTATTTTCATATTTCATTAAACTTTCTGACAGTATTCCGAATTCATACATATGCTTTCCAACAAGAAAAGGAAACCCACCATCACATCCCTGATTATATGGAGAGCAACTAATAACAGATTGGTATGACAACTTTGGAATATTTATTTTTTTTTTATATTTTTTCCAAGACATTATTTCAAATCGTTTCTCTAATATGTATACACTTGATATGGAATAGCAACTCCCACAGTCTCTCTGTTCATCCACTTCTTCATTAAAATTCTCATCAGTATAGGGATCACCCCATGTAAAATTTTTGGGTAGGGTCAATCGGATTTTCAGGTTTACAATATCTTGCTTGTGGCATCCATATATCTTGTCTCCTATATCTCCGTAAATGTTGGCTATGCAAAAAAAAAAAAAAAAAAAAAAAAAAAAAAAAAAAATATACATATATATAGGTGTACGTATACATACACTTACCCATACATATGTATTTATGTGATATATAATACAAAAAGCTATCGTTTCGGCTTCGCCGGGACAAAGCCATGATACCCTTTAGCCAACTATAGTCCACTAATTTGTTAGCGCATGATTAATCAGCAAAAAAAAAAAAAAAAAAGAAGACTACAATTAAATATGCAATTGGCAAGAGTACTTACCCAAACTCGTTTTTGTCTTTCCATACAATTTTTCTAAGGCTAATCTTATCTTCTGGTAATTAGCCCTCTGTGTGAGGACTGAGAAACTCAGTCCTTTTTCCTCCTCGGACTTGATCTCCCCCCTGATGGGAAAGAAGTAGTTAGGAAGTGGTGGTGAAGCGCCATATACGTAGAAGGGACGTGAATAAATTACAAAAACGATACTACAGAGATCCATGTACAGGCAGTGCACCTGTGTCTATGCATACAAAAATATATGTATATATGTTAATATATGTATATATATGTTTGTATGTTCGTATATAGGAGCCCATATCTCTATTGGTGTGTTCCCCCTTTTTTTTTTTTTACCCCCTTGGGGGCTTCTTACCCAAGGTTGTTGTTATCATGCTCAGGTATTTTCTTCTCGTTATGTATGACGAAAGCTGAAACATCCGTCTTTTGATCCTTTTGTCCATAAAAACAACCCCATTGGAATTTTTTTTCTCTTGTCGTTTCTTCAATTTGTTCATCAAGAACCCACCCAATGTGTGTTTTCGTTGGATCAGTTTTGTAACATCTCGAATCTTTTTCATTTTTATCTGCATGTTCAGAAGTAATGTAAGTACGTAAGCATGTTTTTTTGAAATGTATGATTTAGTGATACAGATAAGCGCGAAATGTACAACAATGTCCAATCGTGATAAACTTAGACAAATGGATACATATATATTTGCTGTTTATTACTTTCTATTGCTTCCGGACAACTTTCACTAGGTCTCTTTTCATATTTAAATAATCCTAATAAAATGGGTAGCACAGAAAAAAAAGAGAGAAAAAGAGAGAAAACGAGAAAAAAAAAAATAATATAAGTGAATTCATGTGCACCTCTATGGGCCGCGCGCAATTTTTCTATGCAAGGTTTTTGCGCATATCCTTATGTATTCATTCATTTTGTGCGCGAACTTAAGTGCTACACATTGACATGCTTTATAGTAATTCGTACCGAAGTATCTTCTTCCCTTTAGTCTTATTTCAAATCCTTCATCGTAGACCATCGTCCTTTGGGAAGTCAAAAAGAAAGAGAAATAAAAAAAATGCTTCTAATCAGTTGAGGCACTGACAACGTGTGTTATATTTTTTCTTTTCTTTTCTTCCACCTACCAGTAGCCGATAATTGCATTATTGTTAACACTTCTTACTGCAAGGTACGTCCACTTATTTCTTGGATTGGTCTCATTTGCAACTTTGATCTTTTCCATTGTTAGCTTAACTAATATTTTATTTATATTTCCATATTTTCTTTTTAAAAATTTTTCGTAATCCTTTAAATCTGTAAAGTTGGTGTTAAAAAGGGGAATACGTCATCTTTAGTACATTTGTACATGGAAAAAAAAAAAAAAATCATAACATAGCATAATAACTTTAGAACAAATGCTACTGCAGCAGCTGCACTATGTACTTCTTTCCTTGTCGATAGTAGTATTAGCGTAATACGAGTATGAGTAGTAACGTAAGCAATAGAGTGAGTAGCAACGGTAGAAGCACCATCAGCAGCAGCAGCAGCAGCAGCGCTAGGGGTAGCAGTATCTCCTACTACTTATCCATACATGCTTTACATGTACATTTTTATTTTTTCATTATCATACGTGAACTGAGGTTTTCCAAATTCCGATTAGGTATACCCCCACCACAGTGTACCGCCCGCTCACTCATCGATTTTGTTTCCTTAATTTCCCACACTCCAATTACATCGCCCTTTAACAAGGAAAAAAAAAAAAAAATAGGAAATGAAATGATACCATAGGAAGAGGCCGGAAGAGAATGGAATAGAAATATATCTCGTTAATTCCGAGAGAGTACTGTCCCAGTATCATTATGCTCAACTTTTTTAAAGTAAGAGTTGAAACCGGTTCCCTCCCTCACACGTGTATGTAACGCGCTAGACGCAACTTCACGTGAACAACGCCTCAAATGAAATTCTACCTAATAGACGTGTATATATGCGGTTAATTATGCGCACTCCCGTCGATTTATATCTTTTTCGACATGTACACGGTTATGCAAAAAGGATTTAAAAAGATGCGTACCATAAGGGCATGTATAGGCAAGTCTCCCTTCGTCAGACAAACCAACAACACAAAAGAAAAGAAAAATAATAAATATTTCATCATTTACTTTGTTAGAAAAAGAGAAAATTTTCAATAGTTACAAAACAAGAACAATGTTTATATTATGCACATAAATGTATAGATATGTATACACTATTTTAAGTTATGAACAACGAAATAAGCACTCTTCGGTATTATAAAATAGAGGAAAAAAAAGGGGAAAAAAAAAAAAAAGAAAAAAAAAAAAAAAAAAAAAAAAAAAAAAAAAAAGAAAAAAAAAAAAAAAATGAAAAAAAAAAAAAAAAAAAAAAAAAAAAAAAAAAAAAGAGATAAAAAAATAAGATGAAAAAATGAGATAAAAATAACGAAATCAAAATAACGAAATCAAAATAACGAAATCAAAATAACGAAATCAAAATAACGAAATCAAAATAACGAAATCAAAATAACGAAATCAAAATGACGAAATAAAAAGAAGAAAAAACTACCCAAGTTATCCCTTAACTTTAATGTTATAGTTAAAAAGACAGCGAGCATTTTTATTTATTATTTTTTTTTTTTTTTGAAAAAAAAGGACTCAACATCAGTTATATTGTAGACAGCTTATATAATTCTCCTTCCCCTTCCCCTCCATTTACAGCTTACTCATTTACTTATTTATTAATACACATTTTTGATTTATTTAAATGGACATTCAATATACCAATTTTTAATGTGTTAACAATATCATATGCAAAATTATCAAGCGTGTTATGTAGTTACACATGAAGATAATTTTTTTTTTTCCTTGGTACATGTTCCACAGTGCTCTCAACTGTTTACTAGGTTTAGGAGTTTTGCATACATAGCTTGACAAACATGAAAGCAAAAAAGAAGCAAAAAAGAAGCAAAAAAGAAGCAAAAAAGAAGAAAAAAAAAAAAAAAAAATAAAGCAAAAAATAAGGAAGGAACAAAAAAAAAAAAAAGAAAGTGAAAAAACAGAAAAGCAAAAAGGCTAAAAAACTATTAACCAGAAAACAAATGTTATGAAAAAGCAAAGCAAATCCAATTGTAGATATATCCCCAAGTTGTCATAGTTTTTTTTTTTTTTCTTCCCCCTTTTTCATGAACAAGTCATATAAATTGTATTTTTTTGCACAAATGTATGTATTTTTAAAAAGTAAAAAAAAAAAAAATTTCGATCGTTTATTTTTTGTTTTTCTTGTTTACATTTACTATAACAAAAAGGTAACTAAACACAGTTGTTATTTGTAGAATATGTTACAACCCCTAGCGATGAAAGGAATAATTTCGATTAAAACAAAACCAGCATTTCCTGTAGGGTCAGAATAAAGTGAGTGCCAATAAGATCCTCCTACTACGATATATATATATATATATATATATATATATATATATATGTACATTAGTATATACATATGTATGTACATATGTATGTACATTTGCATATTTGTGCTTCCCCGTCGCTTAACAAATGATGGACAACATTGTCCTTGTTTTTACAAGCTTTGTAAAAGAAATTTTAAATGGCATGCCTGCTATGGTCGTTTACAAGTGAGTACGTTTTTACCCCACATTTTTAGGTTAAGACAAAAAGAGTACATATGTGTGCTTACATAGACATGCACGTTTACTTGATGCACTATTCACAAAACAAATAAATTAAAACAAAACAATATCGTTAAGCAGCATCTCACTCAGCGAAACATCAAACAAAATGCATGTAGTAATTTTTATCGTAACATTTTAATATTAAAGCAAAATTTAAAAAAAAAAAAAAAAAAAAAAAAGGAAGTATACTTTTGTATGTAAGAATTAGGAAAAAACTTTTGCTAGTATAGTAAACTGTTCACACATAGGTTATATCTAAGTCGTTGTAGAAATCTCTACATGAAGGGAGAATTTCCGCCTTCTTTTAAGTATGCGTGATTGGAGCCTAACAACTATATGTATATACATACGCACGTACTCACATACGTACACTTATATTCTTACATGTATGCCAGTGCAACGTAAAAATGTGTTTCATTATACTAGTGCCATTGCACGCAAAGTTTCTTGTTATATGTAAACTTTTCGTAATATTTTGATGTCCAGACAGAGGATAACTCATTGAACAGTTTGAAAAAATTGACGGAAGTGCGTGGTCTATAACCAAAAATAAAAACAAAATAAAACAAAATAAAACAAAATAAAACAAAATAAAACAAAACAAAACAAAACAAAATAAAACAAAATAAAACAAAACAAAACAAAATAAAACAAAATAAAACAAAATAAAACAAAATAAAATAAAAATAAAATAAAAATAAAAAAAATAAAAGGAAAGGAAATAAAGATATAATTTAACTTCCAAACAATACATAAAAAACGTTTCTAAACCAATTTACTCATTTTTAAAAATATACTCGATACTTGATATTCGATAAAAATTTGTCTTTTTCGGTTTTATATCCTGTCAGAATTTTTTTTTTTTTTTTTCAGTTAATTTGGTTGTCACTCATATTTGTGTGTATGAAATGGCGGCAAAAAAAAAAAAAATATATATATAAATAAAATGAAACAAAATGAAACAAAATAAAATGAAATAATAAAACAAAATAATAAAATGAAACAAAATAAAACGATATAATAAAACGAACTAATAAAACGAACTAATAAAACGAACTAATAAAACAAACTAATAAAACAAACTAATAAAACGAACTAATAAAACGAACTAATAAAACGAAATAATAAAACGAACTAATAAAACGAAATAATAAAACGAACTAATAAAACGAAATAATAAAACGAACTAATAAGACGAACTAATAAAATAGAGCAAAAAAATAGAGTAATATTACAGAATAAAACAAAGACATTAAATACACGCGGTTAAGGCTACCGCGCTTTCAACAAATTTGGTAGTTACCCGTGCACTATTTTTTTTTTATTTATTTATTTTTTTTTTTTTGCTTGTATTTCACTACAAAAAAAAAAAAAAAGTAGTAAACCAAATAAGGGAAAGGGGAGAACATAAATATACATATCACAGATAGGATGCAGATAACGAAGGAAAAAGGAGATCAACCGAACAAAGTCATTACAGAAACGTTTTTGAAGGCTAAAGAGGACAGTGTATATGTCAAGTGTAAAGACGTAAATAATAAACAAACTATTACAAATAAGGAGAATTGTCCAAATGGAAAAATACGTTGTAATAATCTTGAAGGGGATGGAAAAAAAGAACATATGGAATGTATAAAAAGAAGAATAAAAAAACAAAAGAAAAAAAAAAAAGATGATAGAGAAAATTATAACAACTTTTTTAACTCAAAAATGTATTTACCTTCACTAAAAGCTAATAAAGAGGAGTTAAAATTTTTTTTTAAAATTTTACATAATATGATGGAACGAAATAAATCAGACAATATATATATAAATCTTATGGATATATTATGCAAAAATTTTCCAAAATATATTGGACTGTTTGCAAATTTATGGTTTCAATGTAAAACATTATTAGCAGAGAAATTAATATTAATTGAATTCTTTAGACAGCTAAAAGTAAATTCAGAAATAATTAATCATTTTTTTAATTATGGATATGACTCATTCGAAACAGTGTTATCTATTACTCCTCAAGACTTAGCCAAAATTCAACATTTTAATAATGTTACTTGGGCACCTGGGCATGTGTTCAGAATGAAAATAATTTTCTTAAAAATACACGATTATTTTAAAATTTTCATTCAAAAAAATGATGATTATATTAAAAAAATTAACGAATTTATTTTAAATAAAAGAAAAAAAACTGACTTAACAGAACAGCTCTGTATACCACAACAAAATTATGAAAAAATGAAAAAAATTAATTATTCCCCTCTAATCTCCCCAAGGTCAAGCAATTTAAATACAATTACTTATCAACCATATAAATATATGAACCTTAAAGCAAAAACGGTCCTATATAATAATGATAGTATGTACCGTAGAAACAATATCAACATTTCAAATTATCACTGTTCCCCGAAACCCATAATGCGTAGTCTTCAAAATATTTTTCTATGCCATCCGCGTTAACTACTACGTCGGAAAACGCAGTTGAAAATATTCCGATAATATAGACCCTTCACGTGCAATTTTTTGCGTATTACATATATACACACATTAAAAAAAAAAAAAAAAAAGGGATGAAAGATGAGCAATAAATACACGCAATTACCTACCTATAGGCATATCAATACATGCAATGAATGACGTGGTTACATCAGATAACGCTGATACAAGTTACGTATACCGCATTGCTTAAACCATATTTTGTATACCCTATTTCATATACCACTCTGCATAATTAGCAAAATTTTTGTAAAATTGTAAATAAACTACAGTGCACCACACACCATTCCACTGGGCACTTTTCATATGAATTTGGTAAATATTTGCACAAATGATGTTTCCATAATATCGTGATTTTTTTTTTTTTTTTTTTTTTTAAATCAAATATTTTTTTTTTTCTCTGTTTTACCTGACCTGGTCATAATACTCCCTACACTTCACACACGTGTACAATTTGTCTCTTAACCGTTTAATTGCATAGTCACTTAACCGTTTGCTCTGTTACTCCCCCCTTTGTTGAACCTCACATCGTCTTCCCTCATCTGTAACTCTCTTATCACAATCTAATGGAAAAAACGCCCTTTAAGTATTTTTTTTATTTTTTATTTTTTATTTTTTACCTGCCCATTTCTTCAACTAGCTACAAATTTTTGAAAATTCTGTCTTCCTCTTTTCCCAAACGGTGTAACATAAAAAATAAAAAAAAAGAAGAAAAGGAAGAAAAAGAAAAAAACAAAAAAAAACATTTTCTATATTATGAACAGTTCAGAAATTTCAGTTGCAAATTGGTGAGTCCGCAAAGGGAGGAAAAAGTGTATACAAAGAATGATCAAGAGGGAAGGATGAGAAGAAAAAAGTTATACATTTTAATTACTTCACCAGAGGGTGCTAGAATATATAGGTTCCTGGTAGTATTACTTATATATAACTTAACAAAAAACAAAAATGATAAAAATGTGCAAATTTTATGTAATAATGGAAAAAATAGCATAATTGATGAAATACTCAATGTGCCAATTATATCAATTGGTGAATCATGCAATGAAATATTAAACAACTACTTAAATAAAACAGGCTTCTTCAATAATATATATAAACATTATCCTTCTTTAGTAAAACAAAATGTATGCAACATAAGTTATGACACATTTAACCAAATTAATAATAGTGTGAAAAAACTGAACATTGTCTTTACCCCTAGCAAAGCTAATTCTGCAACATTAAAAATGGAAATGATGAGCAAATATTTTAAAAATCAAAAGGAGTGTATTAATGCTAATATAGTGTGGGTTTCATCTGCCATTAGTCAGTCCAACTTTGAAGATATTAGTACCGCCATCAGTGGAGAAGCAAAGGATGATCATATAATAAAACTCACCAAAATAAATTGTTATGATACAAAACAAATTGTGCATAGTAATAAAATGAAAATCAAAATAAAAAAGAAGAACTGTATAGTATCACTCATGAGTAATAGCACAGTGCAATCCTTTTATAACAACTTTGGAAGTGATTATAATTATGTTGTATGCATGGGACATAACTGTTATAATCTTTTGAAAGAATTAAATTTTAAAAATATATATTTTCCTCATGATTCAAAGTTACACACCTTTTTGAACGTTCTAATAAAACTGTACAACGAGTTAAAAATAAAGGATAAAAAAAAAAAATATGAAGTTTTACTAACTAGGGAAAAACACAAAAATGACCAAGTAAGGAAAATATTGTCCGAGAAAAACATCCCCTTTGTAATTATACCTTGCATAAGCACACAGTACGACTCCCAAGGCATTCAGCGTTTGTACTCGCTGATTTCAACCTACGTAACAAGTGGAGTTTGAAAAAAAAAAAAAAAAAAAAATATATTATTATATTTCAGTTGACATCCTTTGTACTTCCTACCACTGTATCGCTTATACCACTTACACCATTTTTCCTTTTTTTTTTTTTTTGATTCATTTTTTCATCTCCCCCATTTCAAATATTTCATATATGATGAGTTTTTATTTATTTTTTTTGTTACAATTTGTTTTTTAATTAATTGTAATATCCGTGATTACATAATTACATAAAAAAAAAAAAAAAAAAAAAAAAAGGAAACAATAAAAAAATAAAAAGATAAATACATGAAATGGATGAAAGCAGACTTATACAAAACAAACTTATTAAAAAGGAAGAAGAAGCATCAAAAAAAAAAAAAAATAATAATTGGATCAAAATGGAGTAAAAACTGTACCAAACAAACTGATATTAACGGGGTATTCCACTTCTCCACAAACTCAACCACCTAACCATTCATTTGATGAAAGTTTTTTGAAAATCCTCAAGGAGTTCTGAAAACTTGTCGTTCTTGTCTGATGCAATCAGTTTGGACGAGCTTCTCTTTTTAAAGTCATTTAAAATGGAATTGTTCCAATTATAAGGGCCCTCCTCTTCTGTTTTTGTTTTACTCCCGTCAAAATTGGGAATATTGTTATCATCCCTGTTCTTACCATCATCATTATTATTAGGACCATCATTAGAACCACTTTTATTACCATCATTATGATTATCATGATCTATTTCTTCAAAGTAGTCTAAATTATAGAAAGCGTCATTAATATTAGAGCAATTTTTACGGTTGTCTTTCCACTCGTTAAAGTTGTTTGTACAGTTATTTAGTGTACACGAATTTTCGAACTTAAAATCTCCATCATTCTGAAAGTTGATACCATCATATGGGAAGTTACTTCTACTACCATTTAGAAAACTGCTACCACCATTTTGAGAGAAATTCTTGTTACTATTTTTTTTTAAGGACGTTAAGAAAGTCTTATCAGAGGCAGATACATCACTTCCATTGGAAACGCTCCAGGGGTCAAAAAAACAATTAAAGCTGTTGTTAACATCATTGCTGCTCCTGTTAATTTGATCGTTTCGTTCTACGTCGATGCTTCTACTCCCGGCATCATCATTGCGTGCATTGCTACAGTTCATCTCAAATAAATTTAGATCCTTGTCCATTTGGACATCTTTTAATATGTTTTCATTATTTTTGGAACCCTTTTTGTTGTTCTCATTTGGATCCACCACTGTATGATGAAATTTTGTGTCGAGGTTTAACAAGTCCACGTTTTCTTTTGCATCATTTATAGCAATAACAGCTGCGCTTGTTATATTTTCAATGCTTATGAGTTTAACTCCCTTTGCTTGTGTAATGTCGTTCACCACGTTGCTCCCCTTCCCAGGGAGAGAAGCATCGGTAGAAGTGGCAGCAGTAGAAGTGGTAGCAGTCGATGTAGCGGCAGTCGATGTAGCGGCAGTCGATGTAGCAGCAGTCGATGTAGCGGCAGTCGATGTAGCAGCAGTCGATGTAGCAGCAGTCGATGTAGCGGCAGTCGATGTAGCAGCAGTCGATATAGCAGCAGTCGATGTAGCAGCAGTCGATGTAGCAGTAGTAGATGTAGCAGCAGTTGCCGTCTCGACCGCCGACAGGCCCACCCTTTTCTTAAACGCGTCCGCAGACGTATTTCCTGCACTGAAGAATTTCAAAAAGTTAGTACTGCTCTTTGGCACAGGAACTTGATACTCCTTTGAACTAATTTTTACATCTACAATTTTATCGCTGCTAATTTCTATTAGTTCGTTTTTCTTATTGTTTAGATTTAGTTCATTCATTTTTTCAAAGATTTGATTAACTCTCCTTTTTATATCTGCAGGAATATGCATGAACCAGGTTTTCAAGTCTGCATAATTTTCTAAAATGAACAAAAGAGTTGTAGAGTCAATTCTTTTTTGAGGGTTTTTATTTAAAGTCATAAGTAAAATAGAAATGATTCTTTTAGAATATTTAGAATTGTAAGGAATAGTAAAACTACCATTAATAATGGATAAAAGATTATTATTATTATTTTGAAAAGGATGAATTTTAAAAAGTAATAAATATAAAATACATCCAACCATCCATAAATCAACTTTACATGATATTTCTAAATTTGAATATAAATCAATTAGTTCAGGAGGTCTATATATTAATGTTGTATCTCTTTCTATTTCTTCTTTTAATATATAAAAAGAATTTTTAACTAAATCATTTGGAAATATTGAATTAGAAATTGTATGTGAGCAAAAATCGCAGATCTTATAAACACCATTATTATCGCATAAAATATTTTCTAGTTTTATATCTCTATGGATAATTGGTATTTCTTGTGTATGTAGAAAATGTAATCCTGTTATTATATCCTTAAGTATTTTAACAATATGATTTTCTTTGATTTTATCTTTATTTTTTTCAAATATATTTAATAAATTTCCCTTTTCACAATATTCCATTAACATAATTACAATTCTATAATTATTTTCTGCAATAACTGTAGACCCATAATACTGAACAATATTTTTATGTGGAGGTAAACTTTTAAGTATATTTATTTCTTTTTTTGCCATTTCTAATTTTTCCTTATCTTGACATATAGTTTTTTTTATAGAATATATTTTATTTGTATTTAAATCTTTAGCCAAATATACAAATGAATATGCTCCTTCAGATAATAGTTTCTCCTCCCTTATGGTCCTCCCATTTATGTTGTATATCTTTCCTCCTATTAACGTGGTGCATATGCTCCTAAACTTTAGCATTTTTCCTGTTCCTCTTACTAGATCTTAATCGATTTTTCCGCCCATGTAATTCGCCTTATTATGACACGTATTTGTCTGCTAATAGGTCTTCCTATTAATCTATTTATTATTCTTAACCTTTTGGTCCTTTCCGCGTTTCCTTTCTTTTATTCCTTTTTTATTTTATATACATACATATATACATATATACATATATACATATATACATACATATATACATATATACATACATATATACATATATACATACATATATACATACATATATACATATATATATACATATATATATAATTTATAATTTTTTTTTTTTTTCCTTGTCCTGGATTACCGAATGTTTGTTAACACAGGTATGAAGTGCATGCGCACATATACATGCAAAATGTTCAGGTACATAAACTTTTTCAAATTTAATACAAAAAAAATTGCACCTTTTTGGCTAGTTTGTATGCTCAACACAAATATTCACAAAAAAAAAAAAAAAAATTAAAAAATTAAAAAGTGCGAAAAGGATTAAAAGATAAAATAGACTATAACACGAACATTAAAAGGACGAAAAAAAGGTACAAATGGCATAAATGGAACAAATGGCATAAATGGAACAAATGGCATAAATGGAACAAATGGAACAAATGGAACAAATGGAACAAATTGCACAAATCTCGAAAATCGCACCAAATGCTTAGAACGTAAAGATATACGTGGAATAAATTAAAATGAAGCAAACGGAGCTGCTTCCATACATGGTAGACGCTATGCCCACTTTGTGACAGCTGTTTACTAAAAGCATCTAACTCTAATTGTAATTCTGTTTAACAAAAATAATACATCATCTTTATCAAAATATGCTATTTTTAAAAATGCTATTAACGTTATTTATTAAACCTCTATAAGTGTGCATTTACATTTACTCGTTAACACATGGGAGGAAAATGGGCAAATCTATTTGTAATATATACGCATATGAATATAAACGAATATGTATATATTATGTATGAATGTGTGTATGTATGTATATATAATTAAAATTATGCGCAAAGCTCTTTAATGTCCGCCACTGAAAAACAATGCACATTGTTTAAGCAGTAAACAAAATAATCTAAATAAAAGGGAAGATGTAAATATGCAAAAATGGGAATTTAAAAATGTATGTTCAAACAAACAGTAGTTAAAGTTAAAGTTAAAGCTAATGTTAAGGCTAAAATTAAAGCTAAAGAAGGCTCACTTTGTCTTTTAAGAAGCAGACAATATATATACATACATATATATATATATATATATATATATATATATATATATATATATATATATGCATGTATGGTCATTCAAACAAGTTTACCTAAAAATAAAGAAATAAAACGCATTAAATGGAGGAAACAGGTTTATACAGAAAAAAAAAAAAAAAATCCATAAAACAGAAGGTAAAACCAGTTATAAAAAAATTTCCTTTAAAAAAATGAAAGCTATGGGTACACATGTACGTATACACATATGCATATATATACTTGTGCAAGCAGGTATTTATACCAATCAAATAAACAAAAAAAAATTGTCTAGAACAAAATTTCCCTTTGCCATATACATAGCCAGTCAGGTGATACTCAAATGATTTTTCATGAAAATTTAAAAAAAATGACTTAAAAATTGCTGTTTACATGTGTACATATATATACATGCGTAGATGTACACACTTATTTTAAATAAAAGCACGTTTGAGAAATTTTTCCAAACAGCTGATATGAAATTTTCTTTTCTTTAATTTTGATTTTGTCACTTCTATTATATATAAATCGAAAAAAAGAAAAATGAAGATCATAATTAAAAAAAATTTTATTCTACATGGATGTTATTACAACAGAAGAAAAAAATATTTTTCTGCATGAACACAAAAAAAAAAAAAAAAAAATTCTTGCGTAGACGAATGATTAAATATGCGCGCCTGAATGTACATATATTTATACATTTATTTATATATATAGATATATATATGTATATTTGTATATACATGCATATACGCGCATATTTGTATATACATGCATTTACGCGCATATACATAAAAATATACGCACAAGTATACGTGATAAACTTGGAATTGTACGTACATTTATACATACACATATGCTTACATATACACGAGTACAGACACTAACACAGACACGAACATATATTTATATGTGAACGAGAAAAAATAGGAATTAAAATAAGAGTTGCACATTTTTGCTAATTTACAAAAAGAAAAAAAAAAAAAAAAAAAAGGAACATATTCAAACATATGTACACATAAATTCCCACGCATTTTTGTGTGTGCGAAACATTATATTGGGTATATTTTGTCAATATCTTATATGTTTTTAATATATTGTGCATATGTGTAAAATGGTATTTGGTATTATATCTTGTTTTCTATGAAATCATACATATATTGTACACTTTTACTTATTGTGCTTTCTTATTCTTGAAGCAATGATTTATTTTCAATTGTAACTTCAAAATATGAGGTAGAAAAAAAGGGGGAAAATAAAGTTATCATTATGAATATTATGTATATGTACATATATATATATATATATGTGTATATACACACATACAACTGTATGTTTTCCTCACGCTATTTTATTCGAAAGTTTACTCTTGCCCTCTTACTAATTATATACACTCGCGAGTACTTACATATATACACGCATACGCATACGTGCACATATGCATAGGTACATATTTGCGTTCATATCACACATGAAACAAATATAAAATTCCTTTCTCCCACATGGAAGCTAAAAATTTTGTATTTAATTATGTATTCAATTATTTATTTAATTGAGGAATTCAATTATGCGTTTAATTGGATATTCAATTATGTATTTAATTGGATATTCAATTAAGTATTTAATTGGATATTCAATTATGTATTTAATTTTTCATTATTTTAAATTTCAAAATTTTTTAGCTCTATGTTTTATACGTAGCTTTAAAATTTTCCTCACAATTTAACCTTTTACTTTTTTTTTTTTTTTTTTTTTTAACTTTTCCTTAAATAAAATTATTCCATGTTAATGCAAAATTTTATTTTGTTCCGTATTTATATGTACTTTTTTATATGCATGTTCATGTTAAAATTAAATCTTTAGCTGACAGAATGTTAACGGAAAAAAATGCAAAATGAACAGCTTATTATTTTTAAGCCATGAGAAATTGAGAAACAGAAGTTACAAATGTGTTCATATAAGCACATGTCTGTATATGCAAATGTAAACGTATGTGTATGTTTGTACGTGTATTCCTAGGTGTATATATGTATATGCATCCTTTTTTACGTGCGCATCTTTTCACGTGTGCAAGCGATCAGGTAATACGCAAGTTGTAGATCTGTTGGTGTATAGTAATTTTGGTTCCTTAGCATTTCTGACTTGTTAATAAAATTGGGAAATTTATGAACAAGCTCCTTTTGTGCTTTTATATTATGATTTTTAATTATTAAATTGGTTTTTCATTTTTTTTTTATATGCCTCTTTTTTTTTTTTTCCCGCCCCCTTTATTTGTTTAATATAAAAACAGCAATAGTAACAACTTACATATTTTTTACCTTTAAACCACTTATTGTGTTTCATGTTATAGTCTGTCGTTCTTGCTTCATTATAAACAAGAACAATTTTCCTCTTATTAAAAATTAATAGGAAATTTTCCAAACAATACACATGGATAAAACTTTGAACAGCATATATATGATGTTTACATTTAAAAAAAAAAATAAAAAATAAATAAATAAACATAAATGAGAACGTAAATGAGAACGTAGATGAGAACGTAAATGAGAACAAAAATGAGAACATAAATGAAAACATAAATGAAAACATAAATGAAAACAAAACTATATTTCAAAAATAAGGCTAAAGCTGTACTTAATTATGGCCAATCATTTTGTGGTCTTCTTGCTTTCAAAATGAATAAACGGATAAATGAACATACGAACATACGAATATACGAATATACGAATATACGAATATACGAACATACGAACATACGAATATACTAACATACGAACATATGAATACACGAATATACTAACATACGAACATATGAATACACGAGTAACTGAAAAAGGAAAAAATTGTTATTCTTGCGCATTCTCACTCAAGTTCGTTCCTGTGCACACTTTTCCCGTGTTACATATATATAATACACAAATACAGAGAAAGTGTTCTTTTCATTAATATTGCTTTTCAAGTTTATCATACTTACGATATCTCTATATTTTCCTCCTGAGTGAAATAAAAAAAATTCGCATTCTTTAAAACATCCCACACTTTTTAAAGAGCATTAAGCTTATCGAAATATAAAAAAAATTGAATGAATAAATATTAAAAATAAAAAAGCTTAATGCTAAAAAAAAAAAAATAAATCTTTCTAAAACCCTTGTTAACTCTTTTACATAAAAACAAATTATTGTACATATATAAAATAGCCCCAAGAAACTACAATCAGAAATTAATTTAAGATTGGCGAATTACTTCTCTTTTTTTTATGGTTCCTTAAACTTGTGTTAAAATATACTTGCTTTCACAAATGCAATCATATACGCTTAATAGAAAAAAAATAATAATATATTTTACAATTATTTTTTTTTTTACCTTTAAGAATTACTCTCTTTTAAATTAATGTCAAAAAATTGTTATATATATAAAAATCAAAAAAAAAAAAAAAAAAAAAAAAAAACATGAATGTTTAAATATGTTCAACTGAGTAGTAGGAAGAAAAAATATGTATTTTAATTAAATACTATTTTATATTAGAATTTTTTTTTTTTTTTTTTTTTTCACAGTATAAAATTTTATATTATAAAAAAAAAAAGGACCTCCTTTTTTATTATATTATTACACCAAGTATAAAGATTAATTTTTCTCGAATATTCTTTTTTATTATTTGAGATAATTTCTTTTCCATTATATAATATTTTCTGCTTCTTACTGTTGGAGTTGTATCCCTTCTTAGTAAGCCCTTTTACAAATAGTACGATTGATATACTGTTTTTATAGCACTTCGTAATTTTATTTATAACGCTATCTTGCGTACCTTTTCGAATTTCGAAAATTTTAAGTTTCTCTCTATTTCCGATTTGTTCTTCCTTACATATGAGAATATTTCATAGCAGTTATGTGAGAGTAAATGTACGAGGGTAAATATATACATACGTATATATATGCATATACATATAGTACATATAACTGCATTCCCGTATGTACCCTTTGACGCACGCGTAAAAACTTGCTTGCACCTTGCCCTTTTGTAGGCATGATGGAAAATAAGGAAGAATATGAACAAGTACACTTAACTGAAGATGGAGGTGTGATAAAGACCATATTAAGAAAAGGAGAAGAAGGAGAAGATAACAAACCAAAAAAAGGGAACGAAGTAACAGTACATTATGTAGGAAAATTAGAAAGTAATGGAAAAGTTTTTGATTCCTCACGTGATCGAAATATACCTTTCAAATTTCATTTAGGTCAAGGAGAAGTTATTAAAGGATGGGACATATGTGTAGCTTCTATGAAAAAAAATGAAAAATGTTCAGTTCGTTTGGATAGTAAATATGGATATGGGGAAGAAGGGTGTGGAGATAGTATTCCAGGAAACAGTATTTTAATTTTCGAAATTGAGCTATTAAATTTTCGAGAAGCAAAAAAAAGTATATATGATTATACAAATGAAGAAAAAATACAAGCTGCTTTTGATTTAAAAGAAGAAGGAAATGAATTATTTAAAAAAGAGGAAATTAATGATGCTATTTCGAAATATAAAGAGGCTCTTGACTTCTTTATGCACACAGAAGAATGGGAAGATATTTTATTAGAAAAAAAGAAAAATATAGAAATTATTTGTAATTTAAATTTATCAACATGTTATAATAAAAACAAGGATTATCCTAATGCTATTGAACATGCTTCCAAGGTCCTTAAGATAGACAAAAATAACGTTAAAGCTTTGTACAAATTAGGTGTTGCAAATATGCATTTTGGATTTTTAGAAGATGCCAAGGATAATTTATATAAAGCTGCATCTTTGAATCCAAAAAATATAGATATTAGAAATAGTTATGAACTGTGCATAAATAAACTAAGGGAAGCTAGAAAAAAGGATAAACTAACATTTGGTGGAATGTTTGATAAAGGTAGTTTATATGAAGAAAAAAAAAGCACCGCTAAATAATTTAACTCTTCTAGCTACCGCTAACTGATTCACTATATTATATCTTTTTTAAAATTGGAACATTAACTGCATATTTTCATCCAAATTGAAGAAATAATACGACAAAATGTTCGAAATCTGGTTACAGTGCAACTACTTGTAGTGTAAGCAGCTACAGTATAACTTAATGGAGTATCCTAAGTTATGACATTCCCGTGTATTGTAATAAAACTTATCAAAGTATAAATTTCCATAAAAAAAAAAAATAAATAAAATTTGGACTTTAATGAACGGATAAAGCTTGATTAAGAAAAATCATTTTTTTATCAAAGTTTCAAGCTCCATGTAGGTGACTAACAAAAGGTGGAACATAAATCAGTGGAAAGGCTTATACGCCAGTGTGTGTATCTGTATCTATATCTGCATCTATATCTGTATCTATATCTGCATCTATATCTGTATCTATATCTGCATCTATATCTGTATCTGTATGTATATATATATATCTATATATATATACATACATGTATATAAGTGTGCAAACGCACGAGTACCCCCTTTTTGAATATGACAAATTACAGAAGCAGTTATTATAACAAATATAATTATAATTAATTGTTAAGGGAAAATCCGTACCGTTTCCAATGCATTATTTGATGTTCATTTTTTTATGCATATTTATGCGCATTTATGTATATTTTTCTTTTTTTCAAAAATTGCTTGTTAATTGTTAAATATAAAATATGATCAGCCGTGAGAAGTGCAGCGGCAATAAGTACATAAACACAAATGTCCGTGCGCATTTACATATATACATATATATACGTATATACATATATATACGTATATACATATATATACATATATACATATATATACATATATACATATATATATGTGTTCTGTGGGTGTATTATTTATACGCACAGGCTTATACAAACTTGCTTATCTTGTGAACCTTCAAAATATGTTTACATACGAGCCGGTCTATGTCCACCCAATATATGTCCCAAATAAAGGAGGTCCCACAAAAAAAAACATTAAATTCACAAAAAAGAGATAATTCCATTTTTCAAAATATTTTAATAAGTAAGCATAATGTAGGTAGAACATCGGGGAGCTTATAATTAGCCTAAGTATTATCTGCATAACGGGAAAAAAAAGAAAAAGAAAAAGAAACAAATAAATAGAGATAAAATTATATTTAAATGAACAAGCAAACAAACAACAAACGAACATATGCGTGCCATTTTTCTCATATCATGTACTATTATAGTTTTGAAAACAATAAAATATAATACACGGTTCTTGAAAAACGGAAAAGAAAAAAAAAATTTCATCCATACATTCATACATCCGCACATTCGTATATGCGTAGTTACGTAATTACGTAGATACATTTCAGATGAACATATCATAATTTGCAAATATCACTCAATTGTTCAATAGTTAAAAACTCAACAGGAAAACATAACAGCGTAATGCAGATATCGGGCATGTGCGAAACGTTTTTATATACGCTTAGGCACATGTGTGTATTTATGTTTCCATAACTGACAATAATAATATAAAAATTTGTGCAAAGAGAAGGAAATGCAAACGGTGGTTCAAAAACGAAAACATAAAAATTGCACGTATTTTTATTCGTAAAAAAAGAAAAAACATATTGCATGTTCATAAATTTTATAAACAAAAAAAAGAAAAAAATTATGAACGTGCAGGATATTGGGTGGGTGATCATCAAAATGTGCACAAGAGAATATATATATATATATATATATATATATATGCATCCATTTACATGTGTTTGTATCAACTATGTAACGCAAACATGTATAGACACACGTATCGCTTCCGTGTGTGGATAATTTTAACCTCGTTATGCGCAAATATCAAAATGTAAAGAGATAAAATGCCCAAATGAATTATGCTTCCAAAAAAGGGATGAAAGAAGACTAATATATTGGAGGGGATGAATTTGTTATATCTGAAAAAGTTGTGCACACAATGAAATGATATAAAAAATATAGGTGCCGAATATAAGATATTAAAATTTGGCGATTTAAAAATTTTTAAAAACTTGACATTCCAGTATTTGTATTGTATATAATTATAAACAAAAGGAAGTTTTTTATTACACCATGGTCTATTTATCAATATATTTTTTTTATTATTCCATATATTGAAATTATTGAAAAAGTTTTTACGAAAATTATTTAGAAATGAAGAAAATTTTATATTTTGCTCATTCCACAAATCATTGTGCTCTTGTTGGACACAGTATAACTGATACGAGTAAAATTGAAAAATGATGAATGGGGAAACTATTACTATTGCTTCAATCAAAGCTTTTAACCAATGAATTATAAAAGAAAAAATGTGTCTTTTGGTAGAAAAATAAGAAATTATTGTAATTTTATGTTTACGTTTCTTCTCTTTACTGATACAAAGTTGTGTGCTAATAATATATTCAAAAAATTTACAGGTATGTATGTTGAAAAAAAAAAGAGGTATTAAGAATAAAATACCATTGGACCTAAAACAAGATGCTATAAAAAAAGAAATCACTGCTAAAATTTCGAAAACAACATTCATCTTATACCAACTTACAGATAATTGTAAAAAGTTAAATCCCCATATTGAGAAACAGCTAAAAATACTTTCATTATAAAAAGAACTAACATGAATATTTCCTATACTAAATGTATATAAAATTGATAAAAAGAAACTAAAGCGGTTATACTCCTCCTTGTCCTTAACATTACGCAAATAAAAGCAATTTTGTTCACTTGTAGATGGCAGTGCATATCCACGTTGCTGCTGCTGTCGTTGCTGCTGTCGTTGCTTCTGTCGTTGCAGCGTTTGCTGCTCTTCTTCTTCTTCTTCATCATAATATGCATTTTTTCTGCTCTTAAAATGAACTAATGGAAAAACATACACTCCAATTGTAGAACAAACAAAAAACAAATTATTTATTACTAATGCTATTAAAACATGCATTTCGCATTCGTTCATATTTAAAAGAAACCTTTTTAGTAGATTCTTTGTATATATTATAATTAATGGTAATGAGGGAAAAAACGCATGATTTTGTTCATACAGATATTCAGTTTCATTTAATGAAAGTCTTAAAAAATATTCTCCATCCCAGTACGAAAAACACTTTATATACTGCCATAATGTCCCCCCTCCCTTATCCCCATAACATAATATATTGTTACTAAACTTGTAGTTATTTATCAGTTTATTCCATATAATCGTATAAATTATACAAAATAGTCTACTTATTATTGCAATTAATGCAATTAGGAGTACACGGGCAGTTGTGCTAACTCTACATTCTGGTGGGATCTTCGTCTTTTTTTTGTTAAGTGCGCCGTGCAAAAGCATTTCCCCCGAGATAAACGAATAAAAGACCGGCTAATCGATGGCTAAGCGATGGCTAAGCGATGGCTAAGCGATGGCTAAGCGATGGCTAAGCGATGGCTAAGCGATGGCTGAACGATGACTAATCGATGGCTGAACGATGGCTAAAAGATGGGACAAATAAAGTCGAAATGAAAGCATAGAATATTCGACTGAAAAAAAAAAAATATATTTCTGTTAGCACAAATAAAATATGCACTGGTTATAATTCTTTTTATTATATACATGAAATTTTGTTAAAATGAACATTGCAGAAAAAAGGGGTCTCCTCTAGCTTATACATACATATGTACATACATACATACATACATACATACATACATACATACATACATACATACATACATACATACATACATACATACATACATACATACATACATACATACATACATATGTAAGTACATGTATACTTGCATAGACGTACGTGTACGCATTAGCCATACACGTTTCAACCTAATGCATTTTCCGCTCTCCTTGCCAAACTTGGCAAAATAAGCATTGCCTGATCTTTTTGGGATTTAAAAAAATTATTCCATCCAACCTACGCCGTTTTAATTAACACCCAATTTTATATTTTTCAAAAATAAATAGCTCATTATAATGAAGCCTTTTTTAAATTCCTTAAAAGTATGTTTTACATTATTTTATCTTTTTTCTTCTTTTTTCTTCTTTTTTTGTTTAAAAATAAAATTAGCCACATGTCATTATCGAATAAATGTTTCTAAATAATTACAAATGAAAATACGCACAAATGCAAAATAAAAAAAGATAAAAACTTAACACGGCATAATAAAATACAATATAAAATATGCAGCATGTAACACAAAGCGATGCGGTATTATAAGTAGTATATATAAACTGTTCCATAAAATGGGGAAAAAAATATAATATATATATCTATCTATCTATCTATATATATATATATATACATATATAATTATTCATGCCATTAGGTCAGGTTAGCAAAGTAAAACATGTGATATTTGCCAAAGTGTTAAAAAAAAAAAGTGCTCTACTCAAATTTTTCTTAATTTTTTCAAAAAAAAAAAAAAATAATAATAATAAAAATTAACATGGTCATATTTTTTCGCTTTTTATTTTAAAAAAAAATGGAAAATAAGGATGATGATAAGAAAGAAAAGAACCAAATATCACTACTCGAAATTAAGAGAAAAGTGCAAAATGAACAGGAAGCATTAAAAGATGACAATAAACAAAAAAAGTTTCGAATATTAAATTATACCTCAAGAGATAGTGCTGTCGGAAAAATTGAAAAAGATTTTATGGTTTACTTTTGTTTTTTATGTGGCTTTAATTGCTTAATTAGTGAAATAGATATAAAAAAATTACCCACGAGAAAAACAGATAATTCTATTATATTTCCATTTAAAAAGATTATACATAAAAAATTTCATAAAACGCAAACAGAGCGAATAGTAATTAAAAGAAAACATGGGGCTGAAGTACAATATAGAATACTATGCAAAGAATGTGCTGTACCAATTGGATATGTTAATAATTTGAATGAGCAAAACTCATTCATTTATTATTATGACTATTCTTTGTTAAAGGATCAGACAAAATGTAAATTTTTTTCAGACATTTGACAAGGTCATTGTAATTACACATTTTAATTCTGCCTTTTATTTAAAAAAAAAGGAATTTTTTTATATTCCCATACTGGTATGTGTATATGTATGTGTATATATGTATGTGTATATGTGTATGTGTATATGTGTATGTGTATGTGTATATGTGTATGTGTATATGTGTATGTGTATATGTGTATGTGTATATGTGTATGTGTATATGTGTATGTGTATGCATATGTATGTATGAATATGTATGTATGAATATGTATGTATGAATATGTATGTATATACGTACAGATATTTTGTTATCTCAGTTCAGCAAATAATGGTACAATACGCTGTACTGTTTTTCCCAAATTAAAGGGACGAGAAGCAGATGATGAGAAGATGTTATACTATGAACTTTTTTTTAATATTTATCCATTTTTTTTAAAACTAATTTTTCCTTCCTCAAAAGGGAAAACTAGGAATATTTAATTTTTTAACCATACTCTTCACACATATATATATGTGTATATATACAAATACGTGCGTGTACACATGTGGGAAAATGCTTCAAGTATTAAAAACATTTTATCATATTTCATGGACTGTAAAATGTGTGCATTTCGAGTAAGTACTCACTAATCAAATTTTCTTCATAAAAGGTAAATCTATTTTTTTTTTTTTTTTTTTTTTATCTAACCACTCTTCACATTTACTGCTACAGTTTTTAAATATAACTGATTATTCATACATACATATACTTATAGCATAATTTAATCCCTAAAATATCGAACAGACAAATGATTTTGCAAATTGTAGCTCCCTCTTTTTACATATCTCCCCCATTTATTTTCCACCCATTTTATATGAAAAATTAATTGAGAAAAGGTTATAATATATCTTCATCATTTAGTAAGGGAAGTATATCATATTTACTTACCTTATTTTTATTTAAACGTTCCGTTGTGAGGTAATTTTTATTTTCCATATTTTTTTTTATAATATTATTACGTACTAAATTATTTGCATTATTATCATCCATGTGATACTTCTTTTCAGTTGTTGATGAAATTAAATTACTTACATTCAATTCAAGATTTACGTTCATGTTGAAAAAGCCAACTCTTACAATTGAACCAAGAATTTCATTGGGATTATTTTTTTTTGTCCTGGTGTTAGGCATTATGACCTGAGAAGGGAAAAAAAAATAATGTGCTAATTTTAAGCATGTAGGAACTCACACATAAACACAAAATAAAAAAAATATAAAAAAAGAAGACATTAACTTGGGTACTTGAGTAGTTTAATTGTGTAATTGTGCAAGTGTGTAAGTGCGTAATTGTGTAATTGTGTAAATGGAATGAAAAAAACGAACTTGTGTTTTTTTCCTGCGTGCATAATTCCTTTACTTTTATTTTATTTTTTTTTATTTTTTTCCTTTTTTGCTACCATTTTCCCCATTGACCATGTAGTTACAGCACCGTGTATTTTTAATATATCACCTACTCTAAAAAAGTATTTTAACGTTTTGGAACTACTTGATTTTTTATTTATATCATAAATATACTTCTGTTCGTCCGTTACATTACTACTGTTATAGTTATTCTTACTATTTGTATTTATATTTACATTTGTATTTGCATTTGTATTTGCACTTGTATTTGCACTTGTATTTGCACTTGTATTTGCACTTGTATTTGCATTTGTATTTACATTTTTGTATGCATTTGTACTGGCATTTGTACTTGCTTTTGTACTTGCTTTTGTACTTGCATTTGCACTTGCATTTATATTTGCATTTACATTTGCACTCATATTTGAGCTTATATATGCATTTTCGTACATGTTAAAATTCGTGTTACCGTAACAGTCGAGCAGATCCTCAATATCATCATTCAAAATGTCAATGTTATTTTTATTCAGTTCCTCTTGTATAAACATTTGAGGTATGCATAATATTACACATCCGCTTACATCAGCAACTAAGTAGTGATACCTTATTATGTTATTTATATGGTCTGGTGGGTCATCTATGTATTTTATAAGTAAACATTGTAATGATAAATTATTCAAAAAAGGCTTTAAGTCTTTAATGAAATAAAAATTCTCATAATGCATATTTTCTACACTTCTTTTTTAACTACTATTTGTTAATTCTTAAAATATGGATAATATTGTGGAAAGTCCAGTCCCATTTGCCTTTTATTTTTTTCAATAATTTGAAAAAGAAAAAAAGAAAAAAAAAAAAAAGAAAAAAAAAAAAATTTACCTGACTTGATCATATTTGTACACTTTAATTTTTAACAAAAATATTCGAAAAGAATTTTCCCTTAATAAGAGTTTATTCAAAAGTAATCATATTAAATAAAATTTATTAAAATAGCATTCAAAATAATGTAAAATTATAAAAAGTGCACAGATGGAATAGGAAAATTTATACTAAAAACTAATTTGTAAATAAATTAAAAAAATAAAATAAAATAAAATAAACGGAAATATAGCTTAAAACGTTAAAAAAATAAAATCATACGACAAAGCATCGTTTCTTTTTTTTTTTTTTTTTTTTAACTGGGTTTTGTTTGAAAGAGTTACCCCTTAATACATGAGATACCTATATATATTTATATATAAGCATAAACTTACGTAAATTTACGTATACATGTATAAATGCATACATACTTAAACACATGTACCAATGAAAATTATTTCATGCAAACTTTTTTTGCATGTATGTGCGATATTCCATGTTACATATGTGCATGTAAAAAGTTAACTTGGCTCTCTTTTAAATGGTTGAGTTTCATATATCTTTGTTATAAAAAGGTGAGATAAAAACTTCAGGTTAAAAAAAAAGAAAGACCTAAAAGGGGAGAAAGCACCAAAAAATGTTTATATGAATACGCGTGCATTTTGTATACGGAACTGTGCATGTAGAAATACATATATATATATATATATATATATGTACTACATACTTATATTTATGTATAAACTCATATTTACGTATAAGCTAGTATTTACGTATAAACTAATATTTACGTATAGGCTAGTATTTACGTATAGGCTAGTATTTACGTATAGGCTAGTATTTACGTATAGGCTAGTATTTACGTATAGGCTAGTATTTACGTATAAGCTAGTATTTACGTATAAGCTAGTATTTACGTATAAACTCATATTTACGTATAAACTCATATTTACGTATAAACTCATATTTATATGTAATTGCCCCCATGTGTTTGTTACCTGTACTGCTTATTATTAATATTCAGAGTATCCTCCGAATAGTTCATCTTAATTTTTGACAGAATTTTAAAAGAAATCCACTTCAGCATATTGTTATACGCGCTCAAATAATTTTGCAAGCGCAAATGAACAATATTTTTGTACTTATAAGGGTCGTGTAGCAATTCGGAATAGTGTATTTCTATTGTTTTTTCTTCTCTATTATATGTATATTCACCTATTCTTATCATTTTGACTAAACTATTTTCAACCTCTCCTTGAAATTTTAACAAATCTTTAATTAACTCAACACTTGGTAAAGACAGATTCCAATTTTTTATTTTTCGATACGATATTTCTAAAGCTTCTAAAACTTCTTTTTTATTTACTTCAGATCGCATTATAAGAACTTTGTTCGATTCATTCAAAAATAGTAAGTAGCGAAAATACGTAACCACACACGGGTTATAAATAACTCTATCCCTGTCTTTTGGATCCAAGTGTATATTTCCGATATCTTTTAAAGCTGTTTAAAGAAAAATTTTAACCGGAGGAGGGCGTGTATACATAAAAATTAATGCGCACAAAAATAGAAACGTACAAGTACGCACATGCATATATATATATATATATATATATATATATATATATATATATTTTTTTTTTTTTTTTTTTTTTATTTATTTATAAATAAATATATTTGCTTGTCTTCGAAAAAAAAAAAAATGCTATAACCTCAAAAATTTTATTATTTCTCATTTTTTTTTTTTTTTACGAACATGTTTTCACACAAAATGCAATTTTTTTTTTTTTTTTTTTTTTTTAATATTTCCACATACACATATGCACACTCAAAAACGTAAAATTTTTGTTTGTTTGTTTTTTTCCCCTTTTCTGCTTTTTAACAACTTACATCTTATATAAGTAACACAACTAATGTAGACACCGTCATGCCGAACACGCGGATATTCTAACAGTAACCTGAAAACATTGTAATGGTTAATGGAAAAAAATTACTGAAATAATCTAGTTAATTTTTATTTTATTATTTTCTTTTTTATTTGCTGGTGCATATCACCACATTACTTTTCTTTTATAGCTTTACTCTTTTTGAATTCCTTTTATACAAACCTTTTAAAAGAATTCCCATATAATATGATTTTATCTTCAGAGTTTGAGAAATGTATATCACTTAAACGTTTATATTCGCATTCAATCGATATCACAGAGTAAATACCTTTGCATGAAAACAGTAACCTATTTTGTTTAATATGCAAAAATAAAAAAAAAATAAAAAAAAAAAAATAAAAAATAAAATAAAAAAAAAAAAAAAAAAAAAAATAAAAAAAAAATGACAAATTATGAACAGTTAATATTATTTAATCTAATGTTAAAAATATTTTATTTTTGCATTAATGACTTTTTTTTTCAATCTAATCTTTTTCATAAATGGAAATGAATTTTCTTATAAATATGTTAGTTCGATTAGCTGTCAAAAATGGCGATGCCCATTTTTGGAGGCGTATATATGCATGGACGTATGGACGTATGGATGTGTACGTTTGTGTATGTATATATGGATGAATAAAACCTAACTGCAAATCAGACACACTAATTTCACTTTTCACACATACATGAACCATTGATTTGTACTGAATATTATACTTTTATACATTTCAGATCTTTATAAATTAATTTATAACGTATTTCTTTTTTTCATAAAATGCGCATTTTTAATAATATGCACATATTTTAGACCTATGCATGGAATAAAAGTCTAAAAACTTTATTACTGAGAAAAAATTTTCTGTTAATATATCAATTAAATATGTATTTTCCTGTTGCTCATTTTCTTCAGCTGATTCATTCTTATCTCTACACGCAACAACAAAGAAAAAAAAAAAGAAAAAAATAAAGGTAAGGTTAGGGGAAAGGACAAGGATAAAAATAAATATAAAAATAATAACTGTACAATATAGCTTGCATTGAAATTTAACAAACGAGCTAGTTTAAAAAAAGAAAAATGAACAATTCATACTCCAATTTCAGCATATGCTCTGGACTCATTTGACAACCCTTCATTTATTGAAACATATATACGTACGCATTCATGCACATATACACTCATATATACATATACACTCATATATACATATACACTCATATATACATATACACTCATGTATACATATACACTCATATATACATATACACTCATATATACATATACACTCATATATACATATACACTCATATATACATATACACTCATATATACATATACACACATATATACATATACACACATATATACATATACACGCTCTCTATTTTTTACACTTGTTCGTCCTTGTCACTGATATATATTTTTAGAATATTCGGGTATAGTTTTATGGCTTCTTGATAGAACTTCACAGCCTTTAAAAAGTTTTCATCATGCTCATGATTTAACGCTTGCATAAATAATTTTTCTGCTTTTTCTTTATTTTCGTTTGTATATTTTATAGACTTGCTACTCTTTTGATTGGTTTTTTCAAACATTTCCAATTTAAAAAAATGTGTAATGTAAAAATTGGTAAAATAAGGAAAAGATGAATTTTCTTGAGGTCATAAATTCATAGACGCATAAAATGATTGCTCTTCTATATTAACAAAAAAAAAAAATAATAATAAATAATAAAAAAATAATAAGATAATAATAAAAAAATAATAAGATAATAATAAAAAAATAATAAGATAATAATACAAAAATAATAAGATAATAATAAAAAAATAAAAAAATAAAATATAAAAATATAAAAAAAAAAAAAAATTATTTTTGTTCGAAAAGTACATGTGTAATGGGGGGGTAACAGTTTGTAAAAACATATACATACATGCTTATGCATACATGTTCTTATTTACGCGTGTACATGTACATATACATATACATATACATATACATATACATATACATATATATATATATATATATATATATATATATATGTATGTTAAAATTTTATTTTAAAAGCGTACCAAAAATTTTAAGCATTAAAAATTATTGCTTCTTTTGCTTAACAATACACATTATAAATTTAACTGAATCTACATGAACAGTTCTACATGTTACCTGCATATGGGTCTATAAAATGTGGTTACCCAACAAACGTGTAAATAAAATATTTCAGCATGTTTCAAGTCAAAAAAAATAAAAAAAAAATAAGGAAAATGAGGAAAAATTAAACAAAGTAAAGAAAAAATAAATGAAATGAAGTAAAGAAAACATAAATGAAATGAAGTAAAGAAAACATAAATGAAATGAAGTAAAGAAAAAATAAATGAAATGAAGTAAAGAAAAAATAAATTAAATGAAGTAAAATCAAACAGTATGTAGCAAAATATAGCAAAGTAAAATAAACAAATAAATATGTGAGGAGTATACAGCTATTATATATTTTACATGCGCCAATTAATTCATATACATTATTTGAAATGCATGAAAACAAAAAAAAAGAAAAGAAAATGTGCATTTATTTGCCTTCATTTTTATGTGCATTTATTTGCCTTCATTTTTACGTGCATTTATTTACTAACATTTTTTGATACTTCAAAAAAAAAAAAAAAAAAAAAAAAAAAGTACATACACCAAAATTCCCTATTTATTGAGTTAATTTTTTTTTTTTTTTTTTTTTGTTACTCTTTTGTTTATTACATGAAGAAGAAAAAAACAAAAAAAAATTATTTCACCAATTCTGCTTGTATAATTTTTCAGAAAATAATAAAATGAAGTTATACTTTTTTTTTTAATGTCCAATTAATTTTATATTTCATCTTTGCATTCCAAAGAGGCCATTCTTTTTAAAGAAAAAAAAAAAAAAAAAAAAAAAAAAAAAAAAGTGAATTTGCAAAATCTCGCAACTACTTGTTTTTCCTCAACATGTTTATTTATACACATACGCATATACTCAGGCATATATATGCATACATACAAATATGTATATTAAAAAAAAGAATGCAAGAGGCACGTAAAGGCATCCTTATACGCTCATGAACGCGTACCCACACATACATACATAAGTGTACAATATACACCGACTCGATATATAAACTTAAAAAGGATGAGTCATTTGAAAATTTTCAAATATTTTTCCGAAAGAACTAGACAGAAAAATGATGAAATACCTTCAGATCAATCAAGCACTATATCATTACAAAAAAAAAAATTCAAAAAGTATTTTAATTTTATTATTACGAAAACAAGGAGGAAAAATAGAAAGCTAAATTCATTTCATGGGGGAAACGATGTGAATTACACGTTCAAGTCGGCAGTGCACAAGGCTTATCACAATATGCCCCCAGATGTTGACAAAACTGAGGGTAACAATAGTAATAGTAATAATACTAACAGTAATACTAACAGTAGTACTAACAGCAATACTAACAGTAGTACTAACAGCAATACTAACAGCAATACTAACAGCAATACCAACAGCAATACCAACAGCAATACTAACAGCAATACTAACAGCAATACTAACAGCAATACCAACAGCAATACTAACAGCAATACTAACAGCAATACCAACAGCAATACTAACAGCAATACTAACAGCAATACTAACAGTAATAGTAGTAATAACCAAAGCAGTAATATAAATACAGGCAGCAGTCAAAATTTTAAGAATAACGAAATTAATAATAAAGAATCTAAGGATAAACGAAGTAGCCTTTGCTCAACTAAGAACAGTCACTCCATCGAAAGAACAAAATTATTTAAAATAAATTATGAATTTAGTAATAAAAAAAAAGGGAAGATATTTAAAATTCCATTTTTAAAAATAAATAATAATAAAAATGAAAAAAGAGAAGAACACGATTATTTAAAGGAAAACACAAATGGTCGACAAACTTCTGTTGATAGCCAAATTAATCATACAAAAAATAAATTAACAAAAAAAAAAAAAGGTTTTGACTTGAATGGAAAGCATCATCGTATGTGTAAAATATTCCTTAAGCAAGGAAACAGGGAAAACTCTCCTTTCAAGCGCCGTATAAACGAATGTATGTTTAGTAATAATATGTTCGTATATGCTAAATGTTTATCAGATGAAGAGAATGTGTCCAGTAAAGCACTGAACATTAAACCGGGTGACACCAAACCGGGTGACACCAAACCGAGTGACACCAAACCGAGTGACACCAAAAAAGTGTGTAAGAGGGGTTCCATCAACACATTAAATGAGGATGACGATAAAAATGACAAGTGGAATTTTGTGAACAATTCGAAAAAGGAGCATTCAGATATGGCTTCGTATGACAGGTTACTTAAGCTTATGTATATGTTTACGTATGTGTGTATATTTGTACGTATTTCTGCGTAAGTGTAGGTATGTACACCTGTTTGTGCACGTACAAATACGTATACATGCATAAAATGATGCATCTTTTGCATACTTCGACAAGAGGGCCAGTGACTAAGTTGATATACCAAACCCTCTTATTGACCAATGTTTTATGAGTTATAAAAAAGGTCGAAGCGGTTGAAAAAATGAAATTATCATTTAGTGCAACTTGGTCATTTTGCTGTTTTGCTTATCTTTCCACTCTGTACCATTTGGTTTATCTTTCCACTCTGTACCTTTTGGTTTACATTTACATTTGACATTATTTTACTCCCCCGTATCATTTTTGCTGCTGATTTTCTCTTCCTTCACAGGGATTCCTACTTTTCAAAGTTGAAGAAGGAGATGCGCTACAAAGACAACATGGCAAACTGCGCTATGAATAACAATAGCAGCAGTAGCAGCAATAACTTTTTAACTCTAAATGATAATTGCTTGTACATGCAAGAAGAGAAGGAAAAAACGAAAAAAAAAGAACCAAGAAAATCAGTATCCTTATCAAATGAAAAAAAGAATGGAATAAGACCAGAGAGTTTTAATTTTTTAAAAGTTATAGGGAAAGGATCTTATGGAAAAGTACTACTAGTTAAACATGTTAAAAATAATATGTTATATGCTATGAAAATATTAAGAAAAGAAAATATTATATCACGAAATCAATTAGAACATACGAAAATTGAAAGAAATGTATTAAAATGTGTTTCTCATCCATTTATAGTTAAATTATATTATGCTTTTCAAACATCCAAAAAATTATATTTCATATTAGAGTATTGTCCAGGTGGAGAATTATTTTTTCATCTATCAAAATTAAGAGAATTTTCGGAAGAAGTAGCTATTTTTTATTCATCTGAAATAATCTTAGCATTGCAATACTTACATGAACTAAATATTATATATAGAGATTTAAAACCAGAAAATGTGTTACTAGATGAACTTGGACATATTAGACTAACGGATTTTGGACTATCCAAAGAAGGTATTACAGATAATAATTCAGCAAAATCGTTGTGTGGTACCCCTGAATATTTAGCTCCAGAAATTATAGAACAAACTGGACATGGGAAAGCTGTCGATTGGTGGAGCTTAGGAATTATGATATATGAAATGTTAACAGGAAAATTACCATTTAATAGTACAAATAGAAATGTTTTATTTGAAAGAATTAAATATGAAACTTTAACTTATCCTAGTAATTTATCACCTGAAGCTGTTGACTTGTTAAAAAAATTATTTGAAAAAAATCCAAAAAAAAGATTAGGGTCAGGTGCAACTGATGCAGAAGAAATAAAAAATCATCCTTTTTTTAAAAATGTTAATTGGGAAAATGTACTATATAAAAGAGTCAAACCGCCCTTTAAACCTCCCCTATTTAATAAAACCGATGTACAAAATTTTGATGAAGAATTTTTGTGTATGCCTTTGCGATATTCGGACAAATTTGACAGTAATTGGGTCTCTTTCAGTTCCAAAAAAAATAATTTAATTCAAGATTTCAATTACAATACGTATGAATAGATCAGGAAAAAAGACATTCAGCTAGCCAAGTTTTTTGCAGAAGTTAAAAAAAAAAAAAAAAAAAAGATGAGTAGAGAAGTGAAGTGAAGAAGTAAAGAAGAAAAAGAAAACATAAAAACGTAAAAATGTAGAAACGTAAGAATGTAGAAACGTAAAAATGTAGAAACGTAAAAATGTAGAAACGTAAAAATGTAGAAACGTAAAAATGTAAAAACGTAAAAATGTAGAAACGTAAAAATGTAGAAACGTAAAAATGTAAAAACGTAAAAATGTAGAAACGTAAAAATGTAAAAACGTAAAAACGTAAAAACGTAAAAACGTGAATTAAAGAACAAATGTATAAATAAAAAATAAAGCAGCTTACATTTTAAAAATAACGTGAATGTTCATCTTTTTTTCGTAATGAGCTATATTTTTATTTTCCCCCTATTTTGCGAACATAATTATGTGTGGGTATGAATACGTGTGCATGTGCATATATATATATATATATATATATTTACTTGTACATATATGTACTCACATGCGTACACACGTGCGAGCTCTTACACCCCCAATTAATCCTTGGTTGAAAACACGCAAAATTATTAATCGCGTTATTTGCTTTAATATCCCTTGTTTTTGTACGTATAATTAGTTGAATTAATTTTTTCTTTATTTTGGAATATTTTTTACATTTTTAATATTCACAAGTTGCTCAAGTCTTAGTATTAACTTTACATGCATTTTACCTGAACAGTGCATATATTTTTTTTGTTTTTTTTTTTTATGCATCCTTTTTGATCATATTATTATTTGTTTGTTTCTTACTTATATTACACACATCTGCTTTTCTTATCTTCTTATGTTTTTTTTTGGTAAATCTTGAAATAAGCATCTTTGGTTTATTGATGTTTTTATTTTGAGAATGTTTTCCTATTATATGTGTACATAACAAAGGTCCGTATAAATGTAGGTACACACACATACACATATACACATACACACATACACATACACACATACACATATACACATATACACATACACACATACACATATACACATACACACATACACATATACACATATACACATACATATATACACATATACACATATACACATACACATATACACATATAAACATACACATATAAACATATAAACATACACCCCCACACCAACATTAATATGTTTGATTATCCTGCAGCTAATTAAATTTTTGTTTCCTTTTGATAGTCATGTGGGTCTACATACACCTTTTATATTCGTACCAATATTCCTTCTTTAATTTTTTCAGTACGAAACTTGCAGCGTTTAATTTTATAAATAATGTTTTTGTTTACTTGCAATTTTTCTTCTTTTCTTTTTTTTCTTTTTTTTATGTTATTCCTCTTTAAATGTTCATAATAATTAACTGTAAATCTCATTTTAATTTATAGTGTAAATAAGTATACTTATATATGCATGCATTTATGCATATATACATACATATGTACTATTTTAACTAGAAAAAGCTCAGCTAAATTTTTAAACGACTTCTTTAACATCTTTACGTAGCTATAATATATACTTATGGGCGTAACATATAGAAATATTACTGGCGTATCATCTATGCATATGCACAAGTATATGCATATTTACGGGGCGTAATGCGAATGGTAATCTTTCATACAATGTCGAAATTTCGTCTTTGTTCTTTTTTTTTGATTAAATTAAAAATGATAATACTAAAATAAAATGTAGTTTTTGTAAACAAAAAAGATAAATTTTTAAATAATTAGAAAATTAAAAAAAAAAAAAAAAAAATTAAAAATTGTTTCAATGAATAAGCAATTTTTTTTATATATTTATAACGGTAAATTATATAGACAATGAATTTATTAATGAAAGAAAAAAAAAAGTGGGATATCTTAATGGAGTAGTGGGATATCGTAGAGGAGTAGTGGGATATCGTAGAGGAGTAGTGGGATATCTTAGTGGAGTAGTTGGATATCGTAGAGGAGTAGTGGGATATCGTAGTGGAGTAGTGGGATATCGTAGTGGAGTAGTGGGATAACGAAATAATGGACTAGAGGAACAACTAATCTATTAGTAATACTTTTCTATAAGTTCCAAGAGTTCTTCTATGTTATTATTTTTTACGGAGGCACTACATATCTCCTGCAAAGCGATGTCAAAAGGGTACATACGTATGTTATAGGCACGTACGCAAATATATGTATATATATATGTGCGTATATATATGTTTGTATATATATATATATATATATATGTTCACACTTGTGTGTGGTATTTGCCTTATTTCCTCGCTGTTCGTTTTACCGTATGGCATGGCGCTTTTTCAAATCGAAAGAACTCCGAATTAGCTCCAACAAAACATTCCGTTTCTTCATTATCTTCGTCGTCCAGACTGTTATACTTGGACATTTTCAAAATTTCGCTACAAGATTAAAAGAATGACAAAAAGTGGGAGAAAATAAAATACACAATAAAATGGTACATTCATACATAAACGTAGTGTCGTTTGTTAGTTTATGGGGGAATGGCGGTAAAGAATGTATAAACGGTATATAATCAGTGTGTGCATTTTTTTACTTTTTTTTTTTTTTTTTTTTTATTTTTTACATTTCCCTCTCTAAATCCTCCTTAATGACTTGCTTGGGGCGGGAATTACACAAGTCAGTTTTATTACAAAGAACGATAAAAGGAATTTGTTTTTTAACTATAACTTTGTTGGTGAACAGTTCGAATAATTTCCTACAAAGGGGCAAAATTTATAAGTAATGTGTGTACATATATAAATATATATATATAACTGCAAAACTACCTGCACATTTATCATTTTTCACTTTTCTGAAGTAGACATATAGGTATATGCACATGTACATGTAGATCCCCGCATATGCAATGCGAATATAACGCCATTTTCCTCCATATATTGATAGATGCCTCATTCATTTATTTTAATATTTTAGCGCGTGTTTTATCATAATTTTGATACATCTCATTTATTAAATTTTTTTCGGCATATTTTCCTTGTACATTGTGTTATCACATTATGTATGTGCACACGTACGTAAGTATTTATATAAACATATTATAAGCACGTGCGTCTGTATTTATATAAACATATTATATGCATGTGCGTCTGTATTTATATAAACATATTATAGGCACGTACGTCTGTATTTATATAAACATATATGCGCACACATATATACGTAAATGCACATGTGCTTACTCTGCTACAACTTTTAGGGATTGCCTGTCTGAACTATCCAACATGTACACGATCACATTCGTAATACTGAAATATTTGTTCATTGCATAAGATAATTTGGGATGACCGGGGAAATCAACAAAACGTATAAATTTTTTTTTTTTTTTTTTATTTTTTAAATTAATAAAAGCTATGTTTTCTTTCATTGAAGGAACCGTTCTACATATTTTATCTGTTTTCAATTTAAATAAAAGAGTAGTCTTACCACTATCACATGGCCCTAATAATAAGACTATTTGATTTGGTTTATTTCCCTTAAAAAATATACTATATAAAATTAAAATTACGTAAAATAAAAATAAGAGTCCCAAAAGGACAGTAATAATAAAAAGTAAATTTTGAAACTCGTTTAAATTTATTCCATATTTTAGATAACACTTTTTTATCTCGTAAACTACTTCCTTTAATATTTTTATTAATATATCCATTTTACACGTCCACAAATTTTCTCCAATGATTGCTATTCATATATGCCCGTACGACCTTAAGAAATGTACGCGCGAATGTTTGCGTGTGTGTGTGTGTGTGTTTGTGTAGGTGCGTAGGGTAGGTAGTGTTGTATGGACGCCCGTACGTATATATGTATTATGCATATATTATGTATGTATTATGCATATATTATGTATGTATGTATGTATGTATGTATATATGTATGTATGTGTGTATGTACATATATGCGCATGTGAATATAAGGGCACTTCAAATATATATACTCTTTTTTCCGTATAATGACAATTTCAATTTTATATAATTTTTCAACATTCTTGCAGCGGTCTCAACTTTTCTTTTAAATATTTTTATACATTTAAACATACGCCTAAGCAATACATACGTACATACTATTTATATAACTAAATATCGTGGTCACTTAAAATTTTAAGCTAATCCGTATCAGGTAAATTCTCAGTTTTTGTGCCTCTGTGCATACTACTTAAACCATGTTCTTACATTGATCATTTTTAGCGTATTGTACTGTATTGTAATTTATCGTATTTTTTTTTTTTTTTTTTTTTATTTTATTTATTTTCACTCACTATAATGAATAACAATATAAGGAATGATATTTAAAACGAAATAGTAGCAGTAATACCAACTTGAAATTTTTCAAAATAGCTTTATTTTTACATTAAAATATAGTACTGTAGTATAATTTTGCCCCAGAAATGGAAATAAAAAAATACTGCTTCTTATGTTCATTGACCAATCTTTTTTCATCAAATTCTTTTTTATCATATCCTTTTTTTATGTCACCTATTTATGTAATCTTTTTGTATCATCTTTTTGTACCATCATTTTTGTACCATCTTTTTGTACCATCTTTTTGTATCATCTTTTTTATGTTACCCTTTTTATGTTACCCTTTTTATGTTAACTTTTTATATCTTTTTTTTTTTTTTTTTTTTTTTTTTTTTTTGTATCTCTTATCAAACTGCTTAATAAAATGAACAGGTGTCGTGTAAAATATTTCACTCCTTCCGACGTAGTGTATGACAGGGGAAAAAAGCGCCAAACATACATGTGGAATTAAATATAAGTAGATTAAATTAAACTATGCCATATGGATGATGTACAAAAAAGTGAAGGCACAAAATGTTTGCACAAAAACATCTATCGATGAACAAAGCTGGCTTTTTTTTCCTTTTCACCTACATATTTGCAGCTGTCATCCGTGCTCTTAAGTATTTGAACGTATACACTTGCGTATGCTCAATTGTGTGTATATATATATATGGATACATATACATACATACGTACATACATACATACATACGTACATACATACATACATACATACGTACATACATACATACATACATACATACATACATACATACATACATACATACATACATACATACATACATACATACATACATACATACATACATACATACATACATACATACATAGTTCTCTCGCACAAAGACGCTTTCCATACGTGCACACGTCGAATACTCTATGCATTTGAAGCGTCCTTAATTTTTTGAAATATAAAATACACAATGGTTATAATAAAATTGCAAACCGTTTAGATTTATTTTCATGTACACTTTTTTTGGGGTAGTTCAGTTAGTTTACGTAATAGCACAGGCAAGATGGGAAACAAAAAAAAAAAAAAAAAAATACAAACTGAGAGGAGTAGCTAGTAGGTACTAGTGAGTTACAACAATGTAGTGCGCGCAAAGTTGTACGTGATGAGTAACCCGTACGTACAAAGCCCACTTGATTAGTCATTTCTATACTCCCATATGTTTGCCGTTTTACATTTTTACCCTTATCAATACGTGGGTACGCGAAACGACAAAAAACGAAACTAAAAGACCGTTACTACGCTTGCAGTGGAAAAGCACAAATTAAAAGGAATTAAAAAAAAAAAAAAAAAAAAGTTTACCATAAAATAAATACTTTTTCAAAATGCATTAATATCATAACACAAACTTGGTATATGTACTTGTGCGTGTGCACTATGTCGCTCGATATATACGAAGCCCCTTTTGCACAAAAACATATCAAATTTTTACCCATGCTATTTTATGATCAGTTATTATCCTTTTGACTATATTACTCTGCCAGTGTTTGTTTTTTATACCAATAATTTTTAAAGATATAGAAGAAGGGGTAAATTTAATTAAAATATAATTTTCCTTATAATTATCTGATATAAAATAAGACCATTTGTCAGTCCAAACAACATTTTTAACATTTTCATTTTCAATTATTGATGCATTTCCTGTTAATGTAGCATACACATTTTTTTTTTCATCAGAATATAGTAAAGTTATATTATTTTTTTCTTTATTATTTTTTAAAAACTCATGTATATCTGTATTTTTTGAAACACAGAAATATAAATAATTTAAAGGCAATTCTGAATTTGACGCTTTTACACTCATTACTTTTTGCATTAACGGTTCATTAATCGCATATAGCAAATCCTTAATACTTTTTTTCACTTCCCTTGAAGCAGCTTCTCCCGCCAATTTGATCTCATGTTGAGAAGTTCCATCATTACCACGTCCATCATGGGTTTCACTCTCTTCACTATGCTCATTTAAGCAGCTAACTTCTTTATCTTCAACTAATTGATCGTCCCCTTTCGACTTACGTTCATAATTTATTTCACAGTCTTCGGGACCCAGAGGGTCTATGTAAAATGTGTGTATCTCGTTATTTTGCACATAGGCACAAAAACATTTAGAATTACCATTTATTAACTTTATAGTTTCATTCACTATATCCTCTGATGATTCAAATGAGTAAGTAGTTAATTCGGACAGCTTTACATCCTCTACATATTTAAATAAATACATTAATCCTATTATAGGTATACTCTGAAAGGCTATAAATATAAATAATCTTTTAAATTTCCCATTTTTATTTGTAAATTTTATATTATTCCTGTCTTGGTAATAATATTTTTCTTTTTCTCCTTGCTTGTTCATGTATATTGCATCATTTTTTTCCTTTTTCAATATATCATCTATTTCGTTTTTTATAATATTGTTTTTTTCTCTTTTAAAAAAAAAATACCGTTGTTGATATTTAACATAATTTTTTTTTATATAACCATTTTTAGAAAGATGAAGTGCCTCCCTAACGACTTTACTACATCGAAATGTAAATTCCTTATGAGCGCTATTCATTGCGTAAATAGGTAGCATATCATGCGGTCTCACTCAGCGCATATCTACAAATACAAACAGGAATACCCGTGCACATTCGTACGTATGTACGTATACAAATAGGAATACCTGCACTTATTTCACGTACATATAGGAGGAGCTCTACGTTCGTAGGTATATGCCCATATATGCACACATATACATATTTGCATATACATACATATACACATGAATACATATATGCGCATATGCTGTGGTTGCTTCATGAAAAATTGAGATCAAAAATGGATGATCAGCAAACTCGGATGATTAATAAAAAAGTGGGGATTATATGTTATTCTTGAGAACGTGTAAAAATGTAAATGTAAATATATGGGTCATATGTACATGTACATAATTATGCGCTATGTTCATATGTAGGTATACATGTATATAAATACAAGAGAATGGAAACGTACATATATTCAAACATGCAAGAATTGGTACGTACACTTACAGGATGTAATTCGTATATATATTCAATGTAGGCTTCTATTCTATTCTATTATATTCTATTCTATTATATTCTATTATATTCTTTCTTATTTTTTCGCCTCTCGTGAGACTGTTATAGCTATATCGAAAAATGGCAAAAAAAAAAATATTTATACATGTTCATATTTTTTAACACGTTTCTTTACATATTCAAAATAAGGCAGGAAATAAAAGAAAAAAAAAAAAAAAATAAAGTAAAAATTTATGTTAAAATTTACTATATAATTATTGTTAACATTAATGTTCGTGATAACGCTAATGTTGACATTAAAATAAGAATAGTACAACACTATTCCTACGTCGCTCTATGAAAATTTAGGATTTCAAATTTATGAAAATAGAGTTTTAAAAATAAGCTACTAAAAAAAAAAATATAAAATAAAAGATAGCAAATTAAAGCAAAATATGGCAAAATACAGCAAAATATGGCAAAATACAGCAAAATATGGCAAAATATAGTAATATACAGCAAAATATGGCAAAATATAGTAATATACAGCAAAACATGCCAAATTAAAGCATAATAAGGAAAAATATAGTAAAATAACGAAGAAACAAAATAAAAGGAGGTGTACATATAACATCCGACGTTTACTTAAATGTAACAAACGTTTTCAACTTTTCTGTTTTCTTTTTTTTAATTATTCCAAAAAATATTACGTAGCTTCACGAGGCTGCTATTTTCCCACTATGTAAAAAAAAGGCCTATGGCAAATAAAACAAAAACGAAAAAAAAAAAATAAATAAATAAATAAAAAGATTAATGGATAAACACATGCTTAATGACATAAATAAGCCCATATATGTGGAAATAAACGAACGCATATACGTGGGAAGAAACAAAAATATACATGAGGTCGTAAATATGCAGCGTGCTCAACACACTTTCATTCTTTGTCCCTCTTCTCACAAATCATATGCACTGTTTAAATAAATAACTCTCCTTTGCTGCTCCTTCAGTTTTAATGCTTTGAATCGTCTGTTTTCAAATCCATTTCCTCGTACAACGCCATCCCATCTATACCCTGCTAAGATGTTAAACCTGTTATATGGCGTTTGATAGCGGCATGTTAATTTTTCGTTTTCCCCTTTGTCATTTGCATACACATTCATAGGGTCTTCTTTTCTTTTTTTCTTCTTTAATTCCAAATCATAGTCAGAATCATAATCATAATTAACTATGTTTCTCTTACTTATTAATCTCTCATTCTGCTCTACAACTCTTTTTTGAATTTCCTTTTGTACTATTCCGCCATCCCACCCCAGTCTGGTTGTGCTGTTCTCCTCACTATTATCATTATCATTATTATAACTATCATTACTATCATTGTTATTTTTTTTTTTTTTTTTTGTTCTTTTTGTCTATTTTTTCCATTTTTCATATTCTTTCCAAACATAACTTTCATTTTTTTCTTTTGTGTTCTGATCCATTTATCCCTCGAAATTATTTTTCCATCCTTATCTCTATAAACAGTGCTACTTACTCCCTCATCCTTTTTATCTTTTGCAAATTTGGTATCTTTCGAATAAACAAATTTCATTGTCTTATTTTTATCTTCTTCAGATAAAGAGGCTTTTGAACTCCGCGAAGATGAATATGTTGATTGAACTCCTCCCTCGACCCTTTTTTTTTTTTTACTTTTTTCCGAACTCTTTTTTTTACCATCACTCCTCCGAAGCCTTCGAGGGGATGACGTCTCAGAATTACCATCACTGCTTCTGCTACTTTTGCTACTTTTGCTACTTCTGCTACTTCTGCTACTTCTGCTACTTCTGCTACATTTGCTACTTTTGCTACTTTTGCTACTTTTGCTACTTCTGCTACTTTTGCTACTTTTGCTACTTTTGCTACTTCTGCTACTTCTGCTACTTCTGCTACTTCTGCTACTTCTGCTACTTCTGCTGCTACTGCTACTTCTGCTACTTCTGCTGCTACTGCTACTTCTGCTACTTCTGCTACTTCTGCTACTTCTGCTGCTCCTACTACTTCTGCTGCTACTGCCTTTGTTATATTCTTTTCTTCTCCTGCGCACAGAAATGTCGGAACTGCTTAAGCTCCTTGATCTGCTAATTTCCCTTCGTCTTCTGCACACGGATATGTCAGAGCTGGTTTCACTACAAGCATAAATTCGTCTTCCAGTGGGAGATGTATTGGATACGTATTCCTCGGCATTGCACTTGTCACTACTACTGCTTCTGCTACTACGACTGCTACTACCATTATTATTCGGTTTAATACTCCTCCATGCATGTTCTCCTCTGTTTACACTTCCCCTTTTAGAAGTATCACCCTCTTTTCCTTGGGGGCGATTTTCCCGACTAGCTCTTCTTTTAATTTTGAATAAATTTTTTAAGTATCCACCCTTTTTTTTATCCTTATTTATTTGATCTGATGTGTTTAATGACGTGTTTCTGTCCGATGCCTCTTCTAATGCATTGCTATCCGATACTTCCACTAAAGCATTATTATCCGATGAGTCTACTAACGAATTACAATCTAATATGTGCATAATTTTTTTTTTGTTTTCATTCGACAGTTGTATCAGTTCCATTGTTTTACTTTCACTAACAGCTAAAGGGATATCTGAACTTGCGTCTGATTTTATAATCAGTTGTTCACCTTGGTCATCCTTTTTTATGGAATTATAAATATTCCTTTCTTCTTCATCACTATCATGAATTTGTATATTATTTTTTTGTTTTATATGTCGTTTTTCTTTCTTTATCTGTTTTTTCAAATATTTATTCCGTAAGTACTCATCCATTTTTTTTCTATTTCGACATTGCACTGTAAGGAACAAATGTTATACGTACTAACAATAATGTATATATAACAGTCCATGCGTACCCTTACTAAACAGAGTTATATGCGTGCATATTTACTTATATGCTTTTTTTAATATTCGTACGTGCCCGTAACATTAAGGAGAACATTTCAAAATTTGTAAATTATATGTTTTCTTTCCTTTTTTTTTTTTTTTTTTTTTATTATTTCTCTTTTTATTTATTCTTGCTAATTCATAGTTATATTTTTGTCCCCTTCAATGCAAGTTTAAATTGTAAATATGTATACTTATGCCAGTACAGTCTATTTTCTTCTTTTCTTGTTTCCTTTTTTCTTTTTTTTTTTTTTTTTTTTAATCTTTTATTTTTATGCTCATTCTTCCGTTTCTCCTTTTACCATTTCTTCGATTTGATTTTTTTTTTTTTTTTTTTTTTATTATACAAATACAATTAACATTTACATAACTTCCGCCTAAAAATATGTAATTATTTTATGCCCTTAATAGTATATTGTATTTTTTGCAATTCTGTTCTTTTCCTGGTACGCATGAGCAACCTCGTTTTGGCGTTTTAACACTTTAACCTTTGCCTACTCGCTTGTATTTTTTTTTTTTTTTTTTTTTTTTCTCTCCCCCCTACTGTACATCTTGTTTAAAAGACTATCCTTTATACATTTGTTATATAACATATGGAATATAACTACAGAATGAATTAATAAAAAAAAAAAAAAAATTTTCTCTCTTACGTTACATAGATTTCGTTTTTTTACCAGCTATTTTTGTGTTTCATACACCTTAAAAATATTTGTATTAGTTGGAGAGTAAATAATTTATTTGCCTTTTTATTTTTTATTATGTGATTAGCAAGGATAAAATTGTTAAGAGCACATTCGAAGTATCATTATACATACCACTGCAGACGAATATAAGTACATGTTCGTATTTATGTACGTATCTATGTGTGTATAAACTCTTACATTTTTATATGCTTGTAACTGCTGGACAAGCTGACGAGCGAGTTCCTTTCGATTGAAGGGAAATGCTGCTTAACAAGGGCCAAGCTTCCATATTGCGAAGATGTAAATGATTTATCAACGAACGAACAACTTCATATTTCTGCAACGCGCTGGGCATGATAATATAAAAAGATAAAACAAAAGGAGGTACCCTCAAAAAATGAACCACTCGTTCACTCTTTCATTCTTTCACTCTCTCACACTTTCACACTTTCACACTTTCACACTTTCACTGATTGAATGGTTGAATGGTTAACTTTGCGAATGGATGATTGTATGACTGTTTGAATGGATGCATATACGGATGAATGGATTGGGATTTGCCGTTTCGTTGAACAAGGTTGTTATGTAGAAACTTTATTAATAGCTCATAGAATTTTATAAACAAATTTATTTAAATATATGTCAACCCTTTTCTTGTTAAAGTATGAGAAGATCAGGTGGGAGGCAGCTTAACCATATTCCTAAACCTGTAAACAGTAACCTGCCCCCATTTTAAAATAATGAACAAACAAAAAAATTGTTATCAGTATATAATATACTCTTTCTTTTTTTCTTTTTTTCTTTTTTTCTTTTTTTCTCTTTTTCTTTTTTTCGTTTTTTCTTTTTTTTTTTTTTTTTTTTTTTTTTTGTCCCTTCAATTGAAAGGAAACTCACATACATTACGCATAAAAGATACAGCACCACTTGAACTAATTTAATATAAAACAAAAAAATTATATAATAAAAAAAAATTATCGTAAAAAATAATAATAAAATAATAATAGGAACAAATTAATTCCATACAGAACAAAAGATGACCCAACAAGATGCTTATATTAAGAGGAACAAAGAAAAACCACAACAACTATCTCAAATGTAGATATTTTTCAAAAGTCAAGTATATCAAAAACACAAAATTTAAGGAGGAACTATACAAATATCACCATGAGCAGTATATAGATGATGTTAGCATAAGACCAATTTTATATTTAAAGGAAGAAATAAAGAAAGAGAAAGACAAAGACGAGCACAAATATAACCATGAATACAAATACAGCGGAGTAGACAAATATAAAGAGAAAGAAAAAAATATGCATGACAGAAGGTTAAAACGGAATGTGCCTCTAGTTTACAGTAACGAAGTAAGCAATTTAGAAGAATTAAAAAATAATCCTTTTACCCTAGTTAATGTAAAAAATAACAATGGAGAGTCATTTGGCATTGCCACCTTCAACCCTTACTCTTTAATTACCGCAAGAATAATAAGTCAGAATACTCTTTTTCCAATTAACATAAATTTTTTTATAGAAAAAATTAAAGCTTGTTTACTGTGGAGGTCCAAGCTTACCAAAGGGGGGAAAAACCGCAATATGATATCATTAAGCGAACTTTCATCGGATGACAACCCGTCATCTAGTGCATCTACTGGAATGCCCATGTATTCGTCCACCAGTGCGACCACTGAAATGTTAAAGTGTTCATCCAGCAGTACCCACACTAGTGCGTCTACTGGAATGTCCATGTATTCATCCACCAGTGCGACCACTGAAATGTTAAAGTGTTCATCCAGCAATACCCACACTAGTGCGTCATCTAATGTTTCCACTAGTGCACACACGAATACATCTAGTATGCTCTCGTCTGACATAAGCCCGTCCGCTCATGTACATGCACACCCAATGCTGGATAACCAGTTTTGCTATCGACTAATTAACAGCGAAGGGGATAACCTTCCAGGACTTATAATTGATCGCTTCGATGAATACATTTCAGTACAACACTTGACAGTCGGATGTGAAATGCTAGCTTGCAATATCAATGATGCACTTATTGAACTACTAAAGCCAAAAGGAATCATATTTCGAAATGACAATAAAGAAAGGTTAAATGAAAAATTAGAAATATATAAAAAAGTTGTTTATGGAAAAATACCTGAACAAGTCATATTAATTGAAAATGATTGTTTTTTTTTAATAGATCTTATTAATTCACCAGGCACTGGATGGTTTTTTAACAGAAAGTGTTTAAGAAATCTTTTATGCACATATGCATATCAAAAGAATATCCTCGATTTATTTTCTTATGTTGGATCATTTGGAATTCAATGTGCAAAAAACGGAAAAGCAAAAAGTGTTAAGTGTGTAGAAAAGGATAAAAAATTTGTACAGCTAGCTAAAAATGCTGCTTACTTAAATAATATAAAAAATAATAATATTGAATTTATTTGTTGTGATTATTTACAATTTTTTAAAAATTGTAATGAACTGTTTGATATAATCGTTTTGGATCCTCCAAATTTAATCCCCAAATCAAAGTTTATTGAATCGGGTAAGAAAAGATATATCGATCTGATTAACGTAGCTCAAAAATATATTACATCCAATGGGTTACTACTAATAATTTTTACAACCAAATTATGCTCTTATCATGATTACATAAATATTATTAATGAATCATTTGTTGGAACTAATAGAAGTGTTAAGATTGTAGGACAGGGGCGTGCTTCCCCGGATAATCCTGTGCATATTTCTCTCTATCTCTTTGCAGATTTTTATTGGTTCATTTTGCAAATAAGTTTCTGACATGTTCAGAATATAATGAAAGGAGTAGAGGGGGAAAAAAAAAAAAAAAAAAACAACAGAAAAATATTTATCATAAAACGTTTAAAATATGAGGTAATGTATAGGGGGCTCATTATAAATAACCTCATTCTTAACTTATCTTTTCCTATCTAAACTTTTTTTTTTAATTTTATTAAAATAGCCTCAAATAACGTTTACCCATTTGTTGTTACGCTTTACATACCACCTTTTTAATTAATTTAAAAATAATACCAAAAAAAAATAAAATAAAATAAAAATTCCCTTATAATATCTTCCTTTTTATTATGTCTACTTGTGCTCTGTGCATTGTACATTATTTTGTGTGTATAGAACGTATGCTTGCTAACAGTATTTGTTTCTTGTTCGTTCAAGTTAATTAAAATTTCAAATGTCCCTGAGGATGTAAAAAAAAAAAAATAAAACAAAACAAAATGAAGCATAATGAAGCATAATGAAGCATAATGAAGCATAATGAAGCATAATGAAGCATAATGAAGCATGATGAAGCATAATGAAGCATGATGAAGCATGATGAAGCATGATGAAGCAAAACAAACTTGTTTAAAATATTGCGAATTAAGTTTTTATTGCAATATTCGTTCTTCTATATTTAATTCATAAAAAGCTGCTATAAAAATGGTATATTCTTTATTTTTTCATTTCGATATTTCCTGCGCCCTTAAAAGTTTCAACATAAACCTTCTTTTTTGTAATGTTTAGTTTCTTATATAGCTATACGTGTCGTATACATACATACATGCATGCTGTACGGATTAAACATTTCAAAAAAACAATCGTAAAACGATAATAATGCGTACGATGCTTTTTTTGTTACAGTTTTACAAAAAACTAAAATAAAAATTAAAGATAAATCATAAGAATAAATAATTACGGAATGTTCACTTTTTTTTTCCATTCTTATATTTTTCTTTTTCTTTACAAAACGCACTTATAACATGCTCATGTTCGCAATTAAAAGAGGTTATGATCAAAAAAATATACAATATAAAAAACAAAGACAAAGGATAAGTCAAAAACAAATAAAACGGAAATAACCTACAAAGTGGAAAGCTGAATCATCGTGTACAATTTTCAATCTTACAATTATGTCTCTACGATTACTAACGTATGTATGTATGTACATATATCGTATGCACGTATGCATGTATGCATGTATGTATGTAAGCATATATGTGCGTATACGGGTGAAGACACGTACATGTTTCCATTCATTTATCACAGAATGGACGTAAAAAAAAGCATATAGTTATGTGAATGAAAACGGTCTGGATGTTTTCACGATTTGTAATATCATAGGATACGGAAGTAAAAATAACGATAAATTAATATAATAAGATGAATAATTAAATAAAATAAAATAAAATAATATAAAATCATAAAATGAATAATTAGATGAAATAAAATAACAAAACATATATTAAAATAAAATAATGCATCAAAATTGGGTAAAATATAGCAAAACAAAATATAAAAAGCAAAAGTGCTATTGCAAAATATCCTCACAGAACATTCTATAGTTAATTTTGTCATCTTTTGAGAATGCATTTAAGGCGTCATTTGCCTCTTGCTCACTTAAAGCATCTCCCCAAGTAGTTAAAATATGCCTCATTTGATATTTGGTTAAGTATCCATCTGCATTATTATCAAAGTGTGCAAACATTTTAATTAGTTCATCAATATTATCATTTTCATGGACACACATGGCTATATACTCCAAGTATTGTTCATATGTTATGTTCTCCCCATATAACTCTTTAATTTTCTTTTCATCAGTGCTTGATGGAGCTAAACCCAATCTTCTAGCATTATAAGAAGCATCCTGAATGCTTATTTTTCCACTGCTACTCTTTTCATTAAAAAATGTTTTGGCCTCACTTGAATCAACCTTATCACCTAGTTCTTCTAACTCTATAACTGATTCTTCTGACTCTTCAGACTCTTCATAATTTTCCTCTTCAACTGATATTTGCTTTACCTCAGGTTCTGGTTGCCATTCAAAACCTGGGCCCCACATGAAATAATTTAACTCCGTATCATATGGAGCTATCGTTGATTCAGGATCCGGTAAATTGAAATAACACACGGGGCATTGTTTTTCCATTTTCACAATTCAAACAAAAAAAAAAAAAAAAATACGAAAAAAGGAAAGAGCACAAAACGGAACACAATATAGTAAAATGGAGAAGAATAGAGCAAATCTGAAATTAAAAATATATAAATATATATAATATATTAGTACTATGGAGAGGAATAGAACAAATCTGAAATTAAAAATATATAAATATATATAATATATTAGTACTATGACGCGGAATAGAACAAATTTGAAATTAAAAATATATAAATATATGTAATATATTAATATATTAATATATTTATTTCTATATTAAAAATATATGCAAACAAAAAAATAAAGCAACGATAAAAATATTAGAGTTAAGTAATACTAAAGTAATATAAAATATTGGTTAGCGAAGTACTATAAATACACTCTTTCAGAAGAAGTATATATAGGTATTATAAATAATAAAAATAAAACAAGTTTTTAAAGACTCATAAAATTAAAAAAAAAAAAAAAAAATTTAATTTAGTTAAACATTCCAACTTACTATAATGGATTTATATATATGTTGTATATATATACATATGCATATATGTATATTATATTATTTTTTTTTTTTAATTAAAATTTAATTTTATTTTTTACAGCTGTATACAACATTGGAGACTTTCTAAATCTAACACCAAAAAAAAAAAATATATATTATCTGTTCACATATACACATGTACAAGTATGTGTATATGAACAAATACATATATGTATGTGTCGTACAGGTAAATATATGTGAATATGTATATATTATACACACTATATATGTAATATATGTATATTTGGATATATTTTATAATTTTTTATAATTTTTTTTTTTTTTTGGTTTATATTATTGCTTGTTCATGTTTTAAAATAAAGCTATTATGCCAAAGCTGTGTGTGCAAAATGGTTAGCCTTCCTATATTTTTTTTTTTTTTTTTTTTTACGCTTAGCCTTAAAAAAATATTTTTCATAAAAATCAAGAAAATTACTATTAATTTATTAAATGATTAATGAAAAGGAGTAACTAACTGATATATGTTGTAAGGTAAAAACGTTTACAGCTTTTCCCATAAAAAAAAAAAAAGAATTCGGTCAGACTAAATATATTAACAGTTTCTTCATATAAGAAGAAAATGTTAAAATTAAAGGTAAAAGTGACGTAAAAGTGAACGTAAAAGTGAACGTAAAAGTGAACGTAAAAGTAAAAGAAATATCAGCATTTGTTATCTTTTATAATTATATAAAACCATTTAGTACATTTATTTTTTTTTTTTTTCCATGTTTATGTGAATTTTATCTTTTTTGTGCTGCGTACTGTTATACAATTTTCATGTAGACGAAAAATTATGATAATTATTAAGATATTAATACAGCCAAAAAAAAAAAAAAAGAAAAAAAGGAAGGATAGAAATTTATTATTAACAATTCAGGCATTCTACAGTTCATAATCATTTTAATAAATTAATTTACTTCTTAAAATACTAGTAATTGAAATAACTTTTTTTTTTTTTTTTTTTGTACTTCTTAAAAACCCATTTATTTCCCAAAATTTGTTCTTCTACAGTTGTTGTACTCAAATTTTACGAACAGATTGTGTATACAACTTAATTTACCCTTCTATATATCTATTTGCGCACGGAAATGCATGGAAATAGCATTAATCTAGGGTAAGATCAAAAATTTGGAAGAACATCATTATAAACAAAATATATAGTATGACGACAGTTACTTGGAATTTATAGAAGGGCATAGGTATATATATATGTATGTATGTGCGTATCAATCTTTATATATATATATTACATACGTGTGTGGGGGCAAATTTCACAGAAAAATGTGTATCTACTGCATTTGTACACGCGTTTCTCAACACTAGGAGTAGAATTTTACAATAGGGCTCATTTTTCCTTTTTTATAAGAATATTAAGAATTGTGGTAATTAACTTTTTTCAGTAATAATAAAGGAGAAAAAAAAAATTTTATATATACATATGTACATGAAAACCCACTTACCAAACGTCCATGTGTACTCATATACAAACTTACATACATATATATACATATTTATATATACGTATACATACAATTGACCATTGTAAATATTATTAGATATAATTTTCATTAAATTTGTGCATTTCAGCTCCTATTTGATTTAGCTCAAATAAATATTACCAGGTCATAATATTATGTACAAAAAAAAAATAATAAAAATAACGAAAAAACATGGACCTATACCATGAAACGATAAGATAAGAGGTATAATAATGACTGTTGTACTACTAGTAGTCGAAGAGTTGACAGGATGAGCTGCACTTTTCGAAATGCATTTAAGTATCTTGTATAAAATGCAATTTAATATTCATCCCAAATATTCCTCTTTAAACACATATATATATATATATATATATATATATATACATACATACATATATATACGCTTATGTATGTGAAGAAAAATAATGAATGCTTACCAATAGTGTACACAGGATTCGAATTTTATATCACATTAAAACAATTCATCAAAAGACTCTCATAGTAATTCGATTTTATTGCGTAAAAAAAAAAAAAAAAATTCCAGTTTTAAGGCATACACCATTCATGTATTATTCAAGTAAATATGAATATGTACAAATAAATAAACATATATACTTGCCTATATTTATATTTATGTTTACATGTGTATATGTCTTCTTTCCTTAATTAGCCGTAACCTCCTCTACTATTGGTTACGAAAATAAAAACAAAAACAAAACTTATGTAAAGAACGTTGAACAAATATACAAATATGACTTCAACATCCACCCCAACAGTTTAAGAGGAATATGCATTTTTTCTAAAAATATTTTTAAAAAATGATTCATCTCTTGACAAACATATATTATAGTTTTTTTAATTCTTACACATTATGATACATTCATATGCATGATTTCAAATGTTCTAATAAAATCAATCGGAACAGTACATTTTCTTCATTTAAAAAACTTTAAAATGTTGCTATGGTAAAGATATGCATAAACATATATATATATATATATATATATATATATATAACAAATTAAAAAAATGAAAAAAAAAATCATAACATTGACAAAAAAAAAATAAAAAGGGATGCATTTCTTTTATATTCATTTTTAATTAAAAACTAAATAAAATTTATAAGACTGAAAAACGGTACATAGAAAAAAAAAAAAAAAAAAAAAAGCCACGAAAAAATATGGCATGACAAGATAAAATAAAACGAAATGAAATAAATCAAAATAATATATACATATATGTAAATGGGAGCCAGCCCAATAATTAAAAAAATTTCCCCTTAGGGTCCTCATTTCTTTGTATGCTTCTTAAGTATTAATACAATTAAAAATAATATAGCTGAAGATAATGTTGGGTTATTTGATTTGCATATAATTTTTAACTTTTTTTTTACAACTTCAATTCCGACAAGAACGAAATAATTTTCCAGGGCGCTCGAATTGTCAGTATAGCTACCACATAAATAAATCTTGTCATCGATATAACACACGTTTAAAGCATCTCCCTTAAAAAACAAACGATGGGAATATTGCGCAAATAATAAAGTACATAATTGAGTATATATGTGCGTACATAAATGTGTGTGCAAAATGTATACTACAGGAATAGGGAGAAAAACACGCAAAAGGCATAAATTGTGTACAAAAATAAACATAAATATCACATGCTTAATTCATTTACGAAATTTAAGTCTTACCAAACAAGCGTCCACAACAATTGATTCATTGTCCACCATTTCTCCTTTGTTAATAATTTTCTCCTTCTTATATAGGTTAAAATTTTCATTATTCCAAAACTTGTCGAAAACGTCCTTAGTGATTTTCATACTCTTCATAAATTTGTTTATTGGTATGGGCAGCCTTAACTCAATACTTTTTCTAAACATATCTTGCATTCTGTAATGAAAATTATAAATTTGTAAAGAGGAAAAAATCAGCCGAAAAATAAAAAAGCAGGAAAAAAATCAAAATTCATTACAAATTTGCAAAAACAACTGATAAAAAGAGTAATAATTTCATTTCAATATAACATATTTGCGGTGCTACAATAAAGCGAACTATACAACAATTTACGAAATTTTGTGGTGCATTCTGCTACTTGCAAGCTAAGGGAGCAAATCTACATCATGTACATGTGTACATTTACATATGTAGGTATGCAGGTACGCAGGTATGTATGTATATATGTATGTATGTATATATGTATGTATGTATATATGTATGTATGTATATATGTATGTATGTATATATGTATGTATGTATATATGTATGTATGTATATATGTATGTATGTATATATGTATGTATGTATATGTATGTATGTATATATGTATGTATGTATGTATGTATGTATGTATGTATGTATATGTATGTATGTATGTATGCATGTATGCATGTATGTATGTATATATGTATGTATGTATATATGTATGTATGTATGTATATATGTATGTATGTATATATGTATGTATGCACGTATGCATGTATGCATGTATGCATGTATGCATTCACGTGTACATGTACAGACAGACGATAGATACATCGCTTAAGACATAAACGTTTCAAAGTTGGTTCCTTCTTCCTACGAATTTATTTTTGCTTTTTTTTTTTTTTTTTTTTTCATATTTTTGCAATGAATATAGCTGCATTCTTATATTCATACCTGTACGAAATTTTAATAAGTGGAAAACCCTTGTACATGTGCTGGCACTTCACAGCCATTTCCTGAAAACACAAACATTTCAAATAAAATATTTCAATATAATGCTTTATTGGGTATAATCCTATTTCAAAAATAGGGAAAACTATAAAAAAAAAAAAAAAGAAAAAAAAGAGTACCACACTTGAAGGCGCGCACATACATGTCTATATGTACCCACGAACATACATATATAGAAATATATATATAAATTATGTGCACTCCTGTATCCATTTTCCTTACATAGCAATTTGTTGAGCTCGTGCACAACATCTTTTCATAACTGAGAAATTTAAACCTCAAGGGAAAAAGAATCTTATTAGTAATTTGTATATCCACATCATAAAAATTCACAAACTTTTTGTTCTTCAAATAAATTTTTATAATTCCATTAATGTCGTAATAATTTTGATCTATTGATATCTGTGGTATATGGAGGAAAGAAAGAGTATGTACATAAATATATAAATTAATACAAAAGAGGAAATCTTAATAAGAACAAGATGATATTAACATGAACATGTTCATACGGCCAAGTTAATATGACCATGCACATAGAAGAGTACAAAGGTATCAATGTAACTACGCACATACTAATGCCAAATGAATGAAACCTGAACGTGGTTTCTTAAAATTTTAATGCAACAAAACCCATGCTACTCCGTTTTTACGTAAAAATGAAAAAATAAAAAATAGTAATATACATAATACAGACATAATTGGCACATATGCATATACCTCCAGATTGTCGTCATTAAATAAAAGAGAGCTATTTTTTAAAATGGTCTTTTGTACAAAAAAGATGTTATCATTTGCAGTGAAATATTTGTTAAACGAGCTGACGTGACTACTCTCGTTTTTCCCTGTTGTTGCTGTGTATTCCCCTACATACGTTTGATCAACTGCACATTTACAATTAGCGTTTAGCGTGTATGAAGACACATCCTGTTGAGGTGGGCCTTTCCTATAATCATAACTTCTTAACGTTAAATCTGTGTTTATATTTTTTGTAAATTTATCAATAATGCAATTAAATTCTTCTGGATTCATTTTCCTACCTTTACGTTTATTAGTATTATTATTATTTTTTTTCTTCTTCTTTATGTCGATATATTTACTCATTCCTAGTAAGTTACCAAGTGTTTCTTCTTTTCCTCGCTTTTCTTTTTCAAGTAAAAATTTATTATAATTTACAAAATCTTCTTTTAATTCATAAAATTTACTTTTACTTATAACATAATTCCACAGCACACTACTTTCACTACTTGCCGTATTTTTGAATTCCTTCACTGACTTATGAGCGTCGTCCTTATGTGCATCGCCCATATGTGTATCCGTTCCCTTTTTTTGCTTATTTAGAAATAAGTTGAACTCATTTATAATTTTATTTTCATCATCATTAAATTTGTTGCATGCCATTTCGCCTATTCTGTCATTCCCTGGTATATCAGCCTCTCCTATAAAAATAAATAATATAACAAATCGTAAAAATAAATAATATAAACACACACAGAAGCAACAAAGCAGCATCAGGCACACGCGAAAAAAATGTATTTCCATCGAACGCGCATTCAACATAAAAAACTTTGCTTGTAACATTTCGGCTATTCGTTATTGAATGGTTGGATGTGCGCTTACACTTGCGCGGTATTGTATATATACATATATATATATATATATATATATATATATATGCGTGTAGATATTCAAATGTGCATACATATGCATACACATGTGCAAGTGCACATACACACAGCACATAACTTCCACCCACGGAATGAACCGCTGTAACACGGTAAGTATACTTACCCTTTGCATTTTTTATCCCCAATTTGTTATATTCATCTTCTGCTATGTCAAAAGAAACACTTTTAAGCGATGAGTGTTTTTTGAAAGGGCCCTTTTCTCTTATTTCTCCTTTTCCCTTATTACTAATATTCTCTTCCGGGAATATAAAATTTTCCTTTATTCCATTATCCTTTGTTAATTCTGTTCCCGTTCTTGTTCCTATTCCTGCTTCTGTCTCTTTCTCTATCCCTGTTTCTTTTTTTTTTTTTTTTTTTTCTTTTGCTATGTTCTTAGAGTTATCCTCTCTTATCAGTGCTGTGTCTTCATCTTTCCCCATTTCAACTATAACCTCCTTTTTACACTTATCCCTCTTTTCAACAATATCTTTGTTTATTCCAAATGGATAAAAATTGGTTGTGTTTGTGTTGTCCTTTACTTCTTCTTCTTTATCATGTGAATCATATTTTTTAATGTTTTCCTTTGGCACCACCATACTACTCTTTTCATTTTCATCATTTATAGAATTACTTGAAGGGAAACGTTTCGAAAATGATGTGGTAAATTTTGAAAAACTTATTGGCATATTTTTTGATAAAGGTCTTGATTCATTTCCATCTTTCGAATTCTTTTTGCTAATAAAACTAGGTAGAGCACTAAACGGATGATCACTTTGCGACAATGCATTGTTTTTATTATTTTTATCATTACTACTATTTTTATCGCTGTTATTATTATTTTTTTTTTCCTTTTCCTCTTCAGAATCGATCGAACTATTTGCAAATATATTATTTAGGCTTTTTTTTAGTTCGTTCTTTTTTTTACTATTTTCTTGATTCGTTACTTTAGCTTCGTTTTTTTCATTAGTCTTATGGGGACAACTAAGGACATATGACTCATACCGGATGTTAAGCTCTTCCTCCTCCTGCATTTCCTGATGGAAACAGGTTGGTCCACAAAGGTATGTAAAAGGGCGTAAACACATATATATATGCCTGTACACACATGTATGATTATACATATGCATATGCGCACATATGTGCACTTATAAATGTAGACCTTTATGTACATCTGACACTACATGCAACATGAGCAAACATCAAGCATATGTTGTTATGTTCCATTTGTTCATATTTTATTTGTATTACATCCATAAACCTGCAGTAAAGTTCGTATTCTCCATTTTCCAAAAATTCCACCGTCTTTTCCTTTATTTGGTTAAGCAACCTACGAGAAGTAAAATCTCGTACGTGAGTGCATACATATACAAATACTTACAAACACACACACATATACATTTTTTCGAGTGAACGACTGTGCGCACACTTTGACGCTATACCTGACATAGTTAGTGTATACACTGTCGACTTTTAGGTGGTTAACAAATTCGTCCTCTAGCATTTCAAAGAGGTCCCTCTTGGATATTTTAAAATCTGTTAAGAATGGGAAAATACAAATCATACGGACATGTACATATATATATATACATATGTGCGTATGCACGTATGAACGCGCTTCGATTTTCCTGACGTGTTCATAAGCGTTTATTCATTTGAAAAAAAAAAAAAAAAATTACAAGACGAAAAATGTAAAATACAACATACATAAACAATACAAACCACATAACATTCAGCGCGAAGTGCACATTTTTCTTTGCTTCTTTTTTTCCAGTAGTGCATGCACAGTGTAACCGTTAAGCAGTATGCTATAAGAGGACGTATATCCTTCGGGTATCTCTATTCGATTCTCCTCCATCTTATTAAATATGGTATTAATAAATTTTAATTCTCTTGAATCATTTCTTAATTTCATTATTTTAACTGTTTTAAGCAAATTCTTTGATTCTGTAACAATTGCATTTTTCTCTTGATTGGTACTATGTCCAAAGTATGAGAAATACTTTTTGTTTTCCCCCTCTTGGTCTCTTTTTAGTAGTTTATATGCATATGTAATAATTTCCTTGTACACACGAAGATCCGCATTACGTGCTTTGAGTACTAAGGACAGGCTAATTACCTGCGGAGGGAGGGGAAGTGGTAATTTCAGAACGTGGACAGCCACATAGGTATTTATGCATGGGGATGCTCACACATATATATATATATATATATATATATATATATATATATATATATATATGCTTGCGTGCGTACTATTATATACATATATACCCCTCTTGCCAACTCCATGTGTTAAGCTCCGTTTACAAAATTTTCATGGTAAATAACACGACACTCATTCAAAGATTCTTTTTTTTTCACTAGACATATAACATTCACGTGCACATCATACAATCATGTATATAAACATATATATATATATATATATATATATATGTATATGTATGTATATGTATGTATATGTATGTATATGTATGTATATGTATGTATATGTATGTATATATTAAAATATAAATAAGCAAATGTATATACCTCACGAGTTGTATACCTTTAGCGCAGTTATTCTAGACATAGCGGGGTTTTTTATATTCCTTAAAATGTTGTAACAAAAGTTGTTCAGCTCCTCATATTTTTTGGACCTATACAAATACTCCCTCAGATCGTTAAAATATATATGTAGATATTCCGTGGACTCCGTACAAGCCTTAAATAATAACTTGTCATCCTCTGATACGGCATTTTTATATTTGCTCTTACATATCGGCATTATGAACTATTTAACGATGCCTTTCCCGACGTGTTACTTATGTTGATCGACAGTCTCAAATTTTTGATCGAAAGTTAATACGTTTGTAAATTTGAAAGTTTGTAAATTTGTACGTTCGTCTGCTAGTTTGCTCATTAGCTTGTTTGCTCGCTTACTTGGTTGTTTTCCTGCCTTCCTATTTTTTTTTTTTTTTTTTTTTTTTTGTTTTTTTCTTGTTCTTCTTTAGCATTACTAAATATAATGCTTTACTTTGTTTATTCCTATTTATAAACATGGCATGATTGTTTAAATTTTCATGGCATTCTCTATTTACCTTGCTCTTTCAACTATATAACTTTCCCTTTCCCCTTTTTTTTTATTTTTTTTTTTTTTCATTTAATCTGTTGTGAATAATATGTATAACTCGCATATATACATGTATATATATATATAGGTACATATATACTTGTATGGATATGTAAGTATATATTTGTATATATTTATCTTTTTAGTTTTTTCTTCTAATCTTCCTTCACATTTTTAATAATTTGGTGCCTCCCAAAAAAAGCGAGGAATAAACGGAGAAAAAAAAGAGACGAACAAAAGAACGATGAACGAAAAAAAGATGAACGAAAAAAAGATGAACGAAAAAAAGATGAACGAAAAAAAGATGAACGAAAAAAAGATGAGCAAACAAATAAAGGACGAGAAAAACCAAACAAGTGTACCACATGAACTAGGGAATTAAAGTGGTAAATATTTTCCAGCTTATACAATCGTGAAAAATAGAGCATACAAGTAAATATATATATTATATGTTCATGCATATATATACGTACATATATATACATACATATATATACATACATATATATACATACATATATATACATACATACATATACATACATATATATACATATATATATATACATACATACATATATGCACACACATGTACATATACATATAAGCTTTATGGCACATCCTACGCTTAAAATTTTTTTTTTTTTTTTGCAATTCCAAAATATGTCATATAAAAAATAACTAAAACGATGCATTTAAAACAGTAATATGAGAGAAGGTTGAAAAAAAAAAAAAAAAATTTCTCGTATCATAAATATGTAGGTATATGTACGTTTGTGTTGATTTGTCTGCACAGGGTAATGTCGAAAAATGTATTGATGGAAGCATATAGATGAAGCACATATCTTAGTTATGTACTATTTTTGTATGAGAGGGGCGGAGAATGCTTACGAATTTCTTCAAGTAAAAAATGAATACAAATGTTTGCACTGTATTTGAACTGTCATATAAGCTTTTATGCTTATGTATATATAGTCTATAGTATACTTTATAGTATACTTTCGGCAAATAATTTTTTATTTTTAATTTTATTTTTTTTATAATTCTATTCTAATATATACATATGTATATATAATGTAAATTGTAAAAATATTGACGGATAGCATGAAAGTCATTTTGTTGGTTTTGCCAAAAATGAATATTGTTAAAAATTTTTACGCCCTTTTTTCAAACTTCCAAAAAAGGCGCGTACTATTATATATACCCATAAATTAATGCATATGTCCGTACGCGAACATATATGTGAATACATGCATACGTACATACATGCATACATATTTCCGTATATTTCATTTCCATACTTATTGGCATAGGTTTGGACTACAAATTTACATTTAAACAGTTAAACATATATTAACGAGTGATACGTGAATGCAATTTTTTTTTTTTTGTTTTGTAAATTGTGGATAGTAACCATTTAACCTTTCTTATGAGCGAACGGATTTGCCTATCAATGAAAAATAAAAAAAAATAAAATCATGCAAAATTTAATTTTATATGTAGGGAATATTAGCCGCATGGGTGTACTGGTATGTGTATTGCATGTGTATTGTATGTGTATTGCATGTGTATTGTATGTGTATTGTATGCATATTGTATGTGTATTGTATGTGTGTTGTATATGTGTTGTATGTGTAAACATTTGGACGTACAGATGTGTACAATTGTTCGTATGTGTACGTCTGTTCGTATGTACGTGTGTGCGTGTTAATTTTTTTTTACACCATTTTTGGAAATATCATTCAACATAGAATTGAAGTCAGTCATTCTGTAACTTCTCTTGCTCGCTGCAAAATTTTCTTTAAAAAAAGGAAATAGGATTAAGAAAAAAAAAATAAATAAAAATAAATAAAAATAAAAAAAAATAAATAAAAATAAAAAAAAAAAAAAAAAAAAAAAAAAAAAAAAAAAAAAAAAAAAAAAAAAAAAAAAAAAAAAAAAAAATAAATAAAAATAAATAAAAATAAATAAAATTTTCAAAATAGCTAAAAAATAGCTGAATATTAACGAAAACATAACAAAAACATAGCGACTTACGTAATAGTGACTGACGCAAAATGAATATTTGGAAAACCCAAATGGATACGTTTAAAGTTTCGAGTGGGCAGTATGAAAACACATTTGTGTAAAGGGACTCATGAACTAATTCACATTTCGAATGTTGTAAGCAATGACGAAATAAAACAAAGTCCAAATGAAAAATACAATGAACGCATTTATTCAAGCATACCAACTCCTGCTTTAAAAAAAATTGACATTAGGGATTTCGATACCTACATTAGTTACATAACAAAGGTTAAAACTTTTTTTCTTTTTTTTTTGTTTTCCCGCATATAAGACGGTGGATTATATATTCGTGCATACCGCTATACATGTTAACCACTATATATATTTACCCCTGTTGGTGTGCACTACTACTTGTGAGTGTGCTAACCCGCAATGTGCACACCTAAGGAGCAAAAAAAAAAAAAAAAAAATGCGATTACTTTGATTTTCTCTTATGACAGATAAATACCATCAGCGACGTAAACAGACAAAACCCGGATGAACTATGTTTACTAAATTTCAAACAGGTACTAACAAAGCCACATGAACATATTAAAGTACAACGGAATGAGGAAAAATTACCAAAAGAGGTCAAAGTAAATTTTCAAAATTTGGAGCAGCATTCTAAATATAAGTACAACATTTTCTTTGATCAAAATTCAACATGCGATATATCAAATATCATGCAACAGCAGCAGCAAGTAGGTGCTAAAAAGGATTGGCGGTGTGTGTGCACACAATACTGCATGTATATATACATATGAATATGCATACATACCTATATATATATATATATCGTGTTCACATATACATACATATATGTGCATACTGTTTCCGTGCGCGACATGGTACCCCCTTCTTCAGCTCAACGAAGACCTGGAACGAATTGACAAATGCATAAATGCAATGATATACAATGAACTGAACAACTATTTTTACATAATTATAATAATGAAAAACTTAAGAGAAGAAATAGAAATACTTCAAGATCAACTAGAATGCGTAAAAACACACATAAACGATATAAAAAATATAATACTCAAAACTATTCATTTAAATAAATACAACGAGTTAAAAAGGAAATGTGAACATATAAATTTTATATTTAAAAGATTTCTTTATTTTCTAAATTTATTAAAAAAATTAAAATATTTTATTCAAGAAAAAAAATTTTATCAATGTTTATTCCTTGTTAATAAAATTTTGAAATTATATTTTTATTATAAAAAACAGTGGACGACTTATCATTATTTTAGTAATTATTTTAACAATTTTAATATTATATATTTAAAAAATTTTATTTTGGAAAATTTAATTTTCTCTTTTTCTTATCATTCCATTGATTTTCTGTTTGGCACGAGCGGAGGGACAGAGGAAAAAAAAGGAAGAAACGAAATTGGTACAAACAGCAGTGGTAACAGCAGTGGTAACAGTAGTAGGTACAGTAACAGGCATAGTGATAGGTACAGTAACAGGCATAGTGATAGGTACAGTAACAGGCATAGTAACAGGCATAGTAACAGGCATAGTGATAGGCGTAGTGATAGGCATAGTGATAGGCATAGTGATAGACATAGTGATAGACATAGTGATAGGTACAGTAACAGGCATAGTGATAGGCGTAGTGATAGGCATAGTGATAGACATAGTGATAGACATAGTGATAGGCATAGTGATAGGTACAGTAACAGGCATAGTGATAGGCGTAGTGATAGGCATAGTGACAGACACAGTAGTAAACACAGTGGTGGAAAAATAGGAAAAAAAAATAAATACTCTCTATGTGAAATATTCAAGTTAAAATCGCCCTACAAGTGTAGAGTTAGCAGCAGCGCCACTTTGATATATGTAGAAGAAGATGGGTACAGTGACAAAGAATGGTATATCTACCGTAGGAGCTACCATAACAATTCGTTTAGTACCAGGGGAAGAAGCGACTATTTCGTTAATTTCCACAGAAGGAATAACGCAGCATTTTTGCATTATTACTATAATACACCAGCTCGATTTGTAACCCTGAGGAGGGATTCCAAAGTGGATGAAGAGAATGTAATGAGGGTTGAGGAAGCGAACTTAGTGAATGATGGGAAAAAAGAAAAAAAGCAAAAGAATGTGGAAGAGGAAGGGGGGGACAAAAATTCCAAAATTTATAGCAGAATGGACAGTAGCTTATTAGCACTCGAATTATACATAACAGGGGGGAAGAAATGGAATAGATGGAGTAGACGGAATAGATGGAGTAGATTGAGTAGATGGAGTAGATGTAGTAGACGGAGTAGACGGAATAGATGGAGTAGACGGAGTAGATGGAGTAGATGGAGTAGATGGAGTAGATGGAGTAGATGGAGTAGATGGAGTAGATGGAGTAGATGGAGTAGACGGAGTAGATGGAGTAGATGGAGTAGATGGAGTAGACGGAATAGATGGAGTAGACGGAATAGATGGAATCGTGTGAAAAAAAGATATAACAAAAACCTAGCTTCGTTAAACAGGCTGTTCACACCGGTACTGATCTTTAACGGTCTTTTCTATTTCTTGGACAATTTTTGCACAAATAAAAATTACGTAAAGTATTTTGTAAGTGATATACTTTATAGATCTCTGAACGAAACTATTTTAATTATGCAGAAGGACAAGCTGTGTGATATAAATAATTTTCCGTGCATGGGTTTCATTACGGATGATAGCGGTGGGGGTGCGACCAACGGTAATGCGCACAGTGATTGCAGTAATAGCAGTGACCTCAATAACCGTAGTGATGACTTGGAGAGAGCGAAAGAGAGCACTATGAACAGTGGGTTGTCCTACGATGAGAAGGAAAATAAAATGGATGAAGAGGACCAAGTAGACGAGGATATAACGCAGCTCGAGTGGGAAGAATTAGAAAATCGTCCAAACAATGAAACCATAAATAGTCATGAAGAAGCAGGAGGTAATAAAGAAACGCATGGGGAAAAAAATGTATCGGCAAAAACCATGTCTAAGCAGTGTAGTTTAAATAAAGGTAAAGTACATTTAAGTAAGAAAAGCATATCGTGTGAAAATTTAGTATTAGAAAAATGTAAAATGAGTTATATATTATATTTTTATAAAAAAAGATCATTAAAAAGTAAGTTGTACAAATATATAGGTTTCTTCCCTATAAATAATTTTGTATTTTTTTTAAATAATTTTTTTAAGAAAATAAGAAAAGTGTACATCCGAATAAAACAGTGGTTAGACTTCTTAATATGTAAGACACTTACAACTGTTTTCGAAGAGAATTGTTCAAAAAATTTTAAAAAATATTTAAAGTACCTTCTTTTGAATTATACTAATAATGTTGTTCATCTTATTAAGGAAGATTGCAAAGTAATGCAAAAAAAATTTTTTTTTATTTTTTTTAAATTCTGGAAGAATTATATAAATATACAGCATATACTTTTTTCGTCCTTTTTACAAAAAATAAATAATATATGCAATGAGAGGAAAAAATATAATACACACATGAGCATCAATCAAGTAGTTTATTTATTTTGGACCATGTTTCCGCAAATCTACTTCGTGTATAAGAAGAACAGAAACTCGTGGATTTCCTACTATCGTCGCTTTTTTTACTTGTACTATTATAAGTGTCAATATATCAGCTCGAGCATTTCCACTGCAGGGGTTCACTCCAGGGTTGCAGGAATGCACTTGGTGGGCTCGAAAAGGGAAGGAAGCCAACGGGAAGTTACATCCAAATGTACAGTGGGTAGTGCCGTAGATAGCGGTTCTAAAGGAGGTGTAGAGAACAGTACCGCTAACAGTGCCATGCACAGTGCAGCCTACATCGGAGCGAGGAGGAGCATCTGTGTGAGGGCCACATTCACCAAGTTGTTTCTCAAAATATACCGGAATTCGACCAGTTTTAGAAAGGATGAACACTACATGAAGTGCAAAAAGACAAAGTCTTACAGAGCGCGTAGGTTTGTTCACTCATTGGTGAAGAAACTGACACAACATATGAGCACTAATAATGTCCTTTTTGGTTATACCAAACCAGATAAGGAAGGACAATACATAGATGAAAAAAAAAGGCAAAAGGGGAAAAATATATATAGTAAAAAAGCACTCGATTTTTTGATAAATTATCACATGTACATTGGTCAGAAAAAAGAACGTAATTGCGTAAGTCATGATAAAAACTGTCTTTTAATAAAAAATCAATATTTTCATATTCCTCGTAAAGTTATGACTCACTTTCTAAGGAGAAAAGATGAATATAGGGATAGTACTATATATATGTTTGAAAAGGTGAAACAAATGAAGTCCAAAATGTGCTGTAATAAGGAGGTGCGTCATATGAAGCAAGTGTTATGTGGTGAGTTATACGGCATTACGTCTGATGAAGCTAAAAATAGAGGTTGCTGCAAACCTTTTGGAAAGGAGTCGACTTATGCAGAGAAGGCATTCCAGTACTTAAAGAGCGAAGCTCTTATAGCTGTTAATAACTTTTATGAGTTTAAAAATATCCAAATTAATAAATTATTTGAAATAGAAAAATGGGATGTTGTTGAAGATATACCAGACGAAATAAACAGTCAACTGGTAAATTATTTTTCTTTAAATAATGAACAAGTACATAAAATTAGCTTAAAAGGAAGAGATTATTACATGACCAACAGTAATCTAAGTTTTTTATGTATCCTGTTTCAGTACACTCATTATATGTTATCCCTTCCATTTATATCAAAAGAAATTGTAATAAAAATACTTAATTTTTATGAAACACAGTTTTATAGTAATATACTCCATTTTATTATTAACGGACATGCTGTTACGAATAATACTCTTAGAAGTATAACCATAAAGATACTAGCATTAGTCATGAATACAATTGATTTTTCTTCTCTTATTTTGAAACACATATTGGCCATTTTCAACCATATCGTTAACTTATTTGGTACAAGAGGAATGTATGGGAAGGCGGTAAGTCCAGTGAACGCAAAAATCTGGAATAAAAATGCTACAAAATTGAACGGAGGACTAGAATTGGGCAAAAAAAAAAAAAAAAAAGACCACACGTGCGATAGGAAGCTGGACGAGAATAATTCCAAATCCTCTTTTTCAAAAGAAAATTTGAAAAGCTGTACCATTTTTCAGAGTGAAGGAACTGCTAAAACGATACTACGAACTGGTAGTAATAACAGCCGCAATGTTAAGGAAAAATCAAATAGCGTAGACACGAAAAAGAATACCGTATGTAGTTCGAGGGGGGGAAAACGAATCAGTAACATCCACAAGTTGATGTTTTTTCAAAAGGAAGAGAAGCAGAAGAACCACAAGGAGAAGAAAAAAAAAAAAATAATAAATAAATTAGTATCACTGTCCTTTTCAAGTAAATCCAATAGCCAGATGGGCGCAAAATATAAAGAAGAAGAAAGACAAATAAAGGAAAACCTTCCCAATAAACTGAGTGAATTCCCAGTTCACAAAAATGATAAAATAAAACTCCTATTGGAAGAGTTACTAGTTGATGTAGATATACATTCGGTAAAAAAAGTCTTTAATGATTGTTTTAATAAATTTTTTAAAATTCTTATATCACACGAAACATACGTACTAGTAGATTTTCATTTTTCTAAAAATCAGCAAGAGGCTTATTATAAGAAATTTAAACTAGTGCTAGATAAACTATCAATTTTGAAAAAGAAGCTTGCCCAAAAAATAGTGGACATACTGTCAACACGATTTGACTACTACACAAATATATGGCTAGCATCTGAAAACTTAATAAAGAATGAAAAAGTGAACTCCATAAATTACGAGTGTGACATTCTTCCCTACGGGATGCAGCTCCGATCCACTTGCAAGGTATGCGCGGGGAATGTGGGTTTATACATGTGCATGTGTGAGTTCGTATGTGTACTGGCGTATGTGCATGTGTGAGTTCGTATGTGTACTGGCGTATGTGCATGTGTGAGTTCGTATGTGTACTGGCGTATGTGCATGTGTGAGTTCGTATGTGTACTGGCGTATGTGCATGTGTGAGTTCGTATGTGTATTGGCGTATGTGCATGTGTGAGTTCGTATGTGTATTGGTGTATGTGCATGTGCATGTGTGAGTTCGTATGTGTATTGGCGTATGTGCACGTATACGTATTTACACATCCTTATGTTGCATTTTCGAACTTTCATAAAACTCTTTTTACGCTTCTCTCCCAGGTACTATCAATTTATCTACAGGAAGAGGACACGAAGGAAATGTACCGTGAACTTTTCCAAGATATAGCAAATCGTTTCAGATTAAGAATAAACGTATTGAAGGAAAATAGTAAGTACAAAGAAATCATAAGAAGGTTAGTAGAGGACGACTTCACAGACAAATCTGAAATTGACAAATTAATTTTATATTATTATAAGTACGAATTTAATGAAAAAATATGTTCCATAATAAATAAAAATGTGGGAGATAAAATACTAATTGATATAACGAACGTTTTAGTAATTTTATACAAAATACCATTTTTATCTGAAATATTAGAAAATTTTTTAAATGATTTTTTGCAAATCTGCAAGTCTTTGTGGTACATAACAATTAACCCTTTAGTTATTCTGAAAAAGTACAAAATTTAGCTCTTTCGAAAAAGGGGGTGAAGCCAGTTTGAACAGTTACATTTATGTGCCTGTTTTATTTTGCTATACTTTGATTTGTTATGCTTTTTTGTGTTTTGTTTTGTTTTATTTTTTTTTTTTTTTCTTTTAAGTTTATGCATAATTAAGGCTATAAATGTGTATGTATCAACGAAACGATATTGACCTCTCCAATTAAACCACTCTAAGATAACTTCAGCACAGTAATGGCATAACAACTTTTTTTTGATGTTTTGTTATTTTGTCTTCTGCATTTTTTTTTTTTTTTTTTTTTTTTTATATTTAATAAAAATTGCAAAAAAGGAATAGCACCATAATCAATAATTTAAATATTTTTCTTTTTATTCTTATATATACCGACTGAAATATAACTCACAAAATGGTAGTTATGCAAGGACTACAAAATTTCTATCCGTTTGGATGATAAGTTTGACATGAAGAACAGTTTTTATTATTTGTTTTTTTGAAACGTAACGAAATGTTTTCTTTTCTTTTTTTTTTTATTGTAATTTTTGCAGCTAAATTTTAACCTAGTAATGGTCTACTTTCTTTCGTCTTTACTATTTTTCATTACTCCTTTTTTCTTGTACTTTTTTCTTTTTTCTTGTACTTTTTTCTTTTTTCTTGTTTTTTGCACTTTTTTCTTTTTTCTTGTACTTTTTTCTTTTTTCTTGTACTTTTTTTTTTTTTTTTTTTTTTTTCGAGCTAAAAATTTTAATCCTAAGCCCAGAAGAAAAGTCGTTAAAAAATATTTCTATAAACATCTGTTGCACACACTCTGAGCTCCTCTGATTGCTGTAAATTTAACCCCATTTACGTCAAAAAAATTAAGCAAAATGGAGAAAGATGGAGTAAAATAAAATAAAGGAAAATAAAACAACAATGTACGCTAAACGCACAGATCGGCTCATTATTTGGTCCTCTCTTGCTATATACTTAAAGAAAAAAAAAAAAAAAATGCCAATATATTTTAACTAACTAATGGCGGAATATAAATGATGTGAGAGAAGGGGGATAACATAAATCTTACATATCATTGCCTAGTTCGCCTTAATAAAATATTTGCAACTATGTATATGTATTTGCTTACATACGCACACATATTTAAACCTACGTACATTTATGTAGGTACACTTAAGTTTATTCCCTGCTGTAGAAATATAATAGATATTTGCTACTCCTTATTGCAGTTATTAAAGTTTTCCTTAAAATTATATGTACAAATGTAAACACAGTATATTATTATGTATACCCCCTTGTATTGTCATAATATGTCATTTGTGCATATACGCAATATGAGTACACACGCATAAGTACAATATGCATAAATACAAAAACATATAAATAATATGCAAAGATGTATACATACAGTTATTCTTAAATTATAAAAACGAAATATCATTATTTTTTATTTTTGTTTTTCTTTTTCTTCTCTTCACTGAACATTTTCAGCATAGATTGTAAAATTATTTACATTTTCAACTTTATATAATCTTACAAATTATATGCACACATATACATATTATTATATACGTACTTGTATAACACATAACAATAATATTATATTATGGAAAAAGTGTAAATAGGAAGAATTTAAGAAATGACTTCTTTATAGTAGTAATTTAAAAAAAAAAAATGTATATATTCATTGTAAATGGAACAACCAGAAAAAAAGGGGGGGAAGGAGCATATGTACTTATATACATATACATACGCATATATACGTACACATATGCCTGTACATATGCGTATGGACATATATATGCGGGCTTACTCAACTGACGCTTGTGCCTCCTTGTAAATAGGTTGGTTGGGAATGAATAATTTAATGAAAAAATAGAGTTCATTTAAAAATAATAATTTATCTTTCTTCTATTTTACTAAAGTTGAGTAAACTATATATATATTATTATTTTAATAAAGACTCTTCTGGGTCGTGTTTTCCAGAGTTGTTAAAATGTATTTACGCATAAGAAACAAAAAAAAAAAAAAAAAAAAAATTTCACAAAAATATATAAAAATTGTACATACACGTACATAATGTACTCACATAATGTACGTACATAATATATGTATACAATATATGTATACAATATAAATGTATACAATATATATGTATACAATATATGCATATAATATGAATATATATAACATATGTATATAATATATGTATATAATATATGTATATAATATACGTATGTAAATATATGTATGTAAATATATGTATGTAAATATATGTATGTAAATATATGTATGTAATATATATATTTAATATATATTGTTCCGAAATTTTTTTTTTTTTTTTTTTATGCTTTATTCCATTGGGAAAAAACTCCGCTCATTTATTCCTTTCCGCACGGCAGCTTCGACAAACCGCTGATTATTCGTGTGTATTATGTGGAAGTTCATTTAGTTTCTGCACCCTGCTTTTTTGATCTGCATTATACACTTCTCTTCTTTGCAACGTTGTATTCTTTTCTCTCTTTTATTTTTTTTCTTTATATTTTTTCTTTATTTTTTTATTTTTTATTTTTTCCTAATTTTTTTTTTTTTTTTTTTTTTTTTTTTTTTCTTTTTTTTTTTTTGACTACATTTTTGAGGTAAGTGTTCAACGATCAGAAACACTTTCTGTGAACAATACTTGGTCCCGACTCGTCATACTCCTCTTTTGTTATCCACATTTGTTGAAACGTAGAGAGTGATGATAAAATAGATCCACCTATCCAAACAGAATATTTTCTTTCCGGTGGTGCAACCACTTTAATTTTCATTGTTGATGGAGCAAGTGTAGTAATATCTCTGGTTAACCTTTCCCCAATACCTTCATACATGGTTGTTCCTCCGGATAAAACAATATTTCCATACAAATCTTTACGTATATCTACATCACATTTTTTAATAGAATTAAAGGTAGTGGTGTGAATTCCTGCCGCTTCTTTTCCTAGGAAAGATGGTTGGAATAAAGCTTCTGGACACCTAAATCTTTCATTACCTACTGTTATAATATTTCCATCTGGTAATTCATATGATTTTTCAATATCACTACTCTGTTCAGAGGTTTTCATCTCTTCATCAAAATTTAAAGCGATATAACATAATTTCTCTTTAATATCTCTTACAATTTCTTTTTCTGCTGACGTAGAAAAACCATAACCACGTTCATGCAATATTTTCATCAAATATTCTGTTAAATCTCTTCCAGCCAAATCTAATCTCATTATAGCATGAGGTAATGCATATCCTTCATATATCGGTACAGTGTGAGATACACCATCACCACTATCTAAAACAATACCAGTTGTTCGACCAGATGAGTATAAAGATAACACAGCTTGAATAGCTACATACATAGCTGGCACATTAAATGATTCAAACATAATTTGTGTCATCCTTTCACGATTTCCTTTTGGATTCAACGGAGCTTCTGTTAATAATACTGGATGCTCTTCTGGTGCTGCTCTTAATTCATTATAAAAAGTATGATGCCATATTTTTTCCATATCATCCCAGTTTGTTACTATACCATGTTCAATTGGATATTTTAGGGTTAATATACCTCTTTTTGTTTGTGCCTCATCACCAACAAATGCATCCTTTTCTTCCATACCAACCATGATACCTGGATTTTTTGGTCTACCAACTATACTTGGAAAAACTGATCGAGGTGCATCATCTCCTGCTACTCCTGCCTTTACATTTCCTGATCCGTTGTCAACAACTAAAGCTTGAACTTCTTCATCACCCATTTTAACAAATTTTTACGAGTACAAATTTTTCAATGTAAAGAGAAGTTTTAAGGTGAACGAAGATGAAGTAGAAAAAAAAAGAAAAAAAACTATGCTAATAATTTGTGTGCATAAATATATATATATAAATAAATGCATATAAATATATGTACATTACATATACTCACATGTGCTCATATATATACACTTATATATACGCTTAAATATACGTTTAAACTCTTATACCCTTAATATATATTTAATTTCATATTTACAAATGTGTGCTTGCACAAATAATGATATTTATATATATATATAAAAAAAAAAAAAAAAAAAAAAAAAAAAAAGTTGCCTAGTAATCCTTCATATATATATTTATATATATAATAATAATATAAATATATAACTAAAATTTATGTGCAAAATTAAATTTTATATAAATTAAAGTCAATAGAAGGAAAAAGTAAAAAAAAAAAAAAAAAAAAAAAAAAAAGAATTGAACAGTTACTTATATTGGAAATATACATGTATATTTATTTGAGTGTTATAAGAATTTAATGTAATATACATGGACGTGTATATATACGTGTAATAACACAATAGAATAATTTCGATTATAAAAAAAAAAATAAATATTTCTGTTTCAGTAGTACGATATATGTATATTTATGTGTATATATATATATATGTTAAAAAAAAGAAAAATAATTTTAAATGAATAAATGGATATGTAAATAAAACGTTCAAATTTACACGCGTAATATAATAAGAAAAAAGAGCAAAAAAACAAAAAATAAAATATCGTAAAAATAAAAATTGTGGAGGAAAAATTTTCAAATGGGTAATTGCGATTGCAACTGGTTATTTACGGCCTCTTATTTTTTAATTTATTTTTATCTTGAATGTTCACATTTATATTCGTGTTCATGTTTTTTTTTTTTTTTTTTTTTTTCATTTATTTCATCTACTTTGTTTATTTCATCTATTTAGCTTATTTCTTCTGTTTAGCTTATTTTATCTATTTAGCTTATTTCATCTTTTTCGTTAATTTCATCTATTTCGTTAATTTCATCTATTTCTTTAATTTCATTTATTTCGCTAATATCATCTATTTCGTTAATTTCATCTATTTCGTTAATTTCATCTGTTTCGTTAATTTCATCTATTTCGTTAATTTCATCTATTTTGTTTATTTCACATATTTCGTTTATTTTATATGTACACAATTTATTTAATATTTTCTTTATATAATGGTAAAATGACGTTTTTGTTGTTTTTCCTTTTTTTACTAGTGAGCAATGTATTTTTTTTTTTTAATTTTGGCCTTTATAAAGTTATAAATATATGATATATATTTACACTTAATATATTAATATATATTTGTATATTTCATTTTGTGCTATTTCACATGTGAATTAAAAATGCATGTACACGTTTATAAAGTTTTCAATATATTATATTAACAATTATGACCAAATCAGAAAAAAAAAAAAAAAAAAATTAATAAAATTTTAGTGTGTACGTTGTGCATTTAAATTTTTCATATTTATTAATGTAACATTACATATTTTTTTTTTTTTTTTTTTTTTTATTATCCAATGATTTTTTTTTTTTTTTTTTTTTTTTTTTTTGGAGTTATGCGGAATTTGTGGCTGTTTAAAATTTGCCATGGAAAATATTTTTTTCCCGTTATAAAGCTGTCTGTTTGAAAACGTCACTTTCGGTTACGTGTACTGTTTATATTTAAAGGTGTATATAAATACAAATGTGAACACATGTGTAAATGTGAATATACACATGTATATGTGCAAGTGAACAGTTTCTTGCCATTTTTATATTTTATACACTATATATATTTATATGCTATACACATCATATATAGTAATATATGTGCATCATATATTACTGCGTATGTATATATATATATATATAATATTTATGTACGTATAAATTGTGTGTGCTAAAAAATTCTTAACGTGGTAGCCGAAAAACGAGAAAAAAATTTCAACATGCCTAATAATACTTTAACGGAATTTGCCTGAACAAATCATAAATTTTTTTTTTTTTTTTTTTTTTTTTTCGTTAATGGCTAATACAAATGTGAACAGCTTTTATCAAAGAAGTGTTTTTTTCAGAATAATACTTTTAAAAATTATTTTGTACATTACAAAATTTTAATACCACTTAAATTTCCTTCTATTTTTAATTACCCAAAATTCTCCTTTTCTTTTTTAAAATCATCCACAACAACGAAATTGGTATTTTTTGAATATACTTTTAATTTTATTTTTACTTGTATGTTTGCATGTATATTTTAAACACGTTAAAGGGAAAAAAGTACCTCACGAGACTGTACGGTACAGCATTTTTAGCTTTATGTAAAAACTTTTAAAGGAACAATGTAAATATTAGGAAAAAAAAAAGAAGAAAGCAAATATACAGTTGTACCGTTGCAAAGTCGTTCTAATGGACTGTAAAATTTAATATGTGCATACTGAAAAGTATTCCACTTTCGAATAGCACAGATTTAAATTTTGTATTTTTGTATTTTTGTATTTTTGTATTTTTGTATTATTGTTTTTTTTGTTTTGTTCTTTTGTTTTGTTCTTTTGTTTTGTTCTTTTGTTTTGTTCTTTTGATTTGTTCTTTTGATTTGTTCTTTTGATTTGTTCTTTTGATTTGTTCTTTTGTTTTGTTCTTTTGTTTGTTCTTTTGATTTGTTCTTTTGATTTGTTCTTTTGATTTGTTCTTTTGATTTGTTCTTTGATTTGTTCTTTTGATTTGTTCTTTTGTTTTGTTCTTTTGTTTTGTTCTTTTGATTTGTTCTTTTGATTTGTTCTTTTGATTTGTTCTTTTGATTTGTTCTTTTTTTATCTTTCCCATTTTTCCCTTTTTCGTTGGTACATTTTAAAACTACAATTTCGAAAGTGCAGTTATTCGAAACTTTCGAATGTGTAAAAAAAGTAAATTGTCTTTTAAAAAATCATCATTTCGTATGTTCTTGCAGAATTATGCGTTCATAAAAATAGGATACTTCATGTGTAAATTTCGTTAGGAGTTATTTCCAACTGTTCCATTATATCATCACACCTTATCATTACTTATAATTACAATGTTGTAATTTCGAAAGGTGTCAATTGTGTGTGCCTACGCTTTTGTTGTCTGACGAATGCATGTCAATGTATCGCATAGATTTATCAAAAATCGTTCCAAGAAAAAAATAAAACATAAATTAAAACAAAACAGTATAGTGTAGTACTATACAATAGAGTACCTTTTTAATAAATAGTCGTATGTTTACTCTTTATTTCTAGCCAACATGTAATTATTTACAAACTGTAATATTAGCAGCATAGATCTATGTACACATTATAGCTGTTCTTAAAATGGAGCAAATCTTGTTCAACATTAACAGTCATCCTAACGGTGATGCAGCGATGGCAGGAACGTTGCATTGATAAAAGACGTAGCAATAAATGTAATGAAAAGTCAACAACAATAACAGTAAACACTGCAATTATGAAAACTTTTTCCATATGAAACCATTTCATTTTATTGTATTTTTTTTTTTTTTTTTCATCTAACACTGGTTCTGTACAATCTATTTGGTCAGAAGCACGCGAGTTGAATGAGGTTCCCTATTATAAGCGCCTTCGAATGGACGCATATATAAATGCGTCTACAAAGATGTACATGTGGAAATGTATACGTAAATGTATGTGTATGTGTATACGTAAATGTATGTGTATGTGTATACGTAAATGTATGTGTATGTGTATACGTAAATGTATGTGTATGTGTATACGTAAATGTATGTGTATGTGTATACGTAAATGTATGTGTATGTGTATACGTAAATGTATGTGTATGTGTATACGTAAATGTATGTGTATGTGTATACGTAAATGTATGTGTATGTGTATACATAAATGTATGTGTATGTGTATACATAAATGTATGTGTATACGTAAATGTACATACACAAATATATGCACACATGTATGTATGCAGATAGATATGGGTGTACATGTTCAATTTTAAATGGAAAAAAATATATACGTTTCAGCAAGGCGAAATTCGAACAAAATTGTAGAACGATTTTGCGACTGTACATGGAAAAATGTTCGTACGAAAAATTCAAAATTATTATCTTCTGGGGGAAATGGAAAAAAACGTGTAATTACCCATGCATAGCTATATGATAAAAAAAAAAAAAAAAAAAAAAAATATCCAGCTAGCTAGTTATGTTTATAGGTTTCTCTGTACAATTAAAGTTTCACTTCATTCAGTTTTATTTTCATATCAAACATGTTAACTTCATGTCTTTTAAATAAAGTATACAAACTGTCTGATAATTTGGAAATATGTTCATCGGTATGATATGGTGACGGCGTTATTCTAATTCTCTCTGACCCCCTAAGGAAAAAGCGAATAAGCGCGTTAGAATACCCGCACAAAAATATGTAATTATGTACATGTGTGTATGTATGCATATCTATGCATAGCCTTTGGCAAGGTATGGATCATACAAAATGAAAACAGACATAAACACAGCCACATAGATATACGTATATTTTATCGCACATTTGTGCAAATAATTCGTGCCTTACTTTGGAACCGTCGGGTAATTTATTGGCTGTATGTATATGTTATATTCAGAGAGCAGGTCATCACAAATTTGTTTGCACTTTTCAGCAGAGTTAATTAAAGAGACAACAATATGTGATTTATTGTCTATAATATGTATACCTCTTTCTATTAATTTTTCTTTAGTTTTTTTTACTACTTGACGAAATTTATTTCTTAAATTTCTGTCGTTTTGTATTATATGTATAGCTTCAGCAGATGTATTTATATTAACAGGAGTAAGAGAAGTAGTAAAAATAAAATGAGAACAATAGGATCTAATAACATCAATGTAAAATTTATTGGCACATATAAAACCTCCTAATGAACCTATAGCTTTGGATAAAGTACCATTAATAATATCAATATGATCACACATATTTAACTCTTCTAAATAGCCTGAGCCTTTTCGTCCATATAAACCTACAGCATGAACTTCATCAACGTAAGTTAAAGCATTATACTTTTTTGCTAAATGAACTATCTGTGGAATAGGTGAAATATGTCCAGACATACTATATATAGACTCAAAAACTATCATAATTTTTCTATTTGCATATTCATTTTCCATTCTTAAATTTTTTAGAATTTTTTCTAGATGCACCATATCATTATGTTTAAATATATATTTCTCACATTTTGATTCTTTAATTCCATTTATTATAGATGCATGATTCATTTCATCTGATACATATATCAAATTTAGTAGTTTACCTAATGTTCCTAATGCACCTACATTTGCCACATATCCCGATGTAAATAATAAAGCACTTTCCTTATTAAACCATCTTGCCAAAATGTATTCCAAGTGTGTATGGTTCACTAGACTACCAGAGATATTTCTTGTTCCACCACTACTATTACCAATTTTTTTCAAAGTTTCTATTCCTACATCTATTATCTTCTCATTATTCGATAAACACAAATAATCATTAGAACACCACACTACTGTTTTCTCATTAGTAACTCTGCCCTTATGCACATTTAAAAAATTGCACAAGTACCTTTCGTTCCTTTCCGATAGATCCTGGTGGCCCCTGCTCCCATCACTGGGTTTGCAACTACTTCCACTGCCACTACTTCCACTGCCACTACTTCCACTGCCACTACTTCCACTGCCACTACTTCCACTGCCACTACTACCACTGCCACTACTTCCGATGGAACTACTTCCGATGGAACTACTTCTGATGGAACTACTTCCGATGGAACTACTTCCGATGGAACTACTTCTGATGGAACTACTGCCAATGTCTCTTCCCCTTATCGAGGAGCACTCGGGTGACCCTACCACTTTATATGCTGCGTTTCCTATACAGGGCATGTAACCATATCTTTGATAAAATTCGTAAAAAATGGGGAGTAACAACCTATTATTTTCAATATACACACTGGGATAATATTTCCTGCATTTATTTATTATATTAAATACTCTATACCTTTTGTCTAAAAAAAGATTATTTATAAGTCCCTTCAACTCGTTCGAACACTCTTTCTGAAATGCTTCATATGATTTATCTGACCTTGTTAATGTTTTACTAAAATTATTTTTCATAATTAGTTCGTATGCAGGTATGTTACTGTCTTTTCCTCCTTCATTGTTATGCGCAAATTCTGAATGTCCTTTCTCTTCTCCTCTTCCACTTTTTTTATAATTTCCTATAATGCTATTATCCACATTATCGATTGTATCATTTTTCTTAATACACGTTTCCACTAGATGCCTCAGACCTATATTAGACCCTCTTAAAATTTTAAATAAGTTTATTTTGGACTTATTGTCTATGATTATTATATGTTTTTCATTTATAGCCTTTCCTATGGGACATAAATTTGACATTACTGATAAAACAACATTGTTCTTATTATCATTACTCTTGTAAAACAGATGAATTTGTTTAACAAATGGACAGTATTTCTTTATCTCATCAATACTAACCTTTAAAGTTTTTTCCTTTCTCATTTTTTCCAGTGGGTGAGGATTCGAATGGGAGGCTGTACTGGATGGCGGTGAGCAGTACTGAGTGATGGTGGGCACTATGGGGAGGTACTGATTAATACTTTGAGGGATGCTTAATCTATGCTAATACGTAATGGTATCTATGTATATAAGGGAGGTCGCGAATATGTAGCATATATATATACATATACATACATAAGCTCATACACACATACGTGAATATAGGCTAACATATGTACTCAGGTAAATGAGCACAATAACTACTAAGAAAATCTATGGATCGATCAAATATACACCTCGTAAATACTACGAAAATTGTTCAGCACGAACAAATTTTCCGCAAATTTCTTTTTTGAAAATTTACACAGAAAAAAAGCTGACGCTGGCTAACTATGTTTAAATTGAATCTCTTATTGTCTAAAATGAAACAAAGTTATGTACTAAAAAAAAAATTGCTAGCAGTAAAAAGAGAACAAATTAACATTACTGGAATGTACATTTCTCACTAATATATATGACTAGTTATTAAAATAAGAATGTTTTCAAAAAGGGTTTAACAGTACCATCGTTGTATCCTTTTTTTTTTTTTTTTTATTGCTTATTCATGAACTTTTATGAAAATTAAAAGCGTGCGTGTATTTTTGAAAATATTAAAATGTTTGTCAAAGAAATGTAGTAGGGGGTATAAAAACACAATAATACGCTTATACGTATTTATATGTATAAGTGTATGTATGTCCGCGTTAATACATTTTACTGAGACCCCTCCATAGAGTGTACTTACAAAAAAATAGGCAGAATGTTCCTTTAATATTTCATATACGTATGTATTATTACTAGTTCATAAAATTTTCAATCCATCTAACCACTTATTTTCTACATATACGGGACTACACAAAATTGACAGGTGCCTTCACAAGTGGCACTTTCATAAGCAAACGAATGAAGCAGCAAAATAAAGCAAATAAAATAAGAAAAAAAAGTTGGTGACAAGTTAAGGTTAATACATAATCTCACAAATTTTATACTTGTAAACGCGTGAATTAGTACTCTCCTGAACAAATAATACGAAATGTACAAAGTGACAACCCATATAAAACAGAGGCTCATATTATTAAATTTGATTATTATATTTATGTGTTTAAAAATTATTAAGAATGTAAAACGTTAAAAAGTTATAAAAAAAAATGAACATATACAGGTATATATACGTATATATATATGCACAAAATTTAAAAATATAGAATGCACTGAAAAACGAAAAAGAATAAAATAATAATACACACAGCTTTGTAGAATGCATGTTAAAAAAAAAAAAAAAAAAGGATTTGGTTCTTAAGAAAAAAAATTAAACGATCCCTTCTATATATATTTACCTTAAAATATTCAAATATAAAATTTTTTTTTTTCCAAAATATGTATTTCGTTTTGTACTACTCAACTTTGTATGGTCTCAAAAAAAAAAAAAAAAAAAAAAAAAGAACAAAAAAAACTTTCTTTGTTCTTCTATTGTTCCTCCTCAATTGGGATAGCAAAGGGAAACAATTCTGTATTTTATTTTTTTTTTATTTTTTGCTGTTGTCTCTCACATGCACTTCAATCAAATCAAGTTTAGAAGTAAATGTAATATCAAAAATTACTTTAGAATAGTAAAAGGATACCTTTACTTTATTAACCCTTTTAATACGTTTTGGATAATTCTTTTTTTTCATTTTTTTTGTAGTTGCTCCTCTGATTAGTTCATTATAACACCATATTAATGGTTAATTTTTGAATTACGCTATTTTTTCTTTTCGTAAACATCGATGTAATGAGGTACTCTACGAAAAAAAAAAAATATAATTTTAATGAATAAAAAGGCAAACATATATCATTTGAAATATTCTTAAAAAAACATGTGCCATTTCTATAATGTGGTACAATATGTTATAATTATGCTTGACCCTTTCTTAATTAATGCAAACACACACATTAACAATTCAAAGCATTGTAAATTTATTTGCATCTTCACACTCGTAGTTGTATTGAGAAAAAAAAAAAGAAAAAAAAAAAATCCACATAAATAAACCGCCCACACGCGTTCAAGCATTCGTTTATTTATTTCGGGCGGAGAGAAATTTGCATACGTTAGTATAACTGAGTATCTATGTATATGTGTGTACGTGCTTATGCACTTATAAATTAACTCGCATATTTACAAATAGTTCAGGAACGTTCCCGTAATGTGGGCCAGAATTACGATAAGAAGAAAGTAAAAGGAAAGTAATTCCTCGTGACTATGCTTTCTACAGTAAGAAAAGAAAGTTAAAAAAAAAATATAGACTAATTTTTTGTTTTTTGTATTATTAGTGCCGTAAAGTGAAATGTCGAATGGACATTATTATACTTCAATAAATTATCAATGTTGAACATAAGCCCAGTGTTAAGAGGGGTTTTTTATCTGGGCAATATACGAGTATAAAAAAAAAAGTGAAATATGCTGTATATTCTTACATGACGACAACTTAATTTTTTGTTACATGGGTCGCATGTCAATTATATTACAGTTGCATTTAATGCACAATATATTTTTTTTTTTTTTTTTTTTTTTTTTCTGACACACCTCATTGCAGGGTCAGGCAAATTGGGCTCTTCCATCAGGTAATCTACACACCGCTTTGGCATAATTTTAAAAGCAGAGCAAATTAACTTTATGCTGATATCTTTATTCAATTTAATTTTATAGGTTTTATCATTAATTGTTATTGAATAAACATAGAACTTACTTTTTATCATATTCTTCATGTAAGTATGGAAATTTTTCAAAAAGCATTTATCAACTTCCTTAACAGGTACATGTAAAAGAGACAAAATTTTGTCTGAACATTTTTTAGTTAAATCGTTGGATCCGTTAGAACAAAATTTTTTTTCAAATCCGAAATCGAATAGTGCATTTATATAATGGATGTATTTTTCACTGAATGTTTTTTTTTGTATTTTGTTTTTTCTTTTTTTATTTAACAAAATATTATTCTTTTTAATGATATGTTCAGAATTATAATCATCACCAGCAGCTGTATTTGGGAAATTTCTGACCTGTTCATAATATTCTGCTTTAGAAAGTATATCATTCTCTTGATCCAGTTGTTTAGCGATTTCATTTTCAACTGCAGTTAACTCATAAATACATAAACTTCTTACTTGTTGTTCTACCACCTCCCTTACAACGTTAGAGTTCACATAATCAGGTTTGCTAATACAGTAGGAGGAATCTCGAATAAAACAAAAGCGAGGGTCTATTGTGAAATTTTTATGTATACTAAATTGAATTTCATATGTTAAATAATTTTTTAGTTCTAGTAAAAAATGTTTCATGTAAATAAAAAAAGTGTAATTAAAATATTTTCCAAAATCTAAGTGATAAATAATATGAACAAGGTCAGTTTTCTTCTGTACACCCCAATATAACTCAAAAGTATATTTATCATAATTTGTTTTTTCATAATGGGAGATTAAATCATACGGAATTAAATATGTTAATATACTTGGATGAATAATGGTTAAATTTAAATCCTCATGTGGGTTATATATTTCATTTTCATACAAAAAATTATCACAAATAAATATTAACGCAGTTGCGCTTGTATTTAAATGTAAATATTCCATAAAATCATAAATATGTTTTAAATTGTCTTTGTATGTTATATTTATAAAAATAACACAGTTATTTGTTCTTAATATGTCGCCTTCAATTATATCTTTCTCTTCATTTTCTTTACTTAAATTACAGTGCAAGTTACTCATATTTTTGTACTTTTCGATTAAGTCCTTAACAGTGTGTGTGTTTTCAAAGTCGACATTTAAATGTATTCCTTGTGCATGTACTCTGTATTTTATAAATTTATAAGATAAGTGGATAATTATTCCGTCTATTAACTCGTTTGACGGAAATATTGTCAAATTTCCTTTTACGATAATTTTGTAGCCCTCAAAAAGGGACATAAGAAGGAAAAGCCAGATAACACGTGAAATATTCACGCCCATTTTGCTTCCCCTTTTTTTTTTTTTTTGAACACATCAGCTTTACGGACTTTTAAAAAGGGATGAAGTGAAAAAATATTGAAGAAGCAAAAGGATGAAGAAGCAAAAGGGTGAAGAAGCAAAAGGGGGAAGAAGCAAAAGGGTGAAGAAGCAAAAGGGGGAAGAAGCAAAAGGAAAAAGCAGAAAAACGGTGAAGCGACAAATTAATAAATTAGCACATTAGCGATTTAACAGAGTGATTCGTTTTTACATCTTCAAAACACTGAAGGCTTTTTGGCAATTTTCTATGAAAAAGAAAATCTACAATCTTTTAATAAGCACGTGTGCATAACTCAGGTGTGCACATTATAATTTCCCCTTCATCCCTTTTCGTATAAAACAGAAGGGCAGGGAAATATAGGCACATTCTCCCTATAACATATGTAAACAATTTTTCTGAAAAAAATTTCCGATCCGTTTGAATTTATAAAGGTCACTATGATTATTACTATCTTTATCTCTTAATTTTTTGACTGAATAAAAATTGCAAAGAAATGAAACAATTAAAAAAAAAAAAAAAAAAAAAAAAAAAACATGCACATGTAAGGAAAAAAAATTCAAAATGGTGATTAATGGTATATTTAATTATCAAAGTGTAACGCTTATATATTTAAATCGCTAAAGGCGATATTATTTTGTTTTATTTTATTTTAACACAATATTGTAGAGGGAGGAATATGCATTAGAACATCCTCCTTATCCCCACGAAGGGTAGCCCTTTTGGAAATGCGAAAAAATGCACACATATACTCTTGTACGTGTATATATGCAATTTCACATACAGGAAAATATACGTGCAAGTAATTTATGCCTAAGTAGATTTATCATCAAGAAAAACTTCTTACTTCATATATGAAAAGAGAAAATCCAATTCTACATATCACTTCCTAAACTTGATAAAAATTGTAAAGTGTTATACGTGAACTTTTAAAGAAACATCATCAGTCGAGACCTCCATAGTATGAAAGAATACTCCTACCTAAAGTGTTATTACCATGCATGCATAAATCTGCAAGGGATGTGCCATTTTCATCAGTTATATTTAGCAAATTTTTAAATGATGCTAAGTTATATTTTACATCGTTTAAAATAGAGCCAATAATATGTTTATTCTCTAGATCAATATTTACTTTGTCTGTATTTTCATCAAAATTTATTTTATTTATTCGACATAATATTTCATTTTTTGTATAATAATATAACGAATAAGTTATGTAAAGATATAATAAATCATTATCATTGCAATATGTAATAAAAACAAGGGGATGAGGATATACATTTTTTTGCACATCGGGTGAAATATTTTTACAAAAGAGTCTTTTTAATATTTTTACATTCCTTTCAAATATACAAATACTTATTAAATTTCCTTTATCAAAACTGTTAATGTTTATATCTATATTTGGCTTCTCTATAAGTAGATGAAAAAGCTCATAGTTGTGAGTGATTAAACTGTATAGTAATGCATTCGCATCATGTTTATCTTTCTGATTATAATCAATATTTTTTTCAATTAAATACTTACTAATATCATTATTTTTATTTAGTATACTTATAATTAAACCATTCTGCTTATTATTGTTAATACTATTTATTAAGTTTGTATTTTCGACAATAAATTTTACATTGTTCATGTTATTTCCATAAATAGCAAAATGTAATATGTTATTTTTATTTGCATCCAGGTAATCTTCTATCATATGGTATTTTTTTGCCTCATATGTTTGCTCATTTGTTCGCTCATATGTTTGCTCATATGTTTGCTCATTTGTTTGCTCATTTGTTTGCTCATTTGTTAGCGCATTAGTTTCCTTTTCTTTTTTCTCACTTTCCTTTTCCGCCTTACCGATTAACCCCTCCATTGCTTTTTTCAATTCATCAACGCTTTTCTCATGTGAGCAAATAAATAAATTCCTTATGGATAGCAATTCCCCCATTGTTAGACACCACGTATGATATGATAAGAAATAATAGTGAACCTCTTAATTTTATACTTTACCAATTTTATGGCGCACCTTTGGTTGTTTCCAAGTACGTAAGAGAACGCTATTCAGGCATTAGTTAATAAGTTTATATACCTCAGTAGCAGAATTGGTTGAATAAATTTTGTATATACATGTAAAGCTTAAGCGCGCGCAAAATAGTACCAAATTTCAACGAAGTACGGTTATTACGCTTTATTAACAGCCAATAATTATATAGCTTCTTATTTTAAAAGGACAATAAACTTCTTCTTAAATAAGGGGGAAACAAAATAAATAAATATACTTACTCATATAATATATGTATATTATGTATACATTAAATTTATATATACATATGTACATACATTTGTATATACATTTGTACATATATTATAAGCTCCAACGCGCCATTTCAGTACGCAGAATAATTTTGCTAAAATCGCTTGTCATTAGTTGTTGCATTGGAAATTACTTTAATTTTGCTGTATTAATTAAAAAAAAAAAAATAATTAAAAAGTTCGGTTTTCAAAGTACAAAAAAAAAAAAATATATGTGCATTCAATATATATACATACATGTATGTACTATACGTACGTATATTTATATATTCTATGCATATATATATATATATATATATATATATATACATAAATGAATAAATTAAAATAAAGCAAAATGGGTAAAATATGGTACAAGATTAAATAAAGAAATTTTAAAATGGAAAAATCAAAAAAAAAAAAAAAAAAAATTAAATTAAATTAAATTAAATTAAACGAAACAAAACAAAATAAAACACAATAAAACAAAATGAAGTAAAATAAAATAAAATAATGTAACCCATGTAACATGCATTTTTTAATAAAAGGGGGGGTTAAAAATTAAGCTGCCCTTTAACAATCAAATTTAAACGTATACATTGTAACGGTGGACATAACTGTTCAAAGGTACTGGAGGGTGTGGTGGGATTACGCATACAGCACTTATATACTTTATATGTATATATACTCATGTGCGTATACATATATATATATATATATATGTATATACGTATTGTGCGTACATGCGAGCTTTCGAATATTAACTAAAACACTGTGCTTGTGATGTCGGTGAAGTGTTACTCCTCAGATGCGTATATCATTAAATAAACGAACGTGATATAAAAAAGGCAAGTTTAAAATGAACATTTAAAATGTTAAACATTTGCATATATGTAAGTACATTACATCTACGTTACGTATATATGTATCACCCTCCCCTTAATTTCTCCATTTCGGTAAATTTAAAGATAAATGAGAAAAACAATACATTTGCTATAATATTAACAAAAAGGAAAAAAAAAAATTGCTTCAAAAATTATTACTGCTAAATGTGGTCTTCCAATTTTTTATGCTCTGAAACGTACTGTGTAAGTGCATTTTTAAAAACGAGAAAAAAAAAAAAAAAGGTACAATATGATTAGGCACCTCCCATGGTATATCTCTATGTCTACATCTATCCATCTATCTATATATATATATATATTAATATATATATCTATATATCTATCCATATATCTGTTAATATATATATCTATCTATATATCTATCCATATATCTGTTAATATATATATCTATCTATCCTTATATCTGTTAATATATCTATATATACACATACGTACAGATATGTCGGTGCACGCGTAATTACGGACTGGCCGTCTGTACATCCTAAAAAACACATGCTGTTATGATTATTTTCACACCCTCAATTGTTCTTCAAGATATAAAGAAGTAATTGCTTATATCAGACGCAAATGCGTAAACTTCTATTCCCCTGAAATGCTTTTTTCATGGTTCTTTTTAAAAACCTCCTGAATTGTACATAATATATTCGAACTGTTTTTTTTTTTTTTTTTTTATTACATTATTATTATTATTAAAAAAAAAAATATATATATATATATAACAGTTCGAATATATTAAGTGCAATTTTGTATTTAACTTAAATTTGTCTGTTCTTCTCTTTTTCCCTCCCTATTTGGTATTAACAGTTGTCCTTCTAAATGCGTACAGATGTTTTTTAACGGGATAGAGTAAAGGAGGCGTTTACATAAAATATATCTGCATTTAACATGGTATCGTATGGTATTGTATTACGGTATTTTGGTATACTTTTTTTTTTCCCTCCCATCTCAGCACTTCTCCCTCAACGTGGCCTTGCCGATTTATCCTTCCTATGCTCTCTAACCCTATGATTGCTATCCCGTGCATGCAGTTTCCTCTTCGAAGCATAACTAGAATTGCTCGATGCAGAAGAATAACGTGATGGTCCAGATGATGATCGAGATAAATATGAACTAATAGAATTATGACCTGATGAACCCGATGACTTACGAGAAACTCCCCTGAGATGAGAATGAGACGAGGATCTTGATTTTGAATTTGTATGAGATGATGAACGAGAATACTTTGATGATTTCATAGAGGAATTATAACTATGTCCTTTATGTTTTCCTTTTGACTTTTTTTTTTTATTATTTGATATGCTGCTACTATTAGTACCGGTACTACTGTTACTGTTACTGCTTCTGCTGCTTCTGCTGCTTCTGCTTCTTCTACTGCTTCTGCTTCTTCTACTGCTTCTGCTTCTTCTACTGCTTCTGCTTCTTCTACTGCTTCTGCTTCTTCTACTGCTTTTACTTCTACTACTACTGTTACTACTGCTATCAACGGATGAATCCGAAGTGGACGAAGATGACGACTTAGATTTATGTTGTGCATCATCTTTGTTCCTATCTCTTGTTCTATGCATGGTATTATTATGATCACCATATGTATCATTTGTATATTTATTTAACATACTTCTTTCTTCTTCTATTTGATCAAATATACTTTTTTGTTGATTATATTTTGCATTTCTTGTGTCCATAAAATTTCTTTTATTATGCTCCAAAAAATTTTTTTTTCCTTGTTTTTTTTTTTTTCTTCTATTAGAGAAAAATCCTTTTTTTTCAATTGGTTTTGATTCAATATTTGTACACAAATTTGCATATTTAGCTGCTTCTATTCTTTCATTTTTTAAAAATTTATTGTCTTTAAGAAGTGTTAATATATTATTCGAAATTTCTCTTATTCCTATACCCTTGTCTCTTAAATCTTCTAAGTAAGTGAAATGGGTTAGTTTCTTAATCAACTCCTCTTTTTCTTTTACGTCACTTATAAAATACTCGCACCCGTTCTTCATTACGTATTCACACAACCTTAACCCCTGCATACGTAATGAGCCAAAAGACATAACAAATTAATGAATAGGAAAAAATGCATGAACAGGTCAGAATTTTTTAAAGAAAAAAAAAAAAAAAAAAAAAAAATGGACAAAAACGAACAAAAATAAACATTCAAACGCGTAAATAAACAGACATACACATACAACGCACTAGCATATCACGACAAACGACACAATAAACACTGCACAGCTATTATAACTGTAAATATCATAAATTTTTAACATAAAACTAACCTTATAAATTCTCCTCCATTTGGACGGCTTTTCTTGAATAGCCTTGAAAACCTCACTGAGGACTCTCTTATAATAATTTGCATCATATGTTGAGATGGATAAATCATACAAAAGGCTGTTTGATACTCCATAATTTTTGTTGTTCAATGCTTCTTTTAGGTTTTTCTCAAACTGGTTTGATTCTAAATATCTTCAAAAAGGAAATGAAGAAAAAAATGGCCAAATGAAAATAATGAAGAGATGCAAATGCAAACTGACTAGTGGTAATATGACGAAGCGAAATAATGTGTCAAGGGAAAAACTTTTTTCGTAAAGATGGCTATTCAAAAATGCACACGCGATGGAACATACATAATATACACACGCAATTTTTTTATCTTCACGTTTTTAAAACGATTTTGTGAGCATAAACATATGTACATATACATATATATATGTGTATATATGTATGTGCGCGTTAATATAGGTATGTTTGTGGGTGTATATCCTCACATATATATACATATTTACTCACTTCTGTAAATAGTTATTTATGCTTAACACCTTTGAATTCACTTTTTTAAATAATAGCATCTGCGAAAAGGAAGAGGGTGAAGGGAAAATAGGAAAAAAAGGAAAAAAAGGAAAAATAGGAAAAAAAGGAAAAAAAGGAAAAATAGGAAAAAAAGGAAAAAAAGGAAAAATAGGAAAAAAAGGAAAAAAAGGAAAAAAGGAAAAAAAGGAAAAAAGGAAAAAAAGGAAAAAAAGGAAAAAAGGAAAAAAGGAAAACAAAATTACACTTAGCTTATACACTATTGCATAAGAGTATCAGATGTGCATTTCATCATTCCTCATGTGTCAATTGTTTGATCCAATTAATTTCTCATTTTTTAGTATATTTTCCCTACCTTTAAAGTGAATTAAGCAAATAGACAGAGTGCACAAGTATATTTCTTAAATTTAAAAAAAATTGTAAGTACTAAAATTCAATTAAATGATAATATATATATAACAAAAAATAAAAGAAATGGTAAAAAAATAAAGAAAACGATATAAAAATGAAAAATTAATTGCGTAAAAAAAAAAAAAATGGAGTAAAATTAAAAAAAAAAAAAAAAAAATGGCGTAAAAATTAACGAAGTGATGGCACAAAATAGTAAAATTAAAACAAAAAATGCATAAAAAAAATAAAAATACTTAATAACTTCCTTCACTATTTTCACTTAACAGTTTGTCAAGTAATGAAAAAAAGGAAAAAGAAAAACTTTGTAAAAAAAATGAAAAATTCATATATATGCATATTATTGTATATTTACACCAAAAAAAAAAAAAAGAAAAAAAAAAGTACCAAATACGAATTTTACAACTGATTATAGAACAAAATAAAAAAAGAAATATATATAATAAAAAAAAAATAAATATAATAAAAAAAAAATATATATATACAAAATGGATAAAAAATGAATAAAAAAATAAAATATAAAGAAATAAAAAGAAATAAAAAATTAATCCAATTAAAACAAATCAGTTTGAATCAAATTAAATAAACATCATTGTAACAGTAACACCATATGGTTTTTTACAGGTACATTTGAAAATAAAAAAAAATATATACATACGAAAATGTAATCCTTCATAAACATAAATTCAAGTATGGGTATCAGTATGTAAGTATATGTATATGGGTGTACATATTTTAATATGTATTTGTATATTTATTTGTGAATGTATTTGCCCATGTATTTGTCTGTGTACAATTACGCGTATGTGTATTCATAAATGGCACATAAACAAAAATATCCCTTTAAAGACTTCTTTAAACGGGTAAATAAAAAAAAATTAAATGCTTCTCTATAGTTGAATGAACAAAAAATAAAATATTAAGCATTTAAAGGGAAACATGTATGGATCAAATAGCAAAAAGGTAAAATACGCCAATCCCATACTTATAGTATGCATTGCTACAAAAATACCCTTTTTTTCGCTTATTAAAATTCCTCTTTTGAAGAGGACTCATGTGTACGCGGCTGTGTGTATATATAAATATATATTAATAGATACATACATACTATGCATATATCTATATATATCTATATCTATATCTATATATATATATATATATATATATATACATATGTTATAAATGCGACTATAAACAAAGTGAGATTTTCATGAAATGTACGAACTCTCGTATGCCTTTTCTGTGTAAGCGCATGTGCTTATCCATATTTCTTTAATTACTGTTTATTTTATTGTCAACTTTTAAAAATTTTTCCTCTTCTTATATTTGTTTACCTCTTTTTTCAAATTTATTATGGCTCATAATAAAAAATTTGCTACTAGTTAATGCGGATGTCCTTTCTATCAATATGTACATGCGCTTACACGATTATACGTACATACGTAAATTCATACATATGTACATTTAATCATTTTTTAACACATAATCATTCTTTCGTTTGAAATACTTCATATGTAAATGGAAATACTTAAAAAGGACGATAAATTTTTTTTTTTTTTTTTTTTTTTTTTTTTTTTTCCTTCCTAAATATTCAATTACTACTCTATTTCTGCAATGTTTTTAATTTGCATCTACGCATATTTCTTTTATTTGGTTTTCTTACGATTACCCTTCTTATTTTTATTTTTCTTATTTGTATCTTTCTTTTATATTTATGTTACTTCTTCTTTTTGTAAATTTCGAATAACAATTCAAAGATAAAAAATTTTCTATAAATAAAAAAAAAAATAAAAAAAAATAAAAAAAAAATACTACCTTTTCAGCGTATTTAACATGTGCCTATTAGATGAAATTATAAATTTTCCTACTTTTTAAAACTTCCGCATATGCATATTTACATTTTTTATAAACATGCTTACAATATCTGTAGAAGTGTTTATCAGAGCAGATATTCAGCAAAATTTTCATGTTTTTATGTACATCACATCTGGCTTGATTCCTCACTCTGAATAAGGAAAAGGGCTCACGTTGCATAAGCAAACGGATATACATTCACGTATACACAAATATATGTACGTGCGGGAAGCGACAAAAGAAATGACAACAGTTCACCTATGTAGAAGCTACTTATATTTCAAATATATTTTTAACACACAAAAAAAGAGTATTTTGAAAGTGCTGTTACTACATCATGCTTCTTAACAGTACATTGTTGTTTTTGTTTTTTCTTTTTTGTTTTTCTTTTTTGTTTTTCTTTTTTGTTTTTGTTTTTTCTTTTTTTTTTTTTTAACAAAAATAGCATTCTTTTCCTTTTTCCGTCAATTTTACTAATCGCTCAAAAATTGAGAAATAGTAATTACGAAATGTATACTTGTATGTTGGTGCACTGATTGAAATGCTTTTAAAAGATAATAAAAAAAAAAAAATTAAAATATAAAAAATAAAGATTATAAAGTGAAAAATGAAAACAAAAAAAAGTAAAGTATAACACATGAAAGGCTTTATGAAGGCTCATGTAATTACTCTTTCGTACGACAAGTTCACATGACGAAGATAAACATTCATATCACACCATATCGCATATGTAATGCTCTAACTTTTAAAATATGCCTTTATTCGAAGTAAAAACGTTTTCCATATAGACACACGTAAACATGTACACACATATACACCCAAGTGCAACCATATACGAACATACATATACACATACATATTTTTGGCACAACAATTTGATAAGCTGTTTTAACAGCTTGTTTTACTTCTTCAAAGGGAAAATTATAATTATACGCCTCAAGTAACAGTTCAAACATCACCTCGAATGATAAGCAAGTAAGAAGGCAGAACCGGGAAGCCATACACATAACACATAGCATATAACATGCTACATTTTAAAAAGGTATCATATACATATATATATATATATGTTCCTTAAGATGGTAAAACGTACCTTTCTTTTTTTTTTTTTTATTATTTATTTATTTTTTCAGTTCTCGTAAAAAAATTATTTTACTTCTTATATTTTCAAATGCTTTTATTAAGTCGTTATGTACAAGGATACAGGGATGTACCTTCCGTCTTTTTTTTTTTTTTTTTTTTCAAAATTAGAGTAAAAATGGACACATAGAGTATAATGTAAATATATATATATATATATATATATATATATATATATATATGTATATATATACATACATATAAACATATATGTATGTTTATGCATGTGTGCTTGTCTGTACGCATGAGAATTCATCGCAAAAGTGAAATGCGGTAGAAGTATTACTTTTCTCCTCATAATATATGAACATGCACATGTTTTATATTGGTATGTACATAAATATATACACAAATATGTAAAACAAATTTTAATTACATGATGACGGAATGAACTATAAGACGCGATAACGTAGAAACTAAATAGGATTTTTTTTTTTTTTTTTTTTTTTCTCTATAACTGTGCATATTTACATGGTGTTATGTAAAAAAGGTCAATATTGAATTTTCTCAACTTCACTAATGAAAGACAGTCATAGTAACACATGTATTCACTCGCGCCTTAAAAGGGAGAAGTCTCCATAAAAAAAAAAAAATAAATAAATGAATAAAATTAGCAAAAATTAGAGAAAAATTAGAAAAGAAACGTAAAAAAAAGAAAGGTACAAACAGCAGTACAAAGAAAAGAAGAGACGAAAAAACGAAAAACGATTAAACTTGCGTAAAATGAGCCAAAACAGAGCAAAAGATAAACGTCTTCAATTTCTTTAGGAGTTCATATTTCATTACTTTCACTCATTATTTCCCCCTGTTCATATCACGTAAAAAGGATAATTTTAGAACTGCTAAAAAAACGAGAGCTGTTGGCAAAACAGACACTATAAAAAAGGGCATTCCTCGGAAGCCCAAAAATTGTGAACTTTGGGGGTATTCCACATATTTATAGGCATATATGTACCCCTATACGTATATATACATATATATATATATATATATATATATATGTATATATACGTATAGGGGTACATATATGCCTATATATACATTTACTGCAAAATAGCGCTCAACGGTCGCATCTGCTAGGGCTTTCACGCACGCGTACTCGGTACCTCTACCTTTCTGCGTCCTCTTATGTGTGCACATATGTATGTATAAACTTAGTTGCATAAATCTTAAAATACGATTGAAATAAAGTAGACAAATTACCTCTACTATTGGAAGAAAAAAAAAAAAAAAAATTTTTTAAATAAAATAATATCGACAGTAATAGTAACAATAACAACCATAACATTATCAACAGTAGCAACAGCAGTGACCTGACGGCATCGCATACCATAGGAGTATCATGGTGCACCGCATGCAGAAACAGAATCAAAACAGCCATGCCCTACCAAGTTCAAAAGCCAGAAACGGAAGCAAAGGAAATAAAGCGCACAAGCATAAAGAGGTGCATAAAGATGTTCATAAAGACGTGCATAAAGACTTATATCAGTGGTATGTTAGTAACAACATCGAGGAGAAAAAAAAGGTAAACGCTGACATTGAAAAAAATAAAGAAAAATATTTCGAAGATGTTATACTAAGTAAGAATATAGAAGAGTACATTAATGTTATATGTAGGATTAAAAACACATCTAGGGGGAAGGAAGACGAAGGGATTGAAACAAACATAACTAATGATAAAAGCACGGATGTTATAAAAAAGGTATCCTACAATAAACTAGTAATAGATACCTATCATTTGGGAGGGAAGAGCACTGTAAATTTTGAATACACGTATGATCGAGTGTACGATATAGAAAATAACAATCAGATGATATTCAACGATTATATTAAGAATAACATAAAAAATATATTCCAAGGTATAAACTGTAGTATATTAGCATATGGTCAAACAAACAGTGGAAAGACATATACAATGTTAGGCAATTTTGAATTTTTACATAACCTATTCCATTTATGTACAGAAAATAAAGATAATACGCATAGTACACATAGTACGCATAGCTTGCATAATACACGTAATAGATACATTAACACAGGGGATGCCTATGACCAAAGTAGTAAAGATGGTCATAATATGGCCATAACGTACGAAGAACTGTCAAACTGTATCACGAACGAACCAAACAATATAGGCTTAATAACTCTATGTATTAATTACATTTTCAATTATATAAATTTTCATAGATATAAAAACAGCGGAGGATTGGTAGAAAAAGAAAGAAGAAAAGAATTTGTTGTTACCTTGTCCATTTTAGAAATATACAATGAAGTGATATATGATTTAATAAGTGGTGAAAGCAATTTATCAGTACATATGATTGATTCAAACAAAAATGAATTTGTCATAAAAAATTTGCAAGAGGTCGAGATAGAAAATGTTATTAGTGCACTATATTATCTAGAACAAGGTGTTAATAATAGAAAAATTGCTTTTACTCATATGAATAAAGCATCATCTAGATCCCATCTAATTTTTATCATCAAAATAAATAGATATATCCATGAAACCAATACTATACGATGTGGTAAGCTCTGTCTAGTAGACTTAGCAGGTAGTGAAAGACTAAAACAGACGAAAGCTACTGGATCGGTTAAAATAGAAACTACTATGATTAATAAAAGCTTAACAGTTCTTAGCAAAGTTATAAATGCTTTAGCCGTTATGCAGATAAAGGAAAAAATGATAGAAAAACGTAGTCATGATAAAGCAGACGAGATGATGATAATAAAGCATAATTTAGAAAAGGTCCATATTCCAAATAGTGATCAGAGTAAAGATGAAACAATGGATGATGAACATTTATCTGATAAACATGAACCTGGAAATAATGGTCCAAAACAAAATTCTACTACAATGAAGAAGGCAAAATATGATGCGAATCATAATGTCAATGTTGTTCATATTCCTTATAGGGATTCCAAATTAACTAGAGTACTGTCAGATAGCTTAGGAAACAATTGTAAAAGCATACTTATATGTACCTTGTCATCGAAACTTCAATATCTGAACGAAACAGCATCAACTATTAAGTTTGCTCAGAGAGCGAAAATGGTAAAAGCTAAGCCAGTTATACGTGAGGAAAAAGTAAAAATTGAAAAAGAAGAAAATATAAAGGAAAATAAAACAACAGATCATCATATAGATAGTCAAAATAATAATTCAAATGAAAAAAAAATAGATATATTCTTTAATTTTAATAAAAATCATATAACTAAAGATATTATTTTTTTTTCCTTGAGTTTGTGTATTTTTAGTTACATCTGTGGATTCAAATGTACAGGAAAAGTAAAATATTTAGACTTCTTCATAGAATCATATAAAAACAAAATTAACATAATAAAAGAACAACTCAATAAAGGTACTAACAGTAGTACTGATATTAATGAATGCATATTAAAAACATTTGACGAACTGAAATTATTAACACATGAAGAAAAGGAAAATTTTATCAAATCAAACCAGGCAAAAACACAAGATGGCAAGCACACTCCTGCTTCCGAACATACCCACTCGAGTAAATTCAGAGTGAATGCCGATGAGACAAGCAGCACCACCAAGACTACTACCACCTCCATCGCAGCTACAGCTACAGCTACTTCCACTGCTACTTCTACCGCTACTTCCACTGCTACTTCTACCGCTACTACCACTGCTAATACTACCGCTGCTAATACTACCGCTGCTACTACTACCTCTGCTATCACCACTGCTACTACTACTACTACCACTGCTATCACCACCACCACCACTACTAGCTCCACTAACGACAACAGCATCATGCGTAACAGGGGATGCAACTTGGATGGCACAGATCTGGGAGATCTGAGTGAACCGGGCCAACCGAACCAAATGGATGAAAGCAAGAACTTGATCAATAAAGCAGAAAAAGATAACCATCAAACGGAAGAGGACGATCCGTTAATTGGCGATATATTAGTAAAAATGAAAAACGATATTTGTAATATTCTAAAATTTAATATAGCTAGCTTAAAGAGTACCGTAAAAGCAGAGGACCCAATTTTTGATGAAATTCTAGATATAGTAAATCATGTGAAAGAGAATAATAGCATTTTTTTACTAAATGGATTGAATGAAATTGAAGAAAATGTAGAGGAGGAACAAGAAGACGAGGCAAGCAGAACCACACTGCCATATAATGATGACGAAAATATTTTTAAAAATAAAAATCAGAACAAAGCTATAAAGGACCTAGATATATTAAGTAAGAAAAAAAAAAAAGAAAAATTAAATTTTTGCACAAAGGTTAATAATAACAATAGTAACAGCAACATCAACAGCTATAGTAATAATAACTCGGAAGGAATGAACGACAAAACGGCAATGATGAGGACCAAAGCGGAGAACGTAAATAAGCAAGATGAACGAGAAGCATTTTACTATAAATACTTCGCTCAAAATATTCTAAGCATAAAAAATATACAGAATATATTTGAGTATGTAAATAATAATTACGCCAAATTTATAAGTGACTTTACGACTGATAAAAGTAGTGTATTTACAAATCTCGACTTAAAGGAAAATTTAGATAAACAAGTTATAGAAAAGAATAATACTATATACAATTTTATACACTCAGCTACTATGTTTCAGCATAGCAGCACTTTAAAAAATTTAAATAGTAATTACTTTATAAATAAGGTACAGACCGAATTTTACAACACGTATAATCAAGGTCAAGATCACCACAATTATAATTTGAAATGTGTGAAAACCATTCATGATATGGAAAACAAAGTGCTCAGTGAAAACACAGGTACACATAATTCTCTATTTCAACCAAAAAAATATATTTCGATTAAAGATATCCAGCCTAGTGGTTCATCTGATGGGTGTGATACTCCTCAAGGTGGAAGTAAAAACGTCAAATTTGCAACTCAGCAGGGAAATGCTCCAACATCCTCCACAGCTTATGGTACAGAAGGTGATATGACTACTTCTACATCTGTCGGCATGGTACTAAACAATTATAATAGCAAAGGACCATGCGTCATAACTAATAACTGCAATAGCAATACACGAAAAACAGTAACACTCAGTGACGAATATAACAACAATAGGGATAATGAAATAAGAAAAGACTACACCACCACTTCAGATGGTATTCATGTTTTACATAATGATAAAGAAATAGTTGAATTTTCAAAAATGCTAGATAACAAAGACTTCAAAATGTTGTATGATTATTTAACTGAAAAGGATAACAAAAAGGAAGAAAACGTTTTTATAAAACGAGAAGAAGCTAACCTTGGGGATTTAAGTGAGCTAGAATCGCGGATAAACAACGAGATTAAAAAAATTAACGATAACATTAGTGTCGACATTTGTTCTAGTGCACACAGACGAGCACACAAATCGAGCGAAAGGAAAAAAAAAATGATGAAGACAGAAAACACTGGATGGTGCAAAAATGGTAATAATAATCACATCGATAAGCACAAGGACATATACAACGAAAACCTGAACAACATTGACATTTGCTACCTCGAAAAGAAGAGAAGCACCAATTTGTTCTTCAAAAGGTTACTAGATCTGATTAGAAATTTCTTCCAGAAAAAAGATGCAATCAGAGAACCCGTTGAAATAAAAACTACAGACATTATTGACAATGAACTTTTAAATAATAAGAAATTATTTGAGAAAAATTTAGAGTCTTACAATATTAGAAATTTTCAAATTAACAACAAAAAAATTTATCTTCTAAACGAAACGGAATATGCACACTTGAAGGACTTAATAAACTACAAAAATAAAATGCTATCCTTTTTGAACTGCGAATATAGAAAGTGTAAGTTATCACCTCATACTGTCTAACTTTTATTAAAAATTATCAGCACTGTTAAAGGGGGCTTTGAGGTGGTTCTACCTTTTGTATCATACAGGAAAACACGCACATAGGTACATACACAAACTTATATATATATATATATATATATATATATACTCGTGTACACATTTACGTAAACATTTACACAAACGTACCCATTTACCCACAAACATATATGCCCGATTCGGTGTGATGTGGAGGAGTTTCCGGTTGTTACAGACAGTCCAGGAAGATATAAACAATATGTAATATACGGGAACTAATGTGTAACCATTGGCATATAGCATATGTGTAATAATGTCCATAGCGGAGTACTACACCGTGGATACACATTCCCCCACGTGTGCACATCCATATGCATGACTATATTCACGTTTATATATACGTGTGAACACTAAAAAATGAGCGCATTTCTCTTTTCTCCATTTTTAAAACATGTATCCACATCATACAAACGGTTCTTACACAAAACAAACTAAAAATTTTGTATATGCAAAAAAAAAAAAAAAAAAAAAAAAAAAAAAAAATTAAATTATATAATAATGGCACGATTTATATTCTATTTTATTCTTTTATTTCTTTGTAAACCTTTCCAAAAACTTATAGAAAATCTTCAAATAACAGCAAATTTTATGGAATACAGCATCTTCAAGTTGTTTGCTGTGAAATATGGAGCATTGTGTAAGTATTCACATGTACACCTACATACGTATACACACCCTTAAATCATTGAAATTATACCTATCTTTCCATTATTTACCTTACATCTTAACAAACCGTTTCGTCAGCACCCTTAATTTTAATGTCTTCCTGTGTGCTCTTGTTGCACTTATTTCTGATTTCTCTCTCCTTCGGGTTGTCATTATTCATATCCGTACGTTCACTGATGGGTTTACTATCAATGTTTCGATTTGACGCGTAGTTATTCGTAGAATTGTTTATAGGAGTACTACCATTAGGGCTACCACTACTAGGAGTATCTCCATTTGACATATTTTCCCCCTTCCATGCGGCTTCTTTTGCATCATTCAGTATACCTTCTTTACGGTTTTCCAACTGCCTCTGCTCACTGGTACCTTTCCTATACCTCCTAAAGCGCCTGTTATTTGAACCATCAGCATTTCTATGGAAGTGTTCATTCTTCTCATCATCAAAATTATTGTTAAAATTGTTGTAGAAATATATATTACTTAATGTCAAGTAGTTCCATCTATCATTTTTTTTATTATGACTTTCTTTTTTTTTAACCTCCCTCTTTTGCACCTCTTTCTCTTCAATATTTTCCTTTAGCTCATTGTGTATATTATCGTAATTATTACTTTTTTTTACATTCTTTAATGGAATAGAAAAAATTTTTTTTTTTTCAATTTTATCAAATTTCATTTTATTATTTTCAATAAAAGCTTTTTCATAAAAGGAAAAAAATTGTTTTTTGTATATTGTATCAAATAGAGTTGTATTCTTTTTTTTTTTCATTTTATAATTTGAATTGAATATTTTTTTAAAAAAGCTATTATTATTTTTTAGTATTATTTTATCCTTGTCATCCCCATATTTTTTTTTCTTTTTTTCTTCATCCATCATCTCTAATTCCGTTTTGAGAATACACAAAATGGAAAGACATACATCCTCCTTTTCCTCTTCCTTTTCCACTCTTTCTTCTTCTTTGTTCAGCATTGCCATGTTAAGCTTAAACTGTTTTTTGTTCCTGTTATACCGCATGTAAAACTGTACAGGAAGGGGAAACACGCGTGTATATGTACATGTGCATGTTCAAGTGCATGTCTATATGCATATGTGCGTGTACTAGTGCATGTCTATATGCATATGTGCGTGTACTAGTGCGTATGATTGTACATGATTATTCCTTTATGTACACGCACCTATATGCTTGTCAATCTATACATACATGCGTGAAAATAGACATACACACGGGAATAATCATTCTTCACTCATGACCAACTCTTATCCAGTATTGTTTTCTAAATATGCATTGCTTACCTTTAATTTCCTTTTCACATTATTTCGATTATTTTTTTCCTCTTGAATTTTGTTATTCAGGTACAAAATCTACAGCAGTTCGAGGAAGGAAAGAAGTGAACACAGATGAGAAGAAATAAGAACAAATGAAAGAAATATTCAACAAATATGTAAAATTCTGGTTGACACTGTTTTACATTTCAATTTTTACACTTTTGTTTAGCTCCTCTACTTCCATGATTAGTTTTTTGTTACTGTCGACTTGCTACAATAAAAAGACGAACGAGATAAAAGGACAGAACTTACGCAAATATGAATACATGCCCATAAATATACACATACGCATATATACGTATATGCATATACACACACACATGTATATATATATATATATATATATATATATATATATACGTGTACATGTACACGTCCATGCACTTGCATAGACTGACTCGTTTTTTTGCTTATGTTGTAACGACAAATATTCGCTAACCTTAAGGTATAAATTGTTTATTGAGTCCAATTGCTGAGATAACCTTTCGATCTGGTCTTCCCTTAATTTTAATATTCCTTTTAAATTATAAAGGACACAATAAAAAAATAATAAAAAAAATTTTCATTTCATATATTATAGTACAACGGTACACATACGTGCTTTTTCTCATAGGTTCATTCAAGTGTATATAGAGAACACATACAACAATATAGATATATATATGTATATATAAATGTATATACACATGTATATATGTACGCATATATGTGTATATATATGTAAGTATTTACACACGCGTGCCTTACTAGTGCTGTTTGATTCGATTTTTTCCTCTGACGTTTTGCTCTGGCGAAAGAAAAAACAAAAATGCACATATACATGCATGTACATATATATGTATGTATGCATGTATGAGTATGCGTGTGCGTAAATAGTACGTATTAAACACGTTCATAAAAAATTAGTTCATGTGCCATGTTAATGCACCATTAAGAGACTTTTTTCAGCATACTATATTATTCACTTCATCCTGCAGATTTTGTGTTTTGTTGTTCTTTAAATTTATTTGTTCTGTTATTTAAAAAAAAAAAAAAAAATTAATAAATTATTTGCAACTTGTTGCAAAGGCGCGTAGTCTGTTTATATGCATTTATATTTAATTATATTCACTTATATTTCATTATATCTTTGTTTATTCATTATATATCACTTCCTTATTTTATCCTATTCTTTTGAAAATACCTCTATATATTTTTTTTAGCTGTTCTACGTGTTCAGAATAAAAGGCGCACTAAAAGGGATATGGGAAAATTAGTTAATTACGGCCAATTAATTTTATGCGCGTATTATGTACACACAAGCACACATATATATACATAAACACACACAAACACTCGCACACACACACACGAGCATCATTCAGATATACCTTGTCTTCCAAAATTATAATTTTCCTTTTCAAATAAACTAACAGCTTTTTCTCCCTCGCCCTCAGAGAATTAATGTCGTTTATTTTGTTGTAATAATGCTGTAAAATTGAAACAAAACAAAAATATGAGCAAAATATGAGCAAAATATGAGCAAAATATGAACAAAATAAGAACAACATCGAAATAAGTTTGAAACAAAATAATGCGTTAATACACGTTCATGTTCATGTACATATCTACACGGGCATGCACTCAAATGGTTGAGATGATTTATATATGATTGCGTTACGTTTTATATAGATTTACATTTTTTAAAAGGTTTATAGTTTTTTTGATTATGTAGAAGCTTTGTTTATATTTTAACAATTCATTATTATTGTTATCCTGCAGTGAATTAACAAGTTTCGTGCCAAAAAAAAAGAAAAAAAAAAAAAAAAAAAATAATAATAATAATAAATAAAAAATAAATAAGGGGAGAAAAATGGGTGAAAAGGGGATGAAAAATGGGAGAAAAAAAAAGAAAAAATATTATACGTAACAAATAAATTACAGCGTATAACAAATAATATTTCGTAAATATTGCATAAGCTGTTAAGACGTCCAAACTGTGGATGACGGAACAATCTGTTTTGGGTCTTTATGAATCAACATTAAAAAGGTAAAGAACAACAGTGCATATAACACATATATACATATATACATATATTCATATGTACATATATATGTTTGCTTATAAATTAATTCTATGTACAACTATTCGCTTTAAAATGGCTTGTGAAAAACACAAGACGCGCAATAATGTACATTATTGTCCACATGGCTCATTTTTTCCCTTTGCCTTTTATTATCAGCTAATTAAAAAAAAAAAAAAAAAAAAAAGAAATTAAAATGTATAACTATAAATATATGCACATACATATACATGTACACATATATACATATACATGACGAGGGATAGACGTTTACAAACGTCAGATGTTAATAGGTTTAATTGTTTCCTCTATCCTTATATTTTATTTTTTCCCCTTATGCAAATATACACACATACATATATATACACATACACATATACACATACATATATACACATATATATAAACACATACATATATACACATACATATATACACACATACACATATAACCATATATACACTCATATGCGCATTCCAGCACATCCATGGGCTTATTCAATCATTAAAATGATGCCCTGTTCATTATTTTTCTTTCTCTTCACATATTATATATTTTTTTTCTTATCCTTTTTCGAGTTATTTGCAAATAAAGCATAACATAAAAGCATATATACGTGCATACCCCCTCACATATACACACTCAAACTTACGTACTTTTATTTTCGCTATGAATGTCCGCACTCCTCTGTTTATCTTCTTTCATGGGTTTTAAAAAATAAATTGAAAACTTTCAGTTAAGCTGTAGTAGAGTAATCACTTATATGTTGATTAAATTTAAGGAAAAAATATTCATATGTCTCCTAATCTTCAAATATGTACATGTGTACTCGTGTGCGAACATGCCAGTATATACTTGTGTATGTGTACATGCTTATATATATATATGTATATATATATATACCCATTTATCAAAAGTAATTATAATTATGCCATTTCAAATCTTATCAATATAATATATTAACAAATTTTTTTTTTTTTTATAATATCATTCATTAATGCAAAACGAGTTTGCAACTTACCCTAGCTGAACAAAATTAAACTATGCTAAAATATGCATAAATGAAAAAAAAAAAAAATTAATAATAAAAAAATTAAAAAAAAAATTAAAAAAATAATTAAAAAAAAAATTAAAAAAAAAAATTAAAAAAATAACATAAAAGGAAGAGGAACATAACAAAAACGGAACAGAAACGGAGCAGAAAAGGAACAGAAAAGGAACAGAAAAAACTATGAACATAAAATGAATGTTCTTATATACTTTACTGTTTTGTCCGTTATATAAGTGCTTTGATTATGTAGGAACGTTTTGCGTAAACACTCTTTACGTTTATCCTTATGACAATGCCAATACCAATGCGCACATATGAATTATATATTAGCTAATATATTCATATGAATATATTTGTGTTGAAGGGGTCCTCATAAATAAACAGAACAAGTACATTCATATGAATAAATATACATACACGCACATATATATACATAACAATACACGTGTATACGTAAGCATGAATGTTTTGATTCATTTTTTTATGCGCACACGTACCTACTGCGCACGTTCTATTTATTTTTTAGGTAAAACTGAAAGAACAGAATTTTGCTAAAATATAAATCATACGAGGAAGGGGAATTCAAAACAGTAAATTAAAAAATAAAACTACGAATGTTATGGTTAAGGTAATGTTGTGGATAAGGTAAGGTTAAACTTAAGGTTGCTGCACAATTTTATGATACCAAAATCTTTCCAAAATTTAAATGCACTGGAAGGCTAAAAATGATGAGATGCAAACAAGTGACAAAATGTATGAAAATAAGAGAGATTAAGAAAACATATTCGTATATATGCATATGTACGCCCACATAAGTACACATTCATACATACAAACATACATACACACATACGTAAATATACATGTGCACTTTTTTCTTAGAAAAAGAAGCGAGAAAGGGCGCGAAATGGGAAATATCACGTACAGAACTCCTGAACAGGTACATGCAGGAAACAGTTCATTTATTCGTGGGTTCATATAGGGGAATTTCGTTATAGAGAAATGGGTCTTCTATACTATGAGGCATATCTATAACATTTTTATATTTTTTATTTTTCTTATATATAAATGTTGGATAATATAAATATATTTTATTTTTGAATTTATTGAAAGATCTACCTTTCGCATCAGATATTTTTATAACTTTATTTTTATATCCCCCAATAGGACCTTTAATAAATAATAAATTTTTAAGACTATTAATGCGAAATAGTTTATTATTGCTACACTTAACTAAGCTTTTTTCACCTATATGTGTATTCATTTTCTTATTTCGAAAAACTATATTGATAGTTTTCCCCATAGAAACACTACCTAAACTTCTGTGTGCTTTACTCTCAGTACCATGCGATTGATTTTTACCACTAAAATTCCATTTTTTCATTGCACCACAAAAACCTTTATTTTTTATACTTGAACTAATAAATAAATTTTGACCTGGAGAAAAATGTCTAGGTGAAAATTTATGCTGAACAGGTAAGAAACAATCACTCGTACATTTGAATTCTCTTATTTTATGTATAAATCCTAACTTCCTTTTAATATAATTACCAATATTATTTTTACTCTGTTTTGTAACGTTCATATTACCTATTCCTATTTCTAAAGCTTCATATCCATTTCTACTTATATTCTTTTGATCTAACACATAACAATTGCTTATCTTAACGACTGTTACTGCATGTTTTACTCCCCATATATCCCATATACTCATACACCCAACTTTGTATCCTAACAATCCGGTTCTTCTACTATTCCATAATGGATATACTTTTTCTATTTGATCGTCCTCTTTCTTTTCTTCATATTCTATTTCCTCCTCCTCTTCCTTATTTATTTTGTAATTATATTTCTCATTTAACAATTGTAACCTTCTTATCCATTTAGAAGCATAAAACGTTCTTCTTTCTCTTATTCGAAAAATGATACTATGTAGAAGACCGTTCCTTCGTTGACCCAAGTTACCACCATTCATTGTAAAGCAAGCTTCACGTTCAGTGTGAACGCAAAGACAGGAAAATCAGAAAGAACAAAACAAAAAACAAAAAAATAATTACGCAAAATTTTGCAAAACGAAACAAAATATTAAAAAATTATGCATAACAGAATAACAATATTTTCCGTTCACTTATGCAGAATACGCTTCCCCATTTTGTTCCATATACTATTACACAATTTGGTGGCGTACCACTGAACAAAATGTTTTTTCTTCTTTCTACTCTACTAGAACATAAAGGTCAACACCACTGATTAATGGAATAATGAATATTGCACATTTCACCTAAAGGTATATTTTTTTTTTTTTTTTTTTTTTTTTTTTTTTTGCTTCATTAAATGGCAGCTTAATTATTATTTTGTTTCTTATAACCACGAGGGCAAATATAATGCTACTTTAACTATGTAAATCCCCTTTTCGATTGTTATTATTTTATGTGCATTTTTTTCCCCGCATTAACATTTTAACAAGGACAGTTTATTGAAGGTACATGTACAGTATAAATTCAACGAATTATAATATGGCGAAGTGGAAAATGGAGTAGTGAACTAATAACGTAGCCGAGCAGCAGTACGCTAAAAAGTAAAAAAAAAAAAAAAAAATGCTAACATGCTAACTCACTTTTAATAAACTTTTATCAAAAGAAAAATGTATACTTGTACAAAAATGCACTTGTAATTTGTAAGAATATGCCTTAAACAGGTGACGAGGTGCTATGTTAAATATTTTCAAGTACAATATATACTGTAGTGACATAAAATCTTTTTTTCTTTTTTTCTTTTATTATATTTTTATACGATATCTAATGTATATAACTCATATTTAGTAAAAAACACAAAGATGTTTTTCTTACCCAAAGGCAGGAGCGGGTAACGAAAGAGCGCACACATTTGCTTGTTACATGTATGTATAACATATATATATACTTGTACATATAATATATTTATATGTAGGATGAACACTTTAAGGTTAATATATGATTATTTTGCATGAACATAATAACTATAAAAAAATATGCCAAATGAAGCAAGGATTATTTCCCCTGGAATAAAGAATTATTTATTTGTTGAAATATTATTTTGTCATTTTTAAATACTTCCGCTGCTGATTTGTTGAAAGGATCATCCGTTGAGGGCTCCTGAAGGAATGTAACATAAATCAAATTAAAAAAAAAATTAAAAGGAATAAATATAATGAATAAGAGAAACAAAATGTACATATATATATACACATATATAATTAAGTACAATATTAGCTGTAAAAATCTCATTTGCGCAAATACACAAGTACATGTTGACAGATAAAAACAAAATAGCGTGGATAATGCATAAAGCAAAATTGTTCTCATCAGTATTCGACACATAAATTAATACATTTAACAACAGAAGTAATCCTAATATTAACATTTGTAAATTTATAATTGGGTTCCATTCAAGCTTTAAAATATTCAAACAAACATTTCCGTTTTCATCAATATTTGGGTGAAATATCTAAAAATGAAGGAACAATGAGTGAGGTACATGGTCAATGGTAGGTACATGTGCGTATACTTTTATGTGCAAATGATTTCCTTAATTGGTAATAATTTTTCCCATTTTTCCTTAAATGGTAATAATTTTTCGCATTTTTCTTTAATTGGTAATAATTTTTCGCATTTTTCCTTAATTGGTAATAATTTTTCGCATTTTTCCTTAATTGGTTGTATCTTTTCCTATTTCTGTTTAATTACCTTGCTGAGACAGGTAATTTTGGGTGGAGTAATCGGATAACTATCCTTAAATTTTATGAGAAACTCAACGGTTTTATTCCTAAAATAACTATCCTTTGGTGTTATCGATATTCCAATTTCTTTTAAATCGGTATCGTCAATTTGGAATAATTTCACCCCTTCAATTTCGTCTAAATCCATTAATTCTTTCATGCAAAAAAAGAAAAACAATGTAACAAAAAAAAAAAAAAAAAAAAAAAAAAGAAAAAACACTCTCATAAAATATAATTTTTACTTATTGTTGCATTATAAATTTATAATCAAATTTTCCTTTTTTCATTTGCCGCATCCCGGTGTTAGCGTAAAATTGAATATACCCATAGTTGTATTCGTATATGTATACAACGTTAACAATTATACTGAATTTCCCTTTTTTACATTAAATCAGTGGCTATTCACACGCATATTTGTCTTAATTTTAATTTTTTATTTTTTTGCAAAATAAAGGATACCTTTTTGAAGAATTAGTTCGAACGGTTTTAATCTCCTAATAGCTTCGTCTTTCATTGTACTGTTCAGAATAATTTCTCAAAAGAAAAAAAAAAAAATAAATAAACCATACTTTATTCACGCTGTGAAAAAATGGCATATAAACTATGTAGAGAATTTTTTCTCATTCCATTTTATCTATATTTATATATATGTAATTCCACATATTACTTAGGAATAACAGTTTTTTTCTATTTTTATTTTATTTTTATTTTATTTTTATTTTTTAATTTTTTTTTTCTTGGTAAAAAAATTCAATCCTTTTTCAACTTCAATGAATATGTAATGCGAGCTGCTTAAATAATTGTAATTTTATGTATCAAAAAGTGGATACAAATTAGGGTTAAGGGAAAGATGAACACGCTTATTTTGATAAAAAAAGAATAGGAGTTGACCTTTTCTACAATATATGCGCAAAAAATGTATTCCTTTTGAATGACCCTATCTCTAACGTGTACAGGTGCGCAGCGATATGCAAATTATTTTCCTTATGTAGTATGTATGTATATACATGAATACATACATACGTACGTGCGTACATACATTAGTACATATATATATACCTCAGCGCAGCAGTTTTTTGCTCTAAATTGGGCTTATATTTACCTATCTGCTGTGTCAAAAATGTTTTCGCGGGGAACTAGTTGAAACATGAAAAGGAGAAAAAACTGCTCAGTCTTTTGCCATTTACATGAACAAATCAGGAGAAAAAACAGCAGGAGATATTTTATAACATCTATAGAACTCAAAAAGAAAAACAATTTTAAAATATGGAAATACGAAAATAATAATTATAAGGCAAATATATTTTTTCATGAAAATTTTCAAATTTTTAAGGAAAAAGATTATTTACTAAAAACAAGAATAAGTAATTTTAAAAAGATAAATAAATGTAATATAAATTATTTGTTCATATTTTTACAATTTGATGAAATATGTACTGATCATTTTTTTAACAACACACTTCCAACTAATGGAATACACATTCAAATATTGTCAAAATTGAATTACTTACTTTTATTAAAAAGGGTCATCAGAAATGATACTTCCCTTAATAGGTCCTTAAAATACATTTACCATAATTATGTGTTAGCTAGGGAAGGACGTAATGGTAATGATGTAATAAGCAGTTGCATAGACCATCGTTTGTGTGTACCAGGTGTTGATAAAAATAAAAATAGGAGTATCACTATACACAGAAAAGACGATGCCCCCAGTAGTAGCTGTTGTATTAACGATGCAGCAATAGCACCTGCTAGGGGTAGCAGCGGTAATAGTAGCAGTGGTAGTGGCAATATAAAAAAGGAAGATGGTAAGGAATTTTTTTGTTTAAAAAAAGCGAGCGAGCTTTTCAAAGTGGACAATTGTAAGATAGTAATTCATACAAATATTAATAACAAATATATAAAACATGTATATTTAGAGGAGTTAGATGAGGATATAAGCACTCAGTTAAACTATGTATACATGTTTGACAATAAGATCGCAGATAAATATATATTACTACAGCTGTATAGTTTTTATGAATATTATAAGGAAGAAGTAGAGAAGAAGAAGAATGAGTTTTTATTTTTTCTGGATAGACTATGTGAACGGATGTTAGACAAAATGAACTTGATAGATTTAGTTTTTATCTTTCATACTCATATAAAACAAAATTATTATAATCATTTGTTTTTATTTATTTTAATGAACAAGTCAGAATATTTTTTAAATACTACAGCACAGTTAAAAAAGGAAGAGAAAAAACAACAAATCATTAAAAAGAAATATAATCAAAAATCATTAATTACATTTTTTCATTCCTTAACTAACTACTTTTTTTATTTAAGTAAACACGATACGGATGGGAGGTATAGAGACAAACTGAACTATGTCAAATGGTTGATATATAACAAAATGTATGGGTACTTGTTACAATATTTGCAGGAAAATTACACGCTTTTTACTGCCCTCGATATGACCATATTATACTCTTCCTTTTTTAAGTTAGGAATAAAAAATGATCAGCTCCAGGGGGTGTTGCTGGACTACATAGTTTGCAGAAGCGTCGATGGTGTGGCTAGCACGAATAGAGGTGATGACAAGGCAAGGACAAATGCAAGTGATGATGTAGCTAGCACAGATCGCGGTGATGGTGTAGCAGACATACAGAGCAGCACAGGCGGGTGCCATGATCGCATGAGCGGGGGAAACATGCAAATATTCTGTTCCTTTGTAAACATGTTTTGTAAATTCTTCACTCAGTTTAGCTATAGCAAAGAAAAATACACGAAAGTAATAAAAAGTTTATTAGTTATATTTGAAAACAATTTGAAAATTATAGTAGAATTATTTTTTAACAATGCTTGTCCAACTGAGGTAGATGATAAAAGGCGAACGTCGACTGAAAGTTTTCTGAATATAGTAACAAATAAGGACGTAAATTATTTTGCTTTTATTAATTTACTACGAATTAGTAGGAGAAGTGAAAATGGTACTTCCCTTCTAGTAGGGTCAAAAGAGAAGAAGTGGTCGAAAGGCGTAAACCAATTTAGTAGTTCCAATTGCACAGACGGTAAGGACAGTAACATTTGTAAGGATAACAGTGGGGAGAACCTGTACAATCTTAGTACAATTAATGAAAATATAAAATACATTGTTAACGTTCTAAATTCTACATACAAGATATTAAATCATACAATTATGTCGTACAGAATAAATGAATTTAGTAAAAATTTTCATAAAATTCAGTTATACAATTTTGTAGATAAAATGATATTTGGTCATACCTGTACTGATAACTATAACTGTACAGAATATACACAAATGTTGAGAAGGTATATATATAACATTAGTCTGTTTACATATTCAGAAGGTATAAATATAAATCGTTTATTCATTTGTAGCTATATTGGAAACTTGTTTCTCTGTGATTTTGTAAATGTATACATAAAGAGTATATCACAACAGCTGCTTAACAGTGGTGAACGAATTAGCACGATAAAAGAAAAACTTAATGATGACTTTTTTTTTTCTCAAATTGTTACTAACACATTGGGAGCTATTAATAATTTAAATATTAGGAGAAACGGTATTTTTGAAAATATATCTTATTTGATTAAAAAAAATACATTTCATCTACAATTTATGCATATAGCAAATATCATACACTCATTTGCATCTGTCAAGATTAGAAATGAAAAACTGCTTTGTTTCTTATTACACGAATTGATGCTTCAAATGAATGTAGAAAGGAATAAAAAGCAACTGAATGATCAGATCTTAAGTAATATATCTATTTCTTTATTAAAATTAGATTTCCCCAATGAAAAATTTGATCATATAATTTTTGCCAATTTTAAGAAAGTACAGTCATTACAGTCCCTCATTAATATTACTTTTTACATTTCTTACTACAATTTGGTATATCCCTTTTTAAGAGAAAATTATTTTAATTATTTTTTTCAACATGTAAAAATATATAAAATGGATCACTTAACTGTACAAAGTAAGGCACAACTAAAATTAATCTCTTTTCTAATTTTGCACATTCATCGTTACTGCTCTGTTAAATCAGGCATATCTGATATATCGTTTGACGCCTTTGTGAACAGTTTGAACAATCTTATTCGTTCCTCCTCAAACCATAGTTACACAAAATTGTCAAACGTGGGTCTTTATAATCATACTTTGAAGAAAGTATACAACTATGTTACATACATCGTTAGAAAGCGAAATGCACTAAATAACTATTGTAGGATTAATCAAAAATTTTTTAAGAATCAAAATAATTCACTTAGTAAGCACACCAAAGCTTTAAATAGTAACCAGCCATATAACGTGTTTTTAAAAAAGCATCGAACAAAGCAGTTATGCATCAGTAACTGTAAGAGGGGCATGCATTCACATAGTACAGCCCCTCACGGTAGACCTTGTGGTAAGTTCTGTTCTCATATATATAACAGCGAGCATAGAAGAGAACATAGAAGCATGCACAGCAGATTACATGGCAGATTACGTATCAGATTACATGGCAGATTACATGACAGATTACATGGCAGATTACATGACAGATTACATAGCAGCGTGGAACAAAATATAGAGGGGAAAAACACGAACACGTGTTTCTCTCTTACGCATTTAAAGAGCACCTCCATAAACATGTTTGACATTTTTACATATAAACTTCTAAAAAACAAAAACGATAAAAATGTAAGGTTACTAGATCGAGAGAATTATCTCAATCTTAACTTTGTTTCCGCATTTCCATTTCCAGAAAAACCGATAAATTATTCGACCTCGAATCTGCACAACGACATATTCGACGTTATTGTATCCCTGAACATTAAGAGAACAGCAGTGAAGGAGATATCCCATTACCCCTATTACGTTGACATAGTCCTCCTCTAACAGTAACTGTAATAGTAAACGCAATCCCAAATGCAGCAGTAATATTATGTAAAACTTAACTGGGTGAAGCCGGATAGCAATACTATGTATATTTTATACCTTTTGCAGTACTTTTTTTTCTATTTTTCTTTTTTTTTTAAAACAGTATAACTACAAATTTTCGTGGTACATACGTGAATAAGCGCACACACATACATACATATGTGTACATAACTATGTATGTACGCAAGCAACACATGGGTGTATATGCACATCTGTGTGCTCTCTCAGATTTGCACGCTCATCCGATCAGGCGCTTCAGCCAAATCGTCGAATATTTTCTCAGTTTTAATAATTTACATTTAAAAATACAAACACAGAAACATGAGAATATTTTGCAAGTTGAAGAAATGTTTAACAAAAAAAAAAAAAAAAAAAAAAAAAAAAAAAAAAAGGGGAAAACTGTATGTGATGAAAAATTAGAAAAGGAAAAAAAAATGCTAACAGAACTGCATAATTTTGCATATGCTTTGTAGAAAATTTATTTTATCATTCTGCCTGGAATAACCTCCGTTTTAGTGAAGCTACCATTGGCACTACTTTTGGAATCGTCCACATATTTTTTGCTCATCGAGTACGTATTTAAGTTGGCATGAATGCTCGCATTTACATTAGCATGTAAGCCGGAGTTCACATTGCTATCAACACCACCATGCACGATACTACCATTTTCACTGTTCTGGGGTACGTTAAACAATATTGAGCTGGCCGATTTATTCTGATACTCCATTATTAAGAACTGATGCAGTAGTCTTAAATTTTCGCTTTCACACCATAACTGCCTTAACATAATTAAATTAATAATGTCCTTTTCTAATCTACTATAAGCATAAAAATGAAATTGATCATCTGGGTTATTACTACATATATGGCACATGACCAAATCTTTTTTCAAATCACTAGTTTCATTATTTGTTTGTATATCAACATTTTTTTTAAATAAAAACAGGAGTTTATTTAATATGACTTTTCTTTTTTCATAAATTAATTGTGCATATTTGTCTACTTGTTCTAAACTCATAATATTAATATCTTCATTGATATATTTCTTAATGACATTATCTTTATCTGCTTTATACTTTGACAATAAAATTTTATTTAATATACTTTGTGTATCTTCATATAAATTTGTTATGTTCAAACTATTCAAACAACTATCTAACATGCTATTCACGTTCTTTTGGAACTGATTCAGGTAATCATTATTTGAAAAATTGTTCATTTTATTTGCATGAGTTCGTTCTTCATCCATATTATTCACATCTACTATTTCTTTATTAATGGTATCTTTCGTTCTAAATTCTACGAATCCATTTTCATTACAATTAGTCAAATCGTTGTTGTTGTAACCATAGCTCGGGTTAGTGCCTAAATAGTCGCTTACTTTGTGTTCTTGATGATTATTTATGTTGTTTGTCTCGTTCGCACTTCCGTTAGGGATAGGGATATTGGTGTTTTCCAAGTTAGTGTTTTCCACACACGTAGCTGAAATGTAATTTGCACTATTTTCCGTATCTCCTAATGCATTTAATTTCATGCTCACGTTCGTTTGGATTCCATTTTCCTGATAGTTATTTACAAGAAGATTCGTTCCCTTTGTAGACCTCTTCTTTATGTCAATAAAGGTACCATTATTCTGCATTTCATTGCCATAATTCGTTGTATTATTCACCCCAGCGTTGCTGTTACTTACATATGGATAGTTCATACTTGCATTGTTATTCGTATTAAATAAGTTCTGACCAATATACGGGATAAACTTGTTCACATAATTATCCGTATAATGAGAAACAGCATCGAAAAATATATTGTCATTCTCTTTGTTGTCTTCTCTTTCATTAACATTCCTCATATGTACAACAGGGTTGATAGTATTCTTTGCATTGTTGTTATCATTAATATCTTCATTGAGACTGCTAACGTTGTTCATGTTGTATAGGACATTCTCTTCAGTATTTACATTACTATTTTTTAAAAAAGAATTTTCTTTTAATTTTTCCTTTTCTTGTGAAAAATTAGTTAGTTTACTTCCTACACTATGTCTGAGTAACTGTAAGTCGCTTTTTTTACTTTTGCTCATGTTCGTATCACAACTGCTTCTATTTCTTAATTTATCATCTTGTTTACCAATTTTTTTCGTTAAAAACATACGTTTATCATTGTTGTTAAGGCTACAGTTCATTTCATCCAGTGAGGAAAAATCAGAGGTGTCCGAAAAGGTATAACTTTGCTGCATGAAATTCTGCTTCTTACTTGCACTATCATAATTTGTATTATTTTTTAAATTTAATAGACTTTTTTTTTTTTTTTTCTCTTTTATTTTGTCTATTTCGTTAACAGAGCCGTATTTTCCGTAGACACATGAAGTATCTTTGTTCTTTTCGATGTTTTTATTACTGCTGCTCTTAAGGGAACCACTACCATTGTTCTTGCCATTGTTCTTATCATTGTTGTTGTTGTTGCTGTGATTGTTGCTGTGATTGTTGCTGTGATTGTTGCTGTGGTTATTGTTGGTGCTACTGCTATTATTGTTTGTGCTATTGTTGATGTTCCTTTCCCTTATCTCATTAAACCTTAGACTAATCTTATTGCTAGGAAAGAAGCCACTCGACTTTATGTTAATATTCTCAGTACTTGAGTTGTTATAATATTCTGAGTTCTTAGAATCTAGAATACTAATTTTTTCATTGTTCGTGTCTTCTTCTTCATTTGTGTTTGGTTTTGTTTTAAAGCTTTTTACCCTTGATGAGTAACGTAACGTATTCAAAGTTTGCTCACAGCAGCTTATAGTGGGTGATATATTAGCAATCATAATACTCTTAGACTTACCAACAAATATATCACGTAGTACTTTTGTCAATTCAGAATCTCTAAAAGGTATATGATTTTTTTCTGCATCCATAGCTCTAATACATTCCTTTAAAGCTAATAATGATCTATTTATATTTGCCCCATCTGTTTGTGTTTGTTTATTTTGCGAAACCGTGTCAGCACCTCTTTCACTACCTGCTAAATCTATAAAAGCAATTTTCCCTGAAGATATGTTTTTATTTATATCCTTTAAATCAATGTTTAATATTGCATGAGATCTAGATGATTCATCATTTTGTGAATTAACACCAATTTTTCTTAACAATACACCTTCTATCATTTTTAATATTAATTCTTCTTTAGAGAGAACTCTCAACACCTTTAAATCTTTTACAACAACCTCCTTTTTCCCATTTTCTAAAGCTGCTACCATTTTTCTTTTTTGTAATAAGTCATATAACTTACCACAATATATTTCATAAAACGATATGAATATACCTTTACTATTTTCCTGATCATATACACTTAAAAAATTAAATATATCATCTGCAGCATATTGAAAAATACCTGGGGTTTCACTCTGACCATATGGTTGAGAACCTAACATAGTATATGTTTTACCACTACCTGTTTGCCCATATGCAAAACATGAACATACAGAATTATTTTCAAAAATGTCTACAATTAACGGTTTTATTGTATTCACATAAACTGTAAAGTTATCTACTGTTTCATCAAACACCTTGTCTACAACAAACTCGTGCCTTTCTATATATTTCGTCATGTCTACTTTATATCTTGGTTCATCTATATAAATCGTACAGTTATCTTTCATTGTAATTATATCGCTGTCTTTTTTTTTTTTCTCTAACTCGCTTATTGGTCTTTTCCGCACTACTACCTTTATTTTGCTGTTCATATTTTTACTTCTACTTTTTGATTTCTGTCCCACATTCACGCTCTTCTGCGGGTACGCCTCGCTCTGCAGGGGGGGGGAGGAAGAGAAAGAAGAGTGTGCATACATGTATACATATTTGTGGATGTTTGCGTGTGCACATATACATTTTATCATTTTTATTTCCCTACTATATGCTCATGATCATTTCGTAACGCTGTAATGTTGTCACATTGCTACGTTGTTATTTTTCTACACTGTTATTTCTTCTTTTTATTTTTTTATTTTGGCGCTTTTTTATTTTATTTTTTTGTTTCTCCCATATGCACATATTCATATTTTTTTAGTAATTACTTTGTTTTTGACGATCGACTGTCTTTTCTGCTGCATCGTTTTTTTGAGCATATTCTTCTGGTTTTATAAAAGGAAAATTTGAAGAGAAATAATATTCGTTCTATCACCAGAAATCATTAGTGGGACAGATTGCATACATATTTATTCTATGTTACAGTTATTAAAAAATCGATGATATGTAGGTACTTAAAACTACTGCACGAAGTTAGCAACTTGTGTTTTTATGTACACACATACTATTACGCATATAATATTAATACATGTATCTGTATTACTCACGCGCACATATATATATATATATATATATATATGTGCGCCCGCATTAATGTATGTACAAGTGTACACACAGTAATTATATACCAATAATCGCTTAAAAATAAACACGAGCTGCGAGTTATTCGTAAATACATATGCTAACAATGAGCATAAAAAAATAAAAATAAAATAAAACTACGAAACACTTTTTCATTCTTTAAAAAATATGAATAAATAAAAAAAAAAAAAAAGAAAAGAAAAAAAAAAAAATGGGGGATGGGCGTGAAAGTTGTAGTGGAAGAGAAGGACGAAGAAAAAAAAAAACTAACATGAAGAAATTATTTCTTCAAGCTCATGATATGATGTACTTAATCCTTTTGTTTATGCTCTTCTTTTTCTTTTTGGCTGCTTCAAATTATCATTTTTTTGTTAGTACTCCTTTTAAACTTGTGAATGTTCTTATATACTGTATTTTTGGGATGTTGGACATACATACGTAAATTATGGAATTTTTTATATACGCATATATGTAAAAGTGTAAGTAATAAGTATGCATGTATGTATATAATGTATATACATATATATTAGAGTTTAATTATTTAATATATATATATATACATATGCATTTATATGTACACTTTTTATTTTCAAAACTTTCGTATTTTAAAAATAAGAAAAAAAAAAAATTTCGAATGGTCAATCCATTTTATTTACTGATCAGTTAAATGATTTTCCTCTTTTGTCATTTTGATCAAAGAATTCAAGAACGTTAGAGCGGTATGCGCGCGATTAAGTACTTAAGTGCACGTATGCATATAAATATTCATTTAAATAAATACCTTAATATGTACGTATGCGTATATTCGTAAATATACATGTTAATGTATATTTATATGTGTACACAATTGCGTTAAGCATTGTATACTCTATTTATACTCATACATACATACATACATTCATACATACATTCATACATACATTCATACATACATTCATACATACATTCATACATACATTCATACATACATTCATGCATACATACATACATACATACATATATATATATAAATATATATATATATATATATGTATATGTTTATACATGCAAGATGAAATCCCGCCTATTGTTTTTTCATCAATTTTAGCACATACCGTTAAAATTCACTTCGTGTATTTATATTTACATTCTTTATTTTATTATATAATATTTCCTTATATTTCCTTATATTTCCATGTATTTCCGTATATTTGCGTATATTTCCTTATATTTCCGTATATTTCATTATATTTTATTTTTTTTATTTAACAAATTTTAAAAAGAAAAATGCAATTAGAAATGAAAATTCGTCAAAATTATTGCTTGTTAATATTTTTCCATAAATGAGGAAAAGGAAAAGGAAAAGGAAAAGTTTTATTTTTGTATTGAAGTACACAAAATAAAAAAAAAAAAAAAAAGAAAGAAAAGGGATAAAGAAAAATGAGGGAACATATGCAAAAATAAAGATCACTAAGAAAAGAGGAAAATAAAAAATGAAGAAACAGCATAATTTTGCTTTTTTCTTTCACATGTGAGACTGTTAAGTTTACATGACTAAGAAAATCGGAATAAATTTAGGAAAGTTATATTATAAATTTGTAGAGATTCATTTTTTTTTTTTTTTTCCTTTTTAGAATTAAAATTTCGTAGATTTACTTTTTTTTTTGTTCTTATGTTGTGGTTAACTTAATTCTTAGTACATGTAGACAATTTGAAAAAAAGGCAAATAATTTTTTTTTTTTTTTTTAAATAAATTATATTCATTAACATTACTCTTCTAATAGTAAAATTTCTTATTTTGCAAGGAAATTGGATGGAAAACATGTAAGTGTGTATGCATGTATGTATGCGTATATGTATATGTATATGTGCATATATCTTGCCAACAACTACTTACATGTTCAAGCCAATTAGCAATATTAAAACAGACTTAGACAGCTATTCAAGTTCGCACAATAGTTATTAATTAACGTCTTATGCACATTTTCTGAATTTAATACTATTTTATTAGGATAGTTTCTTCTTATTGTTTTTTTTTTTTTTTTTTTTATATATATTATTACATTATTAGACATCATTTGTGTATTAACATATTTTCCAGTGTTTTTTTTTTATTATTTTGTTATTCGGTTGTTATTTTGTTGTTATTTTGTTGTTATTTTGTTGTTATTTTGTTGTTATTTTTTTGTTATTTTTTTGTTAAGTTTTTATTATATTTCTAATTTTTATTCATTATTTTTATGTTATAATTCTGTCCTTTTTTTGTTATTTCGTTATTTTTTTTATTTTTTTATTTTTTTATATTTTTTTTTATTTTTTTATATTTTTTTATATTTTTTTTTTCCACATCCATTTTACACATATTACGCCAAAGTAACACGAGTTTAAAATCGCATTATAATAAAATGAATATGCTCTGTTCGGACGATTACAAAAATAGTATCACAACAATAGACTTAAATGACTGTTTTAAAAACTGCGGAAATAGTACAAGTAATAATAGCTACACTAATGGCACGATCAGCCATAGCAATAATAATAGAATAATAAAATGCATTGTACGAGAAAATGCAAAAAAAATTAGAGAGATTGTTTTTAAACATTGGATAACTCAAAAAAAGGATGCCTTCTCTCAATGTGCATATACAGCAGAAACTAATTTTGACGAGGAAACAAAGCAAAGTCGTTTATCTCGTAGTACTAGCGGTTGTACCTGTGGTTGTAAAGATGTAGAATCTAATGAACGGACTTTTTATATAGACTATTTATACACACAATTAATAAGGCACATGTACATAATACTGAGTACACTGAACGTAGAAAAAAAGGAAAAAGGAGGGGAGTTCAATTTTAGTAAAATATATAGTTATACGTATAACTATAAACAGATTGAAACAAGGGATGCTAAGGAGTATTTAAGATATTACGGTATACATGATTTTGACCAGAATTTTTCCTTTTTTACCTATTATAATGCATGTAGCAGCAAAAATCATGGAATAAAAATAGAAAAGGATGATAAGGATAAATGGGACAAAACGAATGATAAGAAGTCCAATTTTAACATGTGCATATATTTACCTACAAAGAAAGAAGTCGATATTTTATTTATTATAGAAAAATTGTATGATTTTTTTTATTTTGATCTTTATGTTCCAATAACTACAAAGGAGAATGACTTAATTTTCTTTCCATTTGATTTAGCAAATAATCTGTTAGTCAAGCATGAGTTTAATATATATGTGCCATTTTTATATATATACTTCAATTCACAAGTAAAAAAGGAGAAGAGGACTTTTCACTTGAACAGTTTTAATATAGTAACAGATACCCTTAGTTATTTTACATTTGAAGAGAAAAAAACTATATTTTTTATTCCATTAATTGCTTATAATAAATATGGGTGTAGAGTTGGAAGCGGTAAGGGCTATTATGATAGGACACTAAAAGATAAGCAACATGAAGAGCAGCGGAAAAAAGAACAAATGAAATATCAATATTCATCATGTAAAGAAATCGAAACAAAAAAGCATATAAAAATTGGTCTCTCCTTTGATATTTTTTTGTACGACATAAATTTTTCTGAACATACTGATATTACATTGGACTATATAATAAATGAAAAGAACATTTTCCATTTTCTGTTTTGAGGTCTTTTCCTTTCTCCATCCTGATCCCTTAATATTCTTCCTTCTTATTCCTTTTACTTTTTTCTTTTTTTTTTCCTTTTCTTTAAGTATCTTTTAATTTCTTCATCGTTCATTAGAGACCTGTGCGAGGGAAAAAAAAAAAAAAAAAAAAAAAATGAAATATAATATTATGTAATGCCGTGTAGTGCAAAGAAGTGAAGTCTAATTCAATATAATGAAATCAAATATAATGAACTAAATTGAATGGAGAGGAAAAAAAGTCAAGCAGTAATATTATACGAGCCTGGCAAGAAATAAAATATAACGATTATAAAAAAGCTTCTTAAGTACATCATTCACTTCTTGAAAGAGATGGGCTTAAAACATAACCCACTTTTATCATCACATTAATTAAAAAGAGTCCAAAAAAAATTAAAAAATTATGCATAATATATATACATAAAAAAAAAAAAAAAAGAGCGATATATTCTGCATTTTTTTTTTTTTTTTTTTTTTTTATATTTTATGTGCAGTTTTACCTTTCTTCAGAGTCATCACATTTTAGCACAGAATCTCCCGAATTGAGCTCGAGCGTGTCTACATGAGATGTTATTCAAATTGAAAAAAAAAAAAAAATAAAAAAAAATAAATAAAATAATAAATCAATAATATGGTGTATTGTTGTACAGTACACTACATATATAGGACATCTTGGTGCAATAAAGCGCCATATTAATGCCATAATTAATGCAGAGGGGAAAACACATTTTTTCGGTAAAAGCACAATATTTAATCATGTAAAATTGGATAAATTACCCAACTCCTCAAAGGTGATGTTATCGGCGTTATGATTCTACGTAGGAGTGAAAATGGTAAAAAGTTTATGCAGGAAAATCAGGATGTACAACATGCTCAGTATGCGCAATATATACAATACGAATTCAAAATGCTTAGAATATAATTAAAATGGTGCAAACCGATACAAACACATACAAACAGGTGGTATAGAAGTCTTAAGTTTTTACTTCCTTTATATGAGACGATAGCTCCTTTAAGATTCTTTCCTTGTTTTCCAAATCTTCTTCCAATTTTTTCGCTTCTTTGAAAATAAAGAAAAACAGAGTTATATGTACATGTACGCGTAATGTATGTATAAATGTGTGTATAATTATATTATGTGCATGCTCCGCAAAACACGGGTAAGGATACGAATGGGGGATATGCAAAGACATTCGTTGATGCATATAGGGGAATACATTTCTTATTCATTTGCTCACCTTGGTTTCTGTTGAATTCTGGAATTTCGTTTTTTCCCTCCCTACTAATAGGTTGCATGCTGTCGAAGAAATGTTTACAAACATGTAATCATGAGGGTACGCATATAAATACGCGATATATTTATGCTAATGTAGATATGCTGTATGTGTGTATGTTCTCGAGCAACTACATATATCTAATGGGGTAGAGAGACCGTTGTGCACTCACGAAAAATATAAAATGTAAGAGGGTTCATAAAATAAAAGCCAACAGATAGAGACGCGTGAAAGTACTCAACACATGCTCATGCATATGATCACATAAACAAGTACATAAAAAGACATATATATATATAAGCATTTATGTATGTATATATGAGCGCATGCGTGTGCAGGCTTTACTCATTCTTGTTCGCATAAGCCATGAGGAAATTGAATATGGCCAAGTTAACGTTAAAGGAGCAAAACACGGTTATAATAGTTAAGACTCTACTTTGTTCATATTTGTGTTTTAATTTATAAATATTCCTTAACACGGATTCAAAGAAAGGTAAGTCATAGAATTTTGAACAGTTTAGGGAGTATACAACACTATACAGATCTCTGTAAGTAAAATTTATAAGTTCACTACTTAATATATTATGCATTTTTTCAATGTACACCTTTTTTGAAAAAAAGAGAATTTTAGAAACACTAATATAGGTTAGAAGTTTGTCCTTCTTCCCTAAATCTTTACAGTCATTTGTGAATAATTTGTTTAAACAATTTTTTAACATAATTAATTTTTCATTATCGTCGTCTATTTTAACAGAGCTGTATTGTATAGACAATAAATGAACTAAATGAGCTATACTTGAAGTTGATAAATAACGAAAATGATACTTCCTCATATTATTACTCATGTAAATAATGAGCACTTGTTGTAATAATAAAAATAATGTTTTGCAAAAAACGTTATATTGTAAACAGTTAAACATATAATTAATGATGACGTATAGTCTCTTTTCTAATGGTTCATCAAAACGTTTACTGTGAACATCCTTTTTACAATTCCTAACACACTTTTTAAGTAAACAGACTAATGCGGCATTCAAATAATAAATCATATAAATGATTTCGCTCCGTATATCGTATATTTTTGCCCAAGTGCTACCGCTCGTTTTGTTCATGCTTAAAGCATCGATAGTCTGCTGTACTCCACCGACTGCTATTCCGTCCTTTGCTCTGGTCGTTACGACTGCTGCTGAATCCCCGGATGTATATCCTTCCCTGTTGCAAACAAAATCGTATATGTTAAAGTAGTGATAGAACTTGGTTGCATCATAGGAAATAATTTCCCCTGATTTTTTTGCATCATTGTGCCCTGCGTGTATCATAACTTGGCTGTTCTTGCATAAGTTGGAAAACGAATGACAGTCAAAAGGGTATTCATTCTTATTAACCATCCTGATTTTGTTTATACTATCTGTGTTTTCTTCTCCAACTTCTGCAGAGCTAGTTTCAATTTTCAGCTTCGACACATGCATTATAGATGTTAGTAAATCCACGTAGTGTGTAAGAAGAATTATACCCGTCCGATTGGTAATTTTATTCTTTATATATTTTAACATATATAAAACAAAATTGTATAAAACATTTGTCTTTATGGTAGTTTTACTATTTAAATAAGACAAGTTTAAAAGGTATAAAGAAATGCTATTTATCTTCCTTATATTCATTCTGCTTTTAAAAAATGTCAATATATCATCATCTATTTCTTTATCATTTAAAGAATTGTTTTTTCTGTATTTTAAAACAGTACAGTAATAATTGAATAAGTTCTTTTCATCTATATATATACCATTGTTATCATTTCTTATCAAGTGTATTTTCTCTGCGTAATATTTACTACTTGCACAACTTAGGAAAATCATTTTTTCGCTATTACGTAATGACAATTCCTCTTCAACTATTTTTTCATTTATATTGTGCTCCAGGTCGTTTAGTACATCCTGCTGTCCTCTGTATTTATTTTTTTTCTCATCAATTTTACATAATATATACAATAGCAATTTTTTATTTTTCCCTATATATTTTAATAGGTCCTTACTACTTGTGATACCTTTTCTGTCCAAGTTTAAATTAATTACTTCCTTTTTTTCCTCTTTATCCGTTTTCCCAAACTTTATATCTTTTCTTATGTTCCTATTCCATATGCTACCCTTTACATGTAAAGAAATACCCTTTTTCTTCATTCTCCCTCTACATTGAGTAAAATTATAAAATTGATCATAACACTCTTTTCGGTATTTCCATCTTGATATAGCTTTACTTATCTGTAGGAATGAACTTGTCATAATTGTTCATCGAAAAATTAACGCGCGCATTTTTTCAAGTCCGTAAAAAAGCCTCAACCGATGCGCGCTCAGGGATGTATGTACTCGTACACATTCGTGCATACACTCACATTCATATACCTACATACGTACGCACGTATGTACGTATGTATGTATGTACGCACGTATGTATGTACGCACGTATGTATGTATGTATGTATGTATATATATATATATATATATATATATATATATATATATGCTTATGTGCGTATTTTATTATTTATTTAATTTTCTTTATTCCAAAAAAAAGGGGAAAATCTTTTTCGTTGCCCGTTAGGGGAGAAATTTATTCAACGTTGGAATTCATCAGAATTATTTTATTTATTTTTTTTTTTCGAAAGGTGAAAAAATAAACAAGCCCACTTGCATAAATTAATGCTACTTCAAAATTACAATTGTACGTTGCTTAGCGGTTATATTTGTGCTAATTAGCCGGAAAGCAAAGAATAAATTGGAGGGAATCTGCATTCATGCAAGGCACAAACGAGCATAACTGTGTACATATAAATATATATATATGTACAGGTTTATATATAAGCACACGTTAATATATATATATTGTACCCGTACAGTCTCATGTGCTCTTGCGTAAAACGTTTTATATCTTTTTTGCATCTTTTCTGTTTACACATTTGCACCATATGGGAAGCTACTATTTTTGTAAATTCAAAAAAAAAAAACAAATAATAATAAAAAGAAACTATAAACAATTAAACTGTAAAGCACTATTCGACGCATCGCCTTTGCAAATATGAAGCATTTTTTTTTTTTTTCACGAAGCGATGAAAATTGGTAGCTCATATTTCGTCAAATGTCGAACATTCTCATCTTTTTAATTTAGCTAGTGTTACGTATGTAGATACGTATACATGCTCACATATACATACATACGTACATAATTGAATACATACATAATTCCACAAATACATAATTCCACACATACATAATTGCATACATACATAATTGCATACATACATAATTGCATACATACATAATTGCATACATACATAATTGCATACATACATAATTGCATACATACATAAATGCATACATACATAATTAAATACATACATAATACAATATATTCTTGTATATGTACGTATGAACGTATTAATGTTTATTGCATTTTCCCTCACTGGGATTCAATAAAAGAGGGAATGATTTCTCCACTTAGCACATCCACATCCTGAATTTTTCGTATAAATAATTTGTAAGGCTTATCAACTCTTCTGCCCCTTTTAAATTTTATATTAATACATAAGTTTGTAGAATGACCTTTATGTTTTCCTTGTCATTAAACCGTTTATTGTCACATAATCAGGAAACTCTTTAAGTTTACTACGTGTACTTTTTTTTTTCCCATCTTTTCTTTTTTTAACCATTATTTTTATTTATTTCGTTGTTTGCTTTTTTTTTTTTTTTTTTTCATTCTTTTCGTTTTTTTCGTATTTTCCTATTCTTTCTTTCCCGTTTTTCTGATTTTATTTTATTTTATTTTTTAATTTAAAATTTAAGCAGTTCAAACGAAATCTCAAGAAGGTTTCGCCTGCTGCGTTTGACCAAGATATGGAACAAAATATTGTGAAAAGGAAAGCTTAAAGAGAAGGATAAAATAAATTATTGAAAGATAATAGAAGTATGTTCATAAGGACGTAAATTCATCAGTACATAGATTATAAATAAGAGTACATAATAGCATATAATAACACATAATAGCCCATAATAGCACATAATAACTCATAATAACACATAATAGCCCATAATAACTCATAATAACACATAATAGCCCATAATAACTCATAATAACACATAATAACAGTCTATATTCATCTTTGCTAATCTCAAGATGCCTCCAAAAAAGGAGAACACTAAAAAAATAGAAAAAGAAAAGCAGAAAATTGTAGAAGATAAAACTTTTGGACTGAAAAACAAGAATAAAAGTAAAAGTGTTCAGAGGTATCTAGCGAAATAAATCAACGAGAACATATTGGGTATATATATAAAATACCTGTACTTATAATACATATATATATGAACAAGCAACTTCCAATCGTACACATATATCTAATTCACCCTTAACCCGAAAAAAAAAAAAAAAAAATTATCCCTCTCAGGTATATCAAAGGCGTTCAGCAGCAAGTATTTCAAACCAAAAAAAAACCTGACGAAAAAAGAAAAGAAGAAAAAGAAAAAGAAAAATTAAATCAGCAGAAGTTACTACTAAATTCGGTTTATCTAAGTAATAAGGATATATATGTGCACCACTCTGGTGTAATTTTTGACCATGTCTTTACATCATTTTACATCATATTTCATCATTTTACATCATATTTCGTCATTTTACATCATACTTCGTCATTTTCCTCCATTTTTCGTCATATATTGTCACTTCGCATCATTTTTCTCCATTTCCCCCTTCATATTTCTTCGCCCTCACTGCGCAGAAACAGAGAAGGTCAAAAAAATAAATGAGTTAGCTGCAACATATGATCCGAAAAAGTCCAAGGAATCACAAAAAATAGATATTTACACTGATGTGCGTGATAATAAAAATGATAAGGAAAATGACACTATAGATCAGTGGGATATTAACAGATTAACAGAGGTTATAAATATAAGACATAAAAATGTAAATAAAACGGACATTATATGTAAGTACTTTTTAAGCGCTGTCGAAAATAAGGTAAGGTCAAAAGAAAAAAAGCGTAGAAGGAATAAACTATACTATTATTGCTTTGAAATGTTTGTATATTCAAATAGACGCCACAAATGTAGTAGAAATGATAATAATAATGAGAGTTATAGCATTAATAATTGTAACAACAACAATAACAATTTTTTTTTTTTTTTTACTCCCTCTCCTGTCCTCCGCATTGCAGCAATATGGATGGTTTTGGGTATGTCCTAATGGAGGTGATAATTGCAAGTATAAGCACTGCTTGCCACAAGGTTAGAAAAGGGAAACAACAACAAAAAAAAAAAAAAATAGTGCAAAAAAATGAACATGATGGTTTACACAAATGATTACATTACATTTGGTCAACAATTTTAATAACCAAACAAAGTACTCCTTTTTGATTCGAACTGTTCATAATTTACCTTCGCAGGAGTAAACTATGCATGTTTCATTGTTTTTGATTTTTACTTTTTCAATTTTTCAATTTTTCAATTTAACTTTTTTTTTTTTTTTTTCTTTACGCATAGGATATGTATTAAAGAAGTCCGAAACGACAGTAGATGAAAAAGAAGAAAGACCTTTAGAAGAAATCATTGAGGAAGAGGTAATATCTGCATTATTTAGGAATAATGTGCATACTTAAAAGTTAAACATGAATCCGTTTTTATGTTGCATACTAAGCGATAACTGATAAGTGTTATGTGGTAACTGAAAATATTTCCAAATTCGTAATTTACATTACATTCAATTTTTTCCATCCTTTTCAGAGAGCACAATTTATAAACAACGGTACTACTGTTACACTAGAGCTGTTCAAAAAATGGTTAAAAGAAAGAGAGGAAAAGAAAAAACTAAAAAAAGACGAACAAAAAGACAAAACAGAAAAGAAAGGCAGAACGAACATGTTGTCTGGAAAGGAACTATTTACCTACGATCCTACGTAATATACATGCCAACACTTGCACACATGCATGCGCATAAACATACAAAATACCAGCAGTGGGGGCGAACGTTTTGTTGTGCTCGCAATATATATATATATATTTATATAATATATATGTATTTATTTGTTTATTTTATTTTATTTTTTTTCCACATATATGTCAATATGTATATATATATATATATATACATATATATACGTATGTACACGCATACGGCACTTGAATAACCGCATGTGATTTATTTTTCCGCAGATTATTCGTTGATGATGACAATGCCGCGAATACGAATGAATACGATGATTTGTTTTATGATGATGAGGAAGATCAAAAGGAGGATACACCAGAAAAGAAAAATTATGTTAATGGAAAAGTTGAAAATGGTTAAGGAAAAAATATTAACAATTATTATAAGCAATGCCTTTTCATTTATTTAATAAAATATATTTGCATATTTTTGTATGTTCATTTGCTACCTGTACAGATAAAAGAGAGGATAATATACCAATAAATAGTGAATTGTTCATTGACGAACTGGTAGAGATTTCTATTTAAGACAATAAAATAAGAAAGGGGCATATCTTCAAATTTAACAAAAATAAAAAGAAATACAAATAGGAAAAGAAAATAAAAAAAATTCAAAATGCGTTTGTTTCATTACACGCCGAACATTTGAATTAACACTCTTGTGCATAATTCAAGTAGTAGGTGAATAATCAACATTGCTGTTTTTTTCTTTTTGCATTTTTATTTTTTTTTTTTTTTCTTTTTTTTATACAAACAGGACGATTTGGACGAATTGGATTAACAAAGGCAAATTGACGAATTTTTTTTTCCCCTTTTTTTTCTTTCCTTTTTTTAAACCACACAAATGTAACAAAATGTTATTAAAAAAATTTTTTTTTGATATAATTTGATGCAAAAAAAAAAAAGAAGAAAATAAAAATAATATAACAAAATAATAAAAAAAAATTTATTTAAATTAAAAATGTTTTTAAAAAATTATTATTAAAAGTAACTTGTTTATTTTCTTTTTTTTTTTTTTAATTAATCACTAAAAAAATTCTTTTTATTTTAAAACTAGCTTCATTTTTAACTTCAATTTTAGCTTCATTTTTAACTTCAATTGTAGCTTCATTTTTAACTTCAATTGTAGCTTCAATTTTAACTTTACTTTTTATTCTCATTTCATTTTAAAGAAACTTGATAACTTATAAGGGTTTACATCGTCCTGTAAATGATAAATTAATGTTTATATATTTATAGGAGCAAAATGTATATATATGCATATGTACATGTGTATATATGAACATATTTATTAGTGTGTATATATATACATACATGTACATATGTGTAATGCAGTGCAGAGATACAGATTTAAACTTATATTAACATGTGTACTCTGAGGGTATAAAAAAGCATACCTTTTTTTTATGCTTTTTATGTTTCCTATCATGTGATTCACTAGAGCTAGAGTTAGACAAAGAACGCTTCTTACTTTTTTTTTTTTTTTTTAAATGTTTCGACAGTGTGTTACTTGAATGGGTATCATCACTATTTGAATGTGATGAACTTGTGTATTTTTTTTTATTTTTTTTCTCTTTTTTATTTTTTTTTTTTTTTCTCTTTTTTGAATTATCGCCTGAGGAACTGTCACTCACACTACTGCTATTAATGCTGTTACTGCTACTGCTACTGCTACGACTAGTATTACTACTCCCTCCTTTATCATCATTTTTTTTCTTATATTTGTTTTTGTATTCCTTCTTTAACTTTTTTATATATCTTTTCTCCTGTTCCTTTATTTTCTCTTGTCTGTTTCTATTTAATTCCTCTAGATATTTTGCGTTTTCATATTCTTCTAGCATTTTATTTCCCTCTTGATTTTTAATTCGATCCTTTAAATCGTCCCATGTTGGTCTACTCTCTCTGTTTATTTTGTCTAATATAGTTGGCCTGACAAAATAAAAGGTTTTCACATGCACATGTGCATATAACATAATATATATATGTATAAACACGCATAACATATAATATTACACGTCCGAACAATGGTTTTCTCTTAATAAAGAATCAGGTGTAAAGCAGCATAAATACTTGAAGAAAATTTAAAAAAATAAAACAGAATATGTCTAACTATCAGTCACAAAACACAATATATGCAGTAATTGCATATAATATATAATTGCTAATTTTATTATTTTTATTATTTATTTTTTTTTTTTTTTTTTACCCAGTGTATTTTATTCTTTGTATCGGGGCAATTAACCCTTGGGGGCGAAATCCTCTTTGTTTCGGCATAAATATTGTGAACAAGAAAAAAAAAAAAGAAGAAAAAAGAAAAAGCAAAAGAATAGCAAATCAACCGTTGTATAAATGCATACACCAAATATTCTTTACTTTGCAAATATTTTTTTTTGTTGAAAAATTTAGAGCATCAAATGAACCATTAATTGGAAAAATGGTTGCATTAACTTGATATAATCAACATGAGAGGTGGAATTGCTACATACACTACCTATGCACTACACATATATATATATATATATATTTATGTAGGTGTACATTAAAACACTGTTAGTCGTCTGAATTAGCAATTTATTCATCTATGAATTTAAAAAATTACACTTAATCAATAAGGTTATTGAATTAACACATTTTTACTAATGAATTCTTTTTATCTTAATTTTTTTTTTTTTAAATATAAATGCTAGCGAAAAAAAAAATTAAAAAGGATTCCTTGTATTATTATTATTATTATTATTATTATTATTACTATTATTATTATTACTATTATTATATATATATATATATATATGTATGCGCCCTAATTTACATGTATACATATAAACACGAAAAACTATTAATAACATATAAAAATAATTTTTTTTATAAAAAGTTAAATGGAAATAAAAAAAATGGATATGTATGACAAACAAAAGAAGACTATTCTCTTATAAAAGCCAAATAATAATATATCCTTATTTTTATTTGTTATCATCAATTAAAAGATTCATATATGTCCATGCACATACTCATAATTCATAAGAAACTTCTGCTTCCTATAACATATATATATACATGAATATTACTGAAAAAAAATTTGTTCATGGGAATCTTACAAATATTCGAACATTTACACATACGTTATACGTACACGAATACATATATATATTTATATATAGATAAATACATAAATATATACATATATTTATGTATATATGTAAGTTTCTTTTTTTTTTCTTATTTATGATTATTCATGCTCACGTAATGTTGCTAAGTTGTAACGCTTTTTGATTCAAAGCTTTTCCTGAATCTTTAACAGCTTAAAAACACAGCAAAAAAAAAAAATTTATTTTTTTATTTCTCTTCTGCTTTGAAAAATGAAAACGCATTACAAAGACATAATATATGAACTAAATTAAAAGTATTTGCATGTTTGTTTTTATCTAATAAGAACAAATTGCGTAATATTTGCAACTTATTAAAGTTTATTTTAAATTTCTTCGTTTTTCAAGCTTTTCCATTTTTGGCTTTCTCTTATAAATTTAAAAATCTACATCATATATTTATATACCTACATATATACATATACAATCATTTTATCAATTTTTTCTTGTGCTTTTTTTACATTTTTGCTTCGTAAAGCAACACAAAATAAAGCAGTATGAAATACATATAAAAATCGGACTGAGCTATTAAAAAAATGCATTTATGTTTACCTATACATACAAAATCGAATAATCATTAAAACGTAATATATTTTAAACAACAATATTACCCTTCCTACGCGCATATAATATAATACAAAATATTTATATATATATATATATATATATATGTATATGTATATATGTATATATATATATATATACATACAATATATGCATATAAAACGTTTAATAAAAAATTACTCAAAAGGGTGAAAATTAAAAATTAAATTGTTTCTTCATACATTGTTTAACATTTTTAATGCATTTCATTTTGCCGTTTTTCTTTATTTAAAAAAAAAAAAAAAAAAAAAAAATTCGCATATTATTTTGAAACAAAATTTACTTGCATTGCATTTTGTTGATTTTATTTATTTATTTATTTTTTTTTTTTTTTTATGCCGTAACAAAGATTTTCTTAACTTATTCGATTATTTAGTGCATTTGATTTTGTTTTTATGCTTCTATTTTTTATACTGTTTTTTAGTTTTTCTCCATTTACCTTTTACTTTATTTTTTTTTTAACTCTTCCATTAACAATTCGCATTAATTTTTTCCCATTTTACTTTATTATTACATATACGTACATATATGCATATATACATGCACATACACACATATACACATAAATATATATATATGTGTATGTATAAGTACATATGTACACATGTACACATACATATACTTATAAAATATATATAACTACGTTTATCATTTTTTTAGTCTCATCGCCCTCATTTTTTTGTGTTCATGGAGGTCCCATTTTAATAACACTGTTTGAATAATTTATAAAAATATTTTCTTTTCACCTCTCAAGTCGTACATATTTGATGTGCTGCTTTCCGGCTTTTTTTTTTTTTCCGTAGCGTTTTATTATTATATACGTACATACATATATACATATGAACATTTGTGTATTTATATATGTACATATACGCGAATAAGTACACTCATATATACATACATATATATATACATACATATATATATATATATATATATATATATATATATATATATATATGTATGTACATGCACACATGTTTAAGCATATGTGAACGGCCCAACGCGCGCACGCATAAACGAGAGTACGTACCTTTTGAGTTTTTTCACAAAATGAATTCTGCCGCTATAGAAGTTATAAATAAATTAAAAAAAGAAGATGATAGTAACAATAAATGTTTTGATTGTGGGATATCAAACCCTGACTGGGTATCAGTAAATCATGGAATATTTTTGTGCATTAACTGTTCAGGTGTTCATAGAAGTTTGGGAGTACATATAAGTATAGTAAGGAGTATAAAAATGGATATATTTACAGATGAACAATTAAAATATATGGATAAAGGAGGTAATAAAAAATTCCAGACATATTTAGAAAATTATGGTATTAATGATTTTATTCCAGAAAGAAAATATCGAACAAAAGCAGCTGAACATTACAGGAAAATAATTCGATCCATTGTTCATAATTCTGATCCACCATCTCCATTATCTCTAGATAAAGGAAAAGATATTATTAATTATGGTGTGAATGAAAATATAAATTATAACGAAAATAATAAAAATAATATGTATAAAGATGATCAACAGAATTTTATTCCATCCTTAAATACATCGGACATTTTGGAAAATGTGTCAGCTACTTTTTCAAATTTCATTAATAAAGCACAAACTATGACTACAAATACAATAAATAATTTAAATAAAAATGAAATTATCGAAACAACAAAAGATACATTAATTAATAGTAGTAGTTGGTTTTCAGAAAAAACAAAAAAAATTGCAGAAAATGTAAGTGATAATCCATGGTGGGAAAAAGGGCAAAGTAAAATAAAAGACGTTACTCAAAATGCAAGTGGATGGATCTCTAGTATATCATCAACTGTATCAAGGACAAATAGCAATTTCTTTTTTCAAAATAATGATTTTAATATGAACAATACAAATACCAATGCAGATGCAAGTACAATTCCAGGTATCCCCAATGCTAATAGCAGTAATAATGAAAATATGAACTTCAACAATTCCAATAAGAATAATGAATATGTAAATTACAACACAAATCATAATTGAAACTGTTTTATAATAGCCATTACAGTAATATGCGTAGCATTAAAAATGAGGAAAAATATTAACTATATATAGCATTATGTAAGGAGACGTGAAGAAGCGAGAATTGAGAAGAAGCACAGGGGTGTTTTTTTTATGAGACCTCAGACAGTTGACATAATTTTTTTGTATGCGCATATACATACATATATATATATATATATTATGTATAATCAGAAAATATTCTTCCATATGTATACACGCGTAAAAATTCGTATTCAGTGCAATTTTTCATTCCATGTAGCATCCCATATAGCATCCCATATAGCATCCCATTTAGCATCCCATATAGCATCCCATTTAGCATCCCATATAGCATCCCATATAGCATCCCATTTAGCATCCCATTTTACATCGCATTTTTTACCAAACCATTTTCTTCACAATTTATTATGTGTGTTCCAACTATTATTATAAACATAATAACAAAAAATTATGATTTTTTCATATTCATAACAAATTTAATAGATATTTAAACCGAGACCAAATGTGTCGTTAACATAAAAATATCGACCATTTTCGTACATAATTATGTGCGTTATTATGAAAAATAACAAAAAAAGTATGAAGGTGTACACTCTTTTTTTTTTTAAACCTTCACTGTGTTATTTTGCCTTACATTTTTTTACTCTATTTGAATGTAAGTATTTGGTATTTCGTTTTTAGTTAGCTTTTTTATTTTATTATTTTTTTTTTTATACTTATGTAAAATAGCAGTTATGTGTACATTTATAGCTATGTCTGACTTTTTAATTTTCCGCATCTACATATATATATATATATATATATATATATGTAATGCTAAATAAGGTATATGTCATCCTAATGCGTCGAATCAAGCTCGAAACGCTTCTTGCACTTTTAACCTCGTTCATTTTTTATAATTATATGTATAAATACTTTACTATTCCTTCAATTTATAGTAATAATATAACACATTTAAGCATTGCATTTATGTATCATTCTAAGTGTGTAAACATGTGCTGCTTTCTCTTCTTATTTCCTATATTTTTACAAACTCGTATTATGGCGCCATTATTCAGTACAAAGAAAGTGAACACGAAATGGACGAGAGAGATAAAGAGTAATAAGATGGAATATCCTTAGTGTGAAATATGATGTATACCATCATTTGAAGTGAACTGGGTAACTAATTAAATATGATCACCCACATAGACTCACGAATTTGCATAGAAACAAATGAATATCTGTTCAAGGTATGTTACATACCTTTATTACAAATGTTGCAAAACGAAAAATATGCGTCATTTAAAAAGGAAGTTCTTTCATTTTTGTAGTTGTTCAGAGAAAAATTAAAACACTTTTTATGCGTCTTTGATATTATATGATAATCTATACAATGAGAAGAAAAAAAAAAAAAAAAAAAAAAAAATACTTGTGCAAATTAACTATATAATGATAAAATTGATCTTCACCAAATATATATTCGCCTTCTTTTAAATTTTTCCATATCGAAGAACATAACGTTTTTCATGCAACATATATAACATATGCTACGTTAAAAACGTTCCGCAGTTTTTTTGTAAAATATTTTGTACTCTCTTTTGTGCATAAAATGGCACAAATGTAAAATAAATTTTTGTTGTAACAACACATAGCATAAATTAGCATATACCTGTTCATTAATGATAATCTGTGAGGCAAAAGTAGAAAATTTGTTAATAAAACTGTTACTACATGATGGAGAATAATAAAAATACACTATTTTATTTTTCAAAATTATATTCATATGAAATATACTCGAAATCATGACAAAAGACGCAAAAGATATATTAGGATTAGACACCTCAAAAAACAAATTAAAAACACAATTATTTCCACACAAAAATGTAGACTTATTCAAGTTTCACTATATTCCGAATGAGTAACCGTTGTAAAGGAAACAGTCAAAAAAAAAAAAGAAAAAAATATAGCTAGAAAAAAAAAAATATTATAATAATAAAAAACTTGCAATGAAAAAAAGGCTAAAATAAAAAAAATGAGCCAATAAAATAGCGAGAAAAAAAAAAAAAAAAAAAAAAAACTTAACAAAAAAAAGGAAAAGCTATGATCAAATGAACAAATTGGACACGATAGCTAAAAGAAAAAATATTTGAAATGAAAAAAACAGCTAAAACCCGAAATGGACAAAAATAAATTTGAATAATCGGTGGACAAAAAAAAAAAAAAAAAAAAGTATCTATAAGTACAAAATATATAGAAATAAATAAAATAAAGCGGTAAGAGGGAGAACAACGGCAAAGAATAACGTACAACAAAATAAAGCAATATAGAACAAAATAAGACGAGTCTATATTTTCCAAAGCGGAATAATTAAAACAGTCCCGAAAAGGATACAACAAAATTAATATCAGTAAACAGTTTTTTATATCTTCAAAAAGAAACAAATATTATAAATTAATGTATTATCATGTACCAAAGTTTTATACGTTTATACAAACATTTTAAAAAATTGTAAGTTTTTCACTTTTGTACTCTTTCTTTCTTTTTTTTTTTTTTTTTATTTTCCCTAATGAAGGAAAAGTACATATTATTCATTTATGTCCAGATAGTTTATTTTTTTTTGTCCTGGAATACTGAAAATGTAAGGGGACAGCATGAGAGAGGAGGTAAAGTAAGTGACCTCATAAGAAATTTTGAAAGCCTTACAAATGAAAACAGTACATCTTCCATCTCGAGTAGAAGGAATCCGTCTGCTATCTCGCATGAAAGAGATACATCTGGTACCTCGTACTTAAGTAATCCTTCCACTGACTTCAATACAAACAACCCATTCGAAAAAAATTCTGACAATGGAGAAAAATTATTAAGTAGAAGAAGGGATCTTGAATATAATGAAGGGGAAGGTCCATCTTATGTCAATACGAACAGAAAATTTTCTCCTATGAACAAAACACAAGAGTTCACTGCTACCAATGGTGATGACTACGATGACGACAGTGATGATTATGATGATGACAATAAAGATTATTTGAAGCAAAATTATGCACAAGATAACTTATCAAAAATGTACTCGCAGCAAAGTCGCGATGTGGATGATGAATACGAAAGGACAGATAAGAAAGAAAACTTTTATTTAGGTAAATCTTTTGATAATTTTAGGAAAAATTTAGGACTTGGTATAGATGATTTTAAACGTAATTCAGACATTTATGATAACCTAAATAATCGTTACAGTAACTTATCAAATGGATATGATGGCACAGATATATATGAAGATATCCAGTTTTTAAGACCACAAAATGGTGAAAATTTTAACGCTGCTTTTATACCTTCAAAGTTAGGCAGTAAAGCTGAAGCAGCATATCAGAATTATAAACCATTAAATGAAAGCAGTAGCAGTAGTACTTATAATGAAAATATAGACGATAAGTATAATTATGCATACTCAGTTAACCCTATATATAATAGTATTCCAAGTAATTACCAACATAGTGATGATACGAAATATAAGGAATCTCCCCGTCGTTCCTCGTTAAATTATGGATCACGCAGAGATAACGCATATTCAGATGTAAATAAAAATGAACATATAGATGAAGGTGTAGATGCAAGTGTACATGTTCAATCGGAGTACTCTTTACCTGTAGATAATATTTCCTATTTGCACACGTATAGAGGGGGTATAAAACCAAACGATAGTGAAGACGATTTTAGAAAAAAATTATCATCACAAAAGGAAAATGAATCAAGAGAATTTTATAGTGTACTAAAAAATTTGAAATCTGATGATAGTAATAATAATGAATTATTGAGAAGAAATAAAGAGCATCAATATGTGGCAGAATTAAAAAGGAGAAACGATAAAAGGAATGGGTTCTTTCACAGGTTTAGAAATAACAGTAATAATAGGAACGAAAATAATGACGTTACCAATAACCGCATAATTGATCGCAATAATGAGGTTAGAAAAAAGAGATTCAATTTTAAAGGAGGAAAAAGTCCATCTAACAGTGATTCTACACAAAAACAAAGAGAGTTCGATAAAGTGAATTCAAAAAATGAAGGGAAATCAATAGAACCACTAAATGTATCAATTTTTAATGCATACCAAAATAATTTATTTTTAAGGAAAATTCTTCGATCTGCTTCTAGCAATCCTTTGAAAAACATATTTAAAAGTAACAGTAATACAGATAACATCATATCAGTAACAAAAGAACTACAAGAAGCCGCAGAACAATGTATAAGTAAGAATAAAAATAAATTAACAAAATCATTGTTAATGAAAGAGTTAGCATTTAATGATGTAAAACTTTTAAAAAATTATGATTATGCAATGTCTTATATTACTGTTCACTGTAATTCGAAAAATAATAATACATGTCTAGATATTAAACCGATGGCATATAAAGAAGAGGATAAAAATGCAGGAAATGTTTTATTTAAGTTGCCTAACACATACATTTTGAATACATTCGAATTTATGCTATCAAATACTACCATGTGTCGCACTTTCAAATCAGTAACAAAAAATAAAATAAGAGACAACAACGTGAAAGCATCTGATATTATTTTGTTATTTTCTAATTCTTATTTTAAAAATGTAAATCCTATGTTAGTTAATTATCTTATAAATTTTTTAACAACTAAAAATGAAATTTATTTGAAGAAATATTACCTTGCTGTTATGTTGACGTTTGCTCCATTTATTAAACCAGCATTGAAGATATATTTGGGTGATAGATATATGAAGACAAACAAATACTTAATGGATACAGAGATTCAAAAAATCTTCACTGATTTATTATTTGTTTCTTTACAATGGATTCAAGCATTTCAAGATAGATATTCGGATGCAAATAATACGATTATTATGCATGTATATAAATCAGTTACCTTTTCTAAAAATGCAAATGTGCTATATTCTGGTGTGTTCAAATCTTTAGAACAAATTTTATATCTTCATAGGATACGTAGCGATATGGAGAACAATAATACAGACGAGAGGCATAAGATGATAGTTAGCACTATTATGAAATACCTGAGGAATGCATATTCCATCTTGTACTCTTAGGCATACACTGTAAAGCATATATCACGCATCATAAAGAAGTTGTGGTTTCTCCTTAACAGCAAGGAATAGAGGGAAAATGGTTCATTACTAATGCCTATTCATTATGTAATTTGCCCTTTCGTATTGACGTAGTATTATAGCGTTGCATTATAACACATATTTCAACAATGCACCTTTTGGATCCTCAAATGTTCATGACTCATCACGCATTACAACCTAACACAAATTATAACCCACCACGAATTAACCTCTCCCATTGGAATATTCCATATGGGATTACCCACTGCTGAAAAACTTTCTACTATACCGCAATATCGACCACCTATACTTTGAGTACACGTACATGTATGTGCCGCTGCACATATATATATATATATATATATATATATATATATATATATATATTATATATATATGTATATATAGCCATTTATTATACAGTGAAAACTAAATTATCATTGAATAAATTTTTGTTATTACTACTTTATTATTTTATTTTTTCAACTTTTTCAACTTTTTCAATTTTTAAATAAATTTTTTAAGTCAACCAATTTATCAAAAAGGGCCAAGAGCTAGTTTGACTTTTTTTAAAAAATGACCATTTAAAGGAAAAATACATAAACACAAAAAAAAAAAAAAAAAAAAAAAAAAAAAATATGAACTATTGCAAAATTAAACAAAATATAACAAAATATGGCGTAAAATGGAAATACAATATGCCATAAGTTAGCACTTTTTTAAAATAATTCTTCCAGTAAATCGGCGGGCAACTGATCCAACATAACCTGAAAGGGGGGGGTGTAAAGCGTAAAAATATGTGTATACGTGTAATATAAGTATATATGCATATATATATATATATATATATACATACCCATGTATATACTACCAACGTTCGGGCCAAATAAAACAATATGAAAGGGCCCCGTGTTAGCAAAAATGCACACTCTTCCCCCTTAGGATGTGTTCTTTTTCGTTACGCACAATTAAATCCTCATATGGCTTTTTTTTTAAGATTTCCTCATTTAGGTTTTCCTTAAAATATTTCTTATGTTTCAAAATATGCTGAATAATTTTCTGAATGTAATCTTCATCTGTTACATTATCTGATGTTTTGTTCATAAAACGTTTAATCTTTTTTAGATATGTTCTGTTGTTCAAAAGTTTCATTGCTTCTTTTAAATCTATTTTTTCTGGTAAGTCATCAACTTCGTTGTCTTCAAAATGTTTATTTAAAGAATCTAATGCCTGATCAAAAGAATTTTTATTTTCATCCTTGTTTTTATTTATTTCCCTTTCTTGCATATCATTAAATAAATCATTATTACTTGTGAAAAAATTTTCCTTTTCCATATTATTCATTCTGCTTATATATTCATTTGTGCCCCCACTATTACTATTGCTATTCCTATTACTGTTGCTATATGCACTAATGGACGATGATGAGCTATCACTACTGCTAAAATGCAAATTGTTCATATTTTCAAACGTGTCATAATGATCATCACATGTATATACAAAATTTAACATGAAATCCTTAAAATCATTCCATAATATTATTAAATTCTTCTGATCAATATTATCAGTATTACTTATGTTTTGTTTTAATAACAAGTCTTTGTTTAAATTTAAAATTTTTCTCTTAACCGAATCATGTGGTTCCCATAATCGGAAATGTTCCATAGATTTGTGCAGCAAATACTTCAGCTCATTTGTATCTAATGTATTTAATAATTGTTTATTTATATTTTTTTTATTTAAAAATTTTCTGTTTGCTAATATCAGTAATTTCATTTCTTCATCTCTCAAATGGAAATCAAACAAATAATACCTTATAATAGGGTAATTATCAAATTTTATTTTTTTTTTTTCACAAATATATATTTGTATTAACCTATTTCTTAAACTGTCTTTTGATATTTCTACTGGTAATAAAAAGTTCCTTTTGTATATCTCTTTTTTTAGCTCCTCCATTGACATATCAGAGAAATGAGAAAAGTCAAGGGTATCACTATCACCCTTTAATAAGGCACTTATCATAACATTATCACTTTTGCGTAATTTTCTCTTAAACGGGGAGTTGTTGGTTTCGTTCTGTTTGTCACGATCTTCTTCCTCATCCTCTTCCCCCTTCTCCTCGCCTCCATTCATATCCCCCTTTCGCGAAGATCCTAAACCTCCACCCCATTCCAAGTTCTCTTTTTCATCATTTGGAATAGCCCGACTTGATTCCTTTTCATTCAATTTAATATGTTCTTCTGTATCACTTAATTCTTTACCTTTTTTGGAGGTATCCTTAACACTTGTTCCATTTGAGTAGAAATCATTTATATCAGTTTTTAGGCCAAAAAGTTTAGAATAAAGCAGCGATTCTTCTTTTCTTATATCATTTGTCCATTTCATTCTATCTTTATTATTTTCAAAGTTTTTCATAATTACTGTATTTTCACATTTATGTGCAATATTACCATTATTATCGGCATTCTCCCCACCTGTATTTCGGGCAACGTTTAACATCTTCCTCTTTTTATTCTTTCCACTTTGACTATTTTGCGCATCGTTATTTCGAACGGATTCACTTTGGAAATTGTTCGTTTCTTCATTTCCACTAAAAATTTCGCTAAGTATACTATTCATTTCATCAGTGTAATGATTTTTTACGTTCTTTTTAATTTTCCTGTTCTTTGTTATTCCTTTATGCCCTTTGTCGTCATGACTATCTGTACCTCCCCGTTCATCAGTATCTTCGTCCTTATTCGCATCGTCTGGGGGTTCTTCATAGACTTCCTCCTGTGCCTCTATACTACTTGAATCGACATTGAAAACGTCATCATAATTTTCATACTCATCATAAAGGCTAGTATCATCTATGATTTTTTCCTTTTTTTTTTTTTTTTCCTTTTTTTTTTTTTTTTTTGCATCATTTTTTGGGTCAATTTTTGCTCCCTTTTCTTGATTGCTACTTTTGTTTATCTCTTTTTTATCCTCTCCGTCTGATGTGGAATTATTTTTTTTGTTTTTTCCTTTCTCTTCCACCTCTTCCTTGTATTCTTCCTTCTCCCCATTGTTGTGTTTCAGACATCGTACCATTTTAACCTTTTTTACTTTATTGTATACTTCGCTAATATCCATACTCTTATAGTTTCTATTATTCATTAAATATATTTTGCTAGGCCTATTACCAACATTTTTCTTAAGTTTTACATTTTTTGTCAATTTCGACCTTTCAATTTTAAGATTGTCCGTATTTTGGGGAAGCTGCAAATAATTTTGTTGACTTGTATTTCCACTATTTTCATTATTCATGTTTTCTTTATTTATCCCTGTATTTTTATACATATTTTCTGAACTATTCTTTTTTGCTTCTTCTTCTTTTGTAGGTGGTTTTTTCATATGTTGGTTAGGTGTCTCATAGGACCACCCCTTGTTGTATGTTTTTGCTTCATTTTCTGAAGGTAAATTTAATAGAGTAACATTTGAGTTCATCAACCTTTCTTGAATAGATTGCCTCTTTAATTTCATCATTCGAAACCACTTAATTTTTTCTTCTGTTATGGACGAATCGAGGGTGAGATTAAAAAAAATTAACTTCTTATCCTTTGAATTATCAGACGTGTGGATAGCAAGCTCATTATCCTCCTTATGCACTATATCGATGTAGTCTTCGCTACGGTGGTTACCCTCTCCTTCTTCATCTATTTGTTTTTTTATAATTTTGTCGACATATACAATGATGTTCATGTTTTTCTGCAGTATTAATTCTTTGTCCTCTTGTTCATGTAGAGGATACGAGGGTAAACCGATGTTTATGGTCAATTTATTTTTATGTAGGAGTGATAAAATTTTTATAAAACGATTATTTTTATCTTTTATATAAACATCACAATCAACAAAAACACCATATTCGTGCACTGACGTAATTCTTCCTCTTAGTTTTTTCCCTGTATAAATATTTTTTAGTAATATTCCTACAGGATTTATTTTTTTTCTTAGCTCTTTTGTGTCTTCATCATCATCATAATTGCGGTCAGACACGAACGAATGAAATTGCTCTTCCTCATTGTTAATTGTACCCTCTATGCTGCCTACACTACCGACTCTGCTACTACTGCTAGCGTTGCTACTATTGCTAACCCTGCTTATCCTGCCAATATTGACAAGGTCATTTGGCACAATTACATATTTAATTGGGACGTAATTTTTATATGACGGGGGATTTTTGTACCCTATATTATAATATTCCTCGTAATGTTCTTCATTAATATTAAATAACTGTATATATCTATGTAATAAGAATTTATAATTTTTATTTTTTATAGCCAAATACTTTTGCTCTTTATTTATAAAGCGTACAATAACATCTCCAAAAAAATTTCCTTTCTTGTCTTTAATAAATATAATATATTTATCTATAATTTTATAAGGCTTAAAAAAATCTTTTATTTGGGTACTATCAACATGAAATGGCATTCCCTTACATAATACCAAACAGTTGTATGTGGGTGATAATTTTTCTTCTACTGGTAAAGGTAAAATATTTTGATTAATTAAATTTTCATTTATATTACTTGTACCTATTGCTTTTATATCTGCTTTTAATCGTTCTTTATTAATATCATCAATTAATATTTTATTTATGTCTTTATTTTTTAAAAATTTACTATTTTTTACCTTAACATTGTTTCCGCTATATTTCATTCTTCTTTTAATATCTTTTATACTATTTCTTTTCATAGGTGAAAATGAGTACCTGTTTTTCTTTTTTTCTTCTTTTTCCAACATGCTATAATTTTCTGTAACATCTATTTTTATATCATTTGAATCCTTAGAAATATTTAAATATGTTATCTTACAGGTTTTTAAATTTCCATATATACTATATGACCTTATAATATTTATATTAAGAAAAGAAAAAAGAGCAGATAAAATTATTACAGAAATGTACACGCTACTCATATAGAATATAGTTCACATATACCTATTTATACAGCATTTCTCTTTGCACATATATATATATGTGCTTTATTTGAATAAAACGACTATGCCTTTATATAAGTGTGGGTACATGTGTATACATGCGTTTACGTTCCTACCGTCCTTTGAATACACCTAACCCTAATTAAGTATACAAAAATAGAGCTATGAATTTACACGAAACATATAATTCGCACATATAGCAGATATTGAAGAAATACGCATTTTTAATCATATTGAAATGGGATGAAAAAATCTCCTTAATATCTTTTACTTGTGATAAATGAAAAAAAGTCTTCTACACGTAACCTTTTTAAAACTGTGTACGCGATTCTTTTGTTAAAGTTTTATTCTTCCAAGGAGTGTTCATAATTTTTCTTTATTTTTCTCTATTTTTCTCTATTTTTCTATGTTTTTCTCTTTTTTTTTCTTTTCCTTTAGCATATACTACCTTTAAAACGTTGAAAATAATATATTGGTTTAAAAAAGGCAATTTAAAACCATATAATTCTCACCAACTTTGAAGCTTATTCTGAACATTTTTTTTCGTTGCGTACATTTTTATTTTAAAGTTGGCCTATTTTTCTATAAGTATATCAAGCTTCTAAAATTATTCATTGACAAAGAAATTATTCAAATGAATTAATATTTTAATGAGTTCAATTTTGCAAGACTTTTTTTTTACCCTTTTTTATTTTCAAAAAAAATTTGATAAATTATTCTTCTCTTCCTTTATTACACAAAATAGTAGTAAAGGAAAATAAACCGTACATTTAGTTTAATAAGTATATACATACGAGAAAAAACACAACTATGTTAGTTCTCAGATGTTTATTAAAAATTTATATCTCAACGTAAATTTTAAAAGTTGTAACAATGTAAGTTCTACTAGTAATATACAAAATAATTATTATTACAACTTGAAAATTTGGTTACCATAAATTATGCAATCGAAAAAATGAAGATATACAAAAAAAAACACTAGCACATTTTACTAAATATAACTTAAGCAACTTCATCTTCGAAGAAACAACAGAATTACACATGCATTTATAATTTTTAACATATGAATTCACATAAAAATATATGTAAATTATTTGCTACAAATATAGAGAATGTGATTACAAATTACGCATTTCCCCCCTTTATAACAACTAAAATTATTATATATTTTATACGTGTATAACTTCAAACAATAATAAAAAAGAATTCATAACTCTCTCAATTTGGTTGTTCAAAAGTTACAAACATTTATTCTTTATATTTTTTTTTTTTTTTTGAATTTATATTTACCGAAAAAGAAGTTAAGAAAAAGAAATGATGAAGAAACACTTATGCGTTCATATAAATATTATATCTTTTTTATTCAATTAAATGTAAAAGCATATATACCTTCCCTCCTTATAAAAAATGTGTTCCAAATCAACACATATGAACAATTTTAATATAAAAATAACGCATTTCATCAAAAGTAGATTTATACAAGTACATAAATTTTCAATTTAAAAAAAAAAAAAAAAATTTGTTTAATTTTTTATCCAACTAATAATATTCACATTCTTCCTTAATTTATTTTATATTTCCCCTTCTCTTTTCTATTTTTATTTTATCTTTTCCATATTAAAAAAAGACCGTGTAATAAAAAAAAAAAATTAAATTCTCTTTTTTTTTTTTTTTCTTTTTTGGATTAATCAAAAATACAATTTTAGCTAGAAAAAAAAAAAAATAAAATAACACTTCAAAGAGAATTACAATATGACAGGAATAAAAAAAAACTCATTAATACATTTTACATATACATAATATATATAAATATATGTAAACTCTTATAAAAACAACTTTAATAATCCTTAATAATACATTTTACAATTTTTAACTTAAATCATAAATAAAAAATAATGATAAAATTGTAAATGTGCTTTTTTATAATATTGATTAAAAATTTGATAGCATTTCAAAATATCATTTATATAATAAAACAGTTTTTTTTATTTTAATTTTGTTAATAAAAATTAATATAATTTAATATGATTTTAATACATTTTTTTTTTTTTGCTAAAAAATATTCTATTTTCATTATAATTTTTAAATTAAAATTTATTATAAAATAATAGCCACACCCCACTAAAGATTTCTTTTTTAATTCTGCATTTTCGATATATTTACAAATTCTTATAATGCAAAAATTTTATTTCACCATTATGTATATTAATTTTCTTCTTTCCTTTTATCCAATAAAACACGTACGTACACTTTTCACTTATTTATTTATTTATTTATTAAATATATAATAACACTAAAATATAATTTGTGTACAACAAACTATGGTATTATATTTACCATATATATATTATATATATGACCTATTAAATATATATAACATATAAATATTTTTATTTTATACGTATAATATATATATATAATAGATAAATTAGGTAAGTTCAGCAGACGACAAAGCTCACATTATTTAGCAAAAAAGGAGTTACTTTTTTTTGCTAAAAATTATCATCTAAATTTCAATGTTTTAACAATTTCTTTCGAAACTGTGAAAAAACGAAAAGAATTTCAAATTAGGAGCCGCGCCAATTCATCATCACTTTTGATAATCTGTTTATTTATAACAATAAAACATCACAAATACTATAGCAATGATCTTGACTAAGTATTCGTCGACAAATAACTTAACAAAATATTATTCACTATGTATATTTTTCAACTCCAAAAGTGTACCACTAGAATGTACTATACATAAAAATGACAGCAAAAAAAAAAAAAAAAAAAAAAAAAATTAAAATTAAAATAACCAAAAATAGTTAGTGACGAATAGAAATTCTTAATCTGTAATATTTACCAAGCACGATTTTCACATTTCATTAGCTTTTTAATTTTAATCAATGTGTTCATTAGCGGTAATGGCTTATATATTTTTGCTAGAGGAAATAATCCAAACATGTATCAGTGTATGCAAGAATTCACAGATATATAAGTACAATAGGCATTAATATATATACATATATACATATATATATATATATATATATATGTTCATTTATTTATTCATACAGTATTTTTTCTTTTTTTCTTTTTTTTACGGATACTTCTCCATCTTACCATGCACTTATAAATCGCTAGCTACATTACGCATTTTTGATAAAAAGGAAATATAGGAAAGGGTCTATAAAATGAAATGCTTTTTTTTTTTTTTTAAATTATTTATGAACATATTTTGAAGGGGTAAATTTTTTTTAATTATATATAATTAACTAATATTATTTAACATGCTTAAAAAAAAAAAAAAATCAAACAAAAATTTTAGTTCATAAAAGTAACAAAACTTTATATACGGCAAAATGAGGGTTTCGTAATCATCATCGTATATATGAAATTTGATAAGTTCTTATATTATACTGTCAATTGCATATTCTATTAGTTTGTGACACTATGGAGATTTTTTGTTGACACATAATCATAAGCATATATATAAGAATATGTATATATATATATATATATATATACACCATCGGAGACTTTTTAACGTATTTCATTTTTCGCAAAAATTTCCTTTTCCTGTAAACAAAATAAATATGGATGAATAAAATACAACTGCTACGCTTCCAAAAAATGTAGTTTTATATCGAACAATATAAAAAAAAAATAGAATCATTTTTAAGGGCTCTTTTTTATCAGACATTCTTATGATAATGGATAAAAAGGAATACTCTTTTTTATTTGTTACTTTACCATGTTCTTTTTTAAGTTGTGTAAAATCATTCAGTAAATAATTGTAAAAGTGTTTTATTTCTTCTTATCCAGAAGTGACATGCGCAAATATATTGCCATAAATATAATATGTAGCATTTCCGTCTAGAAAACCTTTCTAAATCATTTTCCATATCTTCGTGCATACGTACATATATATATATATATTAATATAGCGCCTCCTTTTGTATTTTTTTTTTTACTTATAACGGATGCCACAGTATTCATCACGTTACCAGTGAATATAAAACACGTTATGTGTGCGTATTTCAAGAATTAAAAATAGCGAACAAAGATGTAAAACAAATATACGTTAACTTTATATATTTGTATAAACATACATACGTACTTAAATATATACGTATTGTTATGCTTGTATTTGTGTGTATATTATAAATGTACCTTTTCACACGAGAATTAAGTTCGTATTTTAATTTCCAAATATAATGGACGACTAAAAAATGAATAGCAAAAATAATATAAAAATATTTTTAAATGAGACAAAAATGTAGCTTACAATGAAATAAAAAAAATTTAAATGAATAATTTTTTTCTGAAAACAAGAACATTTGGCTCATGTAGGGGGGGGAGGGGAGAAAAAAAAAAAATATATATATATATTGTAAGTGAACTTGATATGAGAGATCTCACATTTATGTACTTATGTAAGTATATATATATATATGTACAAACGTATATGAAGCTACTCTTATCTTTAAATTATATATACGCACTTTCTCTGAATACTTTCTTGCAAGTGGCATGTTTCATTTGTCGCATAAGCGCAAGTAATTTTTGTAAAACGTTTACTTGGTAAAAAAAAAAAAAAAAAGTAAAAGGTTTAGTAAAAGGCATAGTAAAAGGTTTAGTAAAAGGCATAGTAAAAGGTTTAGTAAAAGGCATAGTAAAAGGTTTAGTAAAAGGCATAATAAAAGGTTTAGTAAAAGGCATAGTAAAAGGTTTAGTAAAAGGCATAATAAAAGGTTTAGTAAAAGGCATAATAAAAGGTATTGTAAAAGGCGTAGTAAACAGCACAGCAAAAGGAATAGGGAAAACAAAGTTTCCAAGAAAAGGAACTAATTGGATGCGCTATATGAACGTTTGCACACTGCAACAAAATAAACGCGTAGCAACATAAAAGGGTCGAAAATGGTGAAGGCACGGAAGAATGTTGAAAATATGGAAATTTACGATTACATGAAAGAACTGAATGAAAAGATATGGGAATACTTTTTTGAGGACGCGTTAGCACATGAAACTATATTTAACTCATTGAATGAATTGGAGCAAATTATTGTTTCTCGGTTGTTGTTTATACAACAAGTAGTTTCAGAAAGGGCGATGAGACTATGGATTAACCCCATATTTTTAAAAAAATTAAGTGAATGTATTAAAAATTTAGTCGATGCGAAAATATTAGTAGAGAGTGAGACAAAAAAAGATAATTATAACCAGTATAAAATAAATGAGAAATTTAGACTTACTTTATTAAATAAAATTTATAAAAATAATGAAGATAGTGCGTTTATTTTTAATAATAATATTAAAGGACAAATACAAAAGGAAAAAAATTTGTTTGAACAAAATTTATTTCCTACCAAAGAAGAGATTTCTAGCTATTCTCACATTAAATGGAATAATTTGTTACATTTTATTGCCTCTCCAAAATTTAACAACGTGAACAGTTACATTAGTTTTAACAACAGCACTGGTAATAACATCAACATTAACAGTAACGTTAACATTAACAGTAACGTTAACATTAACATTAACAGTAACATTAACAGTAACATCAACATTGGCAATGACGTAAATCATGGTAACACTTCTGCAGAAAATAAATACGCATCTAGTTACGCAGATTACGCTTATTCTGGCCAATTAAAAAATGAGGAGGGCTTAAATAAAAATAAAAATCTTGACAAATCGTTTTACTATAATACACCTTTTAAAAAAACTAAAAAAAAATATAAAGAGGAGGATGAAGAATATAATCCATATGAGGATGAGCAGTATGCCGGAAGTCATCATATAAAGGAAAAATATGAACAATATAAGGAAGAAAAAATCGAGAGGGGGGTTAAGCACGAAAATGTTGAGAACCATGAAGATGATGATAAGTTTGAAGATGTTGATAAAGTTGAAGATGCTGGTAAGTATGAAGATTCTGGTAAGTATGAAGATTCTGGTAAGTATGAAGATGCTGATAAGTATGAAGATGCTGATAAGTATGAATATGATGATAACTATGAATATGATGAGGATAATTACGGAGAGGAATATGAAAAGGGAGAATATTCTAAGAACGAACTGATGAAGGAACCAACTGACGTAAATGGAGAAAAAATGTATGAAAATTATAACTATGATTATGAAAAAGATAACAACAGCAACAATGCAGCTTATAAGGATGGGAGTGCAAGTAAAACCGCGTCAAATAATGAACACATAAATCTATTTGACTTTTATAAAAAAAGAAGAAAGAAAAAAAAAGGTGTATATGCATATAAGCAAAATGATTTATATTATAAAAGTTTGCAAACTATGGAAAACAGTTACTTAGAAGAAGAATATGATAATTTTTTTTTTTCTAATGTAAAAAAAGATGCTCTTTCAAGCTATTCTCCTTGTGATAGTGTAATTGAAGTATTGAGAAGAAAAAATTTTATTTTAGATGATGTAAATAACAATAAAACAATAAATATGAGCAGAGAAGCTTTCTCGTGGTTTTTAAAAGATATAAGAAGTAGAATCATATCTCTAGTTCTTGAGTATTTACTAATAATAGATGATGGACACGTTACCAACATAGCTCAAGATATTTCCGCACGGTATAAGAAGAAGAAAAATGTAGATGGAGGTAATAATAATAACGGCAATAACATCAACAGTGGAAGTGGTGATAACGCCAACAGTGGCAGTGCTGGTAATTTCAACTGGGGTAGAGGGGATAATATAAACAGTGGTAGAGGTGGTAACCTCCAGGAAGCATATGAGAGCAAAGAGAAAAAAGACTTCCACAGGGAGTCGTGCTATATAACGACTCAAAATAAGGACCCCCACAAATCAGAAAAGTATGTTAAAGAAACATTATTACTAATTTTATCATTAACTCAATGTACCATTAGTCATCCCATATTTTGTGATAACTTAACAAATGCACAAAAAGAATTTGTAGATTTTGGTGTTCACATAGGTTTGTTTTTTAAAACCAATGAAAATTATATATTTACAACCCCATATTCTTTATTACTAACTATTAATAATTTAAACTCACAAAATTACATGTCTCTTTTGAATAGTTTAACTGTTGAAGGTGTGTGTGATAATAGTGATAATAAAGCTAAGAATCTATTAAACGAAAAATATTTTCATGTTTATTCATTATTACAAGATGAGAAAGATACAATGAATAAAAAATTGGAATCCCCAGAGGATATACAAGATATGAAAAAAGATAAAACTATTAATAAATTAATTAATCAAAATTTACATTTTGAGAAAAAAATGAATACAAATAATAATCTAGAAATTGGACTCATTGTACAAAGTAATTTTAAAGTATATTTATACACATCTTCAATATTACAAATTAACATTTTAAGTCATTTATGTGAATTACAAGCAAGAACACCGAACATGGTCGTTGGTATATTAACAAGAAGAAGCGTTTTAAATGCTTATAATTCTGATATCACTGCAAATCAAATTATAAAATTCTTAGAATCCTATGCACATCCTGGAGGTAGTAATTTTAAAAGCACTGTACCAATAAATGTTATTACTCAATTAAAATTATGGGAATCAGAAAGACATAGATTAACTTTTGAGGATGCTATTGTTTTTAAATCATTTGAAAAAGAATTCTTACCTCACTTGTATCAACAAATTGTTATATGGGCTAATAGCAAAAATTATCTATTGCATTATACCCCTTGGCCAAAAAATACCAATTCTCCAGAATTTGACCAGTGGATGAAAGCCGAAAAATATCTTTGCTGTATTTATGAATCGAAAAATGAAATAATCGATAAAATTAAAGAAATTCGGGAGAAGCTGATGAAAAAGAGGCAGAAAGCGTAGTGCTGTGAGACATATGACAAATGAGGGAAAAAGGTAAAAAAGAAAAAAGGAAATAATATAAAATATAAGATATGATACAAAATAAAGTACAAAATAAAATATAAAATATGTTGCAATATAAAGTAAAATACAAAATAAAATATTGTATAAAATATAATACAAAATAAGGTATATAATCGTTTTACAAATGTCAAAATTGCAAATCCATATAAGCATAATTAAATTGTGGTACTTCCCCCCTTACCCCACTATTGAACGTAATATACGCAATTGCTTCTATAGCGTACACTGCTTAATGAAAGAATAAAGGTGGACTAAATGTACATGTTGTTTATAAATGTTTACAGAATAAGTTTATAAGAGATGGGCTATTTAAATGTATAAAAGTGGGGTGTGGGGGGTAGTTCTTTTTTAACTCCTGAAGAGCTAGTAATATAGCGATATCGTTAAAAATCTCCTATTGTAATAAGTAGCAGAATATAATTTTTTTATTTTTCAGTTCGAGAGGGATATATACTCTGCAGAATGCATTTTTATTCGCTTATTTGCATATTCTCTGTTTGAAATGTGTGTGTATATATTTATTCTTCCTATATAATAAAACCCGCCGCACATTCGCATAATCACTCTTTTCCTTGAATTTGCGATTAACCGATTTATTCCCATCATTACTTCAATCATTATTCCCATCTTTAGTCCACAATTTTGAATATATTTTTTGTTAAATATGCATAAAAATTTATTGCACATACAAAAAAAAAAAAAAAAAAAAAAAAAAAATAAAGTATGATGATGCTCCATTTTTCATGTGTAAAAGAGTAAATCCGTCGCTAAATTGTCAACATGTTCTTAATATCATTGTTACTATGTATATGTATACAAGTCCATTTTTTGAACAGTGTATGGATCAGTATAGCAAACAATGAAAAAATAATTCACCCTTTTAACAATTCCTTTTTTATTGCTTTTCCCAATGTAATTATGACTGTTCACATGTGTATACACGCATACACACATACCCACATATCCACATACCCACATATCCACATACCCACATATCCACATACCCACATATCCACATACCCACATATCCACATACCCACATATCCACATACCCACATATCCACATACCCACATATCCACATACCCACATATCCACATACCCACATATCCACATACCCACGTACACAAATATATACATAAATAAATACCCGTACGTATAGTTATGTGACTACATATATGCATATTTAGTTTTTTCCCCCATTTTTTATTTTACTTTTTTGTTCTTCAAAAAATAAAAAATGACAAATTTTGCTCCATTTTTACATGATGAAAAATTTATCATAAAGTTTTTATACACATTTAAATTTTAAATTAAAAGAAAATACAAATTTCTGGGATCTATACTCATTTGCTCGTAATACATCACACGTTGCCGTGTACAATTTTAAACTGTAAAAGTTATATAACCACATATAAACATATACCCACACACAAGCATATACACACATAAAAACCTATACACACACATATAAATATATTACATTCATATATACAAATAACGCACATGTAAAAAAATTACAGATATAAAAACATATTATACTCATATAAACATATTATACTCATATAAACATATTATACTCATATAAACATATTATACTCATATAAACATATTATACTCATATAAACATATTATACTCATATAAACATATTATACTCATATAAACAAATTACACTTATATAAACATATAAAACACATATACACATATCAAACACATATACGCATATTACACTTATATAAACATATCAAACACATATACACATAAACACGCACACAAACATATATATACGCACATACGTGTACACCCACATACACGTGGCTATGTTCATAAGTACAACGGTTTTTACCTTTAGGTACAGAACAACACTTTTTTATATCACCATACACTTCTTTATTCAATAAACATCCTTTCCATAATTATTAAGTACAGCATATTTATTTGCCCCTTCTTTTTTTTCCTTTTTTTCCTTTACTTTTTACTTTATTATTTTTTTCGTTTTTCTGGCCTCACTGAAAAGCTGTTGCTAACGGGAACACCTCCCTGCATAGGGACTAAAAATATCACAAAAAAAATTTACACAAATAATTTGGCTGGGCATATCTTACAAAAAATTTTACATAGATAATTTGGATGTACATAACATACATGTTATAATCGAAGTTATATTGAGAACTGTACAACAAATTTTAAATTAAAAATAGAAAAACAAAAACAAAAAAAAGTATATAATTAGAGAGATAACTGAATGATTCAATAATTAAATGAAATAAATACGGTAAATAAATGTAATACCTTGAAATGATCTATAACAGTAACCAATTCAGAATGCTTCTTTCTGCTGTTAATTAAAAATTTTAAAAATTTAAAACATCTTCCCATTTTGTTTTTCTTCGGGGTCATACTGATATTTCCTAAAATCCTTTCGTCTATTTTTTCTTCATTGTCCATGTGCATTTCTAAAACTGCGATGCAAAAGTGTAAATGCCCAAGCGTTCATTTGTGTATCGCGAATGCGCGTATATACCCATACACACATATACCAATATACATGTATACATATACACATATACATACATAAATAAATATACATTTATATATTCTCGTATGTATGAACCTATACACATATAAATCCGTTTATGTAAAAATATACATGCCCATATCTCTATACATATAACAACTGCAAATCGCCAAGCTACGATTGCTTTTTTTAAGAAAATAGGATGACTTAAAAAAAAAGTCATAGTTCACAAGGGCATAAATTACCTGACTGATAATAACGCAAATCTCCCTTTTTATACTCATTAAAAAATTTTACAAAGTCCTCCATATACTGTTTTCTAACTTGTTTCAACAATTCTTCATTGTATAATGAATAATTTAGGCCTAAAAGTTTATTCAACTTGTTCGTAATTTCTTTATTTCTTTCCTCATGTGGGTTATCGAAGGAGACTACAAAGGGGAACAAACGAGTATTAAATGTACATGGGGAAATGAAAAAAAAAAACACATTTATATACATGCATAAACAAATATACATGCATAAACAAATATACATGCATAAACAAATATATATGCATATATACATATATATAAATATATGCACGTATGCATATCCATATATATATCAAAATATAAAAATAACTCTAAAGTGCCACTTTCATGTTATCATAAATATTCAAAAAAAAAAAAAAAAAAAAACCTGTGCACAGAAAATGTGAAATCAAAGTAGCCATTTTGTAATTGTAGTTATGGTACGGAAATATGGACTTTATTTTTAAAATAATATCTATCATTTTTAGATGGTCCTTGCCTATATGTTTGTTTTATACAAAAAGAAAAGAAATTTGTATAAGTACAACGTACACGCGCATGAACTGAAATATTCGCAAATTGATGCTACATAGAGCGGGAATTAGCGCATATATACGCACATACATACATACATACATACATGCATACATATATACATACTTACACACATATATACACACATACATATATACGCACACATATAAATATACTCGCATACTTATATACACACATATATATATAAATGTTTATGCGCACACATTCCATGAACACCTATATGAACTCGAAGAGTGGCCTTACTCGTTCTCTTCTCAATCTCGTAGTGCAACGTATGCACGGACACATCGACATTGGGCTGGGACAGAAACGTGTTCATGTATATCATTGCGTTTTCCAATGGATCCTTTCTAATATGCTCATAATATTCATTATCTTCTTGATTAGGGTTAGTATCTTTATTTTTTTTTTTGTTACTTTTATTATTATCATTTTTATCACAAATACTATAATCATACATATGTAACAAAGTTTTTATTAAAAATTTTCCAAATTTTCTATAAAATCTACTTGAAAAAATCTGACTAGTCATAAATAATATATGTCTGTACGATCTATATAACATTTTTCTCAGAGTGTAATAATAAAAGCAAATTTGATCTTCATGAATTTCTACAAACTGTTTATGCCCTAAGTGTAGAAGATGTAATCCTTTACTATAATCATTAAATTCATTTTTTGAAAGTAAGTCGTTATCAAGCAATATACTTTTTTTTAAGCTAAACTTTTGAATGTCAACATTCCTCTTCTTCTTTCTTTCGCTTCTGTTAAATTGACTACGGTTGTCAGGCATGCTATTTTGGTGGCTACTGCTTTTGACATTGCTATTGCTCTCCTTACTGCAACTTTCTCGGTCAGTATGCTTATCTGCATGTACATTCAAATGAGTATCTACATCAGAACCTGTATCGATACCTTCACCACCGCCTGCGTCTTCATTCGAGTCTCCTTCAAAGTGGTAGATATTATCAGACCCTACAAGCAAGTACTTGTGCACGTGTATATTGGGATGTCTGTTCATATATCCCTGTGCTATGCTATATTCCAACCAGAAGCAGTGAGTATCATATATATTTTTTATAAAATTATTGTCCAGAGGGTTTGTAAAGATAGATGCCATTTTTCTTGCATCTTTTACTAATCCGCATTTCACGCAGGTCTTTATAGTTTTAGAATTAATATACCTATCAGCAATATTAAAATTTCTACAATTTTCTAAAAGTTTATATGCTTCTAAATAATTTCCATTCCTTTTATATATTAAACCTTTAATAAAAATTAATTCATATTTTAAAGGCTCATTTATTTTATACCTAATAATATTAATACATTTATCAATAAGTGTTAAAGCTTCTTCTGTACAATTAATATAATCATATATCTGACTAATAAATGAATAAATGCATAAAATAAAATATTCGTTTTTTTCTTCCTTTGTTAAAATTTTTTTTTTTAAATCAAGTTTTATTTCTTTCTTTTTTTTATCATTGTTACAATTTTTTTTTTCATCCTCTCCTCTGTCTAATTTTTTTGATTTTTCCATTCCCAGTGGTGTTGACATTCCTATGATCCCTTTTATTTCTTCATTATCTTCTAAAACATTTTCCATTCGTTTATTATTCGGGTTGCTACAAATTTGGTCTACTTCCATATTATCAATATTTTCATTTCTTCCCTTATTCATATAATCATTATTGTTACATTCAATTCTGGATTGATTACACCTATCTGTGCTGGTAGTCCTTTCATTTGTCTCTTGTGCATCTACATGATTATTTTCATTCTCTTCAACTATGAATTCTCTTTTTTCAAAATTATCATACGCTTCGTTATTTTTCTCTTGGTTCAATCGTTCTTCCTTGTCATATTTTTCCCCTACACTGTTACTCGATAAGTTGCATCTATTATCGTAGTGGTCTCCCTCCTTCTCTTCTTTCTCTTCATATTTCCCCCCATCCATTTCTGCCTCTTTCTCCAACTCCTCAAAAGCACACACCTGCTTTATCTGATCGTAGTGCTCCACATACTTATGTAACAGGAAAAGCATAATTTTAATATTTTTATATGTAAACAACGGCTTAAAGTAACTAAACACTGTTAAGCATTTTTGAAAACACAAAGTGCGCAATATCTTTTCTGCGTGATAAGCGAATTTCTCCTCATTATAAAAATATAAAGGAAATATTTTTACCAAATTTGAATTTCTATATATTTTTTGTATACTCGTAAAATACTTTTCAAATAGTTCTTCCTCTTCTTTATTTAAATTTTTAACTTTATAAAAATGTAAACTGTTCATACATTTTTCAAATCTTCTTTTATGGTTATATAACAAATCCACTCCAAAATGTTCACACCAGTGAATATTGTTGTATGAGTAAACATCTAATGATGATGATACATTTTTTTTATTTGTTTCCTCCTTTACATTTTCCCTTAACGTGTTAATAAAACTGTCCATGTTTTCCGAATCCAAACCTTCCTTAAAATGATTTTCGTTTATTATATTTAAATTTATAAAATTGTAAAACTCCGATATAGTATATATGTCATATTTCTTCATATCTAAATTATAGCATATATAATCATTAAGTATATTTTTTTCCACTTTTGTTAGAAGCTTTAAGTTTCTGTTCGATCCATATATATCTAAAATGAATTCATGCAAGAGGACTTTCACGTCTTTATCTACATTTAACTTTTCATTCATTTTGTGCTCGTCCTTATAATCAAGGTAAAATAGGCTAGATAGGGCTTTTCCCCTTTTATGGCGCTCCGACAGCGGCGTATCTTGTTTGTTTAAAGGTGCACTTCCCTTGCTCAACGACTCATTATGTTTGTGCATCCCTTCGACCTTGTAATCTGCAGAGTGAACTGCTCTGGCACTGGATCCAATTACCCCCGCATCGCTAACATAATAGTCATTTTCCGTATATAATATAAGCAGTAATATATTTAAATTTTCATAATTAAGGGAAAAGGCTTTTTTGAAAAATAAATTTGCTTGATAGAAATTATTTTCATACAAATATCCTAATGCTACAATTTGATTATACCAAAGCATATCCTTGAACTCCTTTTCATACGTTTTTAAAAAAGATAAACACTCTTTGTACATTTTGCCTTCTAATAGTATCTCTGCCATGTATGTTAAGATATCATGCTTTTCATTATTTGTTACTTCAGAATCATTTAATAAATCTTTTTCTACTTGTTTTATAATAATAAGACATTTTTCATATTGCTTTAATAAATGAAATGAAAAAATTAAAATGGATTTATCCCTTACAGATTTTGATGTATCATTATATATATCAACACGTATATCTTTAAATTGTTCATACCGTTGTAAATATAATAGTAGTATGCAAGTCTCTTTCAAAGCTTTATAATCATATTTATTTAACTGGAGAGATTTCATATAACATTTTAAAGCTTCATCGTAATTTTTATATGTTTTATATAAACACCCATATAAATACCAACAAAAACTACTGGATAAGTTATTTATTATTCCTTCTTTTATTAATTTAAATGCTTCAACTTTATTTTTTTCATCCATTAAATTAAGTAAATATCCCTTCACTGCTAATGTTTCACCATTCTTTGGATATTTTTTTAATATCTGTTCACATATCTTATATGCTTTTTTATGTTTTTTCAATTCTATTAACTGAGTCATTAACCGGAAATTATTCATCTCCTTATTAGGAAGTTTATTGCAATCTGTAATCTCTTTCTTCATTTTTTTCTGTACTTGTAGACTTGTTTAGTACATAAAAAAGTTAAGTCAAAAATGGGGATGCGGTTGTGTGCACAGGTAAATAAATTCGTATATACGCACATACATAAGCACATATGTGAGTGCATACGTACATAAGTGCATATACCCACACATACGTACACCGCGTAAGCAGCACAATGGAAACGCTTCCCGTACAGTATCGATTTAAAAATTGAAGTCAAAAAATGGTACGCATAATTTTTTACAAATGGTATGCAGAATTTTTTACACAAGGAATATATGAAAAGAATATGTAACCCTTTGCACAAAATTTTAAATAAAAATGGTAAAGCGGTACATAAAAGGGAATGGGTTATTCAAAAAATATATTTTAAATTCATATTATAGCAAATATATATATATGCTTCATTACAAAATTACAAAAGTTTTATATATATACCAATGAGCTGTATTACATGGATAAAAAAATTAACAAAGGCGTATTCTGATAAACAAAATAAAAAGGAGTAAGTGGCTTATGAGGGGTTGGTAAAACCGCAAACTGGTAAATTTATGATTCCTCAGAAAGCAAGCAAAACAACTGTTATGATATATGTATATATATATATATATATATATACATATACATAAACATATACATATGCATATAATGTACACTCGTACGTACTCATGTATGTATTTATTATGCATTAACTATATATTATGTATGCATTATGCATATTTACTCCTGCTATTCTAAAATTGATGTCGACAAATAAAAATGTAGTACTGTAACGTAACATTTCATCTATGGAAATACAAGAAAAAACCCTCGGAAGAAAAAAGGAGTGTTGGGTCAGGTTTAATATATTTTAAAAAAGAAAAAAATACTTTTTTTCAAGTCGTATTCAAAAATTATGTTTATCTACATTTTATTAAATTTACCCTTTTTTTTTTTTTTTTTTTATTTTTTAAACATTTTGTAATTTTTAAGTTTAGTACAGTATATACGAGTGTATGTCACACTTCGTGTATATATAAAAAATATTGCCGTATTCTTTTTCTCTTGTTCTTTTTTCATTTTTGCGCTTCCTCCTCTTTTTCATTTAAAATATGTACAGGAGTAAAAATATTCTCTACGGGCCATTTCTTTTTTGCTATTTTTTCTATCAACATTGACAAAATCTAACTTGTTTTTTTTTTAAAGTACAAAAAAAACAAAAAACAAATTAGGCCTAAATGTAGGTATTACAAGCTTGCTTTTGATATTCCAAACATATATATAGCAATTTTTTCTTCTTTTTCATCTTGTTTCTTCCATTTTTTCCTTATTTTTTTTTTCTTTTATGCAGAATAGTACAACTGCAATGAACATTTTAGCATTTGTGCCGGTTGAGTTTTATACGTATATTCTCTTAACCGACATCTCAGTGAAAATAAAAAAAAGAAAAAAAAAGGAAAAATTCAAATATAAAAAAGAATAAAGAGGAACAATTCAAATAAAAAAGAAAAATTAAAATAAAAAAAAAAAATTAAAATAAAAAAAAAAAGAAAAAAGAAAAAATTCTCGCAACATCTCGTTACAGAATGTAAATAGTAGCGTACAAACCTACGTTTTCTCACCATTCAGATATTTCACTTATTCTTCTTTTTATTATTATTACTAACTTCTCTTTTTCGCGGAAATATGAAATTAGTTAAACTTGTATCTAAATGAAACATATATATGTATCTATGTATGTGGGGATACAAATGTAAGTAATTTCTCTTCCTTTTAAATTCAAGTTAAGGAAATTTCCTCCCCGTGAATCACCGCCTTGTACGAGCGCAACTCTTACATTTTACTATAAAAAATAAGGTGCGTATATTTTTATTTTTTTGTACTTAAAAATGCGTCAATTTTTACGAACAGGTGAATGTAAAAATGGACACCCCAAGAACAAACTGTAGCATGGCCAGACGTGTCTTCCTATATACGCTTATATACATACATATATATATATATATACATATATACGTGCACACTTGAAATTTTTTCATTTTCAAGGAGGGTCTTCTATTGCTTGTTTGTTTTTTCAATATTTGAAATGTTTATTATAAGACTGTGTAATTCAGGAAATATAAAAACGTTATTTTATGTTATAATATTCTCTGTGCATGTGTTACTAATTTCTGATTCCTACCATTTGAAGACCAAGCAGCTCTTCTTGCGACCGTATAAGTTACATACGTAAAAAAAAAAAAAAAAAAATGCATATCTGCACAAAGTATAGAAATGACTATGGTGCATATACGTACGTACATATATATACATATATGTATACGGTTATATATACATATGGGTATATACCCACATATATTGGAATATATGTATATGTGTATATTTTTTTTTGATGGCTCAACCTCAACAGTGAAATTCCATCAATGCCCACCAATTTGCCCCTTCATGCACGTGAACATGTACGGGTAAATATAAATATAAATATAAATAAAAATGTACTCTAATTATTCACATTTTGTAGATCAAATGACGCAAAAAGAGCGCTAGTTTTGAAACTGTTAAACAATAAATGTAATTGCAAATATGTCGATAAAGAATATGATGTTATAGTTATAGGAGGAGGACACAGCGGATGTGAAGCTAGTCATATAAGCGCAAAAATGAACGCAAAGACATTACTGATTACTCAAAGTAAAAAAAGCATAGGCGAAATGTCCTGTAATCCATCTATTGGTGGAATAGGTAAAGGAATTTTAGTAAAAGAAATTGATGCATTAGGGGGTTTAATGGGAAAAGTAATTGATAAAAGTGGAATTCATTTTAAAATTTTGAACATAAGAAAGGGGTTAGCAGTTAGGGGGCACAGGGCACAAGCAGATAGAGATTTATATAATTATTATATGAAAGAATATTTATTTAACATGCCAAATTTGTACATACTTGAAAATACCGTCCACGCATTATTATTAGAGAACACATCAGGCGGTGCTGGCAGTATTAGCGATAGTCATAGAAGTGGTAATGCTGAAACTGGTTATTACCATGATCAAGGGAAAAAAGTCTATGGAGTGAAGAACAAATGCAATTGCGAATTTTACGCAGATAATATTATATTAACAACAGGCACCTTTTTAGGAGGTGTGTGTCATATTGGAAAGGAAAAATACTACGGAGGAAGAATCAAGAGGATATCATCGAATATGTCAAAAAATGAGATTGGAATCAGATTAGACTCGAGTGCGCAAACGAATGATACAACCCTAGACAATTGGGCAATGGATAATACGAAAACTCAGGAATCTGCAAGAAACAACCAAGTTGAAAAAAACATGTTTAACGAGGGTAATTTCACTTTTGCTAGCAGCAGTATAGAGGATAATAATGGGAACATACCTTTTGACAATTTAATAGAGGCATCTAGTGAGAATATTTCTAACCAGCTAAGAGAAAATAAATTCGAAATAAAAAGAATGAAAACAGGTACTCCCCCAAGATTGGATAAGAAGAGTATAAATTTTGATATTTTAGAAAAAGAACGAACAGAAGAAAAAAACCCATTTTATTTTTCATTTTTAAATAGTAATAAAATAAATAATAACCAAACTTTACCGTGTTATAAAACATATACGAATTCAAAAACACATGACCTAGTTAGAAAAAATTTAAATGAGTTACCACATTTTGATACTTATGATAAGTTAGGAAATGGACCTAGATATTGTCCCTCGATAGCTAAAAAAGTTACAAAATTTGCGGAAAAAAAAAAACATCTTATATGGTTAGAACCAGAGGGATTAAATGATAATCTAATTTATCCAAACGGTTTAAGTTCAGCCTTCCCTTTACATATACAAAAAGAAATAATTAATTCTATAAAAGGATTGGAACAAGCAAAAATTATTTTCCCTGCATATGATGTCGAATATTATTATGTTAACCCCAAGTGTTTAAATTATACACTTGAGACAAAAAATATTAAAGGTTTATTTTTATCTGGTCAGATATGTGGTACCACAGGATATGAAGAAGCAGCATGTCAAGGAATTATTGCTGGAATAAATGCAGCATTAAATACAATCAATAAAAAAAAAAGTACATACAAATCTTTCATATTAAAGAGAAGTGATAGTTATATAGGTGTCTTAATACATGATTTAATAAACAAAGGTATTACAGAACCATATAGAATTTTCACCTCAAGAGCTGAATATAGGCTATACCTAAGACCTGATAACTGTGATATTAGACTTACACCGAAAGCCGACAAATTAGGAATAATATCCCCTGAGAGAATTTACATTTTAAAGCAAAAATATAGTTCAGTAAAGAAGTTGATTTATATTTTTAAGAAACTGATTCTTTGTGACGACAGGCTTAGCGGGCATGCGGGAGATGAAGTAGTAGGAGCAGTGAGACAGGATATGAGACAGGTAGAGGGGCAGAACGTGAGACAAGAGAAGGGACAAGAAGTGAGACAGGAAGGTAGGCAAGGGGAGGAATTGAATAAAGACCACATCGAATACAACAATGCAGTAAATTCATTCCATGTAGATTTTAGTGAACATTTCAAGGTGGATAGCTCAAGCACAGTGACTGGCTCGAATATACATGATAACGTAAAGCATGATGGTAATTATACTCAAAGAGGGAATACTATTATTGATAAAAATAAAACAGAAGTAACTAAAGGGTTAAGAAAAAGTTCGAGTAACGACACATCATTACCATATTCAAAAGGGGATATCCATTTACAATTAACTTTTCCAAAAAAAAAAAAAAATATGAACACACTATACAATATCATAAAAGGTGGAGCAGAATACCCTTTAGATGTTTTACTACACAAATTAAAAGATATACAAAATTTGAGCGAATATAAAGATATGCTCTTGTCATATGATGAACAGATCAACCTAAACATTTATTCTAATGATCATGATTATGATTTATCTATTTTTAACTGTGAAGACACTTTAATAAATAGCGCAACGTTAGAAACAGCTTGTGCTGAAGTTAAATATTCGCACTATTTAAAGAAACAAATTCAAGAGATACATAAAATTAAAGACAATTTTAACTTGGCCATTCCGTCAAATATAAAATACGATAGGTGAGAGAAATTTAAATGAAAATATATGCGTAAAAAAATTGTTTTTAAAAAAAAAAAGGCTTACACGGGTGTACTTCATGCGTATTGAGAGTATGCATGTATGAATTCATATACGTATGATTTCATTTGCGTATGCATGTTTTTATACATTTGTGTACTTATGCACTCTCGAACACACCCACTTACATACCCCTAGGCTCACATTTATACTCACGTTTCCAACAATTTCTGACCTCCGTAGGCACAACTTTCCGTATTTGTCGAACGAAGAAATTGAAAAGCTAAACAAATTTAAACCGCGAACTCTGTATGATGCTAACAATATTGAAGGTGTAACTATGAGCGCCATATATTATTTGTACCATTATATAAGAAATGGGAAAAATAAAATAAAAAACTGAGGGGTAACTTTTTAATACCTCCCTATATAATACCTGTGTTTTACAACTTTACACATTTTTCATTCGCATATATATATATATATATATATATATATATATATGTATATTTTTTTTTTTTTTTTTTTTCACGCAAAATGTGTACTATTTTTGTAGCTGCTCAAATTGTGAAATATGTTTTATTATTTTTTTTTTTTTTTTTTCAAATATGTTACTACTTCTCTCCCCCTATTTTGTTTTTACTTATTTTTTTTTTTATCTTGCATTGCTTGAATTTATATTTACACTTTATTTGGTTGTTATATTTGCTTTTATAAGCGTTCTCAAATTTTAAATAAAAAATGTGGAACAGCAAGCCATAAAAATGTGTACTATGCGGGTGTATATGTGTATTTATATGCATATATATACATGTATACATGCATATATATATATATATATATGAATATATTATATACGAAAATACGTTAACGTTTGATGTAATTTGACTTTACTATTAGCGTATTTTCGTGTTTTGTAAACCTCTCATTCATAGCTTTAATTCGTTTACGTTTATGGGTATGTAAATATATACTCATATTCATATGTACAGATATGCATTTATACACATATATATATATATATATATATTCACATATACACATGTTTATATATACGCATATTCACATATACAAATATATATATACATATATATATACATATATATATACATATTTATATACATATATATATACATATTTATATACATATTTATATACATATTTATATAATTGTTTATACGTACATGTACTTGTAGGTATATTTATACATACATTTGTCATAATTATTTTGTTTTTTTTTGTTCTCATAAGGGAATGTTAATTTCATGTAAATTTTCCATTTTATTAAAAATTATCTTTTCATTCTTTTTTAAGAAAAGAGAATTTCCCAATTTTTGCATCAACACTGTATTATTATTTAATCACGTTTATACCATATCATACCCTTATCATATAATTTATCGCGTTTTATCGTGTCATAGTTTTATCTCTTTTTATGATGTTTTATACACTAATGTTTAAATAGAACTAACTTAATTTCCTTAACGTTCAAAATTACACACTTGTACGTAAGCGCATACACATGTATGTGCATACCTGTTTTATGCGCAGTTTTATATTTTTTTATAAAAGACAAAAAGGGTTATAATTGTTATGGAATATCTGCAGTTATTGTGTAGTTGTGAAGCATATATTATTCTATATCAATGGGAAAAAGAAGGAAAAAGTATAGGTAAATTGAGAACATATGTTATGATATAGTGAGATAAGTTATACTATGTTATGCTATATATATTTTTTTTTTTTATCCCTTGCGTAACTAGACAAATTCAAGCATTACAAATAAAAACTTATCATAGAAAATTACAAATTCCAATATCAAACGAAGATTTAGAAGGATGTGTAAAAATGATAAAAAAAACAATATGCTGTTATATTTTCCAACTTCAGAATTAATAATAAATGAATTTTTTTAGTCACATAAGTTAAACGGAAAGTGAGGCACAACTTGTTAGGATAAATAAGTAATTTTTTCTTCTGTCACACTTGAAGGAGAATTAGAAGAAAGAGAAGAAGAATTAGAAGCAAGAGAAGGAGAATTAGAAGCAAGAGAAGGAGAATTATAAGCAAGAGAAGGAGAATTATAAGCAAGAGAAGAAGAATTAGAAGCAAGAGAAGGAGAGTGAGAAGAAGAAACAGAGAAAAAAAGAAAAATTGAAAAATATTTCCTTTACAAACGTTTTACTCTTCTGAACATTTCAAAACATACCTTGCTGTATAGTTGTTTTCTCTTGTGTATAAGTATGCATATGGTACTATGGACATTGAACTACAGTCCAACTGTACGCTCTCGAATCTTTAATATGAAACCACCCAATTTTGAAATGCATACTTTCATACGCTTTATAACATATAAAATATGTTTATTTGTTTCATTTTTTTATCTTACATAAATATTTGTAAGTGTAATATATTTTTTCTAAACAATGAATTGTTAAAAAATGAACAGCTACTCATAAAAATTAGGTTTAGTTAAGTAGGGTCTTTTTTTTTTCTTTTTTCTTTTTCCAGAGTCATTCAAAGAACATAAAAAAAAAAAAAAAAAAAAAAAAAAAAAAGCGGAAACAGTCTAGATATATAATAGGAATAAATTCACCAGTAGGTTATAATTACTTCTACACACAGAAGGAGAAAAAAAAAAAAAAATAATAAAATAATATAATAAGGATTAAAGACATATTTAAATTTAGAAATAGAGAAAAATAGGAAGTGAAAAGCGGCATAATGATTTTAGACAAGTTTAAAAACATAGTTAACTTAAACAATCCCAGTGCAGAAAAAGATGAACCTAAAAATGTAGAGTTGAATGAAAATCAAAATCATAATGGTCCGCAATCTGGGGAACAATCCATAGGTGAAACAGATGAAAAAACCTTCTTTGATGAAATGCTAGGAGCACCACAATATACATATGATGAATTTTTACAAGTTTTAAAAAGTCCACAAGAAGAAAGAGGAGATACAGATGACTTACGAAAACATTGGGGCTACCCTAGGAGATGGAAAGTTATCTTATGGGATTTGCAAATTCAGAATTATATGAACAACGATTTTAATGCTTTCGTTGATTTTGATTTTGGTGGTAACAGGGAAGAATGTAGGATTCAAGTAAAACATTGCACTCTCTGACATGACAATAAGTTTGCTTTATTACTATCATGTTCCGTTTTGCACTTGTGCCAATGCATCGTTTGGAAGTTTTGTATTTGTTACTTTGCTTGTTGTTTCGCATTACTGTTTTAAGGTGTTCCCTTTTCCTACAACGTCATGTTTGCACCCCTTTCTCTTTCACGTCAAAGCGCTTCCTCATGGGGCATTTTTCGTAGTTTCTTTTTCCGTTACATTTTGCCATTATATATTTTCCCCATATGTTTTTTGCTTGCATTACCCTCTTGTATTACCGCCTGTACTACCGCTTATATGATCGCTTATATTACCGCTCATATTACCCGCTTATATTACCCGCTTATATTACCCGCTTATACTACCCGCTTATATTTCCCTTCTTATGCTTTCCCCTTATAGAGAGGCTCAACCGTGAAAATATACGCAAAGGGAAAAACAAAGAACTGCCTGAGAACGCATGTTGTTTCAAATGTTGCAGCAGAGCAAAAGAAGGACATGAACTTTCGTAACGTGTTTGAGTATAGAGGGTCATATTTAGATTTAGAGAATGAAAAGTTAAGAATAAAAGTATGGGAGTACAAACAATTTACTTTAAATAAATTAGAAGGAATATATGAAGAGCCATTATTATCATTTGCTGTTGGTCAAATATATAATGAAACGACATTATATAAGTTTATAAAAGATTCAAGAGTTAAACGCTGTCGTTTATTTTTTCAATTATATTTTCAAGAATTATATGATTTTGAACTATCTTTTTTAAATTGGTCTTTTAATGATTTATTATCATATAAATATATACAAGCAAGAAGCTTAAATTATTTATGTGCACTAGATAAAGAACAGAAGAGATATTACGATGGTTCACAATGTACGATTTTTCCAAAATCGTGTATCAGTAAGAAGAAGATGAATAACAAAAATTTACGGAGAAAGGACAGTGAGAGGGACAATAAATCGAACATTTCCTTAAGTGAGTCGCATTCCCATAACTCGGACACGTGCAATAAGGACAGCAATAAGAACAGCAGTAATAATAATAAGGATGGTGGAAGCAATAACATCGGCGGCGATAAAGTCAAAAGTGATAAGACCGCAAGAAACCTTGAAAAACTCTTTGTTCGAAATTTGAGCTTGATGCAAAATATAGAAGAAAATAAAGACCTCTCTTATAAAAATTTGGAGAATGTCAAACTTCCAAACCCCAGGGTAACTATTACCCTATGGCATACCCCAAAGGGAAATGAAGGACTAAATCTGGTTTCACTGGAGCAAAAAAGCATCAGATTCCCAACATGGGAGAACCTAGGTGAGATATACTTCAGGGGAACACTAAGGGATCTCGACGTTTCCTACTTGCACGTAAGCGCTTTGCACCAAGTTAGTCCGTGTGGACGAAGCTAAACTATGTTCACACCTCTATCATGTACTCATGTTACTAATCCTGAATGTATGCCACTATCCTGTATTCATTCCTCTAGTCTGTACAACCGCATAAATTCTCTTTCGTTTAAGATAAAAGTCGAGGACATGACCGCGCCGAAGAGATTGCGAATAGTTGGAACATGTCAGATTCCGTTGAAAGGAATTGTGGACTACCCGTACGTAATGCACGAGTTAGAGGCACCTACGTGGCTTGTTGAGGAAGCAAAATATGAAGGATGGGAAAAAAAACTAGAAGAATGGAAACTAGGTAGCTTAGAAGGAAAAGTAGTTATTCAAAGGGTACCGAGATATAGACAAGTAGGAGACTTGTATCATTTGGATAATAAACACTGTTATTTAATAGTTCATATATACAATATAGATCAAATAGTTACTGTAGATAATATTAAAGAGCTTGACAGTTATGTGGAGGTTTCTTTTGATGAAACAAGTAGAAGAACTAGATTAGTGAAGAAGACATTAACGCCCAATTATGATAGTCAGATTGCTATACCATTACGATTTAATACTAAAAATGATGTGAATTATCAAAATTTTAGTAAAAAAGGATTTATATATATTGATGTATGGGGTAAAACAGAAGATATTATATACATTGGAGGTATATGTATTACACCGTATGAAATATTCTTTAATGAAAAAAACGTGAAAAGAGGTAAAACAAAACTAGAACATATTGATTTAGAAACAGATGTAAAAACGAATTATGATACTGTAGTTTATAGAGGATGTAAAAAATTATCTTTTTTACATAATGATCAACGGATGTCTAATATTCATTTTAGCATTTGGACGTACCCAGATTTATTAAATAATGAAAATATTAAAGTAGTTGCACCACTTGTTTTTAATACTACTAAAAATTTCCCTTCCAAATTAGCAGAAAAATATGAAAAATTAAAAATTTTATATATAGAAGTATTAAGAACAATCAAAGCTATACCGGACAATTGTACAGACGTAACAAAGGCAAAACGATATTACAATTATGAGTTATTCAATCAGAGAAAGGAATACCATTTCTTACCATCATTACTTACAAATGTTAAATCGCCATATTGTGATGAGTCGACTAATGCAATATTTCATTATGTGCGTTGTATACCTTTTGTACATAAAAAGGATAATATTGCATTTACTCCAGATTTTACGTTACAATTAAAAGGGGGCAATGCATTAGATCATAGTTTATTATTATGTAGTTTATTTTTAGGCATACCTGTCATAGCTTTTGTATGTTTTGGTACATTGTGGGATAATCAAAAACATGCATGGGTAGCAACATTTGAATATAATGAAGAAAAAAATTATGGACTAGTAAAATTTTGGGAAACAACAACAGGTAATGTGTACATATTGAAAAGAAGATTTTATAATCTAAATAAACTAAAAAGTATAGAAATAAAATTAAGTGAATCTAAATATAAATCTCATATAAGAGATGGATTTCTTTATAAAAATGGAATCAATATTAATACAGAACGTATAAAGGAAGACACTAAAAGACATATTAAAGAATTATTTAAAAATAGAGTAACTGATGTACCAATTGGTGGTCCATCCTTACCTTATAAAACAATAGATCTAATTTTTAATAATAAAAATATTTATTTAAATTTGCAAGAATCTAGTCCTTTAAACATTTGGTATGATTATTGGAAATTTGATTTGTGGTTTCCTTTTTCATCAGTTGAATATAATATTAAACCATGCTTTACTTTAAAAAGTTTTAGTCATAAAATGGAAAATATGGAGTTAGACAGAATTGCAAAAGAATTACGGACAAATATTGAAAAAAATATTAATATATATAGAGCATCTCGAAATTTGTCTACTAGATGGAATAGAGATGAAACTTTAGAATTATTTCTACAAATCGGATTAGAATTATTACATCAATTAAATACTTCAAGAAATGAAGATGCACTTTTAGCAAAGGTTAAAATTGAGGATTGGAAAAAAGCTTTATATCATAAAGTTCCACAAAGTCACAGATTACTTGGATTTCCTTATCACTTTAATACATATAAATCGAAATTTATTTCTGATAAACTTATAAGTACACTGGCTATCCTAGAATCTAGGGATAGGTCTCTATGCCTTTCCCTTGCTGTTTGTCTCTACAGCCTTCCGGGGGACTTCATATCTGCGTACATTTACATAATCACCTGCGTCAAAATTACGCAGCGGGAGTTGAAGAAAATGGAAATCGCCCGCGAGAAGGTTCTCCCAAGCATATACATGCTTATATACGAACATACAGACATGAACACATATACACACACTTGCATATGCATATCATCATGTAACCATTTTTGGCCAGGAACTGTGTTACACCGCCATCGTTTGAGCTAATAGAGTGAATTCCTCTACATCCAAATGTGCGTATGGGTGATACCCCCATGAACGTTTACACCATGCTCTTTTTTTTTTTTTTTTTTCAAAATTTTCTATTTTTTTTTTTATTTTCCCTATCCTTTTCTTACTCTCCCGTTGTCCCAACTTGTACTTTTTCTCAGGCGCAAAGAAAAGCCGAAATTAAGAATTCAAAGAAGAAAAAGGACAAAGAAACATACGAAAATGGAAACTTCCCAACTTTACAAGATATACAAAACAAGGATGTTCTAACCCCTAATGAACTTCAGGATACACTGAATGATGGCGCTTATGATATAGATAATATAAATGATCCTACGAGCAAAATGGGAGGAAATAACTCGGAAAAAAGCAAAGAAAAGAACAATGAAAGGAACAGGGGTAAAGATAATGATGCACATAAAAGATATTCCGACGAAAACGATATACACAAACCTGACGTACAAAATATGCAGGATGAAAAGTCGAAAAAGAAAAAATTAAGAAAATCTGTAGATGCAGTCAATTTACTTTTAGCAATAAAAAATAAAAACAAAGAAAACGATGAAAAAGGTATTCACTTTGATCACAGCAGACGGGACAGCGTTTCCAACAGATCCGGTAGTTTAAACAGAAATGTTTGTACAAAAAATATAGATGGAGTGAATGAAGATATAAACAAGAAGAACGAGGAGTTAGAAAGACTACAAGCAGGTGGTGATACTGACAAGAACTTTGAACCTAGTTTGACCACAGGATGGATGTTAAAAAACTCAAAAAAGAAAAATGGTGGAGATGTTTCCAGTGATGTTAAAGGTAAAGATGACGAAGCGGGTAAAAATGATGCTACGGTTGACACGAAAAAGAAGAAAGGGAGTAAAGAACACAAAAAGGAAAGAAAAAAGGATGGGAAAAAAAAAGGAAAAAAAGAAGGAAAAAAAGAAGGAAAACTTGAATTCAACAAGTTAATCAATTCAAATAACTATTTCGAACGAGAAAAAAAAAAACTAAAAGAAGATATAGACAAACTAGAAAAAGAAAAAGAAGAATTTAGAAGGCAAAAAATTATGAGAGAGGAAAAAGAAAAACAGATGTTGTTGGAAGAAAAACAAAAATTAGAAAAAGAAAAAGAACTTTTTGAGAACGAAAAGTTAGAAAGGAAAATGTCATATATGCTAAAAATGAGCCAGTGGGAAAAGAAAGAGAAAGATATGAAGAAGAATGAGGAGAGCTTGAAAAAAGTTGTTCAAGAAGCGCAGCTGTTGGAAAAAAAAAAGAAGGGAAGAGAGAAGAACAAGGGGAGGAAAAAATATGGGAAAAGGGAAAAAGCAAAAGAAAGAGAAGAGGAAATGGAAAAGGAGTGGGAAGCGGAAATAGGAGCGGAAAGGGAAGCAAAAATAGAAGCACAAAAAGAAGCAGATATAGAAGCACAAAAAGAAGCAGAAATAGAAGCACAAAAAGAAGCAGAAATAGAAGCAGAATTAGAAGCAGAAATAGAAGCAGAAAAAGAAGCAGAAAGAGAAGCAGAAAGAGCGACGAAAGGATCATCACCTATGGCTGAAGAGGAAAGTGAAAGGGAAAATTACACAAACACAAATGAATTTAGAAGTTTATGCAGTTTTGATGAGAAACTCGATCTGAATCAAATATATACAAGAACATCAAGTATTACATAATTTTTTTTTTTTTTAAGCCCAAATTGTAATTATTCATTAACCATGTATGTTTTTTTTTTTTTTTTTTTTTTACTTTTTATGATTTATTTTCTTACTTCCAGATTATGATGAAGAAAACGAGCCAAAAAAAAAGACAATTAAAATCCACACATACAGAATGGAAAATAATGGTACTCGAAGAATGCACAAATTATGCACACATGTAAATATATACGTAAATATATATGACTTTTCAGAGTATAAACTTGACACTCGACTATCAGCAAATAAATATGATAAAAAAAAAAAAAATTATTCTCCTTACATCACATCTGTACTTCACTTATTTAGAACAAAAATGTGCTCACCTGTTTGTAAATTTAATGGCACAAATTAGATTCGTCGTTATTTTTGTATATATATATATATATATATATATATATATATATATATATATATATATATATGTACTTATGCATGTGCATATATAGAGATGCAAACGTTCTAACAATATTAACATGTACACAATCAATTATTTATAAATTTTGTTTTCCTTTTAGGATCCACATCCACCTATTCTAAAGAAATGTGTACAGACAAAAATGAAGACAATGATGAAACGAACATCGCTAGGTATTTGTACAGTAAAACATATAAGAGAGAAACTGGAAAAAAAAATTATAATTATGACGAGCCCCATTATGGTAAGGATATGAACAACATATCATATAAGGAAATAAAAAAAAGTGACTTGTTTAAAGGTTTTGTTGAACCATCTGCCAAAACCAAGAAAAAAATTTTAATAGTGAAGAAGGAGCAATGATTCGGACGGGGGTGGGGATACAAACGCATATATATATATATATTTATATATATATGTATGTATGAATACATATATAATATAATTAAATTATGTTATGCAATATTATAAACAATAATATAGCATTATTGTGATATTTTGAATGTTTTTTTTTTTTTTTTTTTTTTTTTTTGTACTTTAATTTCTTATTTTAAATATTAGTACAATCGCTAAATGTATATATATACATATACGTATATATGTATGTACGCATTATTATCAGCCGATACAGTTACGTGGTTATACGCACGACTGAATATCGTTTTGAACATTTAGTTATGCATTTCCTTTTTGTATTCTCATAATTTTGTTTTTGTTGGATTCACATGTGCTTCCATTTATTTATACATATATATATATATATATATATATATTTGTATAAGGATCTACATTTTATCCTTTTATTTTTATTCTATAAAAGTCCTTTATACAATGTTACCTTAATTTGTAAATATTTTGAATACGCACCATTTATGTATATGCTTAATTTGGTTAGATATATCATTACCGTTGCTAACATTTATTAGAAAGGACTTGTAACGCATGCATTTGTGTTGTATTTTCTCTTTTCTCTTGATTTTTTTTTTTTTTTGTATTTTTTTAATTTTTTTTTTTAAGGGTACATAATTCACACTCGTTGAACATTTTTGCATATTTATAACGTTATATATATCTATGTATAAATATAAAAATTAAATCCACCATTTATGTGGTTTATTTTCTTTGAAGACAAAAGTTTTTTTGTTTTTCTTTTTTTTTTCATTTCACATTAGGGTGTGCGTTGCTTTTTAATTTCAATGTTTCTTCATTTTTTCTTCATTTTTTCTTCATTTTTTCTTCATTTTTTCTTTACTTTTTCTTTACTTTTTCTTTACTTTTTCATCATTTATTCATCACTTCTTGTTTATTAAAAATATGTCCTCGTATTTTTTCAATTTTTTTGTTTTCTTTTTTTTTTGCACACTTTGCATTTTTTACCTTTTACCATTTGCATTTTGCCTTCCTTATTTTACCCATTACAGTTTATTCCTTCGTTTTCAACTCTCACATATTACTCTTTTTTGTAAACGAATTGAGCTTCACATTTTTCGCTCGGTTCTTATTTTAAAAATAGTAAATTTTGTTGACTTATTTACCTGCACGAATATATTTTTACTAACTCATTTGTATATGTGCTTATGTATGTGTATATGTTTGTATAAATGGTATGAGCGCACTAGTTATTACCATTAGTATAACACACCTTTGTTGAACTAAGTATTCTGGTATAAGTGCACTTAAAGAAGAAAAAAAAAATTGAGTTATCATTTCTATTCTCGGAAAAAAATTATTCTTTTTTAATTTCCACTCGAAATGTTATAATTTTCACGTTATTTAAAATTTTAAATTCTCTTTTGTAATATTGCCAAAAAAAAAAAATTGTACTATAATACATGTACAATACATTACTTAATAATAAGAAATAATTTCAGTTACATCATATATATATATATATATTTTAACAACAATCGGGTTAATAGCTGCAATATTTGAATAAATATATTTCAAATTCTCTCTCAACCCATGGTTATGTTGTCAAGATGAAAATATGAGGAAAATTAAAATACGTTCTTGCATGTCGGCTGATATCGTTGTTTAACTGCTTAAAAATTCTTTCAAGATTTTTCAAAAACGAGCAGAGCATATATTACGACCGCAAACGCATGTATATTATAAACATACATACATAACTGTATCCATACATACCATATATACATGTACATATAATATATAAATATATATAAATAGCATATGTGCATAAATGTATGCATTACTAAGTCTATGTGAAAAAATACGTGAGCATGCGCTGAAACCTGTAAAGCTCTTACCACAGCCCCGTACGAACTATTTAAAATATGTAAAGTTTGCTTTGTGAAATATAACCTTAATTTTCCCTTGAAGGATCTAAAGTAAGCTTTAAAAAAATATAGCCAATGAAGAACAATTCATGCGGGGAGGGGGGGGGTTGGAAGGTTATAATGAAAAAAAAATGAGAGAGAAAAACATTAATAGTAAAACAAAAAGGTATTTATATTAGAAAAGCATAAATCAAAAAAAAAAAAAAAAAAAATATACGTATAAATATAAACATAAACATAAGTATCATAACACAATTATAGCAGCATTCCTATTATGAATAAAACTCTGTTCTAATATAACGCCGTCAGCTACGAAATACAAATGGAATTCGACAAATGCAATGTTATGTGTTGAGAAAAAAAAAAAAAAAAAAAAATATAGGAAAAGTTCACAAAACAGAAGTGCAAAGATTTCGCAAAACGAAATCTCAGAACAAAATTTGCAGAGTAGAATATTTTAAAAGGAAATCTTATACGAATTATTAACATTTTTGCAAAACAGTTTTCAAAAAGAATATCATGAGTAATAAAAAAAAAAAAAAAAAAAAATACTTATTTAGTTATATTTAGTCATTTCATTTTATCTTACTACATAGGATGAATACTGTGTCATATAAGAAAATAAAATTAACGGATGATGTGGTAAAAAAATTTGAGGTTTTAAGAGCCTTCAAGTACAAACAATCAATAACAAAAAACATATCATGGAGCTACAACGGGGAATTATTGTTAACATCCAATGCAAATGATTCAATAACAGTATATAGTTTAGTAAAAGGGAATAGTATAAAAACATTGCATAGCAAAAATTGTGGTGTTGATGTTGTAAGATTTTTAAGCAATACAAATGATGTTATAGTTTGCTCAACAAAGTCGAATAATTTAGAACATAAACAGTTTTTAAGATTTTGGGATGTCAAAGAAAATAAATATTTAAAATCGTTACCACAAAATGGTAATATATGTGAATTAAATGGAATTAATGTAAATCAAAATAAAAAATTAATGTTAGTTAATTCTGATGATGGTCATGTAAAATTATATTATTTTAATTGTGATACTCCATTAATTTTATATAAATCTGATTTTATGAGACCTGTTTCTTCTTTTGATAATGAAGGAGTTATATTTGCTGCATCATATGGAAAAAAAGAAATTCATTTTTATGATATATTAATGTATGACCGTGGTGAATATAATATTTTTAATTTAAAAAATAATATGAACAATGATGAGTTTATTACAAACCTTTTTTTTACTCCTAATAATAAATTCATTATTGTATCAACTAATGAAAATAATCATTTTAAAATTGATTCAATTACTGGTAATTTTATTTGTTCATATAAATATCCTGATAGTATATGTTCTGAACAAAGCAATTCAGATGATTTAATAAATAGCTATATGCACATGATAAAAAATAAAATAAAAAAAAAAGAAAGAAAAAATAAAGAAATGAAAAATACATTAACTTCATTTTTAACCCATAACAATACCTACGATCATTTACTAAATGGATCAAATAATGAGGATTTAAATTTAAATTCCACTTATGAACCTTCGAATTCATGTAATATCTTTATACCAACCATTTCGCCAGATGGGCAATATGTCATGTGCGGTAAGAGCTTATGCCAGCAAAAGCGTTTTATTATACGCATGTGTGTGTATATATGTGTGTGTATATATGTGTGTGTATATATGTGTGTATATATATGTGTGTATATATATGTGTGTATATATATGTGTGTGTATATATGTGTGTATATATATGTGTGTATATATATGTGTGTGTATATATGTGTGTATATATATGTGTGTATATATATGTGTGGATATGTACCTGCGTATTAGTTTGTTCCTACACAAAGGTTTAACTTTACGGTGTACCCATTTTAATGTAACTGCAAAATCATAAGCAGTCAACAAAATATTTGCTAATGTTGCATATGAGCGTAAAATAATTATTTATTTTAAGTTAAAAAAAGGAAAAATTAGCAAGCCTTTAATTATGATTATTTTTTGTAGCCTCTCTTATTACTCTTATGAAGTGTATAAATTATAACGTTCAATTTTTCGTATTTGTTTTTCATCTTCTTTTTTTTTTTGTTTTGCATAATTGTTCTTTTTATCATTTTTTGGGGCATATCAAACAGTCTCAATTTAATTTTATGAACGTTTTTTTTTTTTTTTTTAATTTATAAAAATAAAATTTTTAACATGATTTTATTTTATATATATATACCCTTTTTTTCCTTGTATTTTCAGGTTGGAAAGATTCAGGTATTCACGTTTGGAATGAAGAAGGAAATTATGTAACATCTTTATATGGCCATGAAGGTAGATCATAAATACACATTGTACGTTCTTTTAATAATTTTGTTCATACGAGAAGTTTGAAGAAATGTGCATTAAAATATGAACTAAGTAAAAAGAGATATATAGTTTCATCCCTACTATGAAATGCATCGTTATCAAAGGAATAATAGTACACATAATGAACATGATAACTTCTTATTTCAGGGCCCCCCAATAATGTGAGTTTCAATCCCAAGTGTTCCATACTGGCGTCAAGTAAGGAAAGCACAGATATAGGAAAATGTGCATTTTGAGTAGAGTTCAATAAGTATTTATAATGCAAAATTTTAATGAGTATTATTTATTTCACATTTCTGACGCAGTTATTTATTTTTCCAAATGTTAATACGAATTTTAATGTTTTATTTTTAATGTTTTTTTTTAATGTTTTTTTTTTAATTTTTTTTTTTTTTTATAGGCTGCTTAAATGTAGCTCTGTGGCAGCCATCAATATAACTGTCCTTTGCATTGGCCTTTAAACATCTCTTCTTTTTTTTTAAGTAATTCTTTTTTATCACAAGGGAGTGATGAAGTCACAAACAAACTGTGTACATTTAATTTTTGCAAAACGGTGTATGAATAACATAATTATGTTATTTGTGAGGGGTAAAAAAGAAAAACGCGCTTTTCCTAAATGCGTCCATTATTTGTATATATAACGTGTATGTTACGTATGCATCATGTGTATATGCATAAATATACATTCGTGAAACTCCTTTTCTAATTTGTTCGAAGGTGGGCAGCCATTCTGAGCTAATGATAAACCCCGGGTATTTTGTACCTCCGTATTCTCTCCCCCCTCCAAACCACTTTAACTATGGCATGAATAGGTGCGCTTTTTTTTAGAACAAATTAATATTTAAAAGTTATCTATAAAAAAAAAAAATGTCAAAGTGCATTTTTAAATATATTTCAAATTTGAATGAATAAAAACAAAGACAAAAAGGACGAAAAAGATGAAAAAGACAAAACAGGAAAAAATGATTAAGGACAAAACACACAAAAAAAATTTTTTACGCCTTGCCTGTAGTTTTGACCATTCTGTATATTTCCCATTTATGTCTAATTTTAATTGAGATGTTATTTAATAAGGTAACTCATTAAGTTTGTGATTTAATTTTTCCTTCCTTTTTTCAATTCTTCTCCAATACAGTGATGCCATTGATATAGTGTTCCATTTTTATTAATTTATTTATCTTTTCGCGTATCTATTTATTCATTGATCTATTATTTATTTACCTGTTTATCTGTTTACCTGTGTATTTATTTTTATTTTATTTTTTTTTTTTTTTATGTTTGCTAATATCTGATCAACTGCACTTTTTCTAACTTTTTTACGTTTTAAGTTCGATTTTCACCTTTATCGTCTTCACTGTTGCTTTTGTTCATTGTACACAAAGATGCCCCCTCCTTTTGCGTAGTTTCAAAGGAGTACTCATTGAGTAACCAGTGGATAAACGCCTCTGCCTTTTTGTTGCACAGTTGATCTTTCATTATGCTTTCCAATTTAACGGTTATATGTTCATTATTCATATCTTTATCAAAGTTAAACATGGACTTATCGATTTTATTAAAAAGCAGTATATCATCATTAGAATGGTTCACACATTCTTGCACTTTTTTCAAAAACGTTTCTTTATTATTATTCAATAAAATATAAGCTTCTTCGTTTTCAACTATGTCTTTAGTATATTCATCTTGTAAATAAAATATATTCTTAATATATAAAAACAAGAGAGACATATAATGAGAACTTGGTTCCCAATTATTTAGTTGTGTACCCAAATTTAATTTCCCTGTTTGTGGATTTATTAAAGGATGAAAAACAGGAGTTAAGAAATATACCTCTGGAATAGTATGTGGATAATTTTCACCTAATCTTATTTGTATTTTAAATTTTCCTTTTTTATATATTGTCGAATATAAAATAATAAACACATCCCAGATGAATAAATCATCATGTTGTGGTAAACAGTAAAAACTTTTTGGAATTTCATTCATGAGAAATGAATATTCTGTCAATATAGAATATTTGTGTACATTATTATGTATCTCACTTAAGTAACCATCTATAACTTCTTGTTCTAGGGTTGACTGAGCTAAAAGTTCAGGATTCAAAGGTAATATTGTTCGTCCCAACCGCTGTGGAATTAGAGTATATTCTTTATTCTTAAATCGTATATTGTCTAAATTTTCCATGTTGTCCATACTTCCCATGTTGTCCATACTTCCCATGTTGTCCATACTTCCCATGTTGTCCATACTTCCCATGTTGTCCATACTTTCCATGTTGTTCACTCTTTCCGTATTGTTCACTCTTTCCGTATTGTTAGCACTGATACCACTGTCAATTCTATCAACGCTGTTCATATTAGCAATACTGTTTGTGTTAGCAGCACTGTTCTCATTAGCAACACTGTTCACTTTTTCAATGTCTGTCATATACTCACTGTTCCTCATTTCACCAATTCTTCTTCTACCCTTTTTCAGTTCATTCACCTCCTCATTTTCATCATATGCATATTTCGGAAAATATGCAAAGGTTTTTCCAACTAGTAATTTACTCACCCCTTCTTCTTCTGGGATTCGAACATTATCATACCACATCTTTGTATCGTATTTTTTTTTATTTCCTAATTACAATATAGGCATCACAAATCATAAAATGTATAGCGCATTGCTTGAATTTAACTGCCTTTAGTATATTATGCAGCTTTTTCCTTTTCCCTCGTAAAAAAATATGCATAAAAAATACTTGTTATGTTATACCTTTTACGAAATGCTGAATGTGAGAAAAAAAAAAAAAAATAAAATAAAATAAGCTACTTTTTTCTTGTAATTTTTTTGCCTATTACAATTATATATATTGGGGTATTGTTTTTTGCATCATTTTTGAAGCGAATAAATGGGAGTTCGTTAAAACAAGAAAACGGATAGCATGTGTGTACAAACATACATTTGTAATATATATGTGTGTGCATATCTGTATATGAGTATTTATAGTGCGCGCTCATTTTGGTATGTACGTAAGAGCATTGTATGTGCGCGTTGATGTGAACATACATATGACTGTTAGTGAAATAACATATACACATATCCAGAGAAGAAAATATATCAAAACAACACATTACACAATTGGACAAAATAATATATCACAGTATAACATAATTTTTTTTTTTTTTTACCTTTTTAAATTCCTACATTGCACATAAAATTCTTCTTACAAGTACATGTAAATCTTCTCTTCATCGTTCAACCAATTTTCTCTTATTTTTTTTCTTTTTCTTTTCGCTTCGTAAAAGGGACAAAAAGTTAGTTCTTCACACACCGGCAAACAACAAAAAGGTAAAGTGGTAAAAATGAAAGGCGTAAAAATGGCAGATCAAAAAGTGTAAAAATAAAAATGATAAAGCAAAGGTGGAAAAACTGAATAATCAAAACGAATAACCAAACGCATGACCAAGCGAAATAACGAAACACATGATTAAACGCATGACCAAGAGAATAGCCAACGTGAATAAATTTCTACACCTAAAATAACTACATTAAAAATAATAACCCTCCTTTTTAGCATTTATAATTTTCTGCAAAAATCATCTACCGTATTTTACCATTCGAACAACGAAAAAAAAAATATTTTTTTTTTATTTTAAAATATTCATCTAATTTATTATATCATTTAATACTATAATAAAAAATAATATTTTTAAAAGCTAACTTTGTGATTTGTTCAAAACATGATTATGATTTCTAATTTTGAAAAGATAAATATAAGGAATTGAGGAAAATAACACCAATTTTTTTTTTATTAATCTTTCTGCTTCCTCACATAACCAATAAAAAAATGCGTTTAAACGTAAGTTCCAAAAAAAAAAAAATATATATATATATATAAATGAAATAAAAATGAAATAAAAATGAAATAAAAATAAATAAAATAAAATAAAATAAAATAAAACAAAATTACTGATTTTAAAAGTTGTTCAGACAATAGACTAAATGCACACTTTTGGAACAGAGTGTTATTTCCTACCTTCAAACAACTTTATAAATAATTTCTATTTTGTTAAGATTTTTTTTCGAACCAAATTATTACATATTACATCACATTTTGAAGTATTTTAATTGTTAACAAAAGCGAATATATTACAGCAAAAAAAAAAAAAAAAAAAAAGGAGAGAAAAAGAAAAAGAAAAAAAGAAAAAGAAAAAAAAAAAAAGAAAAACCAGAAAAGGAAAAACCAAAAAAGGAAAAACTAAGGAAAAAACCAAAAGAACAAATTTATCAATTCCCATTTTTGCGATAAACTTACGTTTGCTGCGTGTCTAAATGTGAACAAAAGAATAACTCATCGGAAGTGCAAAAAATAAGACAAGGTAAAATGGAATACCATTGAATAATTTTGTTTCGGAAGTGCACTTACCAAATAAACTTACTGCCTTTTCCTATTAAAGGATGTAGTTTTTCTCTAGAGCTTTTAAAAAAAATTAAAAGAAATTTCATAGCATCTGATATATATATATATTAACCATTTTGCGGTGGGTGTTAAGTTTTTAGTGTTCTTTCCTTTTCTTTAACACATGCACACCCAAACACCCACATACTAGTATGTACGCTTTTATTATTAGCTATACATTATTAATCCTGTTATAAAATCTTTTTATTTGTATACACCCTTCTTAATTAAAAGCGTTCTTTCAATTATGTCGTTAATGTTTTTCTCTTTTCATATTGTTATGCATAAAATAACTCATAAAGTTTACATGAAGCATAATAATCACGATAATGTAATAAAGGAATAAAAAAAAAAAAATCATGTTAAATATTGTACAAAAAGTATAATTCTACTTACATATAAAACTGTCTTAAATGAGAGTTATAATAATACGTATAAATATATCTTATAAAAACCATTCATTCATATATACAATCAGATACGTATATATATACATATATTTTTCTCTCCTGTGTACACATTCTTTGCATACTTCTTACATAACTACTACTACTACTATCACTACTACATTTATCATATATTCTCTCAAATTTTTTCTATTGCATATAAAACTTATTGCATTAAGTTGTTTGTTTCTTCTATTCATTTTTATTTTCTTAAACCTATTCTTTTTGCAATCATATTGTAAAAAAAATTCTTAAAACATTTTTATCTTTTCTTGTGCAATTCATTACATACAATTGAACATGTTATACTACTATATAAGTGTGTATGTATATATTAATTGTCCTTTATGCAAATAAAAAAAAAAGGGCGAAAAAAAAAAAAAAAAACCGGAAAAATATTTGCATGCAATATATTGTATAATATATATATCAATCTACCCATATCTTTATATATATATGCATATACATACATATATATATATATCAATATATATATATATAAATATATATATAATATTAGGTATATTTCATATATATACTACTACTACTACTACTACTACTACTGCGTGCGTGTATATGTGTGTATTTGCGTATTAGCAAAATAATATATATGTTAAAAAAACTATATATTTTTTTTCTTTTTAATTAATCAAAAAATATATAAAATATAATTAACAGCATAGCACATTCATTTGTTCATATCATGATACACAACATTTCTTGGGAGAAAAAACTTACATAAAGCTGTAAAATGATATTCATACATATATATATATATATAATATATAATATATAATGCTGTCTTCCTTTTTTTTGCTTTTTCTTAAACAAAGTAATTAACTGCAAGCGAGTGAGCAGACTCAACCGTTATGAGTTATACAATTAGTTGTCGTTAATATTTTCAAACTCCTTCTTTGCATCCTTATTTTTCTTCGTATTCTCCTTATTCATTCTTTCTTTTCATCTCATTTTATTAACTTTTTATTATATATTTTTTTTTTTGTTTGCTATTTTGCTGTTTTGTTGTTTTGAATTTTTTTTTTTTTTTTTTTTGTACTATTTTGTGAATATATAGTTTTGTAAATAACATTATTATATATATATGTATATATGATGTATAAAAAAGGTGACTTATTTTTTTTTTTTTTTTTTTTTTTTTTTTTTTGCTTTGCATAAAACTCAAGCACCATGTATACGTATATGATCAACTGCGCAAATTCCTTCTCGTATTAAGAAATCTTTAACGTTACTTCTTTTATCACCCTGAAGTTGAATAATTGAACCATGTTCAATATCTTCTATTATTGTTCCATTACAATTAAATTCCTAAACAAAACAAAAAAAAAAAAAAAAGAGTGAATACATATACTGTTAGAAAATGTTCATAATTTTTAGTTACGTATACAGGAGCAGACGCTTTTGCACACAGTACGTAAATTGCAAGCATCCCAAAATATATAATATGTATATTACAATGTATGTATATATATATATAATATATATATATATATATATATATATTTATATATTTATGCAATTTTGCACACGTATTTTATTACTACATATATACACGTAACACACAATGATGTAGGCTCAAATACGAAGTAAAATAAATGAACGAAAATGTGTACACATATATGTACATATTCGCATAACAATATTATAAATACATATGTATAAACGTGAAATGCAAAAATTTCGCATATTATTAAATTATTATTACCTTTTTTAAGGCTCTGACCATCTTTTTCAAGTCATACGTTTTTCCTAATCCTTGTACTGTAGTAACACTTTTTCGACCATTTCTTTGTTGATTTCTAATATCTGTAATAAAAAAAAAATAAATCGTTACAACATGTAAATAGTTTCACATATAATATATGTAAAATGGTAGCATATACCACACGATGTGAAAAGGCTTTAAATGATGCAAACTAAGCACTAATCAATTTGTACTCATTTTTCTTTTTTCTATAACACATATTATAATTGTACTTAACAAATTATAAAGTAAAATTCATATAAATCACATTCCAAATAAAAAAAAAAAAATTCTCATAATCATACTTAAAAATGCGCAATTAAAGCAGTAACGCCAAATTTCGCGTGCTTCAAAACTTCCACAATGCAATGTACGTATATATATATATTATATATATATATATATATATATATATTACATTTATGTACATTATATATATACATAAATATATAACAATAAATATTTATACATATATATATGTATGTATAATAATATATGTATATATTTGATAAGTACGTATATACAGTTACTATAACTACTGAAGCAATAATATACTAAACTACATATATATTATATTACATAGAAAAGCTAAGAAACATATATGGAGCACTTACGTATTAAATTCGTCGTGTTGGATTTACCATTCCCCTTATCGACAATATTTTCATTTGTAAAGGGGTCATTAATACCAAGATTCTGTATAGCGAGGTTCATCAAGCTTTAATTAAGACGATTAAAAAATATAATTTTTTTTTTTTTTTTAAATAAGAATTTTTCAAGAAGAAAAAATACAAAAAGTTCAGCAGATCTGATAAATATTTTATATTTTGTTATAATCTTTTTTTTTATAATTTTTTTGAAAAAAAAAAAAAAAAAAACAGTATAAGAATGTACGTTATTATGTTATAAATCTATATATATATATATGTATATATACAATAAATGTTATATTAATATTATTCAGTTTTATTATTATATATATAATTAGATATATATATATATATTTATTATATCTGAAAGAAGAAAAGTTTTGAAAATGATAAAATTATACGAGTAATAAAATTTTAACGAATGCGATAATTATTCATTTAAAAATTCTTTTATTTTTTAAAATAAAATTATATAATTTATTTTTTGAATAAAATATTTTTATTCATCTATAAATTTTTTCAATTTAGCTTTTTTGTTTTTAAAATTAAAAATTTTTTTTTTTTAAATTAAATGAATAATTCATTAATTCTTTTTTTTTTTTAATTCTGTATATATATTGTTAATCGAATTTTTTTTTTTTTTTTTTATAACTTTATATACATATATATGTACATATGAATGAATTAAAATTTTTTTTTGCATGCTCGATGGTCGACAAAAAAAAAAAAAAAAAAAAATTGCGAACTGCAATTGCAAATTGCAAAATTGCTGCTTAAATTTTCTTTTTATAGCATGTCATATAAAAAAAAAAAAAAAAATTGGAGTTAATGCGTATGTAATTTTATATATAAATTAGTAAAATATATATAACAATAAATTAATATTATAAATACTATAACAATATATATGTAATATACATGTAAACTTATATATATAATATACATATAATATTATAGTAACATTTTACGAATATATTATATATATATATTATATACATATATATATATATATATATATATATATATGTTATGACAAAATATATATATTTTTTATATGTAAACATATATTTGTACTTACTATATATTTTTATGCGTATTGCTCTATTTTTATACATGAGTATAAATACCATTTAAATTGTTTTAATTGAACAAAATATTATTTTTAAAAATTATCATTTTATTAATTTCTTGTTTAATTTTAAGTATTTGTAAATGAGAAATTTTTTAATGCATTAATTAGAAGTGCTATTTTTTTTTTTTTTAATATACTTTTATGTACATATATAATATATTATGAACATGTACTTTCTGTATTTATTTTTTTATATACATTTTAGTGTATATACATATATATAACATATAATATATTTTTAAATAAATACCTCATCAATTATGCACACAAAAAAATATAACGAAAAATACTTGTACATATATATATATATATATGTTTATTTGTTATTCAATTTTGAGTTATAATTGGAAGTTTAAAAATTTACCTTTTTGCGCAGAACACTTAAAAGAAAAAAATACATTCAAATTTGTAGTTTTAGTTTTTCTTTTTTTTTTTACAGAATTATAGTAGCATGTGCAGTTTAAGTAAAAATACATACAAAAATTAAAATTTTTATATTTTTTTATGCTCTTTGTATGTATATTTATATATATATATATATGTATATATAAACATTTCGTAAGGCACATAAAGCTCAACTGCAAGAAAAAATATGAGTAGGTCAAAAAATGGAAAAAAAAAAAAAAAAAATCATATATGTAATATGTATGTTTGTACATAAATAGCCAATTTAAAATTCTGCAATAATTTATTTAAATTTATTTAGCTAGAATAAATAAAAAAAATACTATGTTATGTAGTTATGTAGCTTGAAAATATACAATATGATATATGAAATAGCAAATTATGTATCACAAAGGGGTATGCGATAAATACACGCAAATTTGTTTAATATATATATATTTATTATGCTGTTCTTTATAACGGAACATGTATTTTTTTGTTTTTGTAAGAATTCTTTTCTGCACATATTGCTTGCAAAGATATACAACAAAACTGTTTTGCTTTTTATGTTCATATATATTATAGGCATAAGCCATTGGTAGTAAGGTATATTTTCTGTAATACTGTATAAACTAAACGAAAAAATTTTCTGTTCTTCATTTGTGTCTTTTAATGATTAATTGATAAAAAAAAAAATTTCAACAACCATAGAGTGAATTTTTTTTTTTTTTTTTTCCAATAAAAAAGCTTTAACAGTTCGGTTGCATTACAGTAAAAGACAGGAAAAAAATATTAAGCAATCAAATGATATATTATATGAAAATATAAACATACACAGTACTATATAGCCGTACGTGTTAATAAAAATATTATATATTTGTATGTTTTATAAAGCCTATTAATTCTGTAAATATTAAAGTTCATTTTAATTTTTAAAAGCAAAACGTTTTTTATATATCTCGTACAAGATATTATTATGTAGTATTTATTCTTTTTCCTTTTTTTGTTTTTTTTTCGTTCTTATATATGCTGTCTTAAAGGGTATGGATTTAAATTACAAAATGTAATATAAAAATAAGAGTATAAGTCTTTTTCATATATTTCATAATTTAAGAATATATCTTGTTCACTTGTTAAGTAATAACGAAAAAAAAAAGTCTAATATGTTTCAACTTATTGTTCAACTAGAAAGAATGTTTTGCAACATTAAAAATGTGCTATATGTATGTGTACGCATATATATATGTGTATGTTCCTCAAATTATATTATGCTATAATATAGCAAATCGTTCAAACAGCTAAAATCGCTGAACCATTTCAACACTTCCATAATTTTCTCCGTACCGTACTCTAGGTGTTCTTAAATCTAGTGTATAAAATGATACGGTGTTACAAAAAACTAAAAATGTTCCTTTGTTATAATAACCATAACATGCAAGTTGCTATTAGGCCCTATTTTAAAATGTACATAGGTATATTTATATACTGGATACATCAGTAGATCCCTGTACACGTAAAGTACAAATAACAAAAGTTAGTTCTTTCAACTTAAAACGAAAAATTACAACAAAAAAATACTTATAAAATTAAAAATATACACATGTAAATAGCATAACAATTATTAAAAAATCAAAAAAAAAAAAAAAATCTATTAAACACAACAAATTTAATTCAGTGTGTAAAAAAAATACAAAACATTTACTTAACAGTTCAAAAGTTAAAAAAAAAAGGAAAAAAAAAAGGAAAACAAAATATAACTACACATAACTAAATATAACTAAACATAACGAAGCATAACGAAGCATAACGAAGCATAACGAAGCATAACGAAGCATAACGAAGCATAACGAAACATAACAAAACAAAATAAAACATAACAAAACATAACAAAACAAATCAAAGATTACTACAAAATTATGCCTTTTTTTATTTATATAAATTTTTTTTTTTTTTTTAAACTCTTTATGCAAAGGAATGTAACGATAAACTAATGCAAGACTCCAAATATTTTTTTAATGAGCATACATACTGAAATCATGCGCATTACTATTGTATTTATTTATAAAATGTGAAAGTAATAAAATATAAAATTTATTCTCAAAACAATTATATATAAAAGCTAGAGAGTTTTGTTTGCAACGATTGAAAAAGAAATAAATTACGAGTTTTTTAATGCATGTTTTTTTTTTTTTTTTTCTTTTTTAATTTCCTGTCGCATTTTCAACCCCAATACATATTCATTATTTTTGTAGTGCTAAGAATTGTTCATTCTTTTTTTTAAAATGAGATTTTGGTTCTGTAAAAAGAAAAATAGTTCTGAATGCATTGATGACAAAAAAAAGAAAAACGTAAGTCTTCTTTTATTTGTATGCACACGTATATATATAAACATACGTATATATATATATATATATATATATATATATATATGAACATATGTACATATATATACATTTACAAGTATATATATATAAGTTCTTGTGATTTTCCAAATTTCACTATCATTTTTGTGTTTGCTTTTACCTTTATTCACCTAGGATGATGTATACAAAGCTATTTTAAAAAACAGAGAAGCAATTGATGCTTTAGAAAAGAAGCAGGTGCAAGTCGAAAAAAAAATTAAGGTAATCATGAAAATATATAAGGGAAAAAACGATAAAAAAGAAGAAAACAATAATAACAATTACAATAATAATAATAATAATAATAAAATAATGTGCTAATGCCTTGCATATCTTAGCATTAATATGTACATTTTTCTCGCGCATCCAAAAAAATATAAATATATAATATTTGATTGAAAGCTAATTAAAATTTTCCTACTTTTTTATTTGATCAATGAATGTACAATGAAGAAAATATTTTATGCATTTTGTTGTTTTCCTCGTTAATCCTTTTAGCAATTGGAAATTGAAGCAAAGCAGAAAGTAGAACAAAATCAAATGAACAATGCGAAAATATTACTGAAAAGAAAAAAATTATATGAACAAGAAATAGAAAACATCCTAAATAATAAATTAACTCTAGAAGACAATATGATAAACTTAGAAAATATGCATTTACATAAAATTGCTGTTAATGCGTTATCATATGCAGCCAATACCCACAAAAAATTTAACAATGAAATGTATGCAAAATATGTTACTAAGAAATATTTGTATTCTGTTATGCATTTTGTTATCCATGATACGTGATTATGCGCATACATATATGGATACATATATACATATATAAATACGTATATGGATATTTATATACATACATATATACATACGTATATGGATACTTATATACATACATATATACATACGTATATGGATACTTATATAGATACGTATATAGGTACATAAACAAATTATTACATGTGTATATGTGTGCACAGCGTGTACTTAAATAAATATGTGCATGTATAGAGAAACAAAACCAAGAAATTCAAAACAAAGCGGCATATATGTAGACAACAATTGAAACAATATATGAGAAAAACAAATAAAAAATTACGAGCATATTAATGAATGACATTATTTATATATATGATTTTATGAGAGTATTTAGTGATACATTTTTCCTCCACATATTATATTGAGACAAAATGGATCATATAAGATTTTATTTTTGGAAAATATATAAATTAACTGTGTTATTATTTGTTTTTAAATTTTTATTTATATATATTTTTTAATAATTACAGAAATACTCAAAAAGTAGAAAAAATTATAGACACTATACAAGAGAACAAAGATATTCAAGAAGAAATAAATCAAGTCCTAAGTTTCAACTTATTAAATAACGTGGATGATGTAATTATCTTTAAAAAAAATTATGAGCAACTTTTTCTTTTTATTTTTTTATATTTTGTTATATTTTTCTTTTATTTTGCTCGTATTTTGCTTATATTTTGTTTTATTTTGTTTCATTTTGTTTTATTTTATTTTTGAGTTAATGAAATGCCCATAAGGGAGGTAGCTAATTTACATGTTAACCACATTTTTTATTTCATTATCATTTCCAATATTATTTTCGATATTGTTGTAACTGTTACCATAGGATGAAATAGACAAAGAACTTAATTTACTAAAGGAACAAAGCTTGGAAGAAAAACTCAGTAACTTACTTTTAACTTACTGTGCAATAATATATATTGTTTATTCATGAAACATATTTTATTTAATTTTTTTTTTTTTTTTATTAGGTGCCAAAGTTAATAAAATACCAGAAATGCCAAAAGGTATGGATGAAAATTTGTTCACCTCTCTGGACTTCTCCTCACAACACTACTCCCCTCTTCATAACACCAACTCTCTACTGCACTTTTTTTTTTTTTTTTTTTTTTTTTTATTTATAATCGTATATTATTAACGTATTTTACAAATGTACACGTAATTTTTCATTTACAGACAAGGAAGTTTTGCAAGTGAAAAGCAGTGAAGAAGTAAGGGTATCAAAAAACAACGAAGAGGTAAAATAAATAATTTGTCAAAAGTGCTAATTTGTGAATTCAACAATTTGCAAATTAGCGAATTAGTGCGTTTTTGTCTGTACGAATTGGCGTATACAATTATATGCGCGCAAATCTATGTGCTCAAACCTGGGTGTGTAAACTTGGGTGTGTAAACTTGGGTGTGTAAACTTGGGTGTGTAAACCTGGGTGTGCAAACCTAGGTGTGTAAACCTGGGTGTACAAATCTGCGTATACATATCTTTGTATACAAATATTTCCGCACGTATATGTTCATTTGTATATACAGCTATGTTTACATATATATATGGTTATATATTTGTTTGTCATAAGTCCATTATGGAAAAGAGATACCTCCATTTTTATGTTTATTTTTAGTCTGATGACGAAGAATTAAAAGAGCTAATTGGAGAAATGACGTAACTTAAAATTTTTGCATTATTGAAGAATAATACATCGAACAATTTGATATTTTCTTTTTTTTTTTTTTTTTTTTTTTTGAAATATAAATAAACATAAATCTATATAATACAAAAAAAAAAAAAAAGTGTTATATAATAATTCGTATATTCACACACTTACTTCATGTGCATTTTCTTATAAGCCATATATATTAAAATAATTTTAATTAGTAGTTAGCCAACTCCTCCTTCCCTTTTTATTGTGCTACCACGTTATTCTTACATGAGCATTTCTCTCTGTAATTTTTCGTTTTGTTTTAACGTTTAATGTACAGTGTATAATGCGGAATTTATAATGTTTATTCTTTTTCTTTTTTATATATTTTCCCCTTTCTCGTTTTCTTTATCTTTTCTGTTCTTTTTTTTTTTTTTTTTTTTTATATATATGGGACAATAATTAAAATTTTTTTTTTTTTTTTTTGAAATTATTAGCCATATATTAAAACACATAATATTGTGCTTATTTTACCTGTTTGTATTTTGTTTGTTTTAAAAAATCATATGCATTGATTATACAAAAATGTTATTCGTACATCAAGAGGATGTTTTTCCGTCTACAGCGTACTCACATTTAAGTGTTTTCTTATTTATACTATTATTCTTCATACTAGCTCTCTGAGAAAGAATGCACATACGTAAAAAATAGAATAAAATAATATGATATAATAAAATATAATATAATATACCAAGTAAAGATAATTTTTTTATCATAAAACTTGTGTTTGCAAGTGTTGGAACGTTGAAGTGGACTAATCGAACATATTTGCGGTAAATTAAAAATAGCTCATTAGTTCACTTGGGTATTTATAAGTATGTGCTTATGTTTATTTACACATTTACACTCGAACAGCTGAGCAACCAAATCAGACACGACATCCGGTTACGAGTATTATTAATAAAAAAGTGGTTTACTAAAACTTTTATCCAGTGTGTAAAAAAAAATTAAAAATTTTGAATTATAAAAATGTAAAACAATAATGATCAATGTTTATGAAACGCTGGAATATCTCACTTAAATTTTTATGCTCTTCCGCACCTGTAAAGTATGGTTAATTTTTTTTTTTTTTTTCTTGTTACAGAAGTTGTAAAACAGTTGAACGGTTCAACTCGATTATAACAAGATGACGTAATCTTTATATCAAATTTGCATTATAAATAACCTCTTCCACTTGGCGAATTTCCTTTTGTACCTCTTTTTTAAAAACTCTGCATTCATACTTGATTTTAGACATAAGATCGATAATACAAAGCAGTATATTTTTTAATAACACTATTTCGTTTCTTTTAAAATAATAATGCAATTTCTGTGTATTTTTATTATCCTGATTTGTGAAAAATTCTTCATAATTTTTTACAATATTTTTTACTTCATGTATGTATATTCTTATTCCTTTTTCAATTTTTCTATTGACATCTTTACAGCTATCAATTATTTTTAGTTTATTAAATATGCAAAATAGTAATACAAGAATTTTTCTATTACCTTTAACTAGCTTTTCATACTCAAATAGTATGTTTTGTACATCATTATCGGCAAAATCATCTTTATTTTTGCTTGTTATCATTTTATAGTTTTCAAAATTTTCAGAGTCTAACAAATAAGAATCATAGTTGTTATAATTGTATAGTGAGAACATCGATGAAAAATCAATATTTTTTCTATCTGTATTTTTTTTTTTTTTTTTTTCTCTACTTTGACATTCGTCTTCTTCAATATTTTTTATAAAAATGTCAATAATTGTTGTTGAATCAATTGAATCCTTTTTTCTTAATTTTTTATTTATCTTTTCATTTTTATTCTTTACTTGTTCATATGATTTCTTATTTACTTTACTACACATTTCTTCATCTTCTTTTAAGGTATAATTATTATCATATCCTTTTTTATCGAAAAGATCAATATTGCTATTAAGACAAGTACTCTCGCAAAATTCGTTTGTACTTAACCCACTATCTATTTTTAATTTTTTCTTATATAAACTTGATGTCTCTGTTTCGCTGCTGTTTCCTGCTTCTCTCTTTTCATTTAAACTAAAAATTATAGGGGTTAATATTTTATTATTTTTATAAAGCATATGAATTTTTGTATTTCCCTTTACAATAGAAACGTTTTCATCGTGCAGAAGGGTAAGGTTTTCTGCATTTTTTAACAATTCCTCCTTATTTGCTGTTAATGGAATTTTACTTTTGTTTTCTTTAGATTTACTATTATCTTTTTGAAATCTATTTAATTTATTTTTATAAAATAGAAAAAAATTCTTTTTACTGGAGTTAGTCAAGTGTCCATTATTCCTTCCCGTCCCGTCGGAGCTCTTATCATTAGTGTTAATTGACTCTTTTGCCTTATTTGGAGTATTTGCCTCATTTGGCGTATTCGCCATATTTGATCTATTTTCCTTCTTTATACTATCTATGAATTTACTAATTTCTTTCCTAAAGCTTACATGTTCCTTCTCACACTGTTCTATTTCACGCTTTATGTTTATGGCATTCTCACTCCTTTTACTTTTCAAAAATGAGTGTTTATTCGTATTATCATCATAATAACAACATGTACTGCCAAATGACCGTGCTCTTGGCATTTTGACTTATAGCCAAAATAAATGTTTACACCTCTGGATTAATTTTGTTGACTTTTCAAAAAAAAAATAGACAAAATAAAAAAAAAAAGAACAGACAAAAAAGAGGATTGTTCTAATTATACCATTAATATTACACCTAATAATCCCAACACCTCCTACACATGATAGTATTTGCAAAAGTATATTTTTTTTTCTTTTTATGTTTGAAGTCAGTCATTCATTCGTTTTGCTCTGATAGGTTTTTTTATTGGTTCTTACCATAAGTTCTCGTAAATAGGCATACATTTACATGCATATATTTACATAAATATATGTACATATATATATATATATATATATATATATATATATATATATATATATATATATGTGCATAACATATGTACTTGCATGTGGGCATACCTGACTTATGTACTTTGGTATATTTATATTTGTGCAAACTTGAATATGCTTATTATTTTTTTTTTTTTTTGACGCTTCAATATTTAAAATACGCTTTATTAAATTTGTTAAATAAAGGCAGTTCGCTTAAAGCAGTATGCATATATACGAGTATACATATATTATGAGGAAAAAGCTCAATATATATACGTCTTTAATATATCATAATAGACTAAATTTAGGTATATAATAATTTATAAAGAAATTTTATTTATCCTACAATAATTATTAAAATGAGTCGAACATAATTCAAGATGTAAATTACATTATTTGATGTATTATTTTAAATAGAAAATCAAAAAAAAAAAAAAAAAAGGAAGATATATTTATATGATTGTGTATATTTTCTTTAATTTTAAACCATATATATAATGACTATTTAATTTTTAGAACCTTTTTTTTTGAAAAACTCTTTGGGCATTTATGTCATAGTAATTCATATATTCATAAAAATTTAAGATAAATTTCAAATAAATTTTGGGTATATCTTACATATATTTTAAATTTACCTTACATATATTTTAGATATACATTACATATATTTTAGATATACATTACATATGTTTTAGATATACCTTACATATATTTTAGATATACCTTACATATATTTTAGATATACCTTACATATATTTTAGATATACCTTACATATATTTTAGATATACCTTACATATATTTTAGATATATTTTTTGTATAATTATAAAAGATTAAAAAAAATTTGGTAAAAAAAGAAAAAATATTATAGAACAAATCTAAATTTGTGATACAAATAATCTAAGGAGTGAATGAAAAAGGCCAACAAAAATACGTTTTTCTTTTTATATATAAATTCAAGGAGTTATTCTTTTTATTTTATTCTACTTTATTTTGTTATATTTTTTTATTTTGTTATATTTTTTTATTTTTTTATTTTATTTGTTTGTTATTTTACTCATTATTTTATTTATCTGTCATTTTACTCATTATTTTATTTATCTGTCATTTTACTCATTATTTTAATTATCTGCTATTTTATTTGTTTGTTAGTTTACCTATTTGTTATTTTATTTATTTTCTTCAAATATGTTTGATTACATAACTGTTGATAGGAATAAAAATGTATGTAGAGTTTACTAACAAATTTCAGATCAACAATTCACCGCTTAAATTTGATAATTAACTAGAGAACTATATACAGAAATTGAATAACTCATAAATATATTAAATATTACCATGGATTAAAATTTATTTTTCAATTTTGTAATTTTTTTTTTTTTTGTTCTCTTCTCATTAAAAAGTTCGTTAATTAAAAATACTTGAACCTACAACATTCTAATTTATGCAACATCAATTTAAAAAAAAATGGAAACTTCTCAAATGCTCTCAGAAATGGCAAATAATAAAAACAAAAAAAAATTATTAGTTGTTTATGTTCCATATCTATCTATATAAATATATATTTTTTGTTTTTTTCCCCTGACAAAATTTAGCATTATTTCGCGGCTATAAGTTGAATCAGGTATGTATGTATATATATATATTTACATGTAGGATATAAGGAGACCATTAAATATGTCAATGTTGGAGAAAAATGCCCAACAATAACTTATAAAGCTATAAGAAAAAAAAAAAAAAAAAAAAAATATATATATATATATATATATATATATATATATTTACGTAACTGCAATATTTTTAGCGTTTATTTTTTAAAATTTTGCTAATAATTCAATTAAATTTTATACTTTTTAAAAAATATGGAAAAAATAAACCCTAACAAAAACTTGTTTTGTTTATACATCCCGTAAATTCATGCTTTTCGTGCACATGCAGGTTGAGCATATTCTCCAAGAAAAAAATAAAAAATGTCAAACGTAAACTGCCAAATGTTTATTATCATATATTTTTATTGTAATATGTTAACTGTCATATGTTAACTATCATGTGTTAACTGTCAAAAGTCAAATATGAGAAAATACAAAAATTAGAAATATGGACGTTATCAACTGTTCAAATCATTATTGACTATTACGATAAATAACAGTTACATAATTCGTCATCATAAATATACTTAATTATTTAAATGTCGTACGTACTATATTATCATATATAGTACAATTTAACATGTTTATCCATATCCATTAAACCTCATTTTGGTATATTCATATATATGTTAAAAACAAAATAAAAGGAACAACACAACTAAAAAAAAGATTATAGCGAAATAGATGAACCAAAAGAATAACTATAAAATAATGTACGGCAAAATGGACATAAATAATAAGCACATATCTATACACATCACACATATATAAGTACTTATATGGATAACCCAAAAGGTGTCAAATTAGTTAAATAAGAAGCTACACAAAATAATTATTCGCATGTAAGGTTAAACATGGGGAAAAAAAAAAAAAAAAAAAATTTTATACACCCATGATAAGGAAAAATATGAACATTCAGGAAATAAATTAAATAAATTATGGAAATATACTTTTTTTTTTATTATTCCCCTCATGCTTTACCTTACATGCAAATAATTATTTTGAACTTTTTCGCTTTTTTTTTTTTTTTTTATTTTATTTGGCTCCTGTCTAACTTCAGAAAAAGCTAGATTTTGGTGACCTTTATTTCGAGGCTTTAATTTATTATTAAAAAAATGAAAAATAAAATTTATATGTATGTATATATATAGCATAACCTGTTCAATACAGTAATTTAGTTGGACAAATACGTAACTTTTATTAAAGAAGAATTTTCTATTTTTATTGTTTATCTCTTATGAGTTTATTTTTGTTGTACACTTTTTCTTTTATTCGATCTTGCACTGTGTATTACCTATAATATCTGCCTTTTATTTTAGTAAAAAAATTTTTATAGCAGTTGATCTTGTAAAATATTCTTCTTCTTCACGTATAATTAAAAAAATGGGACGAAAGGAATATAACGAATTTATTATACCCAAGGACCAAATCAGTGCATTTCTAAATTCACCAAATATAATATATGACACTCCTGATTTTTTTGATAATTCTCTTATGCATGTGAAGCAAACAGGAAAGGATAGACTAAGATATCGCATTGAATACTTGAGGGTATAGTGCAAAATTTAAAATAAAGAGAATTAAAATAATGCCAATAAAAAAAATGCAAATGTAGCTTTTATTTTAGTTATCTAATGATACATTTTTTTTCCTTTTTTTTTTATATATAAATTTAATATTCCTGCTAATTAGGAATTATGATAAAAATATATTTCATTTTTATTCTTATTTTAATTTATTTTTTCATTTCTTTACTGAATTCTTTAGGATGGAACAGAAATATACTACAAGCGGAGGATAGGAGACTTTAAGAAGTATTTTTGTTGCTTCTAGCCTAATGGCCTGTTGTTTTATTTTATTTTATTTTATTTTTTTCAATTTTTGGTATTTTGGTGTATTACTGAACATTAGTATTACTGTTAAAATTCATGAACTGTCTAATTTTTTGTTTTTTATTTTTTTCCTGTTCTTTTTTCCATTTATTTTTTAAATTTTATTTTCTTTAAAGGTGCTTTAAAATTTTGATTTTTTAGTGTATATTTTTGTTTATATTTTTGCTTATATTTTTGCTTATATTTTTGGTTTTACATTTCCAGCATATTTTTTCTGTTTATTTTTCCAGCATATTTTTTCTGTTTAATATTTTAGATTTAATTTGCTTTTCCTGAAAAATATTTTTTACTGTGTTAAATGAAGTTTTATATATGTGGCAAGTTGCAAAAACCTACATGAACAACCACATGCACAAGTAAGTTTATATTGCATCTACTTTATTTATTTATTTTTTTTAAATACTTATATCTTTGCCTTTTTATGAATATAATAATATATAATTTTAAATATACCTCTATAACGTAAATATAAGTGTAATCCTGAGCATTATTATTGCATAAAATGAATGTTATGCTAAAAGCCCTTTCAAATATAACTCAGTACAGGTTATTTTTAATTCTGGTTTCGCAATACAACTATATGTTCAATCTTGTAGAGAAGCATTCAAATGCACAAGTTGCTTTTTGTGACATATATATATATATATATATATGTGTGTATATGTAAGGTCGATAAAAAATATAAATTATGGAGAGCATGTAACATTACTGTTAAGTATAGAATATAATAATAGGTGTTATAAAAACTACATATTGTAGTTAATTTGGCAATTCCTTTTCTCTTTTTCTTTTTAAGGTATAAAAACACCCTTCAACGAATGAAGGAACACTATTGAGTGCACTTTTTACACATCATCGTATTTGGTTCATCTAATTTATAAATGTGTATTTTTCTTTAATTTTAATAATAGTTACATATAAAAAAAAAAATTAAAATAAATGTTTTCTATAACTAATTTGAATTAAAAAAAAAAGAAAAAAAAATCCATTTAATGCGTATAACGATGCATTATATATCTTCATATAAAAAATAACATCATATGAATCAAAAATAAGATAACAATGTTGTGCATATGTTATAAAAAAAGTCGAATTTTAAACTTCTTGCGCAGTACATATATTTATATATATATATATATATAGATAGATATAGATTTGCAGATATTTACCTATTACAAACATACGTTAAAATATAGCAGTAAGAAAAAAAGGGACAATCCTACATTAACTGAGGTAATGAAGCATAAAAAGATTCCTGTTTTGATGCTACGCTTTATCTTCTGTTCATGTAAATAATCTAGTAAAACAATAATACTTATGAAAGAATAAATTTGATATACAAGTATAAAATATGGCACATATTTTCTTTCTACTAAAGATGTATATGGTTCTAAATCCACATTCAAATTTTTGACAGTAACCATTTTATTATATTATTAATTATAAATAATTTATGGTACACAGTTTTTTTTTTTTTTTTTTTTTTTTTTTCTGTTTTTCTTCTTTTTTTTCCTTCTGCTTCTTCTCTTGATGAGTTTCACAGGATACGTTGTTTTTTCTATGTCTTTTAAAAAAAGATGACCCTAACAGTTTTTTTTTTTTTATTTATTATTATAATGCTTATTATTATTATTATAATGCTTATTATTATTATTATAATGCTTATTATTATTATTATAATGCTTATTATTATTATTATAATGCTTATTATTATTATTATTATAATGCTTATTATTATTATTATAATGCTTATTATAATTATGTCTGTTTTATTATTATGTCTGTTTTATTATTGTGACTGTTTTATTATTATTATTACTATTATTGTAATTCTTAGTATAACCTCAATTAATATATAGGTCTAAAATATTTTAAATTCAGGATATACTATTACTTCAATCGACATAAGAAAAAGCGCATTATTGCTAAATTTTGGTTGCTAATTAAACTATTTTTTATCCTTTTGGCTTGATGTAAATTAAAAAATGCATACTAGTTATACTCTTTTTTTATAAACGTACATACATATATATATATATGTGTAGGTATGCATATATATGATTATCTTTCTATAAGGACTAATAAAATCTATGAAAAAATATTGGCATTCATAACCATTAATGTTTTTAGAGAAATATATTTATGAACAACTTTGCTACCAGAAATATAAACTATAATAAACGTTCCACTTTCATATATTTGAATTTTAATTTATATACACTACGATAATATATATTATGATTCTTTTTTAAAATAACTGCGGTATAATTAGTACTATATTTTTCGTTCTATTTTACTTTACATATTTAGGTGTTTTACTTTTCCTTCTTTTTATGAATACAAATAATGCCGTACATTACACATTTCCAAAATATAGAAAATTCATAAAAAAAAATGTACATATATGTATATATGTGGGTATTTATGCAGAAGTACGTGTATAAATACATTAAAGTGATACTAACAAATCGTAATTTTTTAATTATTAACTATTTATTTTTTACCGTATTAGATTATTTCCTTTTCCTATTTATACGTTTTTGTTTTGCTTTGAATTGTTGTGTTATATAATTTTTTTTTTTTTTTTTTTTTTTAAGCTCGTATTGTTTTTTTTTATTACCCCAATTTTGCTTTATTAATATTTCACATTACAGACCAGAGGGGGCTACGCTGTTGGACAATAAAAAAATCAAAATAAACAGAACAAAGTACGTAAAACAAAATAAATGAAACAAAACAGATAAAACAAAATAAACGACTGAAAGGAAAAAAGAGGAAAATTCCAAACGGTTCGAAAAGAATTGCCCCTTTAAATTCAATTTATTTCATTTATATATATATATATATATACAGATATATTTATACATATAGATATATATACATATATATATGCATATATTTGTGTTTTTATTAAATTATTAAAGGATTTGCAAATGTTATAAGTATACAACAAAATGTTCGTTTCAATTCCACTTTAAATTTCGAATATTTTATTAAATTGAAGCTTTAAAAAATAGCTGTAAAAAAAAAAAAAAAAAAAAAAAAATAGTACCATTTAGCACTTACAATTGTACCATCGCTGCACAATAAGGAAAAATAAATTAGATATCTTTTACGATTTTACGTATTTACATTTTGCGTATTTGCTTTATTATTTTTTTTTTTTTGCCTCGCTTTTTTTTTTTTTTTTTCTTTATGGACAATTTTTAATAAGTTAAAAGAAAAAACGCTACATGGTATATATGCTAATGTTAACTTACTAATGTGGTAATGGCATCTTCGCGATTACCCTGAATGATGCGCGCACAGTGTATATATTAACGTTCTAGCGCTTGAAAGAATGGAAAGTAAGAAGAGACGTATTCCTAATGATGATGATCGTGAGGAAGAGGATAAAAGGAATAATATGAACGACAAGAAAAAGAAAAAGAAATCAAATATTGATAGCTATGGCAGAAAGGTTTGGGATAAAGAATATTATCAAAAAAAAGTAGAAGAAAAAGATGAAAATGAAGAAGACGAATTAATACTTAAACTGTTACCAGATTTAAAAAAGGCTAAAGGGGTTTTACCACCTCCCCCTTCAGAAAGAAAATTATTAGAAGAAAGAAAAGAACAATTATCCTTAGAAAAAAATCTAGGAAAAATTCAAATTGTTCATCAAAAAAGTACGAAAGAACAACAGGGTGGCTATTATTGTAAAATATGTGATTGTGTCCTTAAGGACTCACAAACATATTTAGATCATATTAATGGAAAAAATCACAACAGAATGTTAGGATATAGTATGAAAGTAAAAAGGGTTAATTTAGATGATGTTAAAAAGAGATTAAGTATTCTTAAGGATAAAAAAAATAATAAATCACATGAAAAAATAGAAATGGATTTTTATGAAGAAGCGAAGAAAAGTCTAAAAGATCTACAAGAGATTGAAGAGAAAAAAATACAGAAAAGGAAGGAAAAAAAGCTGCTCAAAAAGTTGGAGAAGCAAAAAAAAAAAGAGCATCAATTACATGTGCAAAATGAACAACTGACAGAACAAACACAGCATACGGAGGAAGATGCTACAATTATGAAATTTAAGGAGCTCGGGTTACCTACCTCTTTTGTGTGAATAAATATCACCACTATCACTGTATATGTATTCTTCTGTACGTCGTGTGATGGACTTGCACCAAAAAATATTATCACGGGGAAGTACTCTTTTTGTTATATACCTTATTTAATTTTATTTACCATTTTATAAATAGAAGGTGCATATAGAAATTACTACCTTTATGTTTAATTCGGTAGTTTTATTTAAAAAAAATATATATTTCCTTGTAATCGAACATTTACGTAGAATTTGCCTCCTTTTAATGTCATACTTTGGGAAAATTTATTTTGAGTTATGTTAATTTGCTTCCTATCATTTTGTTTCCTTTTTTTTCGGCTTTTTTGTAAATTTGGATAAACTTATCACCAAATGGTTTCTTATTTTTAAATAGTTAAATCAAACTACAATGTTGTCTGTAAACAAATACATCTTTATATGTAGCATCTTACCAAAAAAAAAAATAAAATAAAATACACCAAAAAGGATAGGAAGCAAAGAATGTACTCAAATAATGGGAAGCAAATAACATAAGCAAAAAATGTATGAAAAAAATGTACTCAAATAATGGGAAGCAAATAACGTAAGCAAAAAATGTACTCAAAAAATGTACGCAAAAAACGCACCCATGTTCAGATACGACACATACTTAAAATGTCAAGTTTAACCGCATTCTCATGAAAATAAGAAAAAAAATAAAAATTGCAATTATTCTTTTTACGGCCTTTTGATAAATAAACTTACGTTAACAAACTGTCATTCCATGTGAAAAAATAAATTAGAGTGCTTTTCAAACGAGTAAGAAACGTGCCAAAATTGTTATAAATGAATTATTCAAATTAAGTTAAACATTTCAAAAGGGTTTCAAGTTGTCCTTCTCCTGATCTCATCTGTATAACTTCTTATGTCGGCACTTCAAAACTGGGTAGCCATTCTAAGGTAAAAAAAGAGGTTACCCGGGTGCACAGTTATTCCGACAATCAGTTAAGCCGATGCGCAGTTGAGCCGCTTAAAGAAATGCTTCCCCCGGATTCAGTACACGTGCTTCAAAATGATGAGTATTAGTAAAACAAATATTAAGGAGGTAAGGAAGGATATACACTTGGCAGCTATTTTTTCGTTTTCTCGCTTTTCTAAAATTTTCAATTTATTTAATCCTTTTTCACTTTTACTTAACGAAATGTCCATGTTGTAATCTATTTGGTCTAGTAGGGACCCTTGATCAACTAACATCACAGATAATTCTTTAAAGATATGATGCAAATCAACAACAGTATCAGCAATTTTTTTTAAATCATTATTTCTTTTAGTAATGTTTGTTGAGTTGACGACTTGATTTTCTTGTTCATATAAGAGTTGTTCTTGTGTACTACAACTTTCATATGTTTCTAATTGATCATATTCATTTGTTAACTTTTTAAACTCCTTTATATAACTCTTTTGTATCTTATGAAATGCTTGAGATACCGATTGAAGTTGTGATATTAAACTACTCTTTGCATTTTTTTTTAATTTTTCAATTATATTCGTTTTATCATCTGTTTCATCATTTGATACTATACTACTATGTATTTTTTTTTCACAATTCTTTATTAAAAATGTTATATCAGTAGATATATGACTAATATTACTAACTAACTTTTCATCATTATTTAAAACATTGAGCAATTTATTTTTTTGCAATTTTTGCAATTCTATTAATTTCATTCTTATATTATTTATGTCTTCTGAACATTCCTCTACTGCTTCAATCCAATTTGGAGGTAACAAACTTTGCTCTTGCATTTCAATATCATTATTCTCACATTGAAGTAAATTTTCCTTACCTGACTCTTCATCTTCTAACTGTTCATATGCTGATAACTTAAATCGATTTTTTTTTCTTTTTATTTCTTTTCTATAGTCAAAGTAAGTGTTCGTTATGTTTCTGCATATGATCTCCATCGCTCGTTCACTTGGTCTTATATGCCGCTTTGGTGCTTTAAAGCTTTGCTTTTTTTGTAATATCTATTGTATAAGTCTGTTACACGTGCATGTAATATATATTCGCTGTGTATTTACTTCTTCCCTTTTTAAACCTATATCGCTTTCCTCTATTAGGAAGTTACTGCCTATTTTTTTTTTTTTTTTTTTTTTTTTGTTTCTAAGAGGGGAATAATAATAAGTAAAAGTGATATGCGCTTCCAAACTTTTTTATGTATTTCTTACAAAATTTTTACACACACATTTCTTTGTGTATGTGTATATTATATATGCATACAATAATTAATTTCCCCTTACTCTTCTAAAGAAATGCATTCATTTTTTCTTTCGTTCTTTTGTTTTATAAGTTGTTTCATCTTTCATTCATACCTGTTTCATTTCTGATTCATATATGTTTCATCTGCCATTCATATATGTTTCATCTGCCATTCATATATGTTTCATCTGTCATTCATATGTGTTTTATCTCCCATTCATATTCGTTTCATCCATTCATATTTATTTTATATGTTGTTTCATCTTTTTTTTTTTTCTTTTTATTTGTAAAATATTAATTTTACCGATGATGGCAAAAATGTGTTTGCACAGTATATCACATAAAGCAGCACTGCTTATATCTTACATAATTTATTTGTTATACATATATATATATACATATATGTATAATTTTATGTATGCTGCATATATACTTTTTTATTCATGGTGAACGTTACATATATGTCATTATTCAAACAATTTGGATAAATTTTTTTTTTTTGTTTATTTTCCTTTCCCTTAAAAGTCGGTTACTAGCTCAAAATTGCGCATACATTTTTTCTTCTCTTCTTTATTTTTACTTATTTTATTTTTTCGTTTTTGTTTTTGTTTTTGTTTTTGTTTTTGTTTAAATTTTTATCTTTCCCATTCATGGGCAAAACTTTGCTTAAAACTTTTTTAAACATGTTATTAAAAGGTATCTAATGGACCAATCATTATTTACTCTAATATTCGTAATTATTAAAGCCGTTATACTGTAATGGAAAAATAGGCTAGGAAACGCAGTTTAATGCACACGGGGAAGTTTACAAATGGATTTACTGAATAAGGTGTATTGCTATTACTACATAAAACAACTGCTGTCAAAATGTTTATTTACAATTCTTACTGTGTTATAATTTATATGTTTTACTACTCTATAATTTTTTTTTTTTTTTTTTTTTTTTTTTATTCCAGTGCTTTGTCACATGAACAAAACTTTTGCAAAGGTAAACCGAAATGCTTAAATCTTTTGTCCAATTTGTTCATATATAATTGTATGGGCAGATACTTATATATACTCCTACTTACTATAATGCGTACACATATATATATATATATATATATATATATATATATATACATACATATACACTTATGTGTATATATACATGTGAGTGCATGCTATTTGAATTCGCATTGTTCGTTCTATGTACATGTAAATTGTTGTGCGCATCTGTCCTTTTGACTACAGTCATGTGGTAGAAGAATGTTTATTTGTCCTAGCCAAAAAATACATATATATACTTATAAACAAACTGTTCAAACATAATTGTCTTTTTTGTTAAAAATGATATATTTTTCAGGTAATTTTTTTTTTTTTAAACATAACATGAACATTAAAATGATTAATGTTTGTTAGGGATTTTAATCAGTGCAAATGTTTTTCACCCCATAACTTTTTATTTTACGTAGTTCAATAGTTCAAGCGTTCATAGAAATTTTATTATTATTATTTTTTTTTTTTTTTTATTTGGATTTAGTGTTAACGTTTTATTCAAATAATATAAAAAAAGAAAAAGAAATAAAAAAGGCGTATTATTAAAGCCTCGACATACACAGCTATTCTTAATACATGTATAATATGTATGCACATGTGCAAACGTAATGACGAAGTAAATTATATTTTTATTTAAATAGTATTTCCTGCCTTAGTAAAAACTTTTTGTCATCCTTAAAAATGTAGGGAAATTAAAGCAAAAGGCATAAGGAAGATGTAAAAATGAATTTAAAAAAAAAAAAAAAAAAAAAAAATACGAATTTTATTGTAATATAAAGTTTGCAATGAATTGTAGTATAGTTCATATAAATGAACTGCTACATTAAAGAATAATACCACGTTAAACCAAAAGGCGTACCTATAAGAATAAATATTACTAATTGTTAGGGCCTCATTAATTTTATTTTTTTTAACACAATATTTTTACTTTAATAAAAAATAAAATCATACAGTTGTCGCGTATAAGAGTTTTTTTTTTTTTTTCATATAAACTTCTATAGCATTCAACTAAAGCTAAATCAACTGATAAAGGCTGAATAAAACATATGTTCTTTTGAAATAAAATAAAATAACGAAGAGAGAAGCTTAATCAGGCATAACAACGCAAAACTAAGCAAAGTGAAGCAAATCGAAACACAAATAAGCAAATCGAAGCAAAAATAAGTATATTTGAGCAAAACAAAGTGACGATGAACTCACCAGCAGATGATAATATTGATGATAAACAAAGAGCAGCTGTACTACTAAATTTTACATCTATACCCATATACTACACATAATTAATGGCATATTACATTATGATTTATGGTTATGTAATTATATAAATGATAGTATGTGTTCCCTTTTTTTTTTTTCTTTTGAAAAGAGGTGAAACTTCATTTGTACGCAACCCATTGTTGCGTGCATTTCCACGTAATACAACATTTATGCAATTTGCAATTGTTTACTTATTTTCTTTTACCCATTTTTATTTATATTAGGTTTTGTTAAGTTTACAAGAAATGATTCAAAAGCAAAAAGAAAATGTCAAGGTGATGAATATTTGTTTTAATAAGTGCGTGCCAAAAATCGGAAACAACTTAAGCTCAAATGAACAGAAATGCATTTGGGATTGTGCAAACAGCTATTTTTATGCTAATGCCTTTCTAAACGAGTTAGTACAAAAAAAAAAAAAAAAAAAAAAAAAATTTCGCTTATCACAGTATTTTTACAACATAACCAGAATTTGTGTTTCGACTATATACCTTTGTGCATTCCCTTTTTTCAAAATTGTCTGTACTCACGCGTATATGTATATAAATATATATATATATTCACGCATGTATATATATATGTACGCACTTATGTGAACATATACTAAATAAAATTTCCTCTTTTTCTCCTTTAGGCGATTGCAACAAATGACGAAGCTTTTAAAATCAAATAGCGATTTCATGAATTTATGAACACCATTAGATTTTTTTTTTTTTTTCTAAATTGTTTTCACGTTATTCGTATTTTATTTGTTCTAAAAAAAAAAAATAAAAAATTAAATAAAAAAAAAAAAAAAGACTAACTACATTTGCACATTTGTTATAATTAATTTTTAATTCGCATAATAATATCCCTTTTCATTAAAAACTGTATTAGAAGACTTTACATTATTTAACTGTTTAATTAAAATTTTAAATCTTATATTTTTTTTTTTTTTTTTTTAAATGAAATATTTTACACCTATGGACATTTTAAATTATTATTCCTACTCCTTCGAATTAAAAGGAATCTAGCAGTACCAATTTTAAATGAACGGATGAAGTATATTATGTTAAAGTATTGCTCATATATATAAAGAATCGCAGTTAACAGCAAGAAAAAAAAAAAAAAATAAAGTACAAATGAACGAAAATTATTATAATTATCAAGCGAATATGATTTTTATTAAAAGAACTTTTACGTAAAAATATGGGAAAACAAAAAGTATTCCCATGGCATAAGTATGCATACATATAAACACAAATATACACTTAGATAAATATACGCGCGTATAAATATACACTTAGATAAATATACACTTACATAAATATACTCGTGTATAAATATACACATACATAAATATACACATACATAAATATACACATACATAAATATACATATACATAAATATACACATACATAAATATACATATACATGAACATACACATATAAATAACCATCCTTATGCACCCCGGTATACACTTAAATTTACATATATATACATAGTTGTGAGCTCCTTTTCAATTTTATTTTTTTGTCATAATAAATGTACAATTACATTTAACACTTTTACACAATTAGATAAAAATATTTTAATAATATTTTTTTTTAAGTTACAAAACTTTATTTTTAGTAATATAAATTAAGCTAATTAAAAGAGGACATAATTATAGTTTTACAAAAAATAAATATTACATAAAAAAGATCTACATGTGCATTAATAGTACGTTGACAATAAGCTATTTCCTTATAAAAAAAAAATAGATCAGCATTATTTATTCATTTATATAAATATTCATATATACATATATTATATAAGTATTTATATATATATTTATATTTATATGTACATATATATATTATATGTATATATATTAAATGTATGCATACATGTATTATGCATATTTGCATAATGATTAAAAATGCAATGTACGTTTCTTCGCCTTTTCGATATGATTTAATATTAGGCTTATTCATTTCTTACATGCACGCTTTAAATGTAATATTTTTCAGCCTATATATATGTATATATGTATGTATATACAAAATATGTATAAATGAATATTTATATTTGTACATGTATATATTATACATATTTATGGCAAATTCCTAAAAAATTATATAGCTTCCTCCTCCCATTATATTACATTGCATGAGATTAACATTACATTTTATTATATTATAATATATTAATTTTTTTTTTTTTCTTTTTTTTTTTTGGAAGCAATTTCATTTCTTTTACGTTTTGATATGGCTTTACACATTTTATGAAAAATAATATTGTTAATTTATTAATCTTTAGAATACTGAAATTACTCTTTATAAACTTATAAAAGATCAAATTTAAAAAAAAGAAAAAAAGAAAAATTTATTATTATATTTATAACGTGCTTCCCATTAATACAATAAAATGAATGAGCATTATGATGTAATAAACAGTTAAAAAGAAAAATATGTTCAAAAAGGAAACATTATGTATATACATACATACAAACATACATACAAACATACATACAAACATACATACAAACATACATACAAACATACATACAAACATACGTACAAACATACGTACAAACATACGTACAAACATACGTACAAACATACGTACAAACATACATAAAAACATACATATATATATATACGTACATAATAAATGAGCTTGTATGTGCATAACATGGCAAGGAGCTTACTCAGTGCTACTCCTTTTTAAAAAACATTTCGTTCGCATCATCTTAACACATAAGATTATTCTGTTCTTTTGTTTTATAAATACCCTACACTGGCGCGTACATACATACTTATGTGTAATTTGTCGACTCTCATCTTTTCTCGTATTTAATTTCCTCCTTTCCATATATTCAGGTAATTATTTTGGGAACGGGACTTAAAGAATGTATCTTAAGTGGACTTTTATCCCATTATGGTTAAATACTTATAAAAATTAACAACATAAAAAATGATGAAATAAATGTATCATTAAAATTGTGTTGTCTCTCTTACTTTGTAATTACCAGAACTGTAAAGGCAGTTCATTATGCATACACACCCATACATACATATACACACATATATATATTCGTTTGTATCTGCGTGTACTCATCAGGAAAAAAAATATTAGTGTTAGATAGAAACCCATACTATGGAGGAGAAACAGCTTCACTGAACTTAACTAATTTGTACAATACCTTCAAGCCAAGTAAATATATGTAGTGATATATATATATATATATATATATAGATGCGCACGCATACATACGTACGTACATACATATAAAAGAACGGCACGCGTGCTTCAATTAAAAGGTTCAGCTGCAATAGCTGCAATATTCGTTGAAACATTAACTGTTCAGGAAAATGCATTGTCGCGTATTAACTTTTACATGATGTGTTAATAATTTTTTCTTATTTTTTTTTATTTTTATTTTTATTTAATTTTTTTTTTTTTTTTTCCCACCGGGTAGATGACAAAATTCCCACAAAATATGGTGAGAATAGACACTGGAATGTGGACTTAATACCCAAGTTTATTCTAGTTGGTGGAAATTTGGTAAAAATATTAAAAAAGACGAGAGTAACAAATTATTTAGAATGGCTAGTTGTGGAAGGCTCTTACGTTTATCAGCATCAAAAAAAGGGTTTATTATATTCAGAAAAGTTTATACATAAAGTTCCAGCAACAGATATGGAAGCATTAGTTTCCCCATTATTATCCTTAATGGAAAAAAATAGATGTAAAAATTTTTATCAGTATGTAAGTGAATGGGATGCAAATAATCGAAATACATGGGATAACTTAGACCCATACAGATTAACAATGATGGATATATATAAGTATTTTAATTTGTGCCAATTAACTATTGATTTTTTGGGCCATGCTGTAGCATTATATTTAAATGATGATTATTTAAATGAACCTGCATATATTACGTTAGAAAGAATAAAATTATATATGCAGTCAATTTCAGCGTTTGGAAAATCGCCATTTATATATCCTTTATATGGTTTGGGTGGTATACCGGAAGGCTTTTCAAGAATGTGTGCAATAAATGGTGGAACTTTTATGCTTAATAAAAATGTAGTTGATTTTGTATTTAATGAGAAAAAAGAAGTATGTGGAATAAAATCAAGTGATGGGGAAGTTGCTTATTGTGATAAAGTAGTATGTGATCCTAGTTATGTAATGCATTTAAATAATAAAATAAAAAAAATTGGTCAGGTAATAAGGTGTATATGTATTTTAAGTAATCCAATACCAGAAACTAATCAAACAAATAGTTGTCAAATTATAATTCCACAAAATCAATTAAATAGAAAAAGTGATATATATATTAATCTAGTATCTTTTCAACATGGTGTTACACTTAAAGGTAAATATATTGCAATTGTATCAGCAACTGTTGAAACACCTGATCCATTAAAAGAAATAGAAAAACCATTAGAATTACTAGGTCCTATTGAAGAAAAATTTGTTAAAATATCTGATTTATATGTATCTACAAGTAACAAACCATCTGATAATATTTTTGTTACGTCGTCATATGATGCTACTTCTCATTTTGAAACAGCCACAAATGATCTTTTGCAAATATGGGAAAATTTATGGGGGCAGAAATTAAATTTTGATGACCTTAACACAAAGGCAGATACTGAAGCGTGAGATGTTGCTAAGTCCATCACATTGGGATAAGTTCACTGAGCTTGTTAAATAAGAAATAGTATGACCAATATAACTAGCATGACCATTGTGATTGTGTTAATTATAAAATAATCGTAAATTATCATAAAATGTAAACTTTTTTTTTTCCCTATTTTTTTCCAAAAAGTGTACCGCATGCATTTATATGTAAACCCTTGTGATTGTTTTATGTGCAACACGCTAATTTGAATATTTCTAAATGACAGAACTACTACGTATTATTAAATGAATTGGGGAGTAATTAAAAATCCAGACACATGTAGTGCCACATTTAAAATTGTATATTTTTTAGAGAGTATTCGTTTAACATTTAGCAATATTACTATCATACTCTTTTCTTTTTCTTTTTTTTTTTTTTTTTTTTTTGTTATAAAAATTTATGAGTACAAGCATTTTGCACAAAATACATAATATTACGTAACAAAACTAGCGTACGAAATTTTCTCAGTTTGCCCAAAATATTATATGATGCAGTTTTTTGGTTTATCATTTTTTAACTTACCAAATGAAGTGTGCACAATAATGGGCATGCATGAGTAAATATATATACATATGCGTATATACATAGTTCCTTTTCATTTGCAGAATTTTTAAAAATAAGAATAACTGTTAATTTAAAAGTTTTATATGCATATCAAAAATTGAAGCATGCATATATATAGGCAATTTATAAACAATATATCTTAAAAAAGGGTTAACAAGTATAAGAATGTATATTTAAAAAAAAAAAAAAAAAAAAAAAAAAACAGGAAAATACGCTTGTTGTAATATCATTTTTCAATACGTACAATATTTTGAACATTTGAACTTTTTATATATTCTATATTTCCATTTGCTTTATACTCATAAAGGATTTCTTCAAGAAAATTTTTCTATAGTGTCTCAAACTTCACATTATTTTTCGTATAGTTTTTTTTTTTTTTTTTTTTTTTTTTTTTTTTCTTATCTAAAATTGATTGTTCATTCTGTTCTGTTTCTGCTGACTCGCGTTAATCATAGGGTTGTGAACTTTCATGTTACTAATATTAATACCCAATGACTTGATCATACGTACTGTATCTGGTTCAACATATATTACATTTACATCAATTTGAGATTTTTCTGGTACAAAATCTAAACGTCTTTCTCTTTCTTCTTCTTGTAGTTTTAAACTAATACCTCTAACCGGACCCTTTTGTATTCTTTTCATTAAGTGAGTAACAAATCCAGCTACTTTATTCTTCATTCTTTTGGATGGAATTATTGCAACTTCTTCTGTTATCTTTTTATTAATTTGAAAATCAAGGGTTAATTTCGCATAATACTTTTCCACAATCTGCCTTGCGGCTCTTTTGATAGTTTTTGTTCGTACTCTTCCCTGGACAAGAAAAATGGAAATATATATATACAGGAAAGCATGGAGTACATATATACTGTAAATACATTTATGTATATATATACACATGGATAAATGGATGCACGAACACACTAATGCAAAACATCATTTCACGAACAATTAAGGAATGGATTTTTATTTAAAAATTTAACATGCAAAAATTAAATCCTTCCTCCTCCAATGTTTCATTTATAATCTCTTTCCCTTATTTTTCTTATGCTTTTTTAATAAATAATAAATAAAAAAGCATACATCATTACACATACATATTCGGCTTTTTAATCTAATATATTTTTTTGTCATATATATCATTATCTTACCATTGTGTCAAGAATAAATTAAGTTGGTTTATTAAAACTTATGCTGTATTTTATAATTAAGTTTTATTTCAAAAGGGGAAATTTCATCTATTTTTATATCACCTTTCAGTTATGCTTTCACTTTCTGCTTTCCGTTTTCTGTATATTTATATTATTTTCTTTTTTTTTTTTTTTCTTTTTTTTTATTTTATTTTAGCTTTCTTATGGGATAACTTCACATTTATTTGAAAATTTATTCGACATAATTAAAGCAGAATTTTTTATTCTTTTAAAAAATATTCTTATTAGTAATTTTTTCTTTTAGCAACAGAAAAAAAAAAAAAAAAATATATATATATATATATAACAATCCCATCTGAAGCAATGCTTGCTTTATCATTTAGCACAAACATTGTGTATGAAGCTCATGACAATTATTGTTTTTATGCGTATTGTATAATAAGTATTGTATACATTATACATTTTTAATTATTGCAATTGCACAAGCAAATAAAGGTACAATTTGGCTTAACATTTATTTTTTTTCTATTTTTTATTAAGTGCAAATATGGTTCGCAAATTTTTAAACCCCTTTGAAATACTTTTTTTTCATATACATATATATGTGCCTATTATTTTAAGCATACACTTTGAAGTTGTTAATCATGTCATTCTGCTGTAGTAAACATGTAATATATATAATATTAACATACATACACTACTTATTATTTTATTTACAAAATTAATTCAATTTACATGTAAAGATTTTCTTCTTAAAAAAATTTATTAAAAAATATAATTTTAGCGGTAAGAACATTCGACGGTGAAATTCTTCATTTTGAGGTAAAAAAAAAAAAAAAAAAAAAAAAAAAAATATTTTCACAAATGTTAAGGCAATAAATTTAAAGCTTCTGTTGAATGGTCAAATTTAAAATGCTGAAAGAACAATGATGGTAACAATAGTAATCATAGTAATACTAGTCATAATAGTAGTTCTAATAGAACTAATAGCAGTAGTAATAATATTATAAAAAAATATTTTTATATATACAAATGTGAAGAAGAAAAGTTTTCTAATGTTTGTGATAATGTGAAGTATATATAATTGTTAAATTTTGAAGGAATAATATTATTGCTTGTGCATAAAATTATTCATGTAAATGACCTTGATGGGTAAAACTTTTTTCGTTTCTTATATCGAAAAAAAGTAAACGGGAAATATGCACAGGTATGTATTCGTAGATAAAAACGTGTGGTATATATATGCACATATGTATATGTATGTACGTATGTTTATATGTATGTATGTATGTATGTATGTATGTATGTATGTATGTATGTATGTATGTATGTATGTATGTATGTATGTATGTATGTATGTATGTATGTATGTATGTATGTATGTATGTATGTATGTATGTATGTATGTATGTATGTATGTATGTATGTATGTATGTATGTATGTATGTATGTATGTATGTATGTATGTATGTATGTATGTATGTATGTATGTATGTATGTATGTATGTATGTATGTATGTATGTATGTATGTATGTATGTATGTATGTATGTATGTATGTATGTATGTATGTATGTATGTATGTATGTATGTATGTATGTATGTATGTATGTATGTATGTATGTATGTATGTATGTATGTATGTATGTATGTATGTATGTATGTATGTATGTATGTATGTATGTATGTATGTATGTATGTATGTATGTATGTATGTATGTATGTATGTATGTATGTATGTATGTATGTATGTATGTATGTATGTATGTATGTATGTATGTATGTATGTATGTATGTATGTATACATGTATTTCACAAACGGATGGCAGTGCATTTATGAATCGCACCCTTTTTCATATCCTAATCTCCAACATATTCAATTTTACATTTCCACACGTCATTGTTGAAATCGTCATTCCTTTCGAGGTACCTATAGCACTGCATATAAAAAAAAGATGCATCACAAATGTGTATATGTGCATGTATATGTATAATATATATATGTATACATATGGCACATACACTTGCATACATACATACGTACGTACACATACATATGCATGTATTACATCCCTCTGTCGAGTAGGCTTTCCACAAATATGTGCTTCTCATAGGGTGCGTTTTATTTATACCTGAGATTCATCGTAGTACGATCCGTTGTACGCATAAAGTTGTGACAAGAAAATTAACAAAAATTTTGACTTGGCTTTCAATTTTGTTAACTCATTTTTGAGATTATTAATAATTGATATTTGAAAAATATCTTTCGTATATTCTTTGTTTTTATCTTTATCTTTTTCTTTATCTTTTTCTTTATCTTTTTCTTTATCTTTTTCTTTATCTTTATCTTTTTCTTTATCTTTATCTTTTTCTTTATCTTTTTCTTTATCTTTATCTTTATCTTTTTCCTTATCTTTATCTTTATCTTTTTCCTTATCTTTATCTTTTCTTTTTTTTTTTCTATACAAATCAATATATTTAAAAACGATATGAATAAAATAATTAAATAGTGCTTCATTATCAGAAAACTGTTTCGCATAATGTAAGCAAAACATAATTTCCCGTTCAAGCATATCTATTTTATTCATATATTTTAATTTATAAAATATAAAATGTCTGTATACCCACACAGAATTGTTATATATATCACATTTTAAAAAATAGTTGATATAATTAAATTCATGTAATAATATATTATATTTTTCACAGAGGTATTCATTTTTTAAAATGGAAAATTTATCAATTAACCATGTCTTATGAGCCCATGAATTATAATTTTTTGTATCAATAAATATATCACAATTATTATATAAAATTTCTTCATATAAAAACTCATTTATATTTATTTCTTCATTTGGTTCTAGTGCATTTTTAAAAAACGTACTATTCTCTATTATGTTTTGTAAATCATCATATAAATTAACGTCTTCTCTTTTTATTTCAAACTCGCTATGTTCACAGTTACTTATAAACCCGTCATCACTTGAGGCATCTTCAAATGGAGTAGCAGTTGATGATATATTGCTTTCCTCCTCATCGTTGCTTATAAATTTGGAGTCGTCATCAAAATAGGTGTTACTTGTAACATCCATGTGACCCCATTCCCCCGTCTCAGCGGTTCCCGTTTTTATCATTTCATCCTCTTTTTCCTTATTTCTCTGACTCGTTACACTATTATCCTCTCCCTTCTGTTTCACTCGTACTTTTTTCATGTTGAGTTTATATATATATTCTACAAGCCACCTTCTATGGAACCAGCTTTGAAAACTTTTAATATTATCACTTATGATAAATTTTGTAAATTTTAAATCATTTATAAAATTTAAGTTTAACTTTTTTAAGCATTTCCTTCTATAAATCCATGCACTGTAGTAAGAGGAATTGATTTTTATTACAAAGGTTGATACTATGTACCCCTCGAACGAGTAGACTTTATCCTCTATTAATGAACCTAACAAAGAGTAGAGTAAAATTTCATTGTCTGTATAATACGTGTTCAGTAAATTGATTTTCCCTTTATCTTTTATATGCTCTTCTTCTTCCTCTTCCTCAGCTTCATCCCCATCTACTGATTCCAACTTACACTTACTTTGCTCCCTTTCCAAGTCAGTCACATCAATAATAAATTTTTTCTTCGATATTAAATTAAATAGAGGATTGTTCAGGACGTGAAAATTTAACCCATCTAAGGTTTCAGGGTAGTTAAGATTAAACTCTCTAGCATACACATTCAGATTTTGCCTATCCATTTGTTCTCATTACACTTTTTTTTTTTTTTTTTTTTTTTTCAACAACGGTTAGTTCCCCCCTTGGGAGTTCGAGCGCACGTTTACATTCGTATCTACACGTATATCTGCATATGAACATACTCATGTACTTATATATGCTTGTATGGGAAATACGGAGCATACATACATATATATATACATATATATATACATATACATATATATATACATATATATATACATATATATATACATATATATAAATATATATATGCCCTTTTTTTGCTCTTCAAAAACATGTTGGCGCAGTGGCTTCACCCTCAAAGTTTACCTTATTATACAGCAGTATAATTACCCACTCTTGCATAATTTTTTGAAATAAGAAAAATAGGTACTAGGTTAAAATAAATATGCACGATAAGAAAATAAAACATACATATATATATATATATATATAAGATAAATAAACCAATAACATGAGAATTATGGTGAATGTTGTACAAGCGCGAAGTATCGAAGTTATAAGCTGAAAATGCAGCTAGTGCATGAAAATAATTGCTTTTTTATGATAAAAAAAAAAAAAAAAAAAAAAAAAAAATTGGCATCACTGCGTTCTGCATTAAATGAACATGAGTAACTAAAAAATGTATGCATATGATAAAAATTTTAATTCTTAATTGTTATTAATTTTTACGGCTTCATTTTTTCCGCTTCATTTTTTCCGCTTCATTTTTTCCGCTTAACTTTTTCCGCTTAACTTTTTCCGCTTCATTTTTTCCGCTTCACTTTTTCCGCTTCATTTTTTCCGCTTCATTTTTTCCGCTTCATTTTTTCCGCTTCACTTTTTCCGCTTCACTTTTTCCGCTTCATTTTTTCCTCTTCATTTTTTCCGCCCAATTTTTGCTGCTTCATTTTTAATCTCTACTTCTTTACATATGTGTGGAAAAAATGGGAATGCAGTTTCATGAGTACGGATTTGGGTACATCTTGTTCAACAATCCCTTATTGTCGGGCCATATTTTTTTTTCGTCGGCGTGTTGTATAAAATGTTTTCTATACGTTTTATGCTTTTCTTTTTTTATTTTCTTTTTTGTTAATTTATGAATATAAGAATATCTTCTTCTCAAGTATAACGGATCAATAAATCTATTTCTTATGGAAAAGGTTTTTCTTAAACATTCATTTTCATTAATTAAATTATAAAAATGACTTTTGGACTCTTCCTGTTGTTCAATATCTTTTTTAGTTTTTTCAGTTTTTTCATCTAAACCAATATTTACATTACAGTCTAGGTAATAAATTTTATCAGTGATATCATTTTGAGAGGTCAACAAATTATCAAGTCCTCTTTGTTCTTTACAAATGATTTTTTTGAACGGCATAATATTTCTAGTTTTTGTAAAAATTATTTTTTTATAATTACCCTTATTCTTCATTATTTGTGTTTCTATATGCACATTTTTAAGAAACTGCTTTTTTTGGTCCTCTTTAAGTGGTATTTTATGATTTTCCCTTTCGTCTAACGCATTTGAAATATTTTCCTTACAATTCTCATAAATGGAAAGACCTTTATTTAAACCATCTGAATTACGTAAGTGATTATCATATGTATTGAAGTGGAACCATCTAAACTTTCCATATTCTATATTTAAATCTTTTAAATCATCATATGATAAATTATTCGTATCTTTTTCAAAAGGAAATATAGTTAAATATAAGGAATAGAAATCCCTCAAACTTTGATTTTCAAAATACAGTTCCTTAGATAACTTTGATAAAAAATTATCAACCACCTCCTTATTTTCAATAATTATGTTAATAGCTTTTTGTAAATCTATTAAACTGTCATCAATCTCTTTTTTTTTAAAACGAACCGTTTGCATTCTTAAATATTCTTTTAAATTAAAATCTAAATGTAAATATTTAGAAGGGAAATAATAATTTTGCATACTTTTTCCAATAAGTGGTTTTACCCAATTATTCTCACCTGGTAGTTTTTCAATATAGCCGAAAATTTTTTTTTTACATGATTCAATTCCTTTCAAATTCCAGCTTCTAATATCCGTTATATTATTTTTTATTTGACTCAATAACACCTTAGGCTTACTCATTTAAAACAAAACGAGTAAGAAAACAAAAAAAAAAAAAAAAAAAGAAGAGTATTTTACCAAGAACAAAAGGGTAATTCTTGAATGGGTGAGTAATAGTAATACCTTAAAATATTGAATGCAAATGGTCTCAATCAGTGTTTTTCTTTTTTTTGAATGATCATTGTGACACACATTTATATATGCATATAAATATACATACATATATATACGTGTAACTGTTTACATTGTATACATTTTATATTCCTTCGCATTTAGCACGAGAATACTTAAAATTTAGCGGAGCAAAAATGGGAAAAAAAAGAAAAATGAAAAATGAAAAATTAAAAAAGAATATAGAAAAAAAGGGAAAAGGAGAAGGGGAAAATGTAAAAGAAAATAGAAAAAAAAGAAAAAAAGAAAGATTATTCAATGGGCAGCTTCTTAAAACTCATAAGTTATCCGTCAATTGCAATTCACAACAGCTTAAAATATAATGCACGCATTAAAAAAAAAAAAAAAAAAAATTATTTACTCGAACAGATAAAATTAAAAGCTTATCAACTTCAACACTATTTTTTTATTTTACATTTAGCATTATGTTACAGCTCTGGTGCTATGCCATTTTCATGAACTTGTATGAATATGTATGTGATACGTACGTATAAACTTAATATTTCCAGTTATCACCTTTTCACTGCACATTTATTTTAGTTTTATTTTGAGTTACATTTTATTCATACGATTTATCCGTTAATAATTCTCTTTGCATTTTTTACACTTTTTCAACAAAAATTAAGTCGATATGCACTAATTCTTTTTTGCGTATGTAGTGTACTGTTACGACAGCTATTTTTCATTTTTTTTTTTTCCTTTTTTCTCGAATTATAAAAAATCTATGGCACTGACTTCTTGCCCTCACTTTGCAATAAAATTGGTAGCCTTCTTTTTTTTCTTTTTTTCCACATGCAAACATTCGTTACTAATTTTTCAATTTTCCATTTTCACGTGCTTTTCTTTACATTTATATCCTTTAGCTTTTTCTCATAAATACTTACACTGTCTTTTATTTTTTTTTTTATTTTCCTTTCGGCAAACAATAAATTATTAAATTCGTTGTTATACGTGTGTAAACAGAAGTTAATACCCCTTCTAACCCTTTGTACATCTTCTTCCTTTATTTTGTTGTTATTTATATATCTTGTTAACTCTTTCTTTATTTCATCCAAATTAATATCAACATTTTCTATTTCTTTTCTTAGTAGTATATTCTTATTTTTAATATTTTCAAAATATCCATCAAAATTTATATCTTGTTCTTCTGACAATATTTTAAATAATTTTTCTACTTCCTTTATTTTTTCCTTCGAATTCTGAGAAAAAACTTTTAAATTTTTTATGTATGCCTCGCTCTCATTATATATAAGTTCTAAGTTCTTATATATAACAAAATCCTTTGAGTAAAATTTTAAGTCCTTGTTAAAGCTTTCCCTAAAAGGTGCGCAACGCGTAATAATGTGTATGTATTCATGTGCATATATACATATCTACATATGTACACTTACATATATACATATATACACACATATACAAATATATACACACATATATACATATATATACCCATATATACATATATACACACATATACAAATATATACACACATATATACATATATATACCATATACACATATATACACACATATACAAATATATACACACATATATACATATATATACCCATATACACATATATACACACATATATACATATATACACACATATATACATATATACACACATATATACATATATATATGTACATGTATGCGCATTTATGTTTCCCTTGTGGACCCAGTTCAACCCAGTTATCCTCTTTTACTCTTATAGGTACCTTTTTACTTCCAGGTAGTTAATACTTTCTGCCATATTCCCGTTTTCGCTGCTGTGGAAGTTCAAGTCATTTTTAATATCCTTATCATTCAATTCTAGCTCATGTAAATTTTTTTTTAATAACTTTATTCTTTTAATATTTTCTTTAATTTGGTCAATATAATATTTTTTATAACTCTGGAGAACATTCATATGAATTTCATTAATATTTTTAATGTGATCATTATACATATTTCTTAAATAAATTATTTCATTCCTTTCCATAATATTATAATTCTCTATCATTTCTTCCATTTCATCCTTCTTGTCATGTTCATAATCTTCTATATATTTTATGAATAGTTCCTCTATGTTTTTTATTTTCTGCAATGGTTTAATTAGGTAGTGTATACACATATATACATATACCGTAATTTTGTTATCTTACTATTTTTTATCATTTTTTTTTTTTTTTTTTTTTTTGAATATATTTACTGTTTAATAAAAAACAACAAAATATAAACACAGTGACGCATAGTACATTAGAATTGCAATTAAATGGAACTATCCAATTTAAGGAAAACAAACAAAAATAAAATATAATAAAATACAATACATTATAATAATATAAAAATACATATTTTTGCACCCTTTTTATTTCATAACTTGCACACACACACAGGAAAAAAAAAGAAATTAAAAATATTCTCAATACACATATGCACACATATACATTACTCTTGGGTAGGTTTACCCTATTGCACAAATACGTTGACTTGTATTAACACATTTTGTTAGAATGTATTCATATATACATATTAGTAGGCAAAAATTTATAATATTTTTACCAAACTGAAGGCGGCATTCAATTCACTTATTTCATCAAAATTTGTATTTTTTACTTTATCTAAATTAATTCTCTCTTCTTCTATGTTATTCAGTATATTATTCATAGTCTCTTCATGTTTCTGATCAATTAATATTTTAAGATCTTCTTTTTCTTTCTCTAACTTTTTCAATTCTTCTGTATTTTGAAAATTATAAAAAACCGATTTGTTTTTTATAATTTGTGTTTCCTCCTTTGCTGCTTCATCATATTTTTCACAACCTTCGTTAATTAAATCGATTTTACTTTTTACTTCATTGTATTCTTTTTTAAAACATTCATACTCTCTACTTTTTTCGTCCTTTAAAAATAAAAAAAGCAACATGCACTGTTCAGAATTTTATTCCAAATATATTCTTGCATATTCATACGTTTTTCGTTTTTCATTTTTCCTTATTCATTCTGCCTTTTTTTATTTTTTTTTTTTTTTCATCTTTTTGTTTTTCTGCTAACTAGTCTTTTTTCTAACAGGTTCTTCTTTTGAACTGTTCTAATTAATTCTTCTTTTTTGATTTTAATTAAATTTTCTATTTCCTCATTTGATAACTTCTTTAATTTACTATCTTTATCTTTGACGACTTTTTTTTTTTTATTTTTTAACTTATTTTTATTCATTAATTAAAAATTTTATTTTTAAACTAAATTTTTATTATGCGGTTTATTTAATTTACAAGATTTTCTTTATTTGTTACTGCATCTTATAGTGCTTGTTGTTGTTAGCTACTATACTGTATATTATTGCTTAAATGCTAATTGACCTACAGCTGTTTATTTCCACTTGTCCTATTACGATTTAAATTTATTTACTATTACTCATATCTTTCATTCAATACAATAAACGTTTATTATTAATGTGTTCACTCAAAAAAGGACATTCATAGTAAAAGTAATTCGTAAATATATATTACGATTTTCTTTTTTCATCTTTGTAGTTATATTATATATATACTATATGCATAAATATATATATGTTAATTTTATTTTTATAAATTCCCTGTTGAAAATAGGATAATATATTATTGCCAAACGCATATAAAATATTTTAGCACAGAATGCATTTTAAAACTATAAATTATTAGGCGCACACAAAATATGTCTAACTGGAAAAAATAAAAAAATAATAAAATAAAAAAGAATATAAAAAAGGTAAAAAAAAAAAGTATAAAAAAATAAATTATAAAAAATGTAAAAGAAATGTATAACAAAATGGGAATAAAAGTAGAAAAAAATGTAAAAAAATTATAAAAAAATGAAAAAAAAAGAAATTTTTTTTTTTTTAAATCGTTAGAAAATTACTGGTGTTAGTTTAAATTTTTGTAGTTTTTAATATTCGTATATGTATAAAAATATAATCCATAATATTTAAGATTTTAGTGATTTATAAAAATTTATTTATTGACAAATTTTTTTAATGAAATTTCCTTAAATTAATGTGCTCTAAATTTAGAAATACACAAAAATAAATACTAAGAATACGTGCCATAAAATCGGTACACGTATGAGTGTTTTTGTACATAGATGTTTATACGTAAATGTTTTGTACGTATTTTTTTACATATATTTTTACATGTGTTTGCATGTATATTTGTATGTATATATAATATATACATGCTATACATTATTATATATGCTCATTACTTCGTACATGTATAAATTGATTCTGGGTAAACCTTATTTTTTTCATTTATATATATATTGTTATAGAAGAATAAACAGTAAAAAAAAATTAATATATTAAAATACAGTTGCAAATATTATTTTTATTTTAATTAATTTAGATTTTAATAATTATGTATAAATAATTTTTTTGCTTCTTTTAATTAATTTTTACTTTTTTTTTTTTTAATAATATGAAAGTATAATCCTTTTATGCCTTAAGTAAAAATGGAGGCTAATTGTTATGTTAACATTTTTTTGTATAACTTTTAAAAAATTTTGAAAATTATAAAATTGCTTTATATACATACGATAAAATACATATATATATATATATACTTATACGCATATAATATAAAAATACAATAATACAATTATACATTTATACAATAATACAATAAAACAGTAATACAATATTACAATTATACATTTATACAATAATACAGTAAAACATTTAAGATAAAGAAAATGGATCGTATTCGCGATAAGCTAGAACGCTATCAGCCTGATGAAAAAACAAAAATCCTTTGCAGGAAATACATATTTTTCCTGACGTTTTATAATTTATTTGTTTTAATATTATTTATTTATAGTTTCTTTACCAGTTCATTATCACCTTATGGGTATAACTAAAAGCCCACTACTCTTATCTTTATATAATGAATCATTTATTTTTGATATGTTATTTAGTGTTTATTATATTTTATATCACTCCCTTTCTAGTATTTGTTTTTTTGCACTTTTCAAATTTTTAATTTTATTTTTCGTAGTTGGTTACTTTTTACGAATCTTTATTTTTGCGTTTTCCCTGTGTTTACATTTATCGGTAAGGTTTGAAAAAATGAAAATAAAATAAAATGTAGAGCAGTAAAATGTAGAGCAGTAAAATGTAGAGCAATAAAATGCAGAGCAATAAAATGCAGAGCAGTAAAATGCAGAGCAGTAAAATGCAGAGCAGTAAAATGCAGAGCAGTAAAATGCAGAGCAGTAAAATGCAGAGCAGTAAAATGCAGAGCAGTAAAATGCAGAGCAGTAAAATGTAGAGCAGCAAAATGTAGATCAGTAAAATGTAATTATATAATATTAGTATTTGCTTGCACAGAGGACACGCATATTCCTAATCCAGATCAAAAAAATTAAAAGTTTAAATATTAAAACGAACATCTGTGTAATTATTTTATTTTTTTATATTTTCATATTTTCGTATTTTCTTATTTTTATTTTTATTTATTTTTTTTTTTTTTTGCACATTCAGGTAAATCCTATGTACCTTCGTTGTTGGTAATGCGAAAATGGAAAGAAGGAAAAATATGTGCATAATTGTATTTGTACATGTATATATATGTACATATACATATATGTGTGTGTTTGTGTGCATGCATGTATGTTATCATTGTACAAGTGAATTCATTTTTACATATTTTAATTTTCAGAGGTTTTATAATTGGATGCTCCTGGTTTCTAGCATTATTTCCTTTTATATAATTTTTGAGGGGTACGCTTTCCATTATGGAATACTGGAATTTTTTGAATATACACATTTTATTTTTATGCTGTTGTTATGTGTTTCCCTTTATACTTCATAAATTATGGTGGATATTTAATAGTTCTTGCTTGGTAGAATATGTTCATAATTTTATAATATTTTTTTTGAATTAATGTAGGATATTTACATATGCTAAGTTGGACCTCATTTTTGTTATCATTTATTCCCTGTTAACATGGGTTAGTACTGCCTTCTGTTGGATAGCTACACAAGTAATATTATTGTTACTGATGAAAAAATGAAGAATCAAAATAAATGCAGTTTTTAAATTTGAGATTTTTTTCTTTTTTTTTTTTAAACTAACAGAATATATACGATGGTGTAAGAATGCACAATTCGCTCCTGGACAGTTTAAGTAACACTTTAATGCTTATCAGAAATTTTTCATATATAAATACATACATCCATATATAATATGCATGTATGTATATATATTTATATGTATGCGCGTGTCTGTCACATATGTATTATGCAGTGTTCATATATAGTAACGCCTGTTTGTACACGTAGTCTAAACACAATTTACTTCAAAATTTCTTTTTGTTTTTCCATTTATAGATCCTAAGGCTAATAAAAAAGACGATGAAAATAATAAAAAATGGGGTATTAAAAAAAAATTTTTTGGCAAAGGAAAGACAACAAAGGATTCGAATTATACTGAAGTGTAAAAAAAAAAAAAAAAAAAAAAAAAATATTATTTTTTTTTCGTTTAGTACATTCTTACTATTTTAAAACTGTCAAAATGTAATTTAATCCGTATTGTAATATTTTTCCATGTGATAATTTGATGAGTTAAATTGTTCTTTTATATATATATATATATATATATATATATATATATATATTTATTTATTTATTTATTTATTTATTTATTTACGTGTATGTATATTTATATGTGCATATATGCATACATTTGCATTGCTTCATTAAATTGTTTTGCAATCATGATTTTTCTATATCTTCTTATGCCATTTTTAAAAAAAAAATTGTGTTCTTTTTGATGAAGCAGAAATATTACAAATTTTGTAAATGTTTTTTAATTTGCTCAAACAATGCATAAGAATTTGCATTTAAGGGTTGGAAAAAAAAAAAAAAAAAATTTGGCATTTTTGTAGCAGTACATGTAGTCACGTGCTTCAGAAAGAGCTTGTATATATAATATGAAATATATCGCACAGCAATATGAGAAGACATATACTCTTTTTCATCTCCTCATTACTATTCTTCCTTTGGTGTGTACCACTTGACATGTACCATTTTACTTGTACCACTTGTCATGTATTACATAACAATGGACGTTTGTCAGTTCCCATCTCCAATTCGTGCATTTCCCTATCGCACCCACCGCTTCTCAATCTCATCCAGGTTATCCTCCCATAAGGCCGCTCTAATTTCATACATTAACTGGTTCATGTAATACACGTTATGTATTGTTAATAGTGTACCTAATAAATTGTCCTGAATTTTAAAGAGATGATATAAATATGCTCTTGAATAGTTTAAGCAAGTATAACATTGACAATCACTTTCCAATGGACTAGAGTCCAGCTTAAATATACTTAACTTGATTTTTATATATTCGTTTTTAATTATTCTGCTAAGTTTTTTTTCAATTTCTTTAATATTTTTTACTTTGCACAAGAAGTAACCATGTCTAGCTAATCTCGATGGGATTACACAATCAAACGTATCTATTCCTTGTTTTACTCCAAAAAATATATCTTTTATTTGTCCTATTCCTAATAAATGAATTGGTTTCTTTACATTTATAAAATTCATAGTTTTATTAATAACACTATACATCATTTCTTTATTATTACCTAAACATCCTCCTATACATAACCCAAAAAAAGGTAAACTACAAACAAAATCACAACTCTTCTTTCGTAATTCTGTATATATCCCTCCTTGTATTATTCCATATAAAGCTTGCTTATTCTTTACTCTTACATTCCATTTTTCATTTGTTTTATATTTTTCATTATATATATCATTTAAATAGTTATGGTAATTTATCATATTATTAGCCCTGTAAAATTCCATTAAACATCTGATATACCATCTATGTGACCTATGCATTGATCGCTCCGTGTATTCTCTATTCACATGGTAGGGTGTACATTCATCTAATACTACTACTAAATCGCTACCTAACATATACTGCGACTGAATAGACGTTTCCGGAGATAACAATTCAACCGAACCATCGTAGTATGATTTATACAATGCTCCTCTTTCGTTAATTTTTAAAATAATTTCATTCTTTTGACATACTCTATTATTGCTTCTAGTAGCTTCTTTTTCCCTTGTACATTTTACAGTGTAATCATTTCTGTTCCACCTTCCTGCATTTTCTATTTCTGTCATCCGTTCTTTTTGCAACACCCTTTCTGCCCTTACTACCCCTACTGCTTTCTTTACCTCTACGGTCTTCCCAAATTCATCATTTATCTTTCCCTTTCTTTCTACACCTCTCTCTTTTAAATCAAAACCGTGTCCAGATTTCCTCTTAATCTCATCAGACACTGATCCGAAAGTCATACTAAACAGTTGATAACCCCCCGAATCAGTAAGAATTGGACCTTGCCAATTCATAAATTTATGTAAGCCTCCTAACCTAAAAATTACATGTGGCTTTGGATGAACTAATAAATGAAATGTATTTGACAGTATAACTTGCGTTTTGCAATTTTTTATAAAATTTATTGGTGTTGATTTCATACAAGCCTTGGTAGCGCAGAACAGAAAATTTGGGGTTTCTATATTACCTCTTGGCGTCTTTATTACTCCAACTCTGCTTCTGTTATTATTATAATAATAATAATCATTAATATTATCACTATTATTAATATTATCGTTATGATGATGATCCCTTTTGTTTTCCTTCAAGATAGTGAAATCAAATCCTGGATATGTAAAACAGTGGCTATCAAAACTTGATTCCTTCAGAACATTGTAATTCTTTCTAACACTAACAGTTGTATTATTATAATAATTTCTTTTTATTTCCTTTATATAATTTGTTACATCATATTTGAAATAATTCTGTCTTTCTCCCTTTTTTTTTTGGGTTAGAACATTTTTTACAAATGCGCAATTTTCCCTTCTTTTGTTCACCCCCTTTAGTACTACATCTTTATTAAAATAGATTCTTTTTTCAAGTACTCTTATGTCCGCTCCCTTTATTATCGTTTCATTCTTTATAATTCTATTGTCAACACTTAAAATAAAAAACGATTTAACAAGTGTGTACACAACAAAAAGAGGGCATATCAACCGATTCATATAAAGCACTCAATCTTAGCTCTACACTCTAAGTAGCATCATGCGTACATTCGTACATACGCAAACACGTACACATATAGATGTATATGTATGTATATAAGCTTTATCGATGGAGTGTAATAATGCACATATATTTATGCTTGTTATTTGTTAAAACTGTAAGAACGCTAAATGTAACGAAAATAATTTTTTTTTTTTTTTTTTTTTTTTATTCCCTCTGACGCCAGCCCCTTTTCCTTTTCTCCTTTAAAATATATATCGTATATATTACACAAACAAAATGGCTATGAGCTGCTTAATTATGTTAAACCTATTTGAGGAAAATATTCTCTTTCGTTTTTGTTAAATTTTTTTTTTAAAATAAACGTGATTATAATTATATTACGAAGGAATACATATAACATATATGTGTGTATGTGTGTATGTGTGTATGTGTGTATGTGTGTATGTGTGTATGTGTGTATGTGTGTATGTGTGTATGTGTGTATGTGTGTATGTGTGTATGTGTGTATGTATGTATGTGTGTATGTGTATGCGTGCATATGGGCATACATGCATATATGGGTGCTATTTACGCTACTGTTACAATCCCTCTACATTCACATTAGCATTAACATTAAAGATGACCCATTTAAAATAATATGAGCTATTGACCCTATGTCTTACTTATGATTTTTGTTTTTCAGAACTGTTAGTGCCTCTTCTTTTGTACTTAAAAAAAACATACTTCCTCTTTTTAGATAAACTTGTCGATTATTTTTAAGGCAGTTTAGCTCATGTATACTTACATCATTTATGTTCTTGTAGTTCAACTTTTCGACTAAGTCCGCGTCTTTTCTATCTGTTAGCTTGGTCTTACTTAACATTATTCAATATGTACGCACATGCATATACGTATATATGGAAGTACATTCACTCGTATTGTTTTTTTTTGAAATAATTCTTAAATTGTAACAAAAATGGAAGAAAATATAAGTTATATAAAAATTACATTCAAATTATATAAAAATTATGTAAAAATTATGTAAAAATTATGTAAAAATTAGGTAAAAATTATGTAAAAATTAGGTAAAAATTAGGTAAAAATTATGTAAAAATTATGTAAAAATTAGGTAAAAATTATGTAAAAATTAGGTAAAAATTATGTAAAAATTACGTAAGCATTACGTAAAAATATACAACAAAAAGGAAAATAATTTTAATGGAAATTTTTTTTTTTTTTTTGTTTTCCTTACTAATTTTATTTTCATCACATGCTAAATGTGGTCTGTGCAACAAATTTGAGGATTAAAGCGATAACACATAAGCGATCAACTAATAAAATATGTAATAATAATATTCATAAAAATACGTTTACACATAAGTATTTTTATCCATAATCAGTTGGTATACAAATATATGTATATCGTACGTGCGTATATCAAATGTACATATATTAAGTGCGTACTGATGTAAAAATTATTTTTTTTATTTTTGGAGCATTAAATATACTTTTACCTACTATACATTTATATATATATATATATATAATTCTACCAGACAATTTATATTTTTTTCAAAAATAATATATAACGTTTTTTCTTTTTTTTTTATAATTACTTCTTCACATGTATATCATAATAAATTGTATTTTGTGAATTAAAGATTTACCTGTACATAAAATTCAGTTTAGGTGGAACATTATGAATTGGTAAAATGTTTCACAGTACAAAAGCTAAATCAATATACTATAAAGTTAAAAGAATATTCTACAAAGCTAAGAGAATATAGTATAAAGCTAAATCAATATAGTATAAAGCTAAATGAATATTCTATAAAGCTAAATGAATACACTAAAAAGATAAAAGAATATACTATAAAACTAAAAGAACTTTATTTATTTCTATTCTTCCGTTTCTTTCCATTTTTTTTTTTTTTTTTGTTTTCTTTTATTTTTTTCGATTTATTTCATTTTTTTCGATTTATTTCGTTTTTTTTGATTTATATCGTTATTTTTTTTTTTTTCTTTTTCATATTTGATTAAGCAAAAATGTTGCTTATTATCATACACCAATTTATATGTTTTTAATTTTTGTACTTAGCACCCTTTTGTTTGTACTGTTCATTACATAGCTACATTAAAATACACCCATGCAAATATATAGATATATATATATATATATATATATATATATACGTACATATGGTATATATGCAAATGAATACAGCTATCTGTTTATAATAACTGGAAAACGCACGATTTAAAACATTCCTTTCCATGTGTTCATTTTTTTTTTCCTTTTTTCTTTTTTTTTTTTTATTGACCATTTTTTACATTTTATATTTGCATGTATGATTAAATTTATTTTTCTTCTATTTTATCACATATAAAAAAAAAAAAAAAAAAAAAGGAAAAAAATATTTACATATTTGACGTTAATTATGTAACCGCACAAAAACGCCCCAGATTTGTTAATACATGAATGTATGGACAAGCTTATGTGCATATATTATTGTACATAAGTAAATGTATACATATATGTATATATATAGCTATACATATATATTTACTTATGCATATTATATGTTATACAAAAAAGACTAATAACTGGAAGCTGCATCCAGCTCTCCTTTCTATATTTAAAGAAAAAAAAAATGAAATACAAAAGTAATAAAATGACGTATTGCATAAAAATTAAAAAGAACAAAAAAAAAATATAGATTACACGGTAAAAATAGAAAAAATAAAGGAAAAAAAAAAAAAGAAAAAGCAAAAGGAAAAGCAAAAGGAAAAGCAAAAGGAAAAGCAAAAGGAAAAGCAAAAGGAAAAGCAAAAGGAAAAGCAAAAGGAAAAGCAAAAGGAAAAGCAAAAGGAAAAGCAAAAGGAAAAGCAAAAGGAAGAAAATAACGAAATAAATAGCGAAAAGTATAAAAGCAACGCAAAAGGCACACAAGATTGACATCAACATAAAGGTTAATTTTTCTAGTGAACAGCGAAAACAAACAATGATATTGTGCAGATGCATAGTGAAAATTTTATTTTTTGTGTACATAGTAATAATAAATATACAAGTAATAGAAAGCATAGACGTTTGTAAAGGTGCAGATATAACGTTAATAAAATTTTGGGACAAATTGAATAACATTAAACATGGAGATATTTTGTTCATAAATATTAAGAATTATTATTGCCCTGCTTGTAGTAGGTATGTAGATATATGGAAAATGGTAGAAAGTGATGTTTTAAATTTTGAAAAAAAAGTAACTATGTTTGTTTTTGATTGTTCTTGTCATTTATTCATTTCATATTGTAGATTTTTTGAAGTTTATTATTTTCCAACATTTCGGTTGTTGTTTCCTGTTTATGATAAAATAGAAAATAATAATGAATATAAATATATTTATCCATCTGAATCTATAATATCTACTCGTTATAAAGGGGATTTAATATTAGCATATAGAGAAGTAGAAAGGGTTAATAATATTATTGAATTTCAACAATTAATGCAAACACATTTATGTAAAAATGTAAATTTTAATAATGTCGATTTGAAATCGTGTTATTCGGATTTGTCTGAAATAGGTACTCAAGATGCACATCCTATTTTTTCTGGAAATAGTGATGATATTACTGATGCCACAAAAGAACGGTTAGCAGTAGATAGATGGAAAATGAATAATAATAATAAAAAAGATATGAAACATGATATAATAAAAGGTTTATTATTTACCCTTAAGAAACATATTTCCATGGGTTCTGATATAAACAGAGAAACAGTAGAACCCTATCTTGTAATGCTGGAAATTGTTTCAAATGTGTATACAGATTTAAAACAAAGTTTAAATGAAATTTCCAAAAAACTAAAGAATTTTAATTACCCTATGAACTATGAAGACTGGTCAAATGCAATTCATAAAAGTGAAGACATAAAAATTGATATCTACAAAATGTATAATGATAAAGATAGTGATCATAATAATGATAGTGACGGTGATATGGATAAACACAGCCTCAATTTTAAGATATGCGAAGAAAATTCTGTTCTTTGTACCTACTGGTTACTATATCATAAAATTTCGATTCACTGCCTACTACATGATAAGGAAAAATATAATTATTATTTAGAAGCAATTACAAATTATACAAAAAGCTATTTAAATTGTGAAAACTGTATCCAACATTTTCTAAATGCTCAAAAGTCATGTTATTACGGTTTTTGTAATATTCATTCTGCAGAATCTGTTGTTATATTTCTCTGGAGAATTCATAATTCAGTTACTTTAAGATCTATGTATGAACATATCATTCTAGATGCTCGCTTCGAACGTACCAATAATTCAAACAAACAAAAATATGTAAATAAAGATATTGCATTTCCCTCAGAAAGGCAATGTAAATATTGTAGAAGCGGTATTGGCTTCACCAGAATTACCTCTGATCTTATAAATAAACTATTAAAGCAAAAATCCTTTAGTGACCAAGATTTTGACGCAATTGATGCTTTTCATATTAAGCACGTATTGAGTTATTTGGTTAGAATATACTCCTAGCCGTTTGTATAATTCGCCTCTACAAAAAGTGTACCCCTGGAAACACTGCGCAATTGGGAAGTTACAAAATTAAATTAAATAGTGAAAAGTCAAAAGGAAAAATTAAAAAGTAGAACAAAATGGCAGATAAAAAAAAGTAGAACAAAATGGTAGATAAAAAAAAGTAAAACAAAATGGCAGATAAAAAAAAGTAAAACAAAGTGGCAGATAAAAAAAATTAAATCAGAGAGGCAGATAAAAAAAATTAAATCAAAGGGGCAGACAAAAAAAATTAAACCAAAAGAGCAGATAAAAAAAAATCAAACTGAAAAATCAATCCGAAAAATCATATCAAAAAATTGATAATCAAAAGATTAAAAAATTAAAAATTAAAAAATATGCAACATGTTCAAGATCTTATTCCTTAAATTCGATTTAAATATAGCCTTTTTTTTTCTGTTTTTCTTTTTTCTGTTCTATTTAATTGTTTTTTTCCCTTTTTTTTATGAAGTTCCAGCTTTATTATTTTTTAAGTTATTTGTATTATATTCATACCCGTCTTGTTAGATTAATTTTTTTTATGACATGTTCATATTTTTTTTTATTATTATTATTATTATTAAAAACTATTTTTTCATTCGAAATAGCTCCTTCTTAAACGGAATGAGCTAAAGAGGAGGTCATTAAACCTATCAGCTAACGTGTCTTTTGTTTCATATTTCGTTTGATAGTATGTATAAGGAACCCTATTTTTTTTTTTAGTAAGATGTGAGTGGTACGTATATATAATACATATAGTATATACAGCATATTTACTTTCAACGCACATACATATATATATATATATATATATATATATATGCATATGCACTGTGCAGGCATTACGTTTGTCCATTTGTGATTTTTTTTTTTTTTTTTTTTGTGTTAAATGATTCTTATTCACATTAATTTTTCAGTTCATTTAAATAGTAATATCCCCTCTTCTCTTATTAATATATATTATGTGAACATATGATTTTTCCATTATTATAACTATAACTATGCTTTTAATTGTTATTTTATAAACACGAAAATTATTTATGGAAAAAAAAGAAGGATGGGGAAGAGAAAAAGGAAGGAAAGTAAATTAAATTAAAGTAAGGCAAATTAAAGTGAAGCTAATTAAATTAAATTAATGTCAAGCGGGTGTACATAAAGGGAAGGTACAAGTTTTATATTTTTTTAAATGATACCCACGCGTGCCGCGTACATGAGCACGAACGTTTGTTTAATTAGTTATTATATTACATTTTACAAAATATTTAACCCATGAAAAAAATAAAAAAAAAAAAAAAAGACGCAAAAAATAAAAATATATATATGTACGAACAAAATTTAACAGCAACGTGTATATAGGCATGTAAAAAGTACACATTTTGCATATACGTAACATTGCTTGTATTACAAGATCGTTCCATCATTTATTTTGCATAAATTGAATATTAAAGGAGCCGTCATTATTGGGGTTTTTTTGTACTTTAAAATTATCCAAAGAGAGACCAACCTTTCCTAAAAGTAAATTACCAAAATCTTTTAATTTTCCAACCATTTCTTCTTTTTCTTTATTTAATTGTTGTTCAGCTAATATTTTTAATTTCCTTTGTTTTGACGCATAATTGCTTAGTAAAGATGGATCCATAGATATTGCCTTATTTAAATCATTAGACGCATCATTATATTTTTCTAGCTGTTCATATGCATTACTTCTACGTATGTATGATTTCACATAATTGTCATTACAGTTAATAGATTTATTACAGTCCTCCACTACAACATTCCATTTTTTTAAAAAAATATTACATGCAGCTCTATTTGAATATAATATGCTTTTAACATTTTTTTCCTTACATTTTTTTAAAGCTTTATTATAATAATATATAGCATTTACATAATCAGATTTTTTAAAATAATCATTCCCAATATCTTTTATTTCCTCAACAGTTTTGTTACTTAAATTCATATTTGACTCTTTTTCTTCCATCGAATAGGTACTTTCACTTTCATATGAAGAGTTTTCATAACTATAATTTTCATTACTAAAATTATCATCATCCTCATCCTCTCCATCTTGGCTTCCCACTGATGAGCTCTTTTCATTTTCAGACTCATCAGATCTGTGTGAATTATTTTCATTCGAACTCATATCGTCCGAATAATCATCTTCTTTTGATGAGGATAAATATGAACTCGAATTTTGTTCACTATTATTGTTTATACAGTTGTCACTGTAATAATTCCTTGTTTTATTTTCCACATTTTTAGTAAAGTTCTCTTTATTTGCATTACCAAATTTTACTTCATTATGCTCTCTGCTATCTGCATAGTTTGTATCATTCTTACTAACACAAGTACCGACAACATCGTCATTATCACTGCTACGGTTATTATCACTGCTACGGTTATTATCACTGCTACGGTTATTATCACTGCTACGGTTATTATCACTACTACGGTTAATATCACTACTACGGTTATTATCACTGCTACGGTTATTATCACTGCTACGGTTATTATCACTACTACGGTTATTATCACTGCTACGGTTATTATCATTGCTACGGTTATTATCACTGCTACGGTTATTATCACTACTACGGTTATTATCACTGCTACGGTTATTATCATTGCTACGGTTATTATTACTGCTACTATAATTACCACCCTTATTATTCTCCTCCTTATTATATATCAAGTTTTCTCTTTCTGTGTAAACATTACTTGCGGTGTAACCCTTATTCGTAACTGCCCCTCCTCCCATAGAACATTCTTTATCAAAATTAGCATTTATATGTTCAAAAGATGTTTCTGCATTTTTGGTAGTTTCCTCCTTTTTTAAATTGATCATATCAAAGAGACTTTCTATTGTACTCTCATTAATCTTTTCATTCATTTTAATGTATTCATTATCACATTCCTTTTGTGATTTGACCTTGTCAATGTAATTTGTTACTTGCTCGTAGGGCTTTTCTTCAGCGTACTGTTCCTCCTTCTCACTCTTTTTATCGTCATATATTTCTCCATCCATTTTACCATTCTCTTCTCCATCCATTTTGCCATTTTCTTCTCCATCCATTTTGCCATTCTCTTCTCCATCCATTTTGCCATTCTCTTCTCCATCCATTTTGCCATTCTCTTCTCCATCCATTTTGCCATTCTTTTCTCCACATATTTTGCCATCATTTTTTGGAGCATACCCTCTGTGACCGCTCTCGCTCTCGTTACATGCTTGCTGATGATTGCTTGTTAACTCATTTTGAGTTTCCTTTTTTAGTTGACCATCATCCCTTAAATGCCACAATACGTATGCATTTTTATTCTTTGTAAAACTTTCTTCGTTCAAAATCTTACTAGTGCTCATATCCCATTTTTCATCATTTGTTTCGTCAGTACTCTGATTAACCAAATTTCCACAATGGGATATAATATTTTCCATCTTTGGTGTTTTCCTTTTTATTAAATTTTTATCTTCACTTGTTATTAAATAAGAATTTTTTTTTTCTGCGTAATTAAATTGTTCGTCTTCCCCTTTATTTGCAATAATTTTTTCATCTGTTTTCGAATTTATAAATTCTTTTTTCTTAATTCTATGTTTTTGCTTTTCATATTTCAAATATAACCATGTACCTACGATAGGTAAAAAAAATAGTAAAATATAGCACAGCATTTTGGAATTTTCCATGAATATATGTATTGTATGCATTTTCAAAAAAAAGAGGAGGGGGAGGGTTATATACACAAATTTTACTGCAGTGAAAAACAAAGATAATTGATAAGAAATTACAAAAAAATTGAAGAAAAATTACAAGATATTACAAAAAATTAAAGAGAAAGTACAAATAATTGAAGAGAAAGCACAAATAATTGAAGAGAAATTATAAATAACTGAAGATAAATTACAAATAATTGAAGAGAAATTACAAAAAATGGAAGAGAAATTACAAAAAATAGAAAAGAAATTACAAAAAATGGAAGAGAAATTACAAAAAATGGAAGAGAAATTACAAAAAATAGAAAAGAAATTACAAATCATCTCAAAGTATCATAAATTATTACAAAGTATTACATAATGTTACAAAAGGGAAAATAAAAATTTCGCATAAAATAAAAATTGCTCATCACGCAAATTCCAAAAATAAACTTGTGCTAAATGTACGTACAATTGTATGTGTATGTATACATGTATAATGGGTATACTCGTTTACGTATATTATATGCGCTGGGGCGAATAAAATGCTATGGCAAAATTAAAAAAAAAAAAGATTTAAAGCGTACATTATATGTATACATGTGCGTAACGCATACATACATTTACACAAACTGCATAATGGCATAAACGTATTATTCATCATCTTTACGTAAACTTATACCATGCGAAAAAAAAATAAAATAAAAAAAGAATAAATGAATAAATGAATGAACAATCTCACAAAAAAAGGAGTTTAATGTTCCAACTGCATAAAATGCCACCGCTCTCCCGACAAATTCCTCTAAAAGCTGGTGTAACCAAGAAAACGTTACCGTAAATATATATATATATATATATATATATATATGTATATATTCATGCATGAGTACTTATGCTTGTTGGCATATATGCATATAACATTATATCAGCAGAATGTTTCGCTAAGTTGGATAAAAAAAAAAAAAAAATCAAATAAGCAGATGTTAACATGTGAAACAGTATGCTTTGAAAAATGAACAATTTGTAGAAAAAAAAAAAAAAAGAATTAAAATTATCGATGATGACTAACTGTCCTCATAATGAATAACAAAAATTATTAGTAGTATATGTTTTAAGGAAAATTTTTTTTTTTTTTTTTTTTTTTTTTTTACTCCTTTAGTTTTATTTTTTTTTTTTTTTTGTAAGCGCGCGTGTTTGTGTTTTCATAAAATGAAAGAACAAAATTTGCTGATTTGTTTTTTTCATTAATATATATATATATATATATATAGCGCGGTAAAAAATGAATTAACATGGTAACGACAACGTTTGCTTTGATTTTACATCTTGAGCTTGGTAATTGCGTACGCCCATAGTACTACATACGTATGTACTACAGTATAAACGTATAACAGTGTATATATACATGTATATGTGTACATATATTTTAATTATTCATTAATTCGTTTGAAATATCATTTATTGGCTTTTTTCTGTTTTACTTCTTGTAACTAACTATTCCTCACAGTTAACGGAAAGCAAAAAGTAAATAAGAAAAATAAAATAAAATAAAATAAAATAGAAAAAAATAGAAATTAAAACATCATTAATTTTGTAGATCATACAGAATAATGTAAAATTAACAAGGAATACAAATAGTACGATCACCTATGAAATAAAACCACGAGTTACCTTCTTTGCCTTTTCACGATATGACCTAAACCCTGTAAGCTTACCAATTCATATTAAAATTACTAACAGATTTGGTAAGGATAAAAAGCAAAAGGCATATAACATGTGGTACGGCAAAGAAAAAGAAGAAAAAAGGCAAGGCATTTAAAAGCATAATAAAAATCAAACGTATTGACGCAAATTTTGAAATCATAGTTATACATAATCAAATAAAAAATAAATATATATATATAATAGAAGCTTATAGGGGGAAAATGAAAGAAGTAGAATCAGAAGAAGAAGTAGAAGAAGAAGTAGAAGAAGAAGTAGAAGAAGAAGCAGAAGAAGAAGCAGAAGAAGAAGCAGAAGAAGAAGCAGAAGCAAAAACAGAAACAAAAACTGAAGCAAAAACTGAAACAAAAACTGAAGCAAAAACTGAAGCAATAACTGAAGCAAAAACTGAAGCAATAACTGAAGCAAAAACTGAAGCAATAACTGAAGCAAAAACTGAAGCAATAACAGAAGCAGCGGAAAAAGCAAATGAAAAAAAACAGCGGAACAAAACGAAAAAGAGTAAGAAGCATAAGGTCAAAGGGAAAAATGCAGACGAGATAGAAGGACATAAGAATGATGAAAATTTTGATAAAAGTAACAGATTTCAAGATTTTGATAACATACTACTTGATGTAAGATTAAGGAAGGCATTATTATATTTATTTAAGTTTAAATATACAACAAAAATACAAAATCTAGCAATACCATATATATTAAAAGGATGTGATGTAATAGTTAATTCAAAAACAGGGTCAGGAAAAACCATGGCATACCTAATTCCAGTTGTTCAGAATTTAATTAAATCAAATATAAATGAAAAAGAACATTTAAAATTTTTTTATAAATGTATAATTATAACACCAACTGAAGAATTATGCTTACAGATATACGAAGTAGCAGTTAAGTTATGTATTTATTTAAAAGATTTAATATCAATTAATCACAATATAAATAAAATATTTTATGAACATCCTACTATATTAATTACTACACCTACATATTTATGTAATCATATTATAGAAAATAAAAAAAAATATAACATGGATATATTGTCAAATTTAAAAGTTCTTGTTATAGATGAAGCGGACGTTATACATACTCAATTTTATAAACCTATGAACTTATTGACAAGTAACTATTTACCAAAAAATTTCTCAAAAAAGTATCAAATTATTATGGCATCAGCTACTTTGGAAAATGGTATCATATCTAAAACAAAATTATTTTTGCATGACCCCGTTTATGTAAGCGCGGACTTGGAGAGAGAGCAGAACAGGTCCATCCCCGGTCAAAAAAGGAGTGGTGATCTCACTGTACACAGTGAGAGCATCCTGAATGCCGATTATAACAGCAATAGGAATGCCAACTGTGTCGATGGTAATGCTGATTGCAATGACGGCGATATACATACTAACCATATCAACTACAGTAAGAAGCAAAAACATATGGGAAAATCCTTTTACTACATGTGTGAGGACGAGTTAACAAAATACATATACTTGTACAACTTAATAAAGAATAATATAATTCAACCAAAATCAATTATATTTACGGGGTCCATATATGATGGATATAAAATAAGAATATTTTTAACCTACTTCAATATTACTTCGTCTTTACTTAACCCGAACCATCCTATTCTAATAAGGCAAAACATCATTACAGCCTTTAATCATTCAAAGTTCTACTTTTTAATTTGCCCACAGTTTGAAAATAATATAGTGCAAAATGTACATAAGAAGGGGCAGAGCTATTCGGATGATCAGACTATCTTAACTAATGAATTATGTTCAGATAAAAAATTAGGCATGGATGGTGATATGCCTACCTCGAATGAAGATGATATGGATATCCAAAATTGGATAGAGGAGAAAAACAAGCTAAGAAGTGATGGTGCAGTTTCGAAAGATGGAAAAAGCGAATTGGATGTGGAACAAGATGAAGTAGGTGCGGAAGAAAACGCATTAGATGTGGAACAAGACGAAATAATTATTAACTCTAACTGGAAATCTGTAGGAGAAAAAGATTTTTTATATAACAGAGGACTAGATTTTAAGTATGTGAAATGTGTTATTAACTTTGACATGCCGCTAGATAAAGAAACGTTTGTGCATAGAATAGGAAGAACATGTAGATTGAACAACAAAGGTATTAGTATTTCTTTTGTTAATGAAAATAAAGAAGTAGAAAAAGACATTTTGAATGAAATAAAAAATGCGCATATTTGCTTTATGACTGAGAAAAACATTGAATATAAAAATATTGAAGCTTATAGATATAGAGTGGAATCAACCCTAAATAAATGTACAAGTAAAAAAATAAAATATTATATACAGAAAGAAATATTATACCAATCTCTAAAATCCACAGAACTAAAAGAATTTTTTAATACAAATATAAATGAAAAAAAAAAAATACATAAAATAGTAAAACAATTTAATAAGGAGCTTGTACCACAAAAATTAATTAAGGACAGAAATAGAGGCATATTTTTCAGTGAGTCTAAGACTTACGGTAAATTATTAAAAAGAAAAAAGAAAAACGATAAAAATTACAATACTAATTACAGTAGCAATTGCAGTAACAATAGTAATTGCTACGACAGCAGGAACTATAGTAGTCGTTACAATAGAAGCCGTGAAGGACTCATCAAGCCCGTCATACAAACAAAAAAGGGTGGTCTTATAATTACAGATAAAGGGTACGAAGATCAGTTAAAGAAAGAACCAGAGGCAGAAGTCGCTGATCCCTCCAAACTTCCCGCCTTATGCGGACGCGGTCTAAGGAAATATATGTACATGAAATACATAAAAAGTGAACGTAAAAATAGGACAAATTTTCATAAAAATAAAAGTATTAACCGAAGGGGAAGAAAAATTATCAATCGTTAGCTCGGTAGTAAAATTGTGCAAACATTTCTCTAAGTGGGTGTGGATGTATGGATGTATTATATATAAATATATATACGCAAGTGTGCACATGCTGTACATACATATACATGTATAAATGCACTCACAGCGAAATGATTTGGCACAAGATACTCCCGCTTGATTGTGTGTCTACGGAACGTTCGTTAATGAAAATAAACTGATTGAAGGAAACGCTCTTTTTTTGAAAGGCAGAATGGTGCAATAAAACATATTGCCACATCTGTTACGTTTTGTTTATTAATCTGTGGTGACTTTTTTTTTTTTTATATTGTGTACCGTAAATTTTTTTTAAATTGAAAAATAAACGTCCAAAGATAAATTGTTAATAATTGCGTCGATATGATAAAAACAAAGAAAAAAGAAAGAAATATATAAAACGTAAAACATAAAACGTAAAACATAAAACGTAAAACATAAAACGTAAAACATAAAACGTAAAACATTAAAGTAAAACATAAAACGTAAAATGTAAGGAATGAACGATAAAAAATGAAAATTATTAAAGTGTTAAACTGTGAAAAATGATATAGTTATCATTCAGCATTTAAAGTCGTATATTTTGACGAATACACCCTGCTCATTAAGGGGAAAAAATAAATGAATGCGCAAATGCATGAATACGCAGATATGTACAAAACCGCATAAGAAAGAACACAACAGTTATGATATTATAGAGTACAAAGAATTAACGCGTAGGTCTAATTAACGCGTAGGTCTAATTGGCGCGTAGGTCTAATTAGCGCTTAGGTCTAATTAACGCGTAGGTCTAATTAACGCGTAGGTCTAATTAACGCGTAGGTCTAATTAGCGAGTAGGTCTAATTAGCGCGTAGGTCTAATTAACGCGTAGGTCTAATTAACGCGTAGGTCTAATTAACGCGTAGGTCTAATTAACGCGTAGGTCTAATTAACGCGTAGGTCTAATTAACGCGTAGGTCTAATTAACGCGTAGGTCTAATTAACGCGTAGGTCTAATTAGCGAGTAGGTCTAATTAGCGAGTAGGTCCAATTTACGTGTAAGTCGCTTTAAAGGGCTAATCGTATTAAGGCGCTTCAACTTTTCAGATGGGCCTTTTGCCATAATAGAAGAAGGGTTTTGTTTAAATATTCCTTGGCATTATCAATATGTTAAGGATTGTTTTTAAATGTTTTCCTGTCTTATTACTCTCATTACCACTGTTACATTTGATGGCGCTCCTATCACACCCGCCTTCTGTATACGTGCCCTCCAGTTAACACTTGGTTCTAAATGTTTTTGCAGCTATACACCAATCTGCAAGCAGTTTATCCAGTTGTATTACACTAGCTAATCCACTGGCCATAGTATTACATGCCATTGCACCAATTTTTAAGAACTCTATTTGAACAGCTTCAGATCCAAGATCATATCTCCTTAAAACATTTGACGACGTTAATGCTACATCAAATGGTGTGTGTCCTTCTTTAATCATATCATAAGCAATATCATGTGCTTTTTTCCATTCACAATTAATACAATATTTTAATAAATTTTCAATTCTTTCAGGGGATGGAATATCACAAATATTTAACACATTTTCTTTATTTATAATTTCTAATCCTGCATAAGTTGACTGTAAGCAGTTAACAGCTTTTCTTAAATCACCATCTGCAATAAAGGTCAATGTTTCCAACCCATCATCTGTGTATTTTATATTTTCATATTTACATATTTTTAATATTCTTTTTAAAACCTGGTCATCAGTTAGTTTGAAGTATCTAATTATGGCACACCTACTTTGTAGAGCATCTATTATTTTTTCTGATTGATTACAAGCCAATGCAAATCTCGTAGTATCTGAATACAATTCCATGATTCTTCTCAAAGACTGCTGAGCTGCAGTTGTCATTGAATCTACTTCATCTAAAATTATTATTTTGTGCTTTCCTGGAGGTAAACTTATAATTTCTTTAGCAAAGCTTTTTATTCTGTCTCTTATTACATTAATACCTCTATCGTCCGACGCATTTAGTTCAAGTACAGCTTTTTTAGCTTGGTTACCCAGCATCTCGCTAGCTAGGCATAAAATACTTGTAGTTTTTCCTGTACCTGGAGCACCCTGCGAAAATGTGCAAATAGTTTTCGTTAAAAAGGAGGGCAAATAAATTTGGAAAAAATTGAGCAAAAATACGAAGAATTTGCCAAATTTTGTGAAAAGTGGCAATAAAAAAAGTGAATTTTAATGTAATAAGAATATATAAGGTCAGTAAATATTTTTGGATGAACATTTGTTAAAAAAGATCTGAAAAAACATAAAAATCATCTATGTTGTGTTACGAAAATAGATATGCGCTTAATTTTACGACAAAGAAAAATAGTACTCTTACAAAACGAAAATGTGCAAAAAAAGGAAAAAAATTTCAAGATAACAAATGAAGCAATACGTATGTCACATATACATACATATGTACACATATATACATGCACGTATATACATATACATACACATACATACACATACATATACATACATATACATACACATACACATACATATACATACATATACATACACATACACATACACATACACATACACATACACATACATATACATACACATACATATACATACACATACATATACATACACATACATATACATACACATACATATACATACACATACATACACGTATAAACATTTAAGAAAACAATTTCAAGTAACGATGGTAACACAATAACACGGCTTCTTCTGTACATGAAGTATAAAGGCTTACAGCTAAAAGTAAGTTAGGCATATTCCCTGACACAACTATGCTCTTTAAAGTATTTATAACAAAAGGATTTCCCACCACATCATCTAAATATTCTGGTCGATATTTTTCAATCCATATATCAATATTTCTTTTCAGTAACCTATTTTTGAATGTGTCTTCTTCCTCCATTATGTTAAACCCTAACTGTATACTTGTAATTTTATCCTTAAAATTCAAATTCGCAAAAATGCAAATTACTAAAAAAAAAAAAGAAGCGTACTATTTTGGTACTCATAAAAGTACTTTACTTCTGAAATATCAGCTAAAATTAATTATTTTCGAAATTATTCTAAATAAATAGAAAAAAATAAGAAAAAAAAAAAAAAGAAGAATGGCATCTAAAAAAACTTATTAAAGAGATTTATAGTATTACTCACCCCTTATATGAAATTAAATTACAAGCATTACATTGTAAATGAAGCATAATATTATTTAAATGGGGGCTTCAATAAATTATTAGTGTGTTCTCTCACTCAAACATACATATTATATATATATGTATAATTCATACATATATGCGTTATTGCATATTACTGTATACATAATGTACAATAACTTTTAAATTTTTTTTTTTTTTCCTTTCAATATATTAATGTCTACATTATTATTTATTTTCTCTATAAAAATAATCATGTTTTGTGTAAACTTAAGTGATTAACTTAATATCAGTCAGTATATTCCCCAAATGAGTAATAGCTTTTTAACACCTTGTTATTTTTAGATATCTTATTATATCAATGTACAAAAAAGGATAAGAGCATAAAAGGATAAAATCATAAAAGGAAAAAGATTGTTTTTAGTATTAAATTTACAAGCCTCTGTTTCCTTTTTTTTTTTGTTTTTCTTTTCCGTTTATTATATATATATAGTAGTCCCGTACTCCTCTTTTTTTTATTTTATTTTTTTTTCTTTTCTTTCGATATGAAAGCGCTCAAACTTAATTTCCTGTTTCGTTCATAATTTACGAAACAGTGCAGATAGCCTCATTGTAAATTCATATATATCATATATATATATGTATACATTTATATACATGGGTAAATACCTTATTGCCTACTTATGTACATTCTTATTATACGTGGGTATGCATAGGTAGTTAAAATTGTTATCATTACATGAAAAAAAAAAAATCTAAATTATAATATTTTGTAAGGTTCTATTTTTATTTTTTGCTTGACCTCTTTAGAGGATAAATAACAAATCCTAAAATATGAAGAATCATCTTTAAAATACTTTGATCCGGTGGGACAATGGAAAAGTCAATTTTTTTTTTAATGTGTACTTTTTTTTTTTCTTTAAATGCCACTATTTCTGTGTTTTAAAAATTTTATGCAAAAATTATTAGGCCTAAACACATTTATATATAGTTATATAATTATATGTTTATATACTCATAAAGTAAAAATAATAATAAAATAAATGTTCATAACAGCTAAAATATATCTTCTGAACCACCCTCATTGAAAGACTACACGTTAGGTAATTTTTCTTATGATTACATTATTGATATTTTATAAATTTTTTTTTTTTTTTTTTATTTTCTTTCGAATTATATATTTTAGTATAAGTTTTAAAATGATATAACATGTATGAAGCAAATGACAATTATAAAAAAAAAAAAAATCAGTAAACCAAACTGTAGAACAAAGCAAATATTAAAAGTATTAAAACAACTACACATTTTAATTATGTATAAAATAAGAAATTTTGTGAGTAAATGGAATAATAAAATGAAGATAAAAACTGAAATTCCTGTATCACATTTCCTCATTTTTTTAGTTGAACTTGAGAAAGTAATCATCCATATTTTTACGAAGTACAATAAACTATTTTCAAGTATGACTGTACCTTTGAAATTTACACAACCATTTATAATATTATATACAACTAAAAATAAAATATTAATAAAAATTTTAAATAATACCCCAAATATATTTTTTCTTTAAATGTTATATTAAAGACTCATCAATAAAAAAAATAAAATAAAAAAATAAATATGAGCAACAAAAACGATACAACATAAAATGTACCTGTTACATATATCAAAGAAAAATTGAAATCCTATACGTTTATTTATATATACGTATACATATATACATAAAATAGAGGGTACATAAAATATCGCTCATAATTTAAATGCGCGGTATCGTATGACCAGAAAAAAAGGAAAAAGCTTAGATAGAGAAATTGTATTTTCATAAAAATAAAAGCAAAACCAAATACCTGAATGATATGCGCACATTAAGGAATCTTTGTACAATTTTTTAAAAACTGAAATATATATACACATATACATATGTATATATATACATAATATACATATATATATATGTATAACATGTCGCACCAATATAGGAACAGTGGCAATGATCAAAATGAAAAGAAATATATTAGAACATAACTCAACCCTTGTCTTCTCTGAAAGAAAAAAATCTTAGGGCCCCAAAAAATATAAAACCGCCAAAAAATAAATAACAGGATCTAAAATAGCACCCTTTATAAAATGATAGATATCCGTCCTTCGCTATATCTTTAATAGTCTCTCCATAGTTCTTCCCCTAATTTTTTTTTTTTTTAATTTAGAAAATAATATAAAATATGTAACTTAACATCACAATAAAAAAATGTGAAGTAAATATATAATATAGTTTAATAAAACACATTTGTTTTTTATACAAATATTATCTGCCTCGTTTTTATAACATCAATGGGAGTAGTTAAAAATCCAGATATTCCTCCTGCGTACATACATAGATAAATATCTCTTATTAATCATGTTTCGTATCCTTTTCAAAAATACGTGCGGCAATAAAAATGTTAAATAAATTTCAATGCACATATGGAGTTTTGTCATATGGTCTTTTTTTTTTTTTTTGTTTTCTAACCTGCCATTCCGCCACACACGGAAGACGTTATAGTGGGGTACTTTTCAGAAATATTGCTAAAGTCTTTAGGAAGTAAAATAAATTGATATATTTTTATTTTTTGTATTTTTCATTTTTTCATTATTCACTTTTCATTTTTTTAGTTTTTCAATATTCTAGTTTTTCATTTTTCTAGTTTTTCATTTTTCTAGTTTTTCATTTTTTTAGTTTTTCACTTTTTTAGTTTTTCATTTTTTTAGTTTTTCACTTTTTTAGTTTTTCACTTTTTTAGTTTTTCTCTTCTTGCGTCTTTCTCTTTTTGACTACCTTTTTTTGCCTTCTCCTTAAATGTTTCCCACAGAAAGTATTGAATATAGTCGAAGGGAATTTCTCTTACTATCATAATTAAATAACTTTTAAACAAAAATTTAAACAATCCTTCCGTTTTTGAAATATCATATATTGTATTTATCATAGATCTATTAGTAGAAATTTGCATTTTCTGTTTCACTATCTCAAATGGTAGCCTATTAAGTAAGAATAGTTCTTGTTTACAATTATACTAAGACACCAACTTTTTTTTTTTTTTTTTTTTTTTCATTCCATCTACCTTACTGCACAAGATGCAATTTCCGCTATTGTTGTTGAAATTAAATACAATTTACTTTTGCTAATATTTTCATTCTTTTCTATAAACAAAAAACATATTTATTCATTTAATAATAAATTGCCTTAAAATGTAATATTCTGTATATTTTCATTTTTATTTATTATATAAAGCATAAAAAGTTATCATCTTATAAATAAATTCTTTAATTACAATTTCTGCATTATCATATTTCATTGTCATAATGTTTAATTTTTATTAATACTAAGGGAGAGGATTAAAAATATATGGTGATAACATATATATTGCAATTTGTGTTCATTATAGTTATTTTAATAATATCAGTTCAGAGCAATATCATGATGTTTTATATTTTGCCCTTTTTTATCTTCATAGTATACAAATTATACATTATTATGAACTTGGACATTTTTTTGTATGCATACATAATTATTACTGTGTCAAAATTATACAGGGAAAAAAAAACAAAAAAAAAAGTTATTACCTGTTAATAATTTTTTGGACAGTTCATAAAAACAATAAAAAAATGCGCTAGCAGGGGCAGTACCTATTAGAGTTGGTAAAATCCCATTATACAAATTTTTTGTTTCAAAAATTGTAAAGGGTAATTTGGCCTGAACTTTTGTTTTTAAGTTATCAATTGGATATAACACCATATCAACAATAACACCAGATATAGCTCCAGTTATTAAATTATCTATTAAAGTTATGGGATAATGATAAAAAAAAAAAAAAAAAATGATAACATATTAAAATAGCTAGCAGAAGGTAAAATAATTAATATTTTTTATAATGATTATCATTTTTGGATTTACGTAAATGTTGCTCCATTAGATTTTACTAGAAAAAGAAAAAGACAGAAAATAGAATTTCATTCAACCGAAAAGGCAAAAAAAAAAAAAAAAAAAAAGATTAAATTTATTTTATCGTTCTTAGAAACTTATGTACTTAAAAATATACGATTTTATCTTGTAATAAATATAAAATAAGCGTTGTACACATGAATAAGTATGCTAAAATTGCATTTTACAGTACTCAGAGTATATTTAATATTTTATCCTTTTTTTTATTATTGTTTTTTATAGTAATGTTAAAAATGCTCTTACTGATAAAAAAGAATGAAATTATAATTTCTTTTTCTTTTCGAATAAAAAAGATTTACACCTTTTAATATTACTCTCTTAACATTCATTCTCATCATGCATTCTTAACCCACATCGCTCATTCTGTTGTATCGATTTATTTCAAAGAGAATAGAAATCTCGACTAATACAAAAAATAAAAAATCCTGTGTTCAAAGTTTATTTTTCTACACTTTTAATTGCTTTTTTTCTGTCGTTAATTATTTAAAAAAAAAATGTTTCATTACGATTTTTTTTTTTTTTTTTTTTTTTTTTTGTGACGAATGTTTTACGTGTAACTTCCTCAAATTGAATGTTTCTCATTTGTTATAAACATTAACACTTAAAAAATAATTTTAAAAAATGTGATTAACTGATTCTTTTGAAGGGTGTGTAAGAATATTATTTTAAAAAGAAATATTCAAGGGTAAAACATGTTTAAATACTCATTAAAAAACTTGCTATTTAAAAAAAAAAAAATAGGAATCGAAAATTAGAAAAACAAAAAAAAAAAAAAAAAAAAAAAAAAAAAAAAAAAAAATTTTAATTTTAATTTTAATTTTAATTTTAATTTTAATATTAATTTTAATTTTAATTTTAATTTTAATATTAATTTTAATTTTAATTTTAATTTTAATATTAATTTAAATTTAAATTTAAATTTATACCATTTGATTGTAAATGGCAAAGTATATTTTGCGTGGAAAAAAAAAAAATAAAAACAAAATAAAACAAAATAATATAATTAAATAAATGAACAAACAAATAAGCAAAATAAACCTTTAAGCATATAAACAAACAAACACATAAACAAATAAGCATATAAACAAATAAGCATATAAACAAATAAGCATATAAACAAATAAGCATATAAACAAATAAGCATATAAACAAATAAACAAATATGCATATAAACAAATAAGCAAATGAGCAAAGTATTACAACGAAAATAAAACACAACACATTATATAACCTGTCAAATAACTAAACGTTATAAGAAGCTGTGAGTTTAATGAAATTTTATGTAAAAAAATGGAGAAGAAATTGGAGCAGGGAATTTCATTTATCCGAAATTTCGCTGAAAAGTATAAAGAGACCATATTAGAACGTTTAAATCCAAAGACAGTAAAAACCATTAATAAAAAAAAAAAGATGAAAAAAACAAAATATATATTTAAAAATGGTGAAAAGAAAAGAAGTAAAAGCTATAAAGAAGAAAAAATGAGAAAACTGGATAACTATTTAATTAGTCAAGAAAAAGCATTAGATATCCAAGAAAATTACACAATTTTCAATAAATTTAACACACAATCCAATAATCTTTTTTATAATTCCATTGATAATAAAGTCTCAACTTGTTTAAAAAAGAATAAATTTGAAGGAAAAAATGATGAAAAAAACTGTACAACAATTAATGATAATTTCCTTGATTCATTGAATTCTCTTGAATTTAAAATTAAACAGGAAATTCAAGAAAACAATGATTTATTATCTCTTCAGAGACTTAAAGAATTGAGCCAAAACAGTAAAGAGCTATCAAAAGGAAAAAAGTACTTAAGCTTGAAAAGAATACCGCATTCGAATGATGATGCAAGGGGAACATTTATAAAAACAAAAAATTTGAATAAAGAACAATTAGATGATAGAAATACAAAAAAACAAAAAAAAACATATAATTTTGAATATGAAAAAACTTGTAATTATTATAAGAAATGTAACAGTAATCCTAAAAACGAAATAAAAAAAAACTCTGAATGCAAAAATCGTAACGAAATAATTTTTACCAAATGTGAAAATAGAGATAAAGAAAAAAAAACTGAAGAAATAGACATGCTTATTAATGTTACCTCAAGAAAAGTAACCGATGATATATTATTCAATAGTAATGAATTATCTCTAGGAGATGGAAAAAATGCTTTAGTATTTGGAAAAAATAAGTTTGAAAATATTAAAAAAATTTTCCAAAATGTATTAATAGAAAATAAACATGATAAAAATAATAAAAAAGAAATATATGAATGCAGTATATCAAACAATTTTGATAATTTTATATCATATAATAAAATTAACAAACAAAATGAGGACACCAATAATAATATTTTAAATAAAACAAATCAAATGCATATAGATGAATGCTCTAATGAATATATAAATAATCAAGATAATACTTTAATGAATTTTGAACAAAATGATAATAATAATAATAATAATAATAACGGAAACGAAAATACTGTTGATAATATTCAGGCAAATACGTCTAAAATTAACGTGGAAGGAATTAAATCTTCTCATAAGGGAAAGGACTCGGAAGAATTTAATAATTTATTTAATGGAACACCACCAATGAAGGAAGATAATTGTTTTGATTTGTTTTTTAATGAACCGTTAGCAACTCCATCCATATTTCACATGTGAATAATCATAATTCAGTGAGAATATATTTATCATTTACGTCCTTTTTAAGTCACGTTAAGTCGTACTTTTTTTTTTTTTTTTTTTAAAGTTATGCAAGGTTGAAGAAATTTATTTGCAATTAAATATTTTAATAATTATAGTATGTTTTTGTTAATACAGTAAAGCGCAAATAATTATATATGCGTATATTCGTATATGTATGTCTGAGCATATGCATGTATATGTCCGTGCACGTGCGTAAAGCTTTAATTGCGATACACGTTTGGAAAGAGAATTAATGTATACTTATAATAATTTCTGCGTTTTATAAAAATAAGGGTTTCCTTGCAATAATTTGTGATTGTATATAATTTTCCATATTTCAAATGAACAAAAAATTAATTTTAAATATTTTTTCATTATTACTATTAAAAAACAGTAATTTAACAAAATTTTTTATGCTCGAATATAAATGAGATTAATTAATATATGTATCATATTGTTAAAAATCAAAGTTACACAAACCTTTTTTTATTTTTATATTTTTGAGATATTTGTTACATATCTATATGTTTTTTACATAATAATTTGTATTACTATGTTTGTTTAGTTATTGTTCGTGAATTCCCTACAAAACATTTGAAATACTAATTTTACGATTAACATATAAGATAATGACACAACATTTTATTACATTATTTATGAACAAAAAGTAAGCTCATTTTAAACAAACTGTATTTTTGCTTTTTATTTTTGATGTTTTCATTAAATAAAATGTATTTGTTATTAAGAATAACAAATGTATATTTTATCTATATTAATAAAAATATTATTGAAATTTTAAATATAAATAATCTTGATTTTTTTCCAAAATTAAATTATTTTCCTAATTACGGAGCAGTGATTTCTGATAAAATAACATTACAAAAATGTAAGTTGTAAACCATTGCTACTTCTGTTAAATATAAAATAAATATATTTCTAAGTACAGAAGTTCTGAAAATGTACTTACAAATAATAAAAGCGTAATTCTCTACAGTTTTAATAAATTATTATAATAATAGTACAGCATATAAAAATTTTATTTTTAAAAATATTATATTTCTGGAATAGTTTTCATAATACACATAAAGAAGTAATAAAAAAAAGACATATTTAATAATTTTTTATTAGCTTCCATAATTTTACAAAAATAAATAAAAGGTGCCGAAAGAAAAAAAAAAAAAATAAGCTCTTAAATTGTTATACTTATCCGCATGCAACAACTTTTTCGCATTTTTTGGAGCTTACAATTTTTGTCTTGCAAAATGAACTTCCTTTTTATAAAAATTCATTTAATTTCAATTGTAATCTTGTTATATCTAAATAAAAAACTGTATTCTTTGTGTATACATTTTTTGTCAAGTATAATTTTGTACGTAGTTAAGTACATAATTTCGTGTACACATATATATTATGTATACTTTTATATTATAAAAATGTGCAATAAACAGCGTCACATTTTTATAGTCCTTTGCTATGACCAAATCGTATAATGCAAGAAAAAAAAAAGTCTTAAAAACACGGATTGCAATTTCTTAATATAATCATGAGATATTAATATATATAACCAATTTTTTTTTTTTTTTTTTTACTTTTATAATAGCTTAATTTTCACTTTTGCATATTTAATTTTTTTTTCATTCATATTTTAACAATACCTAAATTAAGGTTAATTATGAATTTAAATAATTAAAATTATTATTTTTTTTTTTTTTTGTACTTAGTTTTATTTTTAACTCACGCTGTACTATTTGATAATTAATATTATTTTTTATATATGTGTGCTTATGTGCATGTAGGACGTAAAAATACATGGTGTGACTCTTAAATAGGTACAATACCTTCATACAAGGAAATTTCTAATTTTTTGGGTCAAATTTTAGGGTTTATTACACTAAAATATTTTTTTTTTTACTATTAAAAAAAAAAAAATGTTCACATGAAAAGCATACTCTTGTATGAAATCGTACACAAATTTATATATATATGTATGTATATATATGTATATATATATATATATATAATATTTATTTATAAATAAATATAAGTGCACACAAAAAAAGGAACGTAGCAAAATGCACTTGTGTCATATTGCCAAATAGCTACCTATGACACATTTTTGTGACGTTTTTTTATTATGAACAGTTCAGAAATTTTATATTTTCTGTTATATACATATTTTTTTGACTGTGTTATTTAAGAACGATATGCTAGCTACTTGTTAAAAAAAGAATACATTTGCTATGCTGGTGTACTTTTTTTTTTTTCCATAACTAACAATACATAAACGTAACTGTACTTCTGATCATTAAAATTTTAAAATGCAAAGGAATAGCTCTAAAAAAAATATATATAAATATATGTATTTCTGTTCATAATAATTTTATTTTATCCACATATTTTTATAACAATATGCTTGAGTTGATGTCATTTTTTATTTGAAAAAAAAAATTACTAATAAATTGATTAATATTTTATTTTATTTTTTTATTTTCATTTTTTTTTTTTTTTGTATTTTTATATTTATTTATTTATTTTTTTTTTTTTTCATTACATTAATTTTTTTCTTTTTTTTTTTACAGTATTTTACTTTTTATTATATATCAATATATACATGAAAACTCGAACAATTTTATTTACAACAGTTTTTTTACCCACATTTACATTTTTATGTATATATATATATATATATATATTTTTTTTTTTTTTTTATGTATGAATAATATAATAAAATAAAATAAGAAAATATAATTTTTTTACATTTTTCCATTAACAAAAAATAAGCATGTATATATTACATAATTGTCGTTTGTTTTAATTTCCATTTTACATATACTTAATAATAAAGCATTATGTAATGTTTTATTATTTTTATTCTATTTTATTTTTTTATAGGATTAATGTTATATTATTTTTCATTTCTTACTGTAGATGTATGAATTTAACCATTTGATATTTTAAGCATGGGCATTATTTTTTTACTCATAAATTTAAACACTGTATTGTTTCGAGCTTTATATATTTTCGCACTTTTAAATCTATATCCATTAATATCAGAGTAAAGAATTTCATGTTCCATGATTTTAATTTTTTGTCAAATAATTATTATACTTGTAATGTTACACAAGTTAATAGTGTGTGCGTGTATTTTATAACCCATGTTATTTTCCCTTATATATATATATATATATATATATATATATATATATATATATATATGTACATATAACACACCACAACTATTACTTAAGGAATTTCGCTTAAGTAAAATTTTGTATTATATATAATTGAGGATCTAAAATATATATAGAAATATTTCATATGTAGTAAATGCAGTTTATAATTCTTTAACATATTTTTAGTTACCATCAGAGCCAGGACGAGTATATATATGTATGTTTATATGTACATGTATATATATATGTATGTTCATATATGCACACTTCCTTTATCAATAGTTTTATTTTTTAATGTTTTAATTTTTATATCATAACTTTTTTATTATAAAGTAATGTAACTAATAAACGATAATATTACATTTCCTATTATATAAAAGATGTACATCTTCTATTTAGCACTTAAGTTCCCCTTATAATACATTCTACGTTTATATGTATGTATATATACACATACATGTGCAAAATTTTATGAGGAATACAGACATATATGTATATATATGGATTTATGTGGGTACGTATCTGTATACGTATGTGTGTATGTATTTATTTATGTATGTGTGTATGTATTTATTTATGTATGTATGTATGTATATACATATATATTTATATATGTTACTCTTTAAATATATATTCAAAAAAATACTACACATTTTGGCTTTATGTAAAACCCAGGATATCTATGCAGAAATATGTAAATTTTCCTCACGTTTAAAATTATGAAAATCACTATATACATTTAAAAATTGCATGAGAGCTTTTTTTTTTTTTTTTTTTTTTATATACATTTTAACGTTAAATATTTTAACCTTTTTGTACTATAAATAAATGAGGTTATATATATACATATGTGTATATATATGTATATATAATATATATATGAAAAGAGAATGCTAAAAAAAAAAAAAAAGAATAGAACAAATAGAAGGAAAAAAAATTAAGATGTAAAGGAATTTCATGACTAAATGTATGTTTATTTTTTTACAAAGATCAGTTGAAAAATAGCTTTTATATTTATTGCGTTACGACATTTCTACAGTTATTCTACCACAGAATAATATCCTTCATGTATACATATATATTTTTATCTATGTATGTATTTACTACATGAATATAATTTTTTTTTTTTTTTTTTTTTGGTACAGTAAAAATTTCCATATATGTTATTTTTGCTAAACAAACCCAAAATAAAAAGCATTTAGAATTCCTCGAACAATACTATAATAATTTATTATTTCATAATTTTTTGTTTTTCCTTACATGGTGCAATTTTTTATAGATGAATAGTTATACATTTTTTTCTACATTTCGCCTTACAGATATATATATATATATATATATGTTTATACATATATGTATTTTTGCCATCAACTGCGTATTTTACATATATCTTTAATTATTGATATATTTTTTTTTTTACATCCCTTTTAAGGATTAATAAATAATATTGAAGTTTCTAATTTATATATATAATTTTTTTTTTTTTTTTTTGTCCTTTTTTTAATTAGTTTTACATTTTTTATTATATATATTTTATTTTTGCTTAAAAATAATTCTTAGAATAAATCTAACATTATAGATGAATTCACAATACTAAATATAGTAATATTAAATACGAATACATTCATGTTTAGCAGTACATTTTATAAATAATACCATTTGATATTTTAGGAAAAAATTTTTTTTTTTTTTTCTTTTTTTTCTGCTGTTGATAAACCTAAAATTATGCTCATTTAATAAATATCCTAGAATATTTTTATAACTATTTATTTCCTATATATTAGTATGTACTAATTATGTGATACATATTACATTTCTTATACAATAATTTCGTACATTTAATATATTTCATCGTAAAATATATACTATTCTCTTAACTTTTTAAAAGTTGTATTTGAATATATAGATATTATATATTTACATAGAAAAAAATGAACAACTTTTATTTATTTAAAAATATAGCATTATTTCAACACTATTTTTTTTAATATCATAATGCTATTATAAATTTTTTTACATTCCCCGAATAATATGATTATTTTTCATTTTATTTGAATAGTTTTACATGGTATGACTAGTTCATTTATGTCAAAAATACAGCTGTTCAAATTTTCATTTTTTTTTACATCTATGAATTTTTAAGACTGTACAAGTACTTTACATTTCAAAACAATTATGCTTTAACGATATTAAGAACTTTAAAAAAAAAAAAAAAGCACTTTTTTTTTGTTTTTTTTTTTTTTTTAATTTTCCATTTCGTATGTATATTTACATATTTATGACATATATATTTTTGTATATGTATTTGTATTTATATATATATTTTGTTTATGATTAAATCAAAAATAAAGATATAAAGTGAAAGAAAACAATTATATTAAAACAAAAATTTATAATTTTATATTTAAGTAGTAATGCTAACTATCCATATAATGTGGTTTAACTTAATGCACTGAGTTCATGTTTGTACTTCAGTACACCTTATGTATATAATAAAACAATTCATTAAAATATTTTTAAGTAGAATTTATAATATAGAGATTATAACGAAACTTTTTTTTTTTTTTTTTGAATGTAATAAAATTTGTACAATGTACAAACATTTTTAGTTCAACATAAGAATACGTCTATCTCAAATATTTTAATTTCCCAATTTTTGCAATATATTTACATGCATACATATACACGCATGTGTACATGCTTTTGTACTAACATATATATACATATATATATTTAAGTCGGATTCGTGTGTGCTTATAGATCCTATTTTTACGAACTTTTGATTAAGTATTTTCATTCTGCTTTCTTTTCTATATAATGTTTTCATATAACTTAATTTGAACGAATTTTTTTATCAGTTTTGTGCAATGTATATTATGTCCTGTTAGTAAAACAGTGTATTGTAAATTAAAATTTTTGCTTATTGGAAAAAAAAAAAAAAAAAAAGGGAAAACGTGGGTTGTCCAATATAAAAGAGGATTATAATATTTATAGAATTATGTATAATTCAAAAAAAGAAAATTATATTGGAATCAATAAAAAAATAAAATTACATTTACATAATAACCAGTATATGTATATGTAGTTACATTATACATATTCCTTTATTTATTTTTTTTTTTTTTTGCTTTTTGTAACAAACAATTTTATTACGGGGATATATGATCACCTGTTATATATGCATGCCTATATATATATATATATATATATATATGTATGTATGTACATATGTATACGTGTATATAAAAAAGTACACATATCGAAAAAGCTTACCTATTTGTTTAAATGTAGAACCTAATTTATACATTAAAATTAGCATAACAAATATATATCAATTTATTTATTTAATTATTTTTGTGATTATTTACTTTTTCCTTACATTGCATTGGATGAATACAAATTTTGTAGTTTCTTTAAATAAATTAGAAAGTACATGTTCAACCATAGAATAACATGATTTGATTACGCACAAGGATTAAATTTTAATATCGTATATATATAAATAATAGAAACATACGTGCGTATGTACATATAAACATATTCATATAAACACATACATATGAACATATACATATATATATATTTGAACATATACATATATATATACATATGAACATATATATATTTACATATTTTAGTTTCTATTTACACATTCTATATTTTGTTAAATTATCTCTTTCCCAAAAAGTAAGAAAAAATGAATAAGATTACTGTAGATAACGGTTACCAGGGACATAATTTCTATTATTTAAGTAAGAGGTCAATGGGTAAAGAAGATATCACATATTTTACGAATAAACAGAATGATATACATAATGAGGATATGGACAGCAAGAATTTTGTTGATGACAAAATGAACATTAATTTATTTAACATCGTTGAAAAAAATAATAGTGAGCTATTATTAAATGAAACAAGAAACGAATCGGAAAAAAACAAAATAAATAATGTATTATTAATAAATGAAAAAAATAACATCAATTTTGTAGATACACGAATAAATAAAAGAAATCTCGAATTAAATAGAAGTAACCAGAGTGTTATTAATAGCAATTTACATAGCAATAATAGTAACCACACCGTTAATAACAGTACAAAAAATACTAATATAACTAATAATTTGTTCAATAATAAAATTGGAGTAGATGGTAGCTTAAGTAATTACTTGAAGAATAGTTTCAACGATAGTTGTACCGTTAATTTATTGTATGGAAAGAAGAAACTAAATGACGTAATTAACAGCACAATTAATAAAATGGGTATTAACACCATGAATAATAGTGGTAATAACTGTAGTATAAATAACAGTAGCTTGAAAAATAATAAATATAGTAGTAATGTAAATAATAAAAGCAGCATTAGTAGTAGCATGGAAGGCAGCATGAATGACAGCATGAACGGAAGCATGAACGGAAGCATGAACGGAAGCATGAACGGAAGCATGAACGGCAGCATGAACGGAAGCATGAACGGCAGCATGAACGGAAGCATGAATAGCACTATGGAAAGCAGCATGAACAGCAATGTAAATAATAACAACAATAGGGACAACGTGACCACCAACAACAGTCACTGTAATTACAACTACCCTGTTGATGAGGAAAAAATAACACACTCTGATGAGAAAAATAACAAATTAGAGATCAATGAAAGGAACGTTAAAGATCTATATGGTGCAATTCAGTATTCTTCGAACGATAATAATGAAATAAATAATAATGATGATAATGTTTGCAAGAATATAAAAGAGGAAGGTAAAAGCATACATATGTTAAATAATAGCTTAAATTTAGAAAAATCAAATGAAAAATTATATGAAGAAGATGGTTCAAAATTTTTAGATACATTTTTAAATAATTTTAATACAGTACAAAATAATGATATGAACAACAGGTTGGACATAAAAAACTTAAATAGAATTATGAATTATTCTAACAATTGTAAAAAATATGAACCAACTTATATGTTACACGATAATTATACAAAATGTGTAAATGAAAATAATAAAGAAGAAAAGAAAAGAATTGATAGCCAATTTATTTCAAATGATATTTTTCCATCCCTCTATAAAAACAGTACTATAGACAATGATAATGATAGCAATCGAGGAAATAGCACAAGTAGCTTCAGCAAAAATGGTAGCTTCACTAACAGTTGTAGCACTTTTGCGAACGATAGGTCCTTCACAAACAATAGTACCTTAACCAACGATAATAATAACATTGGAAGAAATAATAGTCATAACAGCAGTAGCAGTAATACCAACAATTACAGCAACATCAACAATAGGAGCAATAGCAGCACTGCTAGTAACTGCATTGATGATATGAAAAATTGTAGTGATTATAATGAAAATAGCTGCAATAAGGACAGTAATTACAGTAATGGAAAAGGAAATGGCAATAATAACGTTGCCGGTAATTTTAACGGTCCTGATAAGAATAACGAAAGAAGAATACACAGAAATATTGACAAAAATAGTCGCAAAAATAACCGCAAAAATGACCATAAAAAGGACCGAAAAAATGATATAAGAAATAAGGATAAAAATAGTGAAGATAGCAATGACAAAGGAAACAACGACAGTGCAGAAAACAGTGGAAATAATAATGAGCAAGACGTTCATAACAATAATGGAAACAACAGCAATGGCAACAATCATGGAATCAACTGCACTGGAAACAACAAAGATAACAACGAAAACAGCAAAAACAGCAAAAACAAAAATGTAAACAGAAGAAATAACAAAAATAAGAATAACACAAATAAAAATGCTAATGGAAAAAACGATCAAAAAAATAACACGAGAAATAATAAAAATGATGTCAAAGGAAAAAATATGCATATTAATGTGCATAATTGTACAACCAATAGCAGTAGTAAAAATTTTAAAAACAATTTAGAAGTGAACCCTAACAACATTTCGTCAAAAGGCAATATTAATAATGTTTCCTTAATTAAAAAAAACGTGAATAATATAATTAATTTGAATATACTAAAATATTACGCGAATAATAAAATGAATATGCCAGAAGACAATCGTAATTTAAGTATTTTGAAGAATAATTGCACGAGCAGCGAAACGGGGGGTATTCATTTTTTTCATGAAAACAATACAGAAGTAGACAAACAATATTTACTATTGAATGAAAATAATAACAATAATAACAATAACTGTAATAATGGCAGCAGCAGTAATAATAGCAATAACAGCAATAATAGTAATAATAACAATATGACAATCTCGGAGGATAAGGGCAAAAATGACTTAATTGGTTTGAATACTACTTTTAATATATTAAAAAATAATTTATACAATATTTTTAACGATCCATGTGATGAGCGCAATAATGATGAATATATCAGTAATTCTAAGAAGGGTATCCTAAATGTAAATAAGAACAAAATAAATGATAATACGCAAATTTTTAAAATAATTAACACTCAGAACAACGTTACAGTGAACAACAATTTAGTGAACTACTTTGGCCCTTCTCAAATATCTTTGTATGAAGAAATGGAAAATAGATTCGGTACAACTGAAATTAGTAATGTTTTAGGAAATAAAAATACTCTGAATGTTATAAATAGTATGAATGGTATGATTGGAACAAACGGAACGAATGTAATGAATGGTGTGAATGTAACGAGTAGTATGAAAAATAGCACTAATTTGTTGAATAAACAACCTTATATGAACAACATGTTGGGAATCCCGTCATCATATGTGAATGACGTGAAAGGTAGTTTAGTTAACAAGCAAGGTGTAAGTAATTCTGTGAATACTACTGATACCAATAGGTTTAATGGACCTAATGAGGATAATGCAAATAGTGTAAATGCTAATAATGGAAATACTTCTAATATTGCCAATGCTCCTAATATTACTAATTCTCCTAATATTGCCAATGCTCCTAATATTACTAGTGCTCCTAATATTGCCAATGCTCCTAATATTACTAGTGCTCCTAATATTACTAGTGCTCCTAATATTGCCAATGCTCCTAATATTTCCAATGCTCCTAATATTGCCAGTGCTCCTAATATTGCTAGTACTCCTAATATTACCAATGCTTCTAACAGTGGAAACAGGTGCACTATAAATAATTCTACAAGTAAGCAGTGCGGAATTAACGTATGCCATAATGATATTCATAATGGTAATAATGGTAACAATAATGCTTTGGAAAATTTCGATACACATGTTACAAAAAAAGGGGGGAATGATAACATGAATGTGGAGAGACCTGTAATATTAAATAATTCTCAAATGTTAGAAGCATTTATGCAAGGAAGGTTATGTTTGAGTTGTGATTCATTAGATCATCCTATGCCATTGTGTCCTAATAATTCATTTGTATGTCCAAATTGTCATAACATTTCACATAGGGGTAATGATTGTCCAATGAAATGTCGATTTTGTTTAAAATATCATGTAGGTATATCCATAATGGATTGTTTGAAAAAAGCTAGAATTCAAAATGAAAAAAATGCATTAATGGATGAAAAAAATGATTCTAATAAGATAAACAAGAATGCTAGAAATAATGAGGAAAGGGTTAATATAGGGCCAAGATTTGATATTAGCACAAGGCCTGATAATTCGTATGGAAGAAGTGTATATGTATCGAATCTAAGTGAAGACATAACAAATATACAATTAAGAGATGCTATTAATCAAAATTTAGATAATGGATATGTAGTCAATATTGATAGACAAGATGGATATGCATTTGTAGAATTATCAAATTTAAATTCAACATTTCAACTTGTCCAACGATCAATTAATATTAATTTTAAAAAATTAAAAATTCAGTTTAAGAAGACGGGTCAATTTTTAATACCAGATAACTTATCCATGAATCCAAATACCACGGGAGAATATAATAATATAAATAAAGTTATGACAACATCTGTTCACGGAAAATTAAATAAGAATACAACAAACAGTATATTACTGAACAGGCACCTTTTCACAAACATAAATAACAACATATTTAACAGTAGTAGTAGTAACGTACCTTTTAATAGTAATTTAAACTCTAATGTGAGCATCCTGGGTAACAACAGTGGTAGTAACACTCCTACAGCTACTATAGGTGCAGGAAATAATAGTAGCAAGGGGGGCACGGACAGTAGTCCAGACGCGAAAGGTAGATATATGTATAAATTGTCCCAGGAAAAACATCCAAAAGTGTATCAGCAGAACGAGCACAACCAAAGGCAGTATCAACAACAATATCAGCAACACCTGTCCCACCTGCATCAGCAGAAAAAAAACAAACAGAAGGAAAATTTTAAAGTGATTAACCATAGTAATAATGTCCCATTGGACAACGACTTCAACTGTAAAGCGTTTATACCTCTAAAGTCAAACAAAATAATAAGTGAAAAAGGTGATAACAAAAACAAACATTTTTGTGCTATTGATAATAATACATCCACATTGTTAGAAATAGATAAAGGAAGCAAAACAAACAGTAGTAGTTATAATACACATCATCAATTTAATCTTTTGTCAAATAATTATATTATGCAAAATTATAATGATAATGGTAGCAGCACATCCAAAAATGCTTACGATTTTACGGGAATGGATGACAATATATTAAATGATTATTTAAGAAAAAATATAGACGCGAATCATGTATCTACCATGCATATTATTAGTAACGATTTGTTTGCAAATAGCAATGAACAGAAGAATAGCTTGCCATGTGATGAAAAATGTAACCCTGTGTATGAAGGAAACAAAATATTACTAAATATTTCAAACGAAATAAATGATCAGAATCAATTAAATAAAAATATGACAACGGAAACTAGTAAAACAACTGCAACTACAACTACAGCTTCTGATAGTATGGTGAATACCCATTTATTTAATAATAGTATTCTACCTATGAAGGGAAATTTTCATAAGTTAGATGACATAAACAATGAAACCGATTTGGATACGTGTATTATGATAAATAAGGGTTTCACTAACAATAATTTAACGAAGGTTCTAAATGATTCCATGGATGATAAAATGTTGGTGAATGAAAATATGGTAACAAAACAAGTTAGTGAAAAGGACAAAATTTTAGAAAATTGCACAAATTTAGATATTAAATCAATTGTTGACAATGCTATTGAGGTCAATCATGGAATATTAAATTACGATCCGCTAAATTTTACAAAAAGTGTAAGTAGCAATGATAATGTTAGCGGTTATGTTGGACGTGGGTATAACAGAAGTGGGTACGCTGGAAGTGGGTACATCGGAAGAGGCTGCAATGAAAGCGGTTGTAATTACGCGAACCACACAGTGCTGAATGTTAACAAAGAGACGGAGCATGAGGGAACAAATAAATTCAACAACGTGCCGTATTATAACTTTGAATATGAAAAAAATAGCTATGAAGAAAAAAAAATTAATAAAAGTAACTGGATAGAAAAAAACAGTAATATAACAAATGAGAACAAAAATTCATATAATAACATATGCAATGATATGTTTTTCGGAAATAATGATATTTACGATATCTTTACAAAATTTAATTCAATTAAGTTGTATGATAGTAATAATGACAATGAAAATAGCACGATCTGTGATAATGGCGACAGCTACATCAACCACTGCGATAATGTCGACAATTATATCAACCGTTGCGGTAATGACAGTGTTTGCAACAATAATAATAGTAATAAATATGATTTGAATTCGCCAAATAACATTAAATGTACGAATATAAATTCAGAACAAAATGATGGAAATGATATGCAGAGACTGACAAATGCACTCGTGGATGAAGATAATAGCATTAATCTTTTAGGCAATAATTTTGATCTAATTAATAAAACAGAAAGAATAGGTCATAAGGAAAACTTAGAAATGTTAAATAATTCTTACATGAACAATATCAAATATAACGAACTTGATGCTATTGAAAAGGATTTAGAGAGAAATATTAAAGCATTATGGAATATAAGAAAGATTAAATTAGTTAAGTCTCATAGTGTCCATAATAATTGATTTAAATATAAAATATTGTAAAACCTTATGTTTCTATTTTTTTTTTTTTATATAAATATTATATATTACGTAGTAGAAGCAAGCACCTCCAATTAGTTCATTTGTATATGTTTTTTTCGTCCATTCGAAACGTTAACGCTAGCGCGTACGCTTGTAAAGATATAAGTATATAACCCCATAGAAGTATATATATATTTATTTATTTATACATTGTTTATACTTAACCTCAACTTTTTTTGTACATTTAAATACCTAGTGTATTAATATAGTAGTTTTTAGTAGTTTATTTGAATTCCTGCATTTTTTATGCCATAATTGTTTATTTGGATCTTCCAATATTTTATATAGTGTTTATATTAATATGCCAATATTTTGGCTTTCCCATATTTTAGTTTTCCTATATTTAATTCATCGTATATTTTGGTTTTCCATTATTTTAATTTTGCTTGTTTATTCCTAACCTTCATTTGAATCAATTTTTATGACCCAGTGTCATCATAATAACCCATTTGAAAAAAAAAAAAAAAAAAAAAAAAAACGGTTGAACGTGTTATGATGTTATAATGATATTAAGATTATTTTACTTTATTTATATTTTTTTTTTCCTTTTACAACATTTTTGTGGTACCATTTGTAACTGAACCAAAAAATATGTGAACAGAATTTTACTTCACTTCTTACGTCTCTCTTTAGATGGTATTATTTTATTTTTCTCGCTTGATACGAACTTCTGAAGGGAAGTAAAATAATCGATAACTAGTACACCTTTTTACGTAAAAGAGTTCAATAGCTGAAGCATTTTCTAAGTTGTTTACTCTGTTGTTATTTTGTTATTATTCTGTTTTTATGCTATTATTATTCTATTATTATTCTGTTTTTATGCTGTTATTATTCTATTATTATTTTGTTTTTATGCTGTTATAATTCTATTATTATTATGTTTCCATTTTGTGCTGTAAAATAAGATATTCTGAGTAAGAAGCATATATGCTTTTAATAACAACACATAAATTTGAGAACAACGAAAAATTATGCACTCGTAATAAAGCAATTTATCTTTTTTATTTTTTTTTTACTTTTTATTTATTTTTCATTGATAACATTTTCGTAATAATACTACTCATAAATTTATTCGAAAAAAATTCTATAAATATCTGTTCTGAGGCTGTGCTTATATGTACATGCAACTTGTTCTTCAGTTAAGGTAGAATTGGGAGAGGGGTATCTTTTATTAAAGAATGAAAGGTTTAATGTGTGTACCTTGATCTTTTTGCTGTTGAATGCATGTATGTATGTATACGTACATATATAGATATATATGTATATATTTCCCTTAAGTGTAATAATTATAAGCAAAAAATGCATTGTCGCCTTTTCCTTTATATCAGTATTCAGATGGTAGCTTATAAATTTCCAGTGAATTATGCAATTGTATGAAACATTGGTTAATTTGAAGAAAAATTACGGTGTTGGTTTTACTATGCTATGAAGTGATCAATTAAATTTTGAGTTTTACTTGACTTTTTTTTTTTTTTTTTTTTTTTTATACTTAAGATATTATAAACTCCTAAGCATGCAGGATGCAATCGTTAAAATATTTTTCCTATAACACCTTAACTTATTCAAATTTTTGTTTCAAAAGTTTTAAGAAAATTTTTAAAATTTATCTTTCATAAATTATCAATACGTCAATATTTTTGCTATTTTGTATACCAATTTGTTTATTCCTATGTATATTATATATATATATATATATGTGTGCGCATGTATGCAATAATTCGAGGAAAAATACATTTATTTGAATCTGTTGAGTAATATACTATGATGACATAAGCATTCATTTAAGAATGAAATGTGCAGAAAAAAGGTGAAGAAAAGGATTACATACCTTGAAATTATTATTTAATTATGAAATATATGGGTATGTAAATAGCAACACTTTAAAATTCATCGTATCGTTAAAATGGAATGCGGGAATTTCGAAGTTTTTGCTAAAAACAAATTAGGAGAGCACATGGACGTATGTACATATATACATAAATAGTTATACATTTGTAGTTATACGCAATATATACATATGCGTAATGTTAATCTTAGTAAGTACTAACATACATTTACAAACGCGCACATACATTATGTTCGTAAGGAAAACAGTTTTTAGCACAAAAGAATGAACTTAGTGAATAGTCAAAAATTTGTGACAGGCTTTACAAGAAGAGTAAATCTATTTTTCGGCACATTTAGGGGAAGGAAACGAAAAGAAAGGTATGATGATTTGGAAAATAAACATTTATATTGGTGCATTAATAACTTAAAAAAAGAATATTTAAATGAACGAAATGAAAATTTTGTTCAAACAATTGAAAATGATAAACTCGATGAGGGGATATCAGACATCGTTGGAATAAGTAGTATTCCAGATAACAGTATAATAAATGAAAGAACAGAAAAATATTTTTTAAAAGAAGAGGGTATAAAAAATATAGAGAAAGATAAATTAGAAGAGATAAAGAAACTTTTTAACCCATCCTTAAATATGTTTATAGACAAGGAGAAAAATAGTTCTCACATCGCTGACAGCCATCTTTTGAAAAAAGTGGAAGAACAAAAAATAAAATATAGTAACAGTTCAGACGAATTGGTTGAAAAACAAAACAAGGGGATATCACATGAGGGGGTAATAAATGGGGACATTGGAAAATCATCAAAAAATTCTTTTATCAGCAAGAAAGCGGAAAGGATGAGAAGAAATGTGTACAGTGTGAAAAGTGTAAATAGTGTGTATAATGTGTATAGTAAGGACAGTGTGAACAATACGCATAATAGCCAAAATAATGAGTATTCGGAAAAAACAGAAAGTAGCAATAGGCTGACAAAAAATAGTTTTGACCGTTTTATGCATAACAAACGGGAAGACTCAAATAGGGGGAATAGCGACAACTCAGTAAGTCAAGAGAGTAACAAATTGGATAATGAGCAAAACACGAAACATTTAGAAAACTTGAAGGATTATAACTTTGCTGATGCTAATAAAAGTATAGATAAATCCATTTTTGATTATGAAAGCTTAAAGGGAAAGAGTACGTACCAAGATTTAACACATGAGGAATATGATTATATGAATAATTTATATCTTAAAAAGTGTGATATAGATAGAAAAATAAGATGGTTTAAAATGAGTAATATCCTTAACCCTGTTAAGGAAGCAAAGAGTATTATAAAATCACTAAAATTAAGTAAAAATGATGAAAAAATAAAAGAGGCAGAAGAAGAACAAAACGAATTTCTCGTAAAAGAAGACATCAAACCGCATTATGAAAATGAAGGAAATTTCGCTCATAAAATAGAAAGGATATGTGAACAAAATCAATATGATGAAATAGTTTCAAGAATAAGAATGAAAATAAGAAAGGAAAAATTAGAAAATTCTAAAATAATTAAAGAAAAAGTACCTAATGTAGCTAGACATATATTAGACCCTATAAAATATCATGTAAATAGAAGAAAAGTAAGAACAGAAAAACTTTTACATACACATTTAGAGCAGTTATTAAATTGCAATAACTCTTATTTTAGATCATATTTATTAAACGGTTTGTCTATTTCTATTCATCACCTTGAAATGAAATCAAATAGATCTATATGTAAAATTGTTTATTCATTATTAAATAAAAATGTCACACATAAAAGTATACAAGACAAATTAGAAAAAGTAGCTTTTATTTTAAGAAAATTATTAGCTAGAAAACTTCAATTAGGTTATACACCTCCTTTGAAGTTTATACCGTTAAAAGATCAACAAGAAAAAAATATTAAAAATTTACAATACTACAAATTATATGCAAAATATAATTACCCTACTCATAGTACAAGTAGGGGGGAGCAATGTACAAAGCTAATGCATTTCTATAATAAAGATCTCGCTGGGTTTTAGGTCCATCACATGGGTATCTGTGCTAAACTAATGAATTATTGTTGTATACCATTTACATTTTATTTCATTTTGTTCAGTTATATTTAGTTGTGCATTTATTTATGTGCAAATTTATCTTTTTATTTACCTGCTAATTTATATGTTTAATTATCTGCTAATTTTTTTTTTTTTTTTCGTTTTTTGTTTTCCCACATTTTGACAAAAGTATGTCCTTTTTTGCGAATAAAAAATAATTTGCGTTTTATTTTTTCGTGTGTCGTTTTTTTTATTTTTTATATATTTCTATTTTGCCTCATTCATCACCTTTTTTCTTCGTACATATGGATACATATATACAGACCTCGATATGGGCACACATACAGGCATACATATAGGCATACATATAGGTATACATACAGGCATACATATAGGCATACATATAGGCATACATATAGGCATACATATAGGCATACATAGAGACATACACAGAGACATACACAGAGACATACATAAAGACATACATACATACATATGTGCAGACATATATATACATATGTAATATGAATAATAATAACAGGGGCCTATTTTTAATTAAAGGCAAAATTTGCGTCAAATTTTGGAAATTGTAAAACGGTAATTGTTTGGTAATTGTATGGCAATTGTTTAGTCATTAGTGCGAATGCTTACGATATATGTACGTATAAGTGGACGTATATGTACACATATATATATATATAACTCAAAAGAGGCCTTTCTTTTTTCTGTGCAAGACATAAGAGATCCTCAGGAGTACTGGAGTTTACTTTTTCATACGAAATATTCTTTTTTTGAATTTTTCTTTTAATCACTACCAAAGTTGACGCATGTAAGAACGTGTGTACGCACGTATGTAAATGTATATGTATCATTTTTAAGATTTAATTCTTTATACATTATCATGATAAACATTTTCAAGTGCTCATTACTTATAAACAGTATAAGAGGCCACTACTAGATTTAACTAGAAAAATATTTCATTTTCTGTTAAGAAGAAAACACTTATTTGATGTAGTCCCTTAAGGAACATATTTGAACATTAAAAAAAAGATTTTCCATTCATATGTAATTATACATGCACATATAAAAATATATACGTACTCGTAATTTTTTGTATTCCCTTTGGTTTTAATGGATAAGATCAGTGAATTGTCATTCATTGATTATTCGTGCCTCTTCACATTCGACTTTTTATAATTATGTGTATACTTATATGTAATTGCTCATTTATTTATATATATAATTATACTCAATATAATTATACTCAATATAATAATACTCAATTTTTCCCTTCCTTTTTTTTTTTTTTTTTAATTTAGATGTTATTCATGAAAAATGCGAAGAAAAGGATATAGCAAGTTTTTTTGTGTATGCTTGCTTGTTATTATTGGTGCATATAACTATTTATATAATTATACGTACAAATATATATATATATATTATCGGAAATATTATTTGTGAAAAATTTTTTTTTTTTTTTTTCCCATAATGTACGTATGTATGAATAAATTTTATATTAATTATGAACAAGCTTATTACGTAGTTTTTTTAAAAATCCTTTTTAATTGTTTTAAGAATATATTATGATATATTTTAAGAATATTTTATGAAATATTTTATTTTATTTTATTTTTTTTTTTTTTTGTTATTTAAATAAAGAAAATAAAAAAAGAGTTATTAAGAAAAGATATTTAGAAAAATGGAGAAAAGAAAAATTTTATACATTTTAGAAAGAGAATTAAAAGAATATGGAGGTACGACAGAAATGTGAACGATTTAAGAAAAAACATGAGTTATATTTTTTTTGTGAATTTGTACATTTGTAATAATATGATAATATTATACATGCACAAAATAGTCATGCGTACGTACGAATTGGTACGCTGTACGCAATAGCATTATATGTATGTATACATATGTATATGTATATATTAATTTGTTTGTATTTCACCTATACCTTTTCAGATGAAGAGATGTTGTCCTATTTCCATCAGTTTTACAAGTCTGTAGAGGGAAATGAAGGGGACATTGCTCAGAGGATTTTTAGTGAACTGGCACAACAAATGAAGTAGGAGACGTTAAAAAGGAATGAAAAATGAAAAGCAAGAAAAGAAAGAAATAAAAGAACAATTTTTGCTTCCCTTTTCTTTTTTCATAAAAAAAAAGAAAAAAACTCATTGTCGCATATATGCATTTTGACCTTGTAATATATGAACAGACATTTATTTTTATCATTTGTAGCATTTTATTTTTTTATTATTTTTTATTTTTTTTAGAAAATTCTTTGTAATATATAATAAAAGGAATAAAAATGACTTAATTGAAAAGATAAAAAACCTTTTTAAAGAAGAGAGTAATAATGAGGTTAACATAATAGATGTGCAAAAAGAAAATGGAGGTGATGATTACAATATGAACGATAATATATTTAACGAAGACAACTATATGGATAATAGTAATAAAAATGGAAATTGTAATAGTAACCGACATAGTATCAGCAATAATATTAGTATGAGGAGGGAAAATCGGAATTGGAGCAACGAGGAAAATCCTAAAGGAACGTTTCGTAATTTTAAAAATCATTATTCGTTTTTGTGTACCAATTTATTTGACGATATTAACATACAGAAATTAGAACTATGTGTACTGGACTTTGATATATTCAAGTTGTATATGTCAAGTGTGGAAATAATACAAGCAGAAAAAAAAGATTCACTAGTTCATGAAGAAACTTTTTATGAAACTTTTCAGTATTTTTTAAATTTATTATGCTTATTATATTTTTTAAAAAATATATATTTTGATTTAAGTTATAAAACAAATGAAAATTCATATTCCTTTCTATTTAAAGGATTTGAAGAAAGAAAAAATAAAGTTATAAATTATTTCTTTTTTTTAAAAAAGTTAAAGTTACATAAATTGATGTACAATGAAGTAATAAAAATTTTTTGCAATTTTTTTCAGTACACATATATTAATGAGTATTTAATTAGAAACATATTTGACATATCAATGAATACATTTATTTTTACTGCTGTTAAGAATTTTCAAGGCAATTACAGGGTAGATAGCCATATTTCACAGGAAAATTTGCATCAGGATGTGAAAACAGATAACACAAATAGTTATAGGAACAATGTTAGTGGTACTAAGGACGACCATAATAGCAGTAATTACTGTAAGGATCAGTGCAAAACTGCAAGAAATAGCACATGCCCAAACAACATGACTACCAAAAATTCCGCTAGTGATTTTAACGACACGTTTACTAATAAAGAAAGCAGTGAATTCGTAATACTTGACAACGAAGGGGATGACAAGGTTCAAGATGGAAGGAACGAAACAGGGGAAGAGAGGACGGAAATTGGTAGCAGCAGTAATAATAACAGCAATAATAATAGTAGCAGAAGTAATAACAATAACAACAATTGTGAAGGCGCTAATAAGAAAGTTAATAATAGTAATAATAATAATAGTAATAATAGTAATAATAATAATAGTAATAATAATAATAGTAATAATAATAATAATAATAGTAATAATAGTAATAATACTAATAATAGTAATAATAATAATAGTAATAATACTAATAATAGTAATAACAATAATAGTAATAATAATAATAATAATAATACTAGTAACAATAGTAGTAACAATAATAATAATAATAATACTAGTAACAATAGTAGTAACAATAATAATAATAATAATACTAGTAACAATAGTAGTAACAATAATAGTAATAATAATAACCTTAACTGTGGCAGCAGTAATAACAATAACTGTAGTAGCTTGAATGCGGATCAGAAGGGGAACTGTCTTAAGGGCACCTTTTTGACAAGAAAGAAGAACCAGGAGGACTACTTAAATAAAGAGTTGAACGATTTCTTTATTTCGAATAAAACTAGCAACAAAGTAAATAGATGCTCCTTTATAGAAGTGATATATGAAGGAAAATATAATGATAAAATTTACTCAGATAAAATAATTAATTCTTTATTTTATTTTTTTAACAACCCTTATTTAATATTTACTTTTCATAAGAACGTGCTATATTATATTGAAATGAAGAGTAAAGATAAAAATTTTTTTTTAACTTATAAAAATGCGCATGCTCTAGTTAAGTATTTAAATCATTGTGTAACTATTATTACAAAGATTTTTCATATATTCGTATCATCTGGATTATATTTTAACAGAAATATTATGGCCCAGAAAAATAATAAATATTTAAATTTCTACAAGTTACTGAACTTTGATAGTTGTACCACATATAATAATGAGAAAAATTATGAATTTAACAAATATCAAGATTTTAATTTTAGCAAAATTAGCATGAATAGTAAACGAAGAAGAGATAAAAAATGTGGAAATACTACTTCAGGTAACGATATGAATACATTTAATGAAACATTATTTGAGGCAGATAACCTTGTTAATGATAATACTTATCATGATAGAAAAAGGAGCACACAAAAAAGATTAAGCAACTTTGATGACACAAATACGTACGATTTTAACATTATTAAATATCTGATAAAGTATAAAAACGTTGTTAGTAATTTTTGTCAAGATGATTTAAATAGAAAAGACAGCATCGAAAGTGAAGGAGATCAAAATAATTTTTATTTATCAGGGACAAACAAACATAAGGTAAAAAATGAGTGTACAATGTATGAAAAGAGCAAGGATTATTTTCTTAATTCAAATGGTAGTTATGACGAGAACAGAAGCTTGTATGAAAGTGAGTATAGTTCAAGTGGAACTGGTAAAAGGCGGAGTTATTATGAAGGCAGTAAATGCCAGGATAATAGTGGATACGAATCGAGCAAATATGAAAGCAGCCAAACTGATGAACCAGAAAGTGATGTGAATGAATACGAATGGGGAATAGTCCAGGGAGACAACTGCAGAAGTAACATAAAAACAGAAAGAAGTAAACACAAAAGAGGAACAAATGAAAAAAGCAAAGTTGAAGGAAGAAAGGTCAACAGATGCAACAATGAAAGGAGCAAAAGAAAAAATTTAAAGTCATCTTACAAATATAACACTTTGAATTATAACACCATTTATCAGAAGGAATACTCGAATAAAAGCCTTTTCCATGATATATTACGGAAAGCAAAAAAAAGAAAAAAATTTTATGAAGTCATAGGTAAAATAAATAAACTGAAAAACTCGTTTGATCTTAGTAATATAAATAAAAACAAAACCATTGATTTGAATTATGTAGAAAATGTGGATACTATTTCGTACTTTATAAGTATATACAACTCTGACAATATTTTTCAATTTGATTATTACTTTTTAAAATTTATTACGGAAATAATAACTACATATAACAATTATATTAAATGTCATTTAATTAGTGAAAGTAGTATAAAATTTAAAAAGGAAATACTTGATAAGATAATTAACCAAATTGAATTGTTCCTCAACGAAATTACAAAATTAATTTATGTATATACTTGGTGTGTATTATACATTTTTGGACATTCTTATTCTTATGTGAAATATGCAAAATATTTTTATCAAAAAAAATCGTTTTTCGTATTAGAAAATAAAGAGCAATGTGTTTTCAATAATTTTAATTATTTTTTACAAGATAGTGGACATAATAATAACAGTGATAATTTACATATGAACAATTATTTTACTCCTTTAAATATTGTGGAAAATTTAAAATATAATTATGAACTGAAAAGGAATGTACATGAGTTTGATAATTTTAATTTTCATAATTTAATACATATTTACAAAAATTCATATTTTCAAAATATAGTAGATAAGCTACACCTAAATTTGAAGTTTATTGAAAATATTTTATTTACACTAGATAATGTATTTAAGAATAAAAAAAGTAAAAAAAAAAAATTTTTAAATTATTTATGCGTAAAAGATCAAAAATTAGATGATATATGTAAATCAATTGAAAATTTAAAGAGGAATATAAATAAATATAAAAAAACATTTCACTATTGTTTAAATTTTAACAATATAAAAAATGTTATCAGTTTGACATTAGAAGAAATGAGCATGAGTTCAGACAAAATCGAATTAAATAAGCTATTAAACGAATATTTGAATAAATTAGAAAATAGAGGACAACTAAAAAAAAGACAAAAAAAAATTAATGTTAAGATAATTGATGATAATATCGTTCTTGATACAACAAACCCAAGAAAGAAGCGGAGAAAAGATTTAAAAAACAGGATGGATGATGATGAGTGTAGTATATTTAGCACAAATAAAAGAAACCAAAACTGCTTCCATTCATCTTATGTGGATATGAAAAATATTTCAGATCCAAATAGTCATAAAGGGGTGAAGCAAAAAAGTACAAGTAATAAAAATAACAGCATCATAGGTTCATTTCTGAGGTTGAATAATAGTAGTGGGAGCGGCACAGATAGCGATATCAGCAGAGTTAGAAGAGGTAGTCGAGTTAGAAGTGGGAGCAATCAAAAGAAGAAAAGCGTTTCAAAGCAAAATACGATGATCCCATATAAGGACAATTTCTCTCTGAAAAAAAATCGCAAAAATATAGAGAACAAAATAAATGATGCAACGGATAACGACAGTTATTGTGATAATGAAGAAGCGAATGAAAGTTACACGAGGAGTGATCGCAACTCCAAGTCTATTCATAACGATAATAGTTATTTAGATTATAACAATAAATCTGAAGAGAATTCTTCTTTGGAGGATATGCTTGAAACTAGAAGTAAAATTTCTTATTATGATAAAACAATTAGTACAAGTAGTAGTCCTAATAGTGGTAGAAGCAGTAGCAGAAGCAGTAGTGGAAGTATTAGTAGAGGAAACCATAACAAATACAGTAGGCATAACAGAAAATATAGGCAAAGAATTGGTAAGAGCAGTATAATACTGCACAGGAATAATAACAATAATAATAACAATAATAATTACAATAATAATAATAATATTAATAATAAAATTAATAATAATAGCAGTAGCAAACTGAGCGAATGTTATAGAATGGACGCATTTCTTAGTAACGAGTATAATACGGAAAAGCTATTATTCTTTTTCAATTTATTAAATGGAAATAATATATTTTATTATTTATCATTATATTATTTAGTAAAGAATGAAAAAATTATGGATATTATGCACTTTCTACCTTTGAAATATTTACTTGATTTATTAATATTATACGATTTAAAAGATTATATAAAATTTAAAACTATAATTCGAGTGTTCAGAATTATATATGAGTTTCAAGAATTCTCACCAATTTTAAAGCAGCCTATTTTTTTCAATAAAAATAATTACTGTTTGGATTATGCAGATTTTATGAATTATGATTTTTCATGTAAATTTTTAACGATTAATAAAAAAGGGGATGATGATTATTTATATTATACAGTAAAAAAAGCACATAATGAAGATAATTACAATAACCTGTTTTTGACACTTAAAAAAAGTAGTAGTAATAATAAAAATATGAACACGCGGGTAGAAGTAAGTTCATACGCAGATGAAGATAATGGTGATGAAATGGCAAGTAGTAAGAGTAGATCAGATAGGAGTAGCATACTTGATATGAAGGGGAAATTTTTAGAGCTATTAAGAAATACATTTTCAACGTTAAATTTTTCGAATAGTTTGAAAAATTATCCAAATTTGGTGAGAAATGTAATAAATAGAATTTTAATTAGTATAATAGGAAAATATAGTTACCTGAGTAATGAAAATCATAATAAAAATTATAACAGTCTGACATATTATGCACTTAAATTTATTTTTAATAATTTAAAAAATTTTACATTTGGTTACAGTAATTCGTCCTATTTCAGTTATACAATTAATGATCCTACAGAGCTTTATAATATTAGTGTTCATAATTTTATTTTATATCACATATACGAATTGGCTATAAGGACAAAAGAACTTACTATAAAAAGCTGTTGTTTTAAATTATTAAAATATTTGTTAACAGAATATTATTTTTATCCTGATATGTTCAGTGAAAAATCACACGAATTAATTAATTCTGATATTAAAATAAATAACTTTTGTATTAAAAATGTAATACTGGATTTTGTCTCTTTCAATATAATGATTTGTCACCTTCAAAAAGAATTAACATCAGATGTTAATGTTTTAAATAATTTAGACTTATTTAATTATTCTATTAAATCAATAGCAAATTATTTAATAGGATATAAAAATAATTCTTTTTTCTTTTTAATAGATAAAAAAATGGTTAAAATTTTGTTAATAAAATTAACTTTTATGATGCCATATATTTATAAGTTAAAAATACCTGCATGTGTAATCAGGTTGTATATTCGTGTAATTAAATCATTAGATAAGGATATTCTAGACATGATACATAATTTAAATAAAATTGATCTTATATATGACAGCTTGTTTTATATAATCATAAGCCATTTTATTTACTTCTTTTTAAACATGAATATTGAATTAGATGAAGAAGCGTCAAACATTTTATCATGTAATTATAAAAGCGGCTTGTCCAGGAATTCGTGGAATAGCAATAATAATAGTTGTATTAAGATAACCAACGAGCATGCACATGTTCAGGAAGAAAAACACTTAAGTCCAAATAACAATTCTTTTGAAATAACTCAACGCGGAGTATATGATATGGAAGAGATGGAAAGTGAAAAAGCAGATGAAGAAGGAGAACATCATCAGGGAAATAAAAACTACCTGACGGTGGATGGCCAATATAATAATGAGCATAATGAGACCGATAATTCCAGTAGCAGCGAAGAGAGTGACAGTTCAGAACATTCGGAGGGAACAGATGTGGAAAACGCGCTTGTTGGTAATAATTACAGTGAGCTAGTACATGATGCTCGTGTGCTTAAAGACGGTAGCGATAGCATTCCACGCAGTGATGCCAATGGTCATAAAGCTAACAAGAGTAACGTTAGCACATGTAACAACAAGAACAGTGCCAACAACAATAACGAAGGTATTAGCAGTAACAACGATAATAGTAGCAACTCCAACTACAGTAACTATAACAACAGTGATGATAATAATAGAGAAGGAGAAACTCCAGCAGGAAGTGAAAGCAGCGTTAATACGTACGCAAATCCAAGCAAATTGAACAAAATATCGGATGTGCTATATGTAAGAAAAATTATAAACGAAAACAGCACATTTAATTTCGAAAATAACTACTTTATAAATTATTCCTTATACATACTTCATAAGGAGCATTATTCGATATATGTGTTTTTTTCAACATTTTTCAAAAATGCGCTAAAAGAATACAGTGAGCTGTCGAAAAGTCAAAATATATAAGCTAATAGGTCTCAGTTTCCCAGTATACCTAAATACCTATATTACTGCCCCTAATTTTTTAAAGTATTAAAATCTCGTGAAATAAGCGCCCTTTATTTAGTAGTATATATATATACATATTTTAAACATTAACATATGTACATGTGTGAGTATTTTTTTGCAATGTCATTATTCTTTCCATCTTTTTCGAGGATTATTTCAAAAATAAAAATATTCAAAATAATGCAAGTTCTACGTAGTTCTTTTTTTTTTCTTTTTTTTTATGTGACTCTTTAACTCTTATTTTTTTTTTTTCCTTTTATTTAAAAAACTTAAAATGTGCATATTTTATATTCCTGTAATGTAATAAACGTTTTTAAACTGGCTCTTAATATAAACATCTTTTATTTGAATTCATACTATTTATCACAAATGGTGAATATGCTTCAACGTACGTTTCAGCTTTGTCACTATGGAAAGATATATATTATATATATATCTTTATAAAATAATATTTATAATGTATGTGTGTTGTATTTATATATGGGTACATCAAAAGTTTAAATTCATGATAATTAAATCATATGAATGATTTTTATATCTTTTTATTACTAATAATTGCATAAAAATTTTGAAATATGGAAAAATAAATGTGCATTTTTAAATGCGCTAACATTTAATGAAGAACAAAGGAAAACAAAAAATTTTATTTCAAATTAATATGTGCTCAATAAATAGGAAACTTTTTTAATCTTATAAATATTTTTTTATATATCACATATATATTACATACGATACATATATGGATATAATGGAAAAATGAAAGTAAAATGATAAATTTCTAATTATCTTTAAATATATATATACATGGGTCATGTAAGAACAGGCCCACAAAACCAGTGAAGCAGTAGAGAGTTCATAAAAATATAAGAAATAATATAAAATTAAATTATAATAAACAGTACATATCAATGCATTACTCATTAAATCTAAACAGATAAAGGAAAGGAAGGTAAACATCCCATTATATATTAATGAGGTTAACGTATTTTGAGTCTCTGTTTTTTCGTAACATATTATTAAACTATTGCATGTGTATACTGCTATATTATGGTATGAGAAGTATATTACTGCAGTTTGATATGGGTATACTACTACATTATGGTGTAGGAGTTACCTCACTGTTATTTGTTTGGTCTTCGAAAAAAATATTTAAATAATGTTCTAGGCCATATTATTATGAAGAAAAAATACCCTTAGTATAATAGTTATTTTTAGTAGCACACTATACACTTATCAAACCATATTTATAATTCCTTTAAAACATTTTGCATAAAGATTAAAAATGTTTAATGATGATCAAAATACAAATAATTACTATCAATCGAAGCTAGGGATAGATAGACCTGCCGTTGATTTTAGTTCATCAGGTATAGCAAAAAAATGTGCGAAAAGTATATTCACTTGAACATCGCCGCCCCAACATACATACTAGCTTTGTATACGTTTTTCATATGCGTGTATCATACATGCTTTACTACATATATTTATATATATATATAAATATATTTATTGTGGTACATCCTGCATACATGTATTGCGCATATGCATATAAACTTAACACTGAAAATGCAAGCGCACGCGCATTCATCATACTGAGGAGAACATCGATCTGTAAATTTATTTTACATACGACGAGTATGATATGTGCTTGTTCCCATTATTCATTTTTTACTTCTTTATTTTATTTTATAGTTTGCAATTTTTTGAAAAATGATATATACAAGAGACAGTTCGAAAGGAAGCTGTATGTCAATCACCCAATTTACTTTAGAAGAATAAAACCATTATTTTGTTATAGTAATATGATTGATAGATATGATGGTGTACTAACACATTTGGCATATTCTTGTTTAAATAAAAGTAAAGGGATGATTGTAAGTTTGAAATGGTTTAATGATGGTAAGAGATTATTAACAGGAACACAATTAAGTGAGCTAGCCATATGGAATGGATGTTATTTTAACTTTGAAGATATGAAAAGAATACCAATAGGTGGTGGTGCAGTATCTTGTTTAGAATGGTCTAAAAATGATAATTTATTTGCAGGAAATTCATTAGGTCAAATTGTTATTTTATCTTCTGCTTTAAATTTATTAGATAATTATGCATTTGAAGGATTAACAAAAAGTGTATTAGACATAAGTTTATCCTGTTGTAATACGAAATTAGCTGGATGTGCTGATACTTGCAATCCTATTATTTGGGATATAAAAACAAGAAAAATTATAAAAAATTTAAAATGTAAAAATATAGATACTAATAATACTAGTTGCTTAGCATGGAATCCTATTAATGATATCGTAGCTAGTGGTAATAGAACACAGACCATATCTCTTTGGGATATAAGAATTAATAAACCTATTACATCTATTAATGCACATAAAGCAAATGTAAATAAGGTCAAATGGAATTATAATGGCTTATATTTACTAAGCTGTAGTAAAGATAGTTTAATCAAATTATGGGATATTAGAAACTTTAAATTATTATATTCTTATAAAAATGATCAAATTTATGGCAGTACTACTACTGTAACTACTAGTGGTGGTAGATTTAACCTAAATTATGAACCTACCTATATTGCATGGAATCCCATTCAAAATCATATTTTTGTAAGTTCGGACAATAAGGGAAATATTAAATTTTATAGCACAAATGATAATAAATGTATTCAAACCATTGCTTCAGCTCATGGTATTGATAAACCTTGTTCTATATCCCTATTAGACTGGAATCCTTTAGGGCATTTACTTACCTCATTTGGAGATGATAAATTATTGAAATTCTGGTCTGCATCTAGTTGTGATTCTATTATTGCGAAAGAAATAGATGCAAAACCTTTAATAAGCCTTAATAATAGTGGATCTTTTCCTAATTCTAGATATATCAATGATCAAAGTATATTAGATGTTAGCAGTAATCAATCTATTTTTGACTCAGAAGAAGAGAGTTACAAACCTTGTAAAATGAACAACAACTACTACAAAAAGGTTAGCACAAGGGGAAAAAGGAAAAAAAAAAAAAAACAATAATAATAATAATAATAAATAAAATGAAAAGAAACAAAAGGAAATGAAATAAAGTAACGGCTACATGGCTAATCGTCAAGCATTGCGTTCGTAAGAGTATGTAACGAAGCACGTGCTCACCACAGGGTATGCTTCTTTGCTTACGTAAGCGTGCAACTATGCACGCACATATTTATGTATGTGTGTGCATCCCCATTTTGTGAGAATCAAATAAGTCATGTCAACACACAACGTTGAAGAATTGTTATCATATGAATAAAGCATATCGCAAACATTTGAAGACCTACTTTGAAGTGCTGTTTGGAATGAGATTAACTCCCCTATTTGTACGTTTAATTTTACTTGATATTTGTTTCTGACTTTAATTAAATGTATATGGAATCATTAAATATTTAAAGAAAAAATAAAAAGTCGGGCGTTAACTATTGTTATTTAAATGAACACCAAAAAAGATGCCCTTAGTGATGTCTTCTTATTCTCGTTTGAATTCTTTAACATAAAAACGTGTTACTACATTATACTTTTAAGAATAGAGATAAATTTGTATCCGTGGATCTTTATGTTTTTCTTTCTCGATATGCACGTGTGCATGTGCACATGTATACATATGTATATATGCATATGTACTTATTTGGAAAAATGCCATTTTTTGTTGATGTCCCCCCCCTTTGTAGTCATCCTTTTGTGCTGTTTCAAATATTCGGAGTAGTACTACTTCGTATAAATTTTTCATTGATTTTCGACATAATTTGGATTTCATTTTGTCGTAATTCTAACTCTATTTTGAGATTTTTTCCTGTTAATTTATTTCATTGTCCCCGGTGCAATTTATATTTTGTATGAACTCTTCTTTTATGGATAACATAGAGCTATCCTTTAATATATGTTCAATATTTTCCTCTAATTGTGTCCCTTCATTTTCGGGATCTGTTTTCCATTGAAAATTTTTGTTTTTTTTTACAAGTAATTCTGTTACTCCCTTTTCAAATGTTTTTGTATGGAATAAGAAATATTGTGAAAGTTTAAAATCGTTATCTAGTACTTCTTCTAACGATTTATCATAATTATATAAAAAATATGAAAACCATAATTTACAGCTGAAATAACAATTTGCACTTATATCGGACAAAACCTTCTGACAAAATTGACTGCTGCTACTATTATTATGTTCGCCCTTGAGTCCTTTCTTTAAATTATCTATTAATTCTTCTAAACTATTCGCGGAGCTATAATATTTATTGATGTTGCTAATTAGGTCTTCGGTTAGCACAGGGGTACTAGCAGTCCTACCAATTTTGGTAGGATATTTATTTAATATATTACTTAACTCTGCATCGAAATCACTTTGATTTTCCTTTTTAATACTATATATTTCAGTTAAAAACAAATCTACATCTTCCACATAGTTGTTACATATTTTAAAATTCACTAAATCTAATTCATTCAGTCTTAATGATGTTAATCCTAAATACAAACCAATATTTCTACCAAAATATTTTTTAAAAAAATAACAACATCCTATATCAGGAAAAAAACCTATTTTACTTTCTGGCATTGCAAATATTGCATTTTTATTAATAACTCTATATTTCGCGTACATGGAAATTCCTAACCCTCCACCCATAACAATACCATTCCATATACACAAAACACTTTTTTTCATTGTTGATAAATAATTAATATACATATAAAGTTGTTTTAAATGTTGTATTCCTTTTTCCTTATTTTGAACTATATCCTTTACATCCGAACCAGAGGAAAAACAGTTTGTATTCGTACTTCTAATCACAATCATATAGCATCTTTTATCATTATTTAAATTTTTTATTATATTTAGCAATCCATTAATCATGTCTTTATTTATGGCATTCAACTTTTCAGGCCTATTTAATATTATTTCAAATATGTTATTTTTAAAATTTACTACTAACGATTTCTTGGACCATACATCTGATAATTCTAAATCTATAATGTCTCTAAAATTATTTTCTACCCTTTTCTCATTATCATTCTTTTGTTCTTTATTTATGTTTTCTTTTTCGTTTTTCCTGTCAGTGGTACATTCACTTTTTACATACGTAGAAAAATTAGGGTACTTTGTTTTATCGTTTAATATATTATTATCAATTAAATAAAGGTTGTTATTTTTGTTCTCTTCCATTTTTTCAAAAAGGTTTTCTTTATTTCTTTGTCCATCTGTACAGAAGTTGTTGACTTTGTCAAAAATGCCTATATATTTCTTTTCATAAAATATAAAATTACTGTTCTTCTTCTGCTGATTACTCTTATTATTTATCAAAAAAAAATATGTACGAAAAAAGAGGAAATTACTCCTTTCAAATTTTGTCATATAATCAAATAAAACCTTTCCCAGCTTGGACTCGTTCATATGAAGATGTGGTGAACCTATTTTCGGCATAGCTACTTTGAATAAATGTGCACGTATATGTTGAAACTCTCAAACGAATTTCTGTCTTCCCGAGGAAACAGTACGATAACACACGTACGTATGTATGTAGATATATATGAATGTTTATATATATGTGCGTTTTAATCTGTTAAAGAGTCGGAAATTGAATCACGGTAAAAAAAAAAAAAAAAAAGAGGTTAAACGAAATTGGTCATATATAAGTAGTACATGTAATATATGAATAAAACCTCGCTGAACTTGTAGTAAGTAACTATGAATGTATAAAAAAGACCTTTGTTTTAAACGACTCAACAAGATAAGGTTTTATTACAGAGAGCCTTCTTTATTCCTGTACAGAGGAATAACAAACTAATTAAATCCTACGCAAAAAAAATGAATTCGAAAACAGGAAAGCGTCACCAAAACATCCTGGATAACTTTCAAACTGTAAAGAAGTCAAGTAGTGAAGCGGTCAATCGGTCAAAAATCCGAAATATTTTTTTTTTTTTTTTTTCTTTCGTGGGAATTGTGTCAATGGTAAAACAGCTGCCCATTAACATTATTATTCCATAATAATTTTTTTATACAGAAGAAAAAAAGAAAAAACAGAAAGAGGAAACATTTAAATAAAAAGTTTGTAATTTTGGTATTTAGTTATTTTTCATATTTATGCATTTTTCGTATTTATATAATTTGTTTATTTTTCGTATTTATATAATTTGCTTATTTTTCGTATTTATATAATTTGCTTATTTTTCGTATTTATATAATTTGCTTATTTTTCGTATTTATATAATTTGCTTATTTTTCGTAATTCTCGTATTTTGTTTTTTTTTTTTGGTTAATTACTCATTTACGAAAATGTTGCAATTTGGACGATGAGAACGAAAAAAATAAAAAAAAATTAAGTTCATATTTTTATAATAATAAAATGTACAATTTATTTCTCTATTTTAGCTCAGATTTACGCACGTATTTTAGTTACCTTTTTTTTAGTACTCCACTGATATTTTATATTATTATTACTACAATTATAACTTAATTCTTTTATTTTGTTTTATCTACTTTTCATTCATTTCAAAACTCAAGGTTTTATTCTTACATACTTTTAATTTAATTCGCAGTTTTCTCTTTTTAAAGTTACTTCCAATGTATCTGTATAGTATTAAGGTATTTCGAATGTTTGCTCTAGTACGTTGCTACGATATAAGTATTATTGCCTACTACAAATAATTTGTAAAGCTGATATATATATATATACATGTGCGTATACATGTATCTATGTGTACTTTTGTTTGATATAGTAACAGTAGTGGAAGTGTATCCTTTGGAGCCAAAAATTGTCACACTTAATTGCAACGGCTAATTTAGGGTCGTTCTTTTTATTCAAAAAAATGACGAGCATAATTTTGTGAAGGGATAAATATGTAGTATTTGTAAATGTATATATAATATATATATATATATGTAAATAATTGAACTTACTGTGTATGTAAGATAACAGCCTGTATCACAAGAATAACCCCTTCACATGTATATATACATATATGTGTATATATTTACGCATGTAGTACGTTCTCCTCAACAATGAACACAAACGAATGGAACAACATCGACAACACGTATTATGGGAAGCAAAAGCTGAGTAATATGCTATGGAGCAACGAGGATGTATTAAAAGATAGTCTTACTTGTTCAGGTTATTTGGGATTAATAGCAGTTCTAAGAAATAAAGACAAATTTGATGTTTACAAAAAGGAGGATAATTTAAAAATTTATACGAACATTGGTAGAGTAATATCTAGTTGTAGATTAAATTCGGATGGGTTAATATGTTTTGGATGGAATAAAAATAATGATTTAGTTTTATTATTTAAAGATAATATAGTAAGAGTATATTCTTGTTTTTGTGAAAAAATATTTGTTTTTTCCCTAGATGAAAATATAAAAAATGAGGGTATATTATATGGTAGTATATGTGAAGAGGGAATTATAATAATTACGGAAAGGTTAAATATATATGTTAATTATTATTTTAGTGGAAATAATTGTTTTAGATATCCAGCTGTTGACCTGAAGGGAAAACCGAATTGTGTTTGTACAGTTGAAGAAGATAAATTAAGTGATGAACTAAACATTGAGCATAACTATTTTGATACAAGAGTAAACAATGATTTGTTAAGGATGAATATTAAAAATTATATAACTAATGCTTTTGAAAATAAAAAAGAAAATGTTAATGAAATGGTTAATAATAAAAACGTTGTGCTTACTGAAGGAAAAGAGAACTATAACATACAAATGGAGGACGATAGAATAAAAAGAAGAACAAACAGAGAATTAATAAAAACGTCCTCATACGATGTAAAAAGAACAGAGGTTGATAACACTACCTCTAACAGTAATAGAGTCAGTTATAGGGGAAAAAAGGAAAAGGAGTTAAATATACATCTAATAATAGCACTGTGTAGTGGTGGCTTTGTATTAGTAAATAAGCACCGTTTTAAATATTATGATGTGTATGATAATAATAATGATAATAATAATAATAATAATTATAATATTAATAATAACACTAGTAATAATGACAAATGTAATCATGCATATATAAATATGTGTATATCAAAGTCAGGAACCATTTTAGCATTTTTATCCGATAATGGAATAATAAGAATTTATTTAACGAATAATTTAAATAACTGCATTGAAGAATCTGTTTTAGATAGTAAAAAAAGTATTAAGCAGATTGTGTGGTGTGGTGATGATTGTTTAGCTGTGTATACACCTATGATTACTCCTTCGAATTATATACAGCATATGCTATTTATTGGGGGTCCTAAAAACCAGTGGATTCCTTATCAGTACAGGCATGATTTATATCTAATTGGAGATATATATGGTGTGAAAATTGTAAGTAAGGAAAATTGTGAATATATTAGTCGAATTAGAAAATCAACCTTTAACATATTTAGTATAGGTAGTTGTACACCCTCTGCTATGCTTTATTATTCATATGAAAAATATAGAAATGGAAATATATGCCTCGAAGATGAAATCAGAGCATTTAACAATAATTTAAATATAGCTATCGAAGAATGTTTAAATGCAGCTACCCATGAATATAATGAAAGTATCATAAAACTATTACTTCAAACATCTCTTTTTGGAAAAAATTTTATGAAAGTTAATTATGATTGTAAAAAGTTTTTATTAACTTGTTTATATTTAAGAATTTGTATGAATGTTAGGAAACCACCACTAGACATTTTCATCACAGCTTCGGAACTTCAGTACATTACTATACCTACTTTTGTCCTATATATAGCTAAACGAAAAGAATATTTTTTAGCATATAGAATTTGTGAATATGCAGGAATTAGATCAGATAATATTTTAATTGAATGGTGTAAAGAGAAAATTGAAAAATCCATTGAACTAACTGATGAACAGTTATGTAGAGCTATAACAGATAAGATAGGAAATAAAAAAAATATCGACTATTCGTACATAGCTTTTGTTGCAGCAAAATGTTTAAGACCTCAGCTAGCCACTATCATAATTCAATATGAAGAAAACAGAAAAAAACAAATAGACATGTTACTAAAATTAGCCAATTATAGTTTATCAATAGAAAAAGCAATTCTTTCCAAAGATATGGAACTGGTATATTTGTGTATTATCAATATTTTAAATCAAGAAAAAATAAATGCAAATGGTGAGAAAGAATTATCTGTATTGATAGATGTTTTTAACAAGAATGTTCATGCTTCTGACTGCTTTTATGTTTATTGTAAAAAAACAAAACAGTATAATTTACTTAAAGAATTTTACGAAAAGAATGGGCAACATTCGAAAGCAGCTTTTGTCACATTAGATTTAGCTCTATCAAAAAAAAATTTGGATCAAAAAAAAACATGGTTAGCTTATTCAGCAGGATTTCTAACAACAGACCAAATGAATAGTCATATAAAGTTTGTTCACACATCTATAATGAATAATATAGATTTACTGAATTATCAAAAAGAGTTAGAGATGAAATATAATAAAAAATCTGCCATAGGATATCCTCACAAAATTCAAGGCTTATCTTTAATGGAGACAGTAAACTATGTCATATCAGTCGGTGAATTTTTGGATGCGGATCATTTATTTAAAAAGTTTAAAATTTCAGAACCGAAATACTGGAGATGTAAAATATATGCACTAGCAAAAAATAAGTATTTTGATGAACTGTATAATTTTGCAAATTATAGAGTATCACCAATTGGTATGGATTACTTTATTGAATGCTGCTATGAATTTGGTTCAGTTCCTTTAACCATTAAATTAATTCAAAAAATTAAGGATATAAATTTACAGTATAAATGGTTTACTAAATTAAACATGCATGAAGAAGCAGAGAGTGTGCTAGAAGAAATTAAAGCACAAAAAATGACAACAACTTCGTTATTCCAGACGATTACGGATGCTATATCAAATATGAGGTAGACTTCAATTTAGTAGTTGCTTCAAAGTGCAAAGCTTTGTTTGAATTGTCACAGGTGTAAAGACGGCCTTACCACGCGGGTACACTTGTGAGTATACATAAAAACATGCATGGATGCGTGCATACATATATTTATTACGACAGACTTATCAAATTGTGTGCCACATTTGTTCACAGTGACTCAATCTTGCCATATGAAGTATTAGCAATTTGTCTTTTTTTTTTTTTTCTCCCTTTCTATAAATTAAAAAATTTTCATTTTTATATACGTATAATGTTTGTGGAACTCATTTTAAAGATTTTTAAAATGTTTTACTTATTTCTTTTTTAGTAACCATAATATGCATATTAAACATGCATTATAAATGGCGCATTTGTTTTTTGTTTTTTTTCATGATTATATAAGGTGCAAAAATATAGTACGCATTTTTTGTACGAATTGATTTTGCTTAATTTCTGATATTATTTTTTTAAACTGAAAAAAAATAAACATTTATAGTTGCTACATTTGATTAGCACAGACGAATATAAATCTTGTCCATGGGTAGGTTTCACCACTAGTAATTTAAAACAAAAAGCGATCGAAAAAAAGTTGTGCAGATGATTCTGCATATATATTGTATATGTATGTATATATGCATATATTTATATATACATTCACACGCAGCGCTCACGCGGTTTTGCGCTTTATAAAAACGAGACTGAAAAATAAGGTGAAAAGCGCTTTTACAATATTTAAACTTTAAAACGCTTAAAAACATTTTTTAGAGTATATAAAATGTGCATCTGATGCCATCCGGATTTTCATGAAGATACAAAAAAAAGGAAAAAATAAAATATAATATATTAAATAAAACTGTGCAACATTAAATAAAATTCGGTAACAATAAATAAAATTGAACAAATTGAACATACTGAAAATAATGAACATGTTGAACAAATTTAACATGTTGAATATAATGAATAAGTTTAACATAAATAAACAAATTTAAAAAAAACATCCAAATACAAAAAGTAAATATTGCAAAAAGGCTTTTTTAAAAAGTATCTTTCCAGCTATTCATGGGGTATATGTGCGTGCACATAATATTCACACATAGATAAACGCCCATACATACATGTATATATATATATATATATACACGCATGGAAATTCACTCCAGGAATAATGATCTGCGATTTGCGCTAAAATAACATCTTTAACCTCGTAAATCCCAAATTCGCGAGCATACAAATATGTTCCCGCTGGTTTAAACCATTCCATTCATTTAAAACGTAAAAAGTAGTGCTGCCCTGACTAACAAATTTTCAACTGTAAGAGCTGCAATTTCTCCCTTAGTATATTTTTTGATTTAAGAACTGATTGGAAAATATTATCGCAATCTATTTTTGAGAAATGAAAACTCGTGATCATACTGTCTAGTTCTACGTCCGTATCATGATCAGTTGACTTCAATTTTAATAGAGTTAAAATATGAAAATACAAACTATTAGATGGGTCTGTGAAAAATAGTATTTCACTTATAATAAAGAGAACACTTTTAAATAAATTAATATAAATGAACAAGGTACTTTGAACATATGCCATATTATTTATATTAATTATTTTTTCAATATTATCATGTTGTAAGCTTTTATCTTTTTGAACAATTTGATTAAAGTTATATTCCTTTATTTGATATTTTAAGGATACAATAGTTTTAGTTTTTGTATTTATTTCTTCATTTAAATTTTGTATTTCCTCTCTAAGATTGTTAATAAATGCTTTTAAATTTTCATCTTTGTAATTTTCGATACTTTGTAAATTATTATATTCGTTTTCATCAACGTCAATTTTATTTATTAAAATATTTTCTCTTTCTTTATAATAATTACAACTATCCTTTAACATTTTATTTTGCATTTGAAAAAATTCCAAGTCTAATGTTATTTCATAATTCTCTTTGATTGAATCATTTAACTGTTTTCTTATTTCATTTATAGTATTTATAAGCTCTTCTTTATTTTCTTCTTCTGTTTGTAGTATTTCCTTAAAATTTTCATTTTCTTTTTTTAAATGTACACATAAATTTTTATAATATAAATTATTTGTTTCCTCTTTACTGAATTCATTTACTAATTCATCATGTGTAGATTTATAAAAGTCAAGAGTTGAGCTTATATTTTTAATATCATTCTTATATGTATTAACCTCATTTTTTAATTTACTTATTTCATCATTCAAAATGGTAATCTCCATTTTATATTTTTCATTTACTTTTTTTAATTCTAATATTTTATTAAAATTTTCTGAATTTTCTTCTACATACATATCAACACATTCGTTAACTGTTTTATCTTGTGCGTCTAATTTTTTCTGTTTTTCTTCTAATTCTTTTTCTAATATATTTAATCTGCTCTCACATAACATTAAATTACGTTTAGTACCTTGAATATTTCTTAGTTCATCTTTTAAAAATTCACACTTTTCTACTAAATCGGTATTTTCATTTTTCAGTGTTTCTATTTTTTTCTCTGCACTTTTTAACTTATCATTTAATACATCCATTTTTAAATTCATTTCTTCAAGTTTCACCTCATTTTCATCATAAAAATTAAAAGGTTCTTGGTTAGTATATTCAGAGAACCTTTTTCTTCTACTCTGTTCAAAAAAATCACTGTTTTTAGAAATATCCTCTTGTCCTTTTTCCGGAACATTATTTTCATTGTTTTCATTCATATCAACAAATGAACACCTATCGTGAAAGCTTTTTCTTTTAATAAAACTTCTAAGAGTAGGAGATAAGTTCACATTATTTATATCAAATAAATTATTCTCATCAATATTATTGCAAAGTAGTTTTATCTGATCTTTTAAAAATTTAATATACTGTTGATTTTTTTCTAACATATCATTTTTATCTTCAATATTTTGTTGATGTTTGATAATAATGTAATTCTTATTTGTTATTTCTTTGTTTAACTCTTCTATATATTTGTTCAAATTCCATATCTCTTCATTTTTTTTAATTAATTCTTCATTCTTTTTGCTCATCTCTTCAATGTGCATCATCTTCTCCTGTTCGATGTTAACTACTTCTCCTTGTACTTCTGTGACTTGGTCCCTTTTATTGTGATTCTTATTACGATGGTCATTATCGTTGTCATGAGTTTTTCTATTACTACCACAGCTGTTACTTCTACTTCTACTTGTACTTCTATTACTGTTATTATTATACAACATGCTTCTATGACAGTTTATAATATCCATTATTTCTTCATCTTCGTTTTCAAATATGGTCACTATTTTTTCCCGTATGTCTAGTATATTAAAGTCTTTGTTAAAACATATATCTATGATCTGAATGCACTTGATTTTATATCTATTCGTTCTTTCCATTATCTTTTCCTTTTCTATGATAGCATCATTTAGCTCTATTTCCCTCTTATTAAGTGCTACGTCATTACTATTTACTATTTCCTCCAGTTCCTGCTTCTTTTCTTTTAATATATTAAAATTGTTTTTAAAAATTTCTAACTCTTCTTTCAGAATGTTGTTGTCATTTTCTAACTTGCTAATTATGATCATCAACTCATTTTTATTTATCTCTTCACATGACCCCGTTGCATAATTTCCGCTATAATCCCTATTGTTTCCAACTCCGTTTTTATTTCTGCTCCTACTTCTGCTTCTACATCTACTTCTGCTCCTGCTTCTGCTTCTGCTTCTACTTCTGCTCCTTCCCGTTCTACCTGTTTTCTTTTCTTTCCTCTTTTTTTTGCTACTTCCCTTTTCCACTGCGCCATATCCTTCCTCCGCATCTTCCTCGCTCATGTTCGCTTTGTTCATATCCTCAATTTTTTTAATTAATACATCATTGAACTCCTTTAACTCGTTTATTACCTGATTTTTGGATTCAAAATTGTTTTCAAGGTTCTGTATAATTTGCATTTTATCATGAACTTCATTCTTAAGGTACACATTCTCCTCGGTTAACTCCTTTAACATAATCTTATTTTTTATATTTTCATTATTTAATTCATTTAAATTTTGCGCTGCTTGATCAAGAGACGTATTTAAATAAGTGAGATCCGTTTTTAGAAACTCGTTCATTTTCTCTGCCTTGGTTGTGTTCTCATTTTTTTCCATTAATTGATCCTGCATGTTTTTTAATTCATATTCATTATTTTGTATAATTACAATCTTATCATTATATTCATCACTTAATTTCTTGTACAGTATTCTTAGTTCTTCTTTTTCTGCTAGTAACCTATCATTGTGTTTGGTCTCTTTCGATAATAGTTCATTAAGCTTTTCCGTTTCTTCTATATTTTTTAAAAAATCATTAGACAATGAATTCAATTTTTTTTTTAAAGTTTTCATATTTTTTTTTAATTCACCTTTTTCCTTATTTGATATGTTATTTATCTTTTTAATTTCATTTATAACATTGTTTATAATATTATTTATAATACTGTTATAGCTATACTCAAGAATATTTAATTTTTTATATACGGTACTCAGTTCTTCTCTTTCACACAAATTATGTATTTCAATGCATATACTTTCAAAATTGTTGAAATCTTCCTCTATAACCTTTAATACATAATCTAAATTATCAGCTAATTCTTCATTCTCTTTTTGAAAAGAATGTGCGTTTTCACTCAAATATAACGCATTATTCGAATTCTGATTGTTATCCTTTTTACCTGAATCCTTCTTTTTTATTAAACTTAATTTTAAGTTCTCCTTCGTGTTAGATGCACTTTTTTTTATTACATCTACTAGATGCTGTTTTATTAAACTAATTTGTTTAAAGAATGGATTGTCCATAAGAATTCTTTTTATTATTTTTTTATATATGAGTGAATCATTTAGTATATGCAATATGTTCTCATACGTGTAATTATTTTCACTTATATATTCGTTTAACTGTACCAAAAATTGTAGGTTATCTTCAAATATATGTATTTTAGATGAAATATGATCAATTATAGATTTATATTCATTTAGAAGTTCTTCCTTCTTTATAATCTCGTCCTCATTATGAACTATTTTTTCCTTTAACGCTTCTATAACCCTATTTTTCTCATTTAATGCATGCATATACTTTTCATCTTCATTTGTACCCGTTTCAATATTGTCACTATTAACGGTATTGCTCAAATCGTTCCTACTTTGCATATTTACATTATTATCTTCTTGTATATCCTTCTGTAACTCTAATTTTCTTTTCATCTTTTTAGATAGCATGTTATAAATCTGCTCACATTCCATTACTTTTGACTCATACACTATTTTAAGTTCATTATATTTTCCTTCATCTTCTCTTAACCTTTTTTCATGTAGTTTCTTTTCTTCATTTACATCCTCTATATTTGCTAACAAGATGTCTATATCAGATTTCATGTCACTATTTACCTTTTGCAATTCTATATTTATATTGTACAAATCTTCATTTTTTTTTTTTAGATTTAGAATTAATTCATGAGCGTCATCTAAGTCCTCTTTTAATTTTTTAATATCCTCCCCGTCGTCTATAATTTTTTCTATAGATTTTCTAGTAATATTTAGCTTCTCCCTGTTGACGTCTTTTATTTCCTTTTCAAGATTAGTTATTACACAATTTAAATGGTCCATTTTCTTTTCATAATCATTTATTTTTTCTTCCAGTACATTCTTGCTATTATTTATCATGCTTATTTCATGCGCCGATTCAATTAATTTTTGTTGTAACTCTAATATTTGATTGTTTTTTTCATTTATTTGCTCTTCTGATTTTCTGAGGGATTTCAAAATGTGAGAATCATCACTTTTGTATCTTTCTAGTTCTTTTTCTATTTTACTTCTATTCATCTGTTCGGAGTGTAGTATCTCCTTGAGTCCTTCCAGTTCTTCCTCCATTTTTCCTTTATTCATCTGTTCCATGTGTAGTAGTTCCTTTAGTCCTTCCACTTTCTCATCCATTTTTCCTCTACTCATCTGATCCGCGTGTAGTAGCTCCTTGAGTCCTTCCAGTTCTTCCTCCATTTTTCCTCTACTCATCTGTTCTGATTGTAGTATCTCTTTTAACTTTTCTAACTCAACTTTGTATAATTCTTTTTCTTTTTTTTCAATTTCTGATGTCTTCTTGTATATTTCTATATCCTTTTCACGATTCACTAAATCATTTTTCAAATTTTTAATTTTCCTTTTAAATTCCATAAAATATGTGGTATATTCAAGTGAGTCTAAATTTAAGGTATCATTTTCATTTTCTATATTATAGTTATATTCTTCGATTATTCTTAAGGAGGCAGAGTTGCTCATGTTGTTACTAGGTGATTTGTTTAACAAGACATCCCTATCCTTATTATTTCCACTAGTGCTGTTGTTATTATCACCATTGTTGATATCTAGCAATTCTATGATGTCATGATCTTTCAGTTTTTCGTATATTTTTTTTAGCTTGGTTTCCTTAATTTTTATATCATTCTGTGCGCTGTACAACTTTTCGAATTTAATCATTAGATCGTTTTTTAACTCTTCCACATGGATCCTTTCATTATTTAATTCTTCCCTTTTCATCATTAACTCGTTTGTTTTACTTATTAAATCTTCTTTATTTTTGAGGAATTCACTTTCTCTACTGATAAGATCTTCTTTGTTTTTCATAAGTTCATTTTCCTTGTTCATAAAATTTTCATTCTTGATTAATAATTCATTTTCCTTATATTTTACATTTTTTTCTCTAATATCTACTTCATCTAACTTATCATTTATATATGTTATTTCTTCTCTTTTTTTATCAAGCTGGTTTACTAAGTTTTTCAGTTCGTTAGTATATGATTCCTTTTCATCCTGTAATATGTCTAATTCATGTTTCCTCTCCTGTGCTTCCCTCTCATACAAGTTTTTCTCTATAACCATTTGATTTAATTTTTCTTCTAAGTTAAAAATTTCATCTTTTATCTTTATCAGATTGTCATTATTCATTTCGTGCCTTTTCTTTAGTTCTACTTTGATATAGTACTGATGCACTTTTATCATAATATCCTTTATAAACAGCAAATATTTTGTCTTCGTTTTGTCATATAATTCTTTTACGAATTCATCAATATTAGTTCCATCCGATTCAATATAGGTAATAATTATATGTTGAACAATGATAATGTCTTCTTCTAAAAGCTGCATATCTCTTTTCCTCTGATCAATATTTTTCTCAAGATCTGATATATACAAAAGTTTGTCTTTTATATCTGCTTTAAGTATGATTATTTCCTTGTCCATTTCTTTTATAGCTAATTCTATTAGGGCATATTTTTTATCTTTTTTTTCATTTTCTTCTTCTAATCCTTTTATGTAATATTTTAAATTATTAGCTTCTTCCTTATAATATTCAATTTTTTTCTCGCTATCAAATTTTAGTTGATTATAACTCGCACATGAATTTTTTAAGTCTATTCTTAGTTCATTTAATTTTTTATAATGTAAATCACTTTGTATTTGATTCTTTCTTTTTAATTCATCCAGTTCGTTTTCATAGTGATCCATTTCGTTCTTTTTTACTATACTTTTTTCCTTTTCAAATGTAGTACTACTCCTTTTGATACCATGATCTATTACATTTTCATATTTATTCTTTTCGTTTAATAGATCAACATAGTTATCTATTTTATTTCTCAGGTTAACAATTTCATTTTCTTTTTCCTCTAATGTACTATTTATTAAATTCTTTTCTTCCTTTGAATCATTTAAGAGATTATTTAACGTATTTATTTCATTATTTAGATTAGCTATTTGTAGTTCCAATTCACTGATATATTTTGTATTACTAGATTTTTCACTTTTCAGAAAATGTACTTCTTTACCTAATTCCTCCACTACTTGCAATTTCTCACTAATTATATCCTCTTTTAATTGCAATTCTTCATTTAGTGTATTTTTTACATTCTCTGCTTTTTCTTTTAATTGACTATTTACTAACTCTAACTTTTTAATAATATGTTCTTTATCATTAATTTCTATATCTTTTAATTTTTCTATTTTATCCTTTTCATTTTTCAAAATTTCCAATTTCCCTTTAGTTTCTTCTAATGTATTTATCGATATATTATACTCGTTTAGTAGTTCTTCATATCCGTTCCTTATTTTTATAATCATTTCATCATTTTGCAAGTCATGCACATTGCTAGTAGCTTTAGTCTCTTCAAAAGATTCATTCAATTTCTTTTTCAAATCTTTTTTTCTTCTTAATTCTTCTTCATATATATTTTTTAAATTATTAACTATTTCTTCTTTATTATTCAAGTGCATGTTCATATTGTTAACCACAATTTCGTACTTCTTTATCTCCTCTTCTTTTTGCTTTAGTTTATTAATTAGTTCGTTTGTCGACTTAGTAACTTCATTGTTATACTCCTCCTTCAAAATGTTATTAATATCTCTTCTGATTAATTTGATATATGTTTCGAGACTGTCATTTTTTAGTAAATCTCTATTTAAAACTTCTATAGAATTTATGTGCTTAGTCAGTATCACTAAGTCATCTGGTGATAGGAGAAAATTATTATGTTTATTATTTATGTTCCCATCCTTTCCTATTCTATTTTGTGCATTATGTGATGTTACATCTATATTCATGTAATCCTTTCGACTTATATCATCATTCTGTTTTATTCGACTACTACAGTTTAGATCGAACAAATTTAATTCTATTTTCTTCTCTTTTATGAAATCTTTTAGTGAGTTGTATTCATCCCATAGACTGTTATACTTTTCTGTTAGTTCATTATTTTGTTTTAAAAATTTTTCACAATTATTTTCTAAGTCGCTATTTTTTTTTTCAATTATTGAAAGGATATCCTCATATTCCCTAATAATATCATTATCATTTGGAGAAAAGCTAATTCTCTTGTTAACTGTTTCATCCTTCTCTAATTTGTTAATATTGTGTAATAATGATTGTTCATTTTCGTGTTCTTTATTATTAATTATAGCTATTTTTTCATTTAATTCATTTTTTAAACTGGTTATTTCAGTGTCCATCTTTGCTATAACACCTTTTAGTGTATCATTCTCAGATATCAAATTGTTACTCTCCAACAGCAACTTGGAATTTTTTTGCCTTACTTCCTTGTGTTCGTCTAATAAGGTACAAATTTTATTCAAATTAGAATTATTACTATTATTATGTTGATTACTATTAATATTATTACTATCATTCCTATTACTACTGCTACCCCTCGGGTTACTTCTTATATTTCTCCCTTCTCTACTCTTCAGTATGCCACTGTCATCCGTGTCTCTACAGTTAAGCAACTTTTCTATTCTTGCTTCGTTCTCTTCATACATTCTATGTTGCTCATTCTTAATATTTAATTCTTCTAACAGACTGCTGTTTTTACTAATCTCCTGCTCAAGTTCTTTTAACAATTTTTCATGAATCCTTTGGAACTTTTCAACATTGGCTGAGTTTTCATTTAATATTTCATTTATTTTTGTTTTTAGTTTTATCTCTTCTTCTTGATAATTCTTATTCTGTTTTGAATAATTAAATATTTCTTTATTTAATTCCTCAATCATATTCTTTTGATTAACTGCTAATAAGCATTTTTTACTATAATCTTCCTTTAACTTTATAATGTATTTATAAAATTTTCTTAATTCTATCCTACTAATAATAATGTCATTCTCATTATTTTTATCACCGTACGCTGTGAAGAAATTTACGATTATCTTCGAACTCACACTACTACTAGTATCATCATCCGCTGAGTAGTTACTAGGCGTATTCTTATAATTATCAAAATTGGTGAAACTTCCCAGATGATCAGAATTCGCAAAATTGTCATGAATAACCATTAAATTGTTTGACTTTATTTTTCTCAGTTCCGATTTAAAATATGCATAGTTAAAATTATTTTCACTAAATATGTCTATGAAACCTTTAATCCTGTCGTTCAAGTAGTACAAATAATTTTTTGCTCTCTTATTGCACTCTTCAAAATGAGAACGTTTGTTCAGAATAATATTATATTCATCAATTTTATTTTTAAGATTATAAATTTCTAATTTTAAGTTTTCGTTTTTTTCTTTTTCTAATTTGTTCATATTAATTAATTCCTGCTTATTGGGAGAATTTTCTATTTCTAGCATTTTATCACAAGGACTACCTTCGTCCGTCTTGCTTTTACTTCTGGAGTTGTCCTTTTGCAAAGATGATATTATTTTGATTAACTCTTTATTATCATTGAAAACATTTGCGTTCAGGTATTCTAATTCACTAATTTTTGCTTTAAGTAAATCATTTTCAATTCTTAAATCGTTCATTTCGTTTTTTAAATTATTCAAAATAATGCTTTTCTCACTGTTGTTATCCTTTATTTTTGCTGCTTTATTATGCTTATTATCACAATTATTATTATTACTATTATTAGTAGCAGTAGTAGTATAATTTTTTATTTTATTTATTTTTTTTTTTTCTTCTTCTCCATCCTTTTCATCAAAATAATGTAACTGTTCAATGTCTTTCCTACGATCATCATTATAATCACATAAACTAATATGCCTCATTTCTAGAAAATTTTCCCTTTCCTTTATTTCCTTCTCCCTTAATTGACACGACTCAGTCAAATAATCATCGCTAGCTTGCTTCTTCGCCTTAATATTCTCATATAGGGATGAGGATGGAAGGTTATTAAATTCTTCAGACAATTTTAAATATTTCATATATAGATCAAATTTTTCTTTATCCAAATCTACTAATTTTATGTTGTATTCTTCATTTTCCTTAACCAGATTGTTTACATCTTCAATTAAGGATTTATTCTTTTCACTTAATTTCTGATTATTCTTTCGAAGATCACTTATTTCTTTATGTAGTGAAGATTCAACTTTTAATTTCTCATCATGCACTCTTTTCAATTCATCATATTTATTTAATAACGTTTCCTTTTCATTTAAAATATCCGTTATAATATCATCATAATTTTTTAATTTTGTAATTAGTGCACTCTCTTCCTTCTTTTCCAATTCTGATTTTCCTTGCTTCTCCTTTTCAAAAATGTCGTACAAATCATTATACTTATTTTCAAAAGCACCATATTTGTTTTTTAAATTTTGCGCATATGTTTGCAGTTCTTCTTTTTCGATAATATGTTCCTTTATGTCGTCGTTTAATTTTTTTATTATTTCTTCATATTCATTTATCTTAGACTCTTTTTTAAATATATCATCAGTTAAGGCTAAAAATTCGTTTTCCAATTTTAAGCACTTCGCATATTCTGTTTCCACACGTTCTTCATCTTCTTTTCTCTTGTTCATTAAGTATTCTATGTGTTCATTTTTTTTTTCTAATTGTTTTTCTATTTTATAGAATTCTTCATCACATTCCTTTTGTTTATCAATAATAGTAATTATTTCTTTTTGTAAGCTATCAATTATGTCTTCATAATTTACAGTTTTCTTTTTTAAATATTCATTTTTATTTCTATATATATTTAATTCGTTCGATATTGCGTCTATTTGAAATTTAAGATATTTATTTTCAGCTACAAATCCATATTCATTGTGTGTTGCATTGCCCTTTTCGAAAAGCTCATTCTTTTTCTTCAATTCGTTTACGCAATTTTCCATATTCATTAAGTTATTTACTTGTTCGTTTAGATATTTATTTTCTTGTATTAACTTTTCATTTTCATATTTTAAAATTAATAAATGTTTTCTTTCTATCGTATCATTTTTATGACTACAACTTCGGATATCTCTACTTAGTTCTTTATAATTCACAGAAATGCTGTTACTGTCGAAAATGCTGCCTTCAGAATTGTAGTCTTCAAAATTTTCCACATTATATTTGTTATACTCCTCATTTTTATTCCTATTTGAACTGCTTGCATTATTGCGTTCCTCATTTTCCCTTAGTTTTTTTTTCAAATCATTTATTAGATCCTTGTCTTCTTTTAATTTTTCCTTAAAATCATTATATTTCTTTTCAGCGTTTTCTAACTTGGATTCAAATACCCTTTTTTTAAATATTAGTTGCCTTATACATTTAAGAAAATCATTTATATAATTGAAAATTTCATTGGTGTCATTTGGTTTTATATTACCTATATCGCTGTTCATCGAACTGTGAAGACTGCTCAGGTTTAGAGAACGGATAAGCATTCCGTTCTCCTCATCATCAGTCTCGTTTTCCTTGTCAATGTTCATTTTTATGTCTGTCCGCGCATCCTCCTGCATATGCACCTCCTTCCTATCATTGTTGTATTTATCCTTTGCGTTTAGTTCCTTTTCTAAGTACTTTTTGTAGTAAATGATGTGGGAGCATATTTTATAATAAACATTTAAGGTCCTGTTATATTCATTAATTATAACGCTTTTTTCATACTCCTTATTTTTGTTTTCCGTCTTTTTCATATCTAAATCATTTAACAACTCAGATTTCTCTTCAACTTCATGTTTAAAGAAATCTATTTGTTTTTCAAGAATTTCATTTTTAACCATTAACTTATTTTTAACATCCGTCAATTCATATAATTCGATGGATAATTCTTTGCATTCATCACTTCTAAGTGCAAGTAATTCATTTACTGCATACAATTCTGAACTAAGTTGATTTGTGTCTTTTTCAAGACTTTTAATTTTTTCATTATACGCAATAATTTCATTATTCATCTTTCTGATAATATCATCTCTCCTTTCTATTATTCTTTCCATTTCTACATATCTTCTGTTATCTATGGATGATTTGTCTTTTAATTTTCTTAGCTCTTGTTTAATTGCATCGTTCTCCTCCTTCAAAAATAGACTATATTTTTTTAATTCTACGATTCCGTTCACATTGTTTACATTACTGTTATAATTATTGTTATTACTAATATTGTTGCTAACAAATTTGCTACTTCCTCTGTTGTTGTTATTAAAAATGCACATGCCTGAACTGATTAGGTCATCCAAATCTACATCCTCATTGGCTTTTATTCCTAAGTCCTCTTCGGTAAATATTTTGTATTCTAATTGCGTCTTTTCCATTTCGTTAATTTTAATATCACCAAAAACAGCTTTTCTCAAATTGTTTTCTAATTCTTCTATTATATTATCTTTATTTTTTTTAATATCATTTAAGATGAAAATTTCCTGATTTAATTGCTCTTTTTCATCCTTAAGTTTTAACAACATGGAATCGTGTTCAAGAATTTTGGTTTCGCGCAATTTAATATCTTCGTTTAATGCTAGTATATTTTTTTCCTTTTCTTCATTAACAAGCTTTTCTTTTTTTAAATCAATACATAATTTTTCATTATCTTTTATTAACTCATCAATTTTACCTTCTAATTCTTGAACTAAAATTTTCATGCTAGTATTTTTATCTAACAACACTTTATATTCTAACATTTGCAATTCTAAATCGGATACCATTTTTAATTGATTTTTCACAGAATTTTGAATTTCTTTATTTTTTATTTTCAAATTATCAATTTCGTCTATGTATTTATTTTGCTCTAATTGATAATTCAATTTCAAAGTATTAATTTCTTCCTCCTTTTTAATAGCATATTGATGTGCTTCCTTTATTTCGTTTATAAAATTTTTTTCATTTTCTTTTAATATATCATTAAATCTTTTTTCCTCCTCTAGAATTTCTCTTAATTTTTCCATTTCATTTTCGTATGTATATTTTTCCTGCTTAAGAATATCAATGGTTTTCTTCAATTTAATTATTTCTTCATCCAAATTATGCATGACGTTTTTTATATTGTATATATCCTCTTTTAAACAATCATTTTCTTTTGCTAAAAAGTCAATTTGTTTTTCTTGATCATTTTCAATTTCTGTTAATCTTTCTTTCAGATGAATTTTCGAATTTTCCACATTTTTCAATTCGTTACTCAAAAAATTACATTTCATTTGTATTTCATTAAATTCTAGATTTTTTTCATCTAATTGTTTCATTAGTATATTAATTTCATTATTCTTTTTCTTTACATCCTCTGAAAGAGTTAAGCAATCTTCTACTCTTTCATCTCTTTCAGTTAGAATATTTTTGATATTATTTTCGTATTGTTCGTAGAGCTGATTATATTCATTCATTTTAACTTTTAATTTATTTTCTAACTCATTAATTCTAGCTACCATTTCGTTTCTTTCTTCTTCAAATTTTAAATTAAACTCACTTAATGCATCTACCGTTTTTACAATATCCTCTACCGTTTCTGAAAACTTGTCTTTTTCATTTAGTTGAAAGTGTAGAATATTTTTCTTGTAATCAGAATCATTAAATTCAAATGTTTCATACAACTCATTAAATTTTTTAATCTCATTCATTTCAAAACTTTCACATAATTCTATAAACATTTTGTTAAACCCCTGAACCCTTTGTTTTAAATTTTTATAAAAATATTCTTTCTTTTTATACAATTCGTTTATATTGTACAAGAAGTAGTCTCTATTTAAAATTTGATCTTTCAGCATATCTGCGTTAATCTGCTTATCACGTAATTCTTTCTGCAATTTGGTAGTCACCTCACTCATATTATTTAAATCATCATGGGCTTCTTTTAAATTAGTTTCATATTTATACGTAGCTGATTTTAAATAAAACATTTCATTTTCTGTATTTTTCTGAATCAATTCTAATTCTTCAATTTTGGATAATCTTAATTTTAGCTCAGTTTGTATACTTTCGAATTTTTTCTTATAAAGATCAATGTCTTCCTTATATTTTAAATTTAAATTATCTAATGCGATATTGTCCTTAGTTAAAATATCATTTTTCTCTCTTTCTTCATTATATTTAAATTCCATTTTCTTTAAATGTTCATCAAATTCTTTTATTTTATTTTCTTTTTTCTTCATATATTCTACCAGCTCATTACATTCATTAAATATATCTTGCGTTTTCTGTTCATGCATTTTTATTTCATCTTGTGTTTCACTATATTTTTCAAACAATAAATTATAACTCTTTTCAATACTTCCTAATTTCTCTGTTCTTTCCCTTATCTCGGTAATTAACGAATCGTGTTCATTTAGCAAATTCTCATATTTCATATTAGTACAATTTAATTCCTTCTCATTATCTATTAGTTTCCTTTGCATCATTAATGTTTCTTTTATTTTTGATTCGTATTTTCTTTTTATATAATTAAGATTATTTATCATCTTTCCAGATTGAAACATGGAAAAGTCACTTATTTTTTCTTTTTTTTCCTTCTGATTTTCCTGTATTATTACTCTTGAATCCGTACTGTTAGGTATAGAATAAAACGTTTCCAAACCTTTTACATTTCTTTCCTGATCTGTTAATACAATTAAGTTTACATTTTCTTTCTCATTTAAATAAGACAGAGTTCCACTCAACTGTCTGTATGCCTTTTTGTATTTTTTCACGTTTATTTTGAAATGACTATTTATGGAAAATCTGTGCATTTTTATTTTCATGTACACAATTTTCATCTTCATTTTCTTTTCCTTTTTGGTAATTCTATAATTTTCACTAGAACTACGTTTTAAATGTTCCTCCTTTTCTAATGATTTGAATACTTTTGTTGATCTACTATTAAAACTATTCTTTCCATCTATACTTGTGTTGTTATGGCTTTTCCTCGACTTAGCAACAGAGGACACCATTAATTGTGTGTTTGTCTTTCCACTGTCTGACAATAAATCTTCTTTTGAATTATTTTCAGAGGAAGAAGAAATAAAAAACGAATTATTAATATCATTTTTCTTATTTTCCCTATCAATTCTTTTTATATTTATAACTAAATCTTTTACTGTACACATTATTTTGTTGAATGTTCTTTTGAGTTCTTTTCCTTTTCTTTTTTTTTGTCTTAATAATAATTTATATTTTAATTTTTCTTTTTTTTCATATTCTAAACAAAACAAAGACTTCTCTGCATCCGATTTCGCATACATTAATTCATTCTTAATTCTGACATTTTCATTTGTTATCATCTGTAATTTATCAAATATTTCTTCATTTTCCTTAATTAACAGTATATTTTCATCAGTCAATTTATCTATTCTGAACATCAAATCACTCTTTTCTTCAGAAGCATTTTTTTTAGATTGCATAAATTTGAAAATTCCATTATATCGGTTATCTTGTTCTCTTGTATTTTCATATTCAGGGGTTCTTTCGTTTCTATCTTCATTTTGTATAGATGATTTTTCATTTACATATAACAGGTCATCCACAACGAGACCCCCTTTATTAGGAAGTAACTCCCCCTTATCACTTATATTATGGTTAATAACATTATTACTGATAACATTGCTGCAGTTATTCGTGTTATTATTATTTAATTCGCTGTTCAGAAATACGGTTCCTTTTGTTAGATGATCATTTTCTATTTGCAATTCGTTCAATTTTTCCATAATTTTTATATTTTCATATTCCATTTTAACCTTCTCTTCTTTTAACCTCTCGTTGTATTCATGAAAAATAGCTATTTCAGCTTCCTTCTTTTGTAATTGTTCGCTTAATTCATTTACCTTTTGTTGGTAATATTTTATATTATCATTAAAATTTTGAATCCTGAATTCAGATAATTCTAATATTACTTGGTTATCCTTATTTTTTTTTTCTGATTGATTTAACTTTTCCGTTAGTTCATCTATTATGTAATTCTTTTCTTTAATTTCTATTTCTAGGTTAGAACAAATATCTTTCAGATCAAAACATAAGTCTTTAATTTTTTTTGATTCACCATCTGTGTGCTCACCTTTCTTATTATTGAATAGTTCTTCATTTAACTTATCAATAGTTTTGACTAATTTTAAATTTCTACTTTCTAATTCTATAATTTTAATATCTTTATCTTTAATATCGTTTTTAATTAATTTCATGTGGTCAACATCTAACGTTATAGTATTTCTTTTACCTATTGTGTTAGTACTACTCCCATTTGTTTCACTCGCGTTTATAGTAGTATTATCGTTAGCACAGTCCTCATTATAATCCTTATTTATCTGACTGACAAGGACCACTAAATTTGCATTTTTTTCTTCAAGATCTTTTACCAGTTGCTCTAAATTTATATATTCGTTACTTAGTGTGCAATACTTTTCGTAAGAATTTTCTATATATGTGATATAATTGTCAATGTATTTTGTTAATATTTCTTTATCTTTATTCTGAATAGATATATGACTTTTTAAATTATGTATTTCTTTTTTTTGACTAAAAATAATTTTATCGTATTTTTCATTTAGTAAACAATTTTCATTCTTTTCATGTAAAAATTTATTGTAAAGATCATCATACTCCGCATTTAGTAATATGAACTTTTTTTCTTGTTTATGTAAATCTATTTGATAGGTCAAATTAATTTTACTAATACAATCTTTTAGGTAAAGCGTGTACATTTCATCTGCAACGAATTTTTTTAAAAAATGTGTATTTTCCTTTTCTAAAGAATAAATGAGCTTATCTCTTTCGAGCAAGCTTTTATGGTCATATACAACTATTTTATATAATACATTGTACAAAATAGACATTTTCATAAGGTGCTTTTTACATAAAGATTCATCTAGATTATTTTCTGCATTAAAAATATTTTGCATTATAAAACTGTTTTCATTATTTTTATAATAATCCACTTCTTCTTTTAAAAAATATATTTTCTTTTCTATATCTTTGTTCGTTTTTTTTATATGTTCATACTTTTTATTTAAAATCTTTAATTCGTCATTCTTGTTCTCTAATTCTATTTGTAGTAATTGTACTTCCTCTTTAAAATTATCATTAATTGCTTCATTACTGTTGTTTGTCCCATTACTATTTATGGTTATATTCTTCCTTTCCTTTATAACCTTTTCTAAGGCTTTTATTTTAATTTCCTTTTCTTGATTTATTTCCGTTTCTTGCTTATAAAGCTTCTCAATAATTTCAGCCTTTTTTAATTCCTCTTCCTTAAACAGAAGTTCATCTTTTAAACAATTTAGCATAACCACATTTTTATCCAATTCTTCTTGTAGTCTTTTTATATCATTCAATGATTCCTCTTTATAAGTATTGTACTTAATTTGAATTTTGTTTTTTTCATCCAATAACTCATTTAAAAGAGAAGCATTTTTTAAAGAAAGTAAATTTAACTTTTCAGTATCTTCATTATATTTCTTTTTCAATTCACTATTTTCTATTAAAGCATTTTTTAATTCCGTTTTCAGTTTAACTACTTCATCTACAATATTATGCTCCATAATTTTTTCATTTTTTATGCTACTCCCTTTATTATGTTCTACTATTCCATTATTTGTATTTTGCTTCTTTATATCTTCACTTAGACTTTTATGAATATTATTTACTTTATTTGTCTTATTTATCTTACTTTTTTCTATGTTATTCGTGGAATAATTATTCATATTTTCAAAACTTTTACATGTATTTCTCTGCTTCTCCTTTTTCTTTTAGTAATTTATAACCAAAAAGAAAAAAAAAAAAAAAATTTAATCACATTAACAATGTAAAAGTGGTTACGTATTATATTTATTTTCATCTACATATGCTGGTATATATGCGTAAAAAAATGCATATGTACGTATTATTTTATACGTATGTATGCATATATATATATATATACAAAAAAGGAAAGGTATACGAAGCATTACATCATTGGCGTAAGCTTAAAACACATACATTTTTAACATACGAATTGCCCTAAACTATGTTCACATATTTTTAATTATATATACATATACATATATATATATATAATATATGTATATGCTTATGCATAATTTTACAAACTCTAACACGCCTGAACGCACATTATAAGAATGCTACATTTTTTGTATGTATTCTTTCGTACAAATATTCCTCACAAAATTGGAAAATTACTATTATATCAAAACAAAAAAATTTTACAATTATGCATATATATATTTGTTCGTATTTTTACACATTAAATTTTTAAATACAATGTACAATGTTTTTAAAAAGTTTAATATAGTGCATATTACGCAAAATATGAGGATTTATTTTGTGTATTTTTTGGAAAATACATCTGAAAATACGCATTTATATACATGCATATATATACGTACATATATATATATATATATATTATATATATATATATATATATATATATATATACACATATGTACATTTTTACATATGCACATAAGACTTGAAATTAACAATTTTGCTAGTTCGAAAAAGTATTATCTCCATATGAGAATAAAAAGTCAAAAAAGTATAATTTTCACATATTTTAAAACTATTTTTTAAAAAATATTTATTTAAATAATTTTGCTGTTTATAATTTTATATTGAATATCTAATTTTTTTTTTTTTTTTGAGAAAAAATAGAAAATATATGGACTTAATTTTGTTAAAATGTTCATTAAGTATTTTCCGAATTGTACATATATTTATGCGTTTTTACTTTTTTTTATTATACTAATATATATGAGAAAAATAAAATTATTTTAGTGCCATTATGTTAAAAATGTAAATTAAATAGTGGACATTGTACACGTGCAAACGTATGTTTACATATGTACATACATATATACATAATACGTATTTACATAGGTGTATGCATACGTATATAGCATGCGTATATTAATCCGTTCCATTTTAAAATAAAGTACCTTTACATATAATATGCACATTATACTTAAATTATGGCTATATTATTTGACAAAAATGAATGAACATGTTACATCATATTTATTGAAATCGTTTATTTGTTGAAAAAGTCGTTTTTCGCATATTCTCCAGTGGAAAAAAATATTCTATTTAAAATATGTTTCAGTCATTGGACCGCACTGTATCAAAAGAAATAATATTACTGTATTATGTCCAACGCATACATTTTTCCTATGCATCCATATATATATATATATATATATTTTTTTTTTAATTTATATTTTTAAAAATTGTCTCATTTTTTTGAAAAATGTTAAATATTCCCATGTAAGCTTATACACATGTATATATACAAATATATATATGTTTTTACATATATGTATACTAACTATATTGATCTATAACTTGAAAAAGTGTTCTCCATGATCTATATATTTTATATAAATACACACGCGAATTACACTTTATTTCAAATTCCGTTGAACACTAAAACTGGAAAATGCACTTCAGATATTTTCAAGTTTTTGTGGGGTAAATATTTGCATATTTGAAAACTTGGAATAAATATTATTGTCGTCGCAATTTTGGGAAGATATGGAAAAGTATTTTTTCGTATTAAAAAAATATTATGAATTTTTTTTTTTTTGGACCCTTTCAATTTTATGCCTTATGATAGTTACTTCAGACAGATGGAGTTAAAAAGTTGAATAATCATGTACGTAAATTAGAATATATATACCTTTGAAATATTTTGTATTATATAAAATAGAAACTGTATGCTAAATACGTACAAAAGATAATACGGATACATATTAGCAACAAACAATTAAGTTCAATATATCAAATTTTTTATCAAATGATTTGAAAAAGATTAAATGGACAAATGAATTTTCTTTTTTTTATTTTCCCATATATATATGATAAACAAAAAATAAAAAATTTGTTGCAAAGAACAGTATACAATTTTTTTTGTCTTGCCTTTATTCTGTAGGAACATTAAACAAGGATTCTTTGCTATATACTTAAAAATAAATATATACTGAATTAACTTTTTTCACTATTGAAATATGAAGAAAACAAGGGTCAATGACTCGTTAGTATGTTGTATAACTTGTTTAAAAAAAGAAAAATATATTGACACTTAAAAGCTTTACATAAGTATGTATATTAAGGATATCTTTAAAAGATAAAGTATAAAAAAATGAAAAACACGTAAAAATAAATAAAAAGAATAATTCGTAAAATGCGCTGTGCTTAGTTTAATAAAATTATTCACACATACATATATATATGGTATATATACATATGTGTAAATTTACACTTATGTATATAATTATACGCATAAATCAATTTTTAATGTATTAAACCTAACGCACACATTTTGCTTGTAGAGCATTATGTGAATACATTAAGCTTAATAAAAAAAAAAAACTATCTGCATTTTTTACAGACCTGAGAAGAAACAAAAAAAAAAAAAATATAATAAAAAATACACCATTAGCAATTGAACAGCTACGCGGATAACCAGTTGAAGATAACTACCTTTCGCACATTAATAACTGTTAAAAATATCGAACAGAAATAATTTACTTAAATTGTGTTCAAAAATGTTAAATTTTTTCATTTCTCCAACATTTTTTATGTTCGATGTATCCACTACTTCATTAAAGTTATTATAAGATATTTTTTTTGTTTTTACAAAATCAAAATTTTCATTATTATTTTTCTCTTCTGGAAAATTATTCTTAAAAAATTCGTTAATATTTTTTACTATATTGTTATTATGGCTATTGCCGTTTGATGGTTTATTTGTATATCCGTCTTTGTCTACCTTCCTTGGTGCTAATATGTTGCTACTATTTTCAGGTTTTTCATTATTCATCCTTTTATCAGCTTCATAATATTTATGTTCATTTATTATTTTTATAATTTTTTTATTTTTGCTATTCGATCCCTTAGAATATTTTTTTATTATCCGTTTAATGCTATTTTTTGCATTCGTCTTTATGATTTCTATTTTGTTACTATCAACATCATCAGTAGTGACTTTACGTTCATCATTCCTTCTTTCGCTATTCTCCTTATTTTTGTATTGGTCATCTACATTTATATTTGCGGATTCATTAACCGTATTTAACTGATCATTCTTTCTTTCTATAGATGCTTCATTTTTTTCCTCCCAACTCCTTTTTTTTTTTTTCTCTTCTTCATATGCACCAGTATTATCCATTTTCCTGAATTGTTCAGGTGATTCTATCCGGCTCCAGCCATTGTTCTCATTATGATGTGATAAATCCTTTTTATCATTATCAATATAACCATTGTTCTGTGTATCGTTTTTTGTATCTTTATTTAAAAGATGTATTTTATCTGAATAATCCCTTGAATTAGTTGGGTCGATAATATTTTTTATTTCCTCTCCTGATAAGGTTTCTTTGTCTAATAACGCAAAAGCTAGATTATCCAATTCTTTTCTATGTCTTCTTAAAATTTCTTCTGACAAGCTTTTCCCCTTTTCAACTAATGTTTTTACTTCTACTTCAATAATAGAAACAGTTTGAGCTGATAATCTATTTGAAGAATAACCATCTCCCATTCTTTTTTTATAATTTAGCGGTCCTAATTTTTCAGACATCCCCCACTCGGTTACCATTTTGTAAGCAATTTCAGTTGCTCTTGAGATATCACTAGATGCACCACTACTTGTTTCGGATTTTCCAAAAACAATTTCTTCTGCTGTTCGTCCACCCATGCAGACAGCTAGTTTTGCTTCCATTTGACTTTTAAAATAATTATGTCTATCATCAACTGGTATTTGTTCTACATATCCAAGAGCATTCCCCCTTGAAATGATAGTAGCTTTATGAATAGGATCCGTTTTAGGTTGAAGAAAGTAAGCAACAATTGCATGACCAGCCTCATGATAAGCAGTAATTCTTCTCTGGTGTTCTGATTGTCTTAATGATTTTCTTTCAGGACCCATTGAAACTTTATCCCTAGCTTCAAACAATTCGTTTATTGTAACTAGGCTTTTTTTATTTCTTGTAGCTAATATGGTAGCTTCATTCACTACATTCTCTAAATCAGCTCCAGAAAAACCAGGAGTTAATCTAGCTATTTTTTCAATATCTTCTGCTTTTAAATTACTTTTTATTTTTTTTACATAAATCTCAAGAATTCTTTTTCTACCATTTACATCTGGTAATGGAACGTACACAATCCTATCAAATCTACCTGGTCTAAGTAAAGCACTATCTAAAGTATCAATTCTATTTGTTGCACCTATTACCATAATATGTATAGTATTACTAAATCCATCCATTTCAACTAATAATTGATTTAATGTTTGATCATGTTCTCTTTGACCTGCACCATTTACTGATCCTGAACTTCTCTTTCCCCCTATAGCGTCAATTTCATCAATAAAAACAATCGATGGAGCTACTGATCTTGCGTGCGCAAATAATTGTCTTATTCTTTTTGCTCCTTGTCCTACATATATTTCTATAAATTCAGGCCCAGATGTATATATATATGGCACATTGGCTTCTGTTGCAACAGCTCTTGCTAACATAGTTTTTCCTGACCCTGGTGGTCCAACTAGCAATACACCTTTAGGCATTCGTGCTCCCATATCTTGATATCTTTCCCTATTTTTTATAAAATCAACTACTTCTAATAGTTCTAATTTTGATTCGTCTATTCCTGCAATTTCTTCAAATCTTATGGGTCTAAAATGAGGAGATGTATTTTTTTGTGACTGATCTTTAATTGATATTTTGTTGTTATCATTTTTTTTATTTTTATCATTTCCATAAGATTTTAATGATGCTGACGTGTTACTTGTTGTAAAATTTGAATTATTAAAATTATCTTTATAAAATAATTTATACGTTATTATAGTCATAAAAAAGGGCCATATAGCAAAACCAAAGCATATGCCTAGAAAAAATATGATACAGTAATTCCATTTTTTATTTCTCTTTTTATTAAAAAATTTATCATAATATTTGTGCTTCTTTTCATTACTGTATTTTTTCGTTTTCCTGTTATTCACGCATTCTTCTTCGTCATTTTGTAATAAATTAGAATCTTCTTTTTCACAATTTTTGTCTGATCCTGTTGATACAAAGCTTTCATTTTCATATTTTGAACTCATAATTTGCCTTCCAATCTTTTTTATATACTGTATCTTTTAAACAAGCGTTTGTTTTTTTGCCAAAGCAGCCAGAAATTGCTGTGCGTATATGTGTACACATATAAACGTATTTGCGAGCATGCGGGCATGTAAGTGTAATGTAAATGTAATATAAATGTAAATCTATATAAATCTATATAAACCTATATAAATCTATATAAATCTACATAAATCTATATAAATCTATATAAATCTATATAAATCTATATAAATATATACAAATATATATAAATACATATAAATACATATAAATATATATAAATATATATAAATATATATAAATATATATAAATATATACAAATATGTTTACAAATATATATATATGTATACATGCATGTATATGTGTGTGCGTGTACGACATAAATGGGGCTTCTTCAAATCTTTACAACTTCACACTGAAAGTATACTGTTCTTTAAAATGTAAGTATATTCGAAATGTAAATGAACTATCACACGTAAAAGTCGCTAATTTGTATTAGCTTCACGCTACAAATCGTATCTACTGGGTAACATGTATGCATACACCGATGCAAATTATCGCAGTGATAATACTTTATAAGTTAAATAAAACAACAGGTACACAAAACAAGTACAATATATGCTCAACATATAAACGAAATGAAAAAGAATGGAGAAAGTTTATGAAATAATCATAAAACAGTGAATTTTTTTTTTGTAAAAAGTATAAAAATGAATTTATACATTTGTTATAAAACACTGAAGAATTTCAAAAATTCTTATAACTACTGAATTAATTTATAAAAAGAGAAAACCTTTATTTGTCAACTTAATACAAAATAAAAATGCAATTTTTTATGTTTTATGAAACATGTTTTCTTTTTTTTCTCTCTTTTTTCTTTTTTTTTTTTTTTTTTTTCTTTTTTCTTTTTTCTTTTTTTTTTTCTTTTTTCTTTTTTTTCTTTTTTTGCATACAATATCTTTTGCCACTTGAAAAAATAATTATATGAAGATTTAATATTCGTATTGTTATATATCAAGAATTCTTATAATTATTCTCTTTTTTTTTTTTTTTTCATTTTACACAGTTTTGGTATAGTTATCTACACTATAAATGAATGCATATAAATATATATGCACCTACATATATTCGTATATATATTTAACTCCCCTTCTTAAATGCTAAAGTAAACACAAATATATGTTTTTCTCACACGGAATATGAATTGAAAGAATATATATAAAAAAATGAATAAAACAATAGGGGGGAAATGCATGTTAAGGATAAAGCGGTATTATTTTATACCTCTTGATATAAACTACTACTGAAATATATTTATATTTAATGGTTTTTTTTTTTTTTTTTTTTTTACCCCTATTTATCTATACAACTGTAATAATATGTAACCCTTAAAATAAAGCATTTATTGCGTATTATTATTTTAGCCCTATATCTAGTCTGCTTTTATACTTGTAATTTTTTTTTTTTTTTTTAATTTTCCTCTGCTACCTCGTTTACACTAATAGAATATTTTATACATTTACCTATTTAGTTGCTATATGCAATCTTTTATCATTTTTTTTTTTTTCAGCGTTCTCCTGCGCACAGAATATTTTTCATATTACTTTTTAAAGCTATGCTTTTTTCGTTTTTACGAAAGTTGAAATATTTAATATCAAGCAACAAATAATATATATATATGTATATATATGCATATATGCATCTTAGTTAACGTATTTATGTATATGCCGCCCCTTTTTCCGAAGGCGAACAAAGGTCACTTATTCACTTCAATTTGTAATAGTTCTACACTATGATAACTGCTCGTGCTTATGAATAGGGCAACTAACTGCATATTTCAAATAGTTATATATTTAGCGAATATCCTTTAGTGAGATTACTTTAAGCATATGAGCTCTTTTTTTTTTTTCTTTCCTCTATTCTGAATAGAGAGCATATTTATGCACATTGTTTACGAGTATTTTTTTTTTTTTTTTTTTTTTTTTTTCTACATGTAAAATGCTTTTTTCTAGTATAATATGAATAAGTATAATTTTTTTACGAAAGTAAGATTCTTTTCCTCACTGACTAAGATTAACAATGTTAAAGACTACCAAGATAAGATAATTGAATGCATAGAGAAAGTAAAGATAGAAAATCCACTGGTGCATTGTATAACTAATAGAGTAACTACAGAAAAGATAGCAAATAGTTTGCTAGCATTTGGTGCGTCTCCTGCTATGATAGACAACCCAAAAGAAGTAGATGAGTTTTCACAAATAGCCTCTTGTACGTACTTTAACTTAGGTTTACACACAAGTCAAGTAGATAATATAAACGTATTAGAAAAATTAAGGAAAGAAAAGATGAAGGAAAATTTTATTTTAATAATCGATCCAATAGCCGTTGGTGCAACACAGTACAGAACGAATATCATCAATGAGGTTATTACCAAATGCAAACCAAATGTCATTAAAGGAAATATTGCTGAAATATTTTACTTAGACAAAGGAGAATTTTTTGGAAAAGGAGTAGATAGTAACAATAATACAACGTATAACGAATTAGAAATAATTAATAGTGCAAGAAATGTAGCTTTAAAATATAATTGTACTGTTGTTGTTACATCCAAATCTGATATAATTGTTAGTTCATGTTCAAAATATATAACTAAAATTAATTGTGATTTAAAAATTCTGACAAAAATTACCGGTTCAGGTTGTTCAGTTGGTGCTCTTTGTGCTGCTGCAACTTCTGTTTTACCTAATAATCCATTCATAGCATGTACAACAGCAACCCTAATTTATAAACTAGCCTCTTTTAAAGCATACAAGAAAGAAACTAACCCTGGTTCGTTGAGTTGTAAAATTATAGATGATATTTATTTTTATTCGAATAATCCGCATTTTTTAAATTTTCAAATAATGGATATTTATAAGGAAACTTAAATTTATCTAACATTTTTCTTTTTATATTGTAGTTAATTTATTTGATCATATTTTATGCGTATGCGTACAATATTTCATTCGTAGGTCTGTGTGCACGTTTTTTTCATCAACTTATACCGTTGTGCGTGCATATACCGTTTGTGTTTTATGCTAATATAATATATTTTGTTCTATTTATTTTTCTCTATTAATTATTCTCTATAAAATTTTCTCTATTTATTTTGCTTTATTTTTTATATTTATCTTAATCATTTTGCCTAATCTGTGTTGTAAATCATTTGGCGGTTTTATTGCAGGAGCAACTAGTGGTTAGCGCAAAAGATTAAAAAAAAAAAGAAAAGAATGCGGTAAAATGATTTTGTCGAAATATACGAATACATTTCTATCCAGTTGCAACATTAAAAAAATAGAAGCAAAACATACATGTACGAAAATCCAACGTTTCGCGGGATTATGCGTTTTTCAGTTGGTTAAAAAAAAAAAAAAAAAGACAAAGTCAAAATTAAAATTAAAATTAAAATCAAAGTCAACAATAAAGTTAACGTCAGTATCCAAGCCAACTACAGCGTTAAACATGAAAGTGTAAAAGCAAATAATTATAAAACAAAACAACAAATGAAGCTGAATGTGTCTACTTGGTAATTTACACTGATACTGAATTTGAATATTCTAGAATAAAATCTTTGCGCAATTTAGAATCCTCTCCCATGAGGGAATTTATCATATTATTCGCTTTTATAGCATCATTCACTGTTACCCGTATTAGTTTCCTCACTCGTGGATTCATTGTTGTATTCCACAGTTGATCGGCCATCATTTCGCCTAACCCTTTAAATCTTTGTATCTCATATTTCTTCGAAAAAGTAAATAGCGTTTTATTATTGACGAGTGCGTCGGTATTACTTTCATTAATATTGCCACTGTTGTGTCCAAGTAGGGGTATGTCATTGGCATTTTTTTCCTCGTCCATTTGCTTACATGAAAAAAGTGGTGTGTGGTTATAATTATCATCCATCTCTTTCTCTATACTTGAAGTAGCATTCTCAAAAGTAGAACTGACAGTAGTAGTAGTAATGGAAGTACTAGAACTAGTTGTAGTCGCCCTATTTTTCTTCTCGAAAGAAGCGGATGCTTTGTCCTTATCCAATAACGCCAATAGGGCGCTTAATTCTTCGTCTGAATAGGTATGAATAATATATCTTGAATTTTTTGCAGTAATATTAAATTGTTTTGTAACAATTTGTTTTATAGAATCATCGAAAAACTTGTTATACGTAATTTTGTACAACGGTGGGCACGCAACATACACATTTCCATTTTCTATAATTTCCTTTTGGAATCTATACAAAAAGGTTAGGAGCAATATACGTATATGTTCTCCATCTACATCTGCATCAGTCATAATTATTATTTTCCCATATCTCAAGGGGCTGTCAAAAAGGGTATTTTTCTTTTTGTTTAATATAGAGCTACTACGCGAACTGCTGGACAGTATATTGTCATTTCTGCCACTCCTTAAATCGTATTTTTTCTTTATATCTTTTTTCCCCTTATTTAAAATATTAGTACTTGCTCTGGTACTCTTGTTGATATGACAATTTACACTCAAACCAATAGCTGTAATAAGAGACTTTAGTTCAGTATTTTCGAATATCCTCTTATTATTTTTAATTTTTTCCACATTCAATATTTTACCTTTTAAAGGAAGTATAGCTTGAATTTCTCTATTTCGTGCCTGTTTTGCGCTACCTGCAGCACTATCCCCTTCTACAATAAAAATTTCATTTCTGCTTATATCGTCACTGATACAGTCTACTAACTTACCCGGTAAAACTGTTGAATAATGTTGACTATTCTTTGATCGTATCATATCTCTCGCTGCCTTAGCTTCTTCATCACTGATTTTTGCTTGCAATGCTTTCATATAAATAGTGTTCAATAAATTTGGTTCAAAATCAAAAATTTCGGATAACTTTTCAAAAATTATATTTTCCAGTACTGACTTCAAACAATAGGAACCTAGCTTACTTTTCGTCTGACCTTCAAATTCTGGATTTATCATTTTAATGGATAAAATAGCTGTTAACCCTTCTCGTATATATTCACCAGGTATATTAACAAAATTCTTTGTTGCTTCATTTTTTTTAATATTAAAATTTACACTTTTACTAATTGCATATTTCAGTGCATCAACATGTGTACCACCATCTATTGTATTTACATTATTTACAAAGCTGATAATATTTTCATTATATTGGTTAATAGACCATTTCATTCTTAAATCTATATATATATTTTTTTGAAAGCATGTTATACTTATTACTTTATTACTATCTTTAAATAAATTAGTTTTGCTTTTTGTTAAATTTTCTATATATTCATTTAACCCTCTCTCATGTTTTATTATTTCGTAGTTGTAAAAATTCAGTTTGTTGTAATCACCAATTGGTTCTTCATGTGTTGGTTTTATACCTCCACAAGTATTGTCATAACTTCTGGATCCATTTAACATGTTCCTGTTCTCATTATTAGTTTCACACGTTTCGTCCTTCGGATCACATGCATTATCTTTTTTTTTATCGTTTAATCCATCATTAGATTTAATTCCTTTCAGAGGAACAGAAGCTGCTTCGTTTGCACTCCTTTCGTCATAAAAATAAAAGGTAAGTTTGTCATTCAAATATGCCAACTGGTGAATCCTATTTTTAATCAATTCACTATTATGTTTTATGGTATTTTTAAAAATGGTGCTATCAGGTTTATAGTGTATCTGTGTTCCCCTTTTATTTATTGGGCAGTTACATACACTTAATTCTTTTTTAACTTTTCCTTTTTCTAATTCTATACTATACATTTTATTATTTCTGAAAACTTTTACTTTCATAAAACTGCTTAACGCATTAGCAACAGATAAACCAACACCATGCAGACCTGAGGAGTATTTATATTTTTGCAGATTTTCTTTCGTTACTATTTTCCCCTTCTTTTCCTCTGCCTTGTTACTACCATCACTGTTGTTAGTTTTTCCCTTATTGGTTACATTTGCTTTTAACCTTTCATGTATCAGAATGTTCTTATTTTCCCCCCCTTCAGAATCTGCATCTGTCTTTTTTCTGTGTGCTTCCCCTTCTTGCATCTCTGAGTCATCATCGAAAAATTTTGCACCGGAATGTAATACCGTCAAGACTGTTTCCAGTGCTGACTTCTTCGTTTTCTCATGGATATCACATGGTATACCCCTTCCATTATCTTCTATAGTTACACTTTCATCATTATGAATTACAAGTTTAATTTCATTGCATTCGAAGTTGTTATATTCATCAACCGAATTATCAATAATTTCAAATAACAATTGGTGTAACCCTTTCGTGTCTGTATTACCTATATACATCCCAGGTCTCTTTCTTACGGCTTCAAGACCCTCTAAAATTACTATGTCTTTTGCATCATAATTCATACAACGAAAATTGCGATTATTATTATATTTTAATAATACCCTTCCTTTTAAATTGTCAAATCGTTTGTAGTTTTTTAAGAAACAATCTATTCTTTTTTTGGCTAACTTTCTTTTTGAAAACCGCACGTCATACTCAAAAGAAGGATCACTCTCTTCTTCTTTATTTAACTTTTTTTTACAGAAATTCCACCATCTCAAGTACTTCGAACCTCTTGAAGATTGCGCCTTTCCTTCAGTATGCAGCAAAAAATCTTTTACAAGAAATATCAAAATGGCAAACGATTTGATAAATTCTATATTCATTTTTTTGTACTCATTTTTGCGTTCGCTTGATTTGTTCGAATGTTACATTAGTACGGTTCGTACGTGTGTTTTGATAATACATTTAGTTCATTTTTTTTTTTTCACTTGTTCCAGTCATTTTTTTCAAACATTCTTTTGTTCAAGTTTTTGTTCATATTTTTTATGGATTTTTATTCAACCAACCTTTTTTTTATTGTATTAAAGGCAAAGAAACGAAAACCAAAAAACAAACAAAAAAAAAAAAAAAAAATATATATATATATATATATATATACATGGGAAAAGGAAAAAAAAATTTACATCTTCAAATACACTTAGGTTTTGTATTTAAAAGTAGAACTTTTTTTTGTTTTTTTTTTTAAGCGTTTTTGTTCTGGAAATCAGTTACCACTTTAGGTATATTTTTTCTAAGTTAAATTGAGACGGCAGAATAAGAAAATATAATCAGAGCAGATAAAAAAGGAAAGTTGAGAACATGGGAACATAAAAAAAAAAAAAAAAATTAAATAAATAAATAAATGAAGACCGAATAATCAAAAAGTTACTTTATTTAATAGGTTAGAATAAAAATTTAATTAAATAAACGAAAAAAGAAAAAAAAAAAGCAGTATGAAATAAGTAAAAGAACTGATCTCTTTATGTTAAAAGAAAATTTACGTTAAAGAAATATACCTATAAAATCCTTGCTATGGCGCCTTTATGAATGTAGTACTGATACAAATAAGGGCATAATAGAACAATGAAATAAAATAATGATAGTATCCTACAACTATTACATTTGGTTTGTACGTTTCCTTAGTTTATTCTACTTTTTATTTTCTAATAATTTCCTAATTTGTTAACTGCCTTCTTTTTACATAAAGATAAAAAAAAAAAAAAAAAAAAAAAAGACTTAACGCCCTATAAACAATATACTTCAATTATACCGGGAATAATTTGAAAAAATTAAAATATAATACTTGAATTATTGGATATTTTTCGGGTTGTAATGATATATATAATAACTCACTGGAAGTAATAATGTTATTATGACCCATTTTTTATTTCTTCATGGAAAAAAATATACTCAAGTGATTATAGATTATGGATTATGAACAAATGCAATTTCAATATCGTTGTATTTATAAATGTATCTTCAATTTAATTGTGAATGAAGTGTAAGTACATCTTTGCACATATCATGTGTATTATAAACGTATTTATACTTATAGGCATATATACATTTATTTGTTTGTTTGATTATATGACCATCTGTTTTTTTCTCTCCGCGATTAGCCATTTTTTTTAAAATGTCTTCTAAAACATCGAAACATGCTGAACTCTGCATAATGGTAAATTATACTTGACGCAGATTTTACCCATTTTAATTTTTTTTTTTTTTTTTTTTTTTTTTGTGAAGAGTTAATCTTTGCTATTCATTTGCAATTCATTGCTATTCTACTTTATCATAATATATTTTATTGTTATTATTTCCTTGTTCTTAAAGATATTAGCACAATAAATGGATGTTATTACCTGCATTTTTTATATTTTTATTTTTACCTTGTGTGCAAATAGCATGGACCCCGCAAAAAAGGGAAACGAAAACTTTCCTGCAAGAAATTCGACTGAACGAGCAATAAATTTCGATTCAGCATATCCTTCTTTTAACATACATTACAATTTTGAACCGAAAGACTGGAGGAATATAGAATTAGTTGAAAAGGAAAAAAACGACTTTTTAAATAATATAAAAAGAGAAATAGGATCAATGGAAGAGGATAAAATAAAAATAAACTTTGTTTTAAATATTCAAAAACAGCAAATAGAAGAATTAATATTTTTAATAAACCATATTAAATACACTATGAAAAACAATAAAGACGAAGCAGATGAAGAGGAACAAGAGCTTGAAATGCCTCAATATTTAAGGAGCGGTAATTTTAATAATAGTAAGGCTGATAACAATAAAATGGAAGGACTTTTCAACGAAATAAATGATTATACATTAAACAAATTTCGGTTAATAGAACAAGATAACTTTTATCATAATTTGGCAGAACAGTGGATTAGCTAAAGGTAAAATATGATAAAGAAGAGAAAACAGAAAAGTTTCCTAAATAGCCGTAAAAATGAAAGGTTGTACTACATGTTTGCTTATGGACATATACGAACGTTGAATTATATAGAACATTTTATTCCTTATTTTTGTAAAAAGTTTCATACGAGGCATTGAGGAGAAAAAATATTTCATCTGCGGATGGACACAAATCGTACCTATATATATACGTACTAATTTATTAATTTAATAATTTACTAATATACAAATTTTTTTTTTTTTTTTTCTTTGTTTGTTTATGAAAAATCTGAGCATTCAGGCTTTTAAGGTTTTTCGTTTTGTTTTCGTTTTCGCTATTGCTAATTTCTTGTAACACACATATCTAATAGTGAACCCCGGGAGGAATAACAGTTCATCTGTAACCAAAATTTACTTAAATGTTTGTTTTACTCATTACATTTGAAGGATTACAAACATAATATTATAAAAAAAAAAATAAAATAAATATATTGTTTTCCGTAAAACAAAGAAAATTTGAAGTTAATAAGTTTTAAGAAGGGAAAATATATTAATATTCAAAAGAGGAGTAATAATAAAGGAACAAAAACATAATTATGTGCAGTGGCAATGGTAATGGTAAAAGGCTAATGAAAAAAAAAAAAAAAAAAAAGGCGTAAAACGGTGTCTGTAAATATAAGTAAAAAGATACATACGTTGTTAATAAAGGATAATTAACAATCATATTAAAAAAAAAAAAAAAGATAAATAAGGCAAAGATTATTGCTATACGAAACTCATTTTATATTACAAAATTAAAAAAAATATATATTGAAATACGCAAAAAGGTGATATCTCTTTATGTATACGTCTTTGCGCGCATATGTAAAATGCATTTAATCGCGTTCAAAGAACATTAAGACAACAATTACAAAAAAAAAAAAAAAAAATACATTTAATTTATTATACAGAAAAAAATTAAAAAGGCTTTTTCTACAAAAGATTGTATTAAATAATTACCTACTCTAACATCAAATGCGTCATTATTTTACATAAAATTAACTATATCGGATTTTAATATAAAGATATAAAACTACTTGTAGAACTATAACCTCATATAGTACAAGAAGAGCAATGAGGAGAACATAAGTGGTTGTAAAATGAAAAATTACTGTACAAAATATAATTACTATAATTGATATAATTAAAAAAATTAAATTAAAGGAAAAAATATATTTGAAATGTAATATAGGTATATTATTATCATTCACTTCATTATTTAATATGGAAGCAATAGTCCTCAATAATTCATCTTGCAAAAATTCTTTATTACTATTATTATTTACTAACCAGTTAAAATCTCTTTCTTCTTCTATTTTTGCAGTACCTGTTTTACATATTGTACATAATAAAGGATCCAATTTATTTAACCCTAATAATTTAGATCTTAGCGAACTTAACTTTTGTGTTTTCCTCCAACTAAACCAGCATTTCTTATGAACACATGCTGTACATAACGAACAGCACGAAAGCAAAAGTGAGTTTTCCAATTTTTTTTCTAAGCATATAAAACAAAATAACTCTGCTTTGTCTTCTATGTTGTTGCTCTTTCTGGTCAATTCCCCCTTTAGTTTTACCTCTTCACTTAATTTGAAATAATCACCACCCATTTATTCCAAAATGAAAAAAGCAATAAAACTGCACATATGCAGTTTCATATGTAAAGCAAACATAAATATATATGTATATACACGCATATACATATATGCATACATATGTATGAAGAAACCGCAAGGTACATTGTTTAACTTATTAATTTATGTTAAAGTATTGTTGTTACTTCTTTCCACTGTTCAACATTTTGTACGAAGTTTGGCTATAATCACAATGTTTTTCCAACAAAAAAAAAGGGAGTAAAAAATGGGAATAAAAAATGGGAGTAAAAAAAGAAATGAAAAAAAAGAATAAGAAAAATGCTCATAAAATATTATTACATTAAAATTGTTAAGGGGAAATTTAAAAAAAAAAAAAAAAAAAAAAAAAATACAATAAAGAATAAAGAATACACTTTATTTTTGAATATTTATTAAAAAAAAATATGGAAGGATTAAATATATACTAATTTCTTGGCAGCGCTATGAAATTACGGAGATAAAATTATGATTTTTTATCTACTACTGAATTGAAGTATTGTAGTGCAAATAAAAAATATTTAAAACATTGCCATAAATAAAATATATAAGCACCATGGATGATTGAAACAGATTCGCCATTTAAAGCATATTTTAAGAAAAAAATAAAAATTCGAAATATGGGAATATCCATAAATATTGCATTATTTCGTATAAATAATTAGCAAAATATTTGTTGAAAAAGATAATATATATGTATGCAGCTCTTCCTCGACATCTTTCTGTAATTCGCTTAACACGCCATTCGGCAACTACAGTTTGAAATGTGAATGTTACTGAAAAGAGAATAAAAATGTTAAAAGAAATTGATGGTACTTTTCATTTTCCTTAACATCGCCTATATGCAAATTCAGTAATATTTACGTATGTATAAAAAATATTATTATATATATATTTGCAAATTTACATGCAAGATACAAGGGGATTATAATTTTTGTTTACATTTAAATATGAATAACATAAATAAATTTATTTTTAGTGTACACTTAAAAAAAATTTTCATTTTTATACTTGAATAAAAATAAACATACTACATTTTAGCAGTTTTGGCATACTTTTTAGGGGTTCCAAAAAAAAAAAAAGAAAGAAAAAAAAAAAAAATCGTATAACCTAACGTCATGTATCAACAGAACATATGCACACTTACATATGTATATGCATACAAAACTATTCATAAACCCAAGAATTTTTTTTCTTTTAAGCATAACACTCAGTGCCCCCTGCAAGACTAGCTCATTTGAAAATGATGCAAACAAATGACGATAACAATTTCCCATAATGCTGTTATTTTGTACTTATTAAGAGGTACCAAACTGATGGTGCTCATTAATTTTCATATTTAAACTGTTAATGCATTTATATCATATCAATACATATAGGCCTGCTTATGTACAAATTTAAAGGTCTCTATAAGTACTAGAAAATCCCCCCACTTAGGTATTCCAAGACTTGACGATTTATTAATAAAATGAACATTATGTTATTTTATTAGTTTTGTTTCGTTTTGCCAAAAAAAAAAAAAAAAAAAAAAAAGGGGAAAAAAAAAGAAAAAGACATTGGTAATAATTATGAACCATAACTTATATTCCACAATGTCGTTATAAATGTAAAGTTATATAACCTCAATGGATAAAAATTGTATACTTCATAAAAAAATTTTTTTTTAATATGCACTAGTATTAAAAAATATTTAAACAAGAAAATTAATGCACTTAATAATACGGGTACTTACATATTGCACAAATATACATATATATTCTCCCATTCATTGACAGATTAAAAAAAGCATGCATACGTACAATGAGCACCTTTAATTTGAGAATTAAATGTATGCAAGTCATCGCTTTAATGTAGATATATATGGAGTGGAATCTTCAAAAATTATTGTGCACTCAAATATAATATACGCACAACATTTTCATGACATAATTTTGTGCCTTAATAATATAGGTATATTTAAAAAAAAAAAAATATAAATTAATGGAAAAACTAAATAGCAATGGAACAACTAAATAACATTGGAAAAAAATAAAGCGTTTTTGCATTTTTCGTAAGTGTAACATCTGCAAGCACGCAGTACATTTTTACTTTATCGATTAGACGCACTTCATGGTTTCGTATTCAGTAGATACATACACATAATGTTAAAGACAAAACTTGAAAATATAAAAAGCACAAAGAAGAATTAAACGCACACATCTGATGTGTGTGTGGACGGGAAGTAACAATAAATCAATCCTTCCATGATATCGAGACGATATCACACAGTAATATTATACATAACACTTGTGCATATTTCTGTATAAATGATAGATAGCCATTAATTACCTATTGTTTTTCATAATAACATAGAGGGAGTTATTATTCCGGGGTCCTCAACTACAGCGTACTCAGCGAAATTTTCCTTATGATCAAAAGAAGGAAGTATATCATTATGAATCAAAGAATCAATTAAGACATAAAGTTCAGCATATGGGAGATCGGTAGGTAAAATACATCGTTGTATATAATCACCAAAAACGTTTAAATAAGGAATAATTTGTTCTTCACTCTTTATTAACGTTAAATAATTTAAATGATGTTTTATACATATTTTATACATGTTAATATTATTATTTAACATTGGTATATTTAGTTCTAATATAGTTTCTAAATCATGTAAAATAAATAGTAGTGCATCTCTACATAAATTTATTCTTGCATCAGCACCTTCAATATCATTACTAGTATCATTATCTATAGTATTATTGTTCTCATTCTTAGTACCATTGATAGAATTCATATAGGTATTTTTATATTCATAATTACTTATATTTTCTTCAGAATTCTTTATATTAACTTTATCATCCTTTGACCAACTATCCTCATCACTATCTTCATTAGACGGTTTTTGTGAATTTCGAAATGCAATAGCTAATTTCCTTGCACCTTCAAAACCATATTTATTAACAGAAAAAATTCTTTCAATTCTTTTACATTTTTTATAAGCTTGTCCTACCCATCCCATTCTCTGAGGTGTAGAATTAAACCATACGCCTCGAACTTTAGGCATATTTTTACTCATAGATAAATATTTTAATCGTAATTCTTCAACTGATGGTCTACTTGATTTAGATGCTTTACTGACACAATTATTGTTACTATTACTTTTCTTTTTTTTATTAATAAATCGATCCCATACTTCTCCTCTTATTCTAGCCTTTTTCCATTCAATTGCTAATCTTTTGGCTTCTTCACATCCATGTTTTTTAACAGCAAAACTTTGAGCACATTTGATACCATTTATTTTATGCTCACCAAACCATCTTTGTGAATTCTTATCATAATATACACCTGGTATTCTTTTCAATTCATCATTTTCTTCTTTTACCATTCCCCCATCTTGACCATCTCCTTTTTTGGATACATTTTTAATATAACTCTGTGGGTTATGCGTTGGACAGTTTGCTAATGTACATATAGTAATATCTATTTCGTTTTTTATCACTGATCCTACAGGGTTTGATGTTCCATTTGACATATCATTAGAAACTTCGTTGGTCAGCTCGTTCGTCAGTTCGTTTTCCATTCCGTTGGTCAAGTCGCTTGTCAAATTGTTCATCGATTCATTTGCCGTTTCCTCCTTTTCATTATCTCTTTTTCCATCCTCGTGTTTTACGACGCTTTCATTGTAACTCAAGTTATTATTCGGAGCTTCCTTATGAGTATCGCATGCATCCTCCGACAATTTAAGCGATTCCGTGCAAAGAGAATTGACAATCTGCTCTCTTCCCTGGAATCTGCTCACGCCTTGGTAATTGCTGTAGCTGTAGTTGTTATTACTATTCATATTAACATTACTATTACTATTACTACTAATGTTGTTATAGTTACTATTACTACCATAATCGTTACTGCTTCTACCCTTGCCGCCTTTAACGTCACTACTTATGTTCACCTCATTGTGGTAATCTAGTTGCTCTCCCTTCACTCGGTTTAAATTTATATTTAAACTGTTGGTCCTATTTAGCAAAAATTCTTTACCTTCATTCCCACAATTTTTATTATGCAATGTGTTCTTGTGTAAATGTGATACATCGGGTCCTTTATAATCAGAAAATGATGAAATATTCCTTTTCAAAAATAAACTTAAAAATGTGTTATTATCATTATAACTTTTACTTTTAAATAACATCTTCTTTTCAAATTGAACATTTCTATTCCCATAATTATTTGAGTTTTCTTTCATCTTATCTTCATACCCCTTTGATACTTGTCTTAAGATATTTTCCCATAATAAATCTTTATTATTCTCATCAAAATTATCACTAGTCATATGATATGTTAAATTGAGACTACTATTCATACTAACGTTAAATTGATGTGCTAACTGCTGTTGTAATTCATCTTGTGTTTCTATTAGCGTATCCTCTTCCTTTTCATGATTTTCTTTCTCTTCTACTTTTTGTTTCTTTTGATATATATCCATACTACCATTTCTCATTGATTCATTAATTATGTACTCATTATTCAACGCTGCCTTTGGAGTAGCTTTATTATCTACCTCCATTTTATTTAATAAATTAATAAAATGCTGCTTATTCCTCTGGTTGATGTAATGCTCATTACTTAAATCATTGTCAATAACTTTAATATTCGAACCATTTATATTGGCTTCGTGAGGAGTAGACGTATTATATAAATCCGCTACGTTACTCTTATCACATCTTCTCCTCTTTTTATCGTAAGAGTTATTGCCATTTTTATTTATGTGTGAATTCGTTTGCGAGTTAACGTTTAAGTTACTAGGTAGATTTTCCTCCATGGGGTATTTATTGGTATACGTATTTGATGACCAATCATTCACGCTGCAATTATTTGAACTAATTTTTAGATTATCATTGCTATAACTACTGCTTGTGCTTGTGCTTAGCAAATTACTTGGTAGATTCGAATGCAATTTGAAGTAGTTATCATTACTGCTATTTACATTACTCCCTTTCATAATATCAGACATATACATTTTATGCTGCTTTTCATTATTCGATATATCTCTATATTTTTTATTACACATATCATCCGAATCGTACTTCTTAATATTACTTAACATTTCATGATTGTCATAATAATTTCGTACATGCATTGATTTAATCTCATCATCATTCCCCACAAAATCAATGCTATCACTATCCGTCCTACTTTTACGATAACGTAATTCATCCACAATAGCGGAATATTTGTTAAAATCATTTTCATCATTCTGTGTCTTTTCGTTCATAACTTCATGTGAATGAGAATTGGACATACTGCAGATATCATAGCTATTTCCACTGCTACTATTATACACAGAGGCTCTACCTTGTATATTTTCATTAGCCCTTCTTCTATTTCCGTCAACTGCTTTTCCCGCTTCATTTCTATTCATTACTATTTTTCTCTGCTCATTATTACTATTCCATTCATTATAATTAACGGAAAGCTTTATTTTCTTGTAATGATCATTATTTATATGGAATTCTTCTTTATTCATTCTGTTAGCAGCACTGTTTAATTCATCCACATATTTTACATCATTACTGTTATCATTATAATTGATTACATTAATTAAATTATCATGATTATCATTCGAATGACGTTTTTCATTATCATATTCTTCGTCATAGTGCAAAACTTCATTAAGCTCCTTTTTATTACCTGGCATGTTCGTATACTTTTTCGCTTTTTTATTCTTACACTCCTTTACACTATTGTTTTTTACATCCTCTTCTTTCATATTTACATCATAATTAGAATTATTATCATACGCATCATATCTTGCATGGTTTAACAAATTATGTTCATGTAATTTAATTATAATGTCCTGTAAATTTGCATTGTTTTCTAATAATTCCTTTAATTTATCTTTTCTTAACTCTTTTGTTGTTTCATCATTATTAAGTAAATTCAATAAATCCTTAAAATGGTATTTTCTTTTCTTCTTCAAATTATCAAAATGAGCAAAATTCTTCAACCCATGATCGCATTCCTCACTTCGCATTGCATTATGCACTTGGCTGTGCACTTGGTCCCTATTCACTTCATCTCCAATATCACATAGTACATCATTTGTTACCGTATTTAACGCTCCCCTCTTAACACATGGATGATGCGTTATATTTTGCTTTTGTACCTTCTGTTCGTTATAAAATTTTTGCACATTTTCGCTTTTATTCAAGCTCATACAGCTTACCAGCGCACTCAACAAATTTTTTTTTATTAACTCATCTCTATTACCTCCATTTTTCATATTTAAAAGGCCTTTATATATATCTTCATAATGAAGAGAATATAAGTCATTCTTATTTTTCGAAAAATCATCTTCCTGCACATCATTTCCGTTTATCTTATGCGCAATATTCTTTTTTACGAATTTTTTTTCTTTAACTTTTTTTACTTTTTTCTTTACAACCTTCATTTCGTTATTATAATTTTCATTCCATTCACTACAGCAATTTTCTTCCTCTTCGATAACCTCTTCAGTCAACTCTTCATCTATTTCGTGCTTACTATCCTTGTTAATGTTTATCAGTTCATCCTCAGTCTGCTCCACCTCATCCTCGATGTATTCTTCATCTGCCCCCCCCCTTTCTCCCTCTTTACACGTTCTAACGTTATAGGTAAACGATTCCTCAGATTGCGAATTAACAGATTCATTTATTTTTTTGTGGTAAATTACAGAGTCATCTATATCTACCTCCTCATGAGCATCAACAATGAAATTCAAATTTTTATAGGATTCTTCATTTCGTTTTAAATAGTCAAAATGTTCATCACGTATATCTTTCAGACTTGATGAGTACATATCGTTATATGATACATTTTTCAATAACAGTGAATCATGACTATTCAGTGATGTATCCTTCTGCTGTTTTTCTATCCCATTAAATAACAATGTTTCATTCGGGTTTGCATTTTCAAGTTCATTAGTATTCTTTTTGTTATAATTATCATTGCTCTCCTTGTTATACATTAAATAATAGTTGTTCTGACAGTTTATGTTCACTAGTTTAGAACCGCATATTATATCCAAACTTTTCTTAACATTTTTACTATCATTTATACCATACTTATTTTCATATACATCACTAGTTGAGTATTTACTGCTCATTGAATTATTTTGATCCCTATTTGTTCTCTTCATCAAAGAACTATTACAACTTGACGGATCGTCGATCGCTTCATTCGCGCATTTAGTATGGCCTACGCTGTTTGCTGTATTATATTTAACTTTGCATAATTTCTGTTTGTCATAATACCCATTATCTTCAGTTACATAAACATCTTCATTATTTTTGCTGCTGCAATTCCTACTAATATTGCTACAGGTGTTGCTACTGGTATTACTATTGCTACTGTTATTCATCTTTTTGTCCTTCTTACTCTTGAATGCCTTTTTATTATTCAAAATGCACATCTTATTATTACTACTTCTTACTTCACATGTATTTTCGCTATGTTCTCCACTCAACACCTTGTGTGAGTTTACGACCGCATTCTTTCTATTTGAACAGTTATTAACTGTATAGTTACAATAGTCATAACCGCTTAATGAAGATTTCATTTTTATATGTTCGGACGTTTTTAACATATTTTCCCGAATATTACTTGATGAAGACGATGACAATGAACATGATGACTTGATCATAATTTTCTTGCACCTGTCATTTAAACTAACATTATTATTATTTAAAGCAAAATTACATGAATCGGTATCCATAAGATTGTACGCTTTGTCCGTATACCTTTCCTGATCTTTCATAACATGATCACTACTGGTGCGCAATCCTGGAATCTTCTTACTGTCTCTATCATTGATCAGCTTCTTATTCTGTATATTCAAATTACTACTGTTTCCCCTGTTACCGCAATTATCACGCGCAGACATGCCATTATTTTGACCACAAAATTCTTCTTTCTGATCAACTCTGTTACTTGTATTGTTACTACTGCCACTGGTACTAGTACTACTTCTTGCGTTGCTTCTCCCTCTACTTACAGTACTGTCATTATTGACGCACTTAAGTTCTGAAAACACATCATTGATCCCATTTTTTAAGTGGTTCACGTTAATGCATTTGTTATACTGCTCTGCTGATGATTTATCATTATTTTCTACATTTTTATTTAATGTTTGTAAATAATTCTTATTATTTAAAACCTTTTTTGCTATATCATTTTTAAAAATATTATCCTCTTCTGAAATCATATGAATATCTGTATTGGCTACATTGACAAAATTATTATTATTCGTATTAATCTTATTTATATTGTGCAACATTTTATCAATATAATCCTTATTGTTATATTTAACAACATTTGATTCACTATTTTGTTTGTCTTTTGAATATATTTTTTTCTTTCTACTTGTTAATATTTTATTAAATGCATCATTATTTTCAGGTGCATTTTTTCTGTCCATGTAATCATTAACTCTATTATTTTGTTTGTGTTGATAAGCAGCTGAATGTTCTTGATACATGCTATCCACCTTGTCTGTAAAATTAGATTTGTCTGAACCATAATGTGATACTTCACAATTATTTTCTTTGCCTTGCTCATTTTGTATATATCTACCAATAAACTTTGTATCCATTTTTATTTCACACTTTTCCTCATCTATTATATTTATTTCACTCACGCTTGAATGGGTATTACTTGGAACCATTTTACTATGAAACGTTTTACCATTCATATTGTTACTGCTGCTGCTATTGCTGTTGTTACTGCTGCTGCTATTGCTGTTGTTACTGCTACTACTATTGCTGTTGTTACTGCTACTGTTATGGACGCTACTATTGCTTTTGTTATTATTGCCGTTATTACCGTTATTGCTGTAACTACTACTACTACTACTACTGTTGCCTTTGTATTTACTCTGTTCCAATTTAGCACCAGCATTAATGTTAAATAACCTTATCAGAGACTGATTCACGTTATTACTGAAGTTAATTTCATTATATTTACTTGAACTGTCATAATTCTCAACTTGTGTTTTGTTCCCATATATACTACTGCTATGTACAGTATCATGTGAGCCTCTTAAGTCCCCATCATAATCACATTCATCATTTAACGTTGTGCTTCTTCTATCACTATTGTTCTGTCCATCATCATGCATTCCATTTTTATTTAGTACATTTATCAAATCGTATGTTGAGTTATTATAACCATTATTTCTTTGTTCATAATATTCAGGAAAATATAAATTCCCCTTTTCTTCATAACATCCATTTTTTGTTTGATTATTGCTATTTGTATTATACCCATCCCTTTTTTTTTTTATCTTTTCATTCTTCGATAATTTTTCTTTTGCATTCATTTCATAATTCATTGCTTAAAAAGATTTACAGGAAATGTGTACAATAAAAATAAAAAAAGTTATAGGAAAAATAGATCAGGAAAATAGGATCACATGTATATACAGAAATATATATATATACACGAATACATATATATGTCTACCTATATACATTGATATAGCTATGGTACATATGACTACATAAATACTCATATGTAAATATATGTACATATATATATACATATGTACACGTTTGTACAAATTTATGAACATTCATATACCACACCCATACAAGCATATACGTGTAGGGGAAATTCAAAACTTTAATAATCTTGTAAAAAATAAAAAAAGTAATTTAAAAAGAATTATTATATAAATATGCTTGTGCATATATATTAACAAAGATACTGATCATGCCATAAACTTCACATAAAAATAGAGAGGCAAAAACTGTTTATGCTTTCTTGTTATATTAATACAAGTTATTCGCAAAAAAAATAAAAATGTCTTATTTATAAAACAAAAAAAAAAAAAAAAGAAAGCTAAAAAAGGAAAAAAAAAAATTTCTTCACTGCTTTAGCATTGTCTAATGCGTAATTTTCATTCTAACGTACATATAAAAAAGGTGTTTATGTATATAAATCTTTACAATTTCAGACGTTTACATATACATATATGAACGTTTGTGTAGTGTTTTTATTAACAATATATCATGTAAACTCACTTGTAATATGTAGGCATATATATATGGATATATATGCATATATTTAATTAAAATAAAAATAAATGTATTCGTGCATTAATAATTTATGATTGCCACGTATATGTTTATACATACTACGCAAGGGTAGAATGAACACTTAGTTACAATGTATTCATAATTATTGTGTTCTTTTCTGAATATGTACGTAAATGAACATATACAAGCATAGTTGCACATGTGCCTACATTTTTGACAACCTATACAACGATATAAGTAGTAAACGTAAAATTATTTAGTGTCCATGAAAAATTAAAAAAAAAAATTTAAATATGTGTTCATAAATAAAGTGTGAAAAAGTGTGAAATATGGCTTTGTCATCTTGACATATTTTCAATAAGAAATTTTAAATATTAAAAAATCTTAAAATGCTAAAAAAAAAAAGAGAGAGACAAAAGTGAGGAATTAAGACAAATTGAATTATTCGTTATATACTTTTGTAAATAGTATATTTTTACGACACGTAAGTATTTTTCCATTAAATATATATATATATATATATATAGGTACATATATATGGTAACAATTTTATTAATAATTCATTTATTACTATTATATAATGTTATGCACCTATTTCATATACACACTCTATATAATTAATAATAAGAATTTTCCTTTTGCTATTAGTAAAAAAGATACATATGTGCATTAAATACACAATTGTTTATTTAAATAAAAAATATGATATAACGATGTACATCATATATTTTTGACAATTCATGAGAACATGTACATAATTTTTTACGAAAAGGCATTTATAAGTATGATAGAAATAAGTAAAAATTTTACTGTTGAGTACATATTTATAAATTAAAAAATAAACATTACAACACTTAACAAAAATATGAACACATATTTTAATTTGCCAAGCAATTTACTATATTTCTATTATATATTGTTGTCTTTCTTACATAATTTTGTAATATAACGTTTTCATGCTCATACAACGTAATATTTTTTTCTTTCTTTTTCTCTTTTTTTTTTTTTCCTTAAAATTAAATAAATTTAAATATTCATAAGATACACAAATGTATATTATGAACAAAAAAAAAAAAAAAAAAAAAAAAAAAGACGAATAAAACGAAAAAAGTTATATTTAGTAAAAAATTTTTAAAAATAATAAGAAAAATAAATTGTACCAATAAAAGGAATATTTATATATTAATAAAAATATAAATACCTAATATTCAAAGTAAATAAAAAAAATATATATATATATATATATATAATATATTTCTTTTAAAGAAATATATTTATGTAAATTTTTTAGACATGATATTCAACTTTAATAAAAGTGTAAAAATGCATAAAAAGTAAAACAATGTATGCAAATAAAAAATTTATATCGTAAAAACTGAATAATAATATATTTAAAATGGTGGAGAAATATCTATAATTAAAGCATATGAATTTTTTTTTTTAATTTTTATAAAATGGATGAACTCTTATATAACTTATTTCTTTTTTTGATTAAATTCATGCACTTCATTCAACAAAAAAAAAAAAAAAAATACATATACTTAAATTTTTATATACTCATTCATACATTTATCTATACATATATTTACGGAAATGGATACGTGTAAGTATACAAATATATATATATATATATATATATATGTATGTCTTAGTATATACAAGTTATATTGCTGACATGGACTAGTAGTATTATAAAAAAATAAAAGAAAAACAAGTGACGCTGACAGAAATAATGACAAAGACTAAAAAATAAACGAAAAAAAAATTAAAATTTAAAAAGTGTTATTAATGAAACTCTTTCATATAATTTATATCCTTTTTTAACTTTGCAACTTTCTCATTATATCCCTAATTAAGCGTTTACAATTTTATAAGTCCAATGGAACAATTGCTTTTACAATTAATAAAAAAAAAATAAAAAAACAGTGTGAACAAAAAATTTTTACATATGTACATTATATATTCACAAAATAAATAATTACACAATATGTCACAAGAAAAAAAAAAAAAAAAAATTCATGGTAAAAAAATTCCTTTTAACTATGTATATACTAATATTTATGTATATAAGAATTATTTATGCTTAAGCGTATTTGTACATATGCATATTTATATATTCATATGTATATTTATATATGCATATGTTAATTTATTTACGCTATTGGGTATTTTACACATTTGCGTATTTATTGATATGTATATTTACTTTACATATACGTATTTATATATATATATATGTATGCGAGTTTTTATTAATACTCATAAGCATTTGTGTATATGCCTAAAAATGTATACGTATATGTGCATACACACGTACATATATACATGTATATATATGTACTTTATGGGATAATGTTATAATGTGTGTAAACGGGGAAAAATGAAGAAAATAATGTCATACACACACATGTATATTTTTTTAATGTTTTATGAATAAACAATATGACGTATGTAAAAAGGTCTTCAGTAGTGTATTTCATTTTTATGTTTAAGCATTGTGCTTTACACATATATATAAAAATATACGTAAATAAATATATATATATATATATATATACATATGTGTACGTATATATTTATGTTTGTATATATATGTTTTACTGTAAATGATTTACCATTTTTTTATTATATCTATTTATTTTTATTTAATAATATACTATTTTACATTTGAATTAAATTTTTTACTTTCTTTTTTAACGTCCATTTATGTTATGAATTTTTGATCAATTATTTTATTTTATTTTTTTTTTTTAAAGTATTTTTTCATATTTTTATTTTGCAAATATCACTTTAATTTTCTTTATCATTTATTTTTATATTTTAGAGCATTAGTGAATTCTTGTTTGCATGTGTGCATGTGTCTATTTAATAAAGCACTACTAAGAATTTGTAATTAATGTTAAAAAACTTTTATATTTTGCCTTATAATATTTTAAAATCGTGCTTTAATATGTGTATATATATATATATTTGCGTTATATTATATATATATTATATGTATATGTAAATTTAATTATTATAAGAAAAACAGTTCAGTGCTGTGTAAATGTACACATATGTAAAAATACATATATATGCGCACATATAAACATATGTTTGCATACATATACCCATCACATATGCATACATACATATACTCACAGTACATGGATATATACATATATCATATATGCGTATATACATATGTATAATATATATGAACACATTTGTGTGACAGTTTAAAATATACTCATATATTTATATGTATACATACATATATATATAGTGTTATATGTTACATAAAATCTGATTTTATGTAATGCGTGTTAACACACTGTTTTATAAAAATCAAAAATATTTTAAAATGTTATTAAAATAGCAAAAAATATATAGTTTAATAACTTAAGGAAAAATTTCTTTTAGGATGAACTTGTTAAAATATATATGTCATATTTTTACTAATAGTATATTTAACTTCATTTTTTCTTATTTTATAATATTTTATTTTTTTGTTGCTCACCTTTCATTATATTATTTATTGATTTGTATACTTTTATTCTATTATTTATGAACACTTTTTTGAAAAAAAATATTAAAAATAGATCAGCTTTTTTTTTTTACACCTATAGCTGTTTTATTTTTTATTTTATTTTTTTTCGCTCCTTCACTATATTAAAACGTTTATTACAGATTTGAACTTTAATCTTTTCTATAATCCTTTTCTAAAGACATATAATTTATTGATTAAAAGAAAATTCATATAAAAAAAAATATATATAATTTACTTAGTAATACTCAGTATGTCAAATCTATGTATCATATTTTAATATCGTTTTTAGATTACAGAAAAAAAAAAAAAATAGTAAAAATTGAATGCATGCACACGTCCTAGATTGTATACAATTTCCAATGATCAAAAAAAAAAAAAAAAAAAAAAATTCGACTGATACAAATCAGTTTTTTGTTTTATTATTTTTACTTTTTTCTTATTTAACCTATTGCAAAAAGTGAAATTGCTACTATACGTAGTAGAACAAAGTGCTATAATAAAATTAACACAAGGATCATATGAAAAATTTAAAACGCTATCAGGTTTTTTTTGCGCTTTTCCTTTGCGTTAACATTGAAAAATTATTCAAATTATATAAATATAGTGTATACTCATATACGCGTACATATCTATTCATACGCATATATACATGTAAATATACATATATAAATATATTTGTATGCATATATAAAATATACATATATATATATATACATACGTATATACATACATGCATACACATGTATACATGTACCGTTCTTCCCGGTGTGCTAAAAAAAGTTCAGCACAAGAAATATTATTTAATTTCTTCAATGGTATGTTTTACTTATATGTTTTAACATGTTTAGCTTTCTTTAAAATTAAATGAAAAAAAAAAAGAAAAAGAAAATGAAAAAAAAAAAGAAAAAGAAAATGAAAAAAGAAAAACGAAAAACGAAAAATATACACATGTTACATATTCAATATTCAAACTATTTATGTTTCAGAGATATAGTAAAAAATACATTTTAAAAAAGATTGTATATTATGTATATATATATATATATATAATGCATATGCACAAGGATATCTTATATTTTAAATATTTTTCATTAAAAAAAATTAAAATACACAAAGTTTAAAAATTATAAAAAATTAAAAAGGTTCTAAATTTATAAAATTACAAAAAATTTAATACCCCAAAATAAACATCCAAATTGTTCATTCAAAAGATAAAAAAGCTACGGAAAAATAGCAATATACGAGGAGGGTAAGATATAACAGGAAACTATTAAACAGAATAACAATGTAAAGAAAAAAAAAAAGGTGAAAAAACATAAAAAATAGAGTAAGTTCTGTGTTTTGTATGAACAAAGCAATATAATGTTAAATCAATTTTTTTTCTTCTATGAAGGAGGTTTCCATTGACTACTTCTTGGTGATCTTTTAGCACCTTTATTTGCATTGCCACTTTCAACCATTTGATGTCTTTTTGAATCACGAGGAAAAGATTCAGGTGGCGCTAAAGTGCCTGAGTCGTAAATTTTTTTTACTTGTCTTCTCCAAGGTGTTAAATCAATCTATGTATAAATTATAAACCAAATATAGTAAAATAAAATAAATAAATATGTATGTATGTACACATATACGTATATATATAATGTTATTTGGGTGAAAGTTATTATGCTCTTCGTATGAGGGCACATGCACATACGTGTGTATGCACTGCTTTATGTGCTTTGTTTTTCGAATTCAAGCACCCATCGCATCCACGAAACCCTTGTACAAAATACGAATATATATATGTGCTGTTGAAAAATCTCTTTTCTTTCCCTCCACTTTTAACATAAAAATTATAAATATGATATTCATCGTTTTACAAATGATATTACGATATGTATAACATAGTACATCGTTTATCGAACATGAATTCTCTATAAATAATAAGTATGAAAGATATTACGTGCGGAAAGGTTTGCTTAGGTACATTATTTGGTTTAAATGTTTCTGATGAAATACCGGAATGCATAAAAGGTTTCGTAACATCTGGTGCGAGCTGAACTAAATTTTCGTCAATTCTCAAGTCAGGATTTAAATTCATCTTATAATCCGCAAGCAAATTTGTTAAAGGTAATCTCCATGAGTATCTACATTCCCCCATATGCCACAGCTGAGATCTTGTAGGAGTAATTTTGACATCACTTCTAACGCCATAAATAACATTTTTTTTAGTAATGTATGGATTTCTACCTATATTTTTACATGATTGAATCATCTTAACACTGTCAGGTACCTCATGTTCTAAGGTTATGATTGCTTTTTTATATCTTGGTCCATTTCTATAATAATTAAAACGATAGTCACTTAAATTCCTTCTTCTCTCTGGCACTTTAATTAATGTATTAACTTTGATAACCTTTGCATTATATATTTTTCTTAAATATTCTCGAATTTCAAATTTAGTTAAATTGATAGGCACTCTTAAAGCTAACCTATTTTTTTCTAAAAAAGTTCCTGACTTGTGCACGCTAAAAGTTTGCCATGGAAAAAAAACATTTCTTGGTGTTTTGGGAGGTGTCAAACGAATAAAGCTAAGAAACATAATCAAAAAAATGGGGTATTTAAGCATACATATGGATTGGAGCACACATGTATGTGTTATATCTTATACATGGTGTAAGGATACCTGCGTAATTTGCTATTCTTGCACGTGATTTAAGAAAAAAATATTTCTTCTTTTGTTAGTAATATGTTATAAGGGTATAACATACGGACATATACACCCATACATATGTATTAATATTTAGTATTATTATTACTTTTTTTAAATAATGCTTTGCTTATTCTTTTTCTCTTTTTTTTATTACTTTTGATGTTTTTGAATTATTCTCGAGAATTATTTTATACTGGAGTAATGATCTTACATATGTGTATGCAATTTATTTACAATTCGGCACAATTAAAGTGCAACATTATTTCTTTTAAAATTACGCAAATACGCTTTTATATTATGTGCCAGTGACTTATGTCATATATTATTTTTGTTTTTTAATCGTGTTAAAATAATACTATTCAGGAAATATTGCTAACGTAAGATGATAGAACTAAATTTGAGGGAAAAAATTACTTCTCCTGTGCACTAATAATGGCATAAGAAATGATTATTAAGTATTCGTTGTTACATAGTTAACACGAAAAAAAGAAAAGAATAAAAAAGAAAAGAACAAAATAATAAAAGAACAAAATAATAAAAGAACAAAATAATAAAAGAACAAAATAATAAAAGAACAAAATAATAAAAGGCTTGAAAGATTACTCCGAGTACGCCGAGAGCGCCGAACACGCACAATACTCCCAATAATGACGAACAAAAAAAGAAAGATGGTTAAAGTAGGAAAATAAATTTGTGCGTATTCACCCGTTCCAAATATATCAAAATAGGAGATACTTTGTATCAACTCCGTATAAATCGCTGGAAAAATAAAATGCTTTTCGATTTAACACATGTAATATAACTTCTACCAATTTCTATAAACATATTTTTCTTTCCTTGCTTGTTAGTATGTTTATTTATTTAAGTACTAGTTTATCTTATTTTTCCAGCTTTTAACGTGAAGCCTGAGCAGTTTGAGACATACAAAAAAAAATTGCAAAATAGTGTACTCAAACAGAGTTCATTTTATGTATACTTAAAAACCATTTGACGACTTAATTTATCTCTTAGTTTAGTAATGCATTTGTATGAATGTAAAATCATGTTTTTCAAAAAAAAAAAAAAATTTTTTCCTTAGATTTAATTACATGCCAAAAATATCAACGTCATACCATATTGTACATATTTGTCTTCGTACGATGAAATGTAACTAATTTGACTAGTACTTTTTCTGTGTCTCCTAACACAATACTACAGCTAGAAATAAGAGAGAAAGGTAAGGATGAACTAGTAGATGGTCATATTTCTTCAAATAATAGAATGTAGTGTATTTGCGTTATCATGTTTTATGGAAAACATTTTTAAGAATTTTTTTTCAAAAAGAAAAAAACTAAAATAGCAAATAAAAACTAGAACACCAACATGAAAAATCGACATTCCTACACATACATAAATATATAAGTACACATGTACAGGCGCGCATTATATATATTATAGTAATTACTTGTCCCCTTTTTCCATATATTTTTGACTCAAAAATATACTAACTGAAGAAAGAAGTGCGACATAATTATGCATTGCTTGTATAGTCCATTTACAATTTGATTTAATTTCACGTACATAAAATATTTTTTAATTATGGGCTTTTATATTTATATAAACCAATTATGTGAAAATATTATTATTTATATACTCTTATGAATTAAAATTACCTTCTAGCAAAATTTAACGTGTATTGAAGTGTAATAGTTACATTATTATTGTTCAATAAAAGATTGTTTTTTTTTTATTTATTTCTTATTGTATTATCGTTTTTTCATGTTCAACCTTCATACACATTTAGAGCTATTTCTTGCAAAACTTTGTAAAAAAGTAGTGTATCCCTTTGGAAAAAAAAATAAAATAAAATAAAAAATATAAAATATATAATATAAAATGAACATATAAAAATATCAAAAATAACATAATAAAACGATTATATTATACATATGTGTGTTATTACCTTGTGTTTAAAAATATCCACCCCATTTTTTTTTTTTTTTTATTCATAATTTATATTTTTTTATTTGAAGTATAACAGAAATACAACTTTCTATTTTAAATAAAAATGGAATCTCTTTTCCCATTTTATTTATTTTCGTAATATGATAAAAAAAAAAAAAAAAAAATATATATATATATATATATATATATTCTTTCTTGCCATTTTATTTTATAAGTAGAAAGTTATTTATTTTTTTTCGCCATATGGAAAAAAAATTACTTGGCTTTGATAAACCCTTTTCCGTCATAGCTCACAACACTGAACTGCATTTTTATGTGCGCATGTGTATGCATGATGTATACACGTGTTTTTAAACATGCATACGTATATATATATACACAATACATATATACTTATATATATGCATACTTACAAATATACATATATACACATATACATATATACATACATATATAGATATATACATTCATATATATATATATATATATATAACAAATTTTTTGAGAATTATAATTTATCATTTTTTTAGCAGTTTATTCGCAATTCACAAATTTTTATCTTAATATTTTTAAAAAAATTTTATTAGAATGTGTAGAATATATTTAGGTTTTAATTTTGTTATTTTGTATATTTATTTGAATTGTTTTATTTTCCGTTCATAATGTTGTAGTGAGGAATTATGTGTAGAATCAACACATTTTTTTTAATTTTTTAATGTATCATTACCGGATATAGCAAAAAAAAAAAAAAATAAAATAAAATAAAATAATAATAATAGTAATAATAATAATAATAATATATGTATAACTAAATGAATATATAAAGTATAAAAACGTAACCAAACAAATAAGTCAAAAAATAAACGAGTAATTAAGAGAATAAATATGCAAATAATTAAGGGAATACATATGCGAATAATTAAGAGAATACATATGCGAATAATTAAATAAATAATTAAATGTTAAAATACTGCACAAAAAAAGAAAAAGTAAAAAATATAATATTATACTAAAAAAATAAATTACAAAAAAAAATATATATGTACATATATATATATATATATATATCAACATGAAATTTGATATTGGTAATATAAATGAATTTTCCAGCGTAGAAACATTTTTACGCAATATATCACTGGACAAGGAAGATAAAATTTTACAAACGTTTGAAGTGAAGAATATAAGAACAATATACGATTTAATGTATACCGTTTCCTTCTTTAAATTTACAAATTGTGCTGACGTTTGCAATGATGAAAATGTTGAAATTAGTAATGCATTAAATGTAAAAATAAGGAGTCCACATAAACATATTTTCGATAGTAATCATACGGCAAATAATAAGTTCAAAAAGGAAAATGGTGATCGCCATAATTCTCATGATACAGAGTTGTATAATACACTTAGTGTAGCAAGTAATGGTAAATGTAACAACTATAATACTTTATTGAAAAGTTCAGTTAGTAGCGCTATGCATATTATCGGAGCGCATAATAAGGATATATGCAACGGAGCATATAGCAGTGGGACACACAACAACAGCTATCACAACAATGGCACACATAACAAAGACGAGAATAACATAATTCCGAACTCTATACATTGCAACAGCAGTGAGGTAAAAGAGATGTATGATTATTATGAAAAGATAAAGGAAGAGAGGAAAAATATGAAGAACAAGGTTGATTATGTTTACTTTGACATATATATAAACTCTGACGTAATTAAGATATTCCCCATAACAGATAAGGACAAAGAAAAATTAATAAATTTTATATATGAAATAATTGAAACGAATGATATTTTAATGATGTGCATTTATTTGAATTTAGGACATTTATGGCCTAAGTTTGAATTATATAATATTCGAAATATTAGTTTATTTGAAAAGTTATTATCAGAACGAAAAGAATTTGAATGGATAAAAAATGATATGGGTATATCCTTTTATGAATTTGTATTAATTGTTAATTTTATTTTAAAAGTAAAAAAAAAAAGAATATTTTGTAATAATATTTTTAATCAATTTAATGAATACAATTGTAAAAATAAGAAAATAAAAAATACCAAAACTATTTGTGATAAAATTCATCAATTTATAGAATTTGATAATTGGACATTTAAAAATATAATAGATAATCCATTTTTTCAAAGATTAAGAAAGTTATCACAGTTAGGAGCTTGCCAATTTGTTTATCCTGGTGCAACTCACACTCGATTTGAACATAGCATAGGGGTTGGTTTCTTATCTTCAAAATATTTTACCCATTTATGCAATCGTGCTAATTTATCTGCATATCATGGAGAATTAAATAGAATGCTTCGATGTGTGCAGATAGCTGGATTATGTCATGATTTAGGACATGGCCCGTTTAGTCATACATTTGAAACTTTTTTTATGAATTATAAAAAAGAGGATACAGAAAATAAATGGGATCATGCATCCATGTCTCTTAAAATTGCAGAACATATTATTGAAAATTTAATTGATCAAGATGATATGATAGATGTTAGTGATATAAAGATTATAAAAAAGTTAATAAAAGGAAGAGAACATAATAAATCTACTTGTGGATTAGATCCTATAGATTCTTTAATAGAAGCATCCTTCGACATTATATGTAATAATAGAAACGGTTTAGATGCAGATAGATTTGATTATTTGCAAAGAGATTCAGCCATAGCTCCACCAAATGGTACTCTTCCATCCTTAAATTGTAATCGTATTATTTGTCAAAGTGCAGTTATTAATGGGCATATTACTTATAACGTTAAAGAAATACACCCTGTGTGGACCGTTTACATGAACAGATTTTCTCTATTTAAACAAGTATATACACATAGAAAAGTCAGAGCTATGGAATTGATGTTATGTGACGGATTTCGTTTAGCAGATGATATATTTAAATGGTCAGAATCTTTACATGACTTAGATTCTTTTCTTGATTTAACGGATTCATCTATAATATATGATATTAAAAAAAGAGCTCAAAAAGTAGATTGTGATGAAAAGATTAAAAATTCTTTAAAGTTAATTAACTCTGTCATACATGATAGAAACTCAGAATATGCTTATAAATACATTTCAGAAATTAATATTTCAGAACCAAAATTAATAAAATATTTAAAAGATGTAACAAACGAAGACAGAATTGCTCGATATACCCATGGATTAAGTCCAGATGACATAATTATTGATTGGAATCATTTGAATTATGGAGTAGGTGCAAACGATCCTCTCGACTCCGTTTATTTCTTTAGTTCAGATAATGAAAATGAAGCTTTTATAGCACACAAGGAATATAGGGGCACACATCCTAGATATTTTGAAGAATGTAACGTTAGATTATACTGTAAAAATAAAAAGGTGGCTCACTTAGCAAAAGAAGCACATCTAAAATTTATATCTAATGATGTTTTTTCAGAGACCTCCCCTATATATAAAGAAATTTTGAAGTGATATTACTCAAAAATGAGCAAAGAGAATAAAATAAAAAATAAAGTAAAATAAAAAAAATAAAATATGAAAAAAATATATATATCTTAAAAGAATTGTGTTAACAATGGAAGCAAGAAGTTTAAGCGCAATTTGAAATTAGTAATAAAGTCATTAAGGGTTGTACTATAATATATATATATATATTTATATTGTAAGTGTTACCCTAATATTTATTTATATTTTTTTTTTTTTTTGTTATTATTTGGGATAATTATAATGTTTATCCAAATATTTTTTTTTATTGTATTTTTTAAAATCATAATTAGTGGTGTTACTGTTTTTCAATAGAACACAAAGGAAAACGGAAGCATATGCGTATACACTTCATACAGCTTGAGTTTGTATGTTTACGCAGTAGTACGATTTCTTTTTTCTTTTTTATAATTTTTGAATTTATTGGTCTCTTTATAAAACATATTAAGAACCATATATTCTCATTTATAAAGAGAAGTTGAAAAAAAAAAAAAAGGAAAGAAAAATGTTGATTTATTTTAAATCAGCGCCTGTAATAAAAAAGGAGAAATGTCATTTCACAATTTTCCTCACAAAAAAGCATATATATATGTTTATACAAATATATATATGCACGCTTATTAATCCGTTTATTTGTTTGTGAACTTTTTGATTAACTTTGTATAAACTAACGTTATGTTATATGAGTTCATGCAATTTTTTTCTATTAACATTAAAAGGTTTTTTTATTTTGTGAACGTTCAATGTTATAAGTATACTTAAATGATTTAACTTAGCAGTTCTAATTAATTAAAACCCTTCGTATAGTTTTTTTTTTTATTTTTTTATTTTATTTTTATATATAATTCCATTTTCTATGAAACTGGGAGATAATCCTTATATAAGCTCGGCAAAACTGAACCTCTACTTCGATTACCTATTTTGTTTTAATAGGTTGCATAGTGAAAAAAAAGACTACAGAAAACTGGTAAAAATAAAGCAGAAAAGAACTTGGAAAGGAAGCAAAAATTGACGTAAAAATGAAGCAAGAAATGACGTAAAAATGAAGCAAGAAATGAAGTAAAAATGAAGCAAGAAATGAAGTAAAAATGAAGCAAGAAATGAAGTAAAAATAAAGCAAGAAATGAAGTAAAAATGAAGCAAGAAATGAAGTAAAAATGAAGCAAGAAATGAAGTAAAAATGAAACAAGAAATAACGTAAAAACAAAGCAAGAAATGACGTAAAAACAAAGCAAGAAATGACGTAAAAACAAAAGCATTACTCTCCAAATTTATTTTATATTTACATTAGATCTTCTAAGCTGAGGAATTTCTTATTTTATTTTTTTACAGAACAGTTTTACCAATGTAATAACATACTACATATTCTTGAGCTTTTTAAAACATAAGTTAACACGAGAACAATTAAGCTTAATTCCAATCTTGGAGAATAAAGCACAACATTAGGAATTATAAACTATCATTTTACTAAATTTATATTCGCTGAAACGTTTGTTTTAATTCATGTTCCTTTAGTAAATTTACCCGTATTTTTTTTATATTTTTTCCTTTTATAGTAAAAAAAAAAAAAAAAGGCTTAAATAAAATTTCTCCTTTTTTCTTATTACAGTTTTTTTTTTTTTTTTTTTTTGTGTGCGTGTTCATGTGTATGCATTAATATGGATGTTATAAAAAAAAAAAAAAAATTATGAACATGCAATAATAAAACATAATGAAAAAAAAAAAAAAAAAAAAAAGGTTAAGTTAGCTGTAATGTGTGCGCAGGTTATGTTGTAGCATATTATTATGTGTTCTTTAAAATTTCATTCTATTTGGAACTTAATAATAAACCTTTTTATTTGTAGAATTTTATATGATAAAGAAATAATATATTTGTTTCATAAATCGCTATTTTTTTTTTTTTTTCTTTTGCACTTTAATTTATATTCTTTATATATATGAAATTAAGTACTCATCCTTTTATCTAACATTTGAAAAAAGTTTATTGTATTTTGCCTTCTCTCTTTTTTTTGATATATATAAATTTTTTTTTTTTTTAGCAGTTAAGAACCTTAAAAATTTTGTAACAAAAAAAAAAAAGTTAATATATATATTATATATAAATATTGTTACAAACTGAAAAAACTTTGAATGGTACACCGATAATTTTTAAATTTCCAATAACGTAAACTTACAGTAATTTCAGTAACTGTTGCCATTAAATTTTGTTCAGTAGGGAGCAACAGAATCAGGAAAAAAAAAAAAAAAAACACCAAAAATTTTCTGACAACTTAATTTGTTTTTTTTCAATCTACTCTGTTCTTTTGCTTTTTTTTTTTTTTTTTTTAATTAAATCATATATATGAAATTATTTATTTCTATATATGAAATTAAATGAACAAGTTAGGCTTTTTTTTTTTTTTTTTTTTTTTTTTATGAACAACAGCTTTAAAAAATAATTATTAACAAGTCCGTTAATAATTTTTTGCTACTTCCCTTTTTCTGGTATAGTTTTTTTTTATTTTTTATTTTTCCCCCCTCTATATATATTTGTATAAAAATTTATTTTACTTTTAATGTCATTAATTTGGTTATTTATCAAATTTATATTGTACAATCGAATTTTCTAAAAAATACATTTTTTACTCCTTTTTTTTAACCTTACACATTATTTTACCTTTTCCTTTTTTTTTTTTTTTTGTAACATGTAGGATTCTACTATATTACTACTTTCAATAAAAATGCTTAGGTTCGTTTATTTTCAATTGAATTTTCCTTTTTTTTTTTAATTTTTAATTCATAATTCAAATTGCATGTCTGCATATAAAATTTTACCATATAAGTGTATTAACCTGTAAAGTTCAATGTTCTTTACGAAAATATATTTTTTGGTGATTTGTAAATAGCATTTTATGTAAACAGTTTTATATATGTGCTTATCTTAGTTTATATGTATGTATATACACACATATATACACATATACATATACATATTTATATTCATATACATATACATATACATATGCATGTAAATATATATATACATATATACACGTGTATACACAAACATGTACACAAGTGTACACCTGTATAAGCATGTACACACATATATTCAAATATATACATACGTACACACATAATTTAAAAAATATAAAGCGAATGATCGAAGGAAAAAAAAAAAAAATTAATAGATATTGCTTTTGGAGAAAATTTACTATCAGATTACAAATAATTTGGAGTATATGGCAAACGTAAAAATAAATTAAAAGATGAGTAATATGAGAGTACTGTAATTTATTGGTTGTTAACTATACCAAGATGAAAGAATTATAAAACTAAACAATCTAAAGTGACATAGAAGTTTTCGTCACATTACAAATATAATAGAATGTTATAAAATGACTTTGTGTATAATGCGTATATATATAAAGATATATGTAAATAAATAAATATATATATATATATATATATATATATGCGTAACCTTTTGTATTTTTTTTTCTCTTTTTTTTTTTTTTTTTTGTTAATTTATAAGGGAGTCTTACTTGTTTTAAAGAACCTACATTGTTTTATTAATATTTAAAAAGAATAACCCGCCTCCATATTATTATTATTTTTGTTTTTAAACCTTTATCCTACCACATATATACACATATAAGTATGCACATACACATACATTGGTGGTATTTGTGATGATTCAAATAATCTACTTTTGAATGCTATTTGTCTTTCATTAATATATGAAGGTGTATATGTGCATATATATATATATAAATATATATATATATATATATATTTATATATGTTTATGTATATACGCTATGTATATGTGTATGGTTCTTTATGTGTAAACATTTCACTTCCATCACTTGCCACTTTTACGTAATTTCCCTCATTTTTTAATATTAACTTGTTTTTTTTTATTGTGTCCATAATTTACTCTGTATATGCAAAAATTTTAATGAGCATATATTACACATATTTTTATATGTGCGCATATATATATATATATATATGTATAGTCATACATCGATGGGTACAGGTATAGACATTGTTATTGATATTTATTCTTACCTTGATTGATCTTTTTTTTTTTTTTTTTTTTTGTGGTTTAACGTAAATTCAAAGATAAGATCTTTATATTTCCCCTTTTTTCTTTTCTCTTTATTCTTTTTTTCTTTTGTTCATTTTTTAAATTTGAGCCTTAAATATTCTTGTTTTCTACATATGTTTTTGTTTTTATGGCAAACTATAACACGTGAAAATTTTTTACCTCCAATTACATTTATTTGGCATAGTCACAAAAGAAAGAGTGAAATAGGACAAGCAAACTAACAAGAGGATAAACCAGCAAAGTAAACATTTGCGCATACTGAATTATGGAAAAAAGGTATCAACAATTATTTAAAGGGAAAAGAATAGAATTTCCCTTAGCAACAGGCGCTGCATCTCATGTGTCCTTAATATATGATGAGAAGAAGAATCCTTATTTATTATGTTGGACATATATATATCAGGAGAATCCAGAATTTACAGTACCTTTGAAAGGGTGTCGAATAATTAATAACATAACAGAGATAGGACCATGTATTCATATAATAACAGCAAATGAGGAATATCAATTTCAGTGTAGAAGTAAAGATGAATTTAGTGAAATGAGTCAATTTTTCAATATGCTGGGTTTCCCTATATTAGGTTTTAAAAATGTATACGTTTTAAACAAAAAGATAGGGAAGGGAAGTTTTTCCACAGCGTACATTGGTACAAATATATTATATGGTAACAGAGTAGTTGTTAAGGAAGTAGACAAATCAAAGGTAAAGGAATCTAATGTATATACAGAAATAGAAGTATTAAGAAAAGTTATGCATAAATATATAATAAAATTAATATCAGCATATGAGCAAGAAGGATTTGTATATCTTGTATTAGAATATTTAAAAGGTGGTGAGTTATTTGAATATCTAAATAACAACGGTCCTTATACAGAACAAGTAGCTAAAAAAGCAATTAAAAGAATTTTAATAGCTTTAGAAGCATTACATTCTAATGGTGTCGTACATCGAGATTTAAAGATGGAAAATTTAATGCTTGAAAATGTGAATGATCCTAGCTCATTAAAGATTATAGATTTTGGGTTAGCCTCTTTTTTGAATAGTCCATCGATGAATATGAGATGTGGTTCTCCAGGTTATGTTGCCCCAGAAATATTAAAATATGCATCGTATGGTACTAAAGTTGACATATTCAGTTTAGGTGTTATATTGTTTAATATACTCTGTGGTTACCCGCCATTTAGAGGTAATAATGTGAAAGAAATTTTTAAAAAAAATATGAGATGTCATATTAGTTTTAATACGAAACATTGGCTAACTAAGTCAGAAAATGTAAAAGAAATTATATTGTGGATGTGTAGTAAAAATCCAGATGATAGATGTACAGCTATGCAAGCTTTAGGACACCCTTGGTTTTTGCCGAAAATATCAGATATGCATATGACTACAAATGTAAATGAATACAAAAATAAAGAAAGTATTATTCAGAAATTAACGGAGCAAGAAATGTGTAAAAAATGTAAAAATTGTAATCTTGAAAATAATTTGGACGTGACTAATCCAGATGGACGTAAAAACAGCAGTAAAAATAATTTTGATGATTATAAAAAGTATTTTGATACTATGCTTAAAATTGATGACAAATATTCAGAAAATTTAATTAAAGATAAAAGTAGTAGTATTGACTCCATCTCTTTAAATAGAAAAGACTATGATTCCTATCTTGCAAATTCGAACGAGTACAAGACGGTAGTTTTGCATGGGGGATGCCCTTCCCCCAACCGCTCGTCATCGCTAATATCGTACAAGAAATATAAAAAAAAGAGCAACGAATTAATTTAGGGAGCTTCGGATAAGGAGTTCAGAAGGATGCGCAACTTGCATATGTACATGGATGTGCAACATGCACACATATGTATATGTTTGTATATTTATTGCATGTATTTGCCAGAACATATTAATTTTTATTCTTTAAAATTTTCGAGGGAGTAGGAAAAGGAAAAGATGTGCAAATAATAATTGGGTCTAGTAATTCAACATATTTGGAGGAATATATATGTATGCATTTTTTTTCAATCATCTTAAAGGTAACTAGTTCAATTAAGATTTTCTCACATATACACATGTGTACATGTATATACATACGAATATATATACATACATACATACGAGTACGTACAAAACGTACATATAACAATCGTTTGTTGAAATTTTCTCCTTTTTTGTATTTTCGTTTTTTTTTTTTTTTGTATCTTTATTACTAACACTACTTAAGAGGAAGTTTAAATTAAAAATACGTCTAATGTAGCGGGTGACATGTCTAATGAATATCTAATTAACGAAATGGAAAAATATAATGGCGTATACATATATTAATAAAAGTACAGTACTATAATTCTCAGTGTGATTGGCCAAAACGTTAACTACTTTTTAACATGCACTAAAAATTATTATATTTTTTTTCTTTTTTTCTTTTTTTTTTTTTAGATTTTTCAGAATGAAAAAAAAAAAAAAAAAAAGCATAAAAGTAAATAAAAGTGAATGAAAAGAATAAATGAAAAAAATATTAAAAGAAGTAGAAATGAAAAAACTTACTGGTATATTTAGTCTGCGTTACGTCATACATATTTCTAATAAATTGCTGATATTATTGCACAAAAAAAAAAAAAAAAAAAATGTTTGTCTTTAATAATATTACAACTGTATTATTTGCGTCATGGATCTATTACTTAAAGTTGTGTTGAAGTTAAAATATCTCTGTAAACATGTACATGAGTTTTTACAAGTATTCGCGAGTTTTTTGCATAAATATTTGGTTTGTGTATTTAAAGAAGACCTAATAAGTTTTATAAAACCCGGCATAATATGCATATACTATATGCATATCTATATATACAAATTAGAGAGCAAAATGAACAACTTTGGTATTTTTCTAAATCGTGATACACATTCAATATACGAATATTCATGTTAGAGAAGTAACGAATAATAGCTCATGTAAAGAAGTTAAATAACAAAACTACTGAAGATAAAATTAGTTATAATATACCATCAGATATTATTAATACATGTTTCTGTACATTTGTTTTGTTATTGTTTTTTTGATTTTTTTTATTTACATATATAATTAAAATGATCTATAAAAATAATACAAGCGTTTTGTCAATTTTATAAATATTTAAAATTTCATCGAAGAAGTGCACATTTCGGTGGAATTTTTCTTTAAATAAAGCATTAAAATAAAAATAAAATAAAAAAATAGACAAAAATGAAGTAAAACAAGAAAGCAAAAAAAAAAATAAAAATACATTTTATTATTTGTAATTGAAAATATATACCCGAATGAAATAATCTTAGCGCGTATGTTATATGTTACATTATTTTATATATATATATGTAGATAGATAAATATATATAATATTTATATAACTCCTCTTTTTTTTTTTTTTTTACCTGTAGTTGCTTTAATCAAAAGAAGAGTGATAATCTAACTGAATAATACATAATTTAATATTGGTGTTATTGATTATTACTTCTCATATTTGTCTTTTTAAATTGTATAGCTTCATAGAGTGTTGAGGCTAGCATGACAATGAAAAAAAATGAAAGAACAATCAAAAAAAAAAAAGAAAAAAGTGTATTGTTGTATGCATTTTCTACATTTTTTAAAAAAATTTAACGTAATTAAATTTGTTTTTATTTTTATTTTTATTTTTATCTTTATCTTTATCTTTATCTTTTTTTTTTTTTTTTTTTTTTTTCCTCATTTAACAATATCTTTTATTCAATTTATTGTTACTCCTGTTAACTTAATTATATATAATTCAAAAACCTTTGTTATTTAAAAATACAAAATTTAGAAATTGAATACAACATTTTATAATTTACCAAAAATATTATAATTTATAATGTAGTTGAACAGTTTTAAAATTTTGCAGCCATGAACGAAAAATGTTCTGTGTTCCATTTTAAAAGAAGCAAATTTTAATATTTGCGAATATAGTTTATATTAACAGGTAGTAACGTGCTTTCAAGTTTTTTTCATTTTACACATTTGCGTCTTAGTTTTATCTGTAGTGGCAATTTTCTCAGTAGAAAAGAGGCAAACAAAATTGCTGTTAAATTTTGCACTATATTTGCCGCTATATTTGCTGCTATATTTGCCGCTATATTTGCTGCTATATTTGCCGCTATATTTGCTGCTATATTTGCCGCTATATTTGCGCTATATTTGCTGCTATATTTGCCGCTATATTTGCGCTATATTTGCCGCTATATTTGCTGCTATATTTACTGCTACATTTGGGAGTTTGTTGCTTGTTCATTATTCCCTATTACTACCACCCTTAGTAATTTTTGATTAAATCTTGTATACGTAAACACGAAAATCGGTAGTTGGTATGGTATAATAATAAATAAACATATTTATAAATGTATTTATAATTATATTTATAATTATTTTTAAAATAAGCATATGCTCTATGTGTTAGTATCAGGTTTAGTTGTTTCACTTTAATCCAATAAGAAAATATGGTAATCATCTTCGAACAAAATGTAGGTACCAATTGTACACTCTTTCATGTGTGCAGCATTTAACAAATACATGCAAAAGGGAAAAGAGAAAAATGGGGAATTCATATATGGATACATGACTATGTAGTACATATCTATGTGTGCATTTGTGAACTGAAAACAGCTATTTATGAACACATTATTTTAAAAAAAAAATTAAAAATATAAAATGGGAAAATAATAATATGGACTTAAATTATATCACAAAAATGACTCTACCATAAATGTTTCATTATCAATTATATTAAAAAGTGGGGATGATTATAACAGAATGAAGAAAAGAAAAAAATACAAAATAAAAAAATAATAGCTGAATAACAAAATCCAAAATAAAAAAAATGCAAAATAAACAATACAAAATATAAAAAAGAAAAATAAAAAGATAACAACATAACGAAATAAAAAAAGAGATTCGCATTATCGTCCATAGCAACAGCTACAACTCCAGGGACACAAACATATATATATATATATATATATAAATAGATACATGCGTATATATATATTCACATGCATATATGATCACACGTATATATATTCATACGTAAATATATATACATGTACACATGCATACACTTATAAATGCGTATGTTTTCACTCCCCCTCCATATAGAACATTAAAACGTGCACGTTAAAGTAAGGAGGAGGTACAAAAATTCCTGGCATAAAGAGAGCAACTTGATTGGTACATGCATTGCATTTTTTCTTTTTTTTTTTTTTTTTTTTTTTTTTCACACTCCTTTACATTTAAAATATATAAAATACGAATAATAATAATAAAAAAAAAAAAAAAAAAAAAAAAAAAAAAACAAATTGAAAATAGAAAATAGAAACGTGGACTGGGAGTAGAGAGTCACTCACTTGTTCCTACTTTTGTACAAATTGTCAATAATTTCTTGATAATACTCCAGGATAACACTTCTAATAATTTTATGAGTTGGGGTAAGTTGCTTATTTTCTACTGAAAAAGGGATTGGGGTTAAGTGGAATAGATTAACTTTTTCAATACCATTTAGACTATAGGTTTTTGAAATATTTATAATTTCATCATGTATAAGTTTTTTAATAGTATCACATTTTAGCAATTCTTCATAGGATAAATTCATTAAATTATGCTTCTTAGCATAATCACAAACAAAGTTTTCATTTGGTACTATAATACAAACTAACTCATTTTCATAACTATAACCATGAACAAAAATATTTTCTATATAAATACTATTTGAATATATATTTTCTAATTTTTCTGGTTCAATATATTCACCTTGAGCTAATTTAAATATATTTTTTGCTCTATCAATTATTCTTACATATTCATTATTTTCATTAATTTCTACAATATCTCCTGTTAAAAAAAATCCATCTTCATCAAATGACTTTTTGGTTAATTCTTCATCTCTAAAGTACCCTATCATAATACTTGATCCCTTAACACATAGTTCACCTTTATTTGGGTACGTCTTTGGATCATATTTCATGTTAGGTACCTTTATAACTTTCATAATCACATTAGCAAACATTCCTCCTATTGTTCCTTTAGTGCTATCATAACGATGTTGTAAAAAACCTATCCCTACTTCTGTCATACCCCATCCTTCTGCTATAGGAGATGAAAAAATCATCTGTAAATCTATTAGTTTATCTTTATCCATGGACGAAGAACCCATAACTTGTGTTCGTATACGTCCTCCAAATTTATTCCTCACTGGTTGTAATATCAAATCGTATAAAGGATGATGAAATTTTTGTGAATTTTTTAAATAATTATTTTTTTTATTTTTTAAAGCTGTTTTTACTAAAGCTCGAGAAATGAAAGATTTATTTCTTAAGCCCTCCATAACACTGTCATGAATTTTTTGTAATATTCTAGGGACTGTAATTAAAAAAGTTGGCTTTAACTCATTTATATCACTAACTAATTCTTTAATATTTCCTGAAAAATACCCAATTTTTGTTCCAAAAATTCCTACAGCAAATTCTATAAATCGTTCATATACATGTGCTAGAGGTAAATAACTAAGAACGACATCATGTTTTATTAAACCTAATCTATTTCCATCAAGTAAATAACTTTGCATAAATGAAATAAAATTATTGTGGGATAGCATAGCACCTTTAGGTGTACCAGTAGATCCAGATGTAAAAATTATGGAACAAACATCTGTTATACTCCTTTTCATTTTTTTTAATTTTTGCCTTAACATGATATTATTTTTCTCATCATCTTTGTTGTTATTGCTCATTTTTGTTTGAACTTCTTCATTTTTATTTCTCTTTTCATTATGCTTCCCTGCATCATTGCCAACTTTCTCTGTACTATGAAAGGCATCATCATAAGGATCATACTGAGGTATTATATTTTTATTTTTATACTTATCTATTAAATCTTTATAAAAATACACCTTATACCCTACTTTATTGGCTCTCTGTTTTATATCCTCTTTTAAACTCCATTCATCAAAAATAATTAAAATATATAAATCTGTTAACTCCTCCTTTAATTTTATTAGACATTCTAATTTTTCTGCTTCAATACAACATATTTTCATTTGTGTTCTCTCCAATATATATTTAACTGAATTTATCCCCATAGTATCATAAATTGGAACTGTAACAAAATCAATAGCTGAACAAGCCATATCAGTTGTAAACCATTCTATTCTATTTTTGGACCAAATACCTAAAATTTTTAACATACTATATTTTCCATTATCTGTGAATGTATTGGGTTCAATATTTTCAAATTGGTAAAGAGCTGAAGCAAAAACCTCTATTTCATTTTTTACCTGTCCATATGTTTTAAATGCATATTCACCTAATATTGTTTCATTACCTCTTATTTCTTTTTTTCTTTCTCCTAAATAATCATTGTTATAATAATATTTACAAAAAAAACAAAATGCTTCAAATTTGGATTTCATTTCTATCTGAAAAAGTCCTTTCGTTTTTTCTAACGTTTCACATATTTCATAATTAAATGGTCTATAAATATTACTAGAATTTTTTTTCCCAGTTCCTTTTATTTCTTCAAAATATTTGAAATTATTGCTTTCTCCAAAATCGAGGGTATACTCATTTGTATTTTCTAAAAATTTGTATAGATACCTTTTGAAGCTTACCACATCCATATTTATTACTCAATTATTTTTCAACGACACATACTATTTTACGATGCTAACTCAGACACACTAAATGTTTCTGTGTTTCCTCCAAGATGCTAATTCCAATGCGTGCTGAAGTTATAGCGGGAGGTGGCAATAAAATTAAAAAAAATAAAAAAAATAAAAAAAAAAAAACAAGCAAAAAGGAATAAAATGGAAAAGATGAAAACTCTAATATATCAGTAAAGGAAAAGGCACACAGATGGGGCTATAGTTATATAAAAAATGAAACAGTATTAGAAATGTCCAGGCGTTATAGCTCTGTATGGTGCAATGTATAAATAATGTATCACATCCCCGTGGGTACACTACAATAGAGTTATATACACAGGCGTACCCCCTGCACTTGTTCGCGATATAATAACAAAACGAGCAAATGTTCTATGTAAATGGCAAATACAGCAAAATTATTACAACTGTCCATACAAAAAAAATTCGAAAAATAATAATTCTATAAAATACATTTAATTCGCTATATATAAAAAAAAAAAAAATACTACTACTAATTAATGTTACGTTCACATAAATAATAATATCACTACGGATACAAAAAAAAAAAAAAAAAAAAAAATGAAAATGTAATAAAATACGGTATAATATGGAGTAAAATAAAATGGAGTAAGGTACTATAAAATGAAAAATGAAAGAAAAAGCTACCGTAAATGTAAATGAGACTTAAAATAAAACTATATGTTTGCTGAATGGTTAGTTAAAAAAAAAAATATATATATTTATATTGGGTAAACAAAAAATATTTATGGAGTTAAAATACGAAGTTAACAAAATATGGAGTAAAAGAAAAAAGAATTTCGAAAAATTGAAAATTATAAAAATGAGTAAATGTACATAATATAGCAAGTTAACAATTAAGCAAGTTAAAAAGGTCAACTGTATATGTATATATAAATATATATACATGTATGTACCCGTACGCATATATATATACACTGGTATATAAAATAATATTCATATAAGCCACACATTTCGTTAAAAATGTAAATATAAAAAAGGCATTATTAAAATATACTTTTTACGTTAATTAGTTTAGTTTTTTCTCGCCCACTAAAATGTTTGTAAAATGTATCGAAAAGTAAATTGCTCGAAAAAATAGTACTATATGTAAATATATTTATATATGCATATATTTTTATCTATGTATATATATTTATATAAGTATGGGAAAAAGGCAAAATATAAATAAATTTTGGAGAAATAAATATCATGAAACGCGAAAATAACTGTATAAATACATAATTTATACATATATACTTAAACGTATATACACAAACATAAATACATATACGACGTGTACATTGTTATTCACATAGCACCTTTTTGGCTAAATAATATAAAAAGAAGCTAAGGGAGTTACTAAAATAAAAATATAAAATAAAACGCTTTATAATAGCTTTTTTTTTCTATCTTTTGTTTTTGCTTATATTTTTTTGAACATTTAGAAGTACCGAAAAATGAAGAACAATTTGACAGAAATAGTATAAATTAGTTTTTTGTACAAAGAAAAATAATATTATATGTATGGTATTTATATTTATTTGTAATATAATTATATGTATACTTATATATATAATATATTCATATATATATATTTATATAATAATATATTAATATATATTATATACAAATATGTGCATTGTTTTCGCATATATTCACATATAAACATTAATTCTGTACAGATAAATATATTACATTTTTACCTATATACACATGCGCAGTTATTACGATCATGCATATAACACAAACGCGTAGATGCTAATAAAATTGAAGATATTCTCATGGGAAGCAAGCACTATATATATATACATCTTTCTGTATATAACATTAATTACATATATATATATATACATATATTTTGTACATACACATAACCGAATAAATGAAGATATATTTTAAATAAATTATTAAGAAATAATGAAAAAAAAACAATAAATAAATAAAAATAAATTAAGAAACATAAATAAAAATAAATTAAGAAACATAAATAAAAATAAATTAAGAAACATAAATAAAAATAAATTAAGAAACATAAACAAAAATAAATTAAGAAACATAAATAAAAATAAATAAAAAAACATAAAAAAATATAAAAAAAAAAAAATTATATATTTTATCTTTCAAGATTTAATACATTTTAACATATAAGTTAAAATATCATTTATGGTAAAAATTTTTGAAGTTTTCGATATTTTAATTTGTAAAAATTCGTTGAAACAACAGTGAACAATTTTTGTCCTTTTTGAGTAATGTTTTCGAACGTTTATGAATTTGTCTTTTAAATTTATACATAAATGTATGAACATATACATATATATATATATATATTTATGGTATAATTATACATGTATATGTGAATATATAAATATATCCAGCATATTTACTTGTGAATGTAGAAAGAATGTTCATTAATATGGAAAAAAAAAAGAAAAAGAAAACATTTCTCCGTAAATGTACATTTTACGGCCATTATAAGTTGTATATTAACTGCTTTACATTCAAATAGAAAACAGTTATATTGTAGTTGTAGTACCTCCATTTAACATTCTTGTTCAGTTATAAACAAAGAAGTTATTTGCCTTAAGCTGAAAATGCTTATACATACATACATACACAATATACACATGTATGCATATGAAATCATAACAGCGCCTTTTGTGGTATATTTAAAAAAAAAAAAAAAAAAAAAGCTAGTAAGTTATATAACTTGACGCACAGTTTGCTGTTCAACTAAGTTTACGCAATGTACTCGCTATTTACTTGACACTTTATACAATTCGCCATATATTCCTTGTAAGGAAATCAAAAGTATTGTATTAGAAGATCTGTTTATAGGTTTTTAACTTTAAATGGTAATCATTTCTTATGTTGTGAACTCTTCCCTTTTGCGTTTTTATAATTATTTTTATAAGTATTCTCATAAATATGGTAGTCATATACATATATATACAACTCCATAGCGCTTGCATGTATAGATGTATATGTACATCTATACAAGGAGGTATATATATGTTGGCAAGTAAGCATGTATCCATTTTATTGTATACTACAGGAATCCAATTGAATTATATAAAATTTTTCTATTTTTCACAGAACTTAAAATAGATGAAAGGATTTTAAAAATAAGGTAAAATTTCTTTTTAACGAGTTAAGACAAAATGGGCGTAAACGCACTGTAGGTATGACTACAATACGCGTGCATGTACCTGTGTAAGTGCTCATACATATGTACATGCGTATGTGTATGTATATATATATATATATATATATATATATATATACATATATATGTGTGTGTGTGTATAAACATACGTATGTATGTTGAGCACAAAAATAAATTAACATTCGCAGGAATAAAACTAAAAGTCCACTGTCGTGCTAAATATTTGTTCCCCCAAATTAATGTTCGACAGAATTGGAAAAGGGGATGTTTCTTCAATATCGTCAATTTCTGAGTACACAAGAATTTCGTTTCTTGAGTTACTTATATTGTTACATTTGTAATTATTATATTTATAACTTTCATTGTGATCACTTGTCATATTTGTATAATTTGTACAACTGCCCGAAGTCGCATAAGTGGAGTAATTCAAGCTATTCATACCGTTTGTTATACCCCACTCCTTTATGTTATTAATCTTTTCATGTTTTTCTGAGAGGTTTTCACTTACCATCTCACATCCATTCGACGTCTTTGTGTCTGTATCAACAAAAGAAAAAAAAAAATAATAATAATAGAAAAAGGTACATATGAACGGAATATACAGAGAAATGACAATATGCAAATATAAAACATTAAAAAATAAAGCAAATAAACATACTTCACACCTTTTCCGCAATTTCAAAGTATCATTTATATAATGCAATCACATTTATCACTTCATCATGCATATGAACATATTAGAAATATAATTCAGCAAAGAAAAAAAAGCAGAAAAATGGAGCGTAAAAAGAAGCAGCATAAAAAAGAATAAAACGAATCAGCTACACGACTAGACAACCTTTATCATTGTAGAAGTGTATGTTATTCTTGTCCGAAAAGGAAACATATTTGTGGTCTTTGTTTTTTAATTTCACATAAGCTAAGGGTATGAAACTCTCATCATTACTCTCATTTCTCTCATTTCTCTCATTTCTCTCATTATTCTCATTTCTGTCACTTCTATCATTTCTAATAATGAAATTTTTCTGAATGGACGTGCTATGATTTGTTTTTTCTACATCATTTATAAAATTATTTGTTATATTATAATCACTATATTTATTCTGTGTATGTATGTTAATAAATGTATCCTTCTTATTCATATTTTCTCTTTCTTTATTATAACTCATATAAAAATTTACATAATTCTCATTATTATTAATATCATTTTTTTCTTTCGTTCTCTCTTCCTCTGAATGCATTGGGTGAGAAATGATTTCTTTTTCATTATTAAAACTTTTTGATGATAAATGTACAGAACTATTGTTGTTCTTTTTGCATATATCATTACTAAACTCTTCATTTGCACATTCACTTTTGTTACATACAACATTATCCGAATTACTAGTATTTAAATAATGAACACAATTATTATTATTATTATTGTTATTATTATCATTTTTTTTTTTTTTTTTTTTTATAACATTGTAATATTTTAGTTCACCATAATTTGACACATTTCCTAACTTGTTTAATTTATCTGTTTCCAATATTTTACTTTTTTCAATTGTATTAATAATACTTTTGAAAATTTTCTTATATACATTATTACCAATATTGCAATATAGTAAACATATTTTCTTTTTTATTATTCTAATTAAAGAAGATAATTTAAAATATACCGCTTCAATTAGTATCTTCGTTAACACATTAATGTCATTCTCGCATATTAGCATACCGTCCCTTAAGAAATCCAGTATATATTCAAATCTATTTCCTGCAAAGAAGGGGATATGGTACAAAAAAAAAAAAAAGAATAGGAAAAAAAATGAAATTTAATTAAACTAAAGTTGAATATATTTCGTTATACATATGTTAATCATCAAACGCATAAATAAAAGGACCATTTTTTACAAAAGATTCTTAGCACTGTTACATCGGGAAGGCAGTCGCACATACATATAAACTTGCATATATATATATATATATATATATATACGAACATACACAAGTACGCACACATACATAAGCATATAGACAAGCATTTGAGACACAAAATAAAACTAAATATTGTAGTTTTGTGCACATATGTAATATATTTATTTCTTTTAACTATATATTACAACCATTTCTGTCTATAAATATTTCTTTCATTTTATGATCATCTGAAGGTAGGAAGGGGGAGAGAAAACAGTGAAAAAAAAAAAAAAAAAGAAGACTATTATTTGAAGAAACATTTATGGTTTTCATAATAATTAGTATTTACTTGAGAAATTAGTTACATCTTTCAACTTATCTGAAAAGGAATAGAAGCATTATAAATATATAACGACACGCATACATATGTATATAAGTACATATATGTATATATGCATATTCGTGTGCCTCCGCGCACAGTTTTGTGCAATTTAAGCTTTAAACTTTTCCACGATATATTTTATTGAGTTATTTCGACACTCAATTTTCGCGAATGTACTTTCCCGTTTACTCCTTCTTGGATAAGTTTTTTTCTTTTGCACATACCTAAAATAATCTCATATAGATAAGAGTTTTTGTATCTACATATTAAACTAATCGTGGTCATGTAGATTTTTCCTCCAACATTTATACTTATTATATTATCTGTACAGAAAAGCGAAATGAGAAGTGCATTTATTTTTCCATAGACTCATCGTTCTGTTTTGTACAATTATATTATATTTTTATAAACAAAAAAAAAAAAAAAAATAAATAGGACAGAAAAAACTATTTTTACGAAGTAAAAGATCATTAAATGAACTAAGCATATGTATACGCATTTAACATGTCACATGATATATTGTGGTACCTCTATTAAACTTGTCCATGTTTTCAACTAATTCTTCTTTATAGAAAAAGTACGTCTATTGAACTATATATCGATTATACGCATATGACAGTTTTACACATACGTATACGTGTAAACACATGGGCACCTATACATAATATGAGGTATACAAATACCTACATATGCTTATACATATGTATATTTTAATGTACACATACGTATACATACATATATATATGTGTATTATTATTATATTTTTATTATTTGTATATTTGTATTTTACGTGGCACAATACGAAGAAATGAATTAAATGTATGTTTACGTAAATTCATTGATTTTGTACTAATAATAAACATAGGGGAAAAAAAAGAAAAATGAGAAGGAAAGAAATGATATTGAAGTTAAACACAATTATTAAAATAGGGTTATAAACAAATCTATATATTTAGTTTTTTACTATTCCTTTTTTTTTTTTTTTGTGTTATTTCGATTTTAAGTCGATTTTATGTCGCTTTTATTTAGATTTTTTGATATTATCTCGATGGTATTTCGATTTTATTTTTATTTTTTTTTTTATCCTCATTTGATTTTGCCAAATTGTGCCATGATTTTTAAAGCTGAATGGAAAACCTTGTAATTTCTTTTTGATATAGAATACATTGGAATTTTTCAGAAACAAAATGTTTATTTTATGCGTTTACGAGATGTTTCTATTAATCATTAACATTTAATCGCTAATAATTGATAGTTAATCGTTATTAGTTTATCGTTAATTGTTAAGCGTTATTAGTTATTAGTTAATCGTTAATCGTTAAGCGTTAATTGTTAATAATATATCGCATTCGTAAATGCATTTAGCTTACAATTTTATTTTTTATTTTTATTGCAGATGAGGAAAAGATAAGAGTGCTTGAAAATAGTAAAGGCAATTTGCGTAAATATATAACGTTTATTTTTATGAATACGTATATACATACATATATTTCGTATATATATGTACATATACATTTACATATATATACGCATACACATAACTGTACATATATATGTGTATATATTTACGCATAACGTTCCATGCTTTTTACGTATCTACTAAATTGCACTTTGTGCATAATTGAAAAAAAATGCCTTTTTGCTTTCTTGCTTTTTTGTATTTTTACTTTTTGACTTTTTTCTTTTTAACTTTTTGCATTTTTGCTTTTTGCTTTTTGCTTTTTGCATTTTTGCTTTTTGCATTTTTGCGTTTTCGCTTTTTATTAATTTGTTATTTCGTTTTTTTGCTTTTTTTTATTTATTTTTTTTTATTTTTTCATTTTTTTGCAAAATGGACACCTATTTTTTTCTATATTTTATATTTCATTTTTTACGATCTAACCAATACACTACACTCAAATGTGTAATTGATTATTTTTTTTCACTTCTCCCTTTTACGTTCATTTTTTTTTTAATTTCATTAGTTTTTACGAATGTGTAAATAGTATTGTTCGTGTAAATGAAGTTTATGGGTAGTAAACAAATCCTTCAGATAAATAACTACTAATTTTTGTTATTTGCTGGAATTAAAAGATTAAGATAAATTAAACCAGATTAAACTAAATTTTTATAGTTTGGTTTAACTTAATATAACTTAATTTAACTCAGTTTAATTTAATATAATTTAATATAATTTAAAATAATTTAAAATAATTTAATATAATTTAGTTTAATATTATATAATTTAGTTTTAGTTTCATTTAACATAATTTGATATAATTTAGTTTAATATTATATAATTTAGTTTTAGTTTAATTTAACATAATTCGATATAATTTAGTTTAATATTATATAATTTAGTTTTAGTTTAATTTAACATAATTTGATATAATTTAGTTTAATATTATATAATTTAGTTTTAGTTTAATTTAACATAATTTGATATAATTTAGTTTAATATTATATAATTTAGTTTTAGTTTAATTTAACATAATTTAATATAATTCAGCTTAATTTTTTTGTGCTCTTTTTTCATTTTTGCTTTTTTTTTTTGGCTGTTTCGCTATTTCTCTATTTTGCGATTTTGCTGTTTACTTTTTCTGTTCCCTACATTTCATATTTTTTTTTTTTAAATATATGTACCGCCTGAATAGTGTAATGTTGTAATAACACGAAAAATGTTTTTCCTAAGAGACACAAAATAATGTAGAACAGATATCATAAATAAAAAAGCAATAACAGGATGTTTTAAAAAAATGTTTTGTTATATGATAAGCATTGATAAATTAGTAGTGTTGTATGTTCATAATATTATATATGTGTCTGTAGTGCTAGATGAAGTAGTATTAAACAGAACTGCCAAAAAATTATTACGAAGACAACATCATTTATGTGTATCGATTATGTGGTGCATTACAAAAAACAATGCTATATTTTATTTACTCAAAAAATAATTAAAGGGGGAATTTAAGCGAAACTAAAAGTACACGGGTAGCTAGAACAAATAGTTGGGTTATGCTTGAAATTGTTATTCGTTGTTATGCTATTCTAATGTTTTTGTATATATTTTCAATTAATCAAAGTTAAAATGGTTATCTTTTATATATATATATATATATAGATAGATAGAAGAACGACATAATTTTCTTATTTTTAATCCTTTTATTAAGAGAAAGAAGTAAATTGCAATTTTGGCTAGTTATACCTTAATTTTTTTTCTAACAAAATATCAACAATTCGCTCCAAAAAAAAAAAAAAACAGATTATACTTATAGCTCGAAAAAAAAAAAAATTATACGTACGAATGCTTTATTCATTTTCTGTAATGCATAACTAGAAGGTAAGTAGTAGCTATTAATTTCAAACTGCTGATCCGTTATTACACAATTATATATACGTCTCCGTGCAGTGTCCTTGTCGTACTGCAAAATTTCTTTTCAAATATTAAGAGAGGTAGCAACTCCCTATACAGTATTTTTACTGCACGCGTATGTATTCACATCTTAGCACCTGTTACTTGTACAAAAAAAAAAAAAAAAAAAAAAGAAGTAGAGATAGAAGAATAATAAGCTAAACATGGCATCTAACAGTTTAACAATTATGTCTTACAATATTCAAATGCTGTCAATTCCATTAAGTCATCAATTGAACATAAGAAAGAGGGGGAATGCAATAGTTGACTACATTTTATATCTTGATGAAAAGCATAACATGGATATCCTAGTACTAAACGAAGTGTTTACACATAAGAGTTATCGCCTGCTAACTAGTGGACTAATAAAAGAGAGGTTTCCTTATCATACGAATGTATTAGGGAAAAAATTCAAGGAAAATTCAAAACATCATGAAAAAAAAAAGGATGCGCAAAATATAAAAAAGGAAGAAGACAAAGATACAGTAACATTTGGTAGAAATAGAACAAGATTAAATAAAAGGGAAATAGAAGATAAAGATACATTACTTTTTGATTCATATGAAACTCATAAAAGTGATGAAACTGTATGCATGATGTCTGCTTTAGATAGTGAGCCACTAGAAGTAATAGAAGATGATGAAATAAATCATAAACATAATAATTCATTGAATAGAATTATAAATAATGCTCAAGGTATTTATAGAAAAAGCAGTTTAGAGGATATGCTTATCATAGATAAAACTATTAATGATTGTCTTACAAAAAATGTTAATCTGAATAATGGGAATAAAATAAACGATATGAAGGATGACAGGATGAGTTTGAACAATTATTGGGAGGGAAATAGTAGTAGTAATAATAATAATAATAATAATAATAATAATAAGATAAGTATGACTGATATGGGGGAAGAAATAGTATTAGGAGAAGAAGTATCTAATGAAAAAATAAATACAAAGATGCATAATCAAAAAATTTGCAATTTTGATTCGATATCAGGGAAATCAAAATTTTATCAATTTTTAAATGGAGGTGTTATAGTTTTGTCCAAGCATAAAATTTTACATAATCATGCGTTAATATTTTCTAATAGCAAATTTCCCGACATGTTTTGTACAAAGGGAGCAATATATTTACAATGTGATGTAAATAACAAAAAGGTAAATGTGATAGCAACCCACTTACAAGCAGGTGATACAATTGAACAACAAAATTGTAGGTGGAAGCAACTCAATGAATTAAGAACTTGGTTGTATAAGGGTATACCTAGTAACTATATTAAAGAAAATGAACCTTTATTTTTTGTAGGTGATCTTAATATTAGATATAATATGGATAAATTTTTTTTAGATAAAGTCTTATCAAATGATTGCTTAAATTGTTCGGTTACAAAAGATTCGTTAGAAACAACTTACGATTCATTTTTAAATGATTATTGTAGACACATGGAAAGCGATTACACCTATAAACATAACCACACACTAGATTATATTTTAGTTTCAAATGATTCAAAAGTAAAAGTTATTGTACCGCAAACGGCAATACAACATGAGTATAAACCTATATTTTATATTAAATCTTTCTTAGGTTTCATACCTTACAATACTACGTATATTCATCACCCTAGCGACCACTTCCCCATATACGCCACCTTTAATTTTCCAAACTAGCAATGCGCATACATATGCACATGTGCACATACACATGTATGTTTGCATGTATACTCATGTATATTCATTATATATTCACATGTTGTATATTTTTAAATGGCGCATAGTATTTATGTTTAAATGGAAAAGTGCAGGGTGGAGCATGCAATTCTTTTTTTTTTTTTTTTTTTTTTTTTTGTAAAGCAGCATTTCCATGTACCATGTGCTTAGCATACATATGTATATATATAAACATATGTATATACTTTTGTATCAAGAACATATTCTTTTAGTCAACAATTTTTTTAGTTATTCTGTTAAATATTATCCGTTTGTTTTGTGATATAATAAACCCATTGCCCATTCGCATTTCATGATTTCACCACCCGTTTATATATACATGCATATTTATAAACATGTATATATTTCACTGATTTTAATGAATATTTATCATTGTTCATCGGAACACTAATTATGTTATCCTTGCCTTTTGAGCATTTCCCTAACATGTTAAGGAATGTTCATCTGTGTACTGTATTAATTATATATATAGTTCATAACTAAAACTTATCTCACTTATGTAAAACTCATTTATACACAATTTATACCAAATTTATTACTCATTTCCTCTGTATAGTGATCATTTATATACTTGCAAGTTATATATCTTTCGAAGAAAAAAAAAAAAGGGCAATACAAATTAGAGCTCTTAGAGTTGATGCGCTATCCGAATTTTTTGTTACAAAAAATAATTTCTATTCATGCTTTCAAATTTTATTCTTATGGTTATTTATAATGCAAACATTTCACGAAATATTTTAATAATATAGAAAATAAAAAATAAAAAAAAAAAGAAAAAAAAGGAAACTGTGGATAAGAACTATTTTTAATTTAAAAAATTTTTAAACCAAAAGTTTTCATTCTTTTCTTTCAACTATTTCGCGCATTAAATGTATTTTTCTAATTACTCGCATTCTTTCTATATTTTAATTTTTTCCGTTATAGAGCTCAAGCAGTCTAACAACATATAAAAATCTCAACCCTTGATTAAATTCCATAGGTACCTTCATTTTCTTTGTGTTGCTAAAAAAAAAAAAACAAAAAAAAAGGGAAAAATTTTTTTTTTTTTTATGAATATCACAAATAGTCCCTTCACTGGTGAAGGTAAATACGTAAATAATCTTACTTGAAGAAGGACTCTATCAAGAAAATAACATTAACAGTAATCTCATTTCTGTTCTTGCTAGATTCTATTTCCTACATGACGTAAAAGAGGAAAAAAAAAAAAAAATAATAAAATAATAAGAATAACAGCAATAACAGTAGCGGCTGCAGTAACAATAGTAATGATAATAGTAATAATCGTGAAATGGCGGAAATAAGACAATGTAGAACAACCAAAAATAGGTATATAACGTTATATATAAACAAAACAAAGGCGTATATACACATATATACATGTACATAAGCATATACACGCGCGTGCACAACATTCCCCTTTCAGGTTAAAGATGCATATTTTTTTCAAATTTTATTTTATTTTATTATATTTTTTTTTTTTTAAACAAATTAATCAGTGCATGTTTCACTGCTACATAGTCTTTTGCACTTTCGTTCTGCATAGATTCATTACATGATATATAAGTTGCTGCTTCTCAATATGAGGAATATTTGCAAAAGTTATTTCAGGAATATTGTCATCCGAATTTCGGGTTTTAAAAAAATTCCTTAAGGTGTTTATAAAAACATGTGAAAAATGAATAATTGCTTGAAAACATGTATCATTAGGATATACAAAACTGTTAATGATTACATCATAGGTGAATGAACTTTTGTTTTTTAAAATTTCCATTGTAGTTTCTGTATTATAATTTTTGTCTGTTTTAATTATTATTAAAAATTTTCCATAGGATGTAAAAAAGGGAATAATAAAATAAGACTCATCTAATATATAAGATGAAAGATGATTTAATAAATTCTCAAAGATCTTATTATTTTTAATTATTTTCTGACTTGTTTCTTTTAATTTTAAGAATTCTATATGTTTTATTATTTGTACATAACAACAATATACCGACGGTAGGGTAGATAAGTATAGACTGTTTAGTTCATATTTGAAAATTGATTTCTTTTTATAAATTTTGGAATAATTATAATTAAGACAAGATATTATCATGTTTACGCATTCAACAGATGGTACACAAGAATTAAATAATGTTTGTATATTATATAAATATTTCTCTTTTATTTTGAATTTATCATAAAATCTTTTGCAATATGTAGGTATATAGTCGTCTATTTCAATGTAGTATGAAATGCGTTTTAGTTTGTCTTCTACATTCTTTTCTTCAAATATGTCTTTTAAACATAGAAATAATATTTTATAATTTTCTAAAGGTATATATGAAATATATTTTTTCTTTCTTTTTCCCTTACTCGGAAAATTGCTTTTTAAAAAAAAATTGCTAACTATGCTGATGTTGCTGTCGCTATTTCCATCACTGTTAGCATAACTACGATTATAATTACAATTACTATTTCCATTTATATCTCCATTTATATCTCCATTTATATCTCCATCTATATCTCCATTTATACCTCCATTTATATCTCCATTAATAACGTCATTGTTAGTGCAAAAATAACCACCAAATTTACTACGCTCGATAAGGTGGTTGTTCAGGATATTCCTATAAGCCCTACTTTTTCTAAAAAAGGATATATTGTTTTCATTTAAATAATATTCAATCCCTGAATTTATAAATATAAAATTACGCATTCCATTTAGTTCTTTTCTCAATTCTTTAATTTCTTTTTCTATGGAAAATATTACTGTGAGAAATATTTTATATGCTCTCTGTAACTTGCCACATTTAAAAAAATTTTTTTTTTCTAGTATTTTTTTATATTTATCATTCAATTTTTTCTTTTTTATTAAATTACATAATTTTCTTACTTTCTTAATAAATACCCTTTTTTCTTCTGTATGATTTTCAAGTGTACATTTTTTACTACATCCTAGTATATTCTTTAATAATTCTCTATTGTAATTTGCTTTATCATTATTTTCTTTATTATATTTTAATAATTTAATAATATACTCATCATCTATTTCGCTATAATATGATTCCTTTACTAAAACAGATGTGTTATCTTCTAAGGTGGGAGAATATTTTATGTCTATTTTTTCTACTTCAGCCTTTTTTTTCTTTATGTCAAGAAATTGCGCTTTTTCTCTGTAGTCCACATCTTCGTATGACCCTTCAGAGTGTTCGTATTTTTCCCGCGTGAAGTTTTCATGTTCATATTTATCATCTTCACTTTGCTCACCTTTGCGTCCGTTGCTCAACTTGCCTTCATCCGTTTCACTCGATTCGTTTGCATCTGTCTCAATGGATCCATTTTGATCTACTTCACTGGATTCGTTTGCATCTGTCTCAATTGATTCATTTTGATCTACTTCACTGGATTCGTTTGCATCTGTCTCAATGGATTCATTTTGATCTACTTCACTGGATTCGTTTGCATCTGTCTCAATTGATTCATTTTGATCTACTTCACTGGATTCGTTTGCATCTGTCTCAATGGATTCATTTTGATCTCCTTCACTCGATTCGTTTGCATCTGTCTCAATAGATTCATTTTGATTTCCTTCACTCGATTCGTTTAAATCTGTCTCAATAGATTCATTTTGATTTCCTTCACTCGATTCGTTTAAATCTGTCTCAATGGATTCATTTTGATCTCCTTCACTCGATTCGTTCTGATCTACTGCACGTGGTTCGTTTTCATCCACTTCATTCAAGTCAACTCCACTCGGAATATCCGCACGTAACTTATTCCCTCCCGATTCAACATTTTCAGGCTCAATATTGCTTGGTTTATCGACAATGTTAATATTATTTTTAGATTTGCTACAATTCAATTCATTGATAATTGACTCCTTTTTATTTGGTTCACTTTCATATGGATTAGCTGCCTCCTCAACGTTTTCCCCCTCTTTACCTGACTTGTTCATATCTACCCCCTCTTCAACCGACAACTCACAACTTTCTTCGCCATTTAGTTGGTTTTTCACCGAATGAGTATCTTTCAATGCGTCTGCATCATCTTGCATGTCGCATAACTGATTACTCATTGTTACCTCCACTTCTTTTAATTCGTAATTTTTTGAATGACCTTCCTGTAGTTCAATTTCACATTTAAGATGGACATTAGACTCATTTGGCTTTTGTGTAATTCGGTCAATTCCGTCAATTTTATAAATTTCGTCATTTGCATCAGGAGTGTTATCATACTGTTTAAATTCCTTCACATGTTCTAACTTTTTTACATCTAATTCCTTATATCCCTCCTTGTATCCATTCAATACCCCTTCAGATGAGTCATCCTTTTTTTCTAATATACTTTCTCTGTATTCCTCTTCCACTTTTTTTAGGTCAATTATTTCTACCTTTTTACACTCTGCTGAATTATAAACTACTGATCTGTCCACAAGACTAGCATCACAAATACCTTCATAATTGTCCATCGATTTACCCCCACTATTAGATTCAAAAGGCTCCTCATATTCATTACTCAGTACTTCTCCCAATTTTTCAACTAATTTTCCACCCAGTTTTTCCCACGGCTCATCCCCAACTACAAACTTCTGCTCTTCCTCCATTTTATTTGTGCATTTCTTTTCCCATTCATCTTTGCAATAATTTTGGTAAATCTCCTCCGACTTGTTAAGTAAATAATCATTTCCACTTGGTCGATCAGTTATTAATCTATCATTCGTGTTATCATTACTTATGGAAAAATTATTTTCTTCGTTTACTTGCTCACCTTGATCATCTTTTTCGCTTTTCAGCTTTATTAATTCATTAGAAACTTGCTTATCATTCTCTATAATTTTATTTGCTAATCCGTTGATAGTAGACTCGACAAGTGCAATGTTGATATTTACTAATGCATCATTATTTTCAAATCTAGTTAGCTCATGCCCGCTATTTAATTTTTCTTCCTTACTATTCTCTTCTAAAGGGCATTCACACAATTTCGTTTCAGACAAATCTGTGGGTTGACCATTTTCTTCTTTCGCCTTTTCCACACAAGGGGGAAGAACTCCTGCTTCAGTAGCATGACTATCTCGTGCCTTGTTCACTGGGTTGTTCACTGGGTTGTTCACTGGGTTGTTCACTGGGTTGTTCATTGGGTTGTTCATTGGGTTGTTCATTGGGTTGTTCATTGGGTTGTTCATTGGGTTGTTCACTGGGTTGTTCATTGGGTTGTTCATTGGGTTGTTCATTGGGTTGTTCATGTCCTTTTTCACGTTCCTGTTCATGCCACTCCTATCCTTCGAATAGAAACTAATATCCTTTCTAAGCGTATGTTCGGGAAAGCCTTTTTTCTCTACAAAATTCATTATTCCATTTTCATTTCCACTACAAATTACAGTTTTCTGATTATCTTCACTACCTCTAGTATTTGACGGTTTAAACAAGTTTATTAAAAAATTTTTTATGTATAACCCCTTTTCATTCGACAAATTACCACCAGTTATGTTCGAATTATTGTTATTTGGAACTCCATTACTGACAATAGATTTACGTTTTCCTACTACTTGTTGACCGAACAACTTGGCACTGTGTTTACTCAGTTGGTTTCTTCCAAAATGAAACTTACCACTATCGAGACTGTGCATTGAAGATCGACCATTTTTCAGTGGTACTCTACATGGAGCACTATCAATAGCACTATTATCATTATCCCTATTATCACTAGCGCTATTATCATTATCCCTATTATCACTAGCACTATTATCATTATCCCTAGTATCATTAACCCTATTATCCTTAGCACTATTATCGTTAGCACTACTATCATTACCACCGTTCTTCAAATCGTCGTACGTTAACGAAGCGGCAAAGTGATTTTCGCTATACAAGGAGAAGGTTTTCTTTTTACATAAACCATTTAACCGCTGATCACTGTACTCAGAATTGACAATTTCACTTTGTTCGTAATTATTTTTGTTATATTTACTAATTTCTGATATGTCTTGAAATAATTCCGGTATTTTACTTAATTGACAATATATTCTTTTATTACATTCATACATGGACATAAATAGAATTTCTTCATATGATTTTTCATTTTTTAAAAATTCTAATTTTTTTTTTATTTCTTCTAAATCATAATAATAGCTGTTATTTTGTATAGATGATACAAACTTGGTACATTTTATTTTATCATAAAATTGGTTTGGTAAAAAACTAATCGATCTTTTACTCTTTTCGTACATAAAAATATTATAAAATTTTTCTATATATAAGGCAACTTGTTCATATATTAATATGTCCTTATTCTTTTCATCCGAATGGACAGCACTTTTGTTATTACCCATATAATTTAATATATTGACGATGTCTACGAAATAATAATAATTTTTTAAATTTGTAAAAAATACTATATTGAATATATAAAAAAAACCACACTTTTCATTTACTAGATCGACAAAAATGTCCTCAAAATTTCCATACTGTATATTGTCGCAATGTATATTGTTGTATGTTAAATTATTTTCTTTCACTTTAAATTTTTCTTCAATGAATTCTTTCTCTTTATATTTTTTCCTGTCGTTTTCCCACCATTTCTGTTCTTTACTCTGAGCCTTTATTCCGTACATACTACTGTTCCTATCATCATAACGATCGACATCTTTATTATTATTTGCGTTTATATCCCTCCTTTCGTATTCTTTATCCTTTACCGGAATAGTTGCACATTTACCATTAACATCCCTTGAGTAAAATTTATGAATACATAATAAAGATTGTAATAAGGACAAATGTTCAAAGGATTGGCGATAAGTTTTTGCTTCTGTGCTAATCTTCTCCTTCTCCCTCTTATTAACTTTTGAATAATCATCGTAAGATCTTTTTATTCCTTTTCTTTTTATCTTTCTCTTTTCTTCCTGTTCTACATCCATATGTATATCCACGTCCACATTCGCATAAACATCTACTTCTGTATCTACTACGCCTACTGCACCTACTTCTCTTTCTTTGCGCCTTTCCCTTTGTCCATTTTTCTTAAATACGTTCAAATTTTTACATAAGCCATTTATTTTGTCATATAGCCAATTATATCTGCTGCTATGACTTTCTACATCTCTCTTTTCCTTATATTCTTTTATGCCTACTTTTTCCACTCTTCTGTTTTGTTCATACTCATTAACTATTTTGTACTCACCTTCACCCAGTTTTAATTTTTTCAAGGGACTACTTTTCATATTTCGACAAATACGAACAGTTTTGCTTAAATTCGGAAGAGACTATGCGAGGAATTACATGCTGCATACAGGCATAAATATATATATATATATATATATATATATATATATATATATATATGTGTATACATGTATTTATATACTTAGGTGTTTACATATAAATATACATACATATACGCTTGTATCTTTATCGCAATTTCGCATGCTAATTCCAATTCATCATAAAATTATGAGTTAAATTTTTGTCTCATTAACATTTTTCCTGTTTAAAAATAGCCGCATGAAAGTAAATGCAATGGGGGGAAATCATACAGGTATATAAGTATATACGCGTATGCATTCATATATGCATATGTATGTACAAGCATATGTACTTATATATGTACATACATAATGTATACATTTAAACGCGCGTTAATGCTATCAAAAATATTTGTGAATGAACATTTTTACAAATACACTAAAGATTATATAAAAATGGAAAACGCGCATTTGATAAAAAAAAAAAATAATTTTAAAAGGACCCTATTTCAATATTAAATTCGATTGTATTTTTTTTTTTTTTTTTTTTTTTTTTTTTTTTTGTTATATTCTTTTTCCGTTTTTTCCCTTCCAATGTTCATACTCTTTCCTTGCATTTCCTCGTTTACATATATGCTCTGTTAATACATATAACTACATAATTCTCGCTTCATATTTTTTTAAAATTAATGAAATTAATATAAAAAACTTAACAAGCATTCCATTTGTTCAGTATTATAAGGAATAGACTTGCATTAGTCCTCTAATTATATGAGGTGCTTCATACAAATTTCTAGTTCGTTCAATAGTATAGTCCATGAATATGTGTAAACGTACACGTACACGCACGCGTACCGGTACATGTACATTGCGCATACATTTAAGCATTCGTTAACATACAAGGAATGAGGGGAAAAAATAGAAAAATTTTTTATAAACGTTATTTTACCCAAATACTATAAAAGTTTGCCATATTTAAGCGAACTTATATATGGAATTAAGAACTTGTAGAGCATACTTTTTTTTATTTTTATCTCATTTTATTCCGTTCTATTTCGTTTTATTTGGATATATTCCTTTTTATTCATTTTTCAAAACGTACATGTTGAATTATACAAACATAGCATAAAAGAAAGGTGTACACACACATGCATAAATTAAACTTACATTATTCCACCGATAACTGGATGATATCGCGACATTCTACCACTCAAAAAATGAAATAAAAAATAAAAGAAAAACATATGAAAAATAAGAGAAAAATATACAACAAATTAAGTGCAAACTATACGACAAATCAAGTGCAAAATATACGACAAATTAAGAGCAAAAAATATACAAAAAAATAAGTGTAAAATATACGACAAATTAAGAGCAAAATATACGAAAAAATAAGTGCAAAATATACGAAAAAATAAGTGCAAAATATACGAAAAAATAAGTGCAAAATATACGAAAAAATAAGTGCAAAATATACAAAACAAATGAGTAAAAAAGATGACGTTAAATATGGAAGAAAAAAGATCGCTCGTGAACAACTTAAAAGATCGGATACTAAAAATTGAACGTGTCATAGGTGATATCAAATTTTATGAAAAGCCCAATAATGAAAACAAGACTGAAAATGATGATATATTTTATGATTGCAGTGAAAACCAAGTTCATAATAACAATAAAAGTAAAGAACATGAACAGAGCACAGAAAATCAAAAATACCTGGATGAAATAAAGTCATGTTTAGAAAACGTATCCCTCGGTTAGTTTACAACAAACGTTATTAAGAAAAAAAGCTTCATAAATAAGCAAATGCATAGTCATGTGCCTACACGAATAAGCATATGAACGAATATGTACTTAAGTACACACTCACATACATTTACATACCTTCATATTTATTCTACATTTCTCCAATTCTAATTTCCTTCCAGAAAATCTAATAAACACGAACAAAGACGAATTAATAGAAATGATCAAAAAGCACGAGCACAAAAATAGTATTGCTGTTCATATTTGCATCATCAAGTTAATACTGCAACAGATATCAAAGGAGTACCTTCAAGATTTATACAGTCAATGTTAGCTTACTCGAACCTCACATTGTACATTTATGTGTACACACATATATGCATATATACCAATCGAACTACTACATTCACGTCATGATGACAACAAAATGAATAACCCCCCCCCCACTTTTTTGCTACAAATTAAATTTAAAAAGATAAATCTTAAAAAAAAAGAAAAAAATTAAAAAATATAATTGCTCACGAATAATATAACTTTAATATTTTTAACTAGTAGCCATTTTAATTGTTTTTTTTTTTTTTTTTTTACATCCTCCCTCTTTCAGATAATGACTTTTACATTTACATTCACAGTAATAGCATTCTGGATGTGTATAACACCTTTGAGTACAAGAAAAACATTATCCTGTCTCACTTAAATTTCATGAGAACTTATAGTGCACAAATTAAAAATATTATGGAGTTAAAGGAGCACATAAACAGTTACAAAATATCAGGTTAAAAAAAAAAAAAAAAAAAAAAAAGGAGTAACGAAAGGGCAAGTAGTAACGAGCTGTTATTGTTTATCGTCTTATCCGTTTTATGTCATCTTAACAAACATGTCTGTAGCAAAGCAACTTTTTTGCTATTCACATATTTTGTTCATGTTGATGTATATGTAGATATAGATATAATGCAGCTTTTCATATCTAATCTTTTCTTTTTTTACCTCATATATTTACATAGAAACTGAAATACACTTAGACAGATTAAACAAAATTGAAGATAAAAACGACATGCTCTTCGAAAAAGTATCGGCCATTAACTCTTCCCTGGAAAGTCTAGCATATAAATATGCCATAATGGTAAGAATGTGTTAAATAAATTCACCAATGTGTGCCTATGTACATAAATACATGAATACACATATATATATATATATATATATACATTTATACACATACGCACATGCATACAACACGCGCGCAGATACAGGTTGCTTCCCTAATAATCGCAAAACTTAGATCAAATAGTTTTTAAGTTTGAAACAAAAAACAGAAACTTTATTAAGCTGTATAAGGAGGTAAAACTAAAAAGAAGTAAATAAACATATATGGAGAGCACACACTGCACGGATTTGCGCAAAGAGAGTGTCCAAGTTTCCGCCGTGCGGAATGACTACATTAAATTTATTTAAAATTTAATTTAATGAAGTATAATTTAATGAAATATAATTTAATGAAATATAATATAATGAAATATAATTTAATTTTTTTTTTTTTTTTTTCTTTTTGTATTATTTGAAAATTGCTTCACAAGTATGTATACATACATATATGTACAAATGTATGCGTGCTATCTGCTAATATTTGTTACTCGGAAGTAGAGAGGGGGGAGGCATGATTATTTAATAACGTTTTTTCTTTTTTTTTTTTTTTCACTGTTGATGATCTTTTTCTTACTACATATATATTGTCACTGTTTGTAGTTAATCAATGCAATAATTTATGCATTTATTTATACGTGTCTTGGGTTGTCCTACGACGTTGTTCATAATTTTTCTGTGTCTCTGTAATGCTTTTTATTGCAGATTCTTTTTTTTTTTTCCACTCTCCCTTTCCATTCAACGGCATTGCTTCCCGTGCTACTCCCCTCACTTGAGCAGCAAATTCCGCATGGATGTTGTTAATACACCCAAACCAATGGCTGTAAAAAAGTTAATACAAAACCTAATATTTTGCGCATTGTTGTTTGGAAATAAGCCAGTTAGGAAGGGAGATATAGCTGGATGATTAATCTTGTGATAAAATTCTTGCACCCCTAAATTATTAGTCAACTCTTGTAATAAAATTTTAATAAATATTCTCGTTGATGCTGTAGTATCTTCTTCAGTCAACTTAATGATCACAAAGCTACTCCATGATATAGCATCAGTAAATAATAAATGAGCAAAAAATTTGGAACAGTTTCTTAATTTTGCTGTCTCAAGTCTATGAGCTGTATTATACGAGTTTTCAAAGCATTTTTCAAAATTTTCTTGAAATATTTTTTTAAGTTTACATAATCTTTCTGCTTGTAGAGCATAAAACTTTTGAAACGTTTTTTCCATGCAACAACAATCAATTAACATATTACATATTTCTATTTCGTATCCAGCTTTTATATTTAGCTTTAATAATTTATGTACACACTCTTCAAAACTTAACGATGACATTATTGATAAATACACACTTTTACGCAGATTAATAAGGTACTGTTCGGTCATATCGTGGATTTCCTCATTATTCCCTTCACCATGATCACTTCCACTGGTATCATTGCTAGCATCACTGGTATCATCACTACCATCCCTATCGCTGCTATCACAGCTTCCATTGCTCCTAGCATTACTAACGCTACCCCTGTGACCTCTTTTCCTTCCTTCATTCGGGTCATCAATTTCCGAATCTGTGCTGCTGCTTCCGCTGCTACTCCTTCCTCTGTTACTATCACTGCTACTGCCTGCAGTAACCCTGGCGGTATCACTACGCTCCGGATGACCTCCCTTTGTTATATTTTTTCCTTCCCTCTTCTTGTACTTCCCACTGGTTGAAGTAGCCCCATGCAATAGCTCGTTTGAAATGTCTTCCCACTCCAAGTTTTCCTCTTCGTACTGTTCATAAGGCACTTCCCTAAATATATTTAACTCCTCTTGATTATCAAAGGATTCATCAAGTAGATCTATTTCATGAACAATTTTTGTATCTTCATCAATTAAATCTAAATCGTCGATGAGTGTTGGGAATTCATTAAAATAATTTTTCCTATGATTCCACAACTTTTCAATATCATATTGAGTTTTAATATTTATTTTACCTTCTTGTATTATATCTTTTAATCGATCAAAAATAATATCTAATCCTCGCCTGCATATGTTCATAAATAGCTGACCTACTTCAGCTAAAAAGTAAGTGCATACCTGAACAGAGTCATTTGTTATATTTTGTAAAAGTAAAGAACATAATTGTAAACCTACTATTTCATGAAGCATTCTTTGATTAATCATATGAGCTATAAATTTCACGCTATTAAAACATAATATTTTATCATTCCTTTTATATGCTCTACGAAAATATAAAATAATCCTCTGAATTGTTAATAAACCAATATTTGGAAATTTTGAATTAACTATACATAAAAGACATGCAAATACATTTGTAAATGCAGGAGAACTTAACTGAGCATGTAATATAGCTCGACTAAATATTCCTTTTCCTCTTATCAAATTACATTCAAATAATTCATAACATATATCTCCTATATTGTCTATATTTACTTTGTTTACAATATTGTTGATTTTCTTTTTTAACTTTATCCATTCTTGTTTTTGATATAAACTACTTTTCTTATTTGTAACCTCATTCTGTAATCTTTCTAATTTAAATGGAGGAATATAAACTCCTCCTGTCTTTCCTATATCTTCTGTGGTAACATTCGCTATCTTTTTCTTTGCATATTCAATTAACTCTTCATTAATTTCAAGATGCCCATTTTCGTCTTCCTCGAACGGGTCGTATTCCTTTTTCTCTTCCTTGCCTTTCTCAAGCGTTTTTCTTACTCCTTCCTTCCCTCGACTTTCTTTTACGTCTTCTCCTCTTCTTTTCTGCCTTCCCTTTTTGCTCTTACCCTGCTTCAATTTTTCTTCTGATTCATCTTTTTCTCTCGTATTTATTCTCGTTTTTGTTCTATTTTCCCCCCCCTTTTTTTTTCTCTCTCTTCGTTTGCTCTTTGAGCTATGGTCTCTTTCTTCTCCACTTCTGTTAATGCTGCCGCTTATACTTCTTTTTATACTGCTACTCACGCTGCTACTTGCACTGCTGCTCACGCTGCTACTTGCACTGCTACTCACGCTGCTACTTGCACTGCTACTCACGCTGCTACTTGCACTGCTACTCACGCTGCTACTTGCACTTCTCCTTACGCTGCTACTTGCACTTCTCCTTACGCTGCTACTTGCACTTCTCCTTACGCTGCTACTTGCACTTCTCCTTATGCTGCTACTTGCACTTCTCCTTATGCTGCTTCTTTTACTGCTACCTACACTGCTACTTCTACCGCCACTTCTATTTATGCTACTATTGGAGCTGCTTCTATCACGAACCCTACCTCCTCTTTCATAACTCGAACTCCTTTTACGCTTGTACCTTTTGCTATATTTCTCTTTTTCCTCATTTACCATGTTAATATGTGCATGCCCCATGTTGTCACTTTTCCCTTTTCTCCTTCTCATACTATATTCGCTTAATTCAGATGACACGCGTTGTATATTTCGTTTTCTATGTAATGGGAGATCCACTCCTTTTCTACCATGAAAACTTGAAGAAATTGACCGAGAAATTGCTCTATTTCTTCTGCTACTGGCATCTTCTCGGTGTTCTTTATTACTATACCGTTTTGATTCAGTTTTTCTTTTCATATTTTTTGTTTCGTCGTTATACTGTTCTCTTCTACTTTTCACTGTGCTTCCTACAGCACTCTCTTCCGAACGGTTAGACTTTCTTCTACTTACTTCTTTTTTATCGTTCGATTTACTGAGTGAACACAATTTTCTGTTTTCTTCCTCACTGGGCTCATTACGTCGTTTCCTTTTTTTCTGAACAAGTTCATCCCCTTTTTTATAAATATGCTTTATCTCGTATATTCTCTTCTCGCACTTATTTTTTTCGTTCTTTTCTTCTATATTCTCCTTATTATGTCTATGTTTTACCACCCTTGACTGATTTTTCATTTTTTCATAAGATGTGTTTTCATCCTTCTCCTCCTCATCCGACGTGCTACTATACGACTTATGCTTCTCATAATTTTTTTCGACTTTTAATTTTATTCTTTCCTTTTCATTTTTTTTTTTTTCATTACCTTCATCGGCTTCAAAGCATGCCTTTACTTCTTTGTCATATTTTCTCTTTTTTGTGTTAGACCTTTCTTGGCACATATTATGTTTATTGTTTGGCACAAATGTATTAGTGTCCCCTTCCTTGACCGTTTCGTTCTTTTCGTGTGTCTCGTTCGTTCCGTTCATTTCGTCCGTTTTGCATGTTTTTTCTGTCCATTTTGTCGTTTTTCTCTTTCTTTCCTCTTGCTTTACCCTAACTCTTTTATCATTTTCCTTGCCATTGCTGCTATTCCGTTCATCACGACGCCTATAACGATTCTGCGTATAATATTTTCTCTTCTCTTCCTCTTCGCTAGTACTATTATTACCCCGATGTAACATTTCCTCTTGTGAGTATGAGCTATTGTAACTTCTTACATTTCCTTTCCCTCTACTGTTAATATTACTTTCAAAACTTGAGGATCTTTTTACATTTTTCCTTTTTATCTTTTTTACTTCATCTGAGTTGATTTTGCTTCTTCCATGTGCATTCCTACCACTATAATAATTATTATAAGAATGTTTGGATGAAGCTTCACTTTTTTGTTTTGTTTTTAATTTTTCATCATTATGAAATCTATCACTTCGTCTTTTATCTTCATCATACGAGAGTGAGGATCTATTTCTTGAATTAGTTTCCCTCATTCCGCTGTTACTTCCATTATCATTTTTATTATCACAATAATAATTTCCACTATTTGACGAAGCCGAGGATGAGTGAGACTTTTTTTTTTTTTTTTTTTTTTTTTTTTCTCTCTCACCTGTTTTTCTTTCACCCCTCAAACTAATTTTTTCTTTACTTTTGTTTTCATCTTTCCCTTTTATCATCTTTTTGTTTTACTTTGTTTTATTTTGTTTGATTTGACTTTATTGCATTTGATTTTATTGCATTTGATTTTATTGCATTTGATTTTATTGCATTTGATTTTATTGCATTTGATTTTATTGCATTTGATTTTACTGCATTTGAATTTATTGCATTAGATTTTAATGCATTTGAATTTATTGCATTTGATTTTACTGCATTTGATTTTACTGGACTGGATTTTGTTTGTTTTTTTTAAAATATATTTTAAATTGTTAATCTCATTTTTCATTTGATAATAAAAATTTGACATTACCACTTACATATATGTATGTATGTATGTATGTATGTATGTACGCCATTATGACCATATATAAGTATATGATTATTTTCCCCTTTCCCTTTTGCGTGTTGCTCAGTTACACATTTTAAGCTTTTTTTTTGCAAAGTTTACTTGAAGAGGGAACAACAACAACAAAAAAAAAATTAAAGGTTAAGGTTAAAATTGAAGTTAAGGTTCAAGTTGATGTGAACTCTAAGAGTTCGTTTTATAAATACTTAACGAATAATGAAAAAAAAGAAGTAAAACTTACAAATATTTAAATCTGAATGATAAAGGCTGCAATGGAAGACTCTCAAACATTCGCTCAAAAATATATTATCTGATAATATATGCCAAAGGGAATGGTATCATAAAAAAATATATATATACGTACATATATACAAACATATATACATATATCTAGATACTTAAGTTTATTTACATAAATATGCATATGTTCTCGTTAAGTTAAAATATCTAGCCTCATTTTTAATCCTTTTTATTTCATGTTCTATTTTGAATTATAATTTTTATAACACTCTGGAGCTGTTTTATGCAAAGCTTGTTGGCTCTTTTATCTTTTATCTTTTATCTTTTTTTTTTTTTGCAAAAAATTGTTAATTATACTTTCCCTGTTGAATATATATTATCCTATATTTTATGTAGAAAATGGAAAATAATTATTGTAGAGTTAGTTTACATACGTATCAAAAGGCATACAATATTAAAATAAAAAAGAAAAACTTAAAAATTGAAAAACAAAAATACGTATTATTTGCATGTACATTGGGGGAAAGTATTTCCCATTTACTATTATTTGAGATGACGTAAAATAAAATTCTGTACAAAATAAAAAGAAAGAAAAAGGAAGAAAAAGGAAGAAAAAGAAAAAGAAAAGAAAAAGGAAGAAAAAGAAAGAAAAAGAAGAAAAAGAAAGAAAGAAAAAGAAAGAAAAAGGAAGAAAAAGAAAGAAAAAGGAAGAAAAAGAAAGAAAAAGGAAGAAAAAGAAAGAAAAAGGAAGAAAAAGGAAGAAAAAGAAAAAGAAAAAGAAAAAGAAAAAGAAAGAAAAAACGCAGACGAGTTATTTCCTATTGACTTAATCAAACTTCAAGGGCTATATAAAAAAAAAAGAAAAAAATTGCCTTCTCTTTTCTAAGTATTTTGCAGATGAATTATATGTTATGTATATAAACTTACTAAAAATTCACTCTATAACATTCATTCTTTCCTCTTTCCTTTTTCCTTTTTCCTTTTTATTTTTGATAAAGTTCAAAATGAATTTCTCAAGGGATAAAAGAGTTATATATTTTACAACGAATGTTTGGAAATTTCCAATTTGTTGAATTCCTTTGTTCGATCAAAATTTTTTTAAAATTCCCTTTGTGAACATCATGTAACATTTCTAAAAATGTACCAAAAAAGTGGGCATTCCTCATTATAAGCCCAGGTATGTGCATATATGTGTATATATATGTATACTTGTGTACATATATATATATATATATATTTTTTTTTTTTTTTTTTATTCTAACGCATAGTTGTTGGTCTGTTCACAGCAATTATGAAATTATCTTAAATACAAGGAGTTAAAAAAAAATAACAAATTAAAAACTAAAAGTAAAGATAAAAGTAAAAAAAAAACAAAACAAAACACAAAAGTACAAGTGTTCCTCAGGAGAACGTTTTTCCTAAATAATACCACATAGGACTATATGTTAATGTAAATATTAAATAAACAAAGTGTACCCTTGAAATGTTCAATGATTACCCTTTCATTTATATACCTACATAAGCATGTGGACATTTCTACATGTATATATATATATATATGCTTTTATGCCTATGTTTATATATACAAATATATATACATATATATGTACGTATATGTGTGTGAAAGCAAAGAAAACTAAAAAAGAGTTCGCATTTAAACACGTGCTCCAACAAATCGTCTATTTTTCCTTTTAAAAAAAAATGAGGAGAAATGTAAGTCCTTCATTACAGAGGGAGATTACTTTGTGCAACAGCCAGAAAAATAATAAAAGTTGTTTTGTCTTTTCTTTGAACAGTAAATGTAAAGTATATCAATAAATCAAGCAAAAAAAAAAAAAAAAAGGAAAAATAAAACAAGCTAACTACATACATACATACATACATATATATATATATATATATATATATATATATAATATAATATAACATAATAAAATCTCATTTAAGAAATTTCTTATTTGGTTGTAATTTCATTTTTGTGTTTTCCAATTTTTTTTTTTTTTTTCTACCTATAACATGAGAAAACTTACGCTATTATATTTTTCTTAATTTTACTTTCCACACTTTATATCTGTACATATTTATTTATTTATTTTACAATTTCTATGCATTAATCTTCTTTGATATATATTACTGCTCGTTTTTTTTGTTTTTTCTAATCTCCCCATTTTGTTGCAGTTATACGTATAATGGTACAACTAGCTTTTATCTGCTTACATTTTTACATGAACAGTTCAGCTCATTTTAGGCGGATACTCAGAACAAAGAGAAAGCTTAAAAGAGGATGTAGAAAATTTAAAACTTCTTCTAAATTATGAAATATGTTTTATATTATTTAACGTTAATAAATATACTCCAAAATGTAAATGGGTTTTTATCCTATGGACACCTGACGAAAATGTCCATAACGCGCTAAAATGGAAAGAAAAAAAAGTGTACATAAAAAAAAATAGCTGCATACAAATATTTGAAAAGGAAAAAAAGTATAGCGATATATGTTATATGAATAAGCTCATATATCACAATGTGAAAAATAATGTTATCGATATAATTGATGATAATGATGTTTCACTGCTTGAGATAAACAATTTTGATGAATTAGAAACATGTATAACCACAAGGGCAAATTATGCAAATAATAATAATTTAGCAGATTTGGAAAGAAGTCATATAAATAAGCAGAACAACTTTTTCCACTCGGATGTGAATAACCATTTGTATAATTGTTATTTCCTGAACTCGGAACTCTGGAACGGTTATAGCGCATTAAGACGTAGGAGCGGCAGTGATAACATGTGTTCCTCGCTATTGACTGATGTGAAGCTGCTTGCCAATGAAAGCAACACATGCTTAAACATGTTAAAGGTAAACATAGATGACCTGACACTGAGTAGTCATCACTTAATAATAGATAATATAGAAGCAGTTCAGGATATTACACAAGATCAAAACATTTTTTATATTATTTATAAAATCCTTGATTCTTACACATTTTTCTATGTTTGCAACTATGGTAGCTGTACGACAAAAGAAAAATTCGTTTATTCTTTTTTCAAACCGCATATTATTGAATTTTTAAAAAAAAAAAATATACATATATTTTTGAGTGTCGAAATGGGGAAAGTTAAACACTTAATCAATTTTATTAACTCCGATGTAGTCAAAAAAAGGGAAAGCATGCTAGAAGAAAACTCCCTAGAAGAAAATTCATTATATGGAAAAAACGTTAAAATGAAAAAGGAGGCTAACAATTTGATTATCCAAAAAGTTAAGAATAATAATAAAAACATATTTCCAATAAATGAATCAGTTATTATAGAAGATAAAGAATCATTTGAAAAACAAAGTAATAATAACGAATCTGTGCTTAACTTAATTATGAAAAAATATTCCTTCAATTCTAGAGCAAGTAATATGTCAGCTAAAAAGAGTAGTAACACAAACTCTACTTCCATATCGTTAAAAAAGCACAGTCTTTCCGTAGACCAAATTAATTCATTCAATCTTAAAAACAAAAAAAAAAATTTTACCACTTCGTCAACAAGGAAATGTAACAGTGCATCTTATTTGTTAGAAAAAAGAGTCTCCTTAAAGTTGTTCAACATAAAAAACGAAAATTTATCTAAATTTGCGATAGAAGAAGCAGTTGGAGGAAAAAAAAAAAAAAAAGAAAAAAAAAGTAAAACATTACCAACTCTCTTAAAGAGCAAATCTTTAAGCCTAAATAAATATTCGTCAATTTCTTTGGAATCTAAAAAATCATATGCTTTAGATAAACAAAATTAACTTGACATAGACAAAAAAAAAAAAAAATTATATATTTAAAGACAGGGATTCCTTTCCGAATGAAATAAAATTAAAATGAGAAGGACAGTGTAAATAAAAAAAAAAAAAATTATTGTTCGACAATGGCAAGTGGTAAACGTGACAGACATATACAACATGACCAAAATAGCATTGGTGTAGGTAATAAGGTATCAAAAAAAAAAAAAAGAAAGAAAAAGAAAAAAGTTAAATAAGATTAGTTGAAAAATGTGAAAAAAAAATATTCGAAATGTACTATTCGTACAAAAAAAAAAAAAAACATAGAAGAATTATCCCATCATTACGAGTTACGTAAAAGCTCTATAAATATACAGTACAAAAAATAGCTGTATTCACTGATAGTGTATTTTTAAATTTTATTCGACTTCACAGTTTGCATACACGTCCGTCCGTACATGCGCACATATATACAATATATATATATATATATACACACACCAATACATATAGACGTACCCATACGCGCAATTTTATTTAAATCCCATATATATGCACGTGGCTCTATTTAGTTATCGACATGCGATCCCTTTTGAGAAATCGTATACGCTCAGCATATATGGCTTGGAAGTTAATAAGCATACAACTACCTTTTATATGATATCACGTTATTTCTTTTTTCGTTGTTGTGTTTCATTTTTTTCGTAAGTTTAATGATTTTTCCTAAATCAGAACATTTTAATTTTTTATTTCTCGAGTTCTGATTTAAATTTCGTCATGTGGATTTTTAAGTGAGGACAAATACAAAAAAAAAAAAAAAAAAAAAAAAATCACTTTATTTTGTTATTAGTATTCATATTTTTTTTTTTTTCGCTATATTTTTCTGTTTTTGTTATAAAGTGATATGTAAAAAAATATACACAGTGTTTCTTTTCGTTTTCTGTTCCTCTTAGTTCTTTTTTCGCACCCTCCTGTTAGCATTGTGAGTATAACGTAAAACGATGTTCACAATTTTATATTTACTGGACAAGCTTCTACATTTTGTAGCTTTTAACTGATTGTGTCATATTTCACGAAATATATAAAATTATTTTACAGCTATAATTTAGCGCTTTAGTAAAATTTATGTTTTTAATATTTTACGCACAAATAAATTGATATATATATATATATATATATATATATATTTATATTTATATGCACATTAGGTGTACACAATGATGTACGTAATGATTTTCCCTTTTTTATAATTCCAAATGAACCTTAACTACGAAAAGGGTGTATATGCCATTAATATAAAGAATGTTCTATCATATATTCATGTAGTTATATTAAATATAGCACACTCAGAAAATATTTTCGTCAGCTGTTTTTCCTTTCTTTTTTGAAAGGTCATTTATTGTCAAATTTTATGGTGTACAGGGGAAATTACATTAAAAAAACATTCATAGAAATATTGTTCCTTTATTAATATATAAAGAACATATGAAGAATAACATAAAACTTGTTTTTCTTACTCATACGGTATGAAAGTATGTATTATATATACGGCATATACATACTGAATATATATATATATATATGTATACATATATGCATATACATGCACTTGTACCTCCACAAGTACTTGTATCAAACATAACCCTTTTGCCATTCATTTTATATTTATTTTTTAAGTGTTAAACAAAAAGGATATGACGTGAAGGAGTTCAACTTGCTTATTGTTTTTATGTTAACTTTTTTTTTTATTTTTAATACAAGGGGAACTGTACTTTTTTATTTTTATCTGAGTATGTATGTTGGATTTGGAGAAACGTATTTTCTTTTTATTTTTATGTAGATTACGAGTTAAATTCAGCAGTTTTACTAAAAATCCCATGTGAGCTGTAAAAAAAAAAAAAAAAAAAAAAATATACAATGAACTATGTACAATATACCATATAAAATTTTAAATAAATTATATAAAGATTATATGCGTTATAAAAAATTGTAATACAATATATAATAAACATTTTAATGTAAGAGAGGGACGTATAAATTAAAAAATATATCTTTCGCTATTTTATTACAGTTTATTATATATATATACTGTTTATAATTATATATAATTGAACTTACTGATTAATTTGGAACCTTACCCAAAAATAAAACTAAGAGAATAGGAATAAATAATTTTTTAATTTTTCCAGTAACGTACAATTAAAAAAATTTACTTAATATAAGATAACAGTATAAGATCGCAAGTATTTTGAGAAATATTGTAGCAGAAAGAAAAATTAACCATACATACGCCTACGTATTTAACTTCTTCATTTTTCATTTTTTATTTTTCGTTTTTCGTTTTTCGTTTTTCGTTTTTCGTTGTTCGTTGTTCGTTTTTCCTTTTATATTTATTTTGTTAATAAATATATATATATATAAACCATGGAATCGGGAAAAATTAGCGAGCTGAATGAAGATATAGTAGAATTTAATAAGTTGTTGTCCTTAGCATTAAGAGAAAATGTCAAAAGGAAAATAATAGAATGCATAGAAAAAACAACTGTTGATATAGCAAAATTAAAGATTGAAGGAAGTCAAACCCCAAATAAAATAAATGACACAAACTTACAATTAAATGAGAGCAATAATACCTCATATAATTCTGTTCAATCCTTTGCATGGAATCAAGAAGGAAATAAAGTTACTGTTTTTTTAACAGTTAAAAATGTGCAAAATATTGAAAAAGGAAAAATTTTTACAGAATTTAATGAAAGATCTTTTGAAATAAAAATGCATGATGTAGATAAAAAAAATTATCGTTTCTGTATTAAAAAATTGCATGAAAAAATTGTACCAAGCAAATGTTCTATAAAAGTTAGAAAGGATGCAATTCATGTATACCTAATCAAACACGATAATAAATATTGGGATAATCTACATTTTAAAGAATCTCCCATGTCCAAAATTAGAGCTCCTAAAATGGATGAACAAGCTGAACCCTCTACTATGCTTATGAACATGATGAAACAACTATATCAGGAGGGAGACAGCGATATGAAAAGAACAATAGCGAAAGCATGGTGTGAAGCAAATGAAAAGAAATCGGATTTTTCTATTCCAAATTTTTAAAAAAAAAAAAAAAAATTTATTTCTTGTTCATACTTTTTTAGTGGCTATTTAAGTCTTTATAATAAGCTATTCATATCATTTTAGTGAATTGTTCATACCATTTAGTGAATTGTTCATACCATTTAGTGAATTGTTCATACCATTTAGTGAATTGTTCATACCATTTAGTGAATTGTTCATACCATTTAGTGAATTGTTCATACCTTTTAGTGAATTATTCATACCATTTTAGTGAATTGTTCATTTCTTATTAATGAACTTTCATACCTTTTGAATGAACTGCTTATCCCTTTTTAATGAACTGTTCATGCATTTTTATTAAGCTATTCTTACCTTATTTATGAACTGTTCATATTTTATCATTGAATTGCTAGTACTTTTTTAACGAATTGTTAATATTACTTTACTCCTTGTTCATATATATATATTAATTTATTTTACACCACACACACATTTTGTGAACAGTTCATAGTGTAATAATAAATAAGAAATAAAAGTTTGTTATTATACTTTTTTCTTATAAACTTTATAATATGTGAATGATTTATTTTTAATTAAATTCAAATTGTAATAAATTAAAAATGTACCATTTAAACGGTTAGTAATGAACTTAATATAAAGAATTTCAGTATTGCAAAAAAAGAAGAATATTACTTTCATCCTTTTCTCTTTTTCTTTTTTTCTTTTTTTTTCCTACGTTTTAATGTATATTTAAGCATAATAAAATACCATGTTTGTTGACAATATAAAAAAAGTTTCATACAACCAAAAAAAAAATATATGTACAAGTACATGTGTTCACAACACATATTTCACTGTTATAAGAAACATTTCATTAGCTACTATTGCGAGCTAGATATAATTATAAGGATGAGAGGAGTTTTTCAAAATGGTATTCAACTTTATTCATATAGAAGATATATGTACATATAAATGCATGTATATATATATATATATATATATATATATATATATATATATATATGTATATGTATATTTCTATATTTCTATATGTATGTATAGATATACCTAAACAATCGTTGTAATATTTTCCAAAAATTTACGAATTACATTTTGGGGTTGTTTGAGGTACATCTGGAAAGAAAAAAATTTTGCTTTTTTTTATACGATATATATATTTTTTTTAATTTGCTCCAAAGTAATGTATGTCTTTATTGTAATCTTCTTTTTTTTTTTTTTTAATAATGACGAGAGCAATGATAATACTTTATTCTGCTGTATATCACATCATCCAAAACATGATACGTACTAATATGCTAATGTCTTTTACTTGATGGTTTCATAAAATCAGAATTAATCGTTTAATATAAAATGTTCACGCATCGTTTGTTTCTACCATTTTAGACTATTTAATTATATTATGTATATGTAAATGTGTAAATATGTACATATATATATGTATGTTACACTATTTCTTTCAAAAAAGAAGCGTAATGTACGTCCATTTGTTAAAAAAGTCCTGTACCAAAATTTTATAACATCAGAAAAAAAAATAAATAAAATAAAATAAAATACAATTTCAACTATTAAGTAAAAAATGCAGGAAAGATATTTAAATGAGCACATAATACAAAGAAAGGTGGCGAAAAAAAAAAAAAAAAAAACATATAATATAGTATAATACAGTACAATGCGGTACAGTACGGTACATTACGGTACAACATAATAAATTATATTCTTTAATTTACTATAATGTACTTATATGCCATTAGGGGAACGTACTACTTATATGTGTTGCATACACGCGTGAACATATATATATTATATATGCATATACATATATGTATGTATGTATGTGCGTATGCGCGCACATATTCACATATGTATCTTTTTTATCAGAAATAAACATTTAAACACTTGTTAATAAAAGGGAAAATTTAAATAAAGCATGAATACATAAATTTTTAAATATTTCTTTTTTTTTTTTTTTTTTTAAAAAGCACATAAAAAAATTATGTTTTATTAACGCGATTAAAACATTCATTATATCATATAAATGTGGAAGGTGGAAACGGACAAGACAAATACATAAAAAAAATAAAGGAATAATATAGAATAAAGGAATAAGGGAATAAAGGAATATAAAATGCATATAATTTTAAAGTACATATAAAGGTCTTCGAATTTGTTTCATCTTCATCTGTGTTTCAATACGAATTAATTAAAACCATCTGTTGTTTCCATAGAACAAGTACTTCTTGCATTATTTTTCTGATCTGGGAAGCTACTCACGCAATTACGTTTATCCATAAGTGGTATAGGTATACCATTATAATAACCTAATGTGACATACATGGCCGCTATTACAATAAGGATTAATCCTATTAATAAACTAAGTAACCCTTTATTAATTATAATCGATGCTATTATAAGAATATAAAGACTTCTACCAACCACTGTGAATAAGAACTCTATATATCTATAAAAGGTAAACGTTTTTATATCACATAAAATTAACAATACCCCCGAACATATAATGTATAAATTTATAACTATTTGAAATAAATTAAAGACGTTTAAAATTCCAGCTGTTATCATCAGTGCTCCTATTAAGACAAGAACAAAATCGAAAAAAAATTTTTATAAAAATATACATGTTATATGGGAAAATTAGAGGAAGTTAGAACGGTTGACGCATTACATAAGGGAAACATACAGGCTTGTTGTTATGCGTATACACATTGCGCTCATACGCAAAAAAAATGTGAACATAAGCACATACGCTTATACCCACATAAACATATACCCACATACGCATATACACACATACGCATATACACACATACGCATATACACACATACGCATATACACACATACGCATATACCCACATAAACATATACCCACATAAACATATACCCACATAAACGTATACACACATAAACGTATACACACATACGCATATACACACATACGCATATACACACATACACATATACACAAACACACAAGATACATGTGTCAACTTTCAGATAACATTACACTTTGGAGAAAAAAAATAATTAAATAACTTATACCCGAAGCCATTGATAAAAATCTTAAGCTAAAATTTGGTATATTCTTGATTAAAGGAACCATGGTCGAAAAAAAAAAAAAATAATAAATTTTTTAAAATGATTAATCTTTAAACTTCATAAATTATGAATAAAAGATTTTTGTTTTTTTTTTTTTTCTTTAATTTTTTTTTATTTAATACGAGGAGCCTCTTGATATAATATTTAAAAATAAAATAAAGGAATACAATAAAAAGGAAAATAAAATACGGGAAAAAAAAGCATAATAATACATGTGGGTTTCTGTATATCCCCTTAAATTATTTTATGGAATGTGTTGTGCTATGAAAAACATCAATTATAAGATTAAATTGAATTAAGTTCAAATATAAACAAAATTTATCAAAATTTTAATTTTTTTTTTTTTTTTTTTTTTTTTATGTAATATTATGTCTAATTTAAAATATACTTATCAAAATTTGAAGTGTTTATATATAATTTTAATTTTTTTATAAATAAAATATTTTGTTTTAATTTTTCAAATATATTCTTATACTTCCTTTCATGATTAATAATATTATTTTTTTCCTTTTTGCATGTTATTGTATATACTATGAAAGAACAAAGAAAAAAGTAAAAAGTAAAAAGTAAAAAAAAAAAAAAAAAAAAAAAAAAGCATTGCATATTCTACAAATAAGGATTCGAAAAAGACCTTCAAATAATTTTTAAAATTCTTTTTTTTTTTTTTTTTTTTAAATAGAGTAATTGTAATAGCATATATTTTTTTTATTTCTTTTTTAAAAAAAATACGCTATTCTGAAAAAAAAAAAAAAAAAAAAAAACACCTTCATTTACTGGACTTGCTGTACTGTAATATATGCACATTCATAAGGAGGGTGTTAACACTTTAATTTGAATTTCCTTAAGATAACTACAGCAGTTTCCGTCTTTTAAGTCGTTCCAACCATTTTACTCATTTCAGTCATTTTACTCATTTCGGTCATTTTACTCATTTCGGTCATTTTACTCATTTCGGTCATTTTACTCATTTCGGTCATTTTACTCATTTCAGCTATTTTACGATATGTTCAAGACAAGCCCATACATAATCTTATAAGGTAAGTACAATTTTAAAAAAATTTCTGCGTATTTTTTAATTAAATTCTTGGTGTTTTAATTTTAAAGAGTTTTTAAAAATTATGTGGTCATAAAAATAGTATATAAGAATATAAACATTAATATATGCATGTACGCTTATATATATATGAATACGCATTTATATGTATACCTAAAAATATATTCCTTAGTATGCATGTTAATATATATGCATTAATATATATATATATATATATACATACATATATATGTATGTAAAAGTTTACAAAAGCTTTAATTATTAATACAAAATAAAATTAATTTTAAAAAACTGGTTACTGTTAAAACAACACTAATTACATATATCTGTCTGCATATATCAGTGCGTGGGCTGAATTACATATGGAAATATGAAACTGTTAATGTACAACAAATAGCTAAATTAAAATTAATTTTTTTTCTGGAATGTAAAAAAAATTATATACGTCAATACACACGTATACGTATGCATAATGAATAAAGCGTACATACGTATATACACACGTACGCATGTACATATATACTTGTGTACCTATGTACGTATAATGCAGTAACTGAAACGGCTCTTTTTAATTTAAAAAAATAGAATGCCAATTATTTATTTATTTACTCTTTTTTAATACACATATTTATGTATTTTTTTTCGAATTTTTTTTTTTTCTTTTTTTTTTTTTGCGTCACATTTTTGGTTAAGCTATTTTTCTTATTTTCATCATCTTTTTCATCTGCCAATTTATCTTTTGCTAATTTCTCATTTGCTAATTCCTCATTTGCTAATTCCTCATTTGCTAATTCCTCATTTGCTAATTTCTCATTTGCTAATTTCTCATTTGCTAATTTCTCATTTGCTAATTTCTCATTTTCTTCATTTTCATTTTCATTGGATTCATCTTTGTGTGATAGCATCTCCGACAAACTCCATTTATCTTCCTCTTTTGCATCATATAAATTTTTGCTATCCTCATTCGGTTCTTTCGATTCATTTTCCTCTTCGTTTTCATTCTCGTCGACGGTTTTCCACTCAGTCGTTTCACCTGCATCTGCATCTGCACCTTCACCTGTATCATCGTTCTCAGATACACTCTGTGCATTTTCACAGTCTTCTCCTATATCGTCAGCAACGCCATTTTTTCCAACTGCTTCTTTACCCTCTTCATTAATTTCCTCTTTTTCATTCATTACACTGTTCCCCTTAGCAACTTCATTACTGTGTGCTGTTTTTTCTAATTGTAATTCATCCTTGTATATAGCATGTTCACCCTCCCCATGTACTTTGTTTTCTATAATTTCTTTTAATTCTAGCGTTATATTTATATTTTCATTAACATTTTCAACGTCTTTCTTTTCTGTAATACTCCCTACTCTTATTTTCTCTTCATCTTCAAATGATTCTTTTTTTGTGAACATGCATTTTTCCTTTTCCGTGTCTTTGTGCGTACTTCCTTCTACATATTCTACTACTCCTCTCCTGCCCTCCTCTCCATTTGCTTCGTTCACTTGTTCTCTCCCGTCCTCCGCTATCTCTTCACTTTTACTATCCTGCACATAATTTAAATTGGTTACAACTGAATTCTCATTTATTTCATTCATCCCGCTTAGCTCATTTATCTCCATTTGATCTTCCACTTCCACTCGTTTCAAATCATACCTACCATCCATTTGGAGAAAACCATCGTTTCCTTTATCTTGCTGATAATTGGTAGTATAAGAAGTATTGTTATTTTCATTATTCTCATTATAGCTATAACTAATGTGTTGAAACATTTCTTTGTCTTTTTTGGGTTCATGTGCATTAGTTATTACATCTTTCTGCGTTTTATTTTCCTCAGTAGCGTTAAGTTTTTCATCGGCATTTAACTCGGGGGGTGCCTCACTTGCCTTGACTTCACCAGAAATAAATTTGTTTTCGAAGTTACCAATACTACTACTGCTGCTACAATTACTATTATTATTACATTTAATTTTGCTTTTACTGTCAATGTTACTGTTACTGTTGTTACTGCTATTACCGATACCACCACCACTTCCACCATTTTTGTCCGAACTGGTATTGCCCATCAGTGAATTTTGACTGGGAATGCTCCTTATGCTGCTATTGATACTGCCATTGTTACTGCCATTGTTGCTTCCATTGTTACTACCATTATCCTTTGCACACTTTTTCTTTCTCTTGTTTTTCTTTATTTTCAAAATTTTGATCATTTTTTCGCCGTGCTTGGATTCCAAATATTTCTTTTTTTGCAAAAAACTGGTATCATTCGAATAGTAGTTTACTAAATATTTAAAAGTAAACATATTTGGGACAAGATCTGAGTTCTCTTTAATAATTTTTTCCTCTACATGTTCAGTTGACTTTTGCAATTTTTCAAAAAATTCTGAATTTGAAAATGTGGTATCGATATTGAAATTTTCGTCTTTTTTAATCATTGAATCAATTTTTGATTTATATACTTTTCTTTTTTCTTTATATATTAAATTTGTTAAATTGATAATTACATCTTGTGATATATTTTGATCAATTGATGGTAATTTTGGCTGAAATCCAAGTAAAGACTCATTATACATTTTTTTAATTGAATCTAAATATTTCTGTACATCCTCATCTTTTTCATAGTTTTTTAATTCTTCGTAAAAATCGTCAACACTTATTTTAAATCTATCTAATACTTCTTTTTCAGCTTCTTCGATTTTTTTTTTATACCCATTATTTAATAGCACTTCCTCCAATTTGCTTAACTCAATACTTGCATTCGGTTCATTTTTAAGCATATCGTACACATTTCTCGTAGTTTTTGAAGTCTCATTTAATACTTTATATATTTCTAAGCACAGGTGTCTAAGTATTAACAATATATTTTCCTTCACTATTTGTTTTTTCCTCTTAAACATCCTTTCTCCTGTCACATACCAGATTACTAGGAAGCCCCCAACAAAAAGACTCACTTCCAGCAGCTTCGTCAGCCCCCTGCTCATCTTCGCCGCTAAACGGGTAGTCAGTTAGTCTATTCGTTTGTTTATTTGCTAGCTTATTTGTTTATTTGCTAGCTTATTTGTTTATTTGCTAGCTTATTTGTTTATTTGCTAGCTTATTTGTTTATTTGCTAGCTTATTTGTTTATTTGCTAGCTTATTTGTTTATTTGCTTGTGTATTTGTTTATTTGCTTGGGTATTTGTTTATTTGCTTGTGTATTTGTTTATCTGCTTATTTGTTTCCCCCCTCACTTACCTTATTCTGTAAAATGATCCCTATTTTTGCTCTCACCACTGAATATTCCTATGCTCTGAGGGAAAGCAGCAAATTCAAAGCATACAAATATGTGCACATGTGTATAAATATACGCTAGTATCCTTGCAAATACCCACACACATATATACTCAGAAAAAAAAGGATATTTTGTATATTCCCATATACACATATATATATATATATATATATATATATATATATATATATATTTGTGTACACATGGGCACGGTCAGAATAACTGATTTGAAAAAGCTTAGCTCAAACTAGAGGTGATGCACCAAGAAAGAACGGCATATGGGTGTTGTTTACTCCTATGTAGATATGTATATGTGCATATATACACATGTACGTATGCATATGCATAGGTATTATAAGGCTTCACTTACAGCATATGCTCTGTACATATATATATTTTGTATATATTTATATACAGCTTAAAATGAACACCAATTTAAGGAATCTTGATGGAATGCTCCTTTTCAAATAATTTTTCATTCATCCACTAACTTTTCAAAATTAAAACAGTGAGGTCATTTATGGGCGTACACAAAGGGGTAAAAATATGCATACATTTCTGTATATGTATTACTTATGTAGCTTACCACGTAACACTGTACCACTGAGGCGTGTACAAACCTAGGAATATATGAACTTATCGAATTTTTGTAAACCCATTATTCAAAAAAATAAATTTATTATGTTTTAAAAGAAAAAAAAAAAAATTGCTGTAATTTTTCTTTTTTTTTCTTTTTTTTTTTTTTTTTTTTTACAAAAAAAAAAAAATGCTATAGTGTTTCTCTTTTTTTTTTTTTTACAAAAAATAGAATATTATGTGTCATATTATTTTTTCATGTGAAGTTATTCTACCACTACTGTGTTGTTAAAAATTGAGAAAAAAGGCCATCCCAATGTTGAACAAGCAAAAAATAGGCAAAATTTAGGTATTGCCCACTCGTACGATAAATACGCGTACATAGATACATGTACATATAAACATATACATATATATATATTTATATAAATGTATTTGGACGAGTTAAAAAAATAAAAGAAAAACATACAAATAAGATATAATAACGAATGTATGAAAAGTAAAAGTAAAAGCAACAACAAACGCTAATACAAATGCAAATGCAAAAGTATGTTTATACATAAAACATGTTCGTTCGAAGTATGCCCGTAAACTAAAGGGTACATCAAATGTTAGTAAAGATTCAAGTAGTTAAAACTCTGTTTTTTGTATTATTTGTGTACATCCTTATTATATCAAACACTTCATTACCCTTTTGCTTTTCCATGTTAAGGAAAAGCCTTATTAAAATTTCATTTTATTTTTTTTTTTATTTCTCAAATTTTTGCATGCCTTTTGAAGTTTATCATCTTCTGATACAAAAAATTAAAAAAAAAAAATTTTACAATTACAAAGAAGAGTTATTATGTAGTATGTATCACTAATGGGTAACGCGGAAAATTCGTATGTACTATTGAGTATATATGCATATATATATATATATACATATACATATATATATATATATACATATATATATATATATATATACGTACGAATGCACATGCACGCTTATGTGTGAACGCGTATGTAAGAGTAAAACCATATCGCCCAATGTGACAGTAACGAAAAAAATAAAAAAGTTTAACGGGAATACAAAAATAAATTATGTCATTCAAGTTAAAAAAAATAATTAAAAAATTAAAAAAGAAAGAAACGTGTCAACATATACGTTGTAGTGTAATAATGCATAAAAAAAAATTTAACCTAAATTTTTAAAAAATGTATATTCATATTGTAGATATACTCTTTTTTGTGTGTGCGGTTGCTTATAAGAAAAAAAAAAAAAAAAAAATGCAAAATTGTATGTTCAAAAAAATTCAAACTATGGATAGTAAGTTGTATCAAATATGTAACACCTTGATTTCACTGTTAATCTTCGTTGTCCTCTACCTCGTCCGCTACCTATTCTTAAATCTGATTTATGTTTCCCTCTATATCACGATATGTACCCATGAGCATATACATACATACATATATATATATATATATATAAAGATATAGATAGATAGATAGATAGATAGATAGATAGATATAGATATCTAGATAGATATAGATAGATAGATATAGACAGATATATATAGATAGATATGCGAATATTCTCAAGGTATCTGCCCATGCACCGTCTTCACTATATAACTTTAGTTGTAATATAATTCAAGGTTCATTCCATCTTTTATTTCATAGTCTTGTAATGTGATATGATCTTTATATATAGTATACCATTTCTGTATTCTTATTTTGTCAGCTCTTGTTCCTGTACGTGGGGTGAGAAGTATACAACTGATTTGTACACACGTACATGCATATACATATATATATATACATATATATATATATATATATATGTATATACGTATCTACACACATACGTATCATGCATTTATTTATACACACAGGAACAGTCTATACAGTTAAATCTCAAAATGGTGTATAACCTGTCTGCGCAGCCACAAGTTTCTTTAAATCTCCGATGGTATCATCCGGGTTACATTTCACTCGAATTTTTTTTCCCAGTCGATCGTTGAGTATTATTTCTATCATTTTTTTTTTTTTTTTTTTTTTTTTTTCTAAAATTACAAATATATTATACATGTACAAACAAAAGTAATATCTGTTCATACATTTTCAAGTAGCTGTTAATTGGGGAATTCCTCGGTAACTTCATTACGAAGTTAATAACTTTTATGGACGCTATTCACACTGTTATATATATATATATATATGTACATGTACATGTGTATATGTACATACATAATGAAACGTAAATTTTATCTTAATTTTACCAACTCGAAATTACAATGGATGTTCTTTCTACAATTTACTGAACATACCATATTTATTTTATGCAATAACTCAAATCGCTCGAAAAAAAAAAATTAAATAAATTCCATAAATAATTGGCAAAAATAATTGGCAAAAATAATTGGCATAAATAATTGGCATAAATCAATGGTATAAATAAGTAACATGAATAAAAAACATGAACATATATACTTAAAATAAATACATAAAAATAAATAACAAAAATAACAGTTCATTATTAAGCTAAAAGTATTGTTTACAATTTCACAATTTTCGCAAACTTTGCAAACTCACAAAATTCGCGAATTTTCTCTTGAAGTAATTGGGACGTTGGCTATATATCTTCGCTTTTTCTAAATCGTCAAATTTGCTTCTCAAAAATCTGTGATATATGTTTGTATATATATATATATATATGTACATATTGATGTACATATAAATATGTGCTTATATTAGAGTAATGAGCAGCATTGCCAAAATGCTTATACAAAAAAAAAAAAAAAAATGTTAGTACGGATCTCTTGAAAAATAGTAAACTTGTTTGTTATTTTTTCATAAATATGTATAACAATGTTCTTTTTGTTGTTTTAATTCCTCATCTTGTTGTTATATTATTTAAAAAGGTAAATTCGCAATACAGTAAGGATGAAGCATCTTTATTTTTATAAAATTCTGTGCCCCTTTCTCTTCAATTTGTGTTATAAAGTAGAATAGAGAAATGCTTTAAAATTTTGGCAAATTTATCCTTTTTTTTGACACATATTAAATTATTGTGTATGATATATATATATATATATCAGTATGCCAATAATGCACTTGAAATTAAAGAAAAAAAAGGGAAAAAAAAAAGCTTGTATCCGTTTGTAATGTAAAAGATAGAAATGTTTGAGGGGTAATGTTCTCTAGTTAATTTTATGCAATAACCAAAAAAATGAAAAAAGAAAAGGAAAAAGAAAAAAGAAAAGAAATTTTTTTTTAACCAACGAATGGGCTCCTTTGATATACATTTGTTTTTGTCCTATTTTTTCTACTATTTTTTTCCCATCTGTTCGCCCCATTTTTGTTGTCTTTTTTTTTTTTTTTTTAAAAGAATAAATACAAAAAGTAATACTGTGCCACTAAAACTTGCTGTTTATATGATGTGGCAAGAATGTCCTTTTTCTTAAAAATTACAAGAGGTTTACGTCTTATTAAAATATTTCATTTTTTTTTTTTTTAGAATAAATTTTCTCTTTATCCATGAAAGTATTTACTGCGTACTGTAAGCGGGTGATTACTCCGAAAATGTGCATATATATGTAGTACGCATATGCAAATATATAACATACCAATATACATATACATATGAACATATACGCATAAACACACGCATGAACACACGCATGAACACACGCATGAACACACGCATGAACATACGCATGAACACACGCATGAACACACGCATGAACATACGCATGAACACACGCATGAACATACGCATGAACATACGCTTGAACATACTCATAAACATAAGCATGCACTAACATTTACTAACAAACATATGCACACGCACAAAAGATCAAATTCATCACATGAACAGATCCAACTTTATGTGTATCTAAATTATTTTCCACTTTATCAAAAATAAGAGATTTGTAATTTTTCTGGGTTTTGTTTTTTCTTTTTTTTATGAACACGTACATATGTATTTATGTACACATGATAAAACCATAAACATGTTCACGAATATGTTTATGTGTACATCTTACGCGTATGTTTACGTATATACATACGTGCATATATGATGGTAATCATATAAACATTCTTATAACTGCGGTTCACTACTAACATGTACACGAATATTTTTATTCTTTTGACTCTTTCACAATATATATATAATGCACATGAATACATACACACACATATACAAACATACATGCACAGAACATGCACAAATAACACATAAATCTAAGATGTACCACTTCCCTGATTCCCCGCTGCAAACCATGTAACATATGGTTGGTACTTCCATACTAGTTCAAGGCCCAGGCTACAAAATAATTATGTAAACACATAAGGGGTTAAACCCAAAAAGGATATGTATAACGATAAAAGTGATAAACCATGGTACAAATGAAATTCTTTTTTATTTTTTTTTATATCTGCAATAATTTTTTCATCTTTTGGATTTTCAATTAGCTCACTGTATAAATTTTCTTTCTTCAATTTTAAATTATAAATTTTGCTATGCAAATATAAATTATTTAATAGACATGACAAAGCAACAACTGATGAACTGATTCTTAATTGTAAATTATGATTAGCAAGTCTAACTGTTGTAAGTAACAGAATACCAGAAAATAAAGTAGAAAAACTAAAAAAATATTGAAAATCTTTATTCCTTCTTTTAAAACCCTCTTCTGACTTATTCATTTCTTCTAACTGCTTTTTTGCTTCTTCTGCATCTTCCGGAATTACTGTTCGTCTCATATTTTTTAAACTTCTCACTAACCCAACATCCGAAAATATACATAACCAAAATGTTGAACCAAATAAATATCCCCAACTTACATTTAACAAAGGCCTAAGAACTTGTGGGTTTTTTATTATCAACTTGGGGAAAAGCGAAAGTACCAGACTTGACAACCCTGAAAAGGGAAAGTACATTCACATGCATATGTACATGCAAAAAGAAAAAAATAAAGTACTACTGACAATTTTTTTTTTTTTTTTTTTTAAACAGGTTTTTTTATTTATATTGCATTTCGTTATATATATATATATATATATATATACATATACACTTAAATATATATATACATATACACTTAAATATATATATATATATATGCACTTAAATATAAATATATATATACACTTAAATATATATATATATATGTATATATCCATTTTGTATGCAATAACACGGGAAGGTAGTAAAGGGGGGGAGAAAGAATGAGTATAAAAAAAAATAAAATAAATGCGTATATAAAGCAGAATTGGTGATCCATAGTAGCGTCTAATGTTTTAGGCTACGCATCAGCCACAGCAAGACTAGTACTACCAGCACGACTACGATTACCACTGCTAGAACACCTACAACAACCGCTACTGCTACTGCCTTAATTCGAATATGGAAGGAAAAACGTATTTCCCTTCATCTTTCGTACATTACTTGGTAGTCCTTCATATCCGAAGCGCGTTTATTTTGTAAATAAGACAATATATATATGCGTATACACACATACATACATATGCATGTACAAGCCCTGGCGCACGCGCGCACGGACAATTTACCTCATAAAGGACTATATGGATACAGTAAATGCGCTGCTAACATAATGAAGATTTATGATCATACATAGGCTCATGCTCTTCCCCCTTCCCCCTTCCAAAATTTATTACCATCACAGGTGTGACATATCTATATGTACATATATATGTACATGTATATATAAATGTATATATATATATATATATATATATATATATATATATTTGGGTGTATATGTATATATATAAATGTATATGTATATACATTAATTTATATACTTATGTATGTACATTTCCTTATTTTTTATTTTTTTTTCCATGTTTTTCCCATTCTGCTTATTAATCCCACCAGCAATATTTGTTAAGCATCTCAAGTGACTTGTAGTGGCTCCCATCTTTTTTTATTTCTTTCAATAAAAATATTAGGATAAAAAAAAAAAAGTTCAGCTTTGATTTTTTTTCAAAAATGCTGCAAAATATTTCTTCTATAACTTATTTTATAAACAAACAAATAAATGCAAGGTTCACCCACGAATAGATAACAGATATACAAGAATGCAAAAACAAAGTAGTATTATTGTACACATGCGAACAGCATATAAGCAAACATATACATATATACATACAGTATTCGTACTTACATAAGTATATAAATTCATACTAAAAAAGTACATACATATATATATATATATATATATATATATATATATATATATATATATATATATACTACATATTTAATCATATAAATTAAAAAGCTGTTGTGTAATGAAACTCTCTTCTTTATTTCATTTTTTTTTTTTTTTTTTTTTTTTTTAGCTTATTTTTTTAAAGAAAAAAACTTACTTTAACGATCAGCTTAAGGATAAGAAACTTAAGTTTTCGTCAAACGAACAGTCGTTTCGTTAGTGCACGGATTGTACATACATACAAATATACATGTATGTGATATATAAACGTATGTTATATATTATATGTACGTGACACATACATGTATAGTTACTTTTTTTTTTTTTTTTTTTTTTTTTTTTTTTTTTTTCCATTTTAAGTAGGCACATTCGATTTGACACGATGGCGGGTACACTCTTCCTCTTGGTAAAAGTGCTACCTTCAATTTTATGTTGTTTTGTTAAACCTTTATTTTATTTTATTTTTTCTTTTATTTCAGTTTATTTTTCTTTTATTTCAGTTTATTTTTCTTTTATTTCAGTTTATTTTTCTTTTATTTCAGTTTATTTTTCTTTATTTTGTTATTTCCCTCTGATTATTTTTTTTTTTTTTTGTTTTTTTTCTATGACAATACCTCTGATTTATGTATATGCTTTTTTATTTATAGATAGGCCCCTCTAACAGACTACCTAAAGCACTTGTAAGTAAAATACATACAAAAAATATATGTAATGATATATTAGTTTTTTCTTTTTTTTTTTTTCTCTCTTTTTGTTTGCTCATTTAAGTTTCAATGAACAGAAGCGAAGTTCTTATCTCGCTTGGTTTTCCCAACAATTTAAATTCATGCAGGCATAAAAGAAGAACGCGCGCATACATATACATAAGTATGCTTGTACATACATAAGTATGCTTGTACATACATAAGTATGCTTGTACATACATACGTATGCTTATACATATATGTATTTAAGAACATATGGACGCAATTTAATGATCCCTATGTGCTTTTATCAACCGCGGCGAATTTCGCTCTCCTTTTTTTTTTTTTAAATGGTAAAGCTCCTATTATGCACAGGATAAGAAGCGCTAAATTTTACAAAAAAAAAAATAAATAAATAAAATAAAATAGAATAAAATAGAATAAAATAAAATAGAATAAAATAAAATAGAATAAAATAAAATAGAATAAAATAAAATAGAATAGAATAAAATAAAATAGAATAAAATAAAATAGAATAAAATATCTGTGTGTTCATATAATATGCGAGTTTGTAAGATTGGTTAACAAATTTTGTCAAGATATACACAAAGAAAAAATATTAACAAGTTATGAGAGCAACAAAATGAACAAACAAAAAAAATTAAAAGATGAAATAAAGTTTTGTATAAGTCTAGTATTAAAAAGAAAAAAAAAAAAATTATTTCAGATGGACGGGAAGGGTAGTAGAGTAAAAAAAAAAAAAGAACATGGTTAATTTTTAATTATTTGCAAATATGAAAAATGGCAAAAATTTATCACAGATATACATCAAATGGAGGAAAAGAAATAAAATAAAAAAATTTAAAGGCGATACGAAAATTAAATGTACATGTAAAGCTGATAGTGATGGTGAAGAAGTAAACAACAGATGAGTATGTATCGTTACTCTGCCCCTCCAATTCTTCGTCTTTTCACATTTTAAAATATTTTCTTATCTCATTACAAGATTTTAAATCCCAATCATATAATTGATCACATCCTAAGAATACGACATTTGGCCAATCTTCATTATTCTGCATACAAAATAAATTCTAAAAAAAAGAAAAAAAAAGAAAAAAAAGGTAAAATATGCTAAGTGGTGATATTCAAGTGTAGGCATCATGCGTGTCTCACAACTCAACAGTAACATGTTCGATATACATACATATACGTATAAGGACATATATCTCAGTATAGGTAACGTATGTATTTATGTATGCATATACACAGTATGCCCATTTGTGCATTCGTCGGTCGCTTACCCTGTCCATGTTCTTTGTATAAACACAATGCGGCTGTTCTCTTTCTGTAAAGATGCTAAAGTCGAAAACCTTAACAATTCCATCTTCTGATCCTGCCAATATCAAATTCTTGTAATCTATAATAGGGCTCAGTAACGCAACACACGATTTGTTAAATGCCTTGAACTGGACAATATTATTTTTAGCACGATTAAATGGTACTGATTTTGATGATGATGTAACTTGACGTATATCTACCTTATTTATATACCCCTTAACATCAGAAGAAAATATTATACTGTCATCCCATATACTCCATATAGTTGATTCTGGGGTTTTGTCAAACGGAATGCTTAATGCTACTGTATTCTTTCGTATATCGAATATTTTTATAGTTTTATCAGAGGAGGTAGAGAGCAATATGTTTCTATCAGTTGTATGAAAAGAAATATTATTAATTTTTTTGTTATGAAAGTTAAAAGAATGTAAAGGACTAAGCATAGACAGATCCCACAGTATTATGGAGCAATCTTTCGAACCACTGCATAACAAATTTGGTGTTAATTTTGATAAATTCAAGCAAGTTACGCAGTCACTATGACCATGTAACTTATCATCTTGTATGTCCTCATATAGTCTGCTTCTTTTTTTCCGTCCGTTTTTATCAACGCCGCAGCGTTTACTTCCATCTTTTGTATCTCCGCCTTTTTTTCTACCACTCTCGTTACTGTCCTTATTGCCTAAATAGCTCAAAGCCTCCAACTCCTGAATATTATGTACATCCCATAGACCTATATCTTTATTTAAAGTACCTATAGCTACAATATTCTTATTTTTATAATAGGAACACGTGTTTATAATTTGTAAACATAAGGGGTAGTTATCTATTATTGCATCATCATATATATTAAATATATCTTCATCATAATTAAAGATGTGTGTTTCTAGAGTACCTACATCGCTATATATTTTACCGTTCAATATTAGAACATCATCTGTTTCTAAATGCAACTCATCTTCATATATATACTTTTTATCATTTGCTATAATGCTGTCTTCAGTTATCACCTTTCGATATTCATGTTCGTCATTAAATACGTTTTCTAACTCTATATATTCGTTTGATTCCGATACGTAGCTCTTTTTTTTCCTTTTCTTCTTTGATTTGTTCTTTCCGCGGATTGAGCTAGACTCGTCCTCCTCGCTGCGTCAAGCATATATATATATATATATATGAAAACATTAGCATGTAACTATATATACATATATATATATATATATTACATGGCGCGCGAAATAGCATATGAATTGCATATATTACGTAGTAGCACAGTTTTTCTATTTGCGTCAGAATAAGAGGAATAAACACACAAAAAAAAATGAAAAAAATGAAAAAAATGAAAAAAATGAAAAAAAGACAGTATATATAGGAAAAGAAATGTGCAGACATCATACGTTTACATATACGTATATGTACATATTCTATTCTTATGTGCGAATACCTCCACAGGTCCTTTTTACTTCCTATCTTCTTCTCATCTTTTGATAAAAAGGCAATGCAGCTTACAATATCGTTTACCTTAACATTCTTCTCTTTTTTCAATTTTTTTTTTTTTATTTTTTTATTTTTTTTTTCTTGGACAATATTGTACATACTTTCATTTTCTGCTCCCTCCTCGTCCATTTGTAAGGTGCACGATGTAAGCGATGATGGGTTTCAGAGGTGTGGAAGTTAACAATTCGAAAAAAAATGCTCGACAATCAATGAAATCGTGTATCGTACATATATTCATACATACAGTACATACATGTACGTATTGTATATATGTATGTATATACGTATGAATAATGGGACATACATCTACGTTGAGCATTCACGAAAGCGCTCTTAATGTGCTCCTTTAATTTCAGAAATATACGAAATAATAATACTTCTCTTATACGTATATAATGTATTATTTATTATTTTACATTCCACATGCTGAAAATTATGTACAACATACTGCATTCTTGTTTTATAAAAAATATTTTTCTCGAAAAAAAAAGGGAAATGTAGAGCATGAAAAAGGTTTCAACACGTTCGCCCTTATTACTATATTAAATCCCTGTTTTTACGGTTTGTTTTATATGCCTGTTTTTACGGTTTGTTTTATATGCCTGTTTTTACGGTTTGTTTTATATGCCTGTTTTTACGGTTTGTTTTATATGCCTGTTTTTACGGTTTGTTTTATATGCCTGTTTTTACGGTTTGTTTTATATGCCTGTTTTTACGGTTTGTTTTAAATACCTATTTTATGGTATTATTTTAAATACCTATTTTATGGTATTATTTTAAAATATATTTATGTGTTCCTTTTTATTATATTTTTTTTTTTTTTCTCGTTTCATAACAGTGTAGAAGTTAATTATGTAACAAAACAATGGCATATACCACATCTATAAAAATAAAATTAATATTTTTCAAAACTACATATTGCCTTAAGCCATAAATTTCAAATGACCAACATATATAAAGCAGAAAACTGTATACGTGTTTCACCACTACGTTATTCCGGTACAACGACACTTTTATATATACAGACGCTTCGATGTATGCATGTACATATATATACACTTCAAGTTGGCTTATTTATTTTTTGAGTACGTACTTACTAATTATAAACCACTGTGAAGGGACCCCGAGCTTTTTTTTTTTTTTTTTTTTTTTTGTTCAATAGTAAGGAATACCTCCATTTTAGTTACTACAGTATATATATATATATGTATATAGAAATATATAGATATAGAAATATATAGATATAGAAATATATAGATATAGAAATATATAGATATAGAAATATATAGATATAGAAATATATAGATATAGAAATATATAGATATGGATGTATACGTATGTACGTTATTACTTAAAAAAAATAAATAATTTTTTTAATGCCATGTTTCTGAAAAATAAATTTTACTTTTTTTAAAAATTAAATTTTCTCTTCTACAACTGTCATGTAAAAACGAGATGAAAAGTTTTTTTGAAATTTTGTTCTATATATTAATATAAAAAATAAAAAAAAAATTAAAAAATAAAAAAAAAATTAAAAAATAAAAAAAAAATTAAAAAAGTAAAAAAAAAAATTATCAATTTTCTAGATAATTTTTATTTTCCTTAATTACAACATCTGAGGGAAAAATATTTGTGAAAACTGCATCAAACTTTGGTACATATTTTTTTTCTCTGCGTTTTTACAGTGAGCATGCGGACAAATATTTGCTCCCATACCTTGACATATATACATACATATATAAAGATATATGTATATATATATATATATATATATATATATATATATATATATATATATATATATTTATTTATTCATTTATTCATTTATTTATTTACATGTAGTACCCCAACTAGTAACTGAGCAAATGAAAGCTGCTGCAAGCTGTACTATTTTTTACGTTTAAACTATTTTGTTTTTTCTAATTCATTGCGCTTCTCTTCGTTTAGCTTCGTTTCATTTCATTTCGTTTCGTTCATTTATTTATTTATTTTTTTTTTTTTTTCCAATGAAAGTATATCCTTAAACCATCTTTTAAAATAATTTTTTTGGTTAAATTAATTTTGTAAACAAAATATAAATGTTAAATGTATAGTTAATGTATAGCCAATGCATATCCAATGTATAGCCAAAGCATATCTGACGCATATTTAATGCATATATAATGCATATCTAATGTCCATTTAATGAATATTAATGAACGTTATACAAGAGTTACTCCATTTTTTGACGTTATTTCGTATTCATGCAGCTATCTCGCAATGCTTTAGCCAATGTGTTTGCTTGCACAGAGTACCATAGCAAAGAGGGGCATGTATATACGTGCATAAATATATATACATAAATATACGTACATAATTGTATATACATAAATATACGTACATAATTGTATATACATAAATATACGTACATAATTGTATATACATAAATATACGTACATAATTGTATATACATAAATATACGTACATAATTGTATATACATAAATATACGTACATAATTGTATATACATAAATATACGTACATAATTGTATATACTTAAATATACGTACATATTTGTATATACATAAATACACATACGTACATACTTAATTCGTATGTTTTACTACACGAGGTCTCTTTTTTTTTTATTTTTTTACTCAAGTTCATTTACACCTCGGCTGATATAAGCGCTGTATATATGTAGGCATATACATAAGTATGTTTTTACATGTTGTACATACGACGATAAATTTTCAAATATAATTTTATTCGAATGTAATTAGACACTTTTCCTGTGGGTTAATCCATCATATATTTATGTTTCCGTTTGTTTGCCTGTTTTTTCTTCTGTTTATTTGCTTGTTTTTTCGCCTCTTTATGCTGCTAGTGTATGTTAAAAAATGCCTGCATATCTGTGTCATAACAGTTTGAAAGGATTTATATATTTCCTACTTAGCTTATTTTTTCAATTCATATATTTTATCATTGCCAATAAGTGTGATGTATACACTAGTTATTAAAATATAGATTTTTCTTCTATATTTTTTCCCTATATTATTTCCACGTTTTTCCTTCAAAGAGATTTTTTTTCGTTTTATTTTTTTTTATCAATTTTCGCATTATTTTTTTCTGACCCGTACATAACTTTTTTTTTTTTTTTTTTTTTTTTTAAATTTAACTATATTTTTACTTCATTATTTTTTTTTTCAATTCTCCGGCACATGATATTTTAATGTATACATGTGTCATAAAAATTATAATTATAATTATAATTATATATTTATATATATATTTATAATTTTTTTTTTTTTTTTAACTTGATGAAATTTTTATAATTTTTGTCGGGTGTTGAAAGAGTTAATACATTCTCACCTTTTGCGTTGCAGAATAAGCGTTTGTGAAGGTTATATATGTATATTAATGAGTACATATATATATATATACACGTACGTACATATTTATTATATACATATATATATATATATATATACATGATTACATGTAAATATATATGATTGTGCGGCAAAAGCTACTTTTAATGAATTCTGCTCAAATCACGCGTAAGGAGGTACTCAAGGAGGTATATAAGGAGGTACATAAATAGGTACATTCATATGTATGTTTGCATGTATGCTCATATGTATGTTCATATATGTTCATACTATTACTCCCACTTGTACATACTTATATGATACCAGTTTACGCAGCAAAAAGCATAAGGATGCATATAACATGGGCGTAAATATACCTTCATTCGTACCATTCATTATATTTTTGAAAATATTGCTACATTTATGTGTAGTATAATTCTTTTTTTTTTTTTTTTTTTTCAAACGTATAGATGTACGCGTATGTGTACATATGTAACATTATGTACTCATACATACAAATATATATGTACATATACATGTGAATATAAATCATTGTCAAAATAATGCTTTAACAGACGCTGTATATGTACAGAAGAGAAAATAAATGGTAAAAACAGCTCAAGCGGGGAACAGCCAACTACAAACTTTAGCTAACATGTAAATGAGATGAACGCGATTAAAAAAAAAAAGTAAAAGGACGTAAGAAAAGACAGCATAAGATAAAATATTAAATAATCAAAGTTACAAAGTGACAAACTAAAACAGTAAAATAAAAAAGAAATAAGAAATAAGAAGCGCACAAATAAAGGAATATTTGTATGTATTAATATATAAGGGGATAAGCTAAAAAAAAAAAAAAAAAAGGGAAAAAAGGGAAAAAAGGAGGAGAAGGAAGAAAAGAAAGAAAGGAAAGAAAAGAAGAAAAGGCAGTAAGTCTATTTAACATTTATTTACTCATTTTTAAGATAAGTTCCTTCGTACGACTTGTAGCAACTACCAATCGTATCCCATATGTAGTAAACACAAATTGAAGAGTTATCATCAGCAAATTAAAGGTAGCTCCCTCACTAATTTTCGTATAATCATCTCATAAAGTGTACACACATATATGTATATGTATTTGCGCATATATATGTATACACTTATACTTGTGTACACTTATATACGTTCTCATGTGTTTGTATGTACGTACATAGACCTATATAGATACTAATTAAACTATTTTCCCTGTTGTAATTGCGAAAAATGGATGGATTCGATGAGGCAAAGATGAAACAGCTACAGCTGTTGAAAGAAAAAATGAAAATTGCTAAGGCACAAAAAGGTGATGATGGTAATAAAAATGAGAATGTACTTCCACATGATGTTAAGAATGTTAGATCATTTGAAACTCAAGATATTAAATTTAATAAAATTGGAAAAAAAAATTTTGAAAGTTTTTCATCTAATAAAAAAATAATACATATTAAAGGGAATAGATACCCATTCCAACAGTCAAAAAGTGCTATTACAAATTTTACATTTAAAACAAAAAATGGTACAGTCAAGATAGGCAATAATAGTAATAATAATAATGATGCTGATGCATTTGATACACCGCTAACTTTTGAGGAGGTTATGAGAAGGAAAAATGAAAAGAAAAAATTGGCATTTGAAAGAAGCAGTCAAAGTAATAATGACGATTTGGTGAGTGCCAAGCAGATGACCATAAATAATGAACAAGATCAGAAAATTGTTTCCGATGTGTTTGGTGGATTAAATTGCGATGGCGGTAGTAACAACAATGCGAGCAATGATCTTAGCGGAAAATTTAGTGGTAATTATAACAGTAGATGCAATGGCAACTACACCAGTGGTGGTAATGATGTCCATAACAAGGACAATCAGAGCCATAATAACAGCAGTGAGAATTCCAAAAGCAACCAGCTTATGAATGGATGTTCTGCGCATAACGAGGACCCATCAAACATAGATATGATAAACAATACAAATTCATTTAATATAAATGGTACAAAGAATTCACATTCCTTTGGTATAAATTCTTTGAATAATTTATTTTTGAAAAATGTTAGCAAAAATGAAGAAATTATAATAAAGGAAGAAAATATGAATAATACTTTTCCTTTTTCAAGGAATAATTTAAGTGATAGTTTTGCAGACACTTTGATAAGGAACAATTTGAGTAGTAACATATGTAATGAAGGAATGAGCACTCAGCATTTTGGCATTCGGAATGAGCACTTAAATGATAGCTTGAACAACAGATTTAATACCCATGTAGTAAGTAATGAACTTAAAGGTGGTACTATTTTTCCGAGCAGTGTAACCAAGGTAAACGAGTTTAGTTTTAACAAAACTTCGAATATGACTAGTGCGAATGATAAGTTGAATGGTACTATAACCGATTCGTGCAGTAAGGGCAGCGGTTTGAGCGGTGTAACCGGCGTTAGCGGCATCGGCAGCATCAACAGCGATGGAAACATTGGTAATAGTGAAATAAATGACAGAAATATGTTAAACATAACAAATAATGTTAATTGCTTTAGTAATATGAGTAATATATTTAAAATGAATAATAACTTGAGTAGTTCAAACGATTTATTTAACCGTCCACAAAATGCCAGCAGCGTGATGATTAATCGAAATGTTGAGGAGTCAGAAGATAAATATAAGCTCCTCAATCATGCGAGCGAGATTAGTAATAATAATAATAATAATAATAATAATATGAATATGAATATGAATATGAATAGTCCTTTTACTAAAGGAAATAATAATACAAATTTATTCAACACCAGAAGTAACATTTTGGATAAAACGAATGGTAGCTTAAGCAGTATGTTTTTTGGAGCTGTGGAGGGAAGTGCCATTACTAACGGAAAAAGCATATTCAGCAATGAAAGTGGAAAAAATATATTTGGAAATGAGAGTGGAAAAAGTATATTCAGCAATGAAAGCGGAAAAAATATATTTGGAAATGAGAGTGGAAAAAGCATATTCGGCAATGAAAGCGGAAAAAGCATATTCGGCAATGAAAGCGGAAAAAGCATATTCGGTAGTGAAAGCGGCAAAAGCATATTCGGTAACAGCACAGGTGGTGCTGACTATAAGAACCTCTTCAACACAAGCAGCCTTTTTAGTAAAACAACTGGTAGTAACAGTCTTTTTGATAATGTGAACAAATCACCTGACAAAATAAGTAATATTATAAATAGCCAAAGTACATTTGTTGTTGGTTCCAATCAATATGCTAAAAAATTTAGCGAGTACTTAATAAACACGAACAACAAATTAATAAGCGATAGCTATGCCGTCAGAGCGAATGCTTTCCCCAGTGAAGACATTAATAGAAATGACAAAGGCAATGGAAATAGTAATTTAAATGTGAATGCAAATCCAAACAGTAACAGTAACAGTAGCAGTAACAATAACAGCAACTGTAGCAATAACAATAACAGTAACAGTAACAGTAACAGTAACAATAACAGTAACTGTAGCAATAACAATAACAGTAACAGTAACAGTAACAGTAACAATAACAGTAGCAGTAACAGTAACAGTAACAGTAACAATAACAGTAGCACCTCGTTTAGCACGTCATACAATGGTCTGTGCAACGGATCTACTGCTCCTATTAACAGCTTTTTTAACCGAAGTGAAAATTTATTTTCGAGGGAAAACGATGATGTGAATTCGAAGGTACATAAGTTTAAAAACACCTTGTCGAATATTAAAAATATGAAAATTGCTTCTTTGAATGAACAAGTAAAAAATGAGAGCAAAATTGCTTTATCGTCAATGGAAAAAAATATAAGAGTTGATGTTATTAATTTTAATACAATTAATAAGGAACAAATGGGAAATAATGATAGTAATTGTAGTAATGATGCTATTGACAAGAGAGGAAAGAGTGAAGAAGGAGGTACTCTCTGTTCTACCAAAAATGGTATTACCATTGGTGATACGCCAAAAAATGAAGAAGATATGGCTACTTCATCTGGTCCTCACATAAATGTTGAAAATGCGGTAAATCGAGTCCATAGCATTAATATAGTAAGAAGTAACAACAATGATGTAAACCAGTATGATGAGAACAGAAATGCAAGTGAAAACAACAACGATGTCAACAGGTACGATGAAAACGATAATGCAAATAGAAACAATGACAATGGCAACAGCGTGCTTGCAAATGAAAACTCAAGTAACATGTGTAAAAGTAAAGAAGGTAGTATGGACCTTTGCAAAACTACGACAAGCTTCTTTACCAGTCTAATTCCATCCTTTTTTTCTGGTTCAAGCAAGCAGAACCAAAAAGATCTAAACACAAAACTGGATAATCTTAATAACGATAATAATTTAAGTAATTTGAATGGAGGTGGGAGTGTAGATATTCATGAAGGTACCAGTGTTGTATTATTAAGGGAGAACAACGACTGTGATGAACCAGTTGAAGAAAAGACCAACGAGAATACAAACAGTAGTAAGGATAAAGAATTGGACAGCGGTTTGAATACCTCCTTCAATGATGTTGAAGTTACACATTTCAAGCAAGGTAAAAATGAATATGAATACAATACTTTTAGCAGTTCTTACATGAATTGTATCTTCATGACTAGTATGTGTACCACGTGTATTACTTGTACTATTTGTAATAGCTGTGGTAGTAGTGCTAATCATTCCCTTAGCAGCGAACAAGAAATTACGAACGAACTATTTTACCTTATTTGTAGATGCTAACCAGAAAAGTAGTGAAACAAACCATGAAACATTATCATTAAACAGTATGAAGGAAGCACCAAGATATACGAATGTTGGACATACGCAGATAAAGGATACACCCCAGGAAGAGAAATCATCTGCTGAACTTAATGGATCAAAAAGTGAGTTAACGAATGGTGAGCATAATGGTAGAGGATTAGGGGAAGAGTCCGTCCCTAAATGGAGTTGTAATGATGGCATGGGTAGAAGTAGGATCAGCAGTCCTAGCAGTCCTAGCAGTCGAAGTGGGGGTAAAACCAATTTTACAACAGCGGACGTTTTGGAAAAAGCTCACAAGAACAACCACAGTCTATACGATTCTTTCAATTTATATGATGCACGTGCATTAAATAAATCGTTAGAGAGTAAAGAGAGTAATAATGCGAGTCGTCCTTTAAATGTAAATGACCTCAATACACATACGGCATTTCATCATGAAAATAAAAACGAAGGGGAAAAAAGCGAAAGTCAAAAAAACGAAGCGCAAAAAAATACAAATAAGACCATAACAAATGAATTGCAAAATGATAATAACATTTTTGGCATATTCCAACAAATACCGAATGACAGTTTACTAAGTATAAACTCAGATAATTTTCAAAATAAAGAAGACTTCGAAAAATTCAATCAGATATATAAAAACATAAATTGCATAAATAAAAATATAAATTATATAAATAAATACGTCCCAACAACAATTGAAAATGTAAACAAGTATATTGATGAAAATATTAACTGTTCAGAAAATTATGACAGAATATCTACGGTTAATAAAATTTTTTTAGAAAAAATTCAAAATTCACACAATAATACGCTACAAGAGAATAAAGAAATGAAAACTATGATAAATAATTTAAATAAAATGATTAACAAAAATGCTAATTCTATAAATGGATTGATAAAATATAATGAAAAGAATAAAAATTGTGGAGTAACTTTCAATAAAATGAGTAGCCGTAATGATGAAAAAAATAAAACCATGTACTATGGCTACAATAGCATAAGAGCAAAAAATTTTATGGAAGGAGGAATAGGAACTGAGAATGAAATGGTGGGTGTTAATATAAACATGTTAACCCCTGTGGAAAAGATAAAATTAATAAATGAAACATCAAAGGAAATTTCTGTAAATGATGAAATCAATGCAAACGAAATGATACCTGAACATGTGCAGAAAATTATGGAAAGAAGAGAATATTTCAAGGCAAAAAATAGATTACAAAATAGTAATGATAGTACGAAAAAAATAGCAGTAAAGAAAATCAAACCGTTTGTTCCCTCAGAATGTAGTGAATCCTTTAGAAATACATTTTACACAAATGAAAATAATAAAAGGAATATTTTTTCTTTAAAGAATTTAAGTAACATGGATGTATTGAATGGAAGCCTTCCAAATAGTGGCATTATCGATATTAGTGAAAATTACTTGAACAGTATTTGTATAAATGATAATAGTGATAGTAATAAAAACAATTTGGGTAGTCATGATAAAAAAACAATCAAATGGCATGAAGAATTCGTAAACGCAAATACAGAACATATGAAATTGTTGAGTAACTCTAACAGTGTAACTACACCTTTAACGTATTTTAATGAAGAACATAGTACACCTTTTAAAGAGTTGGACATCATAAATAGTAAAAGCAAGATTAATGTAAACAGTGAAAATACAAATGCTCGTATTCACAATAATATTGATGTGTTGTCATTGAATACTTTAGAGGACTCTACTATAAGAACTACAAGTAAGCAAATTAATGGCATGTGCGCACCTAATAATTGTATAGACAGGAGGAGTGCTATTGATGATACAAGGAATAATGATGTTTCTTTCCTTCTCAAGATAGAAAAGGAACTAAACAGACAAACTGATTTTATTTCTAACATTTACACTAGTTTGGAAAAGAACAATTATATTTACAACAGACATAAGGTGGAATCGCGAAATGACAACAGCGATTACAATAATAGTAATGATGTTGGTGATGATGATAGTAAGAATAATAATAATAATAAGAATAATAAGAATAATAAGAATAATAATAATAATAATAATAATAATAATAATAATAATAATAATAATAATAATAATAATAATAATAATAATAATAATAAACATAATAACCATGTGCAGGCAAAAAGGAGAATGGCTAGTCACATGGGAAACAACAACATGAGTGACAACGAGTTAAGTTCTTTTGACCATTTTGAAAATGAAGACAAGTTTTTTTCATCTACTCAACAAAAGAAAAAACAAAGGTTTGAGCGGATTGTAGACAGTGGAAATGTAGATAATGAAGAAGAGGATAATAGTTTATATCAAAATGCAGATTCAGAATTATCACAAAAGGAAAATAAATGTATTAATATGTCTCATTATGTCAAAGAAATTAAAAATTCGAAAACTTTATCAGACATTTCCACCAATTTAACGAAATACACACTACAAAGTGAACAAATACTTTGTGATATAATTAATGATAATTTTAATATGACATTAAAAGTTTCCTCACTAAGCGATTTGCCATTTTTGTTTGAAGATTTTACTTAATTTTACCTTAATATCTTCATTTCTTATATTGTTGCTTCCCCTTTTTTTTTTTTTTTAATAGCCATTATATTTGCATTTTAACATTTTACATGTAAATGAGTATGTGTGTATGTATATGTATGTATATACATATGTATATATATATGTTTTATATATTTATATATTATACTTATGGGGTTATTTTTTATGCCTTTAATTTTATTAGCATTTGGAGAAAATTTTTTTTTTTTAAATATAGAGTATGTTTTTAAGTGTAAATATAAAATGTATATCTTCCCTTTGTAATTTATGTTTGTATACGTACATACATTTGAAGCACAGTTTCTTTTACTTACTTTTTATATTTATTTTATTTTTGTTTACCTTACATTATTTATTTCTCATTTTGCCTTTTCTTTTCTTTTCTTTTTTAAATTGTTTGAAAAAATAAATACAAGTGGAGACATATTTTTTATTATTAAAACTGTGTGTCTGAGGAATAACAGGACACTTCTTTTTTTAATTTTTCCTTTATTTCATTTTTTTTTTTTTATTTCATTTTTTATTTATTTCTTTTTTTTTTATTTCATTTTTTATTTATTTCTTTTTTTTTTATTTCATTTTTTATTTCTTTCTTTTTTTTTTTATTTCTTATTTTTTGTTTTTTTGTTTATATTTTTTATTTTGAATAATATAATACCAACTGGAAGCACATACCCATGTATGTAGTATGCACATAATAAGAATTTAATGCATAAAATATATACGCATATATATGTATATATATATATATATATATATTAATGCAACCCGTATGTAAATGTGCAAGTACATTTTTAACACTATTTCCAATTTATCATTTATGAAAATAAAATTAAAACAAAAGCAAAAACTTATTTACGCAATTCATGATTCAATATATACCAGAAGTAAATTAAAAAGAAAAAAAAAAAGCGAAAATTAAAAAAATGCCTCTTTGGTTATGGTTCTATAAGCGAAGGTTCACGCGCGAGTAATCAGGGTTAGATTATGATATAGCTCTTTTGTAGGTCAGCTCTAATCGCTTTATATATATGTATGCATGTATGTATGTATATAGTCTTTTCGGCGTTTAATTTTTTGCCAATGGTCTTGCAGCATTTTTGCACCAAGCATTCATCTTTTTTCCTTCTTTGATCGATGGACATATGCAAACGTTTTTGACCCTTATACAAATATATAATAAAAATAATAATAACAGTGATAGCAACAGCAACAGCAACAGTAACAGTAACAGCAACAGAAACAGTAACAGTAACAGCAACAGCAACAGTAACAAAGTAGAATAAGTAGCTTATATTTTAATTGTGCTGCTTCACCAGGTAAACCATTTATATGTGAATATAAAAACTATACACGTTAAGGAATAGATGAAAATGTCTTTAAAAAATAAACATACACGTGTTCATAATGTACACAAGACCACATATATACATATAAACATAAATCATGTACGTTCGTATTCCAAATATTTTTATATTATGCAATATTCTTTTAATCACGTAGAAACATTTCAACTTTTTTGTTCTCAAATTTAAAATCTGTCTGTACACATTTTTCAGAATAAAAATTATTAACCGTTCAGAAATTTTACAACTGTGCGCGTATATGATCATGGTTAATTTTAATTTTTTAGTTTGTGTTTGTTTTGTGTTTTTCATTTTCTTTTTTTTTTTTTGGCTTTTAAAAAAATTGTAAGACTATAAAAAATAATTTTAACGAAAGAATGGAAACAACCATATATTAAAATTATCCTAAATGAACAATAATTCTCTCTATACAACTGTTGCGAACCTTTAGTTTATGCAAAATGTAGCTATTAAAAAAAAAAAAAAAAAAAAGTTTAAAAAAATGGGTCAGGAAAAAAAAAAAAAAAGTGCAACTTTAAATGAGCACACATCTTTTGCACAATATTTTGAAGACATATGTTTTCTCCTCAAAAATGGACACACGAACACATATATATATATATACAGTGTATTTATACTATGTATATAATATATTTATATGTGTATGCTTCTATTCCTTTTTGATATACCCACGTAAAAATAACGATAAGCTTGCACGTACATAAACTTTACGACATATATTTTACAATGTACCATATGTAAAACACATAACTGCCGAAGAATTCTCAAATATGCATGGTGATCTAGATGTTTTGAATTAAAATATCACGGATGATGGGCATAAATAGGAATATACTACTGCGTCATGTAACGTAAATACATATATATATATATGCAAACATACATAGACACTCTCCTTACCCTGTTCATAATTTCTAAAAATCGAAGGGGACGAACAGACCGTCATGTGCCAAGGCGAAAGAAATATCTGGAAATTTTTTTGCCAATTTTTTAAGAAATAAATTAGTAATATTATGTTCAATATCACAAGACATCCCTATAAAAAAAACTTTCTTTGGTTTAATTATCAAAGCAATTTGTATACTTTCATACAAGGAGAAGTGAGAATAATGTTTCGAATTATAATAAAGTGCGTCTATAACTAAAATTTCAGGTGATCCTACTTTTTTAATATAATCTAATACATATGGTGGTAAATATGAACAATCTGAAATATATATTAACTTTTTATTTTCTCCTATTACATAACCAACACAAATGTAATTTGTTCCATGTTGAAATGGAATAAATCTTATACTTTTATCTTTATCAAATTTTGTATAGACAAAACCATATTCATCTCTTTTGTCACAGGTGTGTATATTTATACAGGCTTTATCATCATCTGTATTTACTCCTTCCTTTTTATCATCAATATCATTTATTTTATTTTTTTTTTCTGTTTTATTATTATGATTATATTTTGAATTATTAACTAGTTCATCAGTTAATTCCTTCAAATTCTTTTTCTCATGTATTAATACATTATATTTTTCATCGTTTAAAACATATAGATTAAGTGCAGCAATTTTTGAATAAAAGATATTTTCTGTTCTTTTCTTAACTAAATAGTCATAACCTTTTCGTAATCGATCATAGGTTACTTCATTCACATATATGTCAATTGGATTTTTCGGCGTGTAATAACAGATATCATCATGTTTTATTTTGTTAAATTCTTGCAAATCTCTCAAGTCATCTATCCCGTTCAATGCGTCTGTGTGACTGTGGCTTATCAGGACTAAGTCTAATTTAATTTCCTACGAGGAAAACGCAAGAAAAAAAAAAAAAAAAATGAACAGTTCATGAATATAAACTGATATTTATAAACAATGAGGAAAAAATAAAGCAAAACTTACGAACAGTACATACAAATAAACTAAAATGTATGAACAGTATATAAAAATAAACTAAAATGTATGAACAGTACATACAAATAAACTAAAATGTTGAAAAGTACATACAAATAAACTAAAATGTATGAACAGTACATACAAATAAACTAAAATGTATGAACAGTACACAAAAATAAAGCAAAACTTACGAACAGTACATACAAATAAAGCAAAACTTACGAACAGTACATACAAATAAAGCAAAACTTACGAACAGTACATACAAATAAACTAAAATGTATGAACTGTACATACAAATAAAGCAAAATTTTACGAACAGTGGATAAAAAACCTTAACAAGTGCGACAGTGCAAACAAAAAATGAAGAAAAGTTCTGCAAAAAGTTTTTATGTCGCACTAATATAAATTCTTAATGCATTTTTTTCATTTTACATAAAAATTAATTTTATCCTTGTTACGCAAAAGGCTGTCTCTAAACGTTTTTCCGACGTCTATTAGAACATAAGAGTCATTTGATTTTAGGAGAACGGAAATATTATTTCTCTTATTTTTTGAATTATCATTTAATGCATCGTAACACGTGTAACATTTTAAATCTGAACAGTCATTATATTTTTTTCTTAAATACAAATCATTTAGCTCATCAATACATTCTAAATCTTTCGAAGCCAACTCATCAACAAATTTCTCTACGTAGTCAAAATCTTCTTTTTTCAATTCTGAATTATATGAATTCCTAATATTTTGTTTCGATAAAATTTTTGAATTTTTGAAAATGTGAGATAACTTTGGACTGGAAGATGATGAACCTGTACCTGTTAAAATGGTGAATGGTAACAAAAAAAAAAAAAAAAAAAAAAAAAAAAACATGAAAAATAAAATTAACATGCGCATTTTTCTTTTTTGTGTGTGCTTTTATTTCACTTTTATTTTCCCCCTTTTTTTTATTCATATTTTATACTCCAATTATCTTTTTTTTTTTTTTTTTAAATGTACACAATATTGTATATATGCAGTAGACAGCTGTATATGCATATGTGTTAAAGGACATATCTTGAACTTCATTGAAACAGGTAACAGTAAATAAAGTTTAACGTGTAGTAAGTACATTAAGGAGAAATACAATTTTTGAATTAAATTTATTTCAAAATGGTAATTATTTCATGTATGTAATATTTTCTTTATTTTTTTTTTATGTCAAATACCTAAAAATATGATACCGTTCTCCGTTATCATACTTAACGTAAAAATAGGAATAATATACTATAATGTTATGTTGTTTGTATTTTTTTTTTTTTTCTTTTTTTTCTTAAAAGAAAAAATATAATGTATATTATTGAAGGCTCCTCAAGAATATTATCCTAGTAAAATGCGGAATTTTATTTTATAATTCTCAATTCTTATATAATTTTACTACAGTGATATTATATTATTCGCTCATGGATTATTAAATGAGCAGAGGAGCAGCAAAATTGTAATCATAATTATGTTACTTATTTGACAAAAAAAAAAAAAAAAAATAAAATAAAATAATAAAATAAAATAATAAAATAAAGGGATAATTGAAATGAAGTAAACTGACGTGGAGGGAAAAGATATTGGAATAGATGAATGGAAGAATGGAAAAATGGAAGAAAAGGAGCGAAAATATTACGGATGACTATATTATACATTCGAAACGATAATGTATGAATAGCTAAATTAAATTCAAAGTTTATCATATAAAAATGGTAAATCTACGATAGTAGGTAAAATGAAAACTCGCTGAATGTTTATAAATATGAAGAATAAAAGAAAAAAAAGTAAAAGCTAAGTAAGAAGCAAAAAGAAAAAAGAAATGTGTTCCGCAAGAACTTACACAAACATAAAAATAGAGATTACATGCACATAAAAAAAGAAAGAAAAAAAAAAAACTTGCATTCTGAATTAGATTACACATATATATGTATGTATTTTATACATATGCACGCAAAAATTGGTAATAAAAAATATGTGCATAAATGTACGATAATGATAATATGTCTGTTTTATATTTTTTATTTTTTTTTCGTAAGTGACCCTTATCAGTTAAAATATAATGAAAAAAGAAAAAAATGTTTGCTCTATGATTTTTCTTTTTTTTTTTCTCCTTTTTTTTTCTCTTTTTTTTTCTCTTTTTTTTTCTCTTCTCATTAAAGTAAAAAAAAAAAAAAAAAAAAGTACATTATTTTTAAGAATGCATATTTTTACAAAGAATAAAGGCACATATTTATGTACGTACGTATAAATAAATATATACACGTCCGCGAAGGTATGTACAGAATATACAAGTGTACATGAATATATACACTCAATCAGTTAATCATACATATATCCTCACAATAACCCATTCCAGCGAGATGGACAATTCACTAATCACGTCGTACATCCTAATAACGGAAAAACTAAATAGCAATAAATTTACGGGGCATAAAATAAAGCTGAAAAGCAGTATTTTGTGTAGACAAGAAGATGTCGATTACGATGTTATAGAAAACTTTTGTAACGTTTTAAAAAAAAATACATCGTTTAGTGGATACTTAGACATATCATATAACAATTTAAATGAAATTAATTTATTTCATGTTATATGTAGTGTATATGAAAATAAAAATATTAGAGGGTTAAATATAAAAGGAAATAAAATTACAAATATGATATTTCAAAAAATTTTATTAAATCTTGAACATAATAATTTTGAATATTTGAATATACAAAGTACTCAGTTAAATGATCAACAAATAAAAAATATTATTTTTTCTACATTAAACAAAAAAGTTCAATCATTAAAATTACCTTTTTTAAATATCAACACATTCCAATATCTTATAAAATATTTAATATACAATGATTCATTAAAGAAGTTGCACTTCTTTATTACGTATCATAATGAAACTATATCCAAGCATACACAGAATAATGAAAATGTTATTAGCAATTACCAGAATTATGTCCATGTAAATAATATGTAGGCATTTGTACTTGTTAGATATTTTGGAGAAACCTTCATATGCCGTTTGGTAGAAGTGCCGTTATACGTTTCCCAGCGCATTGCAAAATAGTATCTATGTGTGAACGTGCATAAGTGCACGCGTGCATGCGTACATAAGCATATATAAATATAAATATATATATAAATATAAATATATATATATAATATATATATATATATATATGTACGTATATATTTATGTACATGCGTGTATGCATTTAGACCTTCATCCCGGTATATTTTTCGCTTCTCCATAAAATACAACTAGATTCCATCCAATTTTTTGCCGCATTTCATTGTCCTCTTTTGTTTTTCTTCTTTCGATGTATCATCAGAGTTTAAGAAATTTATTTAAGCAGTTTATTCAAGTGGTTGAAGACAAAGCGAACATAAAAAATGTCAAATGTAAAATGAATTTTCACGATGATGAAATTGAGGAAATGATAAGTTTCATTAACTCTGTTTGTGAAAAGCATAAAAGGAACTCTGAAAAGGATCAAAAGATGAATGAGCACATAATGCGAGTAACTCCTTTGGAAAAGATACAGTTGCTCATATCGGACATAAACGGGTAAACGCATGCAAATGCGTAGGTGTATATAAACACATGTACTGTGCTCCATATGATAACTATTTATATATTTTTACTATTAAAAAGAATGCACATGTATAAGTAAATGCTTATATGTATACACCTATACACATTCATTACTTATACGAACTTTTCCCCTATTTTTTCTTATTTTTATTTATTAAGGACGACTAAGCATATTGAAAAATTTGAAAAAGAAGTTCAAATGACGTTTGACAAGGATGTAATAACATTTCTTCAAAAAATGTTACCTTAATTTTTTTTTTTTTTTTTTAAAAAAAAAAAGCAAACTTCAAAGATGCTTTCACAAATAAAGGACAACATTATTTTAATAAAACCCGCCAAAGGAAGCTTTTGAGCGATTACAAAATTTCATTACAAAATTGCATTACAAAATTGCATTACAAAACTGCATTACGAAATTGAGTTAAAAAATTGAAGAATTAACGAATGCTAAGAATAATGAACATACGACATATGCACATATATGCTCGTACGTATGCATGTTTGCGTTTGCGCTTGCATTTTTGTGCGCTGCTTCTGCGTTTTGCTTCCACGCTTTTCTCCCCCATCTTTTGATTTCCTCTGTTAATCCATGTCTACATTTCTGAGAACATTTGATGGGGGTCTCTATCATTTAATTTTCTTTCTATCCCTGGCATGTGGTGGTGCAGATCTCTTCTTATGTTCTTTCCCTTGTGTAGTTATAGTAGGTATGTTTACTGCTCTCCCCTCATTTAGTATGTTATTATCACATGTACGTTGAGTAAATTTTAAGCCTTGTAAAACATGTGCTAATTTTTTAACATAATCGTTTATGTTAATCCGTATGCTTTGATTGCACAGTTCTTTATCTAAGCATTTCTGAAAATTGGTAATTTCAACAAAATGATAATTGACTAACTGATCCTTGAAATGCTGTAAATTTTTATCATCTTGTATATGTATGATTGTGCTAATTTTTTTTAATAAAACCAATAGACTAAAACTAATTTTTTTCTTAAATTCATATGCATTCTTATTTTTCAATATTTTATTAAAATGAATGCAAATATTCTGTACAATATGGGACAGTACATTTAATGTAAAGGAGTTTAAAAGGGTCTTATTATTACTTCTATGATTATTCATAACACTGTTAATGCATTTTCGATAAAGATCTTCATCAATGACGTACACCTTTTTATTATATTTCTTTATCATAAGAAGAATTCTTTCACACAACTCTTGTTTTTGTTGAGAATTTATAGTCTGTATTTTTATTTTGTTTTTAATATAATCATGTATGTTCAGGTCAGATGCAAATTTATGAATGACTCGACAAAAATATTTTTTATAACAACTGTTGAACATTTCATTTATATTTATGTATCTTACAAAAGAACTCTTAAAAAATAAATTAAAAAATTTTGAATAATACCGATTTACTTGTGGTAAAACATCTAACATTTCTAAAAAGTGGAATAAATAAGTAACCACGATATGTTTATTACTTCTTATTTTGTTCGCCAACGAGTTACGGCACCTCAGCATGTTATGATTCCCCAACAAGATATAACTCTCTAACGTGCTATAATTTTCCAAACATCTTATGGTTATCTTTATTAGATCCTTATTTTTTTTTTCCTTTGTAAGAATCCTCATAATTTTTAACGTAAAATTCTCTATTAACCCTTTTATTTTATTTGGCTCTTTTACCTTTACATTTTTATTAACCTTAAAGCATAGTAAGAAATGTCTTATTTTTTTTTCCATATATGCCATATCTCGCATGTATTGAGCGGCAGCATTGATCGACTGGTCGTAACTAACACTCTCACTACCACCAACACTGCCATTATCACTACCACCAACACTGCCATTATCACTTCCACCAACACTGCCATTATCACTTCCACCAACACTGCCATTATCACTTCCACCAACACTGCCATTATCACTTCCACCAACACTGCCATTATCACTACCACTACTACTACCAATGCAGCTATCACCTTCATTCGCTCTTTTTTTATCTGTTTTATTCGTACCATCATATAATTCCCCATTCGTTATTTCACACACATCCGCACGTGTTACATCATCCGATGATTCCCCCATAACTTCAAGCATATCTACATGCGTATCTGTGTACATACCGTCATTTGTGCTCCTGTCTACGGTTTTGTCTTGCTCTTCTCTTCCATCCCTTCCATTTCTTCCACCCATTTCACTATTATCCTGTTGCACCTTTTTTCCACGCCATTTTTCTTGTACTACTGCTACATCCCCCAACTGCTCGACCAGAACTTGTTCCCGCTTTGCAATCATTTTAACCTTTCTTGAAATCATAACAAGGGATTGGAGTAGGTAATGAAGAGTCCTTATTACTCCTTCTGCGCTCTGCTCTTTTATATTTATTTTTAAATATTTTAATAAATTGATAACATTGTAAAATAGATCAGTACGAATTTTCTTTCTTTTCATGATATGACTCTTCCTTTCCTTTTTTGCATTCTCTGCTAATATGTCTAGCAAGGATCCACCCGAAATGACAATATCATCTTCGCTCTCCTGCTGCTGATCGCCCCCGTTTGCAGTTGCAGTTGCAGTTGCAGTTACAGTTCCAGTTTCAGATACACACATAGATGCGGATGAGGATTGCCCCTTTTGCTCTTTACCATGTTCTTCCACTATTTCATCCCCTTTAGTTGGCAGTGTACCATTACTGAATACCATCTCAAGTGTTACACTTTTAAAGAGATTGTAAATTTGCCTACACGTTTGAAAATCTTTGTTTTCTTTGTTTATTTGCAAAAAATTATAATTGGTAAAAAATATGAAATAATTTTTATCTACATTGCTATTCAACTGTTTGCCTATAAAAGAATAATTTTTCGAAAATCTTATCAACTCCTTTTTTAAATCATCTCTAGCAGTTTGTTTTTTATCCTTATACCTTTTTATCAAATTGGGAAACACATGTATATGGGTGAAAATATCACAATACCTTTTTTTTAATTGTTTTCCGTTTATTCTTTTTTTTTCACATTGCTTGTTCAGGTTGTTTTCATTATTTAAATTATTGGTCATATAAAATATCATAAAATTAAAAACAAACAAAATTATTTTAGCTATTTCAATTTCTTCTGTTGTACAAAAATATTTTTCCTTTTTATTCTTCTCAATTATTGTAGTAACATACAGCTTAATCAGATTTTTCATGATTTTAAAATTTTTTCCCTTCGCACATTTTCTATTAAAATTTTTTTCAAAACGTAAGTACACATTTTTCTCTGTCACTCTTGTTTTCATCTTTTTATTTTTTATCTGTTCATAATAATTATTAGTGAATAAAACGAACTGTTTTTTGTCATTACAACATAAGACACATTTTTTGCCTGATCTGGTAAGCTTACTAATTGAATAAAACGAATTTACAAAATTGTAAATGCATTTCAATATAGCTTCTAAAAAACTAAGATTTTTTACATAAATATTTGTATCTTCTTTTTTTTTTAAGCTAAAAGAATGTAAAAATTTAAACAGATTAAAACTCTCTTTTGTCATCTGATATAAAAGTATATTAATTGCATTCTTATCAAACAGAAAGTTTTTATCCGAACAAGTTAAATCGATGAAGTCTAAATTTTTTAAAACAATGAATGTATTTTCAGATGCTTTCGAAACAATCCTATTTATGTCTTTGCTACAAATGTTAAACTCGTTCATGTGAAGCATTTTAAGTTTTGCATTCTCCTTCTTAAAGAAGTAGGCAACATGCCTTGCTTGTCGAGGATGCTCCTCAATACTCACCTGAACAAAGTCTTCTCCATCATCCGTTAAACAGTCGTCCGCTACACAGTTACTGATTTTCATAGTAGACTCTTTCCCATCAACCGCTTCTCCTAGGGCAGTACTTGTTTTTATAGTTCCCTCATGAACGGACCCTATAACGTTGTCCGCCATACCACACGTCTGACTGTTATGACCTCCCCCCTTACATCCTACAAGCAGAGCATACTTTAACACATTTCTAAGTATAATTTTTTGAAAAAACAGAAGAATATTTATTTGATAATACTTGTCTGTTTTATAAAACATTAACAGATAAAAATTCCTGTAGTTTAAATTCTTGCTTGTCAGAAATTTATCAAATTCATTTATTAAAAAGATGTTCAGAATATTCTGATCAATGTTCATATAAAGGCAAAATTTATTTTTAATAAGATTTAAAAAGGAGTTGTTGTATAAATTTTTGGAGTACTCCAATAACGAAACTTTACCACTACTAGTACTGTTACTATTTCGTAATTGCTCCTCTTCATTCTTTTCTTTGTATATCTTTTGAATGAGCAATTTTTTATAAAAAATGGCATCTCTCAGAATTGTTGGAAAGTTGTACAGCCTTACACATCTGCTCGTCAAGGCATATAAAAAGTGGAAACTTAATGCACACGAGTAAGCACAACTGCTATTACCAACGTTACTACTGCCACCATTGCCGCTAATAATGCTAATGCTATTATTACCATCTGGAATAATCCTGTACAACAATTTGTACATTTCGAACTTAGTTATTTCCTCTTTTGTTTTTTCTTTTTTTTTTTTCGCTTCCTCTATTATTGGGTTTATTAGCCCACGCTGCTCGTCCTTTCCTATGTTGTCCTCACCGTTGTCACTTTGACCCGTTTGGCTTATCTTGGTATCAATTTTTTTTTTTTTTTTTTTTTTTTTTTTTTTATTCATTAATGCGTCTGTACAATATTTTTTGTCCGTACACAAACTGCTACATATGATACTCATTATCTTCAAATTAGTTAAATTACTATCTTGATTAAATTTAAATAACGTATCAAAAATTTTGTGATAGTGAAGAAAGACATCTTTGTATTTTTTAAATAAAATGCAGTTACTGGTAATTCTTGGAAAAACATTCAAAATGCTTTTATGACTCGTATAAATAAAGTTAACTAAATAAATTATAACTAAACAGAAATTTTGCCAAGATTTGGCATTCTTCTTTTTATTTATTTCATAAAAACAACAATATAAGCTATTTTTATAATTATTCAAAATACGTGTATAAAACTCCATAATATCTTTTGCATTTACGTGGTCATTTAGTAAAAATGCACATTTTTTTGGGTATAAATACAAATATGTAAACATTTTTATTTTATATAAAAAATATACATAAAATAAAAGATTATAATATTTCTTTACTGTAAAATTTTTATTTATCTCATTATTTTTTAAAATAAAAATGTCTGACAACCTTTTGTATATATTATTCAGAAAAAACGTAATCAGATTATTACGAACAAAAAAAAATAAATTAAATAGCGTATCAATAAATATGGGGAAATTTGGATAATTTAAAATTATAAAGATAACTAGGTCACATAGTTTTAAAATATATTTTTTATTTATCATCGACTTCTTTAAATTCATAAAAAAATAATGCTCTTCATACTGTAAATTTTTGCTGCTCCCTTTTTTTAGCATTTCTAAATATATTAAAATATTGCTATTCAGTAAAAAATGAAACAATAAATCGTTATGTGCACTCATACAGGTTGGAATCTTACTTCTTCCCCTCTCAAGATGCTTCCTATTACTTCCTTCGTTGTTGTTGTTCCCAACTATGTTGTTGCTACGCTTTGTAGTACATGTAACTTCATTATCATCGTCATTCGTAGTTACTTCCCTCTTAAGAAGCTCATCCGTTAGTGATCCCCTCCTACCCCTATTATCATCCTTTAGACAGTTATTACCATATAGCTGACTTGCAGAAGAGATCCCCCTAATTAACTTGTAGCATTTCCTTACATTTATTTTTCTCATATACTTAAATAAATAAAATAAAAAATCACACAGCATTTCTATATAATCCTTTTCATTTTTAAATAAAAGTAAAGTTTTAAATATCTTTCTTAAATTTCTAAAAAGAAGATTTTTTTTTTTTTTTTCTAGCAAATTTATTTGTATTTTTACAACATCCTTTTCCAAATCCTTGTATAGCAAACTGGACAAAAACTCAAATAGTTCTTTTAACTCTTCCTCTTTTTTTTTTTCATTTTTTTCACTTAAAATGTTTTTTATATTTACTATACAATCTTTCTTAATCTTTTTTTTATCAAATTTCGAAAAAAAATTTTGCAGCCGATTTGTAATTTTCATTTTGCCTGTTCGTTAAATGAGTGCGCTCCGATCGTATTTACTTGGCTGCTTTTATTAAACGAGTTAACACACGTGTTCATAATAGGACTATTGTTGTACACGTGTATGAACATGTGAACATATGGACATACGGATACGACTTACACGTATATATGGATTTGTATATTATGTATGTATGAATTGGAATGCATATAATACATAATGATTTGTTCATATATATATTCACTCCCAGCTATCACCATAGGTCAACTTCTTACCATTACGAACAGCTGAAAAGTATAGTAACTTAAAAAGGGACAAAATTGACAAAATATCAATCTGTTTGTTAAAGTTGTGATATAGTATGTGCTCACTATTTAATTCTGTTCTATATATATATATATTTAAGTAAGAAGAATGGTTTTAATTTATTTTATTTATTTATTTTTTTTTTTTTTGCGTTCTTTCGCTTTACTGTTCTTTTCTATATTTTTCTTGTTTTTGTTTTGAAAAAGAATATACAAAAATGCAAATGCGTAAGAAATACTTCTTTTCGTTTTGTAAAGGTACAAATGCATGTTGACTTTTGAACAAATTGACGCAAAGTAAAAAGCGGGATATAACATTATAAATAAAAAAATATGCAATTTGTTATATAAAAAATAAAAATAATAAAAGCTTATATATATATATATATATATGTACATATATACATGTACATATATACATGAACAAGAAATAAACACAAAATGGGTATTTAAAAAAAATTTTATAAATATAAAATAAATTATATTTTTTAAGTTTATAATAAAGTATTTCATTCGAGGGGGAGGGGAAGATGAAGTTATAGAAAAAGATAATACTTATAATAATTGTAGTAGTTACATATATTTACTGCATAAATATGAAGTAACGACAACGATGTTTATTTAATGAAAAAAAAATAAAAATAAAATATTAGTGCAATAAATTAAAATTCGGGAGTAACCAACACTAGATATTTTTTTTTTTTTTTTTTTTTTTTTTTTAAAATGAAAAAGAAAAAGAAAAAAAAAAGAAGAGATATAATTACACATCGAAATTATAAAAACAGTATTTCTTAGAAAAGAGGAAAAACCATTATTTACAAAAAGGATGTTAACATATTTTATAGGAGCTGTCAAAACGTTATACATTATACACTGTGCCAGCTAGATAAGCTAAACATATGAGAACAATATGTAAACGGTAGTACATCATATATGAACGTATATACGAATGTATGTTATTTATATATACAAACATATACTGTATAATTATGCTATATTATTATGCCATATACTGTATAATTATGCTATATTATTATGCCATATACTTATGCTACATTATTATGCCATATACCTACGCTACATTATTATACTATATACATACGCTCCAAACATATTTATATTTATACGTATGCGTAAGTATGCGCTTATATATAACACACTGTAACTTCGTGTATCAAAGGAACTTGTACACATACAAAAATTAGAACAGAAACAAACAGCAATTAAAAGGACAGTTGTGTTTTCCTCATTTTTTCTGTTATTAAAAATAAAACAAAATAAAACAAAATAAAACGATTAAACCCATATATGGCCAACAAACATGTTATATATTATAAATACTTTTTTATACTATAAATAATTTTTTTTTTTTTTTTTTTTTTTGTAAGATGATTAATTATGCTAGATGATTTTTTTTTAAAAAGAAAAAAATTAAGCTTTGTAAACATCAATCTGAAAAGCTACTTTTATAAATATTATAATAATAAGAAAAATGAAAAGAAAAAATTGTATTATATACTTGATAAGAAAAAAAAAATTGAAGAGAAGATAAAACTGACGAGCAATTTAACTTATAACGAAATTACCTTCTTGTTTGGGAAAAGTAATCATAATAGCAGTCATAGTAGCAAACATAATAATATTATTGTTAATAAAAAAAAAAAAATTTATTTTTGTAAATTTTTAAAAATTGACATTTTAACACTGTTAAAAAAAGATATAGAAAAATTAAAAAAAAAAAAATTTACTTATATTACTATAAATAATAGAAAACACAGTTTTAAAAAAATTTTGAGTGTGTGCATGTTTACGAAAGATATTAAATCTTTAGTAAATACAACACATCAGTATATTTTAAAAACAAGTCTTTATCATTTATTTCTCGTTTTAAAATTAAGCATTGAATTTAAAAATTTTGAATTTTTAAAATTACTTACGTTAGAGGCTTTTATTAGCAAAATAGAACAATTAAAGAGAGAACAAGAGGAAAAGACACAAGTGGGAAAAGACATAAAATTGTTGTTAACATATGATGACATACTGAACAGTAAATTTTTTGTAAATTTTGAGGCTCCAAAAAAATGTGCTACTTCGAATATTTACATTTTTGATATTATCAATTTTATTAATGAACATGTAAAAGGGGATGCTGGCCAGGCAGGCAAAGTCGAGGCGAAAAGTTACGACGAGCCGGGAAGTTATGACCAGGTCAGGAAAACCACTGAAGAGGGGTATAAACAGATCAGGAAAACTTCTGAAGAAAGTTATGACCAGGTCAGGAAAACCACTGAAGAGGGGTATGAACAGATCAGGAAAACTTCTGAAGAAAGTTATGACCAGGTTAGGCAAAATGCAGAGCAAAGGATTGACAAAACCGAAAAAGTGAACAATTCATGCGCCAAAGTTTCTCTCGCAAATAGGAAGATGTACAGGTCAGACGATTTAATGCACAAAAGTGGAAGTGATGGTTATACAAGGGATAATGCGAAAAATTATGTACGTAATGTTAACATAAACAACTCCAGCAAAAGCAATTTTAGCAGACACTATGACAGGAAGTGGAAGAGGTTTAATTTTAAAAATGAAGAGAGTGATATAAGAAGAAATAATGAAATTTACCCTCACGAAATAAAGTACTTTTTTTATAATAACAGATCAAATCATTTGGGTGTATATAAAGAGATTTATGAAAAATCCGATGAATATAAAGGTCTAAAATATTACGAAAAAATAAGAAATGATTATTATTTAGTAAATAATAGGTATGGCGAAAAAAATGGTACAGAGGAGATGCAAAATAATAGTTTAAAATGTAGTTATTTAAGTAGTAATATTTTTAAAAATAATGGAATTGCGGATAATAAGAATAAAGTGGACAGTTCCCTATTATCGAAAATGACAGATACGTGTATACTAAAGGAATATATATTAAACGCATTTTTGTCCATATGTGTAAATAATTATGAGGAAAAAATTTATAAATATATAAAACATATCTACTTTTGTAATTTTTATTTTTATAATCCGTTATTTCTGTTGTACTATTTCCCTTTTATTATCCCAAGCGAATATAAGATTTATACAAAATATTTAAAAGAGTTTTTAAAATTTTTAAATAACATAATAATGCACTTTCATTTTTATTTAATCCCTTTTTTTATTAATTTAAATTATTCTACTATTTTTTTTGAATTTTTTAAAAAATATATTACCTTAGGACAAGAGGGAAAAACGTTACACATATTTCGAAAATCAAATAGTCATCAACTACTAAAGGAAAAGATAGTATATACATATAAAAAATTTACAGCTAATGAAAAAAGTATAACTTTACTAATGCACCTTTTTTATGAAATTTATGCACATGATAGTGGTGTCATCGAAAAGGGTAAGCAGATTTATCTGGACAATTTCTACTTCTATAGCTCAGAAAAAGAAAGAAAAGAAGTGCAGATGAGTATTTTTTTTAATTTTTTAAATTATCAAAGCTTGTTTAATAAATATGAAAAGGAGTTAAAAAATGAAAAATTGCAAAGGCATGTATTTCTTAAGCCCTTTTTTTCAAGCCCTAATAAAGTAAAAAAAAAAGGATCAATTATACAATGTACGAATGTAGAAGAGAAAGAAAACTTATACACTAATGGGTACAGTAATATAATGGAAAGAATCCAATTACATGAACGTGTTGGAGGTAAAGGAAGTGGAGAGCCAAGTGAGGGTATTTTCAAAAATGACTATATAAAACAGGAGGAAGATGGATCCAGATATGGGAGGGGCAAGGTAGCAGCGAGTAAAATAATCACTAGCAATATAGCAGCGAGTATGCGTACCCCCCCCTCAGCGATTTCAAAAAATTTGTTATTGAAAAGGAAAGCATTTCTAAAAGGAGTAAGTGACATGCATATTGAGCTTAACAGTGCAGGGGAAAGTATGCAAAGCGGAAATAAATACTGCAATACTAAGGGCAGTACTAACAGCAATACTAACAGCAGTACTAACAGCAATACTAACAGCAGTACTAACAGCAGTACTAACAGCAGTACTAACAGCAGTACTAACAGCAGTACTAACAGCAGTACTAACAGCAGTACTAACAGCAGTACTAACAGCCATGTTTGCCTCCATCTAAATGACGCACATTTAAAATATAATAATATAGCAATTAAGAAAAAAGACGTGTTAAGTCTTTTTCTGCTGTTAAACAGGAATAACTTGACAGAATGTGGCAATTATGTTGTTAAAATAATATATTTTTTTTTGAATGAATATAGTGAAAAGGACATAATACATATATTTCTTAATCATGTGAAAAACAGTAATAATAATTATGACCTGTTACTAGTTAATAAAATATTAAATATATTTATTTATAAAAAAAAAAATATGACATTAAATAATAATATTATTATCTGTAATATTTTAGCAAAATATCAGTTATTTCATAATAATTTTTTTTCGCTAGATAAAAAAAATTTTATAAACGAGGTGAAAGATACTAACATACATTCCCTGGTTGCACTTATTTATTCCTTAGGGAAATTAAAAATTAAAAACGTATGTAACGATTTTTACAAAGTAGTCATTAAAGAAATTTTAAAAAAAATGGATAAAATTAACGAGTATGGGTTGTCTTGTCTCTTATATGGCCTGAACAACCTTATTGACAGAAAAAGAGAACGGGTATTAATACCTCAACCAACAAATGAAAAAAATAAGTACTTGATAAAGTCGATCAATAGGGATGGAAGTTTTTCGACTGATAATTTGCGTGCAAGAGGTGATGGGAATCTCGCTTGTACCAAGTACCCTGAGGAAAGTCGCATTCACGGTAGTAACGACATTATCGAAAGTTCTTTGGACAAAGCACAAATTGGTACTCAAGATGGAAGCAGCAACTATGCAAGTAAGGACAGTGAAAAGGAAATACCCACGCAGAACAAAAGTACCAATAGGGATGGACCGGATAAGCAGTATAACTATCGTACTTATAATAATTACCATATAGATAGTGCTGCCGCTGCGTGTGATAAACGAAATAAGTGGGAGGGCGCTAACAAAGGAAGCTATATGTTGTCCCATGCAAAGGGAGAAAATGAAAAAGATAAAGAAAAACATAACAAACAACATCATTTAAATGAAATTATTAAAATAGAAAATGAGTTAATCAAAGCAATAGTAAAAAAATTAATTCTTTTTAAAAACATGAATATCAACTCGTTCTGTATATCTATTTCGTGTTTATCTAAAATTAATATTTTCCCATCAGAACTATATGAAGAAATAAAAGATATTACATATAGATATATAAATACTGTGAACGTTACTTCACTACAACATTTACTATTAGCCTTGTCTAAATATTATATGAAAACAAAAAAAAAAATGCACTCTGTTGATTCTATAATTTTTGATATTTACAATTTTTTATTTACATACAAATATGCAGAAATATCTTTTAAATGTGCATGCAAATTTCTACACATTTTAAGTCTACTAAATTTAAGAGAGGAAAATTTTATTTTATTATTACTTCTGACAATAGCGAATGAGCAGAGAACACTAACATCCATCCATGGCCCCGAAGGGGAGAGCAGTAGCGTAGGTAGAAGCGTGTGCAATATCGATCTCTGTAAAAATGCAGTTGAAGGGCGCCCTCATATACCTAGTCCTTTTAACAGCAATAGTGATAAAAGAAACGGGCTAACGGTAAGTAATTACTCTAAGAATGGATACTCAGTGAAAAATTATAGCAACAACAACGAGAGTAGTGATAACTGTGGTACTATAAGGTTTAGGATGTCCATTTTTAAAGGGCTGGATAAACTGAAGGAGGAAGAATATTTTAAAAGCTCGTATAATTCGTATTTATTCTTTGACATTAAAAATTATAAATTAAATTTAAATAATCTTTTGTTAAATTTTAAAAATGTTGATAACAGTTACTTGATTAATGTCCTTGAGAGTTTATATAATTTGTCTTATTATTCTTATTTTTCAATTCATCTAATCATAATCATAAAAAATTTACTCATTAAACAAATACACGATTTGAAGGTCTCAAGTATAATAACCTTATTTTTCTCCTATACTGATTTGCATTTCTTTGATCATTCTCTTTACGATCTTGAGTTAAAATTATTTTTAAGTGATTACAGTAACATGAATGATGGCACAAAGGGAGATGACGAAAAGTACCTATATGAACAATTAGCCATTAATACGATTAGAAATAATACAATGATTACTCGAAATGGGTTTAAACAAGGGAAGGAAGAAAAATATGAAGAAGATAAAAAAATAAATGATACTACTGTACGACAGGATGGAACTAATATGCTTGAACAAAATGAGGGTCTTATGCTACAACAACAATTTTACAGCATCTATAATTACATGATGAGTAATTTTAAAAAAATGAGTGAAGAAGAAAAGGTAGTATATGTTGAGAAACTAAAATTAATTATGTGTGAGATGAAAAAGAAAAACAAAAAATATTATGTGGAAAATATTTATAATAAGAACGATACATTAAGTGCAGAATATATAATATCTATGATATATGATTATAATGAGGACAAAAAAAAAAAAAAAAAAAAAAAAAAATTTGGAAATGTATGAACAGGAAAGGATGTTAAATGAAAGTGAAACGACAAACACATACAATAAAGAAAGCATGAATAAGTTTAAAAAAAGGGGATCTCATTTTATATATGATGATGAAAATGATAGCGCCAATACTGCAAATTATGGTAGGTGTAGTACTGCAAATTATGGTAGCGGTAGTACTGCAAATTATGGTAGCGGTAGTACTGCAAATTATGGTAGCGGTAGTACTGCAAATTATGGTAGCGGTAGTACTGCAAATTATGATAGCGGTAATACTGCAAATTATGATAGCGGTAGTACTGCAAATTACCGTAGCAGTTGTGTAAAAAACGAGTTGTCGAGTTTAAGCAAAGGATCGGTTTCACCGAATGAAGGGGATAATGATAATTTCCATAAAATAAAAAATATTGTTGATCAGTTCAGCTCAGTTAAAAAATACCACTTAAAAGATAAAAAGTTAAATGAGAAATTAGAAAAAAAAGAATATTATGATGATTTTTTTTCCTTAAAATATAGAGAATATTATAAAGAGGACTTAATAAATTTGTGTTTAGAGACACTGTTAAAGAACACGAATTATATTTTAAATAATTATAAGCAGTACAAAAATTGCAGCATATTTTTTCTTTTACTTTTTTATAATATTTTCTTACCATATACAACAAACGACATTTTTGTTTATTTTAAATGTATTCAAAGAAATTATATTTTTTATAAAAAAAAAAATTTGCAGCATTATTTTGAACATATATTAAAAAATATAGAGTTATCAGATTTTAATCATCATTTTGTTAATAATATTATTAATTCGAAAAATTTGTCACATACCATTATTCCATATTTGAATATATTACAACACGACAATAACTTTTTAGATAAAGCTATTTTTTTAAATGATCATAAAAAAGAGATCCATCAGATGGAAAATTATCAATATGCTGGCAAAGACATTAATATAGGGGAAGAACAGGAAGAAGATGAAACGAAACATAACTGTCTAAATGAGTACGAAATGTTTATAAATTCATATGACCTGAATTATAAGATGAGAAAAATAAAAATTGAAAATATCGTTCCGTTAAACCTTTTGTACAAATTTTTCCAGTTAGTTAACTTTAACATAAATAATGTTCAGCTTGTTTTTCTTTTAAATGAAGTAATTAAGGAAAGTACTTTGCGCGAAAGAATAGACGATGAAGGTGTTGACAGTACTGGTGATGTAGACAATGTAGACAGTGAAGACAGTGCAGACAGTGTAGACAGTAATGCATTAAAATTTAAAAGAACGCAGAATTCACCTTACCAGTTCAGAAATTTGTTCTGCCCATTACTTCAAATAAAAAATAAAACCTTAATTGTTCATAAAAATTCGAAAAAATTGTATTTTAAAAATTTGAATATTATTGACCAACATTTTAATACATCTCAAGGTTTAATTATACAAATTTTTGATAATCCTATTTATAACTTAATTTCTATTTATGCTAATGTGTACATTGTTGCTTATAAAGTGGACATTTTGATAGAAAGGAGTAAATGACATTCTAAGAGGTGGTGTGTGTGTGGGTAGGATATATTTATTTATTTAATTAAAAACATTAATTAAAGTTCTACAACGTGAAAAAAAAAAAAAAAAAAAAAAAATAGCCAATATCATTGCATATTGATAGAAATACACGTGTGCGTAATTATATGTGTATACATATTACCATTTGGGTAAAATTTGTTGAAATTAAAAAAAAAGAAAAATTCATAATTTATTCAGTTTGTCACATATAAATATGAATATAAATATATATATATATATAGATATATATATATATATATAAATATATATATATATTTATATGTAGGTATATATGTAGGTATATATATATATATATGGGTATATATGCATATTATGTGGTATGTTCTTCAAACCATGCTTTACACATTTTGAAATTCGCAAGGTATTATTTTTATGCTTCCACGTTTTATTTAACACGCTTTATTTAACGCGCAATTTTAAAAAAACTTTCTCTGTGCTACTTTTTTGCGGAAATTGTTCCTTTTTTTTAAATAATAAATATATTAAACTTATTTAAAAAGAAATTAAAATGATATTAACGAAAAATTCGCGATGGAAAAATAAATTTGAAAAGAACAGAGGTATTAACTTTTTATAGGTGTTATTTATGCACAGTGTATTTGGCTACGATGCACTTTATCATATCCTGTTTTACTTTTTAATCAATTAGTACCAAGTCCGAGTTATCGTTTCTCTCATCATCTATTATTATTTCTTCTGCCTTGTGTGTGTCATAAGTTACTTTACTTTCGTTCGCCTCTCCCTCGTCTGAGGCTATATATCTCCTCTTCTTCAAACTGCGAATAAAAAAATGAAAAAATAAAATAAACGAAAATAAATAAAACTAAATGAAAAAATTAAAATAGTAAAATAATAACAAAATAATAACAAAATAATAGCAAAATAATAACAAAATAATAACAAAATAATAACAAAATAATAACAAGATAATAACAAGATAATAACAAAATAATAACAAACTAATAACAAACTAATAACAAAATAATAACAAAATAATAACAAAATAATAACAAAATAATAACAAAATAATAACAAAATAATAACAAAATAATAACAAACTAATAACAAAATAATAACAAAATAATAACAAAATAATAACAAAATATGAATAAAATAATAATAAAACATGAATAAAATATTAAAAAAGGAAAAAAGGAACAGTAATAAAATAGAAAACACTTGCGCGGTGGACATGCGCGGGAGACTCGGCCCCATGTTTACGCAAACACACATGCTTAATGTGTATACCTCTTAATAGTATCTTCTTCATCCTCCGTTTGCACGTTCCTCTTTTTTGTTATTTTTTGTTTTATAAAATAGGAGGTTTCTAAGGAGGGGTCATGCTTTAAATGAATTTCCAGCTGATCCTTATTATTTTGAAAATCTGTTAAAGTTAAAATTTCATCATTTTTAATATCCCAATCACTTAAGGAGTTATATAAAGATTTTATATAATCTTCATCATTTTCTAAAAATAAATCATAATCAAATATATTTCTATCTTGTTTGTCTAAAAATGGGTATAAAAAATATAACTCGTTTGTACATACATCTTTCACAAAATCATATAAGCTCATATCATTAAAATTTCTTATATAAATATTTATCACTGGTTGTTGACATATGTAACAATTAGGATTAGGTGCTTCTAAATTTTCCGAATTAACTATATTTCCCCTTGAAAATATTTTATTACCATTAACTACACTTTTAATCCACACATGCTTTGCTTTGCTGTCCCTTAAATTTTTTCTTTCCCTATTTTCCCTCCTTTCGGAATTTTCCTCCTTCTCACTATTTTTTAAAACTTGGAAATATTCGATTACATGAATTAACTGAACTGCTTGAAGAGAAGCGACTATAGCATTTGTTGACGAAATTGCAGGAATAATATTTCCAGCTATAGACTGTATGTCGAATTTACTTTTTTGATTGATTGAAAAATTTATCATCCTTAAATTAGAAAGAGCAGCTATAAAATTAATGCAATCATCATCATCCTTATCAAATATTAAATAATCCTCTCCTTTTTTATTTATATTCAAATAGTTATACAAATTCAAAAAACTTTTTACATACATTTCTATACATTTTGTTTTATTCCATATAATTTGGGAGCGCAGTTGTAGATCCTTTTTTTCTTCATCTTCTATTCCTTCGCTTGTATTTAGTGAGTCTCTATCACCTACAGTTACATTTTTACCTTTACACGATTCTTTGTTTTTCCCCTTTATTTTGCTTCTTTGTTCCTTCTCTTCGTTTTTCCCTCCCTTTATCCCTTGATCTGGATTTTCTCCCAGCTGGACTTCACAACCATCCTTAAGAGAAACAACCTGCCCAATGTAAGCAGAATCAAACAGATAATTCGATTCAAAGAGTACAGGGACGGGTGTAATTACATAATCTTTCTTTAATGAAATCAATTCCTTTATAGTATCATGAAATAAATAGTTAAATATGAATATGATAATTTCTTTTTTTTCCATATTTCTTTTTTTTGATTCTTCTTCAATATGATTTTTAATATCAATTAATGTCTCATTATCATTTTTACAAAAAAAGGTTTCAAAAATTAATCTACCCCAAGCTACACAATGTTCAGGTAAAGATGGAGTTTGTCTTATTGTACATATAGCGTATGTTTTATTTTTTGGTTTTTCTTCACAATTATAACATTTCGTTTCATTTGAAAAAATTGGATATACCTGACCATTATATCCTGTACTCCCTGCTTCTATTAATATTTTTTTTTCCATTATACATAATTTGTTAACATACTCTCTTGCCTTAATATTGTCCAAGGCATTTATTACATAATCATATTTTGAAATATCACTACTTTTCATTGTACACACATCATGTGTGTATGCATTAATATTTAAATCTTTACAATGTTTTAATGCTCTTTCTTTTGCTACTATTGCTTTGTATTTTTTTACATCTTTTTTTTTAAATAAAAATTGTCTATTTAAATTTGTTATATCAATAGTATCTATATCTATTATATCTATATGTTTACATCCTATCGTTATAATATTTTTTAAAAACTCACTTCCTATACCTCCTGCACCTACCAGTAATATTTTCATGCTTTCGACCTTATCACATATTTTACTGTCAAAAATTTTCCTCATACTTTTATGCATCTTTTCTACCAATATGTTGTAAAAAAAATTTCGAGATACAGGAAAAATTTAATTATGCAGTACCCTCATGTGTATAGCGGTCTTAATGCTCGTATTTTATGCCAAAACGTTCACATAAAGCGGGTAATGTTGAGTGGGGTGAAGTACATCCGTGCGTGCGTAAGGACATTAACATATATATATATATATATATATATATATATATATGTAAAGATACATATGCATGCATATGCATATATATGCATGTACAATATGCGCATATATTTATATACATGAATACATGTTTACGTATGTACGTATTTATACCTACACATGAATATAATTTTTTTTTTTTTTGTTTTCGCCTTTTTTTTTATCCACTTTAAAAAAATATATATATCACTTCTTTTTTCTTTATTCATGCGTGTAATGCCAAAGCTTTTAAATATCCATTTGGGAAATAATAATTAATTTCTAAATAATTTTAAATAGCAATATTTTGTATGAGAATATATAGTTTTTTTTATTTTATTAAAAATATATAATTTTATGTTTTCCGATAGAACTTTTTTTTTTTTTTTTTTTTTTTTTTTTTTTTTTCTCTTTTATATTTTATCTTTTTTTCTTTATTAATATCAATTTTAGCATTTATATTGCACTTATGAATAAAAATCGAGGGAAGGGGAAAATATATATACTTTTATTACATTTATTATTTTTCCTAAATAATGATGATAAAATTGTATCTCTTACTACAAACGGAAACAACGGGACAGGACTTACTTCAAATCAGCTTAACATTTATTGGCATATTTTCAATTGCTTAAGTTTTAAGGAAATTTTGCATCAATTACGGATTAGCAGCAACTTAAGGTTATCTTTTTTATTTATTTATATTATTATTTATTTTTTCTTGTTGTTCAGATGATTTTACGAGATAATATGACTTTTTTTTTTTTTTTTTTTTTTTTTTTTAACATTTTCATGTATACAATATTAAACGAAAAAGTAACACTACTGAGTTGTTTAAATATTTTTTTAAGCATACCATTTTTATTAAACAAGTGTACATTATAAACGCATTTGCCTTATTTTACAATTACAGCATAAAGGCTAATTCAAACAGCGTTAATTACGGTTAAATGACTTTTTTTTCTTTGGAAATTATGAGTTTGATTTATTTTCATTTTGTTTATTTTTTATTTTATCTGTTGCAAATTACTTATGTGCATCTTTCGGGAATAGTTTCATTTTGCTTTTTTAAAATTTAGGGGTAAGTGTATAACTAGCTGAGTTAAGACAGAATATGTGCATTACTAAAAAGAGGAAAGTTTTATGCATATAACATCTGTATATGTATGCACAATTATGTTTGCATGACAGGGGTAACGACACTAAAATATTTCCGAATTAGAGTTGTGCGTGGATGCGCGAGTACAAATGGACTTACATAAACTTTCATTTGTTTTACTGCTATCCTTTTTTCATGATCATGGATATTTTTAGTTAAACCGGATGACATAATATTGCTTGTTATTTGCTCTCCGTTCTTCTTTTTTTTTTTTTTTTTTTCCATACGAAGATATAGTTAGCTAGATGTTTACCACTGTATACAAAAGAATATCTATGTTTTAAAATACCTGCCTATGTTCATATTTAATTGATTATTTTTTTCGGGCATAATTCTTTCCTTTAAAAATGTTATACCCCCATTACACAGTAATAACAGAAAAAAAAAAAAAATTTGCATTTGCATTGTTAAATCTTTATTGTCCCTTTTTGGAAGAAATAATCTATGTAAAAACTAACTGGTATGGTCATTTATACGCAGAAAAATAAAACAAATTAAATTAATAAACTGTTTCGTAAAGGCCCTTAATACATATATGTATACATATATATGTATACATATATATGTATACATATATATGTATACACTATAAATAATATACAAAATGTGGCGTAATAATTATTTCGAATTATCCGTTTTATTATAAATTTCTTATTTTCTCAAAAAGAAGGAAAATATCCTTTTTAACTTTTGTAATGTAAACACTCGGAAGTATGTTTATCTGTATCGTATTGCGGGTAACAGAACAGACCGGAAATTTTACTAACATTGAATATTCTACTTTTAGCTATATATACATTTTTTTTTTTTTTTTTTAAATAGCCGTATTTTAAACATTAGCATTTGTTGACACGTTTATCCTGCATAAGTTCGCACAATATTATGAACAGTTAAGGAAAAAACAAACAAGCAAGGAAAGAAGCAAATAGGCAAACATGTGTGTATAAATGAACGAAATAAAGCTGCAATATGTAGAAAATAGTGATAGTTGTCCATATTTTTTTTCCTTTTTTTTATTTCCTATATTTCACCGAATGTTTTTATTTTGCATGACTGTGCAGGAAATATATATATATATATATATATATATATATATGTATGTATTTTTTTTTTTTTTTTTTTTTTTTATTATCAAATTTTTGCCTATGCAAAACGTGCCATTATTGTGTTTACTTTTTTATATTTTCCTTTGCAGTGAACGAAATTGATCGTTTTAGGTTTTTTTTGCCTAATTGAGATTTTTCCTTTTTTCCTTTTTTCACTCTTTCTTTTCTTTTATTTTTCTATTTTCCTATTTCCGAATTTTTCCTTTTTTCACTCTTTCTTTTCTTTTATTTTTCTATTTTCCTATTTCCCCATTTTTCCTTTTTTCGCTCATTCTTTTCTTTTATTTTTCCATTTTTCTATTTTCCCATTTTCCCTTTTTTCTTTTTTTTTTCGTTTTGGTTATCAACTGTTACATTAAATGTAAATTTTTTTTATTTGAATTCATTCCAACTGCATTATTTTGTGTATGGTTCAGAATAATAGTCTTCAGAGTGACCGCAGAAGCTGTCTCACGAGTGTGTGCATATATACATATATGTGTATACATACCAAACTAACACATATAAAGCTCGTTTTGCCGACACCGCTTTTCTCGCCTCCTCTGTGTGTGTTCACTCAAAATGACTGTAGACAAACCGTCCATATGTTTGATTTGTGATAAGGAAGGATTCAAGTGGATCCCCCTTTTAATGAGTGAATGGAAAATAAAATATTTGTTTTGTAATGATCAGGAGTTAAAAAATTGTTATGTGGAAACGTTTGGTCTATATGACACAGAAACAAACAAAAGTGATAACACTTTAAAATATTTAGATGAGCTCAGTCCTGAAAAGATTCATTTATTATTTTTAGCCTTGTCTACAAATAAATATCACGAAGTAATATTAGAATATGTAATAAATCAAAAAAAATTTTTTTACATATTTAGCTCAAATGTACCAACATTAAATATTCAGAAATTGGAAAAGCTGAGATCCTTACTAAATAATTTTAATGCTCATACAAATTATATATATGATATTAAAAAAGAGTATAAAAATGTTAATAAGCAATTTTATTGGAATATTTTTAATCCTTTGTTGAACGAGCGTGTATTTTATAATCTTAAGAATACGCTGAACGACTTAGGATATATATATGCTGTACAGATAGAATCTACATTTATTCCTTTTTCAGTTGAAAATGAAGGAATAACAAATATATTATTATATAGATCTATTTTAATAATTTCTCTGATTGAATATTTATTTGAAAAACCCAAAAAAGTTCTATCCAAATGTTATTCTATTAAAAGCGACAAAGAAACAGTTCATTGCTTAGCTGGTAATGTTTTTTATAATTCCTTAACTTGTTATTTCAATATTTCCGTTAACACGTTAAATAAAATTTTTGCCCTCAAAATATACGGTAACAACGGGTTTATCGAGGTCTCATACAGCAAGGAGCATAACTGTGAGCAAAAGATTGGCACCATATACAAACATATGCTTTTTATATAACTAGTGTAAATGCTCTCGTACGGTTATATATTCCTTTGAGCATGTACATTTATATTTGTATTTGTATTTGCATTTGCATTTGCATTTCACATTGGTGTAGTTACATACCTGTTTGTACTACTGTATAAGCATTTGAAAAATAGCATGCACATTCACACATACATTTGCCTATTTTTTTTTTTTTTTTTTTTTTCCCCCCATTTTGTTAAGGCTTCCAAATGCAACGATGTTTAAACCACTATGAATACCCCAACTTATTTGTGGAAGATTCTTATAGGAGTGCATTAAATGTAAGTTAAAGCATAAAAAAAAAAAAAAAAAAAAAAGTTAAGCAGCAGAATGATAAATTTTGCTTAAAACACATTTTCAATTTTATTAGGAGATCAAATATTTTTTAGATGAAAAACTTTATACAAACAAGTATATAAATGCTTATATTAATGCTGTACATACTTCCTTGTGTTTGTGGAAAAGTGATGGGGAAAACATTGCTCTAGAAAATTTCCCAGAAAACTGTACTAGCCAAAATGGTAATGAACTTAAAAAACAAGCAGAACTGGATGCTATCACTGCGTGAACATGTTAATGCACAAAATTTAAGAGAAGAAATGGGGAAATTTTCAGAAAAATGGAGACTGGAAGGGTTGTGATGGGATGGATGATCCAAATTATGCTTGATCGTGCTATATATATTTTGACTGGATTTATATTTACAAATGATGAAATGTTTTTGTTACCATATACTTGGTTCACCGAAAAAAAAAAGAATAAGAACATCGAATAAAATATGATAATATGATAATATGATAATATGATAATATGATAATATGATAATATGATAATATAATAATATAATAATGTGTAATGTACTGTAATAAAAATATAATAAGACAAGTTAAAAATAAATAGCAAATTGAGCCGTAGAATGAATAATTAGGAGCACCATTGTTCACAAGTTTTTTAGAAGCACTCGCTAGTATGGGACTTGGCGCGACGCCGAATAATGCATAGCTAAAAAACTAAAACAAGATGAACCAAAATAAAACAAAATGAAACATAATGAATCAAAATGAAACATAATCATAATGAATCAAAATGAATCAAAATGAAACATAATGAATCAAAATGAAACATAATGAATCAAAATGAATCAAAATGAATCAAAATGAAACAAAATACAATACAATATAATACAATATAAAATATAATAAGCAACTGCACACGTATTCTGTTCGGAAGCATGCATATAGCTAGATCTGTATATGTGCGCTTTTACATATATTTGTATATATAAAGAACGCCCTTATAGCACGTGTGTGGATTAGTGGAACGCCCCTTTTTGACTAAGTCATATGATGTATAAATTTTTTCAAAGGATGACCTTTTTTAATTTATTTAAATATTATTCATGAAGGGAATGCTAAAAAGGAAAAAAAAAAAAAAAAAAACTAATTGTAAATTAGGAACATAATAATTTCATATACTATGTATATATACATCACATTATACCCATTTTTGTAAATTTTTTTTTTTTTTTTTTTTTTTTGTAAATTTTTTTTTTGTTTTTTTTTTTTGTTACTATATGTTCGGTGTTTGTGCTTTATATTTTCTGTATTCGTCATCGTAACATTCAAGCAAATACTTCTCTTCAAGTTTTATCGTTCTGTAGAAATATGTCCAAGATATTATGAAACAAAGGATAAAGCAAATGATGTTAAATAAAAATAGTTGTAGAACTGACATGAAAAGAAAAAAAAAAAAAAAAAAAAAATATATATATATATATATATATATATACATACCCAAACGCGCACATGTTTGCACGTATGTACATGTATATATAAGAAGTGGAATACAACAAATGAGTCTCAAAAGTGCGCATAAGTATAATAATATGGTTAAACAGGCGAACTGTTTCTTTTGACCATGTAACACTCTCACATTTGGTAAGCCACTACTGTTCAAATGAACATATGTATTATTGTAATTAAATAATAATTTTCTACACCTCTTACATGTGTACATATTTGTGTGTATGTATGTATGTATGCATGTACGTGCGTATATATGTACATTTAGCGTGGTGTACACTGATTTTACGCATGTATGATCAGAAGGAACTACAACACAAAACAATTGTTACGCACATTTTTTTTCATGCATTTGGACATCTTTGCTTATTATGCTGTTTTCGTCATTTTGTAAAACTTACATAGGGCATAATAAAACCATCCAGTATAACAGGGATGCCTCATATACTTGTAGAGACCCCATGTTACCAGATCGTGTTTCCGTTTAACATATTTTTTAAATAAGGTATCAGAGTGTAAAACGTAAAAAGAAAAATTTTTTGAGCATTGTATTAAGCCAAATATTCTCAAAAGAAAACCAGCTAAACTAAATAGCAATGATAATAAACTTATAAATAAGTAGTAATTATAAATTTGATCGTAGTTACCTATTATATCATAACTATGAAAAAAATTTTCATATTTCAAAATAATTTTTTGAAATAAGGAATTGTTAAGATCATACTTTTTCGAAAATATTTTGTTTGTCCATTTTTGTATAAACCTTGTAACAAGGGTGTTGTTGAATATGCACTTGTTTCCTGATAAATCTGTAAAAGATGGATATGCACTTGATATCGCCTTTTCCTCTATATCATAATGTGTTTTGCTTGAGTTACTGTATCTATTTTTTTTTTTTTGCTTATGTGTATTTTTATACAAATGGTAAGAATCTTTATTACGACCAAATTTATACACACTTAGAACATGTTTTACGTTAGTATCTTTTCGCAAAAATATTATCTGTGAATAATTGCTATCTTTTAATAAATCTCTTTTTGTTAAAAATAAGCTAATAATAGTATTATTATCATACCGTGTTGCTAGCAGTTTTTTCATTGGTTTGTTCTTTCCTTGTATTTCATTTATTATAGGGGTAGTTATATTAGACTTATTTGTTTTTATTTGATTATAATAAGAGTAAGTGCAAATACCATAATTATCCATGTAATTCTTGAAAAAAAAAAAATTAAATATTAAAAGTTGACGCAATAGGTATTTATTTATGTATTTTTCAAATGCCCGTAATAGTACAAATAGAAATATCTTCGCATAATATTCCAGTAGGGTTAAGACAAAAAAATATGCATAGCCATAATTAGGATTAATCAGAAAATTGTAATAATTATAATTATTTTTATTATGAACAAAAGATAAAAAAAATTCAGACAAATGAAATGTTATAAGAAACAAATAAAATATATTAAGAGGAAAGTTATTACTTATATTAATAATAAAATGGAAAAAAAAAAAAAAAAAATATATTAACAATATTTTTGCAAAAATGTAATTGTATTTACTACGCTTTGAATACACATTTCTACTGGGCTGAAATGCTATACACACGTACACACAAACAAAGCCGTATTCTAACCATTTATGCAACCAGTAATCCGAAATTTCAAATTTTTTCTTTTTTTCTATTATTTCGTACAAATTTGTGTTAATTAAATAAATCAAAGGTTTATAATTCAGAACACCTGCATACAACAAAAACGCACTCACAATGTACATACCTACATTCATTTTGCGTGTACGCCTTTCGTGGTTTATTCTGCCCTTGCCAGGATGTTGCTATTTTGTTTTTACCTACTGTCAGTTATATTTATGTATTTTCCCTTATTTTCCCTTATTTTTACTTATTATTATTTATTATTATTTATTATTATTTATTATTATATATTATTATATATTATTATTTATTATTATATATTATTATTTATTATTATTTATTATTATTTTTTTTTTTTTTTAGCTCTTCACAGTATCGTAAACTTCAAGGCATCGAGGAGAATGATCCGTGCAAGTATGTGTACAAATACATACATGCACACATACATACATGCCCACATACATATATGCACATGTACATACGTGCACACCACATCCTGTTTTGTCTCCTTATTAACGGACTAACAGAAGAACACTAACCAGGAAGTAGTTATAATATGTTACTATAAATTACATATATATATTTTTTTTACAGAAATGTGCTATCACTTTTTCGCGTTTCGGATGGCTTTCCCTTGAAGAGACTTCAACAGTGGGAATATTCTTTAAACTTTTTTTAACGTTCTTCTAAGGTTTTACTTGTAATTATATATTTTTTCGCACGTTTCACACGTTTCACACGTTTTATACTTATACTTTTTCCAATTTTTTGTGTGCTTTTATGTGTTTGCTAGTCATTCAGGTAAACAATCGCCCAAAAGTTTTGTCATATATATATATATATATATATGCGCAAATCCTGCTTTATAAATAAAAAAAAAAAAAAAAAAAAAAAAAAAAAAAGAAGCTACGCTATATATCCCCTATTTTCGAACGTCACTCGGAGAAATATGATTTTTTTTTTTTTTTTTTTTTTTTTTTTTAAATTTACGTTTTGTCATTTTTTACGTTATTTGATAATTTTTGGCTTTTCTCTCTTTCATTTCACACCCTTTGGTTTTTTTACTTTACAACTTTACGATATATTAATTTACATTATATTATAGTTCATTATATATTATTATATTTGAATTTATTACAATTAATTTTTTTTCTTTTTTTTTTTTTTTTGTCAAACTGGTCGGCTCATAAAAGTTCCTCAGTTACTTGTCGACCCTTCCTATTTATCTATTTTTTCCTTCCCCCCTCCCCCTTTATGCATGTATGTATGTACAGCCGTTTGCACATAAATGTTGAATGTTTCATTTTTTGATCATCTTCCTTTTCTTACTTAATAATGACCTCATTATATGTTTTAAAATAAAAAATTGGAAAAGCCAATATGTCCCACGTTACTCGGCTAATACGAATAATTCCCCTTTTGAGAAGGGAGAAACAAATCGGTACTCCTTTTCATTTTCATTAAAAAATAAAGAAGTGCATGAACAAAATGAATCAAACATATTTGATAAATCGTATGTTTACCACACACCTGTCTTACTGGAGGAGGTAATACGACATATACGTTACAGGGATACGTATGACCAAACGGGCGAAGATGTTAGTGGTGGTGGTAGTGCTCATAATGATGCTGATATCGGTGTTGATGTTGGTACTGATGTAGGTGTTGATGTTGGTACTGATGTAGGTGTTGATGTTGGTACTGATGTAGGTGTTGATGTTGGTACTGATATCGGTATTAGTGGTGGTAACAGTGGTAACTGCACGAAACTAACCCCTACCGTCTCATCAAATAACAGATGGATGACTTTGAACAAACACAATGAGAGAAGACCACCTATCGACAGTGAAAATGAAAAAGCAAAAAAAACAAATAGTAGTAATTTTCCATATAAGGAGGGTGCAAACATTTTTTACTTGAATGACGTTAGATCAATTAAAGAGGAAAGCAACACAAATGGGGAGAAAGAAGTGGGGTATTACATTGATTCAACTCTGGGAGGAGGTGGTCATACTTTGGAAATTTTAAAAAATATTACAGAATGCAAAGTGATAGGAATAGATAAAGATATAGAATCAATATATTACAATAAAGTAAAACTACAAAATTATTTAAGACAAAATAGACTGACACTTATACAGGGTGATTATAGAAATATAATACATTTACTTAGTTATCATTCTTTACCTTTATTTAATAGTTACAACGGCATGATAGTAGATCTAGGTTTATCTTCACACCAGTTGACATGTAGCAAAAGGGGGTTTAGCTATAAATATAATGGCATTCTAGATATGAATATGAACAAATATACGGAAAGAGAATACATAAGGCGTGGTATGTCAAAAGATAAAGCGATTGACCATGTTTCAAAAAACAGCGTGAGTGATGATTCTTCAAAAAATTATGCATTTGATGATACTCCAAAAAGTAACTCAAGTAAATGTATTAATAAGCATGACAGAAACATGATGAACAAAATACATGTTATCCTAAACACTTATAGTTTTAAAAAACTAAAATTTATTATAGAAACATATGGTCAGGAAAAAAAAGCTTCAAAGATTGCAAGGAAGATTATCTTATGGAGGAAAAATAATGAAAAGATGATAACAACCACATATGAATTAAAAGAAATTATTCTTTCTACTTGTAAAAAAAATTATAAATCAAATAATAAAGTCTTATCGAGAGTATTTCAGTCATTCCGGATTTACATTAATGATGAGTTGAAAGCATTAAAAGAATTGTTAATATCTGCTCATAAGTTATTAAAGCATAGAAGCAGGTTAATTCTTATCTCTTATCATTCTTTAGAATATAAATGCATACAAAATTATGCAGAAAACAGAAAAAATTGGTGGAAAAAAATTAATGAAAACCCCATAACTCCAAATGAAAGGGAAATAAGACTCAATAACTCCTCCAGATCTGCAAAGATGACTGTTTTTGAAAAAATTTAACCAAGGGAGTTTTCATCATACGCGTGACGTGAAGAGTTACATGTGCATTTTTTGCGTATGCAATTGTGTGTGCGCGCATTTGCGTTTGTTGCTATATATTCGACGTACACCATTTGTTTTGCTTTCATTTTCTTTGTTTTATTAAGTCGTTTGACTGCATCATTTTATTGCATCATTTTATTGCATCATTTTATTGCATCGTTTGAATGCATAATTTTATTGTGTCGTTTAACTGCATCATTTTATTGCTTCGTTTAACTGCATCATTTTATTGCTTCGTTTAACTGCATCATTTTATTGCTTCGTTTAACTGCATCATTTTATTGCTTCGTTTTATTTTGCTTTTTTAAGCATTTATAGCTCAAATATTTACAAAAACAATAGAAAGAATGAATTCTACGCAGTGCAAATAATTTCATAATCATGAACTGCAATGTCGTGAGTACAATGCACTAGGTTAAAAATGGCCTATTTTTCCTTTTCATATATTCATTCTTCGTATAGATACCCCATATATATATATATATATATGTATGCATAAATGGACATTTACATATATACGTCATGCCTGTGTAAAAATCTTTGTCCTTTCAAACAGACATATCGTTCAACTGAATATGTTCACTTTTTATCCAAACTTAAGGCGAAAAACCTACCGAATGATTTGTCATCTTTTGTAAGCGGGTGCTTGGCGATTTCTTCTTATCCTTCCTCCGTAACCAGTTTTCCTCCTGATATATTCTGTACCGTTCATAATTTTCCTTTTTCTATCTGAAAAATATCGTACATTTGTCTGTTCGAAAAAAAGTGTATTTAAAGGAGAGGATGAAAGCAAAAACGGAAAGAGGCAAAAAAGTAGAAAGCAAATGCGTTTATTTCAAATCTCCATAAAAATTATTTTAAAATAAAATAGCATGTCATATTTTTGTTGTTTATTTATATTAATGCTTACCAATAACTTTGACACATTTGGAATTTTAGCTACTATATTGATACCATTCATAGCTTAAAAGGTTGAAGTGTAAAAACAAAAGAGATAGGGAAAAATAAAGGCAAACGTATAGGGCAAAAATACGAGTGAAAGAAAGGGAAAACGATAGAGCAAAGGAATGAGAAAGGAAAAAGAAAAATAGCAAAAGCGAAATACGAAAGGTACGAAGGAAAAGCAATATTGCTGCTTATTTGGCTTTACAGAACTGCAAATATTTAAACATACAATATTAATGAATTAACAGTTTTTCATCCTCATCTTTAAAAAATAAATAATGTGTAAAATTATTTTTTTATACACCATCTAAATTTTTGCATGGCAGATTATTTGTGCTTCATAAAAATTTTTTATTGCTTCCATTTTTTGAAAAAAACAAGACTAAACAAAAATTATATAAAAAAAATATATATTATAATATTTGCAACAACTAAAATTTTTTTTTAAAAGTATTTAATCAGTTTTTACTCGCACTCTTGTGGTTCAAAAAAAAAATAAGAAAATGGAAATATACGTACACTATTTTTCCTGCACATATATATATATATATATATATATTATATATATTATATATATGTGTATATATGTGTATATATGGGTATATATGAGCATATGCTTACTGTTCAGGTGCTTTGATAAAGAGAAAAGAAAAAAAAAAAAAAATTTCCCTCACAAAAGACTAGCTAATCTGTAAAACATTTACACATATTTTTAAACCGCTTTTCTACATTCACGTAGATATAAAAAAGAAAAGAGAGATGTATTTTTTAGCCATTTCCGGAGGTATTTGTTTAATTGTACATATATATATGTATAAGCATATGTATGTGTGTATAAGCATATATATGTGTGTATAAGCATATATATGTGTGTATAAGCATATATATGTGTGTATAAGCACACATAGTACCTTTTCAGTTTTGCAGTTCTACATGAACATGTCATAATATAAAGGGGAAAAAAAAAAAAAAATATGATAAAGCAATAAAATGATAAAATAGGATAACACAGCAAAATAGTAAAAATAAAATAAAAATAAAAAAATGAAATTAAAAAAATGAAATTAAAAAAATGAAAATAAAAAAATGAAATTAAAAAAATAAAATTAAAATGAAATTAAAAAAATAAAATTAAAATGAAATTAAAAAAATAAAATTAAAACCAAATAAAAATAAAATAAAAATAGCCTTATTTTTGTTCATGTGCATATTTATTTTTTTACTCCTTCACTGTCTAATTTTTTTTGTTTTTATTTTTTGTGGTTCTCTCTTTTTTTTTTAACAACTTATAAATATTTTTTTTAAGAAACCAATTAAGTGCCAGATTAATTCGCAAATCTACATTTGTTTTTTTCATTTTTTTCATTTTTTTTATTTGCTTCATTCGCTTTCTTTGCGTGCAAATTATACACAGTATATTCCAAGCAGCAACACTGATTTAAGATCGTGTTCCAAATTGTGTTAATAATTTTAAAATACGAATTTTATAAACTTTTTATTTGATATATGTATACATAATTTATAAAAATGGAAAATGCTTTTTACGCATATACCAAAAATGCGTCTGACATGGATAGTAGGACTTTTGTAAAAATCTTAAAGGACTCTAGTAATACCTTCATAAAACAGTTCGTCCGTAGGAGTAAATTATTTATAGGCATATATACAGTTTTTTACGCGAACTATTGAAGTGATATGTTATATACAAAGATGTTTAATAATTTTGAAGTTTATCCTTTCTTTTTTTATTTTATTTTATTTCATTTTGTCTTGTCCACTCTTCTCCTTTCCCTTCTCTTTTCTTTCTTTCTTTCTTTTTAATGAATATATTATTACCCTTTTTTAATAGCCTTAAATGTTCGAAAAATATGTTACTCCAAAAATGCATGAGAATAAATTATTGACATAAAAGACTCATCATTAAAAAATATAGAATTCATAATTTTTTTTTATTTTGTTTATTTTATTTTTTTGTTTATTTTATTTTTTTGTGTGTACTGTACTTTTTCTCAGAACTGATAGGCAAAAAATTAACAGCCGTTGATGCTGATATTACATTCGCTAAGGTTAAAACGAAAGGAGCTAAAAGAATTAATTACGATCAATTTGTTGAGGCAGTTAAATATTTGATAGAAAAACACAAATTGGACTATGATAAGTTTGTAGAGACTTTATGTTATGAAGCATCCAATGGACCTATCTTATATGGGACAAAAGCTGATAATGTAAGATTCCACGACGACAAATCAACTTACACAGGTGTACATAAATTAGGAGGTCCAACTATTATTGACAAAAATAAAACTCAGTTTTCAGATATATCGGAAATTACGGATCGTTCTGAATGTAACATAAGAGGAGTTAATGTTAATGTAGAGAAAAACGTATAATGGAGAAGTGAATGACACTTATAATATTTTTATATTAAGAAAGTGGACAGAACAAACATTACGTTTATGTTTTTTCTTTTTTTTTTTTTTTGGATCTAAACACCTTCATTATTTCGCTGAGTCGTTATGCCTCAATTTAGCAACTTAGCAATTTAGCAATTTAGCAATTTAGCAATTTAGCAACTTAGCAATTTAGCAATTTAGCAACTTAGCAATTTAGCAATTTAGCAACTTAGCAATTTAGCAACTTAGCAATTTAGCAACTTAGCAATTTAGCAACTTAGCAATTTAGCAACTTAGCAATTTAGCAACTTAGCAATTTAGCAATTTCGCTATTTTGCTATTTCACTATTTTGCTATTTCACTATTTTGCTATTTCACTATTTTGCTATTTCACTATTTTGCTATTTCACTATTTCTTCTTTGCTTTGATGTTTCCTTTTGCATATACACATATATTTGCTTACTATTTTTTCATTTTAGCAAGTTTTGAATATCTGGGTTTGTGTAGAATATACCATATTGCCGTTGAATTGTAAGAACAGATTATTACTTGTTATTTCAGTAAGAAAGTTGTGTGCATGTTCTTATAATCATATTAAAAATACAATTTAAAAAAAAAAAATTTTCTTTTGTCTTTTTTAAATAAATATTTACATAAAAAAAAAAAAATTTAATTAAAATACTAAACACTTAACGTTAACTATGTCCAATTGAACACAATCACAGAAAAAAAGTAAAGAGGTAAGAGGGAAAAAAGTAAAATTCTTCTTCAATGCGTATGCGTAAATAAGTGTATATTTCCTCGTTCATTTTATTATCTGCTCAATATTTACTCAATGTACATTTATGTATATATATATTTGAAACCCCTGTTCGATAATCATTGTTTACTAGCCATTTTTTTTCCTTCATAAAATAACAAAAAAAAAAAAAAAAAAAAAAAAATATATATCACCTATTCTTACGCTGCAAATTATTGGTATCACAAAAATTTATATAAGCTACCATTAATTTGTATGTTATGTGTGTAGGTATACTAGTGGCCCACGAAATGATGATTTTATTCTAGAACATGCTTGTTAAAACGTACATTCCAACATTGAACATTCCAACATTGAAATTAATAATGGAGCACTCAAGTGGTTTAATAAAGAGGTGCACATTAATTTTTGGAATTAAAAAAAAAAAAAAAAAAAAAAGAAACTTGTAGTGTATAATTACACACTCTTGTATCATAACATGAAGGAAGCAAAAAAACCTTCAAGAATATAAGCAGACAGAAATTTGTAAATTTCATTTGTTTTGTGACAGAATTAATGTAAATTAGGCCATGTACATATATATATATATGTACGCTTATTTTTATTTATTTATTTTTTTTTTTCCGTTCTTAACTGCACAAACAGAATAAAGGACTAATCTCCGGTACAACTTAATTTCTATTTTTCCTATTTTTGAGTAAATTGTAAAAAGATTGAAAAAAAATATAATATTCGTAATGTATTTCTCCAATTTTTCATAAAATAAAAAAAAAAAAATAGAAAAAAAAAAAAAAAAGAAAGTCTTCACATTTTGTTGATTTATTATTTTATTTCTCATTTATGAAATTTTATGTGTTTCTTTATATTTGTGAAATTTGTTAGAAAAATAGTATAATAAAAAAAAGGTATTATATGTTATATATCATGCATATATGTGTACATATGTATATTTTGTTATATTTCTTGTTGAATAAGTGGCATACGTAGTTTTCAATATTTATTGTCTTTTTCTCGTTACAGTCACATCAACATTGCACAAAATGATATATAGATAAATATACATATGTATGTAGCATATATATGTACGTGTATATGTACATATGCATATATTTACATACGTATATATGTATATAAGTGAGTACCCCTGGGTACAATTTTGTTTCCCTATTTTTAATGTATTCTGTGTTTGTATAGAATTAATATATTTTGTTCAAGTTCTTTTGTTCTTGCTAATTAGTAATTCACATTCTGATTGTAGTTGATACTGTATTACTCTATAATAACATTTTTTTTTTTTTTTTTTTAGCTATTTATAAATTCGCGTATATTTACTGTGTTTTGATTATATTTACAATTCATATGAGAAAATAATAATTTGTCAAAAAAAAAAAAAAAAAAAAAAATAGTTCACATTTCTTACCTATTTTAATTTTACTACTTTTTCGTTATATTTACTTTATGTTTAATGAAAATGGATCAGATTGAAATTCTTAAAAAAAATTTAAATACAGAAAAAGTATTTTATAACTTAAATTGGCATGAACTTGCTTTAGATAGATCTTTTGATGATTCACTTAGTAAAAATTTTGAAAACGATAAGACTAACGAAGATCGTTATTCTTATACAAGTGATGATAATGCAAAAAATTATTACACTAATGAAGGCGTTACACAGGATAAGGGTGTACTAGGGAAGACATACTATAACAACGATAATGTGGGGGGTGAACAACATGAGAAGAGAAGTAGGCAAAGGAAAAAAATTCCAGACAAGGGTGGAAGGAATAGTGGAAGGAATAGTGGTAGTAATAGGGATAAAAATGGGTGTAAAAATGGGGACAAAATTAGCGACAAAAATAAGGATAAAAATAATAACAGTAATTATGATCTTAAAAATCTTATCAATCTTAATAATAATCATAATAGTGGAAGGATTAATGACCATGCGACTGAACACGACTCCATTCCAAGCACTCCAGTTCTTTCATATGAACCACATCCCTTTTCTGGAAAAAACGGCATGTGCGAAGTAAAGAAGTGCAATTTTATAAAAGAAGTAAAGACAGAACAATCAAGTAATATAAGTTTTATTCCTCCAGTAGACATTTTATATGATAACGAAAAGGTTGTATTTTTATTTTTTATATCAGGAGATTTGGAAAATTTTAAAATTTCCTCAAATAATAATTACCTTACCATATCAGGTAAAAAAATTCCATATGATGTACAGAAATGTGCTAGCTATTTTTCTCATGAAATAAAGACAGGATATTTTCTAAGAACATACTACTTTATGAAATCAATAGATAAAGAAAAAATTCATTATGAATATAAAAATGGAGTAATGAAAATATTAGTGTATATATAGGATGATACGGAAGAGTGAGGAGGAATATGTAAGTGCAAAAATACGTATCCGTATACACCTTTGAAGCGAGCGCAAAATTTCCTACGTGGGTTCGCATGCATATAAGTAAATATACGTGTATGCACATGTAAATGCATAGAACATGTATGTATATATATATACATATATATATATATATATATATATATATATATATATATATATATATATATTTTTTTTTTTTTTTTTTTTTTTTTTTTTGCCACTTTTTATCGTAAATGGATTGAGTTTTTTTTTTTTTTTCTTTCCTTTTACATTAGTTAACTAAGCCAAGTGTTCATACAATAATGCACATATCAAAAATAAGAAAAAAAAGAACAATAAAACTTAAAAAAAGTTGACATTCTTCTGTTAATTTATTTTCGCAAATGTACATATGCAAAAAGAATTTAGCGCATTTATTTGTTTCTCGTATTTTGAACTTATTTAAGTAAGCACTAAATTTGGTTGCATAACCTGAGTGAACAACTGTTTACACATGAGAAGTATTCAACAACAGGGTGAAGAAGCGATTTGGCTTATTTTATTCTTACAATAAAATCAGAATTAATTTGTTTCATCAGAGGAGACAGAAAAAAGAAAAAAAAGAAAAAAACTATACAATGAAATGATGCCAAATTTTTTACCTTGCTGTTCAGAATATTGTAAGTAATTTGCAGAATTTATGGAAAGTTTTTTTTTTTCTTTTTGTGTCAAAATTTATCACTTTATTATGAACATGAAATATTTTTCTTACCCACAACCAAATCAATATGTACCATATAAGGCTAATATGAAAAAAAGGTTCCTTCCTTAAATTATATACATTTTGGCTGTTTTAAAAAAAAAAAAAAATTTACTCACATTTTTCAAAAAAATTTCTATCACAGTTTCGCTTAAATAAGTTAAGTTTCACATTTAATCCTTTACAATTAAAAAAAAAAAAAAAGAAGAAAATGAACAGGAAAAAAGCAAACTGTAATCAAAAGGACGGTGATAAAACGTTCACCATTTTTACAGAAAAAACAGGGGAGAGGCCAAAAATATACATCTATGCAGCACATGTAAGGAATATACATAGCATAAACACAGCATAAACACAGCATACACACAACATACACACAACATACACACAACATACACACAGCATACACACAGCATACCCACAGCATACCCACAGCATACACACCGCATACACACAACATACACACAACATACACACAACATACACACAACATACACACAACATACACACAGCATACACACAGCATACACACAGCATACACACAGCATACACACAGCATACCCACAGCATACCCACAGCATACACACAGCATACCCACAGCATACACACAGCATACACACAGCATACATACATTTATATACGTACTCGTGGGCAAACATACAGATGATACACCCGAATGCGCTGCCTATTTTAGAGTATTCTTGTGATAAACGGAAAAGGCGCTATCATTAGTCAGACGATATAAAATAAATTATATTCAAATAGTCAAAGTAATCAATGTAGTTATTCCTTATATAAAATTTCAAACATTTTTGTATTTTCAACAAGCTAATTTCCAGGGGCTCGGAAGTTTTTTTATTGCTTATATTTACATAATAATTTTTCGCTTTGTTGTTAACAAGTAAGGTTATCTTATTCATATCGGAATAAATTTCAAGCACATTTGATTCTTCTTTCCTTAAGTTGTATATCGATTCACTGAATAAATAATTATTAAAAAAACTACAAAGTTCATTCACGTTTTTTCCCGGGTAAATAATTATTAGAATATAAACGTCTCTTCAGTGCGGGTGCGGGGTGCAGGATGAAAAAAAAAGGAAAAAAAAAAAGAAAAAAAAGAAATATACAAAAAAGATGAAAAAATGGAAGTCATAGAATGGACAAGAATAGAACATCTGTCTGATGGAACACAACAAATAAAAAAACAAAACAAAACACATACACACGTGTTTATTCATACTCACAAACAGGTACTCAACACATACACACGTGTTTATTCATACTCACAAACAGGTACTCAACACACACACACAGAGCGCACGAACCGATGCACGTACGCAATTCATTTACGTGAAATGAGGTGTGAACTTCTCATTCGGAATGTTATATTTGCTCAGGGAGTCGTAGGTCAATATAATGTTGCACTTATGCACGGAAAACCTATAACGGTGAGCATGCTGCTCGCTAAGGAATTTATTGTAAAAATTATACTCTGACTCTAATTTTAATAAATAAATATTAAAAAAAGAATCCTGGGTTTTAACATTGTTATTTACAATAATTTTATAAGCATGTAGTTTTTTAAATTCTATCATATCTTCTCTATTATATATAAAATAATTATCTTCAACACTTCTGCTTCCAACATATAATACATATATATAATCATCGTTTAAATTATATTCTTCGTAATTAATTTTTTGATTTGTAAAAAAGTATCCATAATTATATGTATTATATAAACTTAATAATCGTTCATCCAGAAGATGTTCATAATTTACATGATACAGAATTCCATTTGCATTTATGAATACAGATATATATATATTAAATATATGTATAGTTACATAGTCAATTTGTAGATGACTATAATTTGATTTAATAAAATTAACTATCTCTAATAATTTATTTGATTCTATAAATATCATTTTATTAATATAATAGTTCACATCTACTCTATTAATTACATATATAATAATTCCTTTATTATAATTTTTTATTATCGTGTTAAAAAAGTAGGATAATTCTAGAAAAGAATGACGTTCTAAAAAATTAGATAAATCGATCATAATAAATTTATCCTTACAATTCTGTAAATAATCTTTTAACATTTCCATATAAAAGACATCTGAAAATTTGTCTAAATATTTTTCATTTGATATTAATTTTATTTGTTTATTATATTCATCATATTCGGACAATAGCATATTATTTAATGTATTTAATTTCATTCTATAATATTCTTTTCCTATTTCGTATATATGATGAATATTTTGTTCATATATTTCACTTAGATGCATTGCTTTAGAAAATATACTTGAAACAATTTTGTTTAAATTATACGCATTTGAATTAATATATTTTATGTACTTACTAATTCCTTTTAATTCTTTTACAGAATTACGAAAAAATCCTTTAATCTTTTTATTTAATGTTTTATTAAAATCATTTTTTTTTCTATTTAAATCTTCCTCAATGTTATCTTTAAAAATATCATAGTCTCTTTTTAATTCTTCCATTGTGTTTATAAAATTATTTGTTCTTTCATTATTTACTTTAAGTAAGTGTTTCTCTGTTTCATCTGACACCTCCAAGGCTTTTATAAAATTATCGTATGTGCGTTCTAAGTCTTCAACATTACTCTTCAACTCGTTATAAAGAAAAGAAAGTGAGTTAACATGTTTCATAATGCACTTCTTGTCCTTCTGGTATTGAAAAGGGTTTAATACTCGCCTTTTAAATATCCCTACATAAAAAAAAAAAAAAAAAAAAAAAGATGAGCTACGAATATGACTAAGCAGTGAAATATATACTGAACAAACAGATTATGCGTAACAGACAAGTGAGTTATTAGCGCGAATACAGCGATAACTTGGGAAACGTTTAATATGTTCGCTTTTTCATTTGCTTTTTCTCTTCTTTTTTTTAAAATATGCACAAAACTGCTGCAACTTCTGCTTGTACACAAACAAGCACCATATTTTCTTGTGTCAACATCCCTCCTTTTGACCTTCTTTCAGGTAACTCGTTTACGTACATATATATGTACAATATACACTGAGGTATATGTAAACACATATGTATATACATATGTGCGTATATATGGGTATGCGTCCTTGCCCTAAAGCAAAGATGAATCATGTGCGCGGTCATAAACCACATAAATGAGAATTGGTCAACCAGTGCAAACATATTCTCATGTACCAATCTTAGCTACATATATATATGCAGCATTATTATTGTTTACCTTCATCAGGGGATACATACTGTTTCACGAGAAAAGTAAATATAATGAAAAGAAAAAATGCAGGGGTTATTGACCACATTTTTGAGTAAGTACTCCTTTATTTTTAAATCTTTCAGGCATTGTTTATAAAATGGTAATATAGCACAGGTACACATTTTTCGCATTATTTGCATTTTTCACATTTTTCGCATTATTTGCATTTTTCACATTTTGCGCATTATTTGCATTTTTCGTATTTTGCGCATTATTTGCATTTTTCGTATTTTTTTCATTTTTTTCATTTATTTCATTTTTCACATTTTGCGCATTTTTTTCATTTTTCTCATTTTTTTTAATTTTCTCGTTTTTCTCACTGTTCCCAGTTTTCAAATTTTTTTTTTTTTTTTTTAAATTAAATATTCCTTGTATCACTTTAATTCATGAATGTTCGTATAACTCGTTATATGCGGCATATTATATTATTGTACGTACGAATACGCAATCATATTTTGACGCACTAAGCCGACTGGTTTGTTCGTTTTCTTATTCAAGCATTTTGCATATAAGTAAAGTCTCATCGTGCAACTAAAAATGTTTATAAGCCAGTTTATCGTTTAGTTAACGCATTAAATGTTCGTTTGTATGTATGCTTGTTCATCTGCTGGTTCATTTTTTTTCTTTTTTTTTTTCTTACAAGATATATGGAAGTTTTCAGGGAATACTATATTGATAAAAAAAATCAAAAAAACAAAAAAACAAAAAAACAAAAAAAGCCTTTACAGTGATACATTTATTCGGGAACTTAAGTGTACCTATATATATGTAAGCATGATCATGAATGAACACATGTACACATATATAATTATACATTAATTGTAAGCAAATTTGTAAATATTCGTTGTATCAGTTCCTGTCATACCTAATCGTAACTAACATTTCTTGTTTTATATTTTTTTTTTCTCACTATTTGCTTACCCAATACTGATTACCCCATTACTGATTACCCCAATACTGATTACCCCAATACTGATTACCCCATTACTGATTACCCCATTACTGATTACCCCTTAATGATTGCCCCTTAATGATTACCAAATACTGTTTATCCTCTACCACCGATGGTGCCCGCAAGAAATGAAGCAAACTATTTTTTGATTACAAAAGAATCAGCTCCTTTTTGGAATAAGGAACAATACTTCATGGTCTTCATTTAATTTATTTTTAATAAAATCGTTAATTTCATTTACTGTTTCGTTTTTTGTTTTTGCTAATTCGTAAAAATAATTTAAATTTTTTATGAGTGAGGGGAAAGAATTTATATAATTATCTCTTATTGCTTGTTCAAGAATATCAATGGCTTTTTTTAAATCATTATTTAAAAAGTAGGTAATAGCTAAATTGTTACAGTATATTGCGTAGTTACTAACTACATTATTATCGATACTACTACCATTATCATTGTTACTAACATTACTATCCTTCTCCTTGTTAATATTAGTATGCTCGCTAATAGTCGGATGTATTAACAATAGTTCGTTTAAGGCTATGGCATACTCCTCCAAGTATAAGTAAAAAAAGGTTCCGTTCATCTTCACATGGTTAATATTATTGCTGTACACTCTTGTTATGCATCCCCCAGATGTTGTAGGAACTGATTTAATAACTGCTGCATTATCTGTACAGTTCTGTAATAAATTCTGAACACTATTAAAGGACGACTCGGCAATGTCAAAGCTTCCCATAAGAAGAGCAAATTTTCCAATTAGTGATATTGTACTAGCATGATCTGCATCATATATTAATATTTTATCTTTCAATAATTGTATGGCTTGTTCTATGTAATTCTTTTTTAATAGCAAATCACACAATACATAGCATGTTATTGTTACATGATGGAAAAGAATGTTTTTCTTTCTTAAAAAGGTATAACTAAAGGAAGCCATATTATCAATGCCCTTATCAGCTATATGATTTTCTTTCTCTATTATATTAACACATTCATTAAACAACTTTTCATAATATAATATTAATAGATATAGCCTATCAAAAGAGGTAAAATACAAACTCAGTGTGTATGGATAATAAGAGTTAATCAATCTTAATAAAAAAGGTATCATTGATCCTCTTTTTTTCTTATATTTTAAAGAGAAATTTTGAAATTTATAATTTTTTCCATCTAGATTTCCTACTAAACTAAGATTATTCGAAACTGATCTATAATTATGTAATCTTAAATTACAATATATTTTAATTGTCATGAATATAATGTATTCAAATGGTTCTTTCTTAAAATGGATTAATACATCTTCAAGGAATTCTTCACACGTTTTTAGTTTCTTCTCTTCTACATACTTTTTTGCAGTAGTAAAATATGCTTCTGCCTTTTTATTAATCTCTTCATCCAAATTTATATTTCCAACATTTAGATTGTCCTCCAAGTAGTACATATCCTGTATCCCTTCATCCATTTTTCCCAAAAAAAAAAAAAAAAGAAAAACGAAAAAAAAAAAGCTATATATTTTCTGATTAATTCAGGAAAATATGAACATGTTCATGCAGTGCTTCCACAAGAGATCACATGCAACTTTGGGGCCCCACCTTCCCACACGTTGTGCTTCCCACACTTTTAATATACATACAGAGGTGTAAACGGTAAAATGAACTGCCTTTTTGATTTTTTTTCGTAATATTTCAATTCGAAAAAAAAATAAAAAAAGAGGTACTTTACTTTCCTGTTTGTGCATATTTTTTTTTTTTTTCTTTTTGTTTGCGAAAAGGTGTAGAGTGCGAAGGTGTAAGGCGCAAAAGTGTAAATTCGCAAATGACAAATCGTAAATCGCAAATGACAAATCGTTAATCGCAAATGGCAAATCGTAAATGGCAAATGGCAAATCGTTAATCGCAAATGGCAAATCGTAAATCGCAAATGGCAAATCGTCAATCGCAAATGGCAAATCGTAAATGGCAAATGGCAAATCGCATATATGCAAAATCGTTCTTTTTCTTCCTTTTTCTTTTTTCTGTATGTGCCGCAATGCTAACGCTATAACCCTGGTTATATACGCGAAAAACTTGATTTTTGCGTCAGCTCATTATAGTTATTGTTACTGCTACTGCTATTGTTTTTCAGTGTGTGCGCTTATTTTTTTTTTAATGCTCACCCCCTCGACGGGCATGCACAATCGCCTTAAAACGCTTAAGCCGCAGGTGCTATACAACTAAAATGAAGTGAAGCATAAATTGAAGGCACATACTTATACGTTACATAATTATATATACATATGTACATATGAGCATATGCAATGCTGTACATTTCAGTCAAGCCGCTTTCGCAAAATGCTCAGAAACACTATGAGCTAAATTAAAGTAATAGCATTTATACGAAAAATTGTAAAAAAAAATAATCATACAAAATTATGATTCAAAAATATGTAACATCGATATATTGTATAATATATATTATTATATGTAAATTTTTTTTTTTTTTTTAAAAGAAAAATATATTACTTGGCTCTTGACATGCTTTTATTAAATACTCTCGATAATTTATTATATTTAATTTTTTTTTTCTGAATTTTCATTTTTTGTAATTTGGCAAATCATAATTCAAAGATGAATAAAGCAGTTTAAAAAGAACAGCAATGTATTTACGTCATTTGTTGTTCCTACATAAATGTGTACCCTATTATGTAACACATTTTCTTTTTTCATAATTTTGAAAGCACATTTTTTATGCCAATGAGTAAAGATTACCTTTAACCCAATTGAGTATAATTCACAAGCTTTAATTTCCCCCCCCCCCCGTCTCAAATGTACAATATTTTTATTACATGTATTAATTTTTTTTATCGTTTTTTGATCATTTAAAAATTTTTTTGTAATCGAATTTTTACCGCATTTTTTTGAAGTACAACCCGCAGGCATGTTTTCCATATGTACATGTATATGCATATTTATGTTCATATGTCCATTTCTACATATATTGGAAATTTCCTTTACGTTGATCTTTTGTCCGTCGTGTACTTTTTCCATAATTTACTCATATATTGCAATATATTAAATTTTGCTAATTTTTTTTTTTTTTTTTGAATTTTCATTTTTCGCAAATTTGTTACTCGGCAGAAGGGTGAGGGGAAGAAAAAATAAATAAATAAAATAAATCGAAAATAATGGAATAAAAGTGAAAAAAAGGGGAAAGAGGGAAGAAGGAGAACACGATAATACGATAAGTTGACCGCGTTAATTACTCTAATCCTTTTTTCTTTTTCCTTTTCCTTTTTTCCTTTTTTCCTTTTTTCCTTTTTTCTTTTTCCTTTTTTCCTTTTCCTTTTTTCTTTTACCTTTTTCCTTTTTCCTTTTTTCCTTTTCCTTTTTTCTTTTTCCACCACCCCCCTCTTTTTCCCGTCAAAATGATTTTTAGCAAGCTGTTCAGAAAAAAAGTCGAGCTTGACGTGGACCTCTACATTTTAAAGAATAAAGAGTCTAGTCCACTTCTGTTAGACGGTAAATTATGTGTGAATAAAAACGAGATAACAATAATAAATAGTTTAAAAAAATTAGTATTTAATGAAGATAATATTCATGATTTTAAGTATCATGAGTTGGATATGTGTCAATTCAAATATTTACAGAATGGAGTAGTGGAAGAATATGGGTTAGTATTTTCGGACATGTGTTATATGTATTATTTTTATAAATATATGATGCTTTCTTATTTAAGTGGTAATGTTATTCTACATAGCAAAGTAAACTTGTTCAAGTACTCTGAGCCGGTAAAACGTTTGTACAAGAAAAACTATCATGGCATTTTAGTATTTAATACTGTAAAGTGTGAGCATGTATTTATTGTTGTTAAATCCAACCGTAGGATGGTGCCCAGTGAGCAAGAAGAGGAATTCGAAAATGTTACTGCTGGAGAGGGGTGTGAAGCAGATGAAGTAGATGGAACAAATGGATCAAGAGAAACAAATGGATCAAGAGAAACTAATGGATCAAGTGAAACAAATGAACAGAATTCCAAGTATGCAGCACATGCTGAACATACGAAGGGGCAGCGAAGGAACAAATTATCCACATCATTTAACAAGAACACAAGTAATTATTCGACAAATAAACAAAACTCTGTAAAATCAAAAGAACAGAACACAAAAGAAATGGTGAAAGAAGAAGAGAAGCAAATCATGAGAGAGATAATAATAGATGAAGAAAGTGAAAAATATTATGAACAATTTAGCATAGAAAATATTAGGGAGTTGTACAAAAGAAACAAAGTATTTCTAATATATATATTAAACTCGTTCAATGATATTTATTTGAGTAAGGACTCAGTTGGAATACATTTACAAAGGTACTTAGTTTATAATTTGTTTAAATTTATAGATTACAAGACTCTGTACCCTGAAGGTGATAATTATAAAACGTTTTTTCTAAACGATGAAGAAAGTGAAGAAGAAAGGATGAAAGAACAAAACAAATCAAAAAAGAAAATCCAGTTGAATCAAACGTATGCCTATACTTCTCACATCGTTTTGAATGGAAAAAAATCTATTGAGAAGGATGATGACGTCAAAAGAACTGTTGATGATGTTGGTAGCGTGGAACTGAGAAGAGGGCACATGAGTGTTGGGGGCCATAGTTATGGCAATGATGGAAGTACCAGAAGAGGTAGCAGTAGAGGTAGCAGTAGAGGCAGCAGTAGAGGAAGCAGTAGAGGAAGCAGTAGAGGAAGCAGTAGAGGAAGCAGTAGAGGAAGCAGTAGAGGAATCAGTAAAGATAGCCGTAGAAATAGCGGCAGTAATATTGGGGAAAAGGGCGAAAAGAGGGAGGGGGGTAAGGAAGGCCTTGAGAAATGGACGAAACCCATGCTGGAGAAGCACACTGATCCCGCCGAACAAATAAACGAATTAAATGAAAAATTTTTAATCATTGTGGAGTCGGAAAGTATTATGATTGATACCATTAAAAATATACTAATATATAGGTATGATTTCCAGAATGATATTGTACATATAAAACGAGATTACCTAGAAAATTACATACGTAATAGTTGCAGTAAGAACAATGAGGAGGTTCGAGGAATGAATAAAGATAACAGTAGTGACTATAGTAAAGAAAATAAAAAAGAAGAAGACTATGTATTTTTGTCAGATTCAGATATATCAGAAGAGCTAGAGGAAAATAGGGGATCTGATATGAAATATAAATATGTGAATACAAATGGAAAATTTTCATTCGTTTTAAGGCAAAATTATATATTGCCAAAGAAGGATAGACGCTTAGAAAAGAGAAAAAAAGAGAATGAAAAAAGGGAATGTAACGGAATTGCCATCGGATATGATGATAAAGTAAATTATGACAATATACATAACGACTTGAATATATACAAATTTGATGAGTATGGGAAAGAGAGGAAGATTTATAACTCGACCAAGAATTTATTTAGATATAAGAATGAAAAATGTATTCCAAAAAATGTACAAATTAATGATAGCCAAGGAAATAAAATAATTTTTCTAGATGAAAAAAATGATAACAATTTATTTATGATAGACATCAATACAGAAAAGGTTGTTGACAAATGGAATACTGAATATATACCAATTAAAAAACTGCTCAAAAAAGAAGAAAATGTATACTGTGGTTATAATAAGAACAGCTTATACTTTGTAGATACACGAATGAAATCATGTATTCAAAATTTATTACAGTATAGCAAAAATACAGCTGATATTGAGCATGCGAGTATGGATGAAAAGGGAAGAATAATAGTAACAAACACGAATGGTGAACTAAAATATTATGATGGGAAATTAAACAATAGTAATATAATAAAAAAAAGCAAAAATGTAGTGTTCTGTGCAAATGATATTGTTCACTTAGTTGTGTCCTTAGATGGTATATATTCAATTGTAACATGTGAAAGAAGTGTAATCCTATGTGAAAATATTATTGAAAATAATAATCTTTTTCAAAATGTTATTAAAAAAAATGATCGTATAAAACAGAAAAAAATTTTATTACAATTACATTATATTGATGTTTTTACCTACAGTCTTGGAAATTACAAATTTGTAAAAAGTGTGGTTAACCATGATAATACATTTATTTTTACCTTTTCCCAAAATTTTTATGTTGTGTGGAATATTAAACAAGCCATGAATGATAATATTTCTTATGTTATTAAAAAAACGAATGAAAATATTTCAGATATCTCGTTCTTCAATGTTAACGATATCCAGGGTATTATCATAGCTGAGGAAAATTCACTCAAGGCCAAAAAAATTAAAAACGTGTAGTTCTCACTTGATGTGACCACTACGTGCCGCTATGTACGTCCATCAGTGTGGTAGCCCACTAGTCCACCTCATTCTCGAGTTACCTGCGCATTATTTGTTTTATTCATGCTGCTCAGTTTATTCGGCGCAGTTTATTCCCTTTTGTTTTACATATATATATAATATATATATATATATATTTTTATTTTTTTTTCATATTTTTATATATATTTTATTTTATTTATATATGTACATATTTTTTTTTTATTTTATTGCATATATATGGGTATTTATTTTTTATTTTATTACACATATAAGGGTATATATTTTTTTAATTTATTATATATATATATATATATAAATATATATTTATATATTTTTTTTGTATTACCCCGTCAACGCTTTAATTATCAATGATAGTTCATTTCCCCCCACAAACTTCCTCTTCTTCAACACGAATGTGGAAAATAGTTTTATCAAAACTTTATCCAGCCGTAAAAAGAAAGAAATTATTATTATTATGATGCAAAAGGAGTAGAATTGAGAAGCATATACCCTTTCATTATTTGAGCAAATACATGAACAATGTTTAGCTAAAACATTTTTTAGCGTAAAATTTTTAGGAGAAATATTTTTACATAATTACATTTTTGACAAAATGGCATTCTGTTTACACTTAATGGTAGGGGAGGGGAGAGAACAAAAAAAAAAAAAAAAAAAAAAATAGTTTGCTTTTACACTAATTGAAAACAATGCGTATTTATGATTATTCATTACGGAACTGAAATAAATATTATGTATATCTAATATATATTTATATATGTACACACTTGCCAAAATTATGCGTTCCACACTTTTAAAAAGGCTACAACATATACATAAAGAATTATGCCAATTTGTCAGTATTTTACAGAAAAAATAAAAAAATACAAGGGAAAAACTTTAAATCATTCCATGTATACGTGTAATTACAAGCATGGATTGTATCGTGTATATATATATATATACATATATACATATGCCTATGTACAACTATTCATCCTTATAGGTATGTGTAAGGAATGAGAACGTTAAATAGTTAATTCAGTGGGATGTGTTTATAAGATTAATCCATATTATGTATCAACATCAATTCGGTTTATATATTAATTATATATTAATTATATACCAAAAATAATACACATCGTTGAACATAAATTTTTTTTTTTTTTTCGCTCCCCATATTTTAAAATGTAAAAATTAGTTCATAAAATATGTTATGACATGACTTTGAAATAACTATGTTTTGCTATTGACGCGTACATTTTATATATATTTATGTGTGCACATATGTATGTAAAAAGTATGCACATTGCCTACACTTCATCCCTAGTTGTCCTTATATATATAGAAACATATGTGCATATAAATGTATATAAACATATATGATTGATTATACATATGTATATACATATATAAATATACATATATAAAAATACATATATAAATATACATATATAAATATACATATATAAATATACATATATAAATATACATATATAAATATACATATATAAATATACATATATAAATATACATATATAAATATACATATATAATATACATATATAAATATACATATATAAATATACATATATAAATATACATATATAAATATACATATATAAATATACATATATAAATATACATATATAAATATACATATATAAATATACATATATAAATATACATACATATATGTTTATTTTTGCCCCTTTCAATTTGCGAATAATTTATTCGTATTCCTTTTTGAGATATAGTTTTTAAGCAAAAGAAATTTGTTTTATTTTTCATTTCATGCGGAATGGATTACTTTAATTAATTTTTTCTTTTTTTATATTTTACGAAATAAAAAATTTTGCAAAGGGATATCGAAAGAACGAACAAATAAACAAACAAACCTTATATGATGCACGTACTATTTACACTGTGTATATATGTGCATTTATTGTACTTCCCTCTTTTTAATTAAAAAATTTTAATTAAAAAAGAAAAAAAATTTTAATTATGAAAAATACGTTTCTCTATCTAAATGAATGTATTAATGTTTACTGTTTATTTTCTAGCTGGGTTAGAGTAGTTACATAATTTTTTTTTTTTTTTTTTTTTTTTTTTCCCCCAAAATTTACATGTATCACTTGTCATTTTTTTAGCTTATATATTTTTTGTATATTCTTATGTGAGTTATTTTATTCTATTTTTTTTTTTTTTCCCTTCTTTTTATTCTATTTTTAATGGTCTTTACACCATGAAGAGATATTTTTTAAAATTTAATTTTTCGTAAAATGTCCACTGGTTTCACTTTTATCCATTACGCAAAGTACTTCTCTTCATGTATTATATATATTTACATATTATAAGTATGTATGCATTAATATATATATATATATATATATATCGTAGCGTATGTTAAAAATATAATGAAATACGCACATTTATACATTTTATATATAATAATATATCATATATTAATACTCGTATCTATATATATATGTAAACATTTTAAGAGCGTAAAACTTTTTTTTTATTTACTTAAAATTTTAATTTTTTTAAAGTTTTAAATGAAACTTTTTATTCCTTTTTATTCCTTTTTATTCCTTTTTATTCTCAATTTTTTCTTAATTTTTATTCCCCTCACTTTTTTTTTTTTTATATATATATCCCCATTTATTTTTACTTCATTTTATTTTGTTTTACGTTATTTTATTTTGTTTTACGTTATTTTATTTTGTTTTACGTTATTTCATTATATCTTACGTTATTTCTTTATATTTTACGTTATTCTTACATTATTTAATTTTTTTACATAAATACTTTTTTTCATATCCCTTTTATTCTCATTTCTGCTATTTTGTCATTTATCATTTATATCTTATTTCTTTTCCCCTCCCCTTTTACATTAATTCCTTAATTTTTTTAATTTTTTGTACCCCTTTTTTATCTTGAAAAAAGCACTGTATGTATAAATTTCGTATATTCCTCCCCCCTGCTACTTTGCTGTATTGTTAATATAATTAAATATAGAAAATACTCAACAGTGCGTAACAGTACATGACAATACGTAACAGCACATAACAATACGTAACAGCACATAACAATACGTAACAGTTTGCGTTATAATATAGATAAAAAAAAAAAAAAAGTTATATAATAATAATACCCATTAATTTATAATAACTGTAGTGTGTTATATACCATCAACATACGTTACTTAACACATTAGGAAATAATTTAAAATTTGTTCAATATTTTAATTTGACGAAAAGATTAACATAACAATGAGTAGCGAAATTTTAAACTCAACCATTGACGGAATTCTTAACACAAGAATTCATATTCAGAATATTCCCCCTCATGTTACGGATGCACATTTAAGATCAGTATTAGGAAATGTTGGTCAGATTAAAGATATATGTTATTTTAATAAAAATAAAAAACAAATGAACAACAATTTTGCAAACAAAAAAGTATATAACACAGCTCTGATCACTTTTAACACTCATGAAGAAGCGTTAAATGTTTTGAAAAATATCAAAAGTTTAATTGATACGAGTGGTGAGGAAAAAAGTATTGAAGCAAAATTTGCTGTACCAAATGTTAATAATAATTTTTTTAACAAAAATAACATGAACACAAGTTTTATAAATAATAATAATAACAACAACAATTTAAATAATTTTCCAAATGGTTTTAATAACAATGAAAATTTTGGTAATAATAATAATAACAATATGAACAATTTTAATTTTTATAGCAACAATAACAATTTGCAAAATAATTTTATGAACAAAAATGTAAAAAACAAAAATACAAATAACATGATGAATATGAATAATATGAATAATACCAATCAAATGAACAATCTGATGTTGAACCAAAACACAAACTTTATGCATAACAACAATAATTTTACAAATAGTAAAATTTTAAATGAAATGTTGAGATCAGATGGAGAAATATCACCTAATAGTACTAGTGGAAATAACAATAACATTAACAATAGTAATAATAGTGGTGCCATGTTCAGGAAGAATAATACGCAAATACCAATTAATAACAATATCAATATGTATCAATCGAATGATAATTCTTTAGATGAAAATAATGAAAATACGGAAGGGTTAAGTTTATGGGAAATATATAAGGATAAAAATAACAACACATTTTATTACAACAATTTAACCAAACACAGCCAGTGGAATAAACCTATACATCCAAATAAACTTTTCCAATATAATAATAATGAGAAAACAAAACAGAATGGACCAAATGGAAGTAACTTATTCATTTTTCATATACCAAGTGAATGGAGTGATTTAGATTTATTTCAACATTTTTGTTGCTTTGGAAATATTATCTCATCTAAAATTCAAAGAGATAATACTGGAAGAAATTCTGGTTTTGGTTTTGTCAGTTATGATAATATCATGAGTGCACACCATGCAATTCAATTTATGAATGGCTATTTTGTTAATAACAAATATTTGAAAGTTCAGCTCAAAAAAGGTGAAGCCACGGAAAAAGCCCAGGCATGAAGGGGAAGAAATTGTGTTATCTTAGGATTGATTGGCTCCAAGTGCAGAGAAATGTAGAAGCAATCTGCACAAATGTTTACGCACACACACAAACACACACGTAAAAACGCATGTGTATATATATATATGCTTATTCATTTTTGTGTTTATTTATTCATATGTTTACGTATTTATACGTGTGATTATTCATACACATATGTATGCACATTGTTTTATATATACATATAAATAAAAATAAAAAAAATAATAAAAAAAATAAAGGATAGCCACACCAGATTCATATTAGAAACAATGCATTTACGCACATGTAAACATAATTATGTGTGCATATATTATTTTAAGTTTACATAAAGTAAAAAATAAAACAAGAAAATATTTTTATTAATATAGACTTAATAAAATTATTATTTATGTATTTTATTTAGAAATAATGTAAAAATGTGTAATTTTTTTTTTTTTTTTTTTTAAAGTAAAAAAATTATTCGCGTTCATATTTTTTTTTTATTACATATAAAGTGCTTATTTTGCATTCTTTTCCCTATTATAAAGTATGTACCCATTATGTGTTTTCATATATATATATATATATACATACGTATATGTATTTTCCATAAGATAAGCTTTATTATTACCATTCGCTATTGTTTTTGCTTCCCACTTATATGTGTATACTTATATATTCGTGTGCATATTTGCGTAAACATGTGTAATCATTTCGCAATAATTTGTGTTATTCATGTATGCATAGGAAGCCAGAATAATAGTTGTAAAGGGAAAATAAAAAGTTGATCTGTTTTATATGTATATAATTATAATTTTTAAAAAGAACAAATCTTGCATTTCAACTTTCTTTATCATTTGAATTAATAAAAAAAATAAAATAAAATAACACAATGTTTATATGTATAAGTGTATATATACATATGTATATTCATCAGTACATACATACATGCATGTACGTACGTGCGCGAAGATACAGTTGTGTACGAATATTAAGAATAATAAATTTTTAAAAATATTGCGCATTATACGTTTTTTACAATAGGTATATTATGTGTATTATATAAATGCGTGTATATTTTTGCCAACCATTTTACAGATTAGAATTGTGTTAATGGCTGTAAAAAATTAATTACGACACAATTGTATTTGTGTAATATATCTAATGCCACGAAACGTTGAAGTAAGGTCATATTTTTTTCATTTAATGCTCATGAGCAAATGTGTATATATAACACATACATATACATATATATATATATATATATGTATATACATTTGATTGCATGTGGGGATATATCCCTTTTCCTTTTTATCCCTCACGTTAAAGAGTTATGAGAATGGTATAGATAATTATGTGAACATGTATGTATGTAGGTCCACTAATACATTTTGCTTTTCCCTTTTTATTCGATTTTCATGTACTTACGTTACATACGTTAACTGCATAACGTTTATTTTTTCCCTTTTTAATATATTAAAGGAAACCTTTTATAAATTATCACTTTTATTAATATAGATAAATTAAATGATTTGGGACAAATATGTTAGTATTTTGGTATATTTTGCCGTATTTTATTTAATATTTTTTTTTTTTTTTTATCCTTACAAAGTAAAGATAATGACTGTACATGGTCAGCTAAAAAAAAAATATTCTACCTTTAAATAATTCTAAAATGGGGGATAAAAATTATTATTTAAATACACACACAACAAAAGAATTTTTTTTGTGTAAATATTTAAAAAAAAAGAAATTAGACATTACAATGCCTCCAAGTGAGTACTTCAAAATGTATGTATATATTTATATTTATATGTACACATAACAACACATCTGGTCCTTTATATACGTATTATATGCCTTGCCATTACTATCACGGGAAAGTAAAGCAAACCTGAAACAGTGCTGATTATATAAGAGCATTATTATAATTGAACAACGTGCGAATTGTAAAACGGTGTAGGTTTATCACTATCGTAAATATTATGTATATATATATATATATATATATATATAATATGTGTGTGTGTATATGCATGAATGTATATATATAGTATATATATATGCATGGACAACGGAAGTATGCCATATTTTAACTCCTGAATGACAAGTGAAAAAGAGCAAAAAATATATGGTATAAAAATGAAGAGACAAAATGGGGCACAAAATAATTATAATGCCAAGGTTAATTAAAAAAGTGCACACAGTTAAAAGGAAAAATGAAACAAACTCTCTTATAAAAAAGAAATATACTCTTCATAGACTTCCTTCCACAAAAAAATAATAGTTATGGATACAAAATTATTTTAAATGGAATTATATGTTAACATGTTAGTTAATCTGCTTCCCTTCTTTTATAACAAATACTACGTAAGATTCAATTTATACTTTTCATAAAAAAAAAAAATTATTTTTAAAAAAAGTTTACGGGAATTCAACTCATGTACAGTATTAAGAAAAGAGTTATGCAGACTATATTTTTATATGCAGTAAGTATTATATATAATATAAATGTGGGGTGAAAAGAATATAAATAACAAAGAAAAATAGTAAAAATACAGAGAAACAATAAAAAATAAAGAAAAATAGTAAAAATACAGAGAAACAATAAAAAATAAAGAGACACAGTAAAAAATAAAGAGACACAGTAAAAAAATAAGGAGAAACGGTAAACAATGTAGAAAAACAATAATTAATACACAACTGCTGGGGTGTAAATACATATTATATGTGCGCAGAAAAAACAACAACCATTAGGGCTATTTTTCACATATATTTTTTCCACCGATAATCTTGTGCAACTTTATTAATAATGTAACTATTACAATTATGAAGTTTCTTACGATTTGCTATTACCATGGCTTGTTGAAAAATATAAACAAGTATATTCATATTACCTCACACATTTCACCTGACATGTTCATAAATTTTTACTTTCACATTTTCTCCTTCCTTTGTGTTACACATTATTTGCAATGTTCAATTTAATATTTCATTTCGGTTTGCTCACTTGTTTTTGCTTTTCTTTACTATCTAAGTACAATCCTTCACCTTTTTCGTTTTTATAGCCCTGCACAGTAGAACTTAAAATCGTACCTTCCCCTCCTCCAACTTCTCTATGATTGGTATGATCACTAGGTTGATTTTCTTCCACTCCATTACTGTTATTTATATGGGAAAGGGGGTGACTGTTTCCCCCTCTATTATTTGCATTCATATGTATATTATTACTTACGTACTTTTCTTCCCCTTTATTTGATTCAAATAAAAGCTCATGATCAATACTATTTTTATCACTTGACGATATTGTGTCAATGGCATTTCCCCCTTTGATATGTTTCTGTGTGTCCTTTTTCTCAACAAAATCGTATACGATACTATTTGTTTCATCCATCGTATGCATTTGATGGAACTCATTTTTTGCGTTGCTCTCATTGCTAACGTTTTCCAAGCCGCTTACACTGCTAACGTTTTCCAAGCCGCTTACATTGTTTACATTTTCCATGTTTCTTCCATTGCTCACATTTTGCATGCCGCTTGCATTGCTAACACTGCTTATATTGCCTTCGCTGTCTCCCTTTTTATCGTTAAAAATTTTCAGTTCATTTCTGCTACCGATAAAATGTGTTGTAGGCTTTCCCTCTGGTTGAACAGTAGAACGTTCGGTGCTTTTTATATACCTGTTGTATTTTATACAAGTAATTAAAGAAAAGGTTAGAATTATAAAAATAAATATAATATATAATCTATATTTATTAAAAAGATCTTTATTTTTTAAATTTTTCATAATTTTTTTAGCATCATTTAATTTATCTGATATAAAAGAAATATTGGATAAATTTTTTTTTATATATTCTCTTTGTTTATTTAAATTATTCATAACATCATTACTAATATATTCTGTATTGCTCATTAAAATTTTGGATTGATTGATATACACATCCCCTTTTTCTAATATGTCTACATCACTTAGTAACAGTATACGGTCATCATAATTGTTTGTCATTTCTATATTTATTTTATCTCTTTCGAAGAATTCTTCTTTAAATTTTTTTAATTTTACTTTATATTCCGTAATTTCTTTTTGTATATCATTCAGTTCATCATATTTGTTTGTTATCATTGTATTTGTCTCTACCTCAAGCTGCATTCGCTTAAACATATTTTCGGCACTATTTATTGCTTTTTCATAAATATTTAGTAACTTGTTCTGATCTGAGTTGTTATCCTTTATTATCTTCTCAGTATACGATACTGTCTTCATATATTCATAGCAATTGTTCTTGTAATCATTGTATAAGGCGTCCGACATGTTTGTTAGTTTATTGCGCAAAGGAAATAGACCAGATCAAACTCGTACACATACTTACCCATGTGTATACATGCGTATATGTTTTACCCATATATATATGCGTATGTGTTTACCCATACATACATGCGTACATGTTTACCCATACATACATGCGTATATGTTTACCCATACATACATGCGTATATGTTTACCCATACATACATGCGTATATGTTTACCCATACATACATGCGTATATGTTTACCCATACATACATGCGTATATGTTTACCCATACATACATGCATATATATGTGCACGTAAGTATGCATATATTTTTCAAAACGGAAGAGGCAAAAACATACGTCCCTAAATGCTCACTACGGTATATGGCTACCCTGACTGGCAAATGCTTTATAATTTTACCAAGTATATATGTTATATACAAATATGTAAGCATATATGAGTAATTTTTTACCCCTTACTGTTATATATGTGTAGGTGTATATGTAAATATTTACACATGCATACGTATATTATTATATACATATATCCGTGTATAAATGCACATGCCATGTACTTAAAATAGTCTTTTCAATTTACCTTAAACGCGAAATCTTTTAACTTAAAGAAAAAAAAAAAAAAAAAAAAAAGGCTAAATTGAGGCTTATTTATACTTGTGCATATTTACATTTTTAATATACAGCTTTTTCTTTGAATAGTAACATAAAAGGGGAAAATGCGCATTATTATTTTTTGCTTAAGATTAACACGGAAATTTTTTTCTTCCTCTTTTTAAAAAAAAAAAATAAATAAATAAAAAAAAAAGTGCATAGTTCCACTGTATTTATGTACGTATATGAATGAACATATTTGTACTTAAGTGTATATAAATTTAAATACCTAAACGGATATGTATTTATGCGTATATATATAATATATATATATATATACAAATACTACTATATGTATAGCTTTTTGAATACTTTGAATACTTTTACATATTTACACCCGCACCATTTTGTTGCTCTATCGAAAAAAATAAATTTTAAAGGGAGCTTTATTCAAAAAAAAAAAAAAAAAATAGGACGAAAAATAGAGATAAGTAGGTATAATTGGTATTAAAACGGTCGAGGAGCAAACGGTAACCCAAAAATTTTAAGCGTTCCTTACCTTTCACTTAACTTTTTACTTTTTCATCTTCGTCTTCTTTTTTCTTTTTTTTTTTTTACTTGTTACTTTATCTATATATGGAGGAAATTTGAAAAATTAAAAAGATAGAATGAACAGTTAACTCTTTTCCAAATGTAGCATACAGAAAAGCAGTGGCGTATGCATATTTATACCCGATGTACATAGGGCGTACATACAAATATTTTTACAATCTCACAATTTGTTACAAAATCGAATGAGAGCAAAACAAGAAAAGAATAAAAGTTCTATATATTCAGAAGAGTAAAAGGTAACACCGGGCGTAGTAGTAGAAAATATAGGATCTTTTATTTTTAATATATTTTATGTTTATTTAATTTTATTTATACCAAATATTTATTTTATTTTAACTTAATTTAATTTTTACTTAATTTAATTTTTACTTTTTATAACTCTTGCTCGTATATTATGCATCATCCTGTGGATGCCATGCCCCTATGAAGTACTCGTTTTGAAAAGGCTATAAAAAGAATGTCAACATGGGGCAAAATAATATATAATATTATACATATGTATGATATTACAAATATATAGTAATATACATATATAATATTGTATATATATGGTATTACGCTTATGTAGCGTTATACGTGCATGGTATTATACATATATATAAATATATATGTGAATGTACACAAGTAATAGCAGCATAATGGAACTGTACGGAGAGTTGTACGACTATGATGATTTATTTTTTAACGAGAACAATGTTACCTCGAGGGAGGAAGCGTTTTATGAAGAAAAAGATTATTTTGTCGATGAGATGAATTACAGTAATAAGTTTATAAACAGTTACAAAAATACAGAAAATGAGAATTATTTGAAAAGTATTGAAATAGATATAAAGAGCAATTTAGAAAAAGTGTCTACAAAATACTTATTTTTATATATTAATAAATTTAAGGAAAAGAATATAAAGAAGGAAAACAATTTGTATGTTTTAAATATGTACGATATACATTTAAAAAAAGATAAGCTCAACGTGTTGGAAACAGAGAACAATATCGTGGAGTACTGTTTGACAGAGTTAATAAATGGAGGTAGAAAGAGTAACGTAAAGGGGGGTCTAAAAAAGGGCATCATGTATTATGATAGTACTGTCCAGTTAGGGTGTTCACATATTGGAAATGAGGATGATGAGGAGGAGCACGAACAGGAAAAGCTAGGTTATGAGGAGGAAGAACAGGATTATGATGTGGGTGAGGTTAAAGCACGTGGGTATGGTAAAGAGCAGAGCAGCGATGAAGATGAAAATAACAGTAGCAATGGCAGTGCGCGCACGAAGGAGTACTACTTGCGCAGAATTTACCAAGTTGTTCTGAAGTACTTCCCGTTCAGCTTCAAGCTGTGGTATAACTACATAAGAGATAGCATAGAGATGATAAAGGATGTCTATTACGATAACAGAAGAGAATATGAACAAGTGAATGCGATTTTTGAAAAGTGTCTATTATATATGTACCATTTTAAGTCCATCTATATTATGTACATTCAATTTTTATATATTCAAAGGAAAGTTCAAAAGATAAGAGAAGTATTCAATCGCTCTTTACAGAATGTTTTTTTAAATCAACATGAAGATTTATGGTTTTATCAATTAGAATATAATGAGAAAATAAACAATAAGTTAATTAATTATGAATATATTAAAAGATATATAACAATTTATCCTGAACAAGTCATATTTTTATTTGATCATTATGTAAAATATAAAATGTATAAACATGCAATAGGTACTTTTTTTTATATACTTAATTGTGAAGAGGAGACGTTAGATTTAGGAAATAAATCAAAATATGATTTATATAAAGAAATATTTAATTTAATTAGTTCAGCTAAAGTTTTAAATAATGACGTTATGGAAATTTTGAAAAAAAATATAAATATTTTTAAAAATTATGAAAATGTTACATCTATTTTCATTCTATTAGCAAATAATTATGTGTACGAGGGTAGATGGAATAAGGCTATGGATTCATATGAAGAGGGGATATCAGAATGTTACACAGTTAATGACTTTTCAATTCTTTTTGAAAACTACATTGAAACGTTGAAGGTGTTGATAGATTTGAAAATAAATCAACAAGAGGAAAAAAGGAATACTAGCACAAGTGATTTATATGTTGAAGAGGAGAAAGAAGCAATAGACAATGAACTAATTTCAGAGGGAATAAAACCAAATGATGATTTTGTAATCGATTTGTATATGGAAAAAATAAACTACCTTTTGGATGTAAGGAAAATATTTATAGCTGATATTAAACTGAAAAACAATAAAAATAATGTGTACATATGGTTAAGCAAAATTGATGCAGTTGCAAATGATACTGATAAAGTAGATCTCTTCAACAAGTGTTTAATACATTTTGAGCATAATGAATACATAGGGAGATTGAGTGATGTATATATTAGTTATGCATACTACTATTATAACAGGAACAAATATGACGAATCTGTAAAGGTTTTCCATAGAGCTATAAAAGAAAAAAATTTCAAAAATGTCAACGAAATGGCAAATATATTTTGCTCATGGGTTGAACTAGAATTACTGCAAGCAAATTACAAGGAAGCGTTGAATGTAGCCAGGTTGGCTATTGATATTGGCAGAGGAAAATCCTTTAAAGGGAAAGCAGAAAATGGAACTACATTTAATGTGCACAATACTAGTAGAAGCGGGGAAAACAATGCAATCAGTATTTACAGTAGAGGTCTACGGGACAGTACTGATGGCGATGTGCTCGCACATACCGAGTTTAACCTTCTAAACTCAACCAAATTGATGTGCTTAATTCTTGATATGGAAATAAATTACGGCACAGTTGAAACGTCCATAAGCATGTTTGATGTTTTGTATCATGCAAAAAGTATTACTGTGAAAATGGTTTTGTCCTTTGCTAATTTTCTGTACACACATAAATACTTTAATGAATGTTTTAAAATTTACGAGAAAGCTATTTCTATATTTCACTACCCTTATTTATACCCCATTTATGCCAATTATATTAATAAATACATTGAGAGATATAAAGACAAAAATATTTCATATGTGCGTGAACTGTTTAAACAAGCTATTTATGGTATTGACAACAAAACGTATATTCCAAAAGAATTTGCTAAGTATATTTTTTTCATGTATGCTTTATTTGAAGAAAATTATGGCTTTTTGAAGAATTCACTGAGTATTTATAAAGAGGCTATTCCCTTTCTGGAGGAAAAGGACAAAGCTACATTTTATAAGATGTTCATTTGGAAGGTTAGTAATGTTCCAGCATTCTTTCTCGAGTGCCAAGGTGTACATACATAAATGCATACACAAATACAAATATAAATGCATACACAAATACAAATATAAATGCATACACAAATACAAATATAAATGCATACATATGCATATATTTTATTTTTTACTTTATATTTTTTTTTTCCCGTGCTCCCTTTAGATATCCAAATCCTATGGAGTTCACAAAGCCAGGGAAGCATTTGAGGAGGCTATTCAAACGCTAAAGGATGACGATGTAAACACATGCACATATGTTCTTCAAACGCATAAAAATGAACTTACAAATTTTTTCTTTTTTTTTTTTTTTTGATTGTCATTTCGTTTTTTTGTCAAATATTTATAGGCGAGAGAAATTTGTTTGTTATATATTGACATGGAATATAAGTTAAACGAATATGAGCGTGTCAGGGCGCTTTACATTTACACGGCTCAGTTTACTAATCCATTGGCCTATTCGAAGTTTTACCAGGTTGCAAACCTTGACACAATGAGCGTTAAGATTGTATTAGACTGTTGGTGTATCCATTCGTGTACATATTTTTTTTCTTTTCGAGCTTTTTTCTGTCATGTTTATTTTTTTTTTTTATTTTTTTTTTTTTTTCGAGCCTTTTCTGCATTTTTCTTCATATTTTGTATTTTCCCCACCCCCCTCAGGATTGGAGAGAATTTGAAGCATTGCATGGAAACGAGCACACCTTCAGAGACATGATAAGAATAAAAAGAAGCGTCCTAAGCATATTTACGTAATATTATTAACTAGAAGTGCTAGTTCATTCTTTTGAATTGTATTAAGCTACTTGTTTAACTGTTCATATTTTTTTCTGTGTTCACTGCCTAGTTACACGCATCACATTCGCTTGTTCCTCGTTTCTCACTTCAGGAGTTCGCACAGGGGAGTTAAGGAGATAGAAAAAGACGAAAACTCGAACTTGAACGTAATAGAAAACACGAAGAGGATACTGCAGGAAATGATTGAAAATGAAGAGAGGCTTCAAAAAAAAATTAAAAATGGCTAATCCTTTAATTATTTAGCACTTTTTATAGAATGATGTTACTATTTAAATTAGCAATAGTCCAGAAGATGCTTATGTCAATGTTCGCACTCGACTGTGTGTGTTATCATAAATATATAAATGTGTGCATATATATATGTACATATGCGTGTATAGGTCAATTATATGTACGAGGGTAACTGTGCGCAATTTTTTCATAATAATTAAATGCAAAGTGACAATATAAAAATTATAAGTAGGAAAAGGAATTCCATTATAAACATGATGTACCACTTTGTTTCTGCATTTTAAAAAAATTTTAAATTATTATCCTTGTATAGTATTTGTTATATGAATATTCTTATGTTTTGTTTTGTGTTTTTTAGTTTTTCCTCCTTTCTTTTTTTCTTTCATTTTTCTTTCCTTTTTTTCTTTTTTTTTTTCCTTCCTTTTTTTCTTTCTTTTTTCTTTCCCTTTTTCTTTTCTTTTCTTTTCTTTCCTTTCCTTTTTTTTTTTTTTTTTTTTCTCTTCCATATTTATTACTTAAGTATGTATTTGCTAATACATGCAGTGCGCTAATTATTTGTTAAATGTCCAAAACGTACCATCGAAAAGGTATTATAGCTAATTACATAGAATAAGCGGCACACGCAGAGTAATCAAAAAAACGCGCTTACTGTGCGTAAATGGGAAAAAAAGAAAAAGAATCAAACAAGCAAACAAATGAACAGTAAAACATCAGTTTATCATTTAGCCTTATCAGTGCTAATTTAGAAGAAAAAAAAAAAAAAAGAAAAAAGAAAAAAGAAAAAAGGGAAAAAAGCATAAATATTTCTGTCTTAACATGCATAATTAAGATTGAATATACTACTTTTATGGGCTTCTTTTATCATTCATGTTTTTAAAATATTTCCCCTTACTGTATTTCGCGATCCGTAATTCGATTAGAGATAGTACTACTAGTAGGAGTGAATAACTTGGGGTGAATAGCGCGTTATGGAATATTTTATAATATGTTTTTTACATACTTGTAAGTTAGGTTAGTGCCTACGCCGTGTTCTGATGCGTTTATGCGTGTTTTGAGGACTTCTTGTACCTTCTTGGACCTCCTTGAGGTGCACGTTGTCGTACAGTCCCCCTAAGGAGGGCGCTAAATATTCGTAGATGAAGATCAAAAGTAAAAATTAAAAAATGGAATACACGTTTAAATTTTACAAACACAAACATTTGATGCGATTGAAAGATAAGTGCAAATTTGTTGATGAGTATGTAGTTTATGCTTTAAATAATATTGCTCAGAATAAAGAGGAGTCATATGAGATCCAAAGGAATAGCTGCCTGTCTAAATCAGCTTACTCCGAAATAATTAACACAGTTCAGTATTCATCTATTTGTATAACAATATTTGAAAAAAGGAAAATTGATAATGAAAAGGAGAAGAATATTTTGGGTATTGCTTCTCTTGATTATGAGCTGTCTTCATCCTATAAAAAAGATATTGTAAAAAATAAGGAGTTTATTTTAGAAGATTTCTATTACTCCTTATCATTGCATATAAAGAAGCATAATATCATATCAAATGTTAATAGTAATAATACGCTAATAGTAAATTTGCTGTTAACTGATCATGTGAGTTATTATGATTCTCTCTTTTCATATTTGTTTCGTTCGTTTGAGGATTTAGTATTCATATTAGTATTTTTAAAAGATAACAATTTAACACTGAAAGAAGAGTTATTACATACTACTCATGGGATAGTAGTAGATCTAGAAAACGATCTACTACTAAAAAGTGAGTACAAACATCTTTTCCTGCTAAATAAATACTCATATGTTAGTAAAATTTTCCTGCGTTTAACTTGTAGTTCTGATATATATGATTTACATGAACTGTTTAAGAGATATTCCCGACAAGATGTAGAGGAAACAAATCACTATCTTATCTATGATATTATTGAAAAAAAAAAAAAAGATGATATATTATTAACAGTACTAAATAGTAAGAAAAAAATCATAGGGTTTATATGGTTAAAGAAAAATATAGATGTGAATATACTAGTCAAGCTTTACAATTTGAAGAACTATAACTACCTCCTGAAAAATGAATTTTATACTGACATAGCTCCAGCTCTGGTAAGTGTTGCTCATGCACCCCATGTAGCGGGAAATAGTCTCAAAAAAACTGCAAAAAGGGAGTACATAAAGGATGTATTAGAAGCAAGTGCTTATAGGCAGTATTAGCAGCATTAGCAGCATTAGCAGTATTAGCAGCGAGAGCATAAAGACAGCAAATAAACAAACCAGTTAGAAATATCAAAAGAGTTGCTACAACGAACAACCGTAATTACATAGGTCAATCGTGTAGGTACGCATGGCTCTAACATTTTTTGTGTGGATTATTTATTTTTTTTTTTTCTTTTTTTTTTTTAGACATCATACAAGGAAGGAACAAAAACGTTAAACAAAAAAAAAAAGAAATACTTGTTTATAGAATTTAAGCAATTCATTTTGAAGAAAATAAGAATAGAAAATCTGAACGATTTACATAAGAGATATGAAATCAACGATGCAGTTATCTACGGCTTCTTAAATGAGCATTTAATTGATGACGTGGAAATCTACGCCGATTATTTTGTTAAGAAAAATTTAGACACAAGAACTGTGATAAGGAGTATTTACAACCACGTATGTAGAAGGAAACAGAATAATATAATAAAATAAAATAAAGCACAAACATGTATAAGAATACGCACCCATGCTTAATTACATACGCGTACTACATAAGCACATGCGTAAAATGTAGTACCGCTTACTCAGTGAATGTAGATTGGGTGCATATCATTGTTTCGTCACTCCATTATTGTGCAATACATATGTTTTCATATGTACATGCTGTTCATTTAATTTTTAAAAACAGCTTCAGTATGATTACGAACACAACAAACAAGACTCCGATGGCAATAATGTCAACATCTCTCTCTTAAAAAAATTATTATATTTGTATTCCCATATCAGCTTTTCCGACGTATGTGCAAAGGATGCAAATTCGTTTACAAATGCATAAATATGTAAATGTATGTATGTATGTGTGCGTGCGTGTAAACATGTATATATGGGTATATGCATGTGATCATATGCTTCATTTCTTAAAGGAACGACTCCTGTTAATACTCTAGTAACACATGTTGTAACACCTTTTATTTTTTTATTTTATTTTATTTTTTTGAATCAGATCGAGAAAGTGAGCAAAAAGTTTCACAAGAATTTCGAAAAAATTGAGATATTATATTTTAATTTTAACAAGGACAAGACGTACAAAAAAATATACGAAAAGATAAAAAAGAAAAAGGAGGGGGCGAAAAGCGACGAGGGATTTGAAAATGGTATTGCATATTTGCATAGTGTCCACACGTACGTATATGTGCATACATATATATATACATGGTTGAATATATTGATCCTTATAATTTAATAGGTGGCAGCAAAATAAATATAATCAAGTTTAACCACGATGGTGGGAAAAAGAAACCCGACAGAAATTTTAAGGAAGTTATAAACCTCTCGTACTACGATATTTTTTTATTACTTCAAAATATATACCCGGAGACGTTTAAAAAGGTAAGGATAGAAAAAAAAAAAAAAAAAAAAAAGGAGAAATAAATGAACATGTTAACGTGTCAGTAAGACAAGGTTCTGCGTAACATTTGTACATATATATATATATATACATACACCTACATGAACACACTTTTCTCTCTCATCTCTTTACACATTTCAGAACGAAATAATACTTCTGTTTTTGTTCCTCGACTTGTACGAGTTAGTTACAGTGGAGGAGTCGACCATGTTCGACTGCGTTTCTTTTAAAGTAAGGGCATGATTTTTCTTCTATTAATTTTTTCATTAATTTTTTCATTAATTTTTTCATTAATTTTTTCATTAATTTTTTCTTTAATTTTTTCTTTAATTTTTTCATTAATTTATTCATTAATTTTTTCATTAATTTATTCATTAATTAATTTTTTTATTTCATTTTACTTCATTTCAATTTATTTTATTGTTTCTCATATCTCATATCTATTTTTTTTTTTTTTTCTTTTTGTCCACCTGTATCACCCCTCTACATGCTCACAGCTACACTTGGACGAATTAGTAAATATAAAGAAAAATTATTTTATATGTAAGTACAAACATATCGACTGGTTATCTAACCTAATCGATAAGGACAAAAATGCCTTTTCTCTTAACATGTTTATTTTGAATGATAAGGTAAATCTAAATGATGAGAAGACATTGTATCATTTGTTTTCTGGATGTAAAGATAACGTCATAGGGCACATGCAAAATGCATTCCCCTTATTAGCATCACATGAACAATATAGTGTACACTTCTCATTGTGTTTTACCCGTGTATATTACACCTTGAATTTTACCCATGTGCAGTTCTACTCGCACTTTTTCTGTGCACATTACACCTCATATATATATTTTTTTTTTTTTTTTTCCCTCATCCAAACCACTTATACCAGTACTGGAACAACTGTAAGGACGTTTTACTAAAAATAGAAAAGTACTATGACGAAGTCGACTATATTATTGCCACTAATAACGAAAGGGGAAATATTCCTTATATATTAAACTATTTCAATAGAGTTAAGAAAAAAAAAAAAGCTAATATTTTGGAGTCTTTATATGTATTAAATAAATACACTTTATTCTTACCCCCGTCAACGGATTACATGAAACTAAGTGATGAAGATGAGGTTCGGAAACTACTAGATGGTATTAATCATTCTGAGAAGAACAAAATTAATGAAATTATTTTGTCTCTTAAGGAATATTGCAAGACGGGGGGGAACAGCAACAACCCGGTTAAGCACCCCGCGGGTTCGTTTCCAGGTCAGATGAGACAAAGATAAGCGGCTGCGTTGCACGCATAGGGCCGTATACATGTGCATGTATGTATGTATAAATATATATGCATATATGTGTGCATGCATTTGGGAATGTATTTGGAAGTGTATATGTGCATGTATTTGGACATGTATCTGGAAATGTATTTGGAAATGTATGGGTGCATGTATGTGTGCATATACAAGCGCTTGGAAGGACATAACTGTCATATTATTTTTTCCCTTCTCAGAGCTGGACTTCTATCGATCAAATAATTATTATATATTTGTGAGTAGGTGTGGAAGCAAAATAATAAACATAACGTCAGGATGTCTACTTAACAATATTGACTTTTACTATAAAACGAAATATTTCAATTTTAAAAATATAATTCTTCAAAGCGACAATGAAGAAACTAAGCACTTTCTACTTTACTTTTTTTCCTCCATAATTATTTTCAAATATTACGATAAAAAGATTATACATAACATATTAGTGTAAAATGAAAGAACCAAAAGCTGCATGCTTTGTTGTTGCATTGTATGGGTGTACTTTTTGCTACTAATTGTGTTCATATTTGGGTATATATGCATATGTGGGTGTACTTTTGCTTACGTTTGAGCGAATATTTTGGTATATATGTATATGTATGGTGTATATATACATTTATAAGCACATATACGTGTTCTCATTAGCGCGAACGCTCGCTTCCTTTTCAGGCTGACGAAATCGTGTTCTTGCCATGTGTCAGTAGAGGACAACATCTATAGAGAGGTGTATAACCACTTTAAATTCTTAAACGAAAAAGATAACAGTGTGAGTATTTTTAAAAAGGGAAATGTGTTTGATGAATATAAAGAAGAAATGAAAGCATCCAAGAGGAAAAAAGGATGTCATAAAAAATATTTATTGTTGACAAAACAAATGTGTTCAAAGAAATGTATTAACATTGATCATAATTTAGTCCTTTGGGGTATTAACGATATGTGTTTATGTGTACTTTATAAAATCCTTGTAAACAATGAGTATATATTTAATAATATAACCCTCATCATAGCATACAGAAATAAGCATTTCAGTAGAACTAGCAGTTATAGTGGCAGTAGAAATGGTAGTGGTAATTACAATAACATTGCAAGTAATGATGACGATAGCAGTATGGAGGAATACGACTCCATAAAGAGCTACTCGCTCGAAAGCTCACTTATGTACAGGAAATTAAAAAATATTATGTTAAAGCAAAGGATAAAGATATTATATGATGATGTTTATAATATTGATAGAGAAAACAAAAAACTTGAACTAAATAACAACAATTTTGTATTCTATGATTACCTCTTTATATGCTTTGACAAAGAAGACATCACTACTTACTCCTTCAATTTAAATAGCTACGAAGCGGGTAAAAAAAAAAATTATAATTTTATTGAACACCACCAACGGGTCATGTACGCAAATGAGAAGTTGGACTTCCTGGTTAAGGCCAAGGACTACGAAAAGTACGAAGAGTTCGAACATCCAAGGGTTAGCGATGGGACTAGAAGTAAGACTGGCCGTAATAATGATACCAAAAGGGAGATGTCAAAGGCAAAGCCTCACAGCTCACCTCACTGCTCACCTCACTGCTCACCTCACTGCTCGCCTCACTGCTCGCCTCACTGCTCGCCTCACTGCTCACATGAGAGCTCCAGCTGTGATTCGAACGAAGCGGACCAGTTTAAGGGCAAATTTAAGGGTGTCCAGGCAAATTACGCGGATAGGGAATACAATATGAATGAGTTAAATAAAAAGGAAAAAATAAAAAGCAATGCATGCAAACATAAAAGGAAAAATAAAGATAGTAACTGTGCCCAGAAGATAAAGTCTAACGAAGAAGATGAGGAGGAGGTGAGACAAAAAAGAATAAAAAAAAAAAAGAGAAGAAATAAAGGAGATGAGTTAAAGGAAAACACAGAGGAGGGAAACACAGAAAAGGAGTACTCTAGTTACTCCTCTTTATCATCTAGCTGTCTACGGACAAGTGATACGAGTGATAATGATGATGAAGACAAAGGGAAGAAGGAGGAGGTACGTAGCGATGCCATTGTGCAGAATGACAACAACAACGATAACAATGTGGTTGAAAGAAAAAGAGGAAAAATGGATGAGATTGACAAAGGGTTCAGCAGAAAAGGTACCACCATCAACAGCTTCATAAAAAATAATATACAAAGTGAAGTACAAAATGAGGAGAACAGAAACTGTAACAAGATAAAGGAATCATATGCTACCCGTACCCATTTTAATAACAAGAATGATGATATGAGTAGCGAAAAGGAAAGCATGTCATACGGACACGAGGAAAAAGCTAAGAAAAAAGAGAAGGAAAGGGGGTTGGAACTGGCACAGGAGGACGAGAAGGAGAAGGAGAAGGACAGAAATGGGGAGGAAAAACTTAAAGACGGATGCAAGGAAAAAATGGACGGAACCAATATGAACGTACACAGAAATGTTGATGGCGTTTTTAGCATTAGCGATCCTTTTCTTGAAAAATATTTTGACAAAGCAAGTAAATATATGAATATTGTAAAAAATTGCGTTAGTTATATTGTTATTTACAGCAATAATATGAATATGTTTAATATGGTTAATTTCTTTTTGAAGAATAACACAAACACATATAAGCTAATCATCATTTCTCCATATACATGTGATGTATGTGACAAGAAAATAGTCAGGAAGAGAGTAAAGGGGGGTGCAAGGAAAAATACACAGAAAAATAGTCATAATAGTCAAAATGGTCAAGAAATTTTCCAGGAAAATAGTCATCATTGCCAGGAAAATAGTCATCATTTCCAAGAAAATAGTCATCATTTCCAAGAAAATAATCATCATTTCCAAGAAAATAATCATCATTTCCAAGAAAATAATCATCATTTCCAAGAAAATAGTCATCATTTCCAAAAAAATAGTCATCATTTCCAAGAAAATAGTCATCATTTCCAAGAAAATAATCATCATTTCCAAGAAAATAATCATCATTTCCAAGAAAATAATCATCATTTCCAAGAAAATAATCATCATTTCCAAGAAAATAATCATCATTTCCAAGAAAATAATCATCATCTATCCAAGAAAATAATCATCATTTCCAAGAAAATAATCATCATTTCCAAAAAAATAATCATCATTTCCAAAAAAATAATCATCATTTCCAAAAAAATAGTCATCATTTCCAAAAAAATAGTCAAAATTTCCAGCAAGATGGCCCCCAAAACATCCAGAAAAACATCAGCGACGACAGAACGTATTACCAAAATGAGGGACACTTGAAAGACAACTACCTATTTTCAAATAATATACAGAAAAAAAATTTTTATCATAAACAAGCAGTTTTTGAAAATATAAAATATGCATTAAATAAAATATTTTTTTTATTTCATCTTTTAAAAATTCGAATAATTCATGGACAAATTATAGCAATTAAAAAAAATAAAAAAAATCGTTTAAAATATATTGTAGTTCGCTATTGTAAACACAGGAAAGTAGACAAATCTATCTTTAAAACGTACAAGTATCTTTGTAAAAACACCGTTTTAATTCCATGTAGAGTCTTGTTGTCATCCTACATATTTGACATAAGTAATCATTTGCACTACATTCTCAACAAGTCCTCAATCGTGTACAATCAATACATATGCGTCAACCACAATTTCCAGGTGATACACTGCAAAAAGGGGAAAAAAGTAAAACACGTGTGCGCAAGAACGTACATACGTTTACGTATGCATTGACCATCTAATATACCCACGTGTGCACATACATTGACCATCTAATATACTCACGTGTGCACATACATCGACCATCTAATATACTCACGTGTGCACATACATTGACCATCTAATATACCCACGTGTGCACATACATTGACCATCTAATATACCCACGTGTGCACATACATTGACCATCTAATATACCCACGTGTGCACATACATTGACCATCTAATATACCCACGTGTGCACATACATTGACCACCCAGTATACACACATATGCACTCACAAATGCCCCCACTTTTTCATCCTTTTCTTTCTCACCCTTCTCAGACAAATGACAAGTTTATTTTCAGCGCGGGGGAGCTGTGCTCCTTTTCAAATAAATACAGAATAAGTAAAGATAACATGTTAAATCATGAACATTATAGCAGTATTGAAATAGGAAAGCTGGTTAGCAAGCGTTTTCTAAGAATAGCAGTTGATCAATGCTCCTTATCTTACAGTATTTTTAACTTGAAAAATGGAAAAGAAAAAAAAGGAGGAAAAGAAAGGGAAGACATGAAGGGGGTAACTAAACCAAACTTAATGGACGAATTGAAGAAGGAAATCAAGACGGAGACGAAGCAAGAATTGGAGGAAGTGAAAAATGAAAATATAAATAACAACATTCATCTTTATAAAATGCTGAAGGTTTTTGATATGCCTGTAGTATATTTTAATAGTCTTCCATGCAATTTGTACTTTTATCATTTCCAAGCTTCAATTGGTGACTTGTACAAATTTCATGATTCATCCATAGCACAGAATGAGGAAGAATATAAAAACAATCAGAGTGGAAGAGAAGTATACAATGAAGCATTTTTTACAGACACATTAAAAATAAGTGTAAAAAAAGAAAAGTACTTAAGTGAATTCTTTAATGTTAAGTATTTCCAGGCATCACGAAATATTCATACGGAAGGGTATTATTGCAAAGTTACAACTAACTCGTTTAACTTGATAAACTCATTCACTTACCTGGGTAGGGAAAATATCATTCTGCAGATGCACTTTACGCAGTTATGTGCATGTGCACGTGTATATATATATGTATGTGCATACATATACGCACTACACAAATACGCAGCACCCATTCGTACACATGCACACTTCTTCCCTGGAAATATTAATGGCAGGCTCTGAAAAGCTTAACTTCCATAATCTGTACAAACTTTGTAACATGTCCATAAATTACTTTTACGTAATCCTTAAGGGCATAAAAAATGAGCCACAATACGATATTTTAAATTTACTAAATGAAGAAAGAGATAAGTCCATTTTTCACTACAAGTAATTTCGAACATATTAGAAAAGAACAGGAAAAGTGGCATACACACATATGGGGCTTCAGTTGAACTCTACTTGTGTCTACATTTATTTTACCCTAATTTTACACTCATTTTTATCCCCATCTCCATATTGCAGATTTCAAATGTTTAAGGAAAAGCTCAAAAAAAAAATGATCAACTTGCCACAAATAAAGGAGGATATAAAACTGTTACTAAAAGTAATGCCTTACATAAATGTCGTATATACGTCCAAACATCTTCATATGCACAACTGTGTACATGCTTACGTTAAATATATATTTTTTTTCCATATATATACATATATGCATATAAATAAATATGTAAATATATTTATATTTATATATATATGCACATATACGTAAGGATGTAAAGGACACAGCTTCATTTAGGAATTACGTAAAAGAACAACTATTTAAAAGGGAAAATAATTTAACGAAAAATATTAAAGAAAATGTCCAAGTACATTTGGTTGAATATATTAAGGAGAACCACGAACTGCTCAATGGATATTACTTACCCAATTAAAAGTATTTGTGCATGTGCTCTCCACCTCGTTGAGGGAGCTCGGTTTACTTGATAGGGCTACATACAGGTGAACTTATGCATATACAACATCACATATGCGAATATGTGCACATGCATACAAACACACACACATATATATATATATATATATATATATATATATATATATATTTATATACGTATTTATATATTGACACTTCTGCTCGTTTCGTCTGGACAACGGCTTCGGTTATTTGCTATAAAACGTATGTTACGAGATGTATTATTTTTTTTTTCAATTTATACTTCTATTCATGCTGCTACATTTACTTCTATTTCCACTTCTATTTCTTTTTTATTTTTTTTACTATTTAATTACGGCTACCCCGTAACCAAACGACGCTCATCCAGCAGTTCAACAAAATGGACGCATTTCCCCTCCACACTAGTTTCATTTACAGATTAAATATAGTACATGCTGATTGTGTCTTTATTATAATTTTGCATCAACCAGGGGAAAAAAAAAAAAAGAAAAAAAAAAAAAAGATGGCGATACCAAACTGTAGCTACTGCTAAATTTGGTTAAGCTAATTTTTTTTTTTTTTTTTTCAATATGAGAAGTTCAATATGGTCAAGTTGTTATGAATGAAAAAAAAAAAAAGAAAAAAAAAAAATATTCTACAATGGAATACAATACGAGTAGTTATACAAAGGTTATCACTCTACACGCATATACATACGCCATAGTCTCATACACATAGATATATCCAATCGACAATTCAAAAGAACCAAAACGAATAGGCATACTACACTTTTCTCAGTTATGCACGTGCGTAAAGGAAAACAAGGTGGAAAATACTATACCCCTATGGAAGGAAATAGCTTCGTTGTTGTACGCGCGTAGGCAAACAAATATATGGAATTGTGCACATACGCCTGTATTTGTGGATGTACACATGCGCATGTGCTCGGACGTCGAAATGGCATACCTAGGATATCTGCTTGGCCATCTCGACGGCCTTGGACTTAACCTCGTCCATTCCACCAACCATGTAAAATGCCATTTCAGGTAAGTCATCACAATCCCCTTTGAGGAGCTCTGAAAATCCTTTTATTGTATCTTCAAGTTCAACAAATCTACCTGGTTTTCCAGTAAAAACTTCTGCAACAGCAAATGGTTGAGATAAGAATCTCTGTACCTTTCTTGCCCTGGCAACGGTCAATTTATCCTGTTCCGATAATTCATCAATACCTAAAATAGCAATAATATCTTGAAGAGATTTATAATCTTGTAATATTTGTTGTACATTTCTTGCCACTTCATACTGTTCAGCTCCAACAATATCTGGTGTCAACATACGTGAAGTTGAATCTAATGGATCGACAGCTGGATATATACCTAATTCCGCTATAGATCTTGATAAAACAGTTGTTGCATCTAGATGTGAAAAAGTGGTTGCAGGAGCAGGATCAGTTAGATCATCAGCAGGTACATAAACTGCTTGAACAGATGTAATAGAACCATTTTTTGTTGTTGTAATTCTTTCTTGTAATGCACCTAAATCAGTTGATAATGTCGGTTGATAACCTACAGCTGATGGTATGCGCCCTAATAAAGCAGAAACTTCTGAACCTGCTTGTGTAAATCTATATATATTATCTACAAATAATAATACATCTTGATTTTCTTCATCTCTGAAATATTCAGCAACAGTTAATCCTGTTAATGCTACTCTTGCACGAGCACCAGGTGGTTCATTCATTTGTCCATATACTAATGCAGCTTTAGAACCATTAAAATCATATTCATTATTATTTCCAATTTTTTTTTTTTTAATAACACCAGTTGTTATCATTTCGTGGTATAAATCATTTCCTTCTCTTGTTCTTTCACCAACTCCTGCAAAAACGGAATATCCACCATGTTTCTTTGCAACGTTATTGATTAACTCCATAATTAATACAGTCTTACCTACTCCTGCACCTCCAAATAAACCAATTTTTCCTCCTTTAGCATATGGAGCTATTAAATCAACAACTTTAATTCCAGTTATTAACAGTGCAGGTTCTGTACTCTGATCTGTAAATAATGGTGGATCTCTATGTATAGGTAACATCTTTTTATATTTAATATCTCCACACTCATCAATAGGTTCTCCTATAACATTCATAATTCTGCCTAACGTTTCTTTACCTACAGGCACACTAATAGGTTTTCCACTATCAGACACTTGTTGTCCTCTTACCAAACCATCCGTTGCATCCATAGCTATTGTTCTAACTACCTTATTACCTAAATGCTGCGCTACTTCTAAAATTAATTTCTTATTATCTATTTCAACTTCTAGTGCATTTAAAATAGATGGCGGCGTGTCTTCAAATTCGACATCCACAACAGCTCCTATTACTTGTGATATCTTTCCTATTTTCGTACTTCCTTTACCCCCACTACCTTTGTTAACTTCATTACTCTTACCTACTCCTTCACCGCTTCTGTTCGACGTATTTGCATTTTTTTTTAGATTTAGATTTTCATTACTACTAATACAACGGAAATGAATCTTCGGGTTACAACATTTTGTTGGTATACCAACTTTTCTGTTAATACACCCCCTAAATAATCTGAGTCTGTGCATGATGGCAAATTTATTTCGTTTTTTACTGAGTTCGATAATACGGATTAAGAAGCACTTGCGTTGGTGCGTGAAACTTGGCGTTTACCGAGATACATATATATACATATATATATATATATATATATATATATATATATATATATATATATATATATTTATTTATTTATTTATTATTATTTTTTGTTCGCTTATTTATGCATACATGCATGCATGGACGCTCACACACATACACATGTACTTATATAAACATGTAAGGGTATTTGTTTTTTTCTAAATTTAATTCTGCTCAATGCGATTTATATATGTATTCCACACGCGCACTCAAATACACATGTAAATGTTCGTGTAAATACTCAGGGAAATATAAATTTTAAAAGTTCTCCCTTTTGCTTATTTATAAAAGGCGTACACGCATTTACACTCTTGGCTCGTTTATGTATCTACACAGGCATACGTGAAAGCGAATTTGTCGTATTTTTTTTTTTTTTTTTTTTTTGTACTTTAAGCTCTATGCTGTTTATTATGAATAACAGAATGAATTTCTTTTTTCTTTTTTTTTAATTTGTAACATCGGCAAAATTTTTCATCTTCGCTTCGTCCCTTGTTCGTTCGTTCGATTGGTTAAGCGATTAAGAGATTGATTTTTTTTTTTTTTTTTTTTTTTTTATTCCTATTGGTGTATATTTTGTTTAGTTTTGCTCAACTTCGCTTCATTTTACCAAATTTTTTTTTTTTTTTTTTTTTTTTTTTTACATATTAGATACGAGGTGTACCTATATGTATGTCAATCTGCTTAAATTTATTTTTTTATTATTTTTTTTTTGTTTTGTTTCCTTTATTTATCCGTTATGAGGTGAAACGGGTTGGAGTGATGAAACATAGGAGCAGTACGTGAACAAATAAAGTACACATCGGTATGTTCTCACGAGTGCTAACTTCTTGCGAATATTTTTAATCATAACATTTATTTTTACATGTACAGAAGGCACAAATAAGATCTTATAAGGCGAAACTATGAATAATGATAGGCATAATTGAAGTGAACAGATGGTACGAAATTACACATTTGAAGATGGGGGACTATTTCATTAACACAAAAATAATTTTAAAATTTTCATGTAAATAAAATTGTTCTCTACGTAAATTGTACATTTTTTTTTTCTTTTTCTTTTTTTTCACCTGCAAAATTTTTTTATTTCCATTCCTGTTCGTATGCTCATTCGCGCATGTACACTAATTTTTAGGTTATTTTGAGTTTGTTTATGATTTATTTTTCTTCCATTTTTGGATAATTTTTAATATTATTTTTATTTCCCTTTTTTCGGGAAAGGCCAATCTTTGGGCTGATTTCCTTTGGTACGAAATGTACCAATCGTGTCAAAACAATCATGTTGTAATTGGACGCGTGTTTTATTACTTTATCTTATTCGCCTTATGCTGCTTACGTTAAATTCTTTTCTCTTTCTTTTTGTTGGTAAATTTTTCAAAAGCAGTATATCATTTTTATAGTTTTATGGTAGTTGCTACTGCGGAAATGCAAAGTGTATGGTTATATGTATTATTTATAACCACAGAAAAGGATGTACATTTAAGTTACAAGCCGAAAGGGAAATATATACACACAAACGTGCGAATAGGCACATGCACATGTGTACAAATATGTAAATGTACAGGTATATATATGTACACGTATGGAAATGTATGTATATATATAGGTATATTTATGAACACGTGAGGAATATCATTATGACCAGTCCATGAAGATACTACCCTTCCCTTTGGATGACCTCTTTTTTTTTTTTTTTTTTTTTTTTTTGAAAGATCAGGGGAAAGGCAAATTGCCCGCCCACTGAACGACCTCCTTTTTTAACTGATCAATATCCGCGTTATTGGTAAGACCTTTTTTAAAATCCACTAATTTTTTTCCAAACTGTTGTTGTAGATCTACAGTTATTTTTATTGCTCTCGCCAATATGTCAGCAATAAATTTCATATCCTTTTCTTTAGCTCCTCTAGTAGTCATAGCAGGAGTACCTATACGGATACCACTTGGTGATACACAATCCACATCAGAAGGAATAGTATTTTTATTTAAAGCTACATTAATAGAATTGCATGTTTCTTGTAATTTCGATCCTGTAATACCATATTTTCTTAAATCTACAACAATAAGATGATTATCGGTACCATTAGTAACAAGATCAATGTTGTTATTAATTAAATATTGTGCTAAAGCTTTACTATTTAGTAAGACTTGTTTTGTATATTCTTTAAAAAAATCAGAATGTACTTCTTTCAACTGACAAGCAACAGCAGCTATTTTATTATTATGAGGTCCACCTTGAAAACTTGGAAAAACTGCACTATTAATTTTTTGATCTAATCCTGGATTTTTTTTTTTGTTAAAAAATATAAGAGCACTTCTAGGTCCTCTTAATATTTTATGTGTAGTTGTAGTTACTACATCTGCATATATAAATGGATTATTTAGCAAATTGCATGCAACAAAACTTGATATATGTGAAATATCTGCTAGTAAATATGCCCCTACTTCATCGCAAATAGCACGAAACTTTTTGTAATCTATATCTCTAGGGTAACTTGTATAACCACATATTATTACCTTTGGTTTAAATGATAATGCCATTTCATGAACATTATCAAAGTCTACATATCCCTCACTATTACATTTATATAATTTAGATTCAAACATATCAGATGTTATTGATACCTTTTTTTTTTCATCAAAAAAACCATGTGTTAAGTGCCCTCCAGAACATAGATGCATACCCATAATTTTCCCTTTTACTCCTACTAAAGCATATAAGGCTTGTACATTAGCAGCAGATCCTGACAAGGGTTGAACATTAACCCCCCATTCTTCATCACTTACATTGAATGCTTCCAATGCTCTTTTACAACACAGCTCTTCAATCTTATCAATGTAGTCGTTACCTCCGTAATACCTCTTCCTTGGGTATCCTTCCGAGTATTTGTTGCTCACGCGATTTCCCAAGCATTCGCGCACTCCATTGTTCATTAGATTCTGCTCGTAGAAGAAATACACCAGCGCAGACAGTTTATAAACAGAGTACGCATGCATATACCCACATGTAAATACCCACACGAATGCACACACACACACTAGAAATATATATGGAGTCTGCCTTTCTTAGTTCACACCTCATCATCATTTGCATGGAGATATGCATATACACATATGCACACAATTATCATCTAATGTTTTACAAATGCACTACCTCTGAAGCAATGAGATTTATAGTTTCTCTCTGTCTTTTTTCCTCGTCCACTAATATATCATACAGCTCCTTGTCCAAACTTTCCAAAGGGTCATTGTTAAACTGAAATAAAAACGTAATATTTGAAATGGATATACATAATGCATTCTGGTAACTCGTGGAGAAGATTGGACTTGAGAGAAGTAATGAAATGGAGGAATAATACAGAAAAAAAAAAAAAAAATGAAAAAAAATAAAGCTTATTCCATATATATGCCATTAATACTGTTATATAATTATACGTATTACTATGCATATGAATAAAACAGGCAGTTTTACAAACTCTGGCTAAATGATCATTCCGAATCTTTAAAAAATTTTTCATTCATTCTTTATCATTTGGAAGTTACCATTTTGATTATAAATGGAGGGTTTGACCGAGTTAAGGGATTAGTGATGGACGTTTATAATTTGTTTTTATTTTCGCCTTTGTTTTCTCTTTTACTATCTCTTTCTTTTTTGCTTTCTTTTTGCTTTCTTTTTTTTTTTCCTCCTCTTTTTTTTTTTTTGTTCAATAAAAAAGAATTAACAAACGTTAAGTTTACAAAAATATTTTCTCTTGATTCTTTTTGGATAAATATTTTTTTGTGTAAAATAATGTTGGGAGAGTGTAACTTAAAATAGTGCGGAACACTCAATGTTTATTCTCTTTTATTTTCAATATACGTACACATTTGCGATATGTACAAAGTGATTAATGCAGAACTGTCGTTTGTACATTAATCGTCATGTGCACGTATGTATGATACTTCATATTTTTTTATTTTTGTACGATATCGCGATGCTGTAAAAGCCGAATAGGAAGGCGAGTAGACTCGATTTTCTCTTTCGCAAGTATATTACATATATATATATTTGAATGTGCGCATGTGAATATGTACGTGTTAAAATGTATATACATATAATATACATCATCCAGCGAAAAGCTGAAGTTTGGGGAATACCGACATACGATATATGTATGTGTATATAAGTATATATATGTATGTAAATATAAGTTATATATGTATGAATATATAAGTATATATATGTATGTAAATATAAGTATATATATGTATGTATATATATTATAAAATAAACACTGAATAACCTTCGAATGCTAAAAAGTTTTATGGAAGCAGCATTTCTCTTTTTTGAACGTACGCACACAATGAAAGGAGCACGCGTAAAAATATTTAGCGGGTACCTGCGTAGGTAAGAAGTGCGTTATGTAGTAACATGGCTAGCTTTGCAAATGTGCAATATGGGCTTATTTAAAAAAAAAATAATAATAATAAATAAAAAAAAAAAAAAAAAAAAATGAAACTAAAAGTTAAATAAAATAATTTAAGCCTACTAGCGCTTTTCTTCCTTCAAATAGCCGCTAACAAATGTGTACACTCTATTTTCTTTTCTATTGTAGCTACTTTAGCCATTATAATATAATACGTGAAATTTTTTATAAAAAAGAAAAAGTTAAAAGGTACAATGCCTCTTAGACTTCAAGTTGTTTAAAAAGTTGGCTAACTAAAAACTAATACATCCACACACAAGCATATATACGGATATATACATATTTATGCATATATATATATATATATATATATATATATATATATACAGGTCTGTGTGCAGTATGAAAAACACAGAAAAACGCTGGACGTAATCCAATGTACGGCGAAATAACACAAAACTTGCAATAAGAAAAAAAAAAAAAAGAGTGTAATACTAAATGGCACACCTTTCTTGTTTTTCAACGAACTGTTACTTATGAATAATGAATGAGGGGAATAAATAACAATTCTTTCTTTTAACAAAAAAAAAAAAAAATGACCAACGATGATGCCGCTAAATAACAATGCTACTAATGGACTACGTTACAACGTGGAAAAACTAAAAGAGACAAACATATGTACATTGCGGGTAAGGTCTCCCCGCATACATACATTAGCTGTATGTATGGGCATGCCTTTCAAAACGAAGCACGGGGATCTCCAACTAACTACGTCATATTCCTGGTTGCATAGGAAAATACTAAAGCTAGCAGCAAATGCTAAAAGTCTGGCTCGCACGGTAGTACAAACAAAATATATACATACACACATATACGTACATATACGTACATATACGTACATATACGTACATATACATACATATACGTACATATACGTACATACATATATATAACTACGACAGGGATATAAAAGACAAAAAAAAAAAAAAAAAAAAAAAAAAAGAACTACTCCTTCTCGCACGAACTTATATCAAAGCAACTTCTACCCATTTGCGTTTCTTGGAGGCGATTTAGGGCGCAGATTTTCAATTTCACTTGTCGTACCCATATATTTCCCCCCTACATAAGATGTGGCTTCAGGCCAGGCGATATCCCCTTCGAACCAGCTTATATACTCTTCTTTATTAAACAAAGTTGTATCCATATTTTTACCTAGGGTTAACCACCCATTTCTTATATTTCTATTAGTACCAAATAATTCGATTTTTCTTCTTCCTAAACAGAATTTTTCAATAATTTTGTATAATTCCTCTGGTTTGTTATTATTATAAATATTTTCATCTGTCTCTTCAGCTATAATAACATCTGTATCTAAATTTGCATGAATTAAATGAATATCGTATGACCTTCTAACCGCTCCTTTGATGCCAACTAAGCAATGCTCCGTTGTTCTTTGTAAATAAGAATTTTCATTATTTATTTCATTTAAGTATTTAATTTTTTTATTTTTTTCATTTATATTAGTTTTCAACCAACATATATCTTCACATCTTCGATATCCCCATCTATTTAATAAAATTCTTGCATCCTCTAAATGTGTTACTCCACACCATAAAAAAAGAAAAGATGGTATTTCTGCAATCTTTTCAATTTCCAAATTTCCTATATCATCTAAAGACCAATATTTATCTTTTTCATCATTTATATCATTATTTAAATCATAATTATCTATATGCATATTATTTAATATATCTAAGTTATGTATTTTTCTATCATAATATTCTTTCCATGGTGGATCTATTAGAATCACATCAAATTTTATGTCTAAACTTCCTAATTCAAATGTTCTCAAGTCACAGCTAATATATCGAGCAGGTGTTGACCTTTTCTTTATAATAATATTTTTCAGTTCTAATAACTGTTTAAGTTTTGGGTATTTTGTAAATCTTTTATTTTCATCACTATCTCTTATGAAATTTTGTGGTCTCTCTCCTGTATTTACAAAATTTTGATTATAATCATTCTGTAGTCTTTCTCGACCATCTACATTAATATTGCAAGTATTACTTTTGCAATTCTCTTCTTTTTTCATATTTACATTTGACGACGTCCTACTGTTACTAGAATCAACGTTCGCAAAATAGCTACTCTGGTTGTTATTTGGGCTGTTATTCGGGATATCATTCAGGATGCCATTCGGATTGTTATTCGGTCCTTTATTCGAGTTGTTACCTGGACCAGTATTCGGGTCGTTACTCATGTGCTTGAAATTATTTACATAATTTGAATTGTTCAAATTGTACATATCATTTGCAATATTAAAGTTGCTCACACTACCCACATTGCTTGCACTGTTTAAGCGGTTTATACTGTTTGTGCTCCTTTCATTTTGATATGTCTTACTGTGTATGCCACCATGGCTGCGGGTAGGCAAGGCTTGCCTCGAATACTGTAGGCTTTGTGAATTTTCATAAAAAAAATGATCATGTTTTTTCATATCTTTCATAATAGTATCCTCAGAGGTATGCATCGCTGCACTATTTCTTTTGTCATACTTCATACAGTCCTTGTCACTCGGAGGAGCTGGTGCATATAAGACTGAGTTATTTTTTTGCCCATGGAAATTATTGCTACTGGTGGTACTACTACTCATATTATTAATACTATTAATATTATTAACATTATTATTAATATTATTATTAATATTATTATTCATATTATTATTCATATTATTATTAATATTATTATTCATATTATTATTCATATTATTATTCATATTATTATTCATATTATTATTCATATTATTATTCATATTATTATTCATATTATTATTCATATTATTATTCACATTATTATTCATATTATTGACATTTTTAGTACTACTACTACTATTACTACCATTTATGAAGCTATATGCACTGTTATTCGTGCTTGGGGGAAAAATACCCATATTTGGCGGAGGAACAACTGCCTTGTGATTTCGCATAGTGCTGCATTTATTACTACCACTGTTGCAATTGCTGCTCAAATTACCACTACTTCTATGACTATAATTTATGTACATAGCACTGTTACTGCTATTGTTTTTTACATTAGAGCTAGATATACCATTCATCTTTACACTACTATTTACGTTATAATTTATGTATGGATAATTACTTTTATTAAAATCTGGTAATATACTTTTACCCTTTTCATTATTATTATTCACACCTCCATATTTTGTATTCTTTAAATTCTTGTCATACGAAAAAGTGTTTTGTCCTTCAATATTTAGGCTGTCTGCTGTTGGCATTATTGAGTAAGCATTATTGGTGCTACCATTTTTTATAATATTAGTATTACCGTGTGCATAATTTATATAAGGGGATTTAGCAAAGTTATAGTTTTTGTTCGTATACATATTGTTTGGCATATTATTGTTTGGGGCTGTGCTCATATTGTGGTTCACAGGGTTATTCATACTACTATTATTCATGTTCATGCTTATATAATAGTTCACTGGATCCTTTACACTTCCCTGATGATTACTACTACTGTAGGGGTTACTACTACTGTAGGGGTTACTACTGCTGTAGGGGTTACTACTGCTGTAGGGGTTACTACTACTGTAGGGGCTACTATTGATGTAGGGGTTACTATTAATGTTATGACTGCTACTGATTTGATGACTACTACTGCCATTATTATCTTTATTATTACTGTTACCACCTGCATTCGGGTAATTCAAATTATAATCGTAATTATAATTTTTATTATAACTATTTGTAAAATTCCCGCTATTACTGTAATTCATAATTTTGGGGAAATTCGGGGTAGCATTACTATTACTGTTACTATTATTAACATAACTACTTGGATTGGCATAGTTTTTATTTGCATACTGATGGTATGCCACGTTATTATTCGACTGCTTAGCATTATTATAAGGAACACAATTTTGGAAATTTGGTTGGTTAAAATTTACGTTTCCTTTGTTGCTATTAATTATGTTCGTTTTGAAATTTGCCGAGTTAATGTTTTTATGGATACTGTCCTTCGGATCTTCACTATTGGGGTTTTTCATTTTGCGCTTAAAAACGTAAATATACTCATATGTATAAGCATATCTATACGCATATGTATAAGCATATCTATACGCATAAGTATAAGCACATGTATATGCAAATATGTACAATTATATTTATATATATACATGCATATACATATATATAAATTTATATTTATGCAAATTTCGTACATGTGGTAAATGTATTATTATACATGTTTCACATAAATATCTCACGAATTACGCTTAATAATGTTCATGTTGAAGATTTAAAATAACAAATATATGCCAATTATTTAAAAAAAAAAAAAAAAAAAAAAAAATTAAATGTTGTACTTCTTTCCATTTATATTTCTTCTGAAAATATTTTTCATTATCACTAAGCATTTTCTAAAAAAAATCAGCATATATAAAATGAATTTCTTAAAAATAATATTACATTCAAACTTTAATACATTTTTGTTGTAGAGAAGGGGAAAAATATAAGAAATGAATGGGGAAAAAAAAAAAAAATAATCGTTTATTCGCTTGCTCTGTGAAGGGAACTACAAAATACACGTAATATATTTTTATACGTAAGTAAATATTACATAAGTATATATGCATAGGAACTGTAAATTTGTTTTCCATTTTAAAAATGCAATTTGCGCATTTTTTAAGAAATAGAACACCATTTGAGAAAACAAATGAAATCCATGTTTGTAAAAAAAAAAAAAAAAAAATATGAATAATGTAAGATCGTGTTGTACATATTTAAAAAAAAAAAAAAAAATGTTCACCTATTGAAAGAAAACACACCTTTGTATACAACAGTTTTGGAAGTAGTAGGTAATTTTTTTCAGTTCAATTTTTTATATTCACGAGGGAAAATGATCATTTAAATGGGCAGTTCTGTAATACGTAATTTTACTATATGTATATACGTATATATAAACGTACATACATACATATAAACACACGTACGCACATATAAACGTACATACATAAATACATACATATAAACATACATACATACATACATACATACATACATACATACATACATACATACATACATACATACATACATACATACATACATACATACATACATACATACATACATACATACATACATACATACATACATACATACATACATACATACATACATACATACATACATACATACATACATACATACATACATACATACATACATACATACATACATACATACATACATACATACATACATACATACGTATAAACATACATACATAAATACATACAAATACCGGTATGTTTTTGCCTACAAGTATACACCAATGCACATGCCCCCACGTACATGTATTCAGAAGGCGAGAAAAATGTACTTAACAAACCTACAGCGTGAACAGAAATGCGGAAAGAATGGGGGTAATATATATGTTAGCTAGTTTTTTTCAAATTGCTATTTACAAAAAGTTTTAAGACATTGTGTAGGGAATAAGGGTATACGTTAATACGAGCAAATCAATATGAACAATTTAATAAAAATTAATATAAAGAAAAAAAAAAAATAATAATAAAATGCCCATTGTTGTAGCCTTTAATTTTTTTAACTTCATATTAATTTGTGCTTTAACAAGGGCTCCTCCTCATATTTCAGAAAATTTAAGAACACCCAACACGTCAAAGCATAAATTGGGGGAAAAAAAAAGCATAACTCACTCATATATGTACATGCATAAATATGTATATACATACACTTGTTCATATGTACAAATGTCCATACATACCGGCGCCGATACATATACACATTTATGCGAGAATGCAGGCACATCAATGTGCATTCAGGCTTGTTCTACGAGATAGCGAAATTTTCTTATACAATCGCTAGTTAACTTTTTTTTTTTTTTTTTAATTTTTTTCACCTTTTGTTCATATTATGTTAAAAAAAATATTAACTGTTCATAATATTTGTGCAAAATATAGGAAAAGGTTTTTTTGCCATGAATTAGTAAACTTAGGAATTCTTGCACATATTGATGCAGGAAAAACAACAATATCAGAAGATATTTTATATAATGCCAATGAAATAAGGGTAAAAGGAAACATAAATGACCAGAACACTCAGTTGGATTTTTTAAAACAAGAAAGAGAAAGGGGAATAACAATTAAAACAGCTTATTCATGTTTTAAATGGAATGAAGTGCACGTAAATTTAATTGATACCCCAGGGCATGTTGATTTTAGCAATGAAACTTTCTTATCTTTGTGTGTATCTGATAAATGTGTCATTGTTGTGGATGCAAAGGAAGGATTACAAATTCAAACAATAAATATTTTTCGTTATATAAAAGAAAATATTCCTATATATTTTTTTTTAAATAAAATGGATATACACGAAGCAGACATTGAGTATAATTGTACAAGTATCAAAAATAATTTAAGTAAAAAAAGTTTGCTCATAACATATCCAATTTATGAAAATAAAAAATTAAAATATATATTAGATCTGCCATCTATGTTGTTATATTCGTATCCCCAAGTTAAATATGGTCAAAAGATAATTTTTAAAAAAATACCCCTAGGGCCAGTTTTAAAAGCTTCCAAATTTGAAAATGTACATAATCATTTTGATTCAATTGAATTTTGTAATGATAATATAATACCATCAGGAGAAGATGAACAAACAAGAAATTTTAAAATTTTGAATATTCTGAATTATAACATAGTTGATTATGTTGTAAAGAAAAGAGAAGAAATCGTGGAAGTTTTATGTGATTTAGACCCTGAGCTAGAGTATAAATATTTAAATAATATTAAAATAAATTATGACAATGTTAAGAAATCCTTGATTAAATGTATAAATATGAAGCATATTTTCCCTATTTTTTCGGGGAGTGCCCTCAACTCATGCGGGGTGCATCTTCTCCTTGACTATGTTACATATACCGATGCCAGTTATAATTACCCTTACAATAGCACCCAAAGGAAGGGCAAAGAGCACGATAATATGAGTTTGTGTGCACCCAAATGGAGTGATAAAACCGGTATGTGTTTGTTAAGTAACAAGGAAAGAAATATCGTTGGCGGCATTAATGGCAGTGGTAGCAGTAGCAGTGGTAGCAGTAGCAGTGGTAGCAGTATCAGTGGTAGGAGCGAAGTGAAGGCTGGAGGAAGCGACCAATCCCGCGGAACAGCGAACACTCCTAATGCAATTTCTTCCCGGTTAATCATGTCAATGAAAAATAGCTTACTTAATAAAAAATATGAACCTGGGCATTTTTTTAAAACGATTATATTTATATTTAAGTTAGTAAAGGAAAAAAATGGATATAACACATTTTGTAAAGTGCTTAAAGGAAAAATCACGAAAAATTCGAATCTTCTTAATATTAGGAATAATAAAAATGAAATAGTTAAAAATATATATAAAGTAAAAGCAGACAGATATGTAATGACGAAAGAGTTAAAGACGAACGATATAGGAATGATCAGGGGATTTCAAAACATACTAGTTTGTGATATCATATGTGAAACGGAAGAACAAAAAGGGGATGTTCAGGAGAAGCTATGTAATAAGGGGCTTATTGATTATGTGTCCCAAAGAGAAGAAAACAAAAGAATGATCAAAGACAACAAAAGTAGAGAACTCATAATGGATAATGAGTACGACGATGGTGGAAAGATAAAGGTACCCCATGATGATGTATACTCCTTCAATGATATATATAAATTAATGAAAGGAGAAATAAAGAATAAAGAATTATGGTATTTTTTAAAAAGTTACAAAAAAAGAATAAGAAAAAATATCGTTGTTTGTACATGTGCAATAGAGCCAAGGGATTGTAGGAAAGAAAAAGAGTTGAAGAAAATTCTAAATAATATATGCTTAGAAGATAATAGTATAATTTCCTACACAGACAAAAATAATAAATTAATTATTGGCTCAATTGGTATTCTAAATATTGAAGTTACCCTAGATAAGATCAGGTGTGATTATAATATTGACATTCGGACGGAGGATGTTGAAATCATCCAGAAGGAATATATTATAGGCAATTATGAAGATACTATTAAAAAACAGATGAAAGTTAACTCGAACTTTTCTAGTATCACGATCGGTTTGAGTATTAAGGAAAAGGAATTCGTAGACATCTCCAAGTATATTCAAAGTATCTTGAAGTATGACAGTACATATTATTCTACATCCTCTAAAATACTGAAAGGGGAAATGGAAGGGGAAACGGGGGGAGTAGAAGAAGACGAAGCAGACGAAGTAAATGATGAGGAAGATGTAACGTTTCTGAAAAACGAAGATATTAGCAGCTCCTCCTTAAGAAGAAAGAGTTCCACATTGCATAAGTACAATTTTGGCGCTGAAAGGAAAATTAGTAACTATTTTAAAGGTACAATCAACGAAATGAACCATTTCAAAAGAAAAGTACAAATTAATAGTAACTGTCATACAAATGAACAGATGGAAAACCTAAAAAAGGAGCTTACTGTAGGGGAAATATTTCATTCGAGTTATGCAGGAGATCGAACTGGTAAGGCTAATTCGCTTAAGATGGATGAATATAACCATTGGTGTGAAAAAAGAGCATGGGAGGAAGAAATGGAACGGATTAAGGAACCAAATGAGGGGGGATATGATGAAGTAAGATGTGAAAAGGTAGAACATGATGAAGTTAATGATGGAAACATAGACGAGTACCTTCAAAACCTTAACTACGAAGACTTATTCCGAAGTACGGTAAGTGTTGATAAAAATGTAGAGTTATATATTAACGAATTAAAGGAAAAAAAAAAAAAAAAAAAAAATTTTTATAATGAGATTTTACGTAATTGTATTATTTCATTAAAAAATTGTTTAAGTAATGGTTACAAAACGAATGGAAATATTATTAATACAGAAATTAAAATAACAAAATTAGAAATACCAGAAGACTGTACCATAGCAGTAGCTAAATATGCATGCAATGATTTGTATTATAAGATGATTAGGAAAGCAAATGTATGTATAGCAAGTCCTTTATCACTGCTGCAAATACATACAGACGAATCTTATGTTGGCATTATAGTAAAGGATTTGATTCAATATAGAAATGGATCTATTATTCAAATCATGGAAAATACAGAGCAACAAGGTTTTAAAATTATGAAAATTATTGCCATTATTCCTGTTAAGTTTACGAATAATTATGCTTCTATACTGAGGTCTATTTCGAGTGGCCATGCGAACTTTTTCATGACCTTTTGTGGCTACAAAAAAGATTAGATAAAAGTTATATATTTGTGTGTGTGTGTGGTTGTGGTGGTGGTGATGATGGGGGTAAATCTCTTATTCTATATATATATTTTGTCATTTATGAGTATATTTACAAGTAGAGTATTCATGAGCATATATTTATAGTTTTCATTATGCGCAATAATTTATATGCCTCTTTCGTCGCATTTGGCTTACATATATATGTATATGCGTCAAGCATAATGTATGTGTGAATTAGGAGCAAGTATATGTATTCATGTACTTGTTCACATCATGTGCACACGTATGATTGCACATTTTCCTCCAGCGTACTCGTCAAATTGTACAGAGGTGGCGTGCCATAACTGTCATAAGCAGCGATATGAATAACATAAACGTATACTTCTTTAAAGTGTTACTAATTTGTATTATATCATTGCAGATATATTTTCAGTTTTCTTTTTTTTTTTTTAATACATCTTATCCAACAGGTACAATTGGTCCTCCTTCATTCGTAGGAGCATTAATTTTTTTGTTTATATTTTTGCATTGATTTTCAAGTTAAATAATTAACAGTATATTATATATTGCTTCACAAATAACTTCATTATTTTATTTTATTTCATTTTTTTTTTTTAATCCAAATTCATTTAGTTTTTAATTATGTGTATTAATTACGACATGGCTGAAACTTTACAGCGAAAATAAAAAAAAAAAAATAAAAAAATTTGAAAATGATACGAATGATGCGAATGATGCGAATGATGCGAATGATGCGAATGATACGAATGATACGAATGATACGAATGATACGAATGATACGAATGATACAAATGATACGAATGATATGAATGATACGAATGATATGAATGATATGGATGAAATGCAAACGAAATGAGGGTAAATGTAAAAATAAATATGAATATGCAGCTAAAATGCGCTAAGCATTTAAATGTTCATAATAAAGATGTTTAAAAAACTGCAAATATTTCAAAATGAATTTTAATTAAAAAAAAATATATAATAAAATAAAAAAAAAAAATACACAGCTGAATTATCAACGTCCTCACCTGCGACTTCAGCAGGTTTTCACAATTTCGTATATATATTTCATATATATATATGTACATATATTTGTATATATATCCCCAAAAAGCACTGCCATTTTTTTTTTATTTTTTTTGCTGCAGCGCTTATATCCATTCAGTCGATTACCTAATAATGACAAGTGTGAATAGTCCACGTAATATTCACATGAATAAATCTTCCGAGCCACGAAGACACAATAAATATGGAAATATACCACTAACAGCAAAATATTATTAAAAATGGCTTTGTATCCTAAGCACTTAGATTGACTTTTTCATTTACCTCTTTCGTATGAAAGGATCTATTAAAATTAACCCACAATTTTGGGAAATTAGTTAGTTGTATTTTTTTTGAGATTTTTTTATCAGCATTATTGATATTATTTTGAAAAATATTGGTATCTCCTTTTTTCTGACTTGATAATAAATTTTCTGACCTGTTCAGGTGAAAATCGGATTTACATAACTGTTGAACAAAGTTTATTTGTTCATTAAATATTTTGTCAAAAAGGATATCATTGGCATTGTGTAGGTCTGAATTTTTTAATAAAATTAATTTTTTATAAATATCAAATGTGTTATTTTCGTTAAGATTCTTTTTATATTTTAAATTTGTATTTTTTTCTAGTGTATATTCCATTATTCCTTTATAAGCCTTTAAAAAAAAACGATCATCCTTGGCATATAACAGATAGTCATTATTACTATTACTACTATTATTACTACTGTCATTACTATTGTTATTACTACTGTTATTACTATTATTATTATTACTACTGTTATTACTATTATTATTATTATTACTACTGTTATTACTACTGTTATTACTATTATTATTATTGTTATTACTATTGTTATTACTATTGTTATTACTATTGTTATTACTATTGTTATTACTATTGTTATTACTATTATTATTATTATTACTACTACTATTACTATTACTATTACTATTACTATCTTTTTTTTTATTGTCAACCTTGTTATCTTCTATTAAGTACACTGTATCGTTGTCCTTCAAGTTATTTTGAATCGCTTTGCTCTTAGCAATGCATAAATTCCTGATGAAAATGTTAAGGTCGTCGAATAACGCACATTTTTCCGAGTTTTCATCGCTTTCGCCTGTTCCTTCTCTTTCATCCGACTCCCTTTTTTTCTTATCATTTACATTTTTCTTACTTTTCAATTCCACTCGATGCATCATCATCTCTTTTATTATGCTCATAACGTCATCCTCAACTTTTCTACAGAATTTACTTTTTTTACTTAAAGAATTCTTCTTCTTTTTCTTTCCCTTACTATGTAATACTTCTTTAACTGCATCCAAGATCACTCCCTTTGAGTTTTCCTTATCTACAGCGTGCTGGTCTTCGTTCACTACATCCTTTACCGCTTTCTTCTTTTTTTCGTGCACGTCCCTATTTTTAGGGTTATTATAGCTATCCCTTTGTTTTGTTTTACTTTTGGTGCTGTTGCTGGTGTTGTTGTTGTTGAAGCTGCTATTCATGCTGCTGCTATTTTTCTTGTTCTTCTTCTTTTCACTGTCTGGATGCTTATTTTCTTTCATATACGAAATCACAATATCGTGAAATGCGTCATTATTTATATCCCCTTTTTTTTCCTTATCACTCAGTTTGCTACAGTATTCCTGTATTGCCTCCCAAACTGTCATACTTGCATTGCAATTTTTTATTTTCAAGATTTCAACCACATGTATCATTTGTTCTTCTGTATACTTTTTTAAGTTGTTCCTTTCCTTTTTCAACTGTACATCACCCCTATCTTTACCCAAATTTATATCTTCTTTGTCATGGTCATCCTCATCATAGTCATCCTCCTCATCCTCCTCATCATAGTCAACATCGTCATCATCGTCGTCATCATCGTCGTCATCATCGTCGTCATAATCGTCATCATAATCGTCATCATAATCGTCATCATAATCATCATCGTCGTTATCCTCATCACCTATATCCTCTGGGTGCACCTCACCTCCTTTCTGTTTCCCCATCTTTTTCTTTACACCTTCACTCCCTCCTTTTTCCTCTGCTCTTGCTATTTTTTCTGTCTCTTTTTTTTTGCTAACTTTATTTATTTTTATTTTTTCCTCTTCCTCTTCAACGATTTTAGCATACGCCATTTTTTCATTTGCTGCTTTACTATCTGTTACTTTACCATTTGCGTGTTTCTCTTCCTTTCCTTTAATTTCCTTCTTTTCATCATCTTCATGGTCTCGACTCTTTTTACAATTCGTCAGATCATCTCTTAAAATTCCTTCTTCTTTTTTCTTCTCATTTTTAGAACTTTCTTCATAAAATTGTTTGGGAATAACATTACTACCATTTTTTACGTCTTGTCCATTATTTCTCTTTTCATCTAAAACTGTGTGGGTACCAGTACTTTTCCCCAGTTCTGTTACTGTTAATCCTTTTTTGCTTTTATCAAATAAATCATTGAAAAAGTTACCTAACCTGAGGGCCATTTTTGATGTTTTCTTTTTCTCTTCCTCATTTTCAATTCCTTTTACCTTATCCTTTCCACTGTTCGCTAATTTTTTTTCGATTTCTCCCTTATTATTATTATTAGTAGTTGTGGAAGCAGTAGTTAAACTACCATCTATAGTAATGGCACTATTTTGATTTTTTTTTTTTTGCTTCTTTGCATCCTTTTCACCCTCCATTATTTGTTTTTGTTGCTGATCATTCTTTTCATTCCGGTTAATGATCTCCTCCGATTTAGGTTTTTCCCTTTCATTAAGTTTTTCCTTTTCAATATTTTTCTTCTTCTCGTTAGCTTTTTTTTTTTCCATTTTCTTTTTCATTTTTTTCTTTTTTTCCTTATCATACCGCACATCCGTTATAAGAGGATAATTATCCGAAATTTCGTCCAGGTAATATGCATCCGCCTCATCACTGTTGTTTCTGTTTAAAAGTTCTTCGTTTTTGATGTTAAACGTACTGGAATTATTATTATTACAGGCATCAGGAGTAGTAGTACTGTCCTTATTGTAGGGAATATTCTGCAAGGAGCTTAAGTAATTCTTCTCCTTATTATAAGCACCCGTAGTTGAGGAAGAAGCTGCAGCAGTAGCTGCCCATGCGGATACATTAATGCTCGTGTCATCGTATTTTCCCAAATCTACGTTTAGAATATCTTCACTTTTTGTTTTTTTTTTTTTTTTTTTTATTTTTATTTAGTATATTTGCCTTTTCGTTATCTAAATCATCAGTCGAAACAACACCCACATTTTTTACTACACTGGAAAACTTTTCCTCCGAATTCCATTTTTTTTTTTCTTCAACATTCTTTTCCTTTGTATCTTTTACATTTTTCATCTTTGAGTCCTTTCTTATATCCTCAACACTTTTGCTAACACCCTCTTTCGTTAACTCGGTGCTCTTTCCAGTCATCCCTTTTGCTAACTCTGCACTTTGGGATTTCCATTCATTGTAAATTTTATACTCTGTGTTGCTTGACGTAAATATATGAATACTTTCCATCTCTTCATTCCTTCCTTCGATTTTTTTTTTAATTTCCTTATTGTCATTCTTCGAATACTCCGTCTGGAAAACACTCGAGTTGGTGGTTCCCATGCATCCACCTACAGTTATAACATCTCCGGATGTAGAAGCTACTGCTATCGGAGCTACAGACGAAGAAGCGGCTGCTGTGGCAGCTAATGAAGTGGTAAGGCTTGGTTCTTCCTCTAACTTTTTGATTCCCTTCAACAGTGCACTACTAGCAGTTGTATCACCAGTAGTATCATTTTTTTTATCGGGCAATTTTTTAAAATAAAAATATAACAGATCATGATATATATGTTTGGGACCATGTATATCATCTTTAGAAAAACTATCAATAACATTTCCTAGCTCATGTAGATAAAAGCAATCTTCATTACCACATGATGAACTTTTTAAAAAGGATGAACAATATTTCGTAGTACCAAAAGAAGCTTTTAAAACTTTTCCATCTAATATCATACCATCAATAAAGTAAATAGCATTAATAGCTTCTTTTTCATTACTATATGTTATGTATGCACTAAAGGATGGACCATTATAGTGTGGATTATATGCCTGTGACTTGTTAATTATGATGTTTAATATCTGACCATATTTACCAAAATATTCATTTTTTTTTAAAATGTTCTTTTTTGCATATGCAGTAGTAATACCTATAACAAATACTAAATTTCTCTGTACAACTCTAATTCCTTTAATTATCTCTAACAGATTGTCATACTCATGAATATTATATATGTTCGAGTTTTTATATAAATCATATTTACACAATATAGTACTACTATTATTATTTTCATTTTTATTTTTATGCTGATTTTTCTGTTTTTTAATCAACTTTTCATGTGTTTCTCTATTATATATAAATTTCTTTTCATTATAACTTCTTCTACATGCTGGACATTTATTACTCATATGATCTCTTATATAATATAAACACCATAAACATATTTGATAACCACAATCACATGGATAAAAATTTCTGTCTGTTTCATCTAACACTTCTACACATAAAGGACATATAATATTATTTTTATCTTGTCCTTTTTCATTACTATCTTCCCCATTCTTCATTCCTGTTTCTCTTTCATCTATATAAATGTTTTTCTTTTCCTTTATTTTTATTCCTTTAAGTGTTTTATTACTTCTTTTTTTTTTTCTTTTTTCTTTTTCTACTTCGTCTAATTCGTCTAGTTCTTCTAGTTCTAGTTCTAGATCTTTTTCTATTACTTCTTCTTCTTGTAGTTGTTCTTCTTCTTCCTGTTCATCTATTTCTTGTTCATCTTCTTCTTGTGCTTCTTCCTCTTGTCCTTCTTCTTTTTCTTCTTCATATTTATCCTCTTTTTCGTCATACAGCTCTTCCAAGTAAACTGCATCATCGTCATGATCATATTTTCTTTCTCCAACCCCCATTTCATATACCTGTAATTCATCTCCTTCCTTTTCGCTGTTGTAGCTTCCACGCGGGTTACCCTTTCTTTCGCCTTTGTTGTTACTATTACGATTGACACTACTGTTGATACTACTATTGACACTACTATTGAAGCTACCATTGTTGTTACTCTTAGTCTTATTGTTGTTTTTAATATTACTATTAATGTTACTATTAACGTTGACGTTCATATTCATGTTGCTGTTGTTACTGTTAACACCACCAGTGGTGCTGTTCATCTTTCTGCTACTACTAGCACCTACCTCTTCCATCTTCTCATTCTTTTTGTAATAATACAAGCGATTAAACGTTCTTCTCAAGAACCTTTTGTCACTACCTCCCCCTCTCCTCATTTTCCTCCTTTCTTTCCATATATGTCTATATACATATATGTTTTATACATATATGGTACATGTGCTGATGATGTTATTATGTATTACGAGAATATACGTTATGCATATACATACACACCGCATAAGCTACATACCATTCAGATGCGGTAAATATACATATATATATGCATATATATATATATATATACATATATATATATAATGAACAAATGTTACCTATACATACTAATAATTCACGCTACCCATATGTTGTACACATGTACACATGTACGCATATACACATGTACACGTTTATACATATATATACACATACACTCTTTGTACATAGATACTTAACTACATGCTATTTATGCATACGTATTGAATATATATCGTAACGCCTTCGTAGTACACTATGTACTATTTTTTGCGTTACCAATAAAGCAGCGTTAACAAAAAAAAAAATAATATAATATAATCGTATATAAAATTATAGTACATAAATTAATAATGATATAAAATAATAAAAAAAAATATTAAGAAAAAATATTAAAAAAATATATTAAAAAAAATATTTATTAAAAAAAAATATTAAAAAAAATATTTATTAAAAAAAAATAACGAACGAGTAAAAATAAAAGGAAAAACTACCTCCTTTCGCTTTATTTACAATACATATACACTTGAACGTTAACTCTATATGTACTGTTTTATATCCTCTTCCTTTTCTTGTATATTTTCTCATTATATACTCCTTTTGTTATATCTTTCTTTCCTTTAACATTTATATTATTATATTAAAAAAAAAAAGAAAAAAAAGTGGAAACGCAGAAGTTGGAGCAGTTTTGAATTACAAAACTCAGAAAAAAGAATAAGGAAAAAAAAAAAAAATTAATAAAAATAAGAAAAATAAGAAAAGTAAGCAAAGTAAGAAAAGTAAGAAAAGTAAGAAAAGTAAGAAAATTATGAAAATTATGAAAAGTAAGAAAATTATAAAAATTATAAAAATTATGAAAATTATAAAAATTATGAAAATTATGAAAAATAAGAAAATTACAAGTTGGAAAAAAAGGCAAAATAAAAAAAGAAAAAGGAAAATGCTGCGATTTTCATATTTAATTATATTAATATTATATTTATTACATATATTAACGATTTTCACAAAAATGTATTTTTATGCAAAATTACGAAATGAAAAAATTAATATACTTGTGAAGAATTAAGAGATTAAATAAACGCGAGATAAAATATTTATAAGGAAATAAAAATTACTTCAGATTATTTCTCCTTATGAATATTATGTATTATATATATATATATATATGCATATGTATTATGAATGTATATGTATACATGTATATGCACAGTCACTGTAAAAGTGAAATAAGCTTATTCCTTTTTTAGACTTAAAAGAAGCAATTTCGCCGAAGGTTTTTTCTCATTCAAGGGAAAAAAAAAGGCATGCCAAGGGCACATTTTTTTTCCTTTATTTTTTCTTCTATTTTTCTCTTTATTTTTTTACGCTTCTCTTCCCTTCGTTTTATTTTATTCCTTTTATACTGTTTTACGTGTTTGACTTGTTCATTTTGTATATTTTGTATTATTTTGTATATTTTGTAATATTTTCTGTATCTTGTTTTATTTTGTATATCTTGTATTATTTTGTATATCTTGTATTATTTTGTTTATTTTGTATTATTTTGTTTATTTTGTATGTTTATTCTTTTCCTTTTAATTTGTAGAAGCAAATGTACATTTTTACCAACTTTATATATATATAGGCGTACTGTCAAAACACAGTTATGTATGGCATTATAATATTAAAAGAGAAAAAAAAAAAAAAAATAAGAAAATAAAGAAAATAAAAAAATAAGAAAAAAAAGAAAATAAAAAAATAAGAAAAAAAAATAAGAAAAAGAAGGAAAAAACGAAATAGTCTTAAGAGATACAAATTTCAGATAATTATATAATATCCTCCCAAATAAAAAAATACTATTTTCCCAATTTTTGGAAATATCTTAAAAGGATATGTTATGCGTTACATAAATTGTTATAGGATTGTTTTGAAAGAAGAGAGTACTGTTTCTTATTCAATTATGTGGAAAAGGTTTTAGGTAAAAATCGACCTTAAGTAGTACACACAATGTACATGGTTTATTTGGATATATAACTTTTATACATGTATGTATTTTATGTACGTATATATGTACATATGTATGTACGTATTCATGTATGTTTGTACGTTTGCAAGAAACGTGCAATGACAACATTCGTGCATCCCCGCTTTCAAACGAAGAAATAAACGATTTACTTTTGCACACATTTTTATGTGTCTTTCTTTCGTATTCCATATGGAGAGCAAAACAAAATGAGCTAAAGAAGCAAATGTAACATACTTATAATTCGAAAATCGTAGTTAAATATAGCACATTTATGTATGATGTTGTTATTCTATATTTACGTTATTGGCTCTCTCTTTTCTCTCATTATAACATGAAAATAGAAATTTCTCATTTTTCCTAACAAATAATGCCAAGTTAAAAAAAAGGAAGGAGTGGAGAAAAATGAAAAACGGGAGAGGTAGACAAACAAAAATATGCACGTGCATATCGACATACCAATTTTCGTCGCTTTTTAAACGAACTACATATTTTACTTCTCCAAAAAAACATAAAAAAAACACTTTTACAAATTTTGATTATTCTTCTTTCATTTTTTATTGCGTGTACATATTTATTTATGCATTGTACAGAATTTCTCTTTTATTCAAAGGATAATGATATTTTACTGCTCAAAAATATTTAAACTTTCATTTTTTGAATACAAAATAGACACCTCTTAAATATAATACACCCTTTGGGTATTCTACACTTTTAATTGTTTAAGATACATGGAAAATACAAAAATGCGAAAAATCATACGTTTTATAATTATAAAAATTAATAGGGAAACATACGTATAAATATACTTATATATATATATATATTTTTATTTTTATTTTTTTTTATTTATTTATTAGATACATATTTATGTACATGTAAATATTTTTTCTTTTAAGAAAAAATCAGAACAGGAAAGGTTTTTTTTAAATCGTTTACAAAGCACAAATTAAATAGGAGAAAGATTATACGCAATTATATTCAATTAATTGGGTGTTTTATTTTATTATATTTTATTTTTTCTTTTTTAAATCTTAATGATGTAAAAATAAGAACAAATAATAATTTGTGAGAGCAGGTGTCACCTGTTAAAACCCCTCTTTTTAAGAATAAAACGTTCCAACTATATTTCGATCATTTATATTATTACGCTCTTTTTTGTGCATACTGATAATTAACAGTGTAATTTGTTCGAAAATACTTGCGATTCTTTGCTACACGTTTTGCATATTTTTTCCAACATTTTTTACTAATTTTTTTGCTTCATTTTTTGTAATCACTTTTTTTTTTTTTTTTTTTTGTAAATTTGAATTTTAGTTATATACACCTTATTTTCGTTATTTTTTTAATATTTTTTTTTCATGCATCCTACTTTTTGAATTTTGTTTTTACTTTTCTGCTGCTAAGTCATTTTGTCTCCTAGAAAAGATATGTGTACCCATGTATATATGCACATGTACAGGTGTGTACGAAAATATGAACAGTGCAGGTAAATGTGAAAATATGAACAGTACGGGTGTGTGTGAAAATATGAACAGTACGGGTGTGTGTGAAAATATGAACAGAACATGTGAATGTGTAAATATGTACTGTACATGCGAATTTATAAGCATTGTGCAAATGCTAGAATTAAAGCAAACATCCATTCCCTAACAACTCGTCTGCTGAATTATGAAAAGGTAATATTCCCTCTACTATTTTTCCAGTGTATTATGCAAAGATGATGCTTAAATTTTAAACCTTCCTAGTACAAGTTTTTCAAGTTCCAATTTTTTTTTTTTTTTTTTTTTTTTTTTTATAACGATATTTGAACAAAGAAGTTTATTATATACTTTATTACAATTTAAAAGGAAAAAAAAAAGAGGCAAAGTATTAGTTCAAGGTAGCAAAAACACTCACGCCTAAATGCACGTATTCAGAATGAATGCAAACAAATAATTATCAAAAATAAAATGAACATGACAATATAAATTTTAAAATCATAAATGGAAATAGCAGTATAAGTGGTAAAAGTAGCAATAAGCAGCACAAGGAACAGCAAGTAGCCTTAATTGCGAAATTTAGCGGCACAGCAAAAAAAAAAAAAAAAAAATATATATATATATACACATATATATATATATATATACACACATATATATATACATAATATATATTTACATACATATATATTTACATATATACACACACACATATATATATACATATATACCCATTTACATATACGCATATATACAAAACAACAAAAAGGAAGAAAAAATATATCAACCCTTGTGCAGGCAAAGTGGCATTTTCGCATGCACTTGTTCATGCATAGCACCCAGATTAAAAAAAGCAACAAAAAGGAAAAACAGGCAGAGAGAAAGAAAAAGGGATAGAATAATAAAATGCTACCTTTACATGAAAAAACATTAAATGGAAAAACAAGAAAATATAAAAATTTAACACATTCAAATGACAACAAATGTTCGAAGTCTTTTTTTACAAATGATAAAACTAGAAATGTATATAAAGAAAACATAAAAAGAGATTATAGAAAGAGTCGAGCAACATTAGACGCAACATGTGCTATTGCGCCAGGAGAAGAAATGGAAGATGAGGTGGAGGAAAAAGAAGATTTAAAAGTTATAAAGTTCTTAAAAATATATATTAACAAATCAGCAAAGCAAAGGATATTAATTAATACAATAATTCTCTTCTTATTTTTATTGATAGTATATATATCATTCCTACGCATTGACAATATAAGGACTGTTTATTTAATTGGGCTAGCACTTTACAGCATATACTTTTTACTTTTTTCCCTTTATATGTTGAGTACAATATTAAATGATGAATACGAAGTTTATAATACAGTAAAAAGAGACGACCTTATGAGTGATAACATAACACATGAAAGACAGTTAAACATTTTAAATAAAAATGAAGTAGCGAATTCACAACAAATGAACAGACATGGAAACGCCTTAAGCCATGGGTATGGGGCAAGTATCCCCCTTAAGGATAGTCAGTACAGGATCAAGCATAAATTAGAAGAGAAAAATTATACAAAAGGCAGGGACGCAGTGGAAGGAACAAATCCCAGTAGTCCGGTGAAAGGAAGTGCACATGAGCAGGGTATTCCTACCAATAGGAGTAGCTACAGAAGTATCAGCATGAGTGAAAATGGAAATGACAAAAAAAAAAGCCCACATGGTAAAAATATCGTGGAGGTTCGTAAGGGGGGAAATACCAAAAGGGCAGGGGCATGTAACGAGGGTGTAGGGGAAAGTAACGAGGACAGTGAGGCTTTCGAAGGATACGATATGTTCACCTTTGATAGCATAGCAAAGCCAATAAGAGAAGGAGCAGAAGGATTTTTTGCTGTTCAGTATAATTCAATATTTAGAATTTCCTTACTTTTTAGTCTATTAATATTCCTCTTATATATTATGAGAGGAGATTATACAAAACTACCACAGGAGAAGAGTGTAAGAATGAAACATGTTAGTGATAAGTCTGTTGTCATATCACCATGTGCATATGGTCTTATAACAGCTGTGTCTTTTTTATTAGGGGCTATTTGTAGCTCAATAGCAGGATATAATGGAATATATGTTGCTGTTAGAGCTAATGTGAAAGTAGCTAAAGCTGCAACCTATTCATATAATAAAGCATTAATTACATGTTTTAGAAGTGGTGCAGTAAGTGCAATTGTGAATGTATCCTTAGCTATTTTAGGTATCTGTATATTACTACTGTTCGTAAGCGTGTTGTATCCTTCATTGGCCTTTACGAAACATCCTTTATTAATAGTAGGGTACGGGTTTGGAGCTTCTTTAGTTGCAATGTTATATCAGTTAGCTGGTGGTATATATACTAAAGCAGCAGATATAGGTGCAGATTTGGTTGGGAAGATAGAAAGACATATACCTGAAGATGATGCAAGAAATCCTGCAGTTATAGCCGACCTAGTAGGTGATAATGTAGGAGATTGTGCAGGTCAATGTGCAGATTTATTTGAATCGATATCTGCTGAAATTATTGCTTCTATGATTTTAGGAGGGAATTTATGTGTTAATGGTATAATATCTGAAAAAAGTGCTAGCTATTTTGTTCTATTCCCCTTATTTGTTCATTCCATGGATTTACTTGTTTCTACCATAGGTGTTTATTTAGTATATACAAGCAGTAATGATGAATGGAATGGCTCCAAAAGAAATAGGGAAGCTTATTACAAAGGGGCTAATGAAAAAATAGAGAAGGTGGAAAAAGCGAAGAAAGCGGACAAGGCGGAGTATGGGAAGAAGCACACTTACAGCAGTAATGACATAAAAACATGTTTTTATGAAAAATCTAGGGCTACTAAAAATATGAACAGTAAAGAAGTAGATTTACTGCTGTGTGAAAATTATGCGGACGATCATGATCATTATGATCAATTTGATTATAATTATGAGTATGATGATAAAATAAAATCAGAAAATTTAGAAAGCCCTTTAAAAGTTATGCTTAAAGCATACTTTTTTATATGCTTACTTTCCATTACAGGATTTTCGCTTTTATGTAGAATTCTTTTTTCATTAGATGAAGAGAGGGGGAAAAACTATACATGGGCATATTTTTCCTTATGTGGATTAGTTGGTATGACTTGTTCATATTTATTTGTTATCTTGACAAGATACTACACAGACTATTCATATCCAAAGGTAAAAAAAATAGCACATGCCTCTTTGAGTGGACCTGCCACAAATATAATAGCAGGTTTGTACGTAGGTTTAGAGTCTACCTTTTTTCCTGTAATCGTTATTTCAATATCTCTATTGTTGTCATATTATTTAGGTATAAAAGGAAATATAACAGGAGATAGTGGTGTTATAAATGGGTTATATGGTACATCTGTTGCTACAATGGGTATGTTATCAACGGCTGTATTTATTTTAAGTATGTCTAATTTTGGCCCGATAGCTGACAATGCAGGAGGAATCGTAGAGATGTCTAAACAACCAGAATATGTTCGTATTATAACAGACAAACTAGATGCTGTTGGAAATGTAACTAAAGCTAATACTAAAGGTTTTAGTGTAGGGTCTGCTGCACTTGCATGTTTTCTACTCTTTTCTGCTTTTTTAAGTGAAGTATCTATATATTCAAAAACGCCTCTTCAGACTGTTGACATTGCAATACCGGAGGTGTTCATAGGTGGGATTTTAGGTTCTGTTGTTGTTTTTCTTTTTGCAGCATGGTCCTTAGATGCTGTAGGTAATACTGCTGAAGAAGTATTGAATGAAGTACGACGACAATTTAATGAACACCCAGGTATTCTAACATATAAAGAAAAACCTGACTACCATACTTGTGTAGCTATAATAAGTAGAAGAGCATTATCAGAAACAGTAAAACCTGGACTTCTAGGAATTTTTGCTCCAATAATTGTTGGTATGTTGTTTAAATATATTGGTTTCTTACAAAATAATCAACTCCTAGGTGCACAAGTTATTGCCTCTTTTATTATGTTTTCCACATCCACTGGTATCCTCATGGCCCTATTTTTAAATAATGCCGGTGGTGCATGGGATAATGCCAAAAAGTATATTGAATCAGGTTTTTACGGGGGGAAAAATAGTCCTGCGCATGTTTCCAGTGTCATAGGAGATACTGTAGGAGATCCTTGCAAAGACACCGCTGGACCTTCAATCCATGTTCTCATCAAGCTCATATCGACCATAACAATGGTAATAATTTGACAACATCAAGTAAAGATGCGCTGATGTGCACAAGTGTGGATGTATGCTTCCGCGAATATGCGTACGTATATATGCTTCCATGTATGTATGCACAAATAAGCAAATGCTTTTACTGTATGTAAAAGATGCATTTCCTTTACATTTATATATTTCCTGTTTCATTTTATTTTATCTTCCCCCTTCCTTTAGGTGATGACTCCGTTAATTGCATCGACCGCGACAGAGTAATTTTAGAGCCTAATCCCTCTTTTCATTTTAGTTGTTTGATTTTTTTCTTTTGATAAAGATTAAGGTAAGCAAGTTTTTTAGTATTCACTAAATTTTTTTAACTTTGTCTATTTATTATATTATCCGCCAAATAAAAAAAAAAAAAAAAATTCAAGACAGTACAAAAACGTTATCAACTTTTTGCAAATAAACAATTTGTTTTGTTATATATGTTCATTTTGTACAACGATATCTATATATGTACTTATGTGTATATGTCAAAGTGTACATTTCAACTTTTCTAATTTTTGTTTAGCTTTGCGCATCATTATTAGTGGGTATTATGAACAAGGATACCTGAAAATATGTATAATTTTTTTTTTTTTTTTTTTTGAATTCTTCTTACGTTAGTTTGCAAAAATGAAAACAGTATAACCGATTCATGCTATTCATTTCGTTGTTTCCGTAGAAATTATGTTATAATGCGGTTTGATCATTGCCATATTATGTCATAGTACAATATACTGCATTATAGAACATTGTATTGTATTATTCTATCACATCATACTGCTTTATTCTACATTATAATATACTATATGCATGATGTATGCATTTTTTTATTTTGTTTTTTTGTTCCCTCAAATCAACCTCAGCACTTAAGGCAAACAATTAACTTTTGATTGTAATATTTTCTTACTAAATGAATGATGCATAAATAGTTGTATACAATTTATGACAAATTACACCCTTCTTATGCATGCTCATATGACACCAGGTGATATATCAATGAAATGGTAACATGGTGGAGTTACATGAAATATATTATTATTTTCATTTTGTTTCTTACTGTTTTGCCAGAAATGAGGTATACAGTTTCAGATTAATATGTGCCAATAAGGCAAATGAAAAAGCAGCAATTGTAGCATTAATAAATTTTTTTTTATATTTTCTGAACAAGTCAGAATAAGAATGTACATAATTTTTTTTTTTATGCATATTCATTGGCGAATATATATAAAGTTATTTCCCTTATGTGCTAAAATTGGAAATATGTTTTAAGCGAAGAATTTTTTTTTCTTTTTTTTCTTTTTTTTTTTTTTTCTTTTTTCCTCATTCCCCATTTTCCACACAAAAAATATAATGATTTAATAATTAGGAATAAAACCTAAGTATATAAACATAAATAAGTGTATTAATAATAACATTGCTTGTTCAGGTAAAACATAAATGTGCTTATATGTCTCATTTTATTTTTTATTTTTTTTCACATGACCTATTCAGGCAGTGGTACAATTTAATGAAATCACTAAATTGATAATAATATGGAACTAAACATTTCATTATATTATTTCTTCCATTGTATTGTAGTTATAGCCCCTGTATATATATTTTTTTTTTTTTTTGTACACTATTCTTTTCAATTAATAAAATTTTAAGATAATACGAAACAAAATTTTCATATGTTCAGTTATAGCTTAATTTTTTTGGTTATCCCTTTTACCATAAAAACGATGTATCGTGCAACGTAACTACTGCATTCGACAAGTACGTGTATCGGAAATGTAAACCCTGTGTAAGATTATAACTGTTAAATAGTAGGAAAACTGAGATAAGAGCAAAAAGTGGAAAACATAAAAAAAATGTAATAAAAAAAAAAAATATATATATATATATATATATATATATATATATATATATATATGTACATATGAATACGTATGTATATATGTATACATTTAAAATGATAAAAAAACACATAAAGTACTATTTTTATTAAATATATGACTGTATGTTGTATGATATTACAAAATGTAAAAATGAAATTACTTTATTTGGTCCTCGTTGAAACTCTTGCTCATTTTTTTTTTTTTTTTTTTTTTTTTTTTGAGCTCTTTAAAACTGTACACACCTAAAAAATCTCTTTTTTTTTTTTTTTTTTTTTTTTTATTAGTAGTAATTCATTCTTATATCCTAGTGGGGATATTTCCGTATACATCCAATTATGTACATTGTGTATACATATATATGTATGTATATATATTTATTTACGCATATATGTATACGCATATATATGTTTATGTTAGTGTGTTTGTGCGTATGCATGTATATATACGAATGTTTTTTTGCATTTGTGTAGCATGTATATATATATGTATACAAGTATAAATGTACAAGTACACATATACACTATACAAAAAAAAAAAAAAAAAATTGTATTTTACTTTAAAGATTACAAGTATAATCGTAACGAAGAATAAAGAGAAACATAATTTTTTTAAATTTTAAATGATGAATAATATTTTTCGATTGCATTGTTACTATTAGCCACTTGAAAATTAAAAGCTCAATTGGAAAAGCCTATTTTGCTTTTTTATTTTTCCCTTTTTTTTGCCAGTTTTTTACAAAATTTTTACGAAATTTTTTGTTTATTTTTTTATTTTCTTTTTATTTATTATGCTTAAATTTAAATTCTCTTTAATTTTGTAATTAAAGAAAATTACACATACTGAAAAAAAGTTTTTTTTTTCTTTTTTTATACTTTAATCTTTTAAAATTAATTCTAAGTTGCAAGTGCAATATAGTACACATATCAACATACGGATATATTATTCTTAATCTTTATTGAGCTTTAATATTTTGGCAAACGTAAAAATATATTTCACCTACAAGTTTTGTTTTAAAGTGAATTGTTATAGGGGAATAAAAAATGGTAAATCCAAACAAAGATAAAAATATTCGTTTGGAAAGACACAGCGCAGGTAAGAGACCTGCCTATGGTGACACAAGCGTCCGCGCAGGAACGGGGAAATACAACTGGGGTTAACATTTCATAAAAAAAGAAAATATATTGTTATTAGAATGAAAGATAAAGAACTACACTTTTGTAAGAACACTCTTTGTCTTTATTTTGTCATTTCGTTACACACACACTAACACATCACTATCTTTGAAAAAAAAAAAAAAAAAAAAAATTCCAATTTTTGTTATATATAATATAAAAACAAAAATAATTTTATTACTTTACCGTTTTATTGCTTCGTCGTTTTACTGCTTCGTCGTTTTACTGCTTCGTCGTTTTACTGTTTCGTCGTTTTACTGCTTCGTCGTTTTACTGCTTCGTCGTTTTACTGCTTCGTCGTTTTACTGCTTCGTCGTTTTTACTGCTTCGTCGTTTTACTGCTTCGTCGTTTTACTGCTTCGTCGTTTTACTGCTTCGTCGTTTTACTGCTTCGTTGTTTTACTGCCTCATTGTTTCATTGCTTTATTTTATTTTTTTTTTTTTTTTTTCCCTCCACATATATATTCAGGAAACACAACGACAGATGTTGTAGTTACAAACTCCAACCTCATAGACGAAAAAGATCCTATGTATGACAGCGAATTGGAAAAAATTAGTAAAGCGGGAAAAAAATAAAAATAAAAAATATTGTTGAAGAAAACAAAATTTTTTTTTCATATAGTACTATAATTATTATTACTTTTACTACTTTTACTACTTTTACTACTTTTACTACTTTTACTACTTTTACTACTTTTACTACTTTTACTACTTTTACTACTGTTATTACTATTATTACTATTATTACTATTACTATCATTATTTTACCTTTTCTTGTATATTTTACGAACTTTAATTTTTTTTATTTTTTTTTTAATCATCATTATAAAAAATGCCGACGTATCTTGGTTTAATAGTTATTTCGTTTTTTACACTTATATAGTGATGTAGTGCTTTCGAAATATAATATATTTCATGATGTCTTTCATATACTAAATAACAAGAAGATAGAAAAAAAAAAAAAAAAAAAAAAATTGCCATTACAAAATTTTTTAAGATTTTTTATCATGTGATATTAAAAAGTGTAATTTATTTTTACATCTTTAATGAACTCTACCCGAGTGATGTTAACAATTAATATATTACAATCGCATGGAATACGTAGTAGCAAACAAGAATGTACATGCTTGATTTGCTCCTTTTTGATTAATGTCTCCTGTTTGATTATATATGCAGAAGGAAAAGCATTGCATATTGTGTGCAGTTAAAAAAATGAAATTTTTGCTTATTGATATTTTGAATAATTGAGAAATTTTTTTTTTTTTTTTTTTTTTTATGTTTTGCTGATGAACCAGTTTTTCTATTTCTATTTCTATTTCTATTTCTTACTCTTGATGCTTAAAATATAGAGCTATCACTCGTTTCCGTATTATCTGGGGATACATCATTGTATGCGTTTTGAGTTATTTCTTTAAAAATTACAGAAGCAGCAGAATTTTTACTAACAGGTATTATAATATTTAAAAGATGGTACTTTTCTAGGTATTGTGACAGAGCATTTGCGGATTCGAAATAAAATGGGAAGCGAATGTTAAAATTTTTGTAAGGGGGGTTATATCCTAACGGGAAAAAGGGAGACCTAAAGGGGGTGGTGGAGACATTAGATGTGTGTATAGACGTACTTACATATTTATGTGTGTACGTATGTAGGCTTTTATTTGTGAGTAGAAATATGTACGCGCGTAAATATGCAGGTATTTATGTTTATATGTGTGCAAAACATATATACCCAAGCATTAACACATTTACATATTTCCCATGCAACTGTCTGTCAGTGGAATGTACAGGTTAAATATTCTATCTTTTTTCTTTCTTACTTTTTGAAAAAAATACTTAAATGATCGTCACTTATATAAAGGTTTACAAACTGATGGAGTGCAAACACATCATCAGGATTTGTTTTGCTACGTTCAGCAAGGATGAAAAAAGGGAGTTGAACTTGAATTACACATATGGTATTTAGGACTTGTTCATAAGATAAAAACTCATCATCTAGTTCGATATTATAATCATTTAAAAAGGATTTAAAAACTTGTTTTTTTCTCTCCCCTTTCTCTTTTGCATTGTCTCTATCTTTTACTTTATTTTTTTTTTCATTAGAGTTTAAAAATGGAGGTTTAAAATCGAAAGCGTCAATTGCATCATCCAGTGGAAACATACGCACATAAGGTAGATAAAATTTTTCCATTGTTTTGTGTTTATCTTCTAGCACTTTTTTATTCACAAACCACATGTCCCATTCAGGCTTTTTAACTGTTAAGTAGTTATCTATGTCCTTTCCCCCTTTGGAAATATCACCATTGTCGTTGCAGTTGTCCCATCCATTGTAAGAATTGTTGTTATTATTACTCCCCTTGCTGGAAATTTTATTTCCTTTGTTGTCTCCTTCATTTTCCTCCACAAAGTTAAATTTATGTTGTTGGTCGTCTTTTATGCACTGGTCATCTGGGTTATTGCCTATAAAAAAAAGGAAAAAAAACAAAATATATTTTATTCATCTTCAAAAATTTCAAGTAAATATTCACACAATATTCAAACTTGGTCTTGCTTTTTTGTATGTGCATATAATGCATAACTGTTTATTTTTTATTAGTTGTGCTTTTCTTTTTTTTTTTTTTTTTTATAAAAAAAAGAAAAAAAAACCTTGCCTTTATATTTATGTTCAGGAAAAAAAAACAAATTTGTGCAGGTTTCTGTCTTGTACTTATTTTTTATAGCTACCTGAACAAGTTCAGCTATAACTTTTTTTAACTCTACATTTTTTTTACTTTGTACCACAACTTTTGTATTAAGAACGATATCGTACGTTTTGTATTTATTCCCCTTTTTATCTTCTTTGACTTTTTCTTCGCCTATACTTAAAGGAATTCTCAACCCCTCTTGGTCATTTAAGTCAGGTATTTTTTTAAAATGAAACTCAGCAATTAAATTGGAAGAGCAAATGTTAAAGTAAACTTTTCCACCATCCTTTTCATATGTTTTTATTACAAACCCTTTTTGCGGACTTATTTTTATTGTTTTTTCGTTTTTCACCAAATCGTTTAACTTGTCAGAAGAAAATTGGAAGTGTTTATTTCTCTGCGTAATGTACTGCTCGTACATGTTTCCCTTTTCAACTTAACAGTACAGAAGAAAAAATACTTTAAGATACGCACACAGAAAGAACACCTTTAAATTAAACGAGTTTTACAAACATATGAAAAAATAAAAAATAAAATTGCCTTAAACCTTATTCGTGTGTATACGAATACAATACATAGTATATATCATAATACTATATACTGTAAAAATAATTCCCTATATAAAAGAATCATTTAAGAGAAGCGATGTTATAAATTTTCCACGTTTACCCTTTCTTTTGATTGCTTCCAAACATTAGCAAAAAAAAAAAAAGATATGGGAAAATGTGGAAAACTGAGGAAAAATGTGCAAAATTGCGAAAAAAAGAACAGTAAACGGCTAAATTACTACATACATTTTAAATTAACATCTCCCCTTGTTTACACATTTATACTGTTTTTACAAAAATATTTTCCTTGTTACAATTAAAAAAAAAAAGAGTAACAGCTATAAAAAAAAAAAAAAAATTGCTTTCATTGCTAATAGTAAAATATGGTAAAAAATAATAATGAGTAAACTACTGTGTATGTGCATATGAAGAACGGATAAACGTGTAGTTAACAAGACATCCTCTTCACAGGGGCAAAAAGAATGTACACACGTGCGTAAACGTAAATATATGCACGCGAACAAGTATATATAAACAAACGCACGTAGTACATATACACACGTATATATGTACATTCCCCCATTCAAACGATTAGAGGCTTTTTATGACTACAGCAATTAACTATCATAAAAAGCTACACTTCCTTTTCTGCTCTTAGCTAGAACTACGTTACTTCTTGTAATTCCTCCTTTTCTTTTCCACTTTTTACTATTTTATTATTTCTCAAATATTTGGGTGCCTTCAATTTACATGCTTTGCTGGCATGACTTTAGCGAGTCTGCGTAGTTTTGGCACATGCTAATGTCGGAATGTCTCATTAAGCACTGCAAAAAAAAAAAAAAATAATAAATATATAAAACAAATAACATAAAACAAACAAAATAAGGCAAACAAAATAAGGAAAACAAAATAAAGCAAACAAAATAAAGCAAACAAAATAAAGCAAACAAAATAAAGCAAACAAAATAAAGCAAACAAAATAAAGCAAACAAAATAAACTAAATTAAATAAACAAAATAAAGCAAACAAAATAAAGCAAAAAATAAAGCAAAAAAAATAAACTAAATAAAATAAACAAAATAAAGCAAACAAAACAAAGCAAACAAAATAAAGCTAACAAAATAAAATAAACAATATAAAACAATATAAAATAAAATGTGCAACATCAAAACAATATGAATGAGAAAAATAGGAAAACATGGTATGGAATATTTTGTAAAAACGTGAAACACAAAATATATTAAAACTCCTCCTCTCGGTTTATGTGTAAAATTGAATCAAAGTATAAAAAATATGTACAGAGTGGTCAGCTTTGCTCTTTTCTTTTATATTTGCTTAATTTCTTATACTTGATTAAGTTCATCTTTAAACGTCCTGCACTTCATTTCATTGTTCCTTTCGCTGTTCAATGCAGCCGCTTGGTTCAATTGTGCGTTGTTATTTCCGTGTGAAACTTCTACTTGTCTTGGACCTAAAAGTGAGTCAACGGCTCTTTGTGCAACTCCAAATCCTACACCTGATGCCATTCCACTGGCAACTGTCCCCATTACATTGGACAAAAAACCACCTGACTTTTGTTGTTGCTGCATTACACCTCCTGAATAGCTTTGTGTACTGTTACTATTACCTCTACTCATTCCACTTGAAGGAGCTTGCTTCATAAAAGAGGACCTCGTACCTAAAACATTAAAAAGGATGTTACTCTATATATATTTTTTGTTTTTGTTTTTGTTTTTGTTTTTGTTTTCGATTTTATCTTTATTTTTATCTTTATTTTTATCTTTATTTTTATTTTATTTTTTTTTTTTTTTTCGAGCTAAAACCATTTTTCAGCGCTCATTTGTAACAGTTCCCCTGCGTATCTTACACATGCTTAGAGGCCATAATAATAACATGAGCGTTTGAAATGAAAGAAATATATTTTTCTCATATTTTTGTCATGTTTTTCTCATATTTTTGTCATGTTTTTCTCATATTTTTGTCATGTTTTTCTCATATTTTTGTCATGTTTTTCTAATATTTTTGTCATGTTTTTCTCTACTCATCCTTTTGTTCTTCACTTTTTTTTTCTCTTACTTAAACCTCCTGAACGGCTCTTTGATGATCGTCCCATAGTTAATCAGATATATGCAAAATGAGAAATAGCTAAAGCCTTATTTTTAAATGCAAATACACGCGCAAAACGCATAAAGATGTTTTATATATATATATATTTATTTATTTATTTATAAACCCTTGACACTTCAAAGATATAAATAGTTAAATGAAAATTATGTCCGTTCTTTTTTCCTTTTAAATGAAAAGAAATTTAAGATAATTTTAAAATGTTTAAAGTTTTATTTAGTTCAACAAAAAAAAAAAAAAAAAGTAAGAAAAAAAAAAATATATTATTTCGTTTTCGTTTGTTTGTGTTTACGTTTACTTTGTTTAGTTTTTTTTTTTTTTTGAAAATTTTTTGTTTTTTCTGCTACATATTATGCATATATATATGTATTTATATATATATATATATATAATATGTACGTATGTATGTATATATTTGTTCCGTGTAACAAGTGTATACACAAGATGAACATCCGAATAGGGGGAAAATGGTGTATATTTTTTTCAGAGCTTTTATTTTTTACTTTTCGTCAAAATTTAACTTTATTTAAACAATTCATCGCAAATACTTTAAAATAATGAAATATATTATACTAATTAAATTTTTAATTACACTGAAAAGGAAGCAAATAAAAAAAAAAAAAAAAAAAAATGATTTTTTTAAATTAGTCCTCACAAAACAATATATGTAATTATTATTACATTTAAAGCATCGTAGTAAATTAGAAAAAGTTACATTTTTGTGTTCTCAAAATCTTTTTTTTTTTTTTTTTTTTTTTTTTTAAATATATTAAGAGCTACCTCAAAATGGTGATTTGTAGGATTCCTTATTTTTATTTGCAATAAATACCTCATATGTTCGTCTTTATTATTTTATTATATTACATTTTATAATATTACATTTTATTATATTACATTTTATAATATTACATTTTATTATATTACATTTTATTATATTACATTTTATTATATTTTATTATATTATATTTTATTATATTATATTACATTTTATTATATTATTTTGCCGTTGCAAGTTGCGCGCGCAAAATACGTAGTGGCTTTATGAACCTTGATAATTAAAAATTTGAAGAGGTAATTTTAGGGGCCTTCTTTCTTTAAGTTATATAATATGATAATACTAGGACATTTCTTTTTTTTTCTTTCTTATGTGAAAAACAGGAAAAAGGTTTATTATTTTAACAAGTAACAAGGTCGAGAAAATAAAAACAAAATAGGAAAAGAAAACTAATTGAAAACTAATTGAAAACTAATTGTGAAACGAATACACTTATATACCTATTCTCATATACGTGCACGTACGAACAGACATAACCACATAAATACATACACACACACACACATACGCATACATGGATATGTACCAGGGGAAACCCCCTCCTTAGTCGTTAATAAGTACCATTTTAAAGGGTAAATAAAATTTTAAGCATTTTTTTTTCCTTGCATTTTCTCTAAAGATATACAATATGTATATGCATAATTCACATATATATATATATATATATATATATATATATGTACATGGTACGTATATGTGTGCGTGGTATGACAAACATGCAAAGACATTTTCGAAATAAATGATGCATGGACTAAAGTATTTTATTTCTGATATCTTCCAATTTCCTTAAAATATCGTCTGGTGTCCTCTCTAAATCTGCAGCAACTTTTTTCTGAACATCATATGATAAACTTGAAAACTGCTCACATAAATCCCCGTCGACAACGTGCTGAGAAAGTTTGACATAATATACACACACTAGTTTGTTAAGCTGCGCAAGAGGTATACACATGCATATGCTCAAAGTACTCATGTACATATACATATACGCACACACACATATACACTATCCTCACACCAATATGATGCATACGATGCGCAGGATCAACTTATAAGTACACACAACTGCAAATGGTATCAGTCAAATGAAAATAATCATAATGAAACAAAAACGTAACGACCACAGTTCCTCCATTTTACTGCTATCCCCCTTTTTTTGCTTATTTTACCTGGACAGGGTGGTAATACGAGCGAAAAAATATGTGCTCCCTACCACAAAGTGGAGGCATCTCGGTCCTTAAAATTATTTCTAGGTGTTGTGTTAATTCCAGCTGCGAAAAAAGGAAGAGAAAAAGCATTACGAAATTAGTATTGTCATAATAAAAAAAAGAAAAATATATCTCCTCATCGATGATCATCTTTTTATACATTCTCGAACAAGTATATAAAGGCCTACGCAAATTGTTCTCTTTTTTCCTGTACCTCTTCTTTATTATCATACGGAATGAAAGCCCCGATAGTTCCCATAATGGTCGAGTATATTATGCATTCACTACTGGTAGGTGACATCCTGACCTTTTGCAAAGAAGTTACTATCTCTCCGATATGGAAACTCATAATATGCTCCAGCTACAAAGGAATGGAATGGAAATTTTGAATAGTTGCGCGTACGCACATACACACGTACATATATATATATATATATATATATATATAGATATAGATATAGATATAGATAGATAGATAGACAGATGAATAGATACAGATACATGCTTCTGTTCTGTCGCATTTTCCTTACCCTTCTATTCTTGTTTGAACCATTCATGATCTCCCCACCATACCAGCACTTGTTCGATATGCCATATTCTTCTTGCTTTGCTTCCTCGGGCACCTTAAAAGGGAAGAACACGCGGTAATGTATAGGTGGTGCACTGGCGTATGCACTAGCGAATGAGCATGTAGTCATACAATACGTAGTACGAACACTCCATTTGAGAACGTTGCTTTGCCACTCCTCAAAGGAGGCTTTATCAAAATGGACGTGCCTTCCACACAATTAGAAACATGCGTATAAACCTGTTCACGTACAACTTCTATGTGTTGTCGGCGCGGCATGCGGTTGTGCATACACGTTATACATACGGTACATACAAACGCGTACACGCATAAACTTATGTATATGTATATACTGCACATATGCAAAAACACATGTACGTATATAATTCATATACGCATAACCGCGTATGCTGCAGTACGCATGGGGGGTCAACGTTCCTCACCCGCAGGATAAATACAGAATCGAACTTGTCCGCAGCCATGATAGTGTGATGATCAAGAATTTCAGAGCAGGTAATCCACCTGGGGATAATATCGTCCGAAATTAATCTTAATGTGTTTTGATTAGAATCATAAAAAAAAATTAAGACAGAATCCCTTATGTCAGATGCAAATATACGATCCCCAGAAACCTTGATAGATACAATGGCTTCTGGTATATCTTTGTATTCACATTTTTTTAGTAATTTTTTTTTCCCTAATGCATAAATTCTTAATTTATTTCCAACAGAAGCTATAAGTCTTCCATTGAATGGGCAAAAGGAAAAAGGTTGATCTTCTATCGGTGTTATATGTAATAAATTTAGTTTATAGTTTATATCATAAGTATATACACGTAAAGAAGCTGCTTGCACAGTTCTATTTTTTAAAGACATATTAGATGTTGTACCTACTATTAAACAATGTAATGCTTCTAACTCACATGCACATACACTCAGTGCTGCCTCCTCCATTTCTAGAGCTATTTTATCTACAATTTCTAAATTTATCGGGTTCACAATTTTGATGCATGATCCCCATTTTCCGTACCCCGCTTTCAACGTACCAATGCGGTCATACAATAGTTCCTCTTCGTCATCATCCTCCTCTTTATCACTGTTCTCACCACATTGCTCCGAAGCACCCTCATTTATGGAATTTTTTTTTTTTTTTTTTTTACCATCCACTACTTCTACTTCTATCTCTCCTTCTACTTCTACCTCTCCTTCTACTTCTTCTTCTCCTTCAACTTCTCCTTTTTTTTCCATACTTGAATGTGAATCGGACAATACATTCGGTTCTCCACTATTGTTGTTCGAATCGTCCACATCTAGCTTGATATCTTTTAACGCTCTTTGAATTTCCTTTTGTGTGTTTTCATCATAGGAATTATGATCTGCCTCGATGACTGCTAGCATTCGTATATCCCTCTTTGTTTCTATTTCGATGGACGTATCATGGTCATAAAACAAAGAGGGGAAAGGCAAGGGTACAATCTTCCTCGGAGTAAAGGTAAGATGTAAAATATTTTGACTGAACACTTCACCTAATCTGTAAAATCTAAAGATTCGTAAGCTATTTCCAGATATAGCTACATATCCATCTGAACATTGTTCAGAATAAAAAGAAGAAGCATATTCTAACATATCATAATTTAAAGGAGTGTATACATATTTTCCTTGATGTACATAGCATAGATATGTTTTTTCACAGAGAACTAAGAGAGCAGGATTTTTATTTACATTAACATGACAAATTTTTACACTTTTTGCTCCTAAATATTTAGAGTAATGATTACTCAATGTGCCTGCAATAGGATCAACAATACTTCTTAACAATACCCCTGTGTTCAATCCAATATTTAGAAACAATACATTCCTTTCTTTGTCATTACCTAATTCTTTCATTTCAGAAATGCATATATCTTGTGGTGAAGAGTTATTCGGTAAGATATAAGTCGACAGTTGTTTAAAATATTTATCTTTTTCAATAGATAAGACTCTTACAACATTGTCTAAACAACCAACAGCTAAGAAATTCGCTCTTAGTCTATTCTCAGAAGTTTGTTGCATAGACAAACATAAAACTTCCACATTTAAATTTTTCCTAAAAATTTCCGTTAAGGTATGTGATTGATCTATTTCAAAATAAATGAGTTCACCCCCACTAAGGGATATAACAATTTGTGCATTATTTGATGAAGCTGCTTTTATCTGTTTATTTTTTGGAGATACCCATTCTTGTACTACCTTTCCTCTAATATGTCTAATCCCAGTATCGTACACTTGAATAAACGAGTTGTCATATAAAATATTTATATGTAACGTTGTAACATTTGTTAAGAGTAAACTATCGTATACCTCTTCTACTGTTTCTCCTATTTCTAGTATTAATGTATTCCCTTCAAAACTTACTACTATATATCCATCATATTCACTTGCATTGTCTTTCTTAACTGTCCATATGTATTTGGGTTTACCTGGTAATTCATTATCCGCTAGCTCTTCTATACTTAATCCATGTTGAAGAATACGGAGCGAGGATCTAGGACCCCTACCACATAAAGTATATATTTGTGAAGAATTCGAATTTTTTGCATCTAATATTTTCATATCTAATATTGGAGAGAGGGAATATATTTGATCTACTAAAAATAAATTTTTCAACTTCTGCGTTTTAAAAGCTATGATTGCATTTTTGCCCATGGGATGATTAGATGTACACATAGCTTCATTGTTATCATCTCCTATTCCAGAAAATTGATAAAAAAAATGATTTCCAAATTCTGCTGCTACAAAAAGTGAACCAGATTTTAATACACATATCGAATTGGCAATAGGAACTGTATCAAAATATTTACATATTATTTGTTTTACAATACCATCTTCATGATCCATTTCAATTTTATATAAATCTCCATATTCTGACTGGGCAAGGATAAAAAAAAATTTTTTTATTCTATGCATAGTCCAACAAACTATTGAAATATTTTTATCTTGACTTATTTCAAGTCTTCTTGGATATGAACAGAATACATCTTCATGATCTAACTTTTTATAAACCAAATAATTTTCACAACATACTATAATACCACTAGGTCCTTGTTGTCCACCAGGTATTGGAATAAGTAAATGTGCAGAAATATGAATAGGCAAGGTAAATTTTTTGATTACATGATTTAACCCTAAATCCATTTCCCAAAAACATAATCCTTTTTTAGGATATTCTAAATCGTTAGGACTACTTGATAATTGTTTATCTAAGTGTTCATAATTCTGTTCAATAGATGCAAACATTGGGTTTTCAAAACCTACATTTACACCCACTACATCGTGGCATATAGAATGAGTTTTATGTGCTTCTAATGGACTACTAATAGTTAAATTTTCTTTATTATCTCTATTTAAAATATATACATATTTCTGTCTTTCTATAGCACATATCATTAATGCTCTTCCCTTAGGATCTACTGCAATATATTCCCCTGGTATTATCCTTCGTATTCCACTTTTACCATATGTTTCACAGTGTACTCTTATAAAATCATTTTTATCATTACTGTATTCTAATATAACTAATCTACCTGAATCGCTACCTATAACTATATAATCCTTATTACTTCCAGTTAACCGAAATGTTTGCAAGCATCTTATTATACCAAATATATCCTTCGAAACGATCAAATTTAATTTTCCTTGTTTATCTGCTCTTAGTAATTCCAACACCTGACCCTTAGCAACTATTATTTCGTGCGCTCTAGGATTAGAAAAATTCCCATACACCGTTCTTGTAATGGCAGTTGGTTTTTGTAATGTTAGATGATACAACACGGGCATCCTTCTAAAAATTGTTTAGATGCTTACAAAAGCGATAAGATAAAATAAAAAAATAAAAAAAAGCGGTAGCACGGCTAAAAAAAGCGGCTTCTCAGAATAGGGGATATCTGCTTAGCGTTGTGCGGTATACAGATGAGCATATACATAAACGCATACATACATATGCATAAGTACATAAACGCATACACACACATGCATTCCAATTATGCAGTTATTAAAGTGGAATGATACTACTTCTTTTCAGTCATTACTCAGACGCATTTCACTTGCTCCTTTATGCATACATATGTATACATGTTTTTTGAACTATTCATTCAGTTATCTATTCGATTATCTATTCAGTTATCTATTCGATTAACTATTCAGTTATCTATTCGATTAACTATTCAGTTATCTATTCGATTATCTATTCAGTTATCTATTAGATTATCTATTCAGTTATCTATTCGATTATCTATTCATTTAACTATTCATTTAACTATTCATTTACCTATTTCGTTATTTTAATATTTTTTTCTAAGTCTTTTTTCACTCCAAATATATGATGCGTACGTGTCCACGTATCTTCACTTCTCTGCTGTGTATCACTTTGGCAAAAATAATAGCACTTAAATTTTCCGCAAATGTTATTTCACGTTCACGCGGCTTTTTGCTCCTTCGTTGGTCAAAGTAAGCACAAAAAACCTAGTCTCTCTTCTTTCACAGAAAAGAATTACAAGTAATGGAACAGACACATATGTACGGGTATGTAAATGTGTATATATATGCATACGTTTTCATTTAAACCCAATTTTCTCTTTACGCTGAACGCCGCATCTTCCCTATATCATACGAGCCACACGTACAACTGCATATAACGAAGTATGCGAGCTTTACAACTACGTAGACACGTGCGGGTATATGTACTATATATAAACTCCTGCACTAATCTCCTTCTCGTTAATTCAAAATCCCCTTTAGAATGTTAATTCCTCTGTCAAAACCCCTCCTTTCTGTGGGCATAGATTTCAACAAATAATCTCGAAGACACGGGAAAAAAAAAAATATAAAACAAAACAACTATGTAACAGTATCACTATGTTAATTTGAGTAAAAATTTTAAAATAAATTATTTAAAAATTTGCACTTTATATATGTATATATGTATATATATGTATATATGTATATATATATATATATATATGTGTGTAGCAACTTTTACAGTCATATCTTGACATTAAGCTAAAGCGCTCCCTGAGAGCACCACTAAAATTTTATGAGCACTAAAAAAATATAATAAAAAATGGGAGTAAAATAAAATAAAAAAATAAAACACAGGAGTAAAATACAAGCGTAGTTCATTTACAAAACTTTTTCTTATATAGACGTGTAGCTCTACTATAGCTGCTGCATTTACGCACGAGAAGAAAGGCAGTTATGGGTTCTTAAGAACAACCCTCTTTTCATTCACATTTGCAACTACAAAATGATGGACGCACTGTAATGAGTAGGTTTGCGCTTCCTGGTTTCTCATAAAAGGGCATACTAAAAAAGGACCAACGGACGCACGTGTACATATGCATATACATACATTTATGTGTAGTATATACATATATATATAAATATATATATATATATATATATTATGTATGTACGTATGTATGTATGCAATGGGCACATACACATACACATACATAGAACTGTGTAACACTTATGTACATATATTTACATACATGTAGGTATAAATATATATATAAAAAATATGGAAAAAAAAAGCTTCAAAATTTCAGGCGTAAAAGGAGAAATTCCCCTACCAAAATGTATATACAAATTTACAAACATACATATGTAAATATTACTTTGTCATGTACAAGCAGTAAAAATGAAAGAAAAACAAATAAAAATTAAAAAATTAAATAAACCTCATATTTTAATAATTACTATGACATGATGATGAAATTACCCTCGTTGTAGTATAAATACAGATATAGAGAATTAACATCATCTTGTTTTAATTTAATTTTATTTTTTTTAGTTTTATTTTTTTTAGTTTTATTTTTTTTAATTTTATATTTATTTATTTATTTATTTATTTTTTTTTTTTCTGTTCAACAGAATGTAACCTATGCATAATAAGGTATTTTAATTTTAATTTATCTCCTAATTTCGTTCCGCCTATTTTTATAAGCTCCCCAGTGTAAACGAAAATTCGTGCTTCCGAAAATCCATCTAATTTTTTAATAATGTTCTCACAATAGGATATTATTTATATGTATAAATAATGCCCCTGAGATCCGTTTCATTTATATAAATAGGTATTTCTTCAATTTAAATAAAGAAAAAAAAATAAAGAAAAAAAAAAAAAAAAATAAAGAAAAAAAAAAAAGGTTAAAAAAAGAAATAAATTTTACGCCTTTTTTTAATCAGCACCATATCGTACCTTCGACATTTTGGAAAATTTTATAGATTTTAAATAAATAAAGAACTGTCCAGATGGGGGAAATAATACAGTTATAAATAAAATGTATATCTATATATCTATATCTATCTATATATATATATGTACGTACATATGTATGTTGTAAAAGTGAGCAAACATGAATGGCCGTAATAAAGAGAAAATGCTGAGAGCGTCACGCAGATACCCAAGGAGGAAAAAAATTAACAAATGCAGGAAATAGGAAATACAAAATAGGAAATACAAAGTAGGAAATACAAAATAGGAAATACAAAATAGGAAATACAAAATCGTAATGTTTTGGATTTTTCTTCCCTTTGCTGCAGACTTGGATGTAATTACACGTTCGTACATACTTATATATGTGTATATATACAATATATGTAAGCTTATTTTTACTCCTAGCACAAGTTGTTAATAACCATATCTTCTACCTGAGCACGTAAAAACATTAACAGTGCCTTTTACAGCATTTTAAATACCCAGACGAAACAGCAAAATGTGCTTATCAATTTGATAGTATTTTTGTCTTTTAAACAATGTTTCGAAAAACGACATATTCTTTTCTAAACCTGTTTTGTGTTATCATAAAATTTCGCCTAAATCTTTTTACCCTCTTAATGACCTTTTCTGTATAATAAATGTGAAAATACGCATTTAAAATTTTTTTTTTTTTTTTTTTTTTTTGCAGGACTTAATAATTTCTTTATTGTTAATAAATGCACAAAAAAAAAAAAAAAAAAAAAAAAAAAATCATACTTATGTATATTGTGTATTTACACCTAATTTTTTTTTTTTTTTTTTTTTCCCCGTATATATGTTTTCACGGTTCTAAGGAAAGGTTACTCTTGTTCCATATTTATTACTTATGACTTACATACGTTCTTCTTCTTTGCCATCTCTTATTGTTTTGACTCCTGTTTATGATATGCTCTCCCCCTCTAGAGGTTGGATAGTAAATTCGAAAAATAGCCCACTTACGCTTTTTTCTTTTTTTTTTTTTTGTCTTTCCTTTTCATGTTATTTTTTATCTCCATTTATATGTCCCTTTTTATGTACATATTTTTGTCCTTTTTTATGTCTATTTATGTCCTTTTTTATGTACATATTTATGTCCTTTTTTATCTCCATTTATATGTCCTTTTTTATTTTAATTTTTCTGTTGTTGTTAAATACCATTGCATACGTCTGTTCTTTTGTCACATTGATCACGTCATTCTCTTTTCATCCTTTGCCTATTGTGCGCTCTTTCATTTATTTAATGCCCCCTTTTAACTAAACCCCCCTTTTTCGTAATGCCCTCTAAATTCATATACCTCTTTTTATCTTCCCTAACTATTTGCTTCAACTGTTTGAACGATTCTTCTTTTTTTTTTACGTACGCTTTGAATAAGGGAAAAAATAAAGCCTCAAATTTTTTAAATGTAAGTAATGATAATATCCAATATGACGATATATCATCCTTCAGTGAGGAATTAATAAATGCGTTTTCTCTAAGGTTGAAGAGGGTCCCTGAATTAGGTGCATTAAGATAAACAAACCACATCTTGGTTGCATAAGAGAAGCATAGAAAGTGGGGTTAAGGCTTCGTCTTATGCTGCTGTGTTGACGACATGTGTACCCATGTGAACATGCGCATATGCAGGAATTCGTATGTATCTATATGTGTATATATGTATGCATATACGTATGTATGTGTGTGTAAACTCATGCCGTAATGTGATCGCATGGGCGCTTGCATTACTCTACATTCCCCTTTCCCTCCTTTCCTACCATATCTGTGTTGCACTTCAATCGCACACACGTATAATACATACACATACACGCATACGCACACACATAAGCACCCACCTTCTTAACGCATTTTCCTCCCCCTCCTTTCAGTGCTTAGGGAAAAGGTGGCAGTCCAACTTGCAAAGGCGGCAGATAACCTAAATCTGCCAAACCCGAACGAAGAAGTTTGTGAAATAAATTATGCTGAATTATGTCCAGAGGGATGGTCAAATTTTGGGGATGGAGAAAGTTGTTTAAGTCCCATTAATTATACAGGAGGATGTGATAAGAAGGTATCTTTTAAAAACTATACTGCCATAAATAAATATGTTTTTTCTATAAAATGTAGTATATCCTGGCCTTGTATAAATAAATGTACACAAAATTACTCAGAAGAATGTCCAGAGAATTGGATATTAATAAATAAAAATATTTGTAAAGCACCGAAAAATTATAAAGGAAAATGTATAAAAGAAAAGATGTTTTCTAAATTTTCCGAAAGTGAAAAGAAAATATGGGCAGAAAAATGTGATGTCAATTGGCCATGTTATGAAAAAACGTATAATTTAAAAGTGGTATGTCCAATTGATTGGAAAATACATCCTAATAATAAAAGTTGTATAGCACCAACATCTTATATAGGTCCTTGTAAGAGTATAATGTATTTACATAACTTAAAAGATAATGAAAAATTGTCTTTAATAAAAAAATGTAATATCGAATGGCCAATTCATGAAAAGAAAGAAGTTGACTTGAGTTCTTTATGTCCAATTGGTTGGAATATAACACATGTAGATAACATTACATGTAGTGCACCCTCTTCATATGTAGGTCCTTGTGAAAAAATAATATCATTTGAAAATTTTAGCAAAGAGGAGAAATATGAATTTTCCCAAAAGTGTGATATCCATTGGCCATTATTAGATCAAAAACTTCAAAATTTTAATTTACCTTGTCCTTACAATTGGAACTTACTCGATGAGAAAAACAATATATGTATATCACCCATTGAATACCAAGGTCCGTGTGAAAATATCTTTTCCTTTAAAAATTACAATAATGATATGAAAGCTGCTTGGGCATCATCTTGTAATACTGTATTTATCAATGACAATATGTATAATAACCTGAACAATGTAAGAAGAGAAACTACCATGTACACAAATAAAACAAATAAAATATATGGCATTAAGAACAGCACATATATATCTAATTCCAATGCAACTCAACCCTCAGTTAATAATGGCCCTATAGGTTATAGTGGTTCTGTGTATGAAGGACTTATACTCAATGCTGATGATGAAACAGTGTATTTACCTAGTAACAGTAAGATGAAATATACAAATAATACTATCCACATGAACGATATTGCTGATTGGAATGATGAACAGTTTATATTAACCGATGGAAAAATTACTGATCTGTTGCTTTTAAAAGAATCTTCGAATGATGAAAGCCTCAGAGCAACTATTGATGCCACCATAAAAGATCTTAGAGCCAGGTATTCCAAGTATAGCCCTTTTTCCTTTCTTCAAATGATTCGTTCGGGGGAAATCACAGATGACAAGCACAATATCAACAGAGGAAGAGGTATAGCAAATAGAGGTAGCAGAGGAAGTACAGAAAATGGAGGAAGCATAGCAAGCAGCGAACTGCGCACGTTTGTCAATTTAGCAGCAGAAAAAGGCCAAAAACAAATCCATTCATCTTCGAAAAGGAGCAAGCATGACCATGAAGGGAATCACAAAGGCGTACCCAGTGAAGAGGAGGGATCCAAGGGGTCTACAAAGAAGGATACAAAGGAGGATACATATGAGGATACGGACGAGAATATAGATAAGGCTACCGATGTGGATACAGATGATAACACGGTAGAAGCCGCTAACAACCGGAACGATGTGAAAAACTGGTACAACAACTACAAGGTAGAGAACGCCAATTTGGCTTACTCAGGAGTGTGTTTCGAGAAGAACTACATGGAATGCCCCGTTGGATGGACCAGGATAAACGATAAACAATGCTTGGCATCAAAAAGTTATGCAGGAAGAGTAAGGAAATGCGGATCAATATTGAACTTAGGGGAGGTGGTAAAAAATATGTATGATGTAGCCCATGATATGTCCTTTGTTACAGCAGATATAGAGAAAAGAAAAAAGATTGAAAAAGATTGCAATGTTCAATTTCCTTGTATAGAATGTGAAAGAGATTATATTAGAATAAATTGTCCCCTAGGCTGGAAAGAAATGAATGATGGAATTTGTGAAGCTCCCGAAGATTATCCTCTTTACTTAAAAGAATTATGTGGCAATGTAGTAAATTTTAAATATGCAAGTGCAAATTTTAAAAGGAAATGGAGTTTTCTATGTAAAGCTGATTGGCCTTGTTTTTCTGTTTGCCAAAAGAATTATGCACATCCATGCCCTTTAGGGTATAAACTTATCAATGAACGTACAGACAAATATTATAAGGATCATATATATGTATGTGCTAATGAAAATTGGAAGGACTACGACCAAAAGAGTAACCTTAGACAGAGAAATATCTGTCATGTTATTGAAGTATATAATAGTATTATATTAAAAAAAGAAATAGAAAAAAAATGTAAAGTTATTTGGCCTTGCTTAAACATATGTGAAGAAAATTTTTATCAATCTTGTCCTTATAATTGGCTCTTAAAAGATAATAAATGCATTGCTCCTTATTATTATAAACCCCCCAAAGGATGTAAAAATTCCCTCGAGATATTCACGTTTAACACATTTGATAAATATCTCTTTTCTAATAAATGTTTTGCCCCTTGGCCATGCAAAAACTCTTGTCAGCAAGACTGGACTAGTCCTTGCCCGGACGGCTGGACGAGACTCAAAGCAGCGGAAAAGAAAAGCAAAAGTAAATATAATGCAGATAACAAATATAACGAAGGTAGCAAACATAATGACCAAGGTGATGACAAGATATATGATGACCAAAGTGAAGATAAGAACTATAGAGGTCATAGTGATGATAAGAACTATAGAGGTCATAGTGATGATAAGAAATATAGAGGTCATAGTGATGATAAGAAATATAGAGGTCATAGTGATGATAAGAAATATAGAGGTCATAGTGATGATAAGAAATATAGAGGTCATAGTGATGATAAGAAATATGGCCATAATGACGATAAGTATGATCAGAGCGAAGACAATAAATATAAAGATCATAGTGATAATAATAAATATGGCCATAATGACGATAAGTATGATCAGAGTGAAGATAATAAATATAAAGATCATAGGGACGATAATAAATATAATGATTACCATGATGATGAAAAAATGAACAGTAGCTACTTTTGCAAACCACCTAAGACGTACAAAGGGGCTTGCAGCGAAGAATACTACAACTTAGCTGACTTTACCTTTTCACAAAAACAAGATTTCTCTTATCGATGTAGTGCTAAGTGGCCATGTGGAGCTACTTTGCATCATTCAGAAAATTGGCAAAAGGAAAATTTCTATCATGATATTAATTTTGAGAAACTCAAAACGATTAGATTTTATGATACATTTTATTCGTCCCAATATTCCAAGTACCAAACTCCATTTTTTTAAAAAAAAAAAAAAAAAGTGAACACAATATATCAGTGGATCGGTAAAAATATAACCATTCTCTGCAAATATGTGTTGTGTAGAGCCAACATATGCATCTGCACATATGCATACAATTTTTTTTTCTTTTTAACTGGGTCCCTAACCTCGGACGCTGAAAAGGGGTACCCACATATATACTCACATATATACATGCATATATATATATATATATATATATATATGTATATTTACATGTAGGAGCTGAAGAGGGGGAGAAGGCTTTTTTCATACACGCCTATATGCATGTATACATAAATACATGTATACATAAATACTTGTATACATAAATACATGTATACATAAATACTTGTATACATAAATATATGTATACTCATTTATGCCGGCAAGTTTTTTACGCAATAAAAATGTTTTACCTTAGAGATAAGGTGTTGCTAAGCAGTCTTATAAAATGATCGTTTTTATTTTTCTGTCAATTTTTTTGGAACTGCATTTTTAATGAAATTTTTGTAACAGCCTTGCACAGAAATGTGTGAATATGTGCATGCTTATCTAATTATTTGGACGGTTTATTTTGTATTTTGTGTTTACTCTTTTTTTTTTTTTTTTTTTTTTTTTTTTTCTATTTTGTTTTTTAATAATAAGAAATATTTTTTACCTTTTGCTCGAAATTTTATCCATATGAAGGTGTTCCTTTTCGAAGCGATTTGTGCAATTCTATCAGTAATCAAAACAAAATATACATAACATATATATATATATATATATATATATATATATATATATATATATATATAGAACAATAAATAAATAAAATAAAACAATAAAATAATATACAATAGTTTAATGTGTCTCCTCGCGTTTTTCAAAGTGCCAAAATGTGGTATCTCACCAATGAGAAAAATTTTGCAGAGCCTCGGAATATATGCTTAGAATTATGTAGTTGTAAAATGTCAATATATATACACACGCATACATACATATGCATATATGAATATGCACATTTAAATAAAGAAACATAAGCGAATACACAATACTTATGGCGATCGTACATATCTTTATTTTATTTTCCCTAACAATATTATACATAAAAGCAGCACCATTAAAACAAAGAAATAATTCTTATGAAGGCTTGTACATAATTGAGTGTGCTTTATATATATGAACTATTGTAATATCTCCATAAATAATAAGCAACAATAAGATTAAGGGCTTTTTTTTTTTTTTTTTTAAATATATATTGACTGTATTATTCGTCTCTCTTTTTGTGTATGCCACAGCGAAACAAAACTTTTGACAAAGAAGCTAATACAACTAAATAAAAGAGAATATTATGGACTGTAATATTTTCTAAAAAATATTGGTTTGGTACAATTCTTAAATAGAAATGCACCATTTTATTGATCCTTTGTTTTTTGAAATTTAGACGATTTGCTTTATTTTATTTTATTTTATTTTATTTTATTTTATTTTATTTTTTTTTTTTTTTTTTGGATAAACAGATTTATATAACCAAACAAGCTCTTCTTTTTTCGCCCGTTTTTCAGGTCTCATGCAACTTTTTTGCAATATTTTTCTTAGCTTTTTTCCCCCTTTGAACTTATCATCTCAGGTATACATTTTGTCCCGTTTTTATTTTATTTATCTGTGTAAAAGTAGTAAATTTTTTTTTTTAATATTTTCATTGAAATCATAATTTCCAAAAAAAAAAAAAAAGGAATTAAGTGGAGTAATATAATAATACTCCTTAAAATTATGAACAAGTAAAATTGAAGAAATAAAAGGGAGCCCTTAATTTAACATTATGGGAAAGCACATTTTAGATATTTAAGATAAAAAAAAAAAAAAGAAAAGAATCTTCTCTATAATTAGATTTCCATTTGAGTAAACTTAAAATTAAAGGCCTTTCTTTGTTCATAATTTTGAGATTCTGTGTACTTTAAAAAACGTTAAAAGAACATTCTTTTTTTCCATACAATTTTTAATTTAAGAAATGAAAAAGCGGAATAATAGAGGGGCAGCGAGAGTTTATGGGGGAAAAAATAAATAAAGTAAAATATAGTAAAATAAGGCCAAGTGCAATAAAATAATATAAAAAAAAATAGAAGTAGCGTAGAGGAAGAGAAAGAACAGGATGGAAAACAACTAGCTAAAGTAAACCAAGAGAATGTAATGAATATTGGCGGAACGTGCGCAGTGGTGTAACGTAATGTGATCATAAGTGCCTTTATTGTAATTCGATATATTTGCTACAACATTTAGTTCTGTGTTATGCGCATACGTGTGTGTGTGTGTGTATATATATAGACGTACATTTCTATATACATATATATACATATATACATATATGTATCCATACGAATGTATTTGCGTATGTATGCCCTTTTGTATCCTGTTTGCCATATATACAGAGAAAAATATGAAAAATGCTTTAATGCTGTGCACGTACTTACTCGTACTTACAAGTTTCTTATTAAGAGCAGGATGCAACGGCACAAAAAAGAAAGAATACAGTGGTACCCTAAACAAATTTAATAGAACCTACTATGATAAAGGACTACTAATACATAAACATAAAAAGATAAACGCGAAAAAAATTTTGTTTCTTAAAAGTAAAAAAAATAAATTGAAAGAGATGTGGAAAAATTTTACAAAAAATTATTTTTATAAATACTTCAACTTAAGCAATAGACGTAATAATAGAAGTAATGAGAGTTCTATTGAAGGATGGAGTAAACTCTCTATAAACAACGTTTTTAATAATTTCACTTTAAAAGATAATAATGAAATAATTAATGAAGCTATAATAAATAATAGTACATTAATTAATGAAGACGCATTTGCTGACTTGCTGAAAAAGAATAATATAAATATTATAAGATATAGAGATATTAATACAATAATAAAAATTATTAATGATTATTATACTACAACAAATCATCTCTTCTCTAACGTTTTAAAATATGAAGTTAAAAAGGTTAAGAACAAAAATATGCTAGTTATATATGTAAACGAGTTGATACTAGATGAAAATTGCATTAAAATTAATGTGTATCAGGTGGACAAAGAAAAGGGGGAAAAACAAAATTTGCAGCGCTCATCTCCAGGCTCCACTAAAAAGGAAGTGCAAAAAAGTGGAAATAAGATCGACAACAAAAATAGCAATAAAAGTGGTAAGGGGGAGAAGATAGTGGGTCATCAAAATAGCCAGGGAAATTACTACAAAAATAATAGTCTAAATAGAGACAGAAGTGCTGGAAAAAATATGAACAAAACTTCTGATCAAAAATTATACCAAAATTCTGACCAAAATGCTAGCCAAAATTGTCAACAAAATTCTGAACAGAGGGACAATAAAGTCCTGTTAGAACGAAAGAGCGTCATAAACAACGACGTTCTTAATTATGGCTTAAAAAGAAAGGACGGCAAATCAAACAATAAACTGAAACAATTTTTCGAAAAAAAAATGAACATAAAAGAAAAGTGCATATTTATGTGGGATGAAAAAATGTATGATCTGTTAATAAAATCCAATTTGTTTAGTTATGTACATGTTAAATTATTCTTTGACAAAGTGAGTAATAAAAATATATTAGAAATAGACCTAGTTGAAAATAAAAAAATGATTTTTATCCCAAGTATATCTAAAAGTTTCACTTCTTTTTTAGAGTTCTGCATTAATTTGACCTTTGCCTATCTTCATAGTATTAACTATGCTGACAAATTCAGAATAAAATTTTTTCAAAATATGAATTATAAAAATAATAAACATAGTTACGATTTTGTTTTCATAAATGACATAGTCGAAATGGAAAAATTAAAAAACAATTATCCAGCATACTCTATCTGCGGATTTAACATAAATAAAGTCTACAAAAAAGAGGTAAGTAATTCTTCATTAAACCATTTTATGAATATTATTAACTGTTCAGGTGAAAATAACAGCTTAGCAGAAAATTTGCAACATGATATTTCTGAAACAACAGAAGAGGCTTCTTCTCTCCCTTTTAATTTGAATTATCCTTTGAAGGAAAAAGATATTTACAATTATTTAAATAAAAATAAAATTTTCATTTTTTTTATTAAAAAAGTACATGACACAATATTTGAGTTAAAAATGAAATTTAAAAAAAAAATGTTTCACAAATTTTTATATTTTTTAAAATCAGAAGAGGAAAAACACTCGAATAATAACAACGGAAAAGGTATAATCAACGATAAGATAAAAAAATTTTTTATTTTAAAATATATAAATTTTTTCAAAAAAGAAAAGAATTATGTATTATTTAACAAGTTATATAATATCTATGGATCTAAGTTGAAGTTGTCTAGTTCTTTAAATGCCTTTTCCACAAATTTTTTTGAAAAATCGAACTTTTCGAAAACGTTTTATAATATAAAAAATAAGATAGACTTGGTTGTTTATTTTAACACGGATAAAAGGTTTTGTGTAAAAGAATATGACAATATGTTGTCAAGAAAAATTAGCGAGGGCCCAACTACTCCCAATGAACATAGGAATAATGAAATTTTTCGTTCAGAATTATTATCCTTTTTTAAAAATGTTAATAAGGGAAGATATTGCACATTAAATAAAATAAACAATTTGTATTTGAATTATTCCTTTTATTTTAATAAAAATTATAAAATTAATATATCCACATTTTTTATTAAGCTAAAAAATATGTTGAGCAAACAAAATTCAAATGAAGAAGGGGTGAACAAAAAATGTACAAACAAATTATATAGTGGAGAGGGTTCCGCCTACCTTGCCCCCGTATATTTGTGTAAATTAGCATTGCATGATGTTCATCTTTTATTAAATTTTGAATTGTCATTTAAGAAAAATTTATGGAATTATAAGCACAGGTATTATTATGATAAGAGTGAACAAAAAAAAAAAGAAAAAAAAAGATATTACTACTATAACATTATGGAAGTGCTTAATATAAACAGAAAAAACACACACAACAATTTCACAAATTTCAGCGAAGATATTCAACGTATAAAAGTGTACAGCAACAACAGCTCACTGTCAACTACTAGCTCCACTTATGATATAAACAATATTAATTTAAATGATGCACAGAAAGAATATTTAAATAAAATGAAAGTTGCGTTGAATTACAAATTAATATTTCCTATATTATTTCACAATTATTTTTTAAATTTACTCAACATAAAATTGTACCTGTTTTTTAATTATAATTTATTTGATGATACTCCAAACGATCCCAATGCTTCTTCTTCTGTCTCTTTCTTAAGCGAGCAAAACAGGAAGGCTACTACTTACAATTTCCTTAAATTAAATTACTTAAAAAATAAAAAAAAAAATCTCAGTTCTTCATATGGCGTAGGTGTTCTTTTGTCGAATGTGAACGTTTTTTTAAATTTTAAACTAAACACTGAAAAAATGGTACCTACCCTCATTTTGCAGTTAAACCAGGACAGCTCAAAATTCAAGTACTTGCTGTGAGGGGATAGCCAACCGGGCGCGAGCGTGCTGCATACATTATACGCCTGGCTAGTTACACGCCTACTTACGCACACATGGATTTATATTCGTATGCATAGTTACACGAATATGCAATACGTACATATATATATATATATATATTTTTTTTTTTTTTTTTTTTTTTTTTCTTTACGCATAATTATGCCGATGTTTGTCCCAACTTTTTTTAAACAATATTTTTTAAAAGCCTATGTTAAGCTATTCACAAGCTCCTTATTAGTAGTCATGTTTTAAAAAAGTTGTAAAAAAGATGAAATTTTTTTTTTTATATATATCAGAAATTTACACACCATTTTTTAACCGTATATTAAGTCATCTAAAGATGAAAATATGATTAACGTAGTAAAATTAATAAAATTTATTTTGATCATGTAAAGTGAGATATGTACATGCGTCATGAGAATAAATGTAAAAATTAATGTATATATAAATATATATATGTACATAAATATATGCATGTATTATGTGCGTATGCATATATTGCCGAATTTGTGCATATAAACGTTCTAGAAGAATTAACATCCCTCCGCGTTCCTTTGTAAACCTGTTCTTTTTAAAAATAACTGACATATCGCTGTATATTTCTTTCATGTTTTATTCTCTTTTAAGGAGGTACTGAACAAAACTGACCATCCCAAGTAGTATTAACATAGAGCTACTTTGAACATGAACGGGCAATTTTTTTTATTTTGCATAACATCGTAAATATACCTGAGCAAGTGTTTGAAATGACTATATGAAGCAAATCAAAGGGAAAGGAAATTTTTCCAAAACGCTGAAAATATTTAATGCAATACGTTCATAATTTTGCCATTTTTCTGTTTTTGTAAAGGGCATAAATATAATAACATATATGTGGAATGTGCCTGCATGGGGTACATGTTCTTGTACATGCATGCACATACATGCGTACATACATACATATATATATATATATATATACACACCCACGAACGTTTTAGAGGAAGGAAAATGATAACCTCCATTGATATTATACACGAATTACTGACGACCATATATTGCAGCATTTTTTCGAGAAATAGAAAGAATATTTTGAAATATGATGTGTTACTATATTTGGACGATTATTACTATTTCGATATATTGAAAAAGGTTAGTGCAGATATAAAAGAGATAGACAAAGATTCGTTTTTAATAGAAGAGAAACAAAATTTTAATGCAATTTTTACTGATTTCTGTAAAAGGAGGAATTACATTATAAAGGATAAAACGTATACCAATGAAAGTGAAAAGAGGATAGACTTTTTGCACGAGATACTTTCGGACCTGCTATGTTTATTATTCCAGGAGGGCACTGTGAATGCGAGTAGCAGTGGTAATGATGGTACAATTGGTAGTGGTAGAAGGAATAATGACAAGGGCAAAATACAGAGAGTAATACACAAAACGTACAATTATGAAATAAACGGAAACTGGAGGAAAATAGAAAATCAACTAGTTGAAATAGAAAGTTTAAGTACCCATAAAAAGAGGAGTAATATTACGGATTACATGAATGAAAATAATGTGAAAGAAATACTAAATATTACAAAAGAAAATTTCAAAAATGATGATATAATAATTAAAGAGAACATAAATAAAGATACAGAAAAGATACTAAAAAGTTTAATAGAAAAATATAATAATGCTTATGAATTAAGATTTTATTATATTTTTTTAAATAATTACCTTACAATACAAACTATGTTCATGTCTCCTCTAATTAATTTTCATTCAAAAGAGATAAAAGGAATAATTAAAAAAATTATAGAAATAAAAAATACAAAATATTACCCCATAACAATATATGATATCTTATCATTTCAGTATGATCAAATTAAATTTTATAAAAGCTCTCATAATAATTTAAAATCGCCAGTAAAAAAAATTAAAATAATGGACAATATTGTGGAAAGAGGTGGTATGCCTACAGAATTTTCCAAAAAGATCATTATGAAAGATGTAATTAATGCAAATGTATCATTAAAGAATAAATACAATAAATCTAGAAAACAAAATGATCATAGTTTTGGAGGAAAATATAAGGTGCGCAATTATTATGACTCCTCCAGGGGGTAGGGGAAAAGGCGAATTGAGGTGCTTTCTCATAAGGGAAATCAAGCGAATGGGCATATAGGCATATGCACATAATATATATATATATATATATATATATATATATATATATATATATATATATATATATGTATATATACATATTACCTTTTTTTTTTGTTTTTTGTATGTGTGAGTTTACATGTACGAACCAAAGTGCTTCTATCATTTACGTTTTGACGTTAATAACAGCAGAGAAAAAAAGAAATTAGCTTCTTAAAAAAGGAAAGAGAACAAATTTTCAGCTTCAAGAAGAGGGGAAAACAAAAAACTTGAAATGTAGTTATTCGAATGGATGCTATTTTTTCCTTTTTAATTGAACAAGAGCAGCAAAAAAAATCGTTCTCTTTGTTTGCATAAATGTACTGTTATAGACGGGGGAAAAGTAGGGAAACAAAATTAAATAAGCACAAAAATTGATAGATAGATAGATAGATAGATAGATAGATAGTACTCAATAGATAAATGGACAAATACATATATAAATGGATAAAGCAAAATGAAGCAGTTGCACGCTACATAAAATAACAAGGCGCACACTCTTTTTCTCTTTTGCCCTTTTTTATAATTTCTTTCTTGCTAACCTTCTCCGTCTTGTCTTTTTTACTCATTCTGAACAGCGCGAGCATTGTCTTCCGCGCATTTTCATTCCCTCTCTTGATATGTAAAAAAGCTATGTGCATTTTTCTTTTCAAAAAAAAAAAAAAAAATAATAATATGTGAGAAGTTAATATGTGGAGAGCCTCATCATTTTTTTTTTTTTTTTTTTTTCTTTTGAAATTAAAAGTGAATACCGTCCACTCAAGCATAAACAAATTAATAAGAACCTATATTGTGTTTGTTTTTCATATATTTTTTTTCTCAATAAATAATAGATGATATATGTTTAATAACAATTATTATATATTTTTACTGTAGTTCTACTTTGCACACTTGAGTTCATTTTTTTGAAACATGATTTAATATTTAAAAAGTATACATAAGTTGTAGAAAAAATGGCAAAGAAGTACCTGCGCGCCTTTACTTTTTTTTCCCTCTTATTAAACATATTTATAGGATATTCTTATGCATCTTATTTGAATGATAAAATAAAAAAGTCCTATTGCAAGAATTGTAATGATAAGATAAGTTACAGTAGGTACTCATCTTTCCTACAACATGATGAAAAAAAAAAAAGGGATACTACTGCTATGCTTGGCAAGCACACACAAAATAGTGAACCTGATGGGAATGAAAATGATTTGAAGCATAGCCAAAAAAGGGAGAACAAAAAAGGGGAAGTAGCAAAATCATTTCTGCATCTTAATAATAAAGAAGAGAAAACTTTTTATAGTTTAAAATTAAATGAAAACAATTTAAGATGGAGTATACCCTTTCTTATTGGGTTCAAACAAACGAAGGTAGATCTAGGTATCGTCACGTCTAGTCTTATAACAGCACTGTATTGTTCTTACAATGTTCGAGAAGATGATGAACTGAAGAACTTAAAATATGATATAGAAAAATCAAAAGATTTAAAATATATTGAATGTAAAAGTAAGTATTGTTTAGCTATAAATACAGAAAGTACATGTACACCCTTAAAAAATTTTTTTCAAAATTTGCATGATTATAATATAAAGAAAAGAAGTTGTAAGAAACGATTTTGCGATTACGTAAATAATACGAATTTTTTAAATATGAATAATAGATTAAATGATAGAGATGTATCTGTATGCTCATTTAATACTACAATTGGCAGTGATCAAGTGAAAGGATTTTATTTTAAAGACAGTTTCTACTTAGGTGATATTGTTAAAGGCAATTATGAATATTTCGGATGTATATCAGAAGGGAATGATTTAAAATTTAATGAAGTGATATCAGGATTTATCGGATTAGCGGATGATAAAAGGGAAATTGTTGACCCCAAAAAAAATAAATTCCCATCTATTTTAGACATGTACATTTTAAAGTCCACTTCTAAAAAAAATATCTTTGCATTATGTTTTATTGAAAAAGGTGGAATAGCAACATTTGGTGGATATGAAAAAAGCTTATTAAAAAAGCAATTAGAAGTATCGTTATTACAAGTCCAAAGCAAAGAGTTTATTGCTGATGAAGCATTACAAATGGATGTGGATGCAGCTGCTGAGAATTATCAGATAGTTTGGATAAAATACTCGGATGCAAAAAAAAGTTCGTACAACTTGTTTTTAAAAGAAATAAGGGCAAAATCATGGTCAAAAAATGATACATATGAAATTGGAGCTGATGCCCTTGTAGATTCCTGTACGTGAGACACTGCGTGTGCAAGCACATACACAAATGCATGCTTTTATATACATGTGTAATGCATATTTTGTGTGAGAAATTCTTACACACAGGAGCCTATTATGTACCCTTTTGCAGACAACTACTTTTTATCACTCCCAGTTGATATTACGACTAAGCTAAAAACTTTCATATTTAACAATTGCCCCAAAACGGACAGCGACTGCACTAAGTTGATCGAGAATGGGGTAATGGAGATTAAAAGCAAGGACATAAGCAAATTTCCTACCATCGAGCTAATTTTTAAGTAGGCCTAATTTTCACACTTCTGAAACGCACGTATGTGTACGAGTATATTTATCTATACTCATATGCCCCTATTATACATGAACAGATGTATTTAAGGACGTGTGCATTCATCTGATAACACCTCATCATACCCTTCACGTTCATATATTTTAATTTTTTTTTTTTTTTTTCCCTTACAGTGAAGGAAAGGTAGTAGTTCATCCAAAAGATTACATAATAGACGAAGGGTTAGCTCTCTTTCTAGGAATATTTATTCCAAAACGAATGAAAAAATATGTATACATGTGTGTGTGTGCATACATGTATCCATGTATGTGTAACTGCTTCTTTCTCAGGGAAGGAAAGTACAGGGTGTTGATAAATTCCTCCGGCGTAGTAAAACTGGGCATCCCCTTTTTTCTGAACAAATACTTAATATTTGACAATGAAAATGGGAAATTAGGTTATACATTCTTGCAGGCCTGCACATGTGCATGTCTATATATGTATGTGCATGTCTATATATGTATGTTCATGTCCGTGTATGTGTATGTGCATATCCGTGTATGTGTATGTGCATATCCGTGTATGTGTATGTGCATGTCTATGTATGTATATGTATATGTATGCATGCACGTACTTGTGAGAAAACATCTGCGCTTATACGCAAAAATATGCAGTAATGGACGATTCAAAATGGCGATCGTATATGTCCCTCTACACTTTTAGGTGTAGGACCATCTGAATGCAGCTTAAACATAGATGAAAAAGATATTTCTGGAATGGACATATCACTCCCAGGAATAGAATATCCCGATCAAGTCGAATATGAGGTAAAGCAAAAAAGAACAAATCAAAGCAAAATATATGTACATGAGCTAGTGCACTCGTTCATGTACACATTTACAAACATATTTACGAACACTTACTTGCTCAAATATATATATTCGCGTGCGCGTGTGGTGGTACCTTCTTTTCCTCTTTGAAGGGATCGGGAGAGGCAGGATTTTTTGAGAAGAATAAAACTGCAATTATTGCATTTTCAGCGGTTACCTTTGTAACATCTATCGTTGGAAGTATTTTTTATTTTTTATGATATACTGAAAGAGAATAAAAAATAAAAGCTCATTCATCATTTGCCTACTCTATTAAACGCTATATATGAGCTTGTTTATATGTATATATTGACGATCATGTAAATGCTTATGTTCCTTAAGTAAAATTAAAAAAAAAAGACCTACACATCCTTCCATAAAATATGCATTCTTTTTTTTTGCGAATTCCGCCTTTTTTTTTTTTTTTTTTTTTTGCATTAAATAATTATGTTTCACCTGCTTCACTGCATTTTATCTTCTTTTCATTTTGAAAACTTAGACTTCCCCCCCAAAAAAAAAGAGAAAACAAAACAAAAAAAAAAAAAAAAAAAATACTTCCAACTTGCTACGTACTACTTCCTACTTTTTTCTATTTTTGTTTCACAAGTTTTGTGTTATCCCAAAATTGAGGTGCGTATATGGCTTTCTCCCATGAATCTGTACTTTTCATTTTTTTAATTAAAACCAACAAAAAGCGAAAATTCATATATTAAATGAATGAAACATTTGAATAAGGAAAAAGAGAATGGAAAAAGAAAAGGAAAACAAGCATGTCTATGGTATGTATTACATCCTTTTCACCTTTACCATAATTATTATTATTTTTTTTTTTTTTCCTATGCGTGTGCGATTGTTTTATTAAGGCTCATTTTTTTATCATTTCTCAATTTTTTAACAAATTGTACAATAACTAAATGAGGTAGTAATGACCAATCAATAACACCCAGAAATTTGTGTTACTGCTTTTTATACCGATCGTCAAAAAGAATTATGCCGTGAAATTACGTCATTTTTATGTGTTTTATATTACTTTATTCTTTTTTGAGTATTTTGAGTATTTTGATTATTTTGAATATTTTGTTTATTTTGATTATTTTGATTATTTTGATTATTTTGATTATTTTGATTATTTTGAGGTATATAGAGAAAGAGCGTGCAGGAAGAGAACTACTGCGTGAATAAAAAAAAAAAAAAAAAGAAAAAAAAAAAAAAAAAAAATATCGGCAAGGATGTGATAATACGAACATAGTGACATAAGAACATACCATGTAAAACTTTTTGGTATCTTTTTGAAAAAAAAAATAAAATAAAATAATCAATAAAATAATCAATTAAATAATCAATAAAATAATCAATTAAATAATCAATAAAATAATCAATTAAACAATCAATAAAATAATCAATTAAATAATCTATTAAATAATCAATTAAATAATCTATTAAATAATCAATTAAATAATCTATTAAATAATCAATGAAATGCCCGTTATACAGGAACTAACCAAGCTGCTAGGATATTTACATGAGACTTAAGGGAAAACAAAACGTATTACGTTCTCATCCAATCATATGTAAGCACTTAAATTTGATCTACCAGGTATATACCAACTTACTAATTTTAACTACGCATGTAAAAATATATATGCGAGCGCACATACATATACACACTCGCACACATACATATACACACAGTTCTGCATCTTTAGCTCCTGAGAAGAAATGAAAATTTTTCAAATTAAAGAAAAAAGAAGAGGAAATTTCGATTGATTTTGAATGAAACAATGTGAACGTTCGCAGACGAGGATCTGAAAATAAAAAAAAAAAAGAAAAATATACATACGTATACTCATACCCTTACACCCACATATATACATACACGTACCTATACCGTATATATACATACGTATATATATACATTTGCACACACGTACTCACACGTATGTATGTATGCATGCACGGGCGTGGGTACACGAACTGGTAAGAAAGGATGGACGAATTAACGAAAGAGAAACTAATAAGCAATATAAGTAAAAAGTATGATATAAAAAACATAAATTTGTACATAACCAATATTGAAGAGCATATAATAAAAATAAAAAATGAAGGGACTAGTCTAATAGATGAAGTGTTTTTAGCATTTAATGGGTCTATAGGTCACCTTTCTCTATATTCATATTTATTTGACCATAATGTTAATGTTGATTTAAATTGTCTAAATTTTATATATGAACATAGTTATATAGAAGAAGAAAAAGTAATAGAAGGAGAAAACAAAAATGAAAAGAGAGTTGTAGATATAACGAAGTTTGATTCAGATTTAATGTATTATATAGTAAAGGAATATAAAGAGAATTATGAGGAAGATTATAATTTGACTATAAAAGATTTGGAAGATATAATATTAAAATACAAAGAAAATATTTACGAAGAAGCGATAAAGTTATATAAAGAAAAATATAATGATGGGGTAAAAGTATATAACACATTTTTAGACTTATGTCATTTTTATTATGATGAAAAAAAGATGAAATTTTTAAAAAAAAAAAAAGTCGATTCTGTTGAAAATTATAATGAATATATTAATGCAAATACGGATGTTGAATTTTATGAATTGAAATATCATCTCTTAACAAAAAAAACTAAGGGACATCCATCTGTTCTGTTCTGGTCTGATGCAGTTAACGAAATACATATAAAAGATAAAACAATTATAACGTCTGTTGATGCAGTTAAATTAACAAATACCGGTCATCAACATATCATAGGAATACTTGGCTTGAATAGAGATGGAGAGTTAGTAATACAAGGTATCAGAAATGAAGTGAAATTGTTTATTAACAATAACTGTGTTATTAATCATGGAATATACTGCATCGGACATATTATTCTAGTTCAGGGGCGCATGAAATTGCTTAACAAAACCTTTTATGCTACGGAAATTATGCACCCCCCCAGGTTACACCATAGTACATGAGCAAATGGAAGTGCGTACTTCCCACTTTCACCCATACATGTTTCCCACTTTCACCCATACGTGTTTTCCACTTTCACCCATATGTGCTTGTTTTTGCCGCCCATTCGCAGAAACTACGAGGACGAGAAACTCGAGGAAGACCTGTTCTACGGGTTCGAAAACGAAAAGGAGAAAAAGGAAATAAAAGAGTACGAAATAATTGTGAAAAGCAACGATAAAAAACAAAACTGGGTAGTGATGCATGACGTGTATTTAGACAATCCGTATACATTCGAAATACTGGAAAAAATGTTTTCTCTTTATGTAAATACATACCCTGATAACGATTTACCCATCGGATTTATATTTATGGGTGATTTTATAAGCTTAAAATTTGACTATAACAAAAGCTTTAATAATATATATGTAAAAGGATTTGAAAAGTTATCTGTTTTATTAATATCCAAATTTAAATTAATATTACAAAACTGTTATTTAGTATTTATACCTGGGAAAAATGATCCATGTGCATGTAAAAATAGTATTCCCAAATTACCAATTCTCCCTTATTATATTAAAAAATTTGAAGAAAATGTGAACTCTTTTTTTTCATCTAAAACAAAAAAAAAAATTATCTTTGCTACGAACCCATGTCGTATTAGACATTTCAATAAAAAAATGATTTTCTTTAGACATGATATTTTGAACGATTTAATTTGGAGCTCTTCAATTAATGCAACTCAAGATGAGAAAAAGAATTTACAAAATATATTAGTATCTACGATTATTGGGCAGAGTCATATATTCCCTATTACGCATGATAACAGAATATTAAAGAGATATTCCTCTTTTCTCTTTTTATACCCGTTACCAAATTTTATTTGTATATCTGATAACACATGCAACAGCTTCATTTCGTATGCCTCGGATAATACTAATGATGCCATCATTTCGAACTCGGACTTGTCCTTTACGCGGAAAAAAGCGTTCACCGTGTACAATGTTCTGCAGCACGAAGCAAAGAGGTACGTCGTTCCAATATGAAGCACGGCAAATATACATGCACCTTTGTTGTTGATCGTCGCGCATGTGGGGCATGCCTCGAAAAACACAAAAGCGCAGATGCTGTTATTATTACTATTGCTGTTATTACTGTTATTGTTATTTCATTGTTTTATTTCGTTTTACTTTATTTTGTTTTATTATTTTATTGCGATTTATTTTATTTTATTATTGCGATTTATTTTATTTTATTATTGCGATTTATTTTATTTTATTATTGCGATTTATTTTATTTTATTATTGCGATTTATTTTATTTTATTATTATATTGCGTTTTATTTTATTTTTTATTATATTACTTTTTATTTTATTTTTTATTATATTACTTTTTATTTTATTTTTATTTTATTTTTATTTTATTTTTTGAACGGGACCTCCAACCACCGCAGGCGGGCGTGCAAATGTACACACATATGTGCGCTAAGCCATTCGCGGGCTTTCCAACCCCACCACACTACTCTAATCGTAGTAGTAAACGCGCGCCTTCTCCTTGATGTAACTCCACACATGACTCTTTTCGACAAAATTATTGTGAGCAATGATTATTAGCTGGCTTTTAGCTCTACTCAGTGCAACGTTTATCCTGTTCTTATTTTCATAGAACGATTCGAAGGAGTTATTGTCATATGCAAAAAATATTTCTTTGTTAACATACTCCGATGAATTAGTAATACTGGTAGTACTACCTTTCTCTGAGCAGATAACCCTTTTTTCCGCCACACATGTATTATTTTTGTTTTCTATTTCCCTTACACTGTAATTATCACGTGAAAAGGAGCTCAGCACACAAGAAAATAAAATTATTTCCTTCTCAATTCCTTGAAAAGAATCAACTGTACTTACTTTTATTCTTTTTAGATGGTCATAATTTTTGGATTCTTTCATTTTATTTTTAATATAGTTAGCCTGATTTTTAAAAAATGAAATTATGCCAATATCATTAGGTGTCACATTGTTATTTATCATACTCTCACATATATTTAAGATTATATTGGCTTCTAAAATATTAATAAATGAAGAATAGTTGTTATACTGTATTTCTCTGTTTGTCTGTCTTCTTATCAATATTAAATTTACATGTGAATCGTATTTATTATAATATAATTTAATATTCTTTGTACATTTTGCATTTACTATATAATTATTGTAAAATAAGTAACTACATATATTACTTATTGTAGGATGACATCTATATTGCTTGTTCATAATAATTAGTTTATTAATAAAAGGTAAAGGTTGTATGTCGGTACCCTTATTTTTACCCTTTCGCCTGACTTGTACATGTTGAAATGTATTATCCCTTTTTTCCTCATGTAAATCAAACATATGTTTATATATGTTACTTCTTAAGATTGAATATTCTACTTGATTTAGATTTATTATTTCTCTTTTTATGTCGTCTAGGTCTAGCTGGTCGTCAGGGTAAGAGTCATCATCATAACGATGATCGCCACTTCCACTATACCCATGGCTCCTTATCTCACCACGCTGCATGTTCTTCACTCTTTCCTCCTTACCCTGCATGATATAATACTTAATAAAGAGCTCGTTTTCAATAAGTCTAGCAAACATGCTACGCGTCAAGTCACTCCTACTTTTCAAAACGAAACTCAACTGTTTAATATCACCAATTAGAATAAATTTATCTATTGAATATTTTATAAGAAATTTTAAAAGAGTTAGTTCATCAATTTGTGTGCACTCATCAACAATTAAATAATTAATACTGTTCTTAATAGAATTTAATTTTTCAAAGATGTGTAAACTTTTGCATGTTCCAGCTATAACTCTTTTGTTTTTGTATTTATTTCTAAAAACGAATTCTCTTTTTCTCTTCAACACGCTTATCAGTGTGTCTACATTTTTTATTTTATGCAATTCCTTTGCACTCCTTTTGCTCGTCTTACCATTATCGTAACAACTATTTCTGCTCTCACTGCTGTTATTATGGTCGATTCTGTTTCCGTTAATCTTTTTCTTCCCTGATAGGGACACCGGTACAGATTCCTCTTCCTTTTTTCCTCTAAAATTGTTGTAATTATTATCCTTATGATTGTTAATCGTTGTAATTCTCTTTTTCAAAAACGTGGATTCTATATCTGTACCTTCTGTACTGCCATTTCCCCCTTTCTTGTTCGTCATACTTTCTAAATATCTCTTCATCTGTTCTGCATTCTTATCGTCCTTCGAATTTATGCTAATAAAATTTGTAATTAAAAAAAAATTTACTTCATATATATTTCCTATCCTTGCAAAGTCATAAAATTCAAAATCGAGTTTTAATTTTAGCAGAATATTGTCCACTCCAAAATTGGTGTTGCACATGAGTAAAATTTTTGTCTTCTCCCGATTCTTATGTTTATTAATATGTTTATTATTACATTTATTATTACATTTATTATTACATTTATTATTACATTTATTATTGCATTTATTATTACATTTATTATTACATTTATTATTACATTTATTATTGCATTTATTATTACATTTATTATTGCATTTATTATTACATTTATTATTGCATTTATTATTACATTTATTATTATATTTATTACTACATTTAAGATTATATTTATCATTATATTCATCATTATACATATCATTATTTTTAATCTTATTTTTACTCTTTTTTTTATTGTCATCTCTTGTTACTTCGTCACTGCCTCCGCTTGAGCTACTACTACTACTGCTGCTGCTGCTTCTGTTGATTCTTTTGCCGTCCCTGTGCTCGTGGTCATCTCTACTGGGGTCATTCTTATCCCCTCCATCACTTACACTTATTCCATTTTTGTTTCTTTTGGCTAGCTTCTCCTCACAGGTCAATAACTTATCTAAGTAACAAATGATATGGCAGATGAGCGTACTTTTTCCTGACCCAAAAATTCCATTAACCAGTAAGGTGTTACTTCTGTCCTGTTGAACCATATTCATTTGGATGGTACTAACAGGGAAACTTTGATTATGTACATGTGTATTTTCCTTCTCTTTCTCACTTTGGTTACACTGGCCTTGGTAAATCTCATTTGGGTCATTCTCAATTTGCTTCCCCCCAATTGGATCTTTCTCTCTGTCCGTACACACAAACCAGTTAAGAACACTCCTAATGATTTGCTTCTGCTTCCTGTTTAACTTCTTATCACTGCTGAGTTTTTGTGTTAACTCTCTTTTGTAGCTCCCACTGACATATTGTAACAAAGTACATTGGTCAGAGCAATACTCAGTGCAATTTATTATTCCTAACTTGGTCCAAATAAAATTGTAGAGACTCACATCATGTACACTTTTATAAAGATAAAAGAGAAACTTCATATGTTCCATATATTCATATAACGTAATAAAAAACAAACAGGATGGAAATATTACTTTTTTGTACCTCCTTAAAAAATAAATACACTTTTTCGTTGTCCTAATTTTCTCCTTATCAAATAGTTCGTTCATGTATGTATACGTTTGAAAATTTAAAGGATATATTTCTAAATAATTATTTTTAAAAGAACTCCACTTGGTAATAAATATCAACAAATTGTTATTATCGAAATAATTATTGTCTCTACTCAAAATAATTACATGATGCATATGGACATATTTACTCCCCTCTTGCATAAACCTACTTCCATTCTTTTCTATTACAAAACAGCTATTTGTTGTTACGTTCAGGAAGAATTTGCACCCCAAACTGCAGTCGTTATGGCTACCATAACTTGTACTCCCGACCCTTCCGCCAATCCTGCTACGAACCATGGTACTAACCATACCGCTAACCCTGTTCCCCTTATCAGACACAGTGCAAACTACCTTCACTCCTTGAAATAACAACACATAATCATCATCTGCATATTTATATTTTCTCCTTTTTTCCTCCCTCAAAAATGATAAGGAATTATGTCCACTATTATTATCAGCACATATACTGCTGTTTACTGCTCTTCTTATTCCTTCATCAACTTGATAATCCTCTTTTTTCCTTAAATTGTTAATGACTTCATTCTCCTCTTGATTACCCTTTACATACTTCGAATCGTTTTTCCTACCAGTCAATCCACTTAGAAAAGACACCAAATAACTATGAAGACACAACAGTTTATTTATTACATCATAATAAATTTGAAAAAGAATACCATTCATAAAATAGTAAATATATTCTGACTTGTTCAGGAAAAAATTTGGAATTTTAAAATATTTTAATTCATTTAATTTATTTTTTATACACATTTTGTTTGTTAAAATGGTTATATATATAGGTAAGAACAAGTTACTTTTATTAACATCTTCCATATCCTTAGCGTAAAAGTTAGCGTTCTCAAAAATAAATGTATTCATATTTTTTATTTCGTATATGTTCAAATAGTGAAAGGAGCCCTTTTTCTTTTCTTTCAATGAAGAGGCATCTTCCCAAGTCAGTAGTTCTTCATTTTTGCTTGTTTCTTTTTTTATAATTGTTTGAGTGTGTTCCTTACATACGATGCTACTAAGAATGTTTTCTTCGTTGTTGTAGTACGCTTTTTCCATTGATTTATTTACGAAACTGATACCATTTCGTTTTTTAGTCGTTACGCTTCGGAGGTCCCCATCTTCCAAGCCGCTAATATTGACGCTGTTGACAATGCTATCATTGCTGTCTAATATGTTCCGCCATGATCGAGGGGGGCCTCCATCCGACTTCTTAACTCCATTTGATTCGTCCATCCCATCCGATACGTCCACTCTATCCGATACGTCCACTCTATCCGATACATCCACTCTATCCGATACATCCACTCTATCCGATACATCCACTCTATCCGATACATCCACTCTATCCGATACGTCCACTCTATACGATACGTCCACTCTATCCGATACATCCACTTCATTCGATACATCCACTTCATTCGATAACTCTACTCCATTTGATACATCTACTTCTTCCGCTTCGTCTGCTTCAAAAACTTGGTGGTCCTTCCCCAAGCCAGAGCTCATGTGCTTGCACAAAGGATTATTAAAAATATTCAAGCTTGAAAAATTATTTTTGCTGGCCATTTTCCCTATGTTAATAATTTCTTCATATTTGTCATTATTTTGGCTGTTTTCACTACAGAGGAACATTTCATTAATCCTATCTTCGTTATTATGATATAGCGGGAATTCGTCTTGATCTTTATGTGTAATATATGTATGTGTATGTGTATTATTCCGCCTTAAATATCCTCTTTTTTTTTCTTTTTTTCCTTTATCATGTGGTTCATTGTAGAGATCTTCTAAAGTAGAGTGGCTATCATTTCCCCATTTACTTAAAGAATGCATTTGGCCATACTCTGCACACGTATGGTTATTATAGTAATTTTTTGTATCATCATGATAAGATTTATTGGAAGTATTACTCGAGCTTTGATACCTGTGCATGTTATTGTTTATGTCTACGTTTGTATCTACATTTATAGTATTTCTTTCTGTGTACTTTTTCTTTTTCATATCTGGAGCATTGTATATATCATTGGGCTCTCTGATTCTGTTAATCACTCTGTTTGAGATATCGTGCAAGTTCTTACATAATATGTTATTGTTAATGCTATTATTATTCCTTGAAAAGGAATATTCCAATTGCTCATACGTATCATCCTCTTTGTCCGATTTACATAAAAAATCATTATAGACGATGTACTTTCCAAATGGAATATATTCTTCATTTATCACATTTTTTTTTTTCTCTGTAAATAATTTTTCCTTAGAATAATTATATAATTCTAATATATTTTGTTTCTCTATTATATACCCATCAAACCACTTTACGTTTTTCTTTTTATTAAAAAAATATGTTTTGGTGTATGTAATATTGATTAGTTTTGTCCCTTCCCTTGATACCTGCTTTTCTTCTACCCCCTCAATCTTCTTATCTCTTCCTTTTTTCGTTTTCCCATTTACACTTTCACCGTCCTCTTCATCAGTGTTTTTCCACTCCTCCACTGTTCGCCTTCTTTTCACTTGATTTCCATCCCCACATGAACTTACTTCTCTTGGTACTTCGAATTTTCTATTTATACGTGCATACCTGTCTAGCGTCTTATTACGGCATAACCAATTTTTACCATTTGGTAGTTCCTCTTCTTTTTCACTAGAAGGTTCTCCTTCTATTCCCTTTTGATCCTCTACATCATATGAACTGGAATAGCAAATTTCTTTTTTTTCTTTTTTTTTTTTTTTCTTCTGTATGCTTATATTTCCCTTTTCCTCTAGAAGTAACTCGTTTGCTCTTTTTTTCGTTGATTCGTTTTTTATTTCATTTTCAGTGTATGTACTTATGTCAACAAAACGAACTAAGTGATAGTTTAACTCAATTTCTTCTTCAATATTTTGAAAGTTTATTATACTCCCAAGTGAACTTTCTATGCATACTCTATTTAGGTTTAATAGATTTATTTTTGTCGAGCCATGGCTAGTTATTATTTCACAAAATCCGTCTTGCCATTTTTTACTCTTTTGAATTTTTTGATGCGTATATAAGCACTCGTATGTTCTTTTGACTACACCTGAACTCATTCGCACGACTGGGGGGATTGTAGCATTCCTCAGGAATGTGATATGAGAGGTAGGTTAAGAAGTGGGATAAGAAATAAGTAGCTATGTGAGATGAGAAGGATAAGAAGTGAGTAACTACGTGAGTTGGGAAGGATAAGAAGTGAGTAACTACGTGAGTTGGGAAGGATAAGAAATAAGTAGCTACGTGAGTTGGGAAGGATAAGAAGTGAGTAACTACGTGAGTTGGGAAGGATAAGAAATAAGTAGCTACGTGAGATGAGAAGGATAAGAAATGAGTAGATACGTGAGATGAGAAGGATAAGAAATGAGTAGATACGTGAGATGAGAAATAAGCTGAGAACTGTTAAACACGCCGAACTCCTTAATGCTCCTTTTCATTTTTTCGAATTCTTTCGCTTCTCTTCGGTGACACAAAAAAGAGGAAGCAAAGGTGAAATTATAAGTGGAAACAAAAGAGGTAGCAAAAGAGGATGATCAAATGAAAACACGAGAAGAAAAAGTAAAGTGCTTCTCTCCAAATGAGTAACACATTCGGGTAAATTAAACTGCGTACTTAAGTGCTTATCAATATTTAAAAAAAGAAAAAAAAAAAAAAATTTTGCTTTACTTCATTATGTTTTCCTTTCTTTTTTCCCCCCTCCCCACTTTTGCCAAATTTCGTGGACAAGAATTAAAGAATATGAAATATATTTTTTTTCCTTTTGTGTTAACTCGTATAACACATTTTGTCACTAGTATATTTTTACGATCTATTTTCAACTGCAAACAAAATTCGCCAAGATTTTTTTTTTTTTTTTTATTTTAATTTGAATAGATGAACATACGAGTACAAGTTTTTATGGAGATCGTGTTTTACAAATGTAGATTAAAGCATACAAAAAAAAAAAAAAAATAAAATAATAAAACAACTATGACATAATAACAACAATGATATAACAATAAAATTATGACAACATAATAACATAATTACAACAAAGTGCATAAAAATAAAACTGCTAAAATTAGTAAGAAAAAAACTGGCACAAAAGTAAATCAACGTTTGACAGAGTATCTTTTGCGCCCTCAGACGATTCCCACTTGGCAAAACAATGAAAAAAAAAAAAAAAAGTAGAGCAAAATCGTGAATAGAAAGCCAATGCAACGACTGCTTGAAGCGGAAAACGAAACAAAAGCCATTTTTTTTGGAATACCTTTTAAAGGAAAAACTGCAAAAGAGGGTATTCATTGTTTGCGTGCGTATGTGTATTAGTATGCGTATGTGTATTAGTATGCGTATGTGTATTAGTATGCGTATGTGTATTAGTATGCGTATGTGTATTAGTATGCGTACGTGTATTCGTATGCGTACGTGTATTAGTATGCGTATGTGTATTAGTATGCGTACGTGTATTAGTATGCGTACGTGTATTAGTATGCGTATGTGTATTAGTATGCGTATGTGTATTAGTATGCGTACGTGTATTAGTATGCGTACGTGTATTAGTATGCGTACGTGTATTAGTATGCGTATGTGTATTTATATGCGTACGTGTATGATTCTGCATATTCGCTTATATATATACGCATGTATGGGGCCTCTACTTAGGTGTGCATATTGTGTGCAGATAAAAAAACAAAGAAGTTAAGGTATGTACACATTCCAAAAAAAAAAAAAAAAAAAAAATAAAATTCATTATTCCGTTGACTGTACACTGACTGTGCAAACAGCTGTTCTCAGATCTGATAAGTTATGCACAAAGAAGCTAATAATTACGACATAATATTATTCATTCCATTATAATGTAAAATTATGCAATAACTAATACAACTTAACGTTATAATATAGGAGCTTATTCAAAATGTTGATTCTTTTTCTCAATGGCTGCTATGGGATAAAAGCTTTAAAACTATTCATTTTAGTGCTATATGTGTGCACTCTCATCTTACACGGTTTGTCCTATTTTTTTTTTTTTTTTAAATGGGTGAACATGAGAAATATTTTTAAAAGGTACTACGCGAGTTATGCAAGCATACCCACATTACATACAACATACATGAATAATTGCATACACACATGCATACATATATATATATATATATATATATATATGCATGCCCGTGCGCACATACGTACTCACTGCCTCCCCTATCACAAGACAAACTGCTGTCCGCTAAGGCGCAGCGGCTTATCGATTCTCCTCCGCATTCTCATTAGCATTATCGTCCACATGGTCGTTCGCATCATCGTTCATATGATCGTTCGGATCACCGTGCACATCAATGATGGCATTCTCAGAAATAGGGAAGGAATCAATATTGTTGCTATTCAAACAAGCAGAGAAATTGTTTGAGTTCATTTCCGCATCAAAGGTGTTTGAGTTTTTGCCTGTGTCGTTAGAACATAGATCTAAGGAAAACATAGAATTATTTAAAAAGGGTTCTTGTTTAGTAATATTAATATTTAAATCATTTCCTTTATTTAAACTAGTGGACGAATAATTAAATATAATATCATTCGGTTCAATACTAAAACTATCCCATGTATTGTTAAAATTTTTATTTTTATAAAAATGTTCACTTAATATAGTATTATAATTCTGTAAGTCATCATTATTTTTTACTCTATTAACAATGTCAACAAACATATTGTCAACTATTGCACATAAGTAAGAACTAACTGATGTAGGTGTATTATAAAGCTTACAATTACTAACAATTAAATTAACATCATTAAAAAATAAATTTAAACTATTGTATTTTCTTTTTTTACATCTAAATATTATTTTATTTATATACATAGGTTTCTTTATTACACTATAATACATCGGTGCATATGTTTCATTTACTTCATTTAAAAAAGCTTTATAGTTCATTACTTGAGATACGTCTCTCATAATTTTTAATAAATTCTCATTGAACTTTTCAATTATATCTTTTATATTATTATAAGTATTTCCTTTTTTCAATTTTTTGCGACTATTTTCGTCTATGCTCTTATCATTAAGTGTATTGAGGATCGCACTTCCCTCTGATATCATGCTAGACGTTCGTCTTAAACTTTTTTCCCCCGAATGGATTGTACTTAACTGTTCGTGGTTGATTTTCTTTTTTCCTTTTCTTTCCTCCTTCTCTTTCTCTATATCCTTCTCTTTTTCCCACTCTGCTTCTTCACCTACTTTCTCTTTTTCCTTTTTCTTCTCCCATTCTACTTCTTTTGTTTTTTCTTCTTTCCCTTTCCTTCTCCTTTTGCTTTTCTTTTTATTAACCTCATCTTCCTTTACGTCTACATATACTGAGCTGCCATTTTTTTCCTTGACTGAGTCTTTAAAATTTTTCCTCTTTCCTGTTCCGGTTAGTGCACTGTCATCATGCTGACCCTCATAACGATCATCATAAGGTTCATCATAACGGCCATCATGGCTACCATCATAGAGATCACCATAACGTTCACCATAATAACCATCATCATTGTATTTCGCCGCTTCCACTTCCGCTTCCACTTCCGCTTCTACTTCCGCTTCTACTTCCGCTCCTTCCACTACTTCTCCTTTGATGACCTCGGATTGGCCATTCAAATCGAGGTCGTACTTTTCCCTGTTCTCTTCTTTCGATTTTGCACCTCTGCCCCTTCGTATAACTGCTAGTTTGACGGACTGACGAGAAGAAGCATTTTTATCCCTATGTTTTACCGTAGCAGCGGCATGAACCCTTTTACTGTTCTTCTTAATATTGATGGAGTAGTTCGTGTTCACGAGCTTTTTGTTCATTCCTTTTATGTTACAGCTGTTGTGGACGCTATGGATACTACTATGGTGGCCATTGTTCCTATGCGCTTGCAATTTTCCCATTTTTCTGTTCCTCTCCTTCTCCTTAAGACGTTCACTGATATCTACATTTTTGTTTTTCATTTTTTTCTTTTCTATATTCAACTCATTATTTTCTACTACTTTTTTACTTATGTGCCAAGCCTTCATTTCTTCGCTCACCGTTGGAAAAATGTCAAGTATGTTTTTAAAGCTTGCTGAAGGAGCTCCTGCTCTTCTTCTATATTTTTTATGTTTTCTTTTTTTATTTTCCCCCAAAAGGGTACCACCATGTAGCAATGGATGTTCTTCATCGTCATTATAAATGTGTTGAGCGTTAACTAAATTTTCGTTTAAAAATTGTTCTTTATACAATTCTCGTCCTTCTATATCCCCTACTCGCACTTGCCCATTTTGCACTTCTTTGTTTTCCTCTTCTCTGTGTTTAAGAAGAGTGAAATATTTCTTCAGCATACTTCTAAAACTCTTCCATTTTAAAAATGCGTTAATATTCTTCTTTCCATAAATATACAATGTTTGTACATTTACAATTTTATTATTTTCATTCATAAAGTATTTCTCTATAGGCTTAAAAGAGTTTTTTAATAAAATATTATTTTTGCTTTTTACATTGTCAAAGGAAAATTTTTTTTTTTTTTTTTTTTCCTCATCATTTGGTAAATACTTACTTTCATTCTCATTCCTATTGTTGTTATATAATGAATTTTGTACCATATCATATCCTTCGTTCATATTTTTACTAATATCATTGTTATTATTTTTACTGACATCATGCATATAATCATAATTTTCAAAATCAAGTATATTCAAACTGTTATCATCAGTCCTTCTAATGTATACCCTTGTCCACTTCAAACAATAAATTAATTTATAATTCATTTCATTGTCATCATAATTATCTTTTTTCGTCTGTATTTCACGCATTATTTCAAGATGCTTTATTTCGTCTTCTTCCACTTCCTCTTCATCATCCTCATCCTTAATCGCATGTCTATGTTCATAATTTCTTTTTTCTTTTTCTTTTTCTTTTTTTTTTTTTGTTTTACTCCTTTCGTTCTCCTCACTAGGAGGGCTCACTTTTGCAGCGCACGGGGAACGAAATGACGTGGAGGTGAGTACGCCCGCATGCGTATGTTTATGTGCATGCCTATCTGCACATCCACACGCACACGCAGAAATAGACGAAGATGACGTGGAAGACGATTCACATGAGGAATACTCATCGCTCGAAGAAACCTGAACGAAACGTTTAATTAATTTAATCCTGTTCTTTTCTACTTTTTTTCTCTTCTTAACAAGTAAACACGAATTTTTCATCTTTCCAATTTCTTTTTGTTCCCTTGAGTATATCTTATCTTTTTCTTGTAAACCGTACGAGATGCTTTTTTTTTCATTGAAATATAAAATATTATTATTATATTTTAACTGAACAGGGTAATGTAAATTTTTAAATTGCTCCGAAATAATTTTTTTAATCATTGCTATGTACATAATTTTATTTTGGTTAGTTAGGTACCCACCTTTTATGCTTCTTTTTAATTTATTTATTTGTATATTTCTACTCATCTTTTTTATATCATTCATACTAAAATTCATGTTTAAAAGTAATCTTGTCACTTCCTTCACACTTAAATATGGAATAACCCTTAAGGTGCTTTGTATATTTTCTTGTCTAGCAATTCTTTTATCGTTAAATTCACACGTACCCAACACATCACTATCCCTATGGTTGTTACTCCATATGTCACTACGTACGTCATTATGTACATCATTATCTACGTTACTACGTGTGCTGCTTCCTCGGTTATATTTTCTTTTTCTTCTTCCTACTTGATAATTCTCAGCCTGCTGCCGCTTTTGTTTGTGCTTGCTATTGGCACCCACACCAAAGGGGTTGTTATCTTCCCTATAGTAATAATATCCCTGAAGATCCGCACCTTTTCCTTTTTTTTTACTCCTGTAATTCGCTCTCATGTGTGCTTCATCCTCTTCGTCATCCTCTTCATCATCCTCTTCATCCACTTCTTCTTCGTCATCCTCTTCTTCTTCGTCATCCTCCTCCTCAGCATATCCCTTATGCAGCTTTACGTTTCGCATCTTCCCCATTCTTCTCTTACTACTTACTGCATCTTGCATACGTGCCATCATGTGCTTCTTCGTGTGGAAGTAGCTAAAATTATATTTCCCTTTTCCGTGATAGAAGTAGCTTTTACTGTTTTTTGCAAAATTGCAACCTCCTTTTCTTTCCATTATTTTTCCTGTTTTATCTATTTCCCTTCGTAGCATATTACTGTGATTGTTAATACTGTTAATATGGTTACTGATATGATGAGTATATGCAGAATGCTTGCTTTTCATATTTTTCATTCCACTATTTTTGTATCTGTTCAAAACATTCCTAGTACTAAATGGTTTGCCATCCTTATCCTTACTCTTTGATTTCTCATGTAAACTGCTACTTTGAATCTTTTCATTCAGTAGAATATGATTGAATAAATAAGTAGCATATGAATAATTCTTTTTCGCTTTTTTCTTATTTGCACAGTTACTATGTTTGTTGGTGTTATTGCAGCTGCTGCTGTTGTTGCTGTGTTTTCTTTGCTTTTTTTTCCCTTCATTTTCCATGCGATCGTAAACTGATTCATTGTCATTACTATACACATAGTCGTTACTACTGCCATCATTGAAATTGTTCCTCCTTTTCATACTTGTGCTGTAATAGTTTTCCTCCTCTCTGTCAAAGGAATGCCCTTGCTGATCATGCTGTTCCTCATCCTCCGCCTCCCTCTCATCATCATCATCTTCTTCTCCTTCTTCCTTCAATTTTTTTTTCTTTTTTTTTTTTTTTATTCTTTCCCTCTTATCATCCATATGTTGGTCAGATTCCTCTTCCAGTTTCATTTTCAACTTGGTCTTTTTTTTTCTGTAATTCGTGTACCCTCCTCCCCCTGCATTTTCCGATTCGCTCTCATCTGTTTTGTCTTCTTCCGCTTCATCATCTTCGTCTTCTTCTTCTTCTTTCTCCGTTTCTGCTTCTTCCTCTTCTGCAGTTTCTGCTTCTTCTTGTTCTTCCTCCTCCTCCTCCTCTTCCTCCTTAGATGTATCACTTCCCATGTCCGATTCCGACAGTGCATGCCCACTTTTTCCCCTAATGATATCCCCTGTAGTTGCTTTCCTTAGGCCATGTACCATTTGGTCGTCATGAAACCTTGTGCTCTTTGTTGGCATAGTCATCATTGTTTTCATTATCATCGTTGTCTTCTTCCTTTTTGTTTTCCTTCTCCTTATCCTTCTCCCTATCCTACTTCTTCTCTTCCTTCTTTGCTTTCCTTGAAAACCCCCAGTGCCAATTTTGGCTTCATTGGAAATACTGGCACTAAAATCTTTTAACACATTCCAAGGAGAATACGAAATTAAATATTTAATATAGAGTAAATAGTTGAGCATATTATTATCATAAAAATAATTTCCAACAAAGTAATAGTTACTGATAGGCGTTAGTTTGATGTCTTCTTCTTTTATTTCAAAATCGATAGCTTTGGCTTCCTTTTTGTAACAATACCTTTCATATATAACGTTCATCTTCCTCTTAACATTTGCCATATTATTTATTGCTCTTTCTTTTTCCATTTTAAAAAAAGAAATAAGAGTATTTAATTTTTCTTCTCTTTCTAATATACTTTTAAAGTTTATTCCTTCATATTTAAATAACTGTAAATAATGATATATACATTCAATAATACATACATTTTTCACTTTATAATAATTCTTCTGATCATCTTCATCAATATAATCTTTACTTAATAAACAGTTAAAGTCTAACGACTTCACAACAGCATTCATATCTTTTTCATTAATAAAGGTACTCAACTTTCGTTTTAAAATTTCTTTTATCTTCTTAGCGTCTTTTATTTTATATTTCACTATTAATTTTACTAACCAACTCCTCACATAATTTCTTTTTTCTCCTATGTACTTCTTATATAACGGGCTAAACATGTCGACAGTCATATCTAAAAATCCCACATTGTAAAAAATGCAATTCATGTGGTTACCACTACTACCTCCACTACCACTAACACCAATACTATCGTTACTACCACTACTAGCATTACTATTAATATTACCACTCAATCCTCTGATCCCTAACTGCTCTTTTTCCTTCTCTTTTTCCTCCTCAAAAAGATCCTTTTTGTAGGTCACAGTGCAGTGGGTACCATTACAGTCGAAACGAACTCCACATTTGGCATAATCATTATTTACCATTTTTTCTTTATTATCTTGCTCGTACGCTATATTGACAGATACCTGTTGCGTTGTTCGTTCTTCATTATTTCCCCCCTCGTAAAGACTTTCATCTTTTCCATAATTCTCCACTGCAGTACCTTCCCTTTCCAGAATCTTACAAATGTTTACGTCAACGTACAGTGGTTTCATAAAAATTTTAAACTTGTTACATGACACACTGCGTATCAGTAAGAAGTCGGTGTTGTAAAATAAATTATCATTATGAATGGCATTACTGTTCTTCTCCTTAGTATTCACCTCGTCAGGTTTTCTACCCCTTACGAAGTAACTTCTGTTTGATGCTTTCTCTTTGTTTTCCACTGCTTTATTTTCCATTGCTTCGCTTTCCACTGCTTTATTTTCCATTGCTTCACTTTCCACTGCTTTATTTTCCATTGCTTCACTTTCCACTGCTTTATTTTCCATTGCTTTATTTTCCATTGCTTCACTTTCCACTGCTTTATTTTCCACTTCTTTGTTTTCCACTACTTCACTCTCCGCTCCTTTATTTATTTTATTATTATTTTTTCCCTCCCCTTCCTTTTCTAAAAAATTGAGCGTCGCGTTATTCGCGTCCCCCACCTCTACTGCATGATATGATGATGCATCGCTCTCGTTTTCCTTATCCTCTTTCTTTTGACTTACATCCGGGCATTTCTCACTAAAACAGGAATAATTCGTACTATAATGATGTCCATCCATTGTATCTTCCATTTCATCATTACTGTGCACCTCGCTACCATTCTCTTCTATTTCATTTAAAATATCTTGATTTTCATCTGAACAGTTCAGGCGATACACAGGTAATGTAAATAAAAAGGCTTTAAATAATTCATTTTCAATAAATGTTATTTTTTGTTTTGCTTTTTTCAATTTAATAGATACACCGAAATAGTTGATTGCGTTTTTTATGACATTTATTTCTCCAAATGGTTCTGTACCTTCTTTTAATTTATTTTTATATTCAAAGGAATATAAGTTTTCATCATTATTACTCATAAAGTAATGATTTAGTTTGCTGTTCATACCAATTTTTAATAAAACTAGAGGGTCTTTTTCAATATATTCTAGGATAACTAATGGACTATTATCATTTAATAATAAACACGAATGATTGTAAAATAGTAATGCCTGGTCATCGTCATTCTTATTGTATTTATATTCATCTATTACTGAGTTATCGTAGTTGTTTTCGATCTTCCATCTGTCTATTATGTAGGGCCTCGAGTCAAAGTCATCATCAAGCAATATTTTTACTATATCACTTATCCTTTTGGTTACCCGCAAATTAGCACTTCCACTTGAAGTAGAATTACCAGTTGACATATCATTGCGGCTTGAAGTGTTGTTATGCACTGGTGTGTCATTATGAACAAAAGGATCAGTGCAACTTCTAGCCTCGATAACATCGTTACTATTCAAAATGGTTGAATATGTGGTTCTCCCATCAATCTTGATGCTTCTTTTTTTCTTAAAAAAATGCCTACACCCTTTGTTAAAGGAATACATCTTTTGTATTTCACGTTCAATGGAGTTCCAATTTAAAAGAGCTCTATTTATTTCGTTTTTTTCTTTCCTTATTTCCCTTTCCACTTTCACTCCCTCTTCATCTTCTTCTCTTTCCAGTTCATGTTCTATTTCCTCTCCTCTTTTCACTTCCCTTCCCCCTTCCTGTTCTTTCCTAAAATTTGCATATTCACCCAAATGACAGAATTTTTCTATACTTGTTCTAAAGTCTAATTTGTGGAATCTGGAAAAGGCTATTATTCCCTTCTTGTTTGAAAGTTCATAGCTGTAAAAGTAATCATTCGTCATTCTTGTATGAATAAATACATTGTTAAATGACACTATCATATTTTCTATTTCATGAGGATTTCTCTTTTTATAAAACCCATCTACTTTTAGATTAGAAAAAAACATAATATTTTTTACATTGCTTAAAATCTTTTCTGCAGTCTTTATTCTTGATTTCTTATTCTCTATAAATACATTCTCCTGTGTTTGACTGGAGCTATTCACTTCGTTTCTCATCAAAAGGGAAAGGGTGCTACCAAAAGCATCGCTTCTGCTCTTAACATTTTTTTTAATACCATTTATGCTGCTACCATTTTTTTCATTTTCGTTACCTCTACCCCTTAGAATACAGGCATGGTGTTCCACACTCCTAAAAGATTTATATTCCTCATGCGAGTAGATCATACACTTAAGTAACACATCTGAGACGGGCTTTTCCCTTAAAAATAAATTTTTTAACATGTACGAAATGTTGTTATTCTTTTTAATCTCATCCAATAATTTTCTGTTTATTCTTTCTAATAATGTGCTCTTCTTTAATCCTGTTCTATCATTGTTTAAGAGAACATCTTTCAATACATGTGCAAAATTGTATAAGTAAATACCATCACCATAGGCTTCATTATTTCGACAATTCAAAATATCTCCATACTTTTCCAGATACACGTAGAATGGTTCGTTCGTCCTTCTCGACATACCAAATGAAATTTTATTACTGTTATTATTACCATCAGATCCACTGTTACAGAGAACATTGCCGCTTCTGCTTCTGATACCGTTCCTATTGCCATTATCATTATCATTACTGTTAATAATACCATTATTATTACCATTATTATTGGCACTATGATTATCACTGTTAATACTATTATTATTATTATTATTATTATTACCATTGTTGTTGATAATATGCTTACCACTAACTGCGCGTGTGTTATTGTTACATATGACCGAAACGGAGTCGTCGTTGTCTATTCGATTTCTAATTATCATCATGTTGTCATTGAGAGCGCTATCTCTGCCGCTGGCACTTCCTCTATCACTTTCTCCATCACTATCTTTACAACTACCACTATCACTGCCGCTGTCATATCCCCTATGGTATGCTCTTCTCTTCCTCCTTATTAACGACATTCGTTCCCTCTCGCTCCACCGATTGTTATTTTCATTTATATTAAATATATCATTTATAATATTTTCATTATGTAATATATTCTTATCCGCACATTTGTTTTTAAAAACATACTGTGCGTAATCCTCATTATTAAAAGGGTACACTGAGTAATCATAATTATAATTTTTTATATATTTATAATTTAATAATATAAATATATATACATTATTTACAATATTATTTCCAAATAAATAAAGCTCATCATATGGACAAGAACAGTTATAATAGTCTTTGTATATATTTTTAAAAAAATCATATTCATTTTTATTTTTTTTCTTCCTAAACTCATTCTCTGTGTTGTTATAATATATATCATTTGTTTCATGCAGATAATTTTCACATGTGTACATGCTATTATTAAAAAATACTCCTCCTCTCTCTTTATTTAATTCGAAGCCTTTTAGCATGACCTGTTCATCATTTAAATGTAAATTTACATTATTTAAGTTGTCATCATCATCATTAACAATGTCATCGTTATTATCATTATCATCATCATTAACATTATTATCATGAATCGTATTAAAATAATCATTATCATTACCATTATCATCATGGTTTTCGATAATCAGTTCGTTCCCTTTGTCTTCAATCAAATCGTATAGAAGGGAGCTTTCTTTCTTTTCACCCTTCCTTGAAGAAATGTTGTGCATACCATGGGGGTCTCTGCCCTCCCCCTCGCTAAAATTGTCAAGATTGTCACTATTATCAAGTCCATCAAAGTTATTCAATCCGTCAATGATATCCAATCCGTCAATGTTATCCAATCCGTCAACGTTATTCAATCCGTCAATGTTATCCAATCCGTCAATGTTATCCAATCCGTCAATGATATCCAATCCGTCAATGTTATCCAATCCGTCAACGTTATCCAATCCGTCAATGTTATCCAATCGTCAACGTTATCCAATCCGTCAATGTTATCCAATCCGTCAACCTTATCCAATCCGTCAATGATATCCAATCCGTCAACCTTATCCAATCCGTCAATGATATCCAATCCGTCAACCTTATCCAATCCGTCAACCTTATCCAATCCATCGACGTTATCCAATCCATCAACGTTATCCATTTCTGCAATATTGTCAAGTTCCCCAAATAAATCGCTTATCCTTTCGGAGCTGTCCATCTTATCCTCCTTTAGATTTATTATGTTCTCCCCCTCCTGCAGGTACTTGCTTGAATTTTTGTTTTTCAAATGCACAAGGTCGTTTTCATCAAAAAGATATGCACTGCGGGCATTAACATGGTCAGCATTAGCATCTTCGTAATTAACATCATCTGCATTAACTCCGCCTTCATCGAAGAAGTCTATTAAGCTGTCATTCTTGGTATACTCGCTTTTTTCATTCATCTCTTCGAACAATTGTATATCATCATTTTTCAATGTACAATAATCTTCATTCTTCACACAGTGACTTTCCTTTACCCCTGACATATTATCATCTACAAACGAATTATCTCTACTGCCAAAACATAGATATGAAAATGAATCATGTACATTGTCTTTTGCATCATCCTGTAAGATGGGAGATATGTTCTTCATGTTATTCTCAAACGATCCTGAGATTTTGCTTTTATACATATCTTCTTCATTAACTTGACTCACTTCGTTCACTTTCTTCAATTCCTGCACTTTCTTCAATTCCTGCACTTCCTCCAATTCCTGCACTTCCTCCAATTCCTGCACTTCCTCCAATTCCTTCAATTCCTCTTCAACTTCATCATCAAAGTTAAATTCTTTATCTAGGTCCACCTCGAATTCATCCTCAGTAGGAACATTCTTTGACTCCTTAAATTCTAGCAAATCCCCTAAATCTCTTGAGTCATCTAACTCTCTTAAATAATTTTTTTTCTTTAAGTTGTTATCTTCTCCACACTCTACTATATTAATATCTTCCACTTTCATGTGCATTTCTGAGTTATCAATAAAGTCAATACTAGCGTAGCTCACATCATCGTTAGCCTTATTGAAGCTAAGGAAACTGTTTTCATTGTTATGCTTCGCCTCACTCAAGCTAAGGAAACTGCTGTAGTTGTTATGCTTTTCCTCGTTGGAGCTAATGTCCCTACCATTGTGGTAAGGATTTTCCTCGTTGTAGCTACGGACATTATCATCATTTCTTTTGTTCTCCCTATTGAGATCACGCATAAAGCCATCACTTCCTTCATCATTCTCGCTGAGTGTCTTACTACTATTTTTAGCGTCTCTACTAGTATTCTTTGCCTCTTCTGCATTTCCACAAGTACTCCTACCATTATATTCATCTTTTATTCCATCCAGAGAAGGTTCTTGTCTCTTTCGTATGTTAGTATTACTGGAATTGGTATGAGTAAAGTATTCTTTACGAAGAGCATAACCATTGGTATTTTTTTTTTTTATATTATCAGCATGTTCATCCTTGTTACTACTCTCATTTCTTGTTGATTGTTTAATTTTAATATTTTTATAAAAACAAAAATTTTGATTTTTAACCTGGTTTAATCTATTTTCATCAAAAATGTCTTCTATCTCTATAAAATCTGTGTTATGAATATTTAAAAGATTTCCTGCTAAACTGTTATTACAACACTGTAATAAATAGTTCTTCGAAACATCGTCCTTCCATTCGAGGCTTAACATGTTTGATGTCGTTATATCACTGTAGTTACTCATAACATTATGTTCAATGGTTGCACATTTTTTTTTTTTTTTTTTCTCTTTCTCCTTTTCCCTTTTTTGTTGCTCATAATTTCGAATTATACCTTTACCCTTTTTTAAAAAATCATTCTTCTTTTGAACTTTAATTTTTTCTTTTTTTAAATCTCTTAAAATATTCATATCGCTGAAAAATTTTATTAAGTCATTCCCTTTATAAGACTTATCAATGTTTTGAAATTTCGTAAAATTATAAAACTCGTAGTATGTTTTTATAATTTCTTTTTCCTCTTCAAAGGTAACGTGAGGCAGATTACATTTAACCTCATTCCTTTTTATGCCTCCAATTTTTCCTATGTATGTCTTATTCGTACAGTTATTCGTGTACCTATAATTATTCTCATTGTTATTCTTATTCAATATATTCAGTAACAATTCTTCCTGATTCACCTGAACAGTGTTATATGCTCTTTTCATATACTCTTTTCCAGCGCCCCTTGTTATATTTTTTGCTCTTTCCCCATTATATATGTTGTAACGTGGAAAAAGTTTCTTCTCCTGCTGCTGCTGCTCATGTTTTTCCTTTCTTGAAGTTTGTTCTTCTTCCTTTTTTCCATTAATTCCTTTTACACTTATGGAGTTAACTATGTTGTTCATTTTTTCATTTTCTTTTTTTTCTTCTATTATTATTTTGCTACGTTTGTAAAGATTATAAAACAAAATTAATACTTTCCCAATAGTTCGACATCATACATAAAGGGGGGGGGATTCAAACAAAATAAGTGGGAAAGTTGACAGATGATAAACTAATACTCAAATATTTAAAATGAAAAATGACTAAACAAATGCATATATATATATATATATATATATATATATATATGTATTTACAAAAAAAAATTTATGTATATAAGTACACATATATGTATGCTGCTTACCTTTACCGTTTAGTAAACATATACACATTTTTTCATGAATAAAAGCTTGTTTATCATAGTAATATACTTGAAAAAATTATTCCCCTCATCATAAATAAATTATAATATACATTTGTACATAAATATATATTTAAATGAATATATATATATTTGTATAAGTATACATTTATTTGTACATAAATATAAAAATTTATGTTTATACGTATACATAATATATATAAGTATTCATAAGCATTTCCCACGAACCAATTTAAAAAAGGGAAAAACAAAAAAAATAATTAAAAAATTGTACATATATATTTATGTACGTTTTATTTATGTACGTTTTATTTATGTACGTTTTATTTATGTACGTTTTATTTATGTACGTTTTATTTTTGTATGTTTTATTTTTGTACGTTTTATTTATGTACGTTCTATTAATGTACGTTTTTATTTATGTACGTTTTTATTTATGTACGTTTTTATTTATGCACGTATACATTTATCATGTATATAGGTATGTACGTATATGTTTATGTACATGTACATGTATTTTTATATTTATATATGTAATTATTAAATGACGTATACAAGTTTGTGTATTTCTACACTATATAAAATTCGAAAAAATTATTTTTTCAGAGTACACCTAAATATATTCATGTATACATACATATATATATATATATACAGGAATCACAAAGGACGTATATTTTTTTCTCCTATTGAGGACAACATGACTTTTAAAAATTACGTGCATTTTCTTGTGAATAGTTCGACGAAATTGTATACCTTATTACAGAATGTTTTTTTGAAAAGCTTTTCAAAAATTATGTTTAAATGCTTTACTCTTTAAGCAGCACGTTGTTAACATCATACTATATCGTTTTATATATGTTCATATATATATATATATATATTTTTTTTTTTTTTTTTTTTCTCTTCATGTTAAATTAGCATAGGTAGTCAAACCTGAGAGTCAGTGGACTGGCTAGGAAACGTAGTTAATTTATGTACGTACAAATTTGTACATATGAAAATTTATTCTTGTACTACTGTATATATGTAAACACGCTTATTTTGCGCTTCTTACTAGACGTAAAATTTTATTTTTAAGAAGAAACATGCTTACACGAAAAGACGCGTTATTAGAAGTTTTCCCTCACTCCGTAAATATAGAAAAGCATAATAAAAACTACATATATATAAAATGAAAAAATGACAATGTAACCTTGTGTGCAAATAGTAGTTCACAATATAGATGATAAGGAGGAAGCAACTCTAATGTGTGTGCATTATCACAAATTAAAAAAAAGAAAAGGGGGAAGAAAAATAAATAAAATCAAAGGAAACAGAAGTAAATAAAATACAGCAGAACAAAATAAATAAAATACAGCTGATCAAAATAAATAAAGCACATCATAATAAATAAAGCAGATCATAATAATTAAGGCGGAACCAAATAAATAAAATAAACCAAATAGCTAACAAAACAGTTAAGTAACTGCAACGAAAAGGGAAGATCAAAAACGATATTACAGAAAAGCTATTGCAAAAAGCTCAAGCATAACATTCATAAAGATGAAACCGCTTCTTAACAAATATATCCAAACGTTAAGATATGCTTTAAATGGTAGATATACATGGAGGTACGTATCTTTTACCCTCCAGCGTAGTAACTGCAACAATATAGAGAGAAAAACCTGCACAAGTCAGGTAAAACCAAAAGAGAACGAGGACGTTTTAAAAGTTTTACGGAGGAATAATTTTCCGTTAAATATAAACTTCAATAAGATAGGTACATTTACAGTTTTTAAAGGGGGAGGAGGAGAAGGAGGGGGAGAAAATTTGTTGTATGATAGAATTATTTGCCAACCAAGCAGTTATGAGCAACTGGAAAAATTTATACATATTTTAGAAAAAGAAGAAATTATAAACAGTTTTGATATATATTATTACGAAGACATGCTGAGCAATATAAAATTAAATAGGGCTCAAAATATGAGGGAAATATTTATAAATGTAAAAGAGATAATGGAAAATAAAAAAATAAAAAATGATGAAAAAAAAAAATTCCTTGAAAAAAAAAATATTAATTCACTTTATTATTACAACATACAAAGGTATGAACATAATGTAGATCCGTCTTCTTTTCTTATTGACAAAAAAAGATTAACAAAAGAAGAATACACATATCAGTATATATCAACAGCATTACCATATATATGTTTCATCTTTATGCTATTTTTCCCGCATTTTTTAATATGTTTTTATATACCTTATATTAAAAAAAAAAATGAAGGTCAAAGAAAATTGTGCCAAATTTTACAATTTAAGCAAAATATTCATTCATATAAAGATATAAAACCTGAACAAGTCATAAATGTTATAGATAATAATGTAAAGACAATTATATTCTTTTACAATAATAACATATTTTTAAATATGTATATTAAATCTTTAATGGTTGATTTGTCCAAAATTTTTAAATCAAATTATGTGCCAGTGAATGTTGTAGGGATAGACACTTCAAAATATGGTATTCATTATAACGTGTTAAAAGATGTCAATGAAAATTTATTCCCCGTACTTTACTTTATACTTCCATATCATTACAACAATGATAGTGCTGTTCTGAAAATTGAAAAGCCGCTCACACTTGAAAATATTCTTTCCCAAATAAAGGACTTCGTTCATGTACCTCGTACCGCCTTCCATCAAATAAAGGTTACAAACGATAAATGCAAAAAATTTTGAGTGCCCCCATACGCGCACGCACACACATGTGCATACGATTACATACAAAAGCATATGTATATGTACACACACAAATTTGTTCGCACGTGGGAACATATGCCACCTGCGCAAGTATGCACATAAAAACGCCTTAATAATTTTACATTTTTTCCCCATTAAATTTTACACAGGAACTAAATACCCTTAACAGTAAACTTAAAAAATGCATATTCGAGCATGAAATTATGAGAAAAAGGAAAGAAGATATATTATATGAGTACGGTAGCGAAGTAGCTCACTTGTCTTGCCTACATTATAGTGACAAAGTATCCTTTTAAAAATTAACTTTTGCCAAATGGCTGTTTTATTGGCAGAATTATTCATGTGCCAAGTCTTATACACATACGTATGTATTTATATATATATATATATATATATATATATATATATATGTGTGCGTGTTAAGACTTTTTCATCCTTTTGACCCCTGTATGCACTTTTCAAGTTATATTTTTTTTTCCTCATTTATAAAATTTTTACACACCATTAAAGTAGATAACTCTACAGAAATGGATAAAATACCTGTACTATTTATATATAAAAAAAAAAAAAAAATTTTACGTTTTTAAAAAAATGAGAAATGAAAAGGTTAAGCTAATGAAGAAGTTGAAACGAGGAAGCTAAAATGAGGAAGGTAAAATGAAAAAGTGAAAACGATAAAATAAAAACGATAAAATAAAAACGATAAAATAAAAACGATAAAGTTAAAACGATAAAGTTAAAACGATAAAGTTAAAACGATAAAGTTAAAACGATAGAGTTCAGAAAATGCAAAAAATTGCCTTTTTATTCGTTAATTAAAGCAAAATGTATCAAAATAAAAAAAAAGGGTGCCTTAATACAAAGAAAAGGCATAGTATTGTAACCATCAAATAACAAGTTTTTTAAAAATTAAAAAGAATAATGGGACAAAAGGGATAAAACATTTAAAGAATCTTATGCGTATATGAGTATATACATACATATAGGTACACGTTATATATGTATATACATATATATTATACATGTGCATATATATATACATTCACAATATACGTTAAGTCCAAAGGGTAAAAAAAAGTCATGTTAAAAACAAATAAAAAAAAAATAAATACAAGATTTGTGAGACGCGTTGCATGTTAATGCAAAGTGGGCACATAAAAAAAGGGGAAAAAAAGGAAAAAAAAGGAAAAAAAAAGGAAAAAAAAAGGAAAAAAAAAGATGAATAAAGAATAGAGAAAACTATAACGAAATATAATGGAAAAAAAAAAAAAAAAAAGCTCCTACATTATTCTGTTATTACTTGTGCTGTTTCTGCTAATTTTGCTACCGTTCCGATCAAAATGTAAGACACCCCTGAGATATTTCGTAAACCTGCACATACGGAAAAAAGAGAAAAATGTAAGTAAAATACTATGCAGAAAAATATAATACAATATAAATATAGCACAGTACAATATAACAAAGTATAACTAAGGTACTATATAACAAAATAAACCGCTTAAGAACTGCGTAAGCGTAAACAGAAGCTAAACTTCACAGCTCCGCCAAATGTGCAGAAGTGCAATCGACATGTAAATGTATATTACATGCACTTGCACATGTAAACATTATACAAGTTGTGTGCACTCACACCATACCATTTTTAATCGTATCTCCTTTATATCTTTTTGATTAAAATCAAATTCTCTGTTGAAGCTTAAGCATTTGGCAAACATACACGTGAACACACCGCAGTCATATCCGTTCTCTTGATGCGGTATTCCGCCCTGTTAAAATAAAAAAAATTAAAATTCGCATTAACATGTACAATATGTGGTGATAATACAATAAACATTCGTGCATACATACATATATATATGTATATATACGTGTAGCAAAAAATGGATGTAGTTCATATTTTTTTTTTTTTTTTTTGGGGGGTAAGGGAAGGGCGCTTCTCCCCTTTTTTAAATGAAGGCTTGTTCTGAGGCATACCTCTGAACTTCCCTCCTTGTTATACTCCCATGAGGAAATGTTAATTTCCATTTGTTTTTTATCTCGGATTTCATCAACTATGTATTTACTTATGTATTCAAAAAATTTTTTATTTGGCATATTTAAAGAGTCATATAATTTTATTTTTTTATCTTTTATATTAATTGAGCCTAAAGTCCAATGATTTCCTCCTACATGCAAAGGAATTAAAATTAAATCGAAAGAAAAAATGTCAATTTTTTTTCTCTTTGTCCAACGAGATACCTTACTATAATTATAACATCCATTTGAACTTAAGGATTGAAAAAAGAAGGTACTAAAAATAAAAATTTTTGGTAAATGTGACATACTATTTTTTGTATTCTGTTCATTGTATTCTTGTAACATACTAAGATAAAAGTTAATTACTTCATCATTTAACCATCTTGTATCGATTAAGCATTTTATTTGTGAATATAAAAGAGGTACATTGAACTTATCAATTAAAACTTTATTATCACCTTTCTGATTTAGAATGAATACAGCTGCTTCGTAATGATCTTTTTTATTACATTTAAAAAATATACTTTTGTCTATTTTTAATTTTTTTTTTTTTTTTTTTCTCTTCATCTGCATCCTCATCAGCTTCTTCTTCTTCCTCTTCCTCTTCCTCTTCTTCCCCTTCTTCTTTCGCTTCCTCTAATTTTTTCTGTTTATCAATTCTTAATTTTTCTAACGCTTCAATGAGTGAATCTTCATCATATTTTAATATAATATATTTATTTTTATTTTGCAAGGATATTTCATCTATTATTTTCATAGAGTCTTCACCTTTATATTCATCCTCGTTCTCTGAAAAAAAATTGTTTTTCATTCCTTCCTTCTCATCATTTATTCTATTACTGTTTGTATGGATAAGAGAATTGTTAACACTTTGTCCGTTTAAACTTTCGTCAATAAATGTGTCTATTATTCGTATTAGTGATTTATATTCATATCTCATTTTTTTTATTTCTTCATTGTTTTTAATAAAATTATTAGAATGACTACTTTTTTTCTGTCTCTCCAGCCCTTGACCATCCATATGTGTGTTGTCATTAAGGAGTATTTTACCATGGTGGTGATGGTCGTCATGCTCATTTTTAAACTGTTCCTCCTCATGCTTATCCATTGCTTTGTCATCTACACACGATTGTTCATGAATTGAAACATTCCTATTTTTTCGATCATAAAAAATGTTTTTGAAGCTTTCGAAGCTACTGTCATCTTTACCGTTGATTGATTTTTCTTCTCGATCTTTTTCCATGAGAATATTTTCGTAATACAGCTTTTCTACTTGCTCCTTTTGGGGCATGCGTGCATCGTCCGTAGCTTTTCCTTCTTTCTTCTCTTCCTCCTTCTTATCGTTATATATGAAATATGCAATTCCCTTTTCATTTGCTTTATCCTTCGCTTTGTCCTTCTTCCCATTCTTTTTTCCATCCTGGAGTTGTTTCCCTTCAATGTTAATTTTTTTTTCATTTTCACTTAGACAGTGCTCACCGTTGAAGCTACTTTCTCTACTACTTTTGCAGCTCCTGTCACTTCTGATGCCTTTTTTTGCAATTTTATCATCATGACTATATTTGCTTTCATCCTTTTGCCAATACCGTTTTAGCAAATCATTATCAATGTACTGCTGTTTATTGAAATGTGTTTCTTTCTTATCATTTTCACTATTGCAGCTAGCTGAATTACTTCCTTTATTTTTCTGTTCCCTATACTCATTATTCTTTCTTTTTTCATTAGGCGTATATTTATCATCCTTTTTATTACCATATTCGTCCTCTGATGATTCAAAAAAAAAAAAATCTTTCTTCATATTTATATCACCATTATACATATTTTTAAGTTTGTATTGGTAACTATTACTATTAAATGTTAAGGAGGAAAGCCTCTGATGTGGTTTCTCATATGGTTTCATATTATTATTTTCATATGACTGTTTACTCTCATTATTACTAAGACTTTTTAAATCATACTTAGAGTAATTTGAATTATTCATTGAGTTATACTTACTCTTACTGCTACTGCGTTTATGCATATTTAAATCAACATCATATCTCTTCTCTTCCCTGTAACTACCGTGATTGTCCTCCTTGCAAATGCAACTGTTATGCTTCTTTTTCTTCTGAACATCCTCTACGTTTGTGCCATTATGAGTAGTCATTTGACCATTTTTTATGCTGCCTTTTAAATGAGAATACGAATAATCCATTTTTTCATTATCAGACAAGAACAAATTCTTTATATCATTTTCCGAAAAATCGTAAAAAGAATTTTTTATTTTCTTATTCCTATCTGTCACATGTTCATCATTGTGTTTATATTTATTTTTATTATTTTTATTATATTCATCATTTTTATTATTTTTATTATATTCATCATTTTTATTATATTCATCATTTGCATCATTTTTATTATATTCACCATTTTTATTATATTCATCATTTTCATCATTTTTATTATTTTCATCATCTGCATCATTTGCATCATTTTCATCATTTTTATTATTTTCATCATCTGCATTATATTTTTCGTTTTTCTTTAAATAACCGTGTGTAAAATTATTCATACTGTTCGATTCATTTTTATACTTAATATTTCCTGAGATAAAACAACTTTTATTTTTTAAACTGGACAAATAATTATCATCGCTTAACATCCCTTTATCATCTTTTTTTTGTCTATTTCTTTTGGACTTTTTGTCAATTAACCTTGAATTATCTGAAATTATTTTCTTTTTTAAATTTGAATTACTGTTTTCGTATGAGAATATATTTTTTTTTACGACAGATGCGAACGATGAGCACATACTTTTCACGCAACTCCAAAGAAGACCACTCCCTGCTTTTTCCTTATCACTGTTTACATTTTTATCAACACCCGTATTAGAGGAAGATTTAAAATGCGTATAACTCTTATTATTCTGTTTTAGGCCCAATTTATGGTTTGATTTTCGGTGTCCTTCCTTGTGCATTTTGCGGTACAATTTGTTGTCCCAACTTTCCATTTTGCTGTTCCTACTTTCCATTTTGCTGTTCCTACTTTCCATTTTGTTGTCCCAACTTTCCATTTTGCTGTTCCTACTTTCCATTTTGCTGTTCCTACTTTCCAATTTACTGTTCCTACTTTCCAATTTACTGTTTCTACTTTCCACTTTACTACTCCTATTTTCCACTCGACCGCTCCTACTTTCCTGTTTACTGTCTAACTTATCATGTTTCTCCCTACATAATTTTTCATCATAATTTAATTTCCTATAATGATCACTGTATAACTTCCTACGATCATCATGGTGTAGCCTATTTTGCTTAAACACAAAGTGATGATCATTCGTTGACGTTTCTCCACTCAAATTTGTAGAAAGTACTCTTATCTTGTAATCATGGTCATGTGCAGTGTATGCGGCCTCTTTATATTTTCCGTTACTACTTACTTTGTTACTTACTTTGCTATATTCTTTGCTATATTCTTTGCTATACTCTTTGCTATATTCTTTGCTATACTCTTTGCTATATACTTTGCTACTTACTTTTTTATTTTCCTCATTTTGTGCTCTGTGGTTTGAAGCGATGCTATACTTGTCCTTTTCAAACAAACAGTTAATATTCCAGTGGCCCTTATTCATATTATTTTTTCGTGCAGTATATTTTCTTTTTCATGAGTACGTTCATGCGTGTGCAAATATATATACATATATACATACATATATATATATATATATATACATATACTCTTTTTCAAATGTGAATATATATATACACCCCCCAACAAACGAAAAATGCACATCAGCTAAATTCAAATTGTAATATAAAAAAAAAAAAAAAAAGAATTAAGCTTTGATGAGTCCGTTCTCTTATTTTACATATATACACATATACACATATACATATATACACATATACACATATACACATATACACATATACGTACCTTATATATTAACATATGTACGTCTACATATACACGTTAATGAAACAAAAAAAGGAAGCATAATACAAAACCCATTAATTAAAAATAGGAGAACTCTTCACAGTTCTAGTTATACATTCTTTTAATTATAAAAAGGAAAAAGGGAATAAAAAGATAAGCAAAATAAAAAATCCGTTCATATTTCTATATAATAACGAAACATTTTTATGTAGTAATTCTTCTTTTTAAAATTAGTACAAAATACAAAATTTGTGTTATGTTCTTCTGATGATCTCTGTACTTATTATACTATATATGTTAGTAAGGTGTAACTAGAAAATTTGTTATTCCTTTAAATTTGTGCATATACGTATACATTTATACATATATACTCATATATATATACGTATATATGGTACGTGAAATCTAATTTACAAATTTAAAAAATACTATGTACAACAACGCTTTAAATTGCAATTCGGGGGAGTCAAGTTGCAAACACATTAATTATGATCAATGGAGCAAAGCTTTAATAGCCTTCTAGGATTAATGTATAAAAAAATAATAAAGTATTATACATAACACACATACGTATACATGTACATAATCAATGCATATATGTACGTGTAAATAATCCGTCGTATTTATAAGAAAGTTTACGAATAATATTGACAAGCCGAAAATTAACAGAATTACAATTTAGCATAAAAAGCTATACACGTATGGTATACATTTAGATATAGTGTTCTTACGATGGCATGCTTGTTATGCTCACTTATAAAATGTAAATGTTTGCTGCATAGAAAATAAAATATAAAGTTATTCCTGCATGATATATATTAAAAGAATACAAAAAAGGGAAAAAAGAAATAAACAAAAAAAAAAGTAAAAACGAAATGCTTCTTTTAACTTCCTTTAGCTTCTTTTATTATATATATCTTTCCTGGGGTATATTTTTTTTTTTTTTTTTGTCTTTGATAACAAGTACGTACTAACCCCTTGGATGTTTCATTATTTTAATTTTAATTTATTTTTAAGGGACTACAAAGTAATGGGGAAAAAACAAAAAAAATAAAATAAAAAAATAAAATAAAAAAATAGAATAAAATATAATATAATGAAGTGAAATAAACAGGAGTAGAAATAAGGAATGGAATAGAATAAGGAATAATATAAAAATATGAAAAGGGATAAGGAAAGGACGATAGTAATGAAGCAGAAAAAATATTACATTAAAAAATACTAATCATTTAAGCATCAGGTAAACAAATTCGACAGCGTATTTTATGTATACTGTTTATACGATTAAATTTACTTGAATGTATATGTATGTATATTTATCTATTTATGTATATATATATATATATATATATATATATATATATATTTTTTTTTTTTTTTTTTACTCATTTGTACAAATACTTAATCATTCATCATTAGCAGGCAAATTTTTATGCACTTAGAATTCGTGAGGTAAACTGGAACATGTATATCTTTAGAAAACATTTTTAAGGCAAATAATATCAAGGGTTTAAAAAATAGAAAAAGTGCTAGTACATACATATATATATATATATATATAAATATGCATGAATATAATGTACTTTCATATGTAGGGTGCTCGTAATTCACATACAGGAAGAAGCACGAGTACAAAGGGTTCGTATATATAATCCGCGCGCAAAAGTAAAACGAAAAAATTGTAGAACAGAGTAAAGTACTTACAATATATGCGTATATGCCCATATTGTATATTGTATACATGTTTTTATGTATAGGTATATAATTTCATACAAGGATATAAGCTTCATATCGCTACTTCCTTAAGCTCATTAGCATGCCCCTTTACCGATTTTCCAAAGTTTTTGTTATTAGCTAAAAGGTAAACCCACACAGATACTGATAACAGTAGCGATACCATCCCCCTCCATCGCAAAAAAAAAAAAAAAAAAAAAAATTATTTTTGTTTAAATACATTTTCTCTTTTCCTGTGCTTCTCTTATAATGACCTACCAAAAAATGATAGAGGAAAATATCCCAAAATTGGGGAGAAAAACGAACTTTTTTTTTTTTTTTAAACAAAATTTTTTGAAAAAGTATGTCTAAGAAGTTAAACATTTTGAAGGCAAAGATGCCAAAGGCCCCAACGGGAAGAAGGCCAATTGGGTATAGAGGTTAATAAAAGCAGTTAATATGTCCAAACTTTGGAATAATAAAAAAATATAATTACAATTCTGTAAATTCATTAATATTGTTGTTACTTTTATCTTTACTTCTTTATTATTATTTGCCATTACTTTCTTATTTTTATTATTTCGTCTTATTGTGATTTCCATGTACACTGCAACTTTATAAAATTTTCTATAATAGGAAATCATCAACATGGAAAATCTTTGTACGACCCCGTTTACCCAACGACCAAGGTACGTATAAAGGAGAGCAAACTATGAGGGGAAGTGTAGCCATAATAAGCAAATTTTAGGGAAACACAACAACAACAACAACAACAAAAATACCTCATGTGGGCATTCTAAAATTAGAGCAAATATGCACATGTGTTGATGTATATATATATGTATACTTGTATACATATACGCATGAAAACATGTATTCATATGAATATTCTACATGTGAAGATTCCCGCGAGCCTGATTCCGCGCTATCCCCTTGATTGGAGAAACGGGGGGAGATTCTTACTGTGTGTTGGTTTGAGAAGAATAGAAAATAGAATCATAAAAAAGATGAAAGAGAGTCATAATTTTAATCTGTCTGAATGCAAGATATGTAACGATAAGTGTATAAAAATTTACAATAGATGCTTATGTGCTTGGTATTGTAAATTTAAATACAGACATGTTTATAACTGTGATAATTTATTAATGGAATATAAAGGGGAAATAAAAACAGATAAACCTCTTTTTACTATAAAAAAGGAAGTTGCTAAAAAGAATGTTCATAAATCGGTTGAATACATTTATAATGAGAAAACCAAATTATTCGAAAATAAAGAAGCAGATGATTTATATAAAAAATTTTACAAAAAAATACAAGAAAAGAGTAATTCTAATGAAGAACACTTTTCTGATTCTGAGTCGGACGCAACGGACAGCGATGAGGATTGCTAGTGATAGGTGGTAAGCCACGAATCAAATTTGCGTTGGGGTGGTATGCCATTATTTATACACATCTATATATTATGTACATTCAACAAAAAAAAAAAAAAAAAATTTACGAATCGTTAACTCCTGTTTAGTAATAAATTTACCAAACCTCTCTCTTTTCGGTTCATTTTTTTTATTTAAAAAAAAAAAAAAGATCTTAACACTTTTCAAAAATTATGACGTATTCAGCATTTTGTCCTTAGCAATTTTTCCTGGAAGTGGAGTAGAAGTTACTTCGATTGAACTATTCCTTTACCATTTATTTTTCCATTATTATAACCATCGCTTATCAGAAAACCGACTTGACCTCCTAGATTTTGTTATCGACACAGGCGCCCTAACTTGTAATCAATAAGGGAAACATCGTAGGGGTTGTAGTAGCAGCAGCCTCCAAAGCCGTTTATTCCAACCTCCATCCACTTATCCACGTAGTTGTACACGTGGTCCGTCTTGTTTGGTAAGGTATGAAATGTAACTTCATTAGTGCTGTTGTCAAAGGATACCCTTTGTAGGGACTTGTTAGGAGAGCAAAAAAAATTTACGTCTTGAATATACCTATTTTTTTTTAGACTCCTCAAAGCAGTTTTAACAATAGAATTTATTTGCGAATTTTGACTTTTATATGAATCCTCGTTAATGTTTATATAGGGACAAGTATATTTTTTAAAAGGAAAAAATAAATCATACACATTTTCTATATTTACACAATTGATACCTATAGCGTTTATGAATTTGTTATAAGAATCTAAATATAACAATATCGACACAATGTCGAAAAAAGAGTAATCGGAGCATCCAATAAACTTCGAACTGTTACAATAAAAATTAATGATTACATTATTTTTAAAATTGGAAGCATAATATTTTATATAATTGTAAAAGGTTAATACTTCTCTTATATTAGAAAAAGTGGTTAGTGAAAAGAAATTTAATTTATTGGTATTTCTACAAAAGCATTGTAATTTGAATTTACAATTGGATGCAATTTCTTCATCAGATACGTCTATATAATACTCTAATCCATAATTAAATAATTTTGGACTAGCTACCATGTTACATCTTTTTTTATCATACCTTCTAGCTATAGGAATAAATTCTACGCTACTTCGTTTAGTCATATTCCGAGTAGTATACTCACTTAGAATATTTAATTTTATATCGAAATGTTTTATTTGTTTATTTAACATTTTTGTAAAATCGTCCGTTTTGTTTTTACCCGTCTCATCATATTTTAAGCTAGCCAATTTGTTACCTGTAATGACCTTTCCATGAATTGCTAAATTTTCCCTTTTTTCCTTTTTTCTTCTATTTTTATGAAACACACCAGAATATTCACTAAAATCACAAAAAGCAGAGCTATAGCTTCCATTTGAAAAAGCAACACAGCAACTTTTTGGACCTCTTTCTAATTTAGTTTTTGCCCACTTCCATTCATTTTGTGTATCATTTAACTGTAGTTCACTTAAATATTCCTCAACATTGAATATATCTGTGCTATGTACATTATTTAAGTCCTTTCTGATGTTGTGAAAATTTTCTAAATGTTCATATATAGAATCATTTTGTTTCCTATTTTCCCACAAATTACCTTTTTTTCTTTTTATTTCTTTATATTTCTCAGCACTGTTATATGCTATATCTATATATGTGTTTAATATTTCTTCTCCCTTTTCTATACTTATATTTTTTTTCCTTAAACTATGTAAATTAACTTGAAATGTGTTTGTACATATTATATCACTTCCTGCCAAAAAATAGCTTAAATGAATATTTTCTAAAATTTGCATCATCATTTCCTTTTTTTCTGTCCCTCCTTCTTCCTCCTTTTCTTCATTATCTTCGCATGATAAAAAGTCGAAGTTTCTAAAGCCCATTCTCTCCAGCTCGGTAATCTTTCCCCCATCAAGCGTGTAGATGTGTTTCGCCATTTTGTCCATATTTTGTTCGTACTGCAAATTTCGTTCATAATTTGTTCATAATTTGTTCATAATTTGTTCATATTTGTTCATATTTGTTCATATTTGTTCATATTTGTTCATATTTGTTCATATATTTATCATTTTTTATCATATTTTTATCATATTTTTAACATCATTTTATCATAATTTGATCATTTTTTTTTTTTTTTTTCAAATTTTGTTAATATTTGTTAATAATTTGTTCATATTTGTTAATAATTTGTTCATATTTGTTAATAATTTGTACATATTTGTTAATAATTTGTTCATATTTGTTCAAAGTTTGTTCATAATTTGTTCATATTTTTTTTTTTTCAAATTTTTTTCCTTTAATATTCTACTCGTACATATTTGTTCAAAATGGAGGAAATTAAAACCGAAAAAATAATAAATAATTAAGCACACATATATAGATAAATATGAATACACTCTTTGCAAATAAAAATGTGGGTTATTGGGAAAATATTCGAATGAGAGGAGATACCGTGAATAACGCTCGTATAATAATGCATAAAAAATATACCTTTAAATTATGACCAGGCTAGCTAATAATTGCGCAGAAATTATTTTAGCACTATATTTTACTAACTTTAAAATGGAATATTATAAAAAAAAAAAAATTACACCCATGTATGCAGTTATAACAAGAAAATGTTACGCACTCTGAATTACCGGGAGAGCATATTAAAGAGAAAAAAAAAAAAAAAAAAAAAAATATATATATATATATATATATATATATATATATATATATAAATATAATACATATATCTATTTATTTATTTATCTACACATGTGTGCACCTCAGAGTGTTGTAACTGCTTACATATCGCCATAACAGGTAAGAGCGGGCTCAAAAAGTAGCCCTCCTAGCAAGAGGGCGTGAAATTTCACGAAGCGTTGGTGAAAAGGAAAAAGTTCTCTTCAAGTTGGTTGCATGTACATGTATATATAAATATGCAAAACGAAGTTATGAAACGAAATTATGAAACGAAGTTATGAAACGAAGTTATGAAACGAAGTTATGAAACGAAGTTATGAAACGAAATTTTGAAACGAAATTATGAAAATGCCTTTTTTTCCCCTGTTCTCTTTTTTGTTTCTCTATTTTTCGACAAATCTGTAAAACAGAAGAGACATATTTTACGAGTTTTTTTCTAAAATGCATTTTTCGGCTTAAGCTGTTTGAACTTCACCAGGTGGGCACTTAAAAAAAAAAAAAAAAGAAAAGAATATGCCTGCGCAAGGTTACTCTTTCGTTTTTTCTATTAAAAATGGATGAGAGGACGTGGGAAAAGTCATGATATTAAAACGGTAAAAAAAATTTCAGAGGTCGAAAGTTTGATCATCTCTCCTTTTCCCCTGGCAGGCACGTAACAAAATTATAAAAAGATTAAAAAGTTAACGAAAAATAATAAACTAAAGGATTGATTGATAAACGGATGGATGGATTAATAAACTAATGAATAGATTAATAAACGAATGGATGTACTGATAAACGAATGGGTGGATTAATAAACTAATGAATAGATTAATAAACATATGGATGGATTGATAAACGAATGGATGAATAAATGAAAAATAAGGATAAGGTGAAATGGGATCACAAAATGAATGAACGACGAGCAGAATAAAATATGGTTTGAATGGTGACGAGGAAAATGAGTTCACGCATCACAGGCCAAAGAGTTAAGCAAACTGGGTGAACAATATATCTTCCCCCTCCCCACCCTGCAACATCTAATCCGCTTTAATGGTCTGCTTGTATATTTCAACATCTACAAAAAAGAAAAGATAATACGTACTTGATTATAATAAAATATGCACACAAAGAATACACTAATGATAAAATACATAAAAATAATACTCATATCATATATCACCCCACCCTTATCTATTTTATAAAACAATATAAAACATTTAAAACGGAAAAAAAAGGATTAGTGGTGATGAGGAAAAACTTCACATATTTTAAAAGAATTACCAACTGCGGAGTTAATAAGGATATCAAAAATTTTATTCAATTTATGGGATGACAGATATAGATTTTTTCCTCTCTTCAAGTGATGATCCACATCTCCATTCTTGTCAACGTACGGGCCGCTCATGAAGTCGTATCGATTCTCGCTAGTAAGCAGTACCTAAAAATTGGGGAAACAGCAAATACATACACATATACAAACATATATATAATATATATATACATGCACATACATATTCTGTAAACATACAAGGGAATATTAATACGTCAAGGCGCACGTGAAACATGCCTAGAGCATGGCGTGAAGGACATGTAAAAATTTTTTTTTTTTTTTTTTTTTTCATTCTATCTCTCTCCATATAAATAAATAAATAAATAAATAAATATATATATATATATATATATATATATATATATATATATATGCATATTCATTCTTGTGGACGTTTTCCGCAGCACGCTCGTGCTCTTACCGATGACGTGTTCAGACAGAGGTACAGACACTGATCGCCCCCGCATATGGTGGTATGGTAGACACATTTGCTAATTGTTTGAGAAAGGGGGCCGGTCATATCGTCGTTCTCGTGTAAACATATGGTCGATCCACAATACAAACAGATTAAAATTTTTTTGGGGGATTTATTACAGCTAACACATTTCCTTTTAAAATGTTTCTTTATTAAAGTAAAATAATTTGCACTCGGTTGAAACAAGGAGCTGGATGATAGAAACTCTTCCATATTTTCATAAAAGTCATGTAAAGCTACTGGTGAAGCATCAATTTTTAGGTATTTGTATAGCTGATACATTAAGTAAAAGTATGGATGAAATACCAACTGCAGCGTCTGATATATATATACTTGATCGAAATTATTATCGATATTTAGAATATGTAAAAATATATTATATTTACTTATGTCACTATGTAAATGTATGTAATCCAGGTATTTCTGAGCCATTTGATTGTACTCATATATAGAGAAAATCATATAAGCGACAAATTGCAAATACACATTTGCAGACTTTAAATATTTCTTTAAAAACTTCGTATATAACTTTTTACACGAGCTTTTATTATCAATGAAGTGATTACTTTTTAAATATTTATAAAAAATCATAAACACCTTCTTCATGCTCAATGTTTCCTTTTCGTTTTGATAAAATTCTTTGAATTTTTCACTGCGTTCTCCGTTGGGGAAATTATGCCCCTCTGTGTCTTCGCCTGCACTACTATCCGCACTTCCATCCAAACTTCCACCTGAACGTACATCTTCATTTTGACGCACACTTCTACTTCCAACCTTCTCTCCGCCATTTTTTCCATTAGCACCTTTTCTCCCGTTTTCGTCATTTTTTCCATTTTCTCCATTTTTTCCATTTTCTCCATTTTCTCCATTTTTTCCATTTTTCCCATTTTCTCCATTTTTTTTTTTTCCCCCTTGGCTAACGCAACTCGTAAATGAGTCCGAGTTATTGTTACTATGTTTCGTTTTAATTTTTTTATTAACATCATATGTACTTTTATCGTTCTCCTTCTTTTCCTCGACAGAAGGGTCTTTTTTTCTCATTTCTCCTACTTGTATCTGTTGTGTATGCAGATGGGAATTTACACAAGCAACGGTTTGTACAGTCATTGGTATGTCTCTTCCAATTACTTGCCTACCTCTGGTAGCATCTGCATGATTATTCGCTTGTACGCGCATTAAATTCCTCGTGCAATTTACTACAGTACTGCGGTTATTACCATTGCTGAAGCAATTTATTGCAACATGATGGGTATTACCACTATTACTGTAGTTCAAATGGCCCATGTTGCCCATACCGTTCATGTTGATATTATGGTGGGAATTTACTGCAAGGCGACGCACATTATCACTACTATTGTTGCTAATGTTATTGCCGATGGTGGTGGTGTTACGGTTCCCTACAAAGCGACGGATATTACCACTATAACCACTGTAATTGCTGTTACGGTTTGCTACAAGACGACGTACATTACTACGATTATTATTGTTGATTCTATTACGATTGGCTGCAAAACGACGGATATTATTATTAACACAATTATGAAATTGTTGTATAAGAAGTCGATTATTATTTATAATGCTGTCATAATTAATCAAAGTGAGTCCATCGTTACTATTATTATTGGTTCTATTTCTATTATTCTCATTGTCATAAAAGAAGAAGTACGGTTTTGAACGCATAACTTCATCTGTAAATAAATGAAATTCGTTGAATACTCTATCTTGACTAAACCAACCAAATTGGTTAAAATAACACCTATATATGTTATCATTAACTGCTCGATATGTACTATAAATGCTTCTATCCGGGTTAACTATCTTGTTTTTGCTTTTTCCATCGTCTGATTCATTTTCCCCGTTCGATGAATACCCCTTCTTTGAACTCCTTTCAACGCTTATGCCCCCTTCATAAGGAGAACCTTCTTGTCCCTGACTCTGCTCTTGTTTATGCTCTTGTCCATACCCTCTCCTTTTACCTGTATATTCCTCCGCTTCGCTATTAATCTTGCTTTTATACTTTGAATAAGTCCTTTTCCATTTTGCAGAATGATAAAAATTTTTAGAAAATTTTGTATACTCGAATTCGCTTTCTTCGGAGGAGGAGCTGCTACTTAGATTTGCTTTTTTATTATCATTATCATCATCATAATAATAGAACTCACTTACGTTTTTATAACTCTTTTTAAAATGCAATAATATATTTTGGATAAGATATAATGGTATAAAATCATGTAAATTGTAAACATAACTATACATTTTGCGTATATTGTAAAAGAAAATTCTACTAAGTCCATTTTTTCTTAACATCATAAGGTAGCGTTGTAATTTGTTTGAGTCTTTGAATTTCAAATAATTTAAGTTATCACTTTTGCATTTTGATTTTGTATTTCTATCAATTTTATTTGACAGAAGAACATCAGGGTCATCGAAAAAAAAGCTATCTACTGCATGCCTTTTCCTATATCTTATTCTGTCCATATCACTACTAGAACTGTTCTCATCATAAATGGGTAAGAAGTTTGAGCACTCATGACTGTTATCAGAAGAGGTATTATATATAGTCGGGTCATCATCATCGTCTTCATTATGTCCCTCCTCCTCATTCTTTGTCTTTCCGATCTTTGTATAAGTCAGTTTCTCCTCTTTTTCCTGCTTCATCTGTTCCTTATTTTCCTTCTCCTCCTTCCGATCTACCTCTTCTAAATTCCTTTTCTTGTTCCCCCTTGTATCTCCCTCATTACACGTTTTATTATTTTCATCACTCACACAGACTTCGCCTCTATTATCAGAAATGTCTATTTGTCTTAAATCGTGTGGATCTACAAATACGTCATTAGAAGAATTGTTACTAGTACTCTTATCTTTATTCTTTCCTTGTTTTTCTTCACTTCTGTGGTTGCCATTCTGGTTATCCACTTCTTTATTGTCATTCCCGTTTATGCCTTTACTTAAACCGATACCATTCATTAGTACGTGCTTTTTTTTTTCATCTAATTTTTTATTTTTTATTTTTTCAAGAGACTTATTAAAAATCTTAATGAAGAGAGTATCCCCATATTTATTTCTATTATTTTTTTTTTTCCATTTTTTTGTTTTTTTCATATCTTTTATTAATTCTTCTACATCTAATATTTCATTTAAAATCTTTAAGTTAGAATGCATACTACTTTCATCAAAATTTTCATTTTCTTCCTTATCACAACTGTCATCACATGTCTTCTTTTGTTCATCAGAAATTTTTATCGATTCTTCACTATCAAAACTTGCATCTGAAAAATTACAATTCTTTCCTATATCCTCATATATTTTATTGTCTATGCAAGATAACAAAAATTCGTCTGTGCATATATCTATGCTCTCCTCTTTCTTATCATGTATGCTTTTTATTTCTTTTAACTTGAACAATATTGGATAAAAATTATATATATAAAATAAATGATTAACAAATGGTACATGTTCATATTTACACTTTAACAAACTAATGATTTTCGTATGTTTGTACTCCAAATCTTTGTTCTGTGCTTCCGATAAGTGCCTCTCACTTGTTTCGTTCATCAAGTACATATCGCTCAACTCTTCATTCGATATGTTGTACAACTTGTATTTAAACAGGTTTAGTTCGTTTGACACTCTTCCGCATTTTCCTCTATCGCGCCTTTGCTTCTGCTCTCTACTGGTCTTGATTTCCTCAGATTTAGGAACTTCCAACATGCCTGACATGTTTGATTCGGCTGGCTTGTTAGAAGCTTCTTCTCTGTTTGATACTGCCTCTCCGTTTGATACTGCCTCTCCGTTTGATACTGCCTCTCCGTTTGATGCTGCTTCTCCGTTTGATGCTGCCTCTCCGTTTGATGCTGCCTCTCCGTTTGATGCTGCTTCTCCGTTTGATACTGCTTCTCCGTTTGATACTGCTTCTCCGTTTGATACCACTAATCCGTCGGACGCTGATACTTCCTTGTAACTCTTCCTTTGCAGATTCCTCTTCGCCCTACCGTTACTTAGGATGCTTCCATTTGCCTTAGTATTGCTCGTACTTCCCCTCTGCATCTCCTGGTTGTCAGAAATGTTTCCTGCATAATTCGAGTTAGCACTATAACTCGTCGATTTATTAACATAATCCTTATACGATATGGTTGAGTCCTTGGGTAGGGACTCCATCATATTACGGATTTGTTTCCCCTCTTCCTGACTACCATATACATAATTATTTTCAAATGGGAATGAAAAAGGTACTCCGGAGGGCATAACTTCCCCTCCGTCGTGTCCGCCTTTTCCTAAATGTACATCATTGGCATATTCATAACTAGCGCAAACACCATTAGCCAAAACATCATTCGAGTTCAAATTATTACTCATAATAGTGTAGTAATCCCTCTTCATTACGTGCTTTCCCTTGGTTGACATGCTACTTCCTTTTCTTCGACCTGCTAACTTTTCCTCGTATAACACATGAAAAGCTCCCCATTTAGCATTTCCCTTTTTCTTATATAAAAAGGAATAGAAATTTTTAAAAAATTTATTATACTTTAAAAAATTGGTGCTAATATATATATTAATAGGCAACGATCCATTATAATATGCGTACTTCAAGTAAGCATCATTTGCTTCACATAACAAAAGCATCAATTTTTGTGTATGCATCCTAAATTTATTTAATTCAACCAGTTTCTTCATAGTTTCATATATGATGAACAGCTTTTTTATCCCCGTGCTAAGAATTACCTGATTAGTTGTTACAATGTCCGCATCCACTCCATTAATCGTTACAACATTTTTCCCCTTTAACTCGCTTCTACCTTCGGGCGATAAAATTTCATTATTTCCATTTTGAACCCTCCTCATGTGCTGCATGTTCATTTCCTCCTGTTCACTACTAAGACAGGATTTCCTCTTTTTCATTACATTAATGCTACCCTTCTTACTCATCAGAATGTCCGTATCATTCATTTCATCTCCAGAAAGAATTTTATTGTGTAAAATAATCTTTTTCAAATCGTTTATTTCGTGTTCGCTAAAATGCATAGACAACTGTTCAATCCGCTTAAGCAAACTGAACACGTCTATATTATTCCCCTGACCCATACCACTATAACCACCCTCATCGCTTTTATCATTGCCATTGCTTTTATCATTGCCATCGCTTTTATCATTGCCATCGTTTTTATCATTGCCATCGTTTTTATCATTGCCATCGCTTTTATCATTGCCATCGCTTTTATTATTGCCATGATTTCCATGATTACCATAATTGTCATTTTCATCATTTCCACAACTATACACATAGTATGCATCATTGCTCTTGTCACAGGAGCTACAATCATTCGAGGTGTATCTACTCCTTTTATCCGATGGTTCATTTAACAATTTTTCCCCTTTTCCCATTATTTCATCATCACATGGCCCTTGCGGATTGCTTTCCTTTGTTCCATAATAGCTGTTTACACGAACCTGACCATTATCCATGTTCCCTTGAACCCCTTGTGATGTATGCCTATCTGTATAGTGATACTGGCCACCCAATTGATCCAAATCGTTCTTGACAAAATTATCAAAAACGAATGTACGAAAATGTCCATGTGATGAATTAAGTTCTTCTTTTACTGATATATTCTCTTCACTACATCCTACAGCTGTATTGTAAGAATAAAACTCATTACTATGTTCTGTAGAGACATTTTTATCACATTTTACAATGTTTTGAATTATTGGATAAGTACCATTTTGAATATTAATATATATGTACTCCGAAATATTATCAAAATTTTTCCTGACTTGTTCATAAAAAAATTGAGAAAATATGAATCGTACATACGATTTTGAAATTTCTTTAATAAAAATCTCATTCATAATTTGAAAACTGATAATAACTAAAGAAATAGATATAAAATGTTGAATTGCGGCAGGGGTATACAAAAGCTGATTTAAAAAAAAATTCATAAATAATTTTAAAACGTCAATGGAAAGAGGTATAAAAGCTAATTTATTTAAAAAATGGACTCTTTTAATTTTATTAAAAAAATTCTTGTACATATTAAATGTAAATCTATATGGATACACATAATAAAAAGAAATTTTGTACATATTTTTCCAAAGTTGTAAATTAAATAAATTTGATATTTTATCCTCCTTTATTATATTTAATTCATGTTTATATAAAAAAAAATTTCTAACCAGTGTTTCAATCATATTATTACATGATACATAATTTATGTTTTTATAAAATATATGAATTAATATTTCGTTGTACAATATCCAGTATATTTTATTCATTTCCACGGCTGTATTTATATTTCTCCAATACTTAATATTAAGAACATCCCTTTTGTTGTTCTTATTACTTTTAGTACTTCCAATAATATGTAAATTAGAAGATAGTTTATCTGTACCTGAATTGCTCTTATTCCAACAGGGTACTCTTTTATTATTACTATTACTGTTATTACGGTTGCTGCTATTATTAGGGTTACTGCTATTATTAGGGTTACTGCTATTATTAGGGTTGCTGCTATTATTAGGGTTGCTGCTATTATTAGGGTTACTGCTATTATTAGGGTTACTGCTATTATTAGGGTTGCTGCTATTATTAGGGTTGCTGCTATTATTAGGGTTGCTGCTATTATTAGGGTTGCTGCTATTATTAGGGTTGCTGCTATTATTAGGGTTGCTGCTATTATTAGGGTTGCTGCTATTATTAGGGTTGCTGCTATTATTAGGGTTGCTGCTATTATTAGTGTTACTGCTATTATTAGCGTTACTCCTGTTATTCGTATTACCGCCCCTCTCATCACTGCTGCTACTATGTTTGCTGTTACCCACTGCCCTCCTGGACCTTTCATAGTCTCTTCTGTTGGTTAGTACTAAGTCTAATTTGTTTATATATTTCAAATCGTTTTTATTTACAAATCCGACATCACCATTATTGAAGAGAAAATCTGGATACATTTCAATTTTACGGAATATTTTAAGTATATCATTTACTCCTATTCCTTTTATGTCTACATCTTCTTCATTATCATCTAATTTTGTGCAATATTCAAAATCGATTAACTTTTTGTAATTTTCTGAGTGGTGCAATATAGATGAAAACGTTGTATGATCTTGATGAAAAATCCTCCAAGAAATTTCAGTTATTCCACCTAACAAAATAAAGGATTGTCTCAATGCTTTCATATCATACATGTTATCGAAATTCTGTACATGTAATATACCTTTATTCTTTTCATATATGCGCTTATTCGTGCTTATGATTCCATCATACACATCCATGGAAAACCAAGTTTTCATCGTTATATTCAGCATCTTTAATTCTCCCGAGTTACAAATATACTGGAATTTAACAATCTTGTTGTGTTTCCTCTTACGAGCACCACGTCCACAGCTTTGTCCACTGCTGCGATGGTTATCACGATTGCTTCCATGATTGCTGTCATTACTACTACTGTTTGATCCTTCCTCTGGCTTACTATGTTTTCCACTTTCTCTGCCTCTCCCTCTTCTTCTCATTCTCCTCTTGCATTTATGATCAATGCCCTTTTCAACCAAATTGACTCCGTCTGACGAGGCTACTACACCATTTGTGTTACCTCCATCGTGACAATCTTTATACGATTTGTTAGTGGTATTACCATTTCCACAATTGGTACCTCTCTCTGCATTGCTACTATTCCCGTTTAAGCTGCTACTACTTTCATCTAAACCATTATTCGTGCACTTTAAATTTCCCCTCTCAGAGTCCATACCCTTACTTAAGCCACTATTCCCACTTACTAAATGACTACCATCATCATTTTCTAATTCATTACCTGTTCCGTAGTAATCATCTGCATATTGCGGTAGTGCTACCTCGGACTTATTATTTTCTTTCACATCCTCTTCATAGTCCGTTTTAAGTCTCTTCTCTTTTTGGTGTTCAGTGCATTCTCTGGATAACTCGCTCACTCGCTGTCCGTTTCTTTCATTAGAGGTTCTCTGATTACCCCTATTTATGGCTCTCTCTGCTCCGTCTTTTCCATTTGCTCCCTTTGCTTCTTCTGTTCCATCTTCTTCCTCAGTTCCCTCTACACTTGGAGTTATTCTATACTTTTGAATAACATCCTCTGCATCCACATTATCCATGTTAAAATTGTTTTTTATGTACTCCAGTAGTTTCTCATCCATATAAAAGTTTAAAACCAAATTATGGAAATCAAAATTACCATCTGACTTATCCTTATTCAAAAAACGTTTATCTACATGAGACGTAAAGTAAACTTTCCTAGTCACATTCCTCCCCTCGTAATTATTTGCCTTGTTCTGAATCAAAAACATTTTTATCTCTTTAATATATCTTAATGGTACACTTACATAATAGGATAAAAAGCCATTTTTGTACCGATAGAAGTAGTTGGAATTACGATAGGTAAACGTAAGGTCCTTGTTCATGTAATTAAACGTGTTTTTGTGTAGATACAACTCGCTTCCTCCTCGTCTTCCTCGTCTTCCTCGTCTTTCTCGGCTACCACGTGTATCATTTCTTCCTTCATTTCGTACACTTCTTTGATTTTCTGCACATCTTTCACTTCCATCACTTCTAACCATATCCACCTTCCTACCTTCCTCCTTCAATACGTTTAAGTAATCCACTACATCTTCACTCTTTGCAATGCCCTCGTTAAAACCCCCCTCGTCAGAAGCATTATCCGCACTATATGAAAATTCCCCCTTTATAAAATCATTTCTCCTTCTATCTCCTTTATTGTACAACTTATCATATATATTATTTTCATTTAAATAAACTTCTCTTAGTATAATTTTCTTATTATCTTCATACATATCATATGACAACAAATTGTTTAACACAGATTTATCTATTAATTTCTTAAATCTCAAGTTGAATATATCATTCATTTTCTCTTCATCAAAAAAGTCATATACGCCACTATTACTCGAGTTATGCAAATTATCTTCATGCTCCTCTTTTATTTCCAAAAACTTATTTTTATTTTTTATTTTTTTATTTTTATTCTTGTACTTAAAATAAAATTCCTCTGGTATATCACTATCAATGGAGTGGTTGGACGAAGATGCGTAAGTCCACCTATCGGAAGAAGATGATTCCGAAATTTCATTTTCCTCTTCATTCTTGTAATATGAATTTTCCCTTCTTCCTTTTCTATTAGCACTGGAAATCTCGTCATAATAGTGGACATAAGCTTTATTTCCCATCACTTCCTTATTATAGTAATAGGGCGTATACGTGGTCAACACATGACTACTGTGGATGTTTCCATTATTGTGGTTCGTAGTAGTAGCATCTGTTATAGCATCTTCTGTGGTAACACTACTCAAATAATATTGCTTACTTCCCCCTTGCGCAGGAGCTTCACCATCGAGAAGTACACTGTTTTTATAACTCTGTTGAGCATCAGTCCCCTCTACGCATGATTCCAAATTTGTTCTTACACTGTAACGACTATTTTTCTTTTCTTCATTTTTTTTATCATCTAATTGTGCATTCCTACATATCTTCAACAACTCTGATAGGTTTTTGTTAGAACTGTCAAGAATTAACTCCTTCAAATTGCAGTTATATATTCTATATCTATCATCTTCAGACAAGTATCTTTTCGGTACATAAACAATGAAGCAGTTAGCTATACATCGACATAAGGGACAAGTAAATTCATATAAGGTTGGTTCATTTTTAACACTGAACAACTTTCTATATTTCAAAATTTTCGTGTTATGCAAACATCTGGTGTGTATAACATGACCACATGTATATATGGAAGGATATTTACATGGAAAAGCAATTTTATTTTTTTTTATAATTTTTTTTAAAAGACTGGTATGTGATGCAAAGCATATATATGCCAATGGATTGTTTTTGGTCATTCCTTCTTTACATAATACACATATACAATTTTTTTCTTTAGTTTTTTCGTACTCACAAATTGTATGATCATGTTCATATTTTTTTCTTCTTCCTTTTCCGGTACCTTTTGTATTTGGTCCATCATTTCCGTCTTTCTTGGCTTTGTTTCCTGCTTCGTCCTCTTGTTCCCCCTTTTTGCAATTTAAAAGTGTTTTACTATATTTACTATTTTTATTATCGTTATAATCGTTATCATCATCGTTATCATCATCGTTATCATCATCGTCATCATCGTCATCATCGGATAGTAACTCCTCATCCAAGAATTTGCTAAACTTCATCTGTTGCTCTTTCATACTTTGTAATAAATATTTCTGTTTCCTTCTTGCTATTTCTAATAGTTCGTTTCCATTATTTACATTTTTGCAATCATAATTTTCTGTAAAAATTTCTTTTAGTCTATTCACTATTGTGTGTCTTACTTTTAGAAAGCATTTATCTTCGTTGGCATTTATATTGTTAATACAAGTGATAAAATTATAGACAGCTATTTTGCTTAATGCGTAAGCATTCTGCATCTTTCTGTTCGTATTATTATTACCATTATTACTACCTTTGCTTCCATTTGTACCATTACCACCACTGCTCCTTTTTCTCTCCTTTCTTCTTTTCTTTATCACATTTACATGATCAAAAATTAAACAACCATTAACGTCATTATTTTGTACCTGAGTCCCATTTTCCTTTGATGAGTTTGCACATTCGTACGGATTACCATTACTTTTATCGTTATCCTTACTACTTCCATTATTCACCTTCAACATACTGGTGCGATAAGCACCTCCAAGGTTATTTCCCCCTTTTAGCTGATTCTTTTCTTCTCCTTCCACCGCTTTGTCTACCTCTTCGTGTACTGCTTCGTTTACCACTTCACCTATTAATTCTTCCCCATCACCAGTAAACGCTTTACACATGTACGATTCATCCGAACTGCTGGAGGTTAAGTCCTTTTCGTCCTCCTTTTCATCAATGGGAAAAATGCTGCAATTGGAGTAGTAAAATCCGTTTAATTCTTTAAACGGGTGAATAGTGCCTATAACAATACTTAGCAATTTTATTATTTTTATTAAAATATCTATGGTATTATTTAGGCTGCTATTATTTGGGTTAACATTAAATTCATTTCCATCTGTAACTATGTTTAGATCAAATGGACCACTTCTCCTTCTTAATAAATTTATTCTTAACATGTTCGGTAGTTCTGATTCTACCAAATGAAATTCTTCACTAGAAGAATTTTCATCATAAGACATATTATCTTCAGTATTATTATTTCGAGCTCCTCTTATTCTCCTTACCCCTTCATGATTAGTTGTGCTCGTATTGTTAGCCAACAATGATTCATCAATAACATTATTAATAATATTATTTTCACTAATCAAATTTCTAATTAATTCTGATAAACCATCAGCATTTAACTGTCTGTAATTTCTGTTACCCCCACCTTCCCCTATGTGGTTATCTGTTACATTTACTATTTCCATATTTATTGAATTATTTGGATTTCTATTTATTAATATTTCTGCAAACAGTGTTTCATTATCACCATTCTGATCCACAATTATGTAAGTGTTATTGTCGGTAGAGGTATTTCCGTTGGAAGCATTTCCATTATTGTCATTAGCATTACTGCTGTTGGACGAGCTATCATTATTGTTGTTAGCTAAACTACCATTATTACTTGCCATATTATTACCATTCGCAGAATTACCATTATTGCCTGTGTTGTTCATATTCACCATGATATTACTTCCAATAACCCTGCTACTCATATGGGTTCCATTTCCATTTCTGTTCACACCTCCTTGAGTTAGCAAACTATATATGTCTAAGTCGTTTAATGAGGGAAGTGCGTCAGGAATTATATTTCCAGCAGATGTATTACTCTGGAGCATGTTAACGTTAGGGCTACTCAAACGACTATTTTGTTCAATTGACCTATTGCTATTTAGACTGCCAGTAATGCTATTCGCACCGTTCACTATTGTAGGTTGTGCACCATTTGTGGGAGGAATAGCCCTTGTAGATGATCCTCCATTTGTAGGCGGTATCCCTCTAGTTGATGATGCCCCATTAGTAGGAGGCATCCCCGTCGAAGCTTCCTTAATCCTTCGCTCTAATTTTTTTTGAAATTCTTCATTTACAATAAAGATGGTCAATAGCATGGGGACTAGGCAGCTATTTTTGAAGACGAAAAATAACATATTTTGAATTTTTCTAAAAGAAAAAGTCATATATTCTTTATCTTCTTCTCTTGAACACCCTATGTAAGTTGCATTTTCTTCTTTTATGCATTTTTCATTAGCTGACTGAAAATCTTTATATTGAGATATAGGCCAAAAAGCATCATATAATAACCAAGAACTTTTATTTAATTTAATTAAATTTACATTACTCCTTGACATATGAGTTGTATGACCATATTTATTAACAAGTTCATAAAAACTGGGGTGGTGCCTGAACTGTTTAGGAAAAACATCTTCCAGTTGAAAATATTGAAAATCTTTGGAAGCTAATAATTGAATCATAATTTTTTTTACATTATATTTACCTCGCTCTTTATATTTAATATACGATGTTTTTCTCGGTATATTACTTGATTCAAAATAATATAATTCGTTAAAAACTCTTATTAACAAATCATAAAATAATTGAAAATAAAATATATAATTTATTTTCCTTGAATCTATTTTTAATTTATTACTATATATATCAGTGAAAATCTTGTATACTACTTTTAAATGATGTAATTGTATTTCCATGTACATGTCCTTAACATTTTTTAAATATAAATTCATCCTAAAATTCTTAAATATTAATTGATATAATATTACAAATGGATTCCTTACCTCCATCTCCATAAAAAGCTTCAGGTACTCACTCCACTCCAGTTTATTTATATAATACGCATCATATGGGAACTCCCCCGTCGTTTCACCCTTCATATTGGAAAACGTATTTGCATTACCGCAATTGACACTATCACTGCTTCCACCACTCCGTTCACGCTCAGCCGGTTCTGCATCTTTATCGTTATGCATTATCCCTGCCGAGGTGCTCGCACCTTCACCATTCTCTAGCGAGTCATTACCCCTCTGATGGTTGGTTTCTTCTTCTTGCTCCACCCCACTCTTCTGGTGTAATTCTTTTCTAAGTTTACCTAATTGGCTAGTCATCACATAGGTAATTAGTAAATTATATATAGATCTAAAATCAATTTTTTCACTTTTATTCTGACTTGTTAATGCACCATTTCGGAATCTTGTGCCTGCATGTACATTATTATACCTTTTTTTTCCAAAAAAAAGAGAAAAAATGTTGTTTTCCTCCTCTGCCTTTGCGTTACGCACTTTCTTCTTGCTATATATAAGCATATGTTCTTCATTGCTATCATGGTGATAAGTACTCAGTTCATCTTTTTTTTTTTCTTCGAAGTTTTCTACTTTATGTATACCTCCTTTTTTGTTGTTTTCTTCCACCGGTTGTCCTCCATTTTTACTAGTACAATTGTTATCTGTACTGGAATTTATAACGTCTACTACATCTAAGCGACTAAATTCATTGTTATTCGTTTTTCCACTCGTGTTGGAATACGTATCATCTGTAGGTTGGTCTACGCTACCCAAATTTGCAGTATTCCTAATATTTTCATCAAAAACTTTTTTAAAAAGATTTAAAATATCATTATCTATTGGTACAGATTGACCTTCATATAAAGGTAACATATTCATCATTATCATAGCAAATTGAATTCCAATAATATCATTTTGAAAAAATAAAGAATTTTCATATTCGCTCACTTGAAATACCATCTGAGGTCCATTTCTTACCCAGTAACCATATTTTATTTCATATATAAAACATAATATATGTACATTAATAAATAGGATATACTTCAATAATTTAAAATTGAACAAATTAATAAATTCAAATACATCCCTCATATATAAATCAATATATATCGGGTTTAAGTATATATCACTCCTTTCATGTATATACTGCATTTCTAAAAATTCATTAAATTCGGTATTTTTACAATTTACTTTTTTTTCTATGAACATGTTTTTACACATAACATTTGTTTTCTTTTCTTGTATACTTTTTCTATAAGTGATCTTATTGTCATCATTATTCTTTTCCTTTTCCTTTTCTTTCCCTTCTTTTCCTTTCGAATTGCTCGTGTTAATAATCCATTTGAAATATTGCTCTTCCAAATATTTATGCTCCTTTAAATAATTGCTAATTTTTGTATTTTCTTTATCCTCATAACAATTTAAAAATGGTTTATAGTTAAAAAGATTTATCTTTATTTTATTTCCATCTTCTTCGTACCTTTCTTGTAGCATTTTTCTTTTGTTTATCACTTCATCTGTGTATTTTTCCATCGAATAGAAATCCTTTACAAACTCTTTCACAATGAACAAAGCTTCCTCTTTACCTGCCACTCGGGTGGACGATTCGTCAGTAAAACCATTTCCTTGACCAGCGCTGCTAGGAAAAGGGGTACTACTACAACCACTATTACTATCCTTTCCAAAAGAATTCTGCTTGGTACAATGAAATATTCCCTTACTACCTCCAAAATTGTGCATATTTGTTTTCTTCATTTTTTTTGAATATATATATTTATACCAATACAAATCATCAATACACTTTTTAACAACATCGAAATTTAAAATCATCATAAAGAAACGGACTAACGGGGAATGAAGAGACCTTAAATGCCTCAATCGCTTCCTCTTTTTTTTTTTTTCTGGTTTCGTTTTGTTACCTCCTTTTTTTTCCTCCACATTTTTGCTTTCGCCTTCTCCGTCTTTGCCCTTATCTAAGCCGCCGCTGCTTTTGCCATTGCTAACTTCGGCCCCTGGTGCATCCGCACTCGTCTCGTTGGCAGTTCCATTGGCAGTACCACCACTAGCACCTACGATGTTTTCATTTCCCTTTCCTGCACCCTCCGCGGGCTCACCTGGGTCCATTGATCTATCCTTTCCCTTTTCAGCAGTAGTACCACCATTATTATTATTATTATTATTATTTATGCTCTTTTCAGTTTTTCTTTTTTTAAGCCATTTTTGATCACTCGTATCATCAATAAAGGGAAAGAGATTAAGAGAGCAAATACTTTCTATAGTAAGTTGATAGAGTAAAAATAAATTACGGAAATTAGCATTCTTTTCTCTTTTGCAAAAGTTTGCCAAGGGCTCAAATACACGGAGTAAATAATTTTCAATGGTTATAGAATAGGAGCTAGACAAGTCTTCATAAATAATATGTGTTTTGGTATAACGCACTTGTGAATTCATACGATGCAATATAGACAATATATGTAAAATTTTTTTAATTATGTATTTATTAAACAATACAATTTTAATAACTTCGGTATGATATAATAGATATTTTAAATCCACACAAATACGAATGATAATTTCTATATCTGATCGTAAGAATTTTTTATACATAACACACTTAGTTACATAATTATATACACAAAAACTTTCAATGAGTTTTATTAAATCATTTAAAAAATTGTTTATTACAAGTGTGTAAGCTATTTCTGGTACTGTTAATACTTGAACACTTAAACCATTTAAATTGTTATCATTATACATCCTATCATCAACAACACGCACTACTAAACTATAATGCTTTGCTAACTTGAAAGCAAATCTTTGTTTAAAATATGGATGAACAAATAAAGATAAATATAACGAATATAATGCTTTTTGAATTCCTCCATAAAAACAATAATGAAAATTTATTAAAAAATCAATTTTTGCTCCAGTAAATACTTCGCATATTATTTGTCTAAATAAATAGCTAGTTATACCTAAATCTTTAAAAAACTCAAAAGCATATTCCACATAATCAGCATTCACAAGAGATAAAAAATAACCATCTTTCAATATAATATCCTTAAATAATGTACCAACCAAACTTTCTAAATCATCTCTAACCCTATTCTTTACATATGTATTTAAAATTGACTTATCAGTCAAATATTCTTCATTTATTCCCCTATGATCAAAACATGAGCCTTTAATATTCCATGAAGTATCTCCACAATCACAACAACCTCCACTAGTGTGTGTTAATCTATATATATGAGTTTTATGATTAGAACCAAAGAAACATTTTGCACATATTGCACATGTCGGATCTCCTTCACAATTGTAACACTTAAAAGCAAAGCTACCTTCTTTCCATTGCCGTGTGCAAATTCCACTATTCCCATGTAGTTCTTTTAATTTTTTATATATATCCTCAAATTGTTCATGGTTATAAATCCTTTTTCTTAAGTTTCTCATAACATCCTTTTTGTTTGCTTTTCCATCACCATACTCCTTCTGTAAAAATTTTGAAATTGGCAATATTTCCTCCTTATCGTTACTATTATTTTCTTTCTCTTGGTCCACATTAAGCATTTTTATTAACTGTTCATAAAAAAAAAAGGGAGTGGAAAAAAAAAAAAAAAAAAACTGTTCTGCTTAACCTCGCCTTTCCTTTGTTTTCGTTATATTGTATTATATTATAATATATTATATTTTGCTTTGTTTTAATTGGCTTTGTTTTAATTGGCTTCGTTTTAATTAGTTTCGTTTTAATTAGTTTCGTTGTAATTAGTTTCGTTGTAATTAGCTTCGTTTTAATTAGTTCTGTTTTAATTAGTTTTGTTTTAATTAGTTTCGTTGTAATTAGTTTTGTTTTAATTAGTTTTGTTTTAAATGGCTTTGTTTTAATTTTATTTTTTTTTTTTTTTTTATTTTATTCTATGTAATTTAATTATTTTTTGTTTTACTTTTTTTTACTTTTTTTTTTTTTTTTTTTTTGGTTTCAAAAATAGCGCGGTTAAAAAAAATATATGTGGAAGCACACAATACTTACATAGAATTACGTGAAATAAATGAGTAGTTAAAAATGCGGTTAATACAAGGGGCGCTTAAAACAGGAAAAGAGTACACATAGAACGTAGAAATAAATACGTATGAGTGTATGTGTATGTAAGCACGTATATATGTGTGTACGTATGTTTGCATATGTGTATGTATGTATATGTGTATGTATGTATATGTGTATGTATGTATATGTGTATGTATGTATGTATGTATGTATGTATGTATGTGTGTATGTATATGTGTATGTATGTATGTATGTATACGTGTAAATATATGTGTACGTATGTATACGTGTAAATATATGTGTACGTATGTATACGTGTAAATATATGTGTACGTATGTATACATGTAAATATATGTGTATGTATATGTGTATGTAAATTGTATGTACCTATGTACGTATTTATATAAACATTTAAGCACATATGTATTTATAATATTATATATGAACATAAGTGTGCATAACATGAACAGGCAAGGTGAATTAAGAAAAAGCTTATTACGTTAAAAATGAGTACAATGAACTTAAAAAGGTAATAATCGGGGACACAAATTTGTTAAAATTATGTCATAGGTGAATTATACTTTTTATTTTTTTTAAAAAAATAAAAAAAAACCTGAGCTGCAAAATATAATTTTTCGTTTACTTTTTTCTTATTAGCAAAATTTATAAAATTTTCGATTAATCGTTCAAGTACAATTTGTATTTATGATACTTAAAAAGTATTTCAAAAATGTACATTCATGTACAGCGATACATGTACTCATATACATTTGTATATATATATATATATATATGTATATATATATATATATATGTAGATATGTATATGCGTATGTACATGTATATTTATACGTTTACATACGTATATATAAAGATATAAATCTCATTTGAAAAAAAAAAAGTACACTAACATAAAAAAACATACAAGTAGTTTTTATTTTCTTTGATCACTTACTAAAATGTATTACTGTTTAACTACTAAAAAAATATCATAATATATATCACACTACTCAAAGTACAAAACTACATAGGTGCTCATAAAAAAAAAAAAAAAAAAAAAAGAAATCCTACACAGGTGGATCGTAAAAAATGAAGCAGTCGTACATAGGTGCTCATAAAGAATGAAACAGCTCTATATAGATGATTATAAAAAAAAAAAAAAAATAAAATCCTACACAGGTGCTCATAAAAAAAATGTAGCACTACACAGGTGTTCATAAAAAAAAATAAAATCCTACACGGGTGCTCATAAAAAAAATATAGCACTACACAGATGATCATAAAAAAAATATAGCACTACACAGATGATCATAAAAAAAATATAGCACTACACAGATGATCATAAAAAAAATATAGCACTACACAGATGATCATAAAAATGTAGTTCTTTGTAGCATCTTATATAAACACAATACTACATTATATGTGCTAACAAAAACAAAATATTTTTGAATACATGCCGTTGTGACATACAAAATTAGGAAGAGTGATAATAGCAGAAGTTAATTTATCGAAAAGTGCTCATACATACATAAAAAATGAATATATATTTCGTACATTTGAGGATTTGTTTCTCTGTTTTTTATGTTCTCAACAGCGTCCTACCTTCATCCCCCCTTTAAACTTTTATTTTGCAAAAAGAATAAAAAGAAATATAAAAAAAAAAAAAAAAAATACTATTTCATAGTAAAATCAAGTGCATTTCACCCGAACCTTCGATTAATATATAGTAATATGCAAACCACAAATAGAAAATTAAACAAAATGACGTAATTTCTTTGTCATTATTTTTTTTAAAAAAGGATCGAAAAATTAAGCTATTCCTTAAATCTTGCAAGCATATAAATAAATATATATATGTGTATGAATAAATAAATATATATATGTGTATTTGTATATATTTATGATTATAATAAAGTTTATGTTTTTGTAAAATGGCATTATTACATGCTGCGTTTCACACCTGCAACACACCCTTTTTAAATTGAACATAATAGCATTTTTAATAACAAAAAAAAAAAAAAAAAAAAATTAAATTAAATTAAATTAAATCAAATTAAATTAAATCAAATTAAATCAAATAAAACCAAATAAAGCCAAATAAAATCAAATAAAATCAAACTGATTAACTTTATAATAATTTTCTTTAAGCATTTTATTTACGAAAAGCTCCTTACTCAATTTGTGCATTCATAAATTATAAAAACATTTACTACTAAAAAAATTTCGCAGCATATGGATACACGTGATAATTCGAACTGATGCGAGAAAAAAAAAAAAAAAATGATATTTTACGTACGAACAATTACTTTATTTTGTACGCGAAAAAAAGGAAATCAAAAACAAAAGCAGAGTTTAAGTGTAAATAGCGAAAAGAGAAAGTTACACAGAAAAAAAAAATAAATACATATACATATTTTGTAATATAATTACGCATATATATATATGATATGCTTGAACATACATATTATATATATATATATTATATATATATGTATTTATGAGTATGTGCGTATGCACAGTGGACTTTGCTGTTTTACGAAATGGATTACCATGAATGGGAAAAACAAAAAAAAGAAAAAATATTTATGCCGTATTATTACATGGGATTAATTTAATTTTCTTAACAGTGATATCTAAGTTTTAACTTAATAATCAACAGTATATATGTGCTTATAACATAAGCAGAGTGATATACAAATATTGTATGCATTATATATGGGGCATAATTTTCGAAGTAAAAAATAAAGATATGTTGTATTGTGTTTTCCATAACATATTACAACATCCCCTATGTAAGTTTTATTTTAAGACAAACATAATTCATCTTGTAAAAGCTAAAATTTTACATCAAGTTGATCGTTTAGCTGATAAGAGCTGCATATCACGCAAAATACCCTGTCGTCATACGTATGTACATATTTATGCATACACATGCACATAAACAAATGCAGCTTCTTACAAAATGCACTAGTAGGGAACTTTGTAAAAATAAAAAAAACTTAACATTTGCGTAATCGTTTCCCCCTACAATATTATTTCACTCAGAAACCTATGCTCTCGTTGTATAGTACATGATTAAAAGGACATAAACATAAACATAAACATAAACATAAACATAAACATAAACATAAACATAAACATAAATATAAATATATATATATATATATATATACATATATACAATATATGTTTTTTTCGAGCTTTTTTTGGGTGACCCATAAAAAAAACAAGCATATTTATATGCGCTTTTTATTATGTAATATATAATTCAATTCAACATTTAAGATGGCAAATCCAATATTAATCATTATTATTAAAACATTATTACATTTACTAAGTGAAACTTAAAACTTTAATCTTTCCCCAAAATAAGCGTTATTTTGTTTTATGCTGTGTTAAGAAAAATTATTAAAAATTGAAGATTTACTTTTTTTTTTTTTTTTTTTTTTTTTGTAATTCTACATTTGGAAAATGTAGAAGAAATAGTGCAGTTAACATGAACGTACAGCTTGATTTTGTTTACGTTACATATAATGGATGGCAGAAAATATATTAGGTTTCTCTTTTTTTATATTTTTTTTTGGCACTTCGTGAACATACTGATATGATCTTGTCGTAATTACAATTACAATTTATGTTTAATGCATACATAAATATATATTTATATATATATGTTATGGACTTCCCAAAAATGTATATATAAATATATATATGTTATATATGGGAAATATGTACTTCAAAATTTTTTGCGAACAGACGACGCTATATATCCATAGCACGAATGGGAGATAGCAGTTTTTGACATTTTTTTTATGTACGTTTTGTCGTATTTTTTGACGTGTTTTTTGATATATTTTTTATTGCATATTAGTAAATGGGGTATTATAAAATACATGGAATATTGGAGGCAAGCATATGTATATATAAATTAAATATACAGTTTATGCATTTATTTATGTATTTCCATTTTTGCAACTATATAAATATAAATATAATAATAAAATATACGTATACCCTCTTTTTATTTTTCTTTTCATTTGAACAATTTAATAATATTTTTTTTTTTTTTAACTTGGGAATGGGGAAAACCGTTTAATTTTTTCATTTCTTTTTCTTTACTTTTTTATTATTTGTAGATAAGCATGAATTGAATCATTTTTCTTGATATTTTTTTACAAGATTTTACTTTGCTTTATTTTGTTTCATTTTGTACCACTTTGTTTTACTGTGCTATACTTTGTTTTACTGTGCTATACTTTGTTTTACTGTGCTGTACTTTGTTTTACTGTGCTGTACTTTGTTTTACTGTGCTATACTTTGTTTTACTTTGCTTTATTTTGTTTCATTTTGCTTTATTTTGTTTCATTTTGTTTTACTTTGTTTCACTTTGTTTGATTTTGTTTGATTCTGTTTGATTTGATTTTTTTTATTTTTTTGTTGCTAAGGATTAATTATGTATGAGGTCATTTTTTTCTCTACCCTTTTAATCTTTTCGTCTGTTTGCATTCTTCATTTCATTTTCTTCTCTTCACTAATTTATTTTTAGAACTCCTCCATAGAGCTTCTCATTTTTTATATCCGTTTCCTTTGAATTGCGCGAAGTGTTATCCCCCATGAGATGATTCTTTTTCCGTTTCTTGCCTTCTTGCTCCCCCTCATTCAATATATATGTATTTGTATTATATATATAATATATATGCATATATTTATGTATAAATACAAAATGAGTTATTCATTGATTTCACAAATTCTGACCGAGGCAGAAATTATTGAACTGGGTTTGCATAGCAGGTTGATGAAATACTGTTCAAGTCCCTATATCTTAAATAAGAAACATTATATAATAATATGTACATTATATTTATTAAATACTTTATTATTTTTTTTGGTTTATATTACTATAGCTATACTTCTTCTGACAGGGCATAAACCTCAACTGAGCAAAAGTATAGTATTAATAATATATATTTACATTTTTGTTTGTTTTTATATTGATTTATTTATAAGTAACAGTATAAAATATGACTTGACAAAGAAATATAACATAAAAGAAATAAGGAAGAGGATTTACGAAAAGTACCTTGTCGGTACGAAAACGTGTGAAGAGAAAAAGATGAAAAAAAAAAAAAAAAAAAAAAAAAAAGGAAAAGCCAGAATGGGATGGGTAGTGGGAACGATGATGTAAACGATGATATAAACGATGATATAAACGATGATGTAAACGATGATGTAAACAAAAATGAAAACAAAAATGAAAACAAAAATGAAAACAAAAATGAAAACACAAATAAGCACACAAACGACGGTAAAGGTACAAGTGTGGGGGAAAAACTCTTTTCTAATGAAAAACATTTTATTATTGACGATGGTACAGAAGACAAGGAACAAGGTGTTCTTTGTGAAAACACGATAGAAAGGGAGGAAAGATTTTATAAAGTAGATGAGCTAAAAGATGTTAATGAAAATATTAATGTCGAGTTATTAAAGTATATACAATATGATAATAATAATTATACTATTAATGATAACAAATTTGATATTTTCCTAATTGCATCAGGACTAATAAACCAAATAAATATATTCTTTGATTTAGTTTTTTTATTTTATATATATGACTATAGCAAGAATTTATTTTTTGTTTGCCTTTTTATTTATTTTTATTATGTAGTTCATTTCTTTATTTTAATTAAATTCTCTACCGTCATGTCATTTGCATTACTAAGGATATATAGGAAGTCTATTATTCGTTCATATACAAAAACATCAACCAATATGAAAATTCTGTTAACTCGTTGCTGTAAAGTAAAAAGGGTGCTCAAAAGTAAGTTCGAAATCCTACCCATTCTGAGGGCAACATCATTCTTCATACGTGAGGAGCAGCTCTATTCCATAGTGTTTGCTCCCCATTGTTCGCATTTTTTCATATATGAGTGTGTATGTACGTACGTGTGTATGTACGTATGTGTGTATATACGTACGTATGTATATACGTATGTATGCATATGTACGCGTGCGATTAGACCATTCCATTTAGAGGAGCTAACATTTCACTGCATCTTCAAAACGCAGCATTATGTACGTTAAAATTTCTTATTCTATTTTTTTTTTTTTTTTTTTTTTTTTTTGATGTCATTATGCAGACTTCTTAAGAGTGATGATCGCGTTGAGATCGAACAACGAAGTTCTACATGAAAGCGAATCGAAAATATTTTTGAACAAGTACACAAATTATAATAGCTGGTGTTTCTTTTATAAAGAAAGTAAAACCACAAGTTATGATTTGGAAAATTTGAGAAGGGTATATAACTCAGAAATAGAAAAATTAAGGAAAATAAAAATTAACAACAATAACATGAGTCGTAATAATCTAAGCACTAATCTACTTAGTGGGAATCGAATAAGTTCACATAAAACAAAAGGCAAAAAAAAAAAAAGAAAGGATAAAATGGACCACGAAAAAGCCCTTTTGCCTGCACATGTGCAGAATCTTGCAAACATATCTAGCTTTCTCTGCTATTTTCATATTCTGAATATTATGAAAAATGTAAGCATCGTAGTTTGGTGGATGCACATTAACATGATATGTCACGTAGTTATATGCAATTCTGTGAAGTTTTATATTATATTTTTCTGTTTGTTTTATTTAAATGCATTAAGTAGAAGTAACCATATGTCAGTGCATAGCTAACTCTTGGTGATTCCCTATCTTTTGAGTTATTATTTTAAACATATATGCATTTTTTTTTATTTCCCTATTTTTCTCAGAAATTCTTGTCTGCTCATAGTGTCTACGCACATGTCAGCTTCACATTAGTTTTCTTCGTTTGGTAATTGCAAAATGAAAGGGGACAAAAAAAAAAAAAAAAAAAAATAAAATAAAATAAATAAATAAATAAATAAATAAATATACACACATACAAGCGCTTGAAGGACGTACCCATTTTTATAGGATTAATTTTTTTTTTCTTTATTTTTTTCATCTTTTCTTCATATTTTTCTTCTTCATTTTAGGAGACTGCTATATATGGACGTTGTGTTATGCCTGTTGAAAATTTTTATTTTGTTTTACACGAGCGATAGCCTAGTAATAGGTTTATTTTTATTTATTGCCCTGACGAATATTGCAAATTCGTATATAATACATTTGGTTGATAATAATTTGTTAAGCGATATGAATATTAATTAAAGCAGAGAAAAAAGATATGAGGTAGTTAAATGAATTTTGCAGCCCATTGAGTGTGCACGACGTGGAAGTAGTAAGAGTAGTACATTAGGAGCACGCACAAAATGTACACTACTTTGACATATCTCTCTTACTATATATATATATATATATATATATATATATATATATATCTTTTTCTTTTCTTTTTTTTTTTTTTTTGTTTTTCCGCCTTACGTGTAATGAAGGAATTTCCTTATACATTTTGAAAACGAACATTTTGAATATTTTTGTCACACTGAAAAAATTCGTACCTTTTGAAAAATTCGGATACTTTGAAAAAATTCAAACTCTTTTAAAAATGTTTAATTACTTGAAAAAATTCAAACTCTTTTAAAAATGTCTAATTCCTTGAAAAAATTCAAACTCTTTTAAAAATGTCTAATTCCTTGAAAAAATTGAAACCCATTTAAAAATGTCTAATTCCTTGAAAAAATTGAAACCCATTTAAAAACTTGTAGCTCGATACTCCAATCAAACTGCTCGCCATTTTTCGCACCTTTTTATCGCTTGCGAAATGAATACCTATAATTCCAAACGAAACGCTAACCCCCTTTTTTAATCGAAGAAAATTCTGACCATTCATATATTTCTGACTTGTTCATATTTTTTTGACTTTACAAAAAAACAGAATAAAGCACAACAAAACAAAGAACACGTAAAAATGCATTCTACAACTACATATAACTATAGACAGGGTTAGTGTTCCGTATAAACTCAGCGAATTGAAGACATTTTAGAAACACAAAAATTCTGTAACTATACTAGCATACATATACGAAGTAACTGCGTAATTAAATACATATAAAATTGTCGGGAAAATGCAGACATGTTTATGAGGGAATGTGTTTTTCACTGCGTCTTCGTGAAGATACGTTCCCATGTACATGAAAAAGTACAAATATGTACATGCCCATACAAACACATATACGCACACATATATATATATATATATATATATATATATATATGCATATATTACCTGCTTCCATCTCATCGTAATTTCTTCCTTGCAGCCACTGGAGATAATGCTAATCGAAGGGAAGGGGTCTGGGTCTGTCGACCTTTCTTGCATAGGTTTCGCCACCCTTTTTCTTGTGCTGCAGGTACTGCCCATAAGGCAACCAGTCGGATGACTTTTTATTTTTTGACATCCGTTTATCCTTTTCAATTCTTTGTTTTCTCTTAAAGAATTGATCTCTCACTTGATCAAGCTCAGATTTCGTTTTAAAAGTTTTTCCTTGTTTGAATAAATTTAATTCGTATTCATCAATATGGAGTTGAATCAATTGGTTCTCTTTTACATTTTCTTCATATACGTCCTTTTTCTGCTGACTGATCATACTATTTATTAGTAGTTGTATTTCCGTTATATGTCTAGCAACGTAAAATAGTTTCTTTACCATTCTGGGTGTCGGGTACACCTTAGCAGCAAACATATGCCTTAATATGAACAAAGTATTTTTGGAAGACTTTGTTTTAATAGCAGCATTTAATACTAAGTTAAATGTATACTCATCTGCTTTGATATCTGTATTACTCGTCATATAGTTGTATAAACATATAACTTTTCCATAATCTCTTAAATGAAAAAATAGCATCCTATATAACATTTTAAATGTGTAATGGTCAGGCATACAGTTAAAGTAGGTGTAATACTTTAGCATATTAATGGAATACTCATAATATTCAGAATTAATATATAACATGACAATACTGTTGAGCATTTTTGTACTCACACTACTATACTTACTAGTTGTATGAATAATATTTTTTTCATTCATTTCTTTGTATTCATCGTCTAACTGTTGGTCCATATTTCCTTTCATCGTATTAACACCAATTCGGTTGTTGCTTCTACCCCCGTTAATACTTCCACTACCATGATGCCCCACTTCAGTACGTCTGACCAAGTCATATATCACTCTCCATGCATACTTAATATTATTATTCTTCTCACTAAGAGTTATGTTTTTTCCCCTACAATTATTTGCAAAGGCTCTAATTATATAGTAGTACATTTCGTTTGTAATTTTTATTTTATGTTTATTCATTGTTTTTAGAATTTCCTTCAACCTTTTAATATTACCACTGTTAGAACATGCAACTATCATATATAACATCAAACGATGATTTATTTTCATATCATTAGCTAGATAAATATTATAAAAATGAAAAACTTTATGAAAATAATCCTCTCTTTTCGATAAACAATTTATTATCTCTATCAATGTTATGTCAGTAATGCGTAGATTGTTAGTAAGCATTGCGTCATAATAATTTAAGCATTTCTCTGCTTCTCTACAATACGAACATTTTTTTATTAGAATAGAGTACAGAATCTCATCCGGTACAACATTTTTATACGTAACAATATAATTAAAAAATTGCTCCGCTCTTTTATATAATTTATGTTTTATCAATCCATCTACTAGTGTAGAATATATAGGCAAATCTACTTCTATTTCTTCTTTTACCATTTTTCTATATAAATGAAAAGCACTCCTTATGTCTCCATCTAATATATGGGCTTTCATTAATATACAATAGGTATTTTTATTTGGTATGAATAAATCTTTTATCATTTGTAAATATATTAGTCTACTCAATTTAGCATTTTTCTGAACAACACTTGTATACATCAAACTGTTATATGTATCCACATTTATTTTAAAGTCGTACTTTTTTAACAAATTGAAATAGTTGAATGCCTCTTCTTCTTTATTAAAGATAATCTTACTCTTTATTAACATATTAAAATGATCTATAGTAAAATTTTCATTCTGTATTACGTCATAAAAATTTAAATTAGCATACTTTTTCATCTCCCTAATCTTTTCTTCCTTTTCAATACCGTAATAATAATTTATATACTTTTCACATCCTTCCAAAAGGTATGGGGATATACTTTCCTTCTTAAACATTTCATAATTTTCTTTTATTTTTTTGAATATATTCTTGCTACTATCTAGTATTCCTTCGTATGTTTCGTCCGAGAGAAGAGCAGGACGCTCCTCCTCAAATTCTTTCCGTTCTGTTATCAGAACTGCATCGTTCTTTTCGACATCCTGATGTGTAACGCCTTCTTTAGAAGAACTCTGACCTAGAAAAGCTTCATTAGAGACATACTGATCTTGGGTAGCTTCTTTCAAGACATAATCATCCGAGGAAGCTTCTTTCCCAACGCAATGTTCATTTTTTATTTCGCTTTTTTCGTGAACCCCCCCACAGTTATGCAGTAGAATATGCATCAGTCTTTCCCCCTCTATTTCCTTCATGCTTCCAGCTTTATCATCTCCTTGATTTTCTTTGCTTTCTGTGTATCTTTTCCCATGTGTGCCATCCTCCAACATATTTATATTTAGTTTGGCTAAAAAGTTCGAGGGCGCTATCTTCTTCTGCATATACGGTATTTTGTTGTTCCTCTCCCCTGCATGTGTAAGAAAGTTTTCAGCGTCTTTAGGTGAAGAAGAGGACGCACCATTATTCTTACAATTCTTGTTATTATTGTTACAATTCTTGTTATTATTGTTACAATTCTTGTTATTATTGTTACAACTATTGTTATTATTGTTACAACTATTGTTATTATTGTTACAACTATTGTTATTATTGTTACAACTATTGTTATTATTGTTACAACTATTATTGTTACAACTATTGTTATTATTGTTACAACTATTGTTATTATTGTTACAACTATTGTTATTATTGTTACAACTATTGTTATTATTGTTACAACTATTGTTATCAATATTAATATTATTACTATTATTATTATCATTATCATTATCACTGTTACTATTACTGCAACCACTGTTATGATTTATCTTTTTTCCCTCATGCCATACATCACCCCTTGTGCTAACCGCAATAAATAACTTGTCTTCATCTTGCGTATCACACCGCATTTCTGTTACGTCTATTATGTCGTCTTTGTCAGTATCTCTATTTTCGGAAAAGGGTGTTGTTAATTGCCATCCAACAGATCGATGAATTTTCCGCTTCAACCAAAAATAAATATCATTGTTAAAAATATTCTTTACATTACTATTTTTGTTTATTTCATTTTGCATATTTCTTCGCCTTTTACAAGTTTCTATTATATCTTTTTTTCCTATTTCTGGAAATATAGATATATTTAAATTATTTTTAAAAAATTTAAATTGCATATTGATATTATATGTGGTATCATTATTTTCACTCTCTACCTCATATATATGAGGATATATATTATTCGTTTTATCAGAATCTATTAGCTTATTATTTGTATTGTGACTAGAAACTCCCTTCTCATATGCATCAAAATGTTCTTTACCTTTCTCGTTTTGCATATCTTTCACTGAACTGCTATTGCTAAAATTATCAGAATTGTAAAACCTATCCTCTTCATTTTCCTTAAACGCTTCATACTTATCAATCAGATCCATGTAATCATAATTATTTCGAAAGATTATTCTCTTCATCAAATTTTTTTTCTTTTCTTTTGCAAAAAAGAGTTCATCAACAGTATCTTTTATATTTTCATCATGTATAGCTTCTTTTTCTTTTTCATTTTGTTGTTTTTTTTTTTTTTTTTTTTTTTTTCCTTTTCTAATGTATTGTTAAATTTGAATTTATCTACACTTTTTTCTTCACTTAGAGAAGCACTCAATTTTGTATTATTTTGGAGCTCTTTATATTGCTGGCAAATATTTTCTCCTATCGCTTCTTCATTCTCGATATTTCTAAAGTGAACATCATACCTTTTAAAATTACTGTGTAAATCTTCAGCATCATTTACCAATATTTTATTCCGTCTACTATTCATTTCGACTATGCTTTTCCCCTGTTTCGTTTTGACATCATCCTTTAGTATTTTTTTTATATTAACTCTTTTGTAGCTTCTAACAATTTCATCATCATTATTCTTCAAATTTATAACGTTCTTTTTTCTATCAGTTAACTGTCCGAGTGTTATAGAATGACTTTTTCTCACATTATTTAGTTTGTATAAATTATGAATGTAATATGAACATACCACTGAAACTTTGCCTCCACCACTTAATTTAAAATACGAATAAGCTACAGAGCAGTTCATACCTCACCCCTATCGGTATCTCTTTTTGTTCTTTTGCGCAAATGGGGAGAGTAGCATTTAGCGCATTGATAGTATTGTTTAAGTTGTGTGACATGTTCAGTCTTTTTTTTTTTTTGATTAATTTTTTCCCAAACTGGGTAAAAATGGGTAAAATTGGGTAAAATTGGGTAAAAATGGGTAAAATTGGGTAAAAATGGGTAAAAATGGGTAAAATTGGGTAAAAATGGGTAAAAATGGGTAAAATTGGGTAAAATTGGGTAAAATTGGGTAAAATTGGGTAAAATTGGGTAAAAATGGGTAAAAATGGGTAAAATTGGGTAAAATTGGGTAAAACTGGGTAAAATTGGGTAAAATTGGGTAAAAGTTGTGCAATCATAATTTCTCAAACTTTCTGCACACACACAACGGATCTTCAACAAATCAATGCAGAAGAAATATCATCATTTGCATTTATCTCGCTGACTCTTTCCGCATGTAGTTACATTTCACTTTCTGTTTTTTTTTAATTTAAGTTGTACAAAAATAGAAATTCAAACAGTTTATTGTAAAGCATTTTAGAGGGAAGGCGGATTTCACTTTGCTTTGCAAAATTTTTTTTTTTTTTTTTTTTTTTTTTAATAAGAACTAAACCATATACCCATATTTACATAACCTATACGGCCTACTTGGTATGCTACTTACACTACTTATGCTAATTACGTTAATTATGTTAATTATTTTAGTTATGTCAATTTTGCTATTTTTCATTATTATCTTTATTTTATTTTATTCTATTATTTTATTTTATTCTATTATTTTATTTTATTCTATTATCTTTATTTTATTTTATTTTATTCTCTTATTTTATTTTATTATTATTTTTTTTTTATTCTGTGTTCATAAATTCGCTACAAAGAAACACCTTTAAAAACAGTTTCGCATGAATATTCGCCAACTTGTCATAAAAAATTCTGACTCTGTGGTTAAAATTTGTAACAACATTTACCATTTGTACATATTTTTATTGCATGTTCATAATTTTTTTAATTTATTTTTTTTTTTCTCTTTTAAAGGAATACACATGCTTATTTTGCTCCCATTTTTTGATGTTTTTTTCTTCTTATTTTCAAAAATTCGGTGTTATGTGTTAAGTGTAAGAAATAGGTACTTATGCAAGAATTACATTTTACCTTAGCTTATTTTAAAATAAAGAAAGATGTATGTTCCTCCAGGGAAGTCTGTGCATTTTTAATACTCATTTTGAAGGTCACAAAAAAAGCGGAGTTTTACATTTTTGAAATGGCAAAATTGTTACATGTTCTACCGAAACTGTTGAGAGTGAAGTTTTTTATTTTTTTTCTATTTTGTTTCTATTTTTTTTTTTTTTTTTTTTTCCATCTTTTTGCTTTTCTGCACATTTTTAGGACGTCAAAAAAAACCCAACCCGTCCACCTGTACATGTGTGTGCACATGTAAACCTTATTATAATTTGAAAGAGCAAAATTTTAACCCCCTTCCTCTAAGTTTCATAAGATTTTAAGTATGTTTATTACTTGACACTATTTAATATGTAACACTACGGTAATGTACACGGTTTTATTCATTTAAAAATATTGACAAAATAGAAAAAAAAGAAAAAAAATTGGAACAAATAAAATTAAAATACCTGAATATAACATACAGAAGGGGAAACAGGTATCTCTATTCACTGCTTCCGCGCTTCACCTTTTTATCATTTCATTTTAATTCCTTTTTTTATACATTCTCAGCAATGTTCGTTGTTCATAAACAAAGGGATCAACTGAGCGTACGAAACACACACACATACAAATCTACTGAAATTGTTAATAAACCAACCAAAGGGTACAATTTATCATTTATGGTAGTTTTTGTATTTTTTGTATTTTTTTTGTATTTTTTTTGTATTTTTTTTGTATTTTTTTTGTATTTTTTTTGTTTTGTTTTTGTTTTTTTTGTTTTTTTTTGTTTTTTTTATTTTTTTTGTTTTTCTCCTTTTTTTTCTCTTTTAATGTTACTGGTTAATTCGTTTTGCTCCTTAAACTGACCTTATTTGAAACAAAAGATTAAAGTATTTTTATTTTCTTCCTCTTAAATGCAAATTGTTCTTAAAATAAAAATGGGATGTATATATAAACACATACACTTATGTGATATAAGTTTACGCTCAAGAAATGTGTGTCATGTGCATATGTGCCTTCGCTTTTTTCGACAAGCGCGTATATATAATAGCACTCCCCCGTTTACATTAATTTTTGGTAGGGGTTATATTTACACGTATATACATTTACACATGTACATTTACACGTATATACATTTACACATATGTACATTTACACATATGTACATTTACACGTATATACATTTACACATATGTACATTTACACATATGTACATTAACACATATGTACATTAACACATATGTACATTAACACGTACATCCATTCACACGTATATACATTTGTACACCTTTTAACGCGCGTATTAAACACATAAATGACTGTATAAATTGTGCACATGCACATTCGTATTCACATATATGCCTCGTTTTATGGCAATTGCTTAGATTTTTATTGAAGGAACAATATAGTTATACAGTTGCGTGTTTATTTTGTTTTATTTTTATTTGTAAAGAATTTCTACGTACAGAATTTGTCATATAAGAATATATAGCATTTTTTAAAAAATAGAAAAAAAAGAGGAAAATTTTCTTAATTCCAAAAATTGAAAAAGATAATTACGCAAAAAAAATAGTATAGAATTAAAATAATTTTTAAACATAAAATTATATGTTATGAAAAAATATATTTTTTTATAAAAAAAAAAAAAAAAGGCGATATATTATTTTTATGCCTCTCTGCTAAAAATGGCTTCTGACAATAATAATGAATTTTTAAAGGTCACAAAAAAAAAAAAAAAAAAAATATAATCGAGCAATAGGCAAAATTATTGTAGTTCCGTATATTTGAAGTATATAAAAAAGAAGAAATTTACAAGAATAAATTTATGCGCATATACTTGTATATATACACGTATATGTTATATATATATATATATATATATATATGCACAAATATATTTACGCATATGAATATACGAATATACGTGCCTAATTTAAAAATAGTGTACTGCGAAATAACTGTGTAATAATTGCAAAAGGGAATCGTTTAAATAATACAAGATATACAAGTGCTAAAATTGTTTCGGCATAACATGTATTTCAAATGTGCACGAAAAAATAACGTATGTAGAAAAAATATAAGTAAAAAAAAATACACATGCAGAAAAAAAAAAAAAAATATAAACATATATGAAAACGTATATATACATACACGTATATATGTACATGTATATAAAAATACGTGTAGAAAGTAAAAGTGTACAAATTGTGTACACATTGAAATTTTGGACTACTACGCATGAATATTTAATTATGTTCTGTTAAAATTTCATAAATGGGAGGACGCAATAGGCGAAACAAAAAAAAAAAAAAAAAAAAAGAGGGTATAATAATAATAAGGCATGATGTAAAAAAAAAAAAAAAAAATAATAATAAATACAATATGCACAATGAGTACACATATAAACATATGGTGCTATTGAACTGCAAAAAAATAGATGAAATATTTATAACCCGCTATTGAAACAGAATATATGAAAATTTGTTAATACACAGTGCACACTTTTTGGAAGAACTTTTAATCTTTTATTTTTGCGCGGAAATTAAAGAAGCAAGAAACAAGTATAAAGAAAGAACAAAAAATTAAAAAGAAAAAAAAAAAAAAAAATGAAAAAAAAAGAAAAATATAATATTTAATTTCTATTTTTTACGTGTATGTTATATGTACAAAAAAAGTCGCAAAAAGAGGATAGAACGACACACCTCAAATGAATAACTAAAAAAAAAAAAAAAAAAAATTCTTTTTTTTTTGTATTTTGCTTATTTTGCATTTTACTCATTTTGCGCTTCATCCATTTTTTGCTTCATTCCTTTTGCACTTCACCCAATTTACATTTTATTCATGTTTCCTTTTTTTTTTTTTTTTTTTTCCTCTATGTTCTTGCGCCTTTTTAAGCAAAACAAAGCCTTGGGAGCATACACCTCCTATTTAAAATTAATGTCGTTCAAAATTATATTTGTCACAGTTTAATATATAAATGTAAATATATGTATAAATGTGTATACATATATATATATATATATATATATACATATACATATACATATATACATATACATATCTATATTTGTGTACGCATACATTTATATAAATGTACATGTGCATGTGTGTGTCGTTTTCTAAATATAACCTATGAAGAATACACAACGAAAACTATCAATAAAAAAAAAAAAAAAAAAAAGTACATGTATGTAGGAATTTTAGTTAGTAATTTATGTTTCTTTTCAAATTCTTTTCTTTTTTTTTTTTTTTAAAGTATGTTTATAATATATATATAAATATACACATACATATATAAACATGCATATGTACTATGTACATTTATTTACACATTTCTTACAGTCATGTAGTCCGTGTATAGTAACAAATTCCAACATATATCCTACATTTTTAGAATTTTTTTTTTTTTTTTTTTGGATTATATAAAAAAAAAAATAAATAAAATTAATTAAATTTTTAAAATGAAAAATAAATTTTTTAATAGACCTTATTAATATTTTTTCTTTTTCTTTTTTTTATTTTTATTTAATTTTTTTAAATTTATTTTACAAAAATTAAATTTTTGAAATTTTACACTTTGTATAAACCTTATTGAAATATTAATGTCTACGAGAAAATAATTTATGAAACACAAATAAATAAATAATATTATTAAAAACATTTTAATTTCATATTATTTTTAATATATTTTTGTATCTGCAGAATTTTAATTTACATGAATTTTCCTTCTGTGTATATAGAAGAAGCCGTAAGAATTTATGAATGCATTCTGTATTCCTAGCATTTTTAAAGCATTTCTGCAAGCACAATTATTTAAGTTGAACCTACACGAGCGTTAACACGAAAGCCAACACTAACACTTACGCTTACATTTACATTTATATTTATATATATATGTATATACATATATACATGCATACATACATACGCGCATACATACATACATACGTAAACAGTGCAAAAGTATGCTTCTGTTAATAATTAACATAGCATTGAAAAATAGGAAAAAGAAGATTTATGGTTAGATAAACGTTTTAAATAATTAAATACAAATTAATCATTTCGGTGAGCGAATATATATATATATATATGTATGCATACATGAGCGTGCACATAATATTCTATTTTGCACTTGGTTTATTTTATTTTTTTTATTTTATTTTTTTTTTAATTAACGTATATAATAGTTTTGTAGTAAAGAAAAACAATCTGATTTTTAAAAATATTGCTTTTTCTTGGCAAAATTAAAACTAGCTATTTAAGTAGATGTACGTTCATTTTAAATGCAAGTAGACACACCTGGCTACAAGCTATTCAGATTTATTGTATAGTCAGGTATAAGCCCATACACATACCTGTATACGTACATTCTTACATAATACATTCTTACATAATACATTCTTACATAATACATTCTTACATAATACATTCTTACATAATACATTCTTACATAATACATTCTTACATAATACATTCCTACATACATACATTCTTATATAAATATATTCTTACATAAACACACAAATACATACATACATACATTCTTACACACAAATCCTTACATAAATATATCCCTACATACATCCATTCAGACATGTGTATTTAATTTATACACACACCTACTCACATATAAACGAAGTTTAAAATACATTTTTTGCATTTCCTCATTAAAATTTTAAATATTTTTCACACATTATTTTGTTAATAGGAAATGCGTAATGGCATAATCATGTTGTAAATTTATTTTTTATTTTTATGCTTTATATATATACTATAATTGTAAAAAGGAATAGAAAAAAAAAAAAAAATAAAAATAATAATAATAATAGTAATAGTAATAGTAATAGTAATAATAATAATAATAACAATAGTAATAGTAATAGTAATAATAAAATAAAGTAACAATAAAGTAACAATAAAGTAATAATAACGCAATAAAAGAGTAATAATAAAGTAAAAAAAATATAAATTAAAAAAAAAAAAAAAAAAATTTTGCATGTAAACATATTCCTCATAATAATTAGTATATATATTTTCTTTTTCCTCAAATAATTGTGCTAACCTGTGAATACATCCTGTCTTGTAGAATATTCCACATTTTTAAATTTTATGCGTAAACGAATTTTTAAGTAGTACACAACTACATCGCATATGTGCATGTATATACTTACAAGCATAAATACGTACATGCGTATATACGCACATATATGACTATATGCTTAAATACATAGCTGAAATGAATTCTATGTTAAACGTAAACACTTAACGGACGAGTGTTACACCGACTTATTTATCTTTTTCGTGGGATAAGTTTCTCACGTTTTATTTATTTTCTTTCTTATATTTTATTTTATTCCATTATACTTCATTCCATTTTACTTTATTTTATTTTCCTCCAATTTTTATATTATATTATTTTAACCAAAATATTCCAGTAGAAAGTAGCTAACTATAACTAGCACAACCTGCATGCCCACGCCCATACGAACACACATAAGTATATACTTACATACATATATTCCCATATGCATACATACTTATGTATGATATTTATTTACCCCTCCCTTGCTTGTTCATTTAATTGTCTATTTTTTTATACACTTACCCCATACTATTACCTTAACTTATTGTTTCAACAAAAGTATATACAGAAAAAGCTATAAGCACATTTTTCCATTATACCTTTATTTATATCATACTTAGAAAACATTTCAAACAATAGATTAGTTGTTCGTTGCGCTAATGTTGTAATATACATGCATATATACACATAAACATACATACATATAGTACATTTAGTTATAAAACAAACTTTGTATTTAATTTTTTAATTTTTTATTTTTATATCTTCTAAATAAGTTTTTAATATCATCTTATAAATTCCCCTACATACATTTATATCCATATGTACACAATACTATTTTAATATATAGTTTTTTCAATATATATTTTTTTTTTTTTTTTGGTTTACCTTTTTTGAGTTAAAAGTAGAGCACATATATCGTAAATTAATAAAAGCTTCATATTAACATTTAAGATTTCATCTATTTATTATATGTTGTTTATCTATCGATGTACCTGTTATTTCGCCCTCTTAATCATCCGTTCAGTTCATCCGTTCAGTTCATCCGTTCAGTTCATCCGTTCAATTCATCCGTTCAATTCATCCGTTCAATTCATCCGTTCAGTTCATCCGTTCAATTTATCCGTTTATTCTTTCCATTCATTTTTTCCTTTCATATTTTCTACTCATATTTTCCACCCATTTCATCCGTTTAATTCACTCATTTATGTCCCTTTTTACCTGAACAGACAGGTATATTTTTGATAAATTCAGAAGAAGTTTATATGATATTTATATATCTCATAGTATATATTCTTTTCTTTTTTTTTTTTTTTTCATTTTACACCATTGCTCTTAACTTTTTTTTTTTAAATTAAAAACTCATCTCTGGTACTCCATAGTTGTAGTATGTTCGCACAAACACGCGCACATGTATATATAAATGCACACATATAAAATCTTACGTATAAACCTATACATATATATGTGCATTTGAACGCATATACCTATATATACGTTGTAACCAGATTAACCCCCCCATTACCCACGCACACACACAAACACACACAACCCATAAGTTGCCACATTTACAAAATTTTTAAAACGTTCATAACTTGACAACATTACTTTTTGAAATTTTTCAAATTTGTTCTTTTAATTTATGTTCTAAGCACGATATATATTTTTTTATTTTTTTTTATCTTAGGTTATACTTTCCTTTTTTATTTTCCTTTTTTTATGCCCCAGTTTTTCACTTCCTTTTAAACATATTTTTGTACGAATCAGCAGATTTGTGGAAACGTTTAAAGGAAAAATTAAATTACCATTTTAATTAGAGAAAATTATTGTCTTTACATGCACACGTGCATGCATGCATACATACATACATTCATGTATGTACACATTTACATGTATCTATACATGTCTATACAATTTATGCGTATTCCGTCTGGGCGTTTATAGGCGTACGCACGTATTTTCATATGCACTGTGCACATTTGTGAGTACACCCGTCTGCGCACAAATTTCTTCCGCTTTTTTTTTAAACAAGTTTTCCCTTCATCTCTTTTATCTTTGCATATTGTCGTAAGTATTCCTTTCATATTGTAAAAAAAATGGATGCACATAAAAATGGGAAGGTGAACCCTGCTAGCTTCCACTCCGGCAGAGCAACCCTTGCTATAAAAAGAAATCTTTTAAACATAAACGGGTTGTCATCCCAGGTAGGTGTAAATGTAAGAGCTGTATGTGATAACCCCTCATATGATAATGTTACTACTACACATAGTACTATAGAAGGGAACGAAGAGTATAGAATACCAATGCAAAAAAATATATATATGAAAAGTAAAAATTTGCAAAAACAGTGTTCTAATGATTCTAATTCTATTGGAGAGCATTCAGTATGTAATTACTTATGTGAAGAGAATACTAATGAGGTTCATTCAAATGATTCAAATGATTCAAATGATTCAAATGTTTCAAATGATTCAAATGTTTCAAATGTTTCAAATGTTTCAAATGTTTCAAATGTTTCAAATGTTTCAAATAACTCAAATGATAGGATAAATAATAAGTACATTTCTAGAAATAGAATTATACATAAAGATTCTGTTGATACAGGTGCAAGTGCAACGGATTATTTTATTAACAGATCAGTAAGTTCAGGAGATATTTTAAATGCAAACGATATGAACAATGCATATATTAATGAGAGAGCTTTAAGTAATGATTCATTAAACAGTGATATGATAATATGTAATGCTTCAATTGATGCTAATAATTTGAGGGAAAAGTTTTTAAATAATGAAGTTGTAAAAGCAGAATTCATACAAGGGAATAACTTGAATAAAGCCATACACAACAACTCACTGTATAACTGTAACGTACCTATGAATGGTGTTGTAATGGATGATATGGTAATAAATGATGCGATAAACAACGACATGGTAGTAGCTAATGAGTTGTTGAGCAATGAGATCATTAGCAATGAGATAATAAGCAATGAGATAATAAGCAATGAGATAATAAGCAATGAGATAATAAGCAATGAGATAATAAGCAATGAGATCATTAGCAATGAGATCATTAGCAATGAGATAATAAGCAACGACATTTCTGGCATTAACACTTTAGGGAATACCCTCTTAAATGATGGAGTGATAGATAGCCATCTTGGGAGCAATGGATTGGTAAGTAGCGGGATGATGAGTAATGGACAGATGAGTAATATACAGTTGCACAATGGACACATGATCAATGGTACCTCTATTCAAAGTAACGTATTACTAAGTGGATACCCGGTTAACCCAGCAAATGATGTGCCCAGTGAGGCCTTCGTAGGCCAACAAGAAGATTGTGCTAGTACACATATGTTAACGGACCATGCAAATGGGGATAGAGAATTGATAGAGTTACCATATAATGTATATAACAACAATAATAGTAGTACAGATAAGATAGATTATATAAACATGGAACACGGTAGAAGGTTATACATAAGCGCTAAGAGTTGTTCTGACAAGGAATACATTTTTAACAATGACCAGTACAACAATTGTTATTTGAAATGCATGAATGAAAGCAAATGCATGGATGAAAGCAAATGCATGGATGAATGTAAATGCATGGATGAATGCAAATGCATGGATGAATGCAAATGCATGGATGAATGCGAATGCATGGATGTAAATAATTGTATGGGGAGTGCACAGGATGCATGTAATGACGAAAAAAGACGAAACGGATATGACAAGTTATCACATAGTGATATCTGTAACGTTAGTGGGAACTCAAAAAATGATTATAAAGGGTTAAGAGAGATGGAAGGAAGTGAACAACACGGGAATAACGCTATGAACAGCATGAGCCATATGAGCTTTATGAGCGATATGATCGATATGAACAACGTAAGCCATGTAAGGAGTAGTAACTACGGGAGTGATATGTGCTCGTACAATAATATAAGCAATGGTGTTAATTACCATGGTGCATACAATGACTACAATAGCTGTGATGTAGATACACAAAAAGAGAATTATCAGGTTATTCCAAACGGTGCAAATTATATTAATGATAAAAATTGCAATGATTATCATGGTAACTATGCTGCATGCGATAATTTTGCTGAAGAGAACGATGGAGGTAATTACGAACATTACAATGTCAGTTCTAATACGTACGATTCCACCAAAAATATGAACAATGTAAATAATTCTGACCTTGTACATGCTTTTAATTCTAATGATAAGGATTTAACAAGCCATAATCTTCAAGAAGAGAACATTTTTAACAATTGTGAGATGAATAATGATGAAATGTTGTATAATGATAAAAGTATAATGTTAGAACACGAGGATGATGAAGTAAATTATTGTTCTAACGTTGCAACAAATGGAAATAGCTTCAATGTAATTGAAGAAAGTGATACACAACAGATAACAGATGATAACATTTTAAAAAATATAAGAATAAATAACAACTATTCAACATCTCTTTGTAAGGAAAATGAACTCAATTGTTTTACGAATACTTCTACCAATAATCAATATAATAATAAATATATTTACAGTAACCTCGAAAAATCAAATTTTAATCTAAATGAAAGCGCTGTACCGAATTGTGCAAGTGAGCCTACCTCCGAGGATTATTACACGTTAAGTGAACATAATAGAAGCAGCAATATTAGCGGTATTGGCAATGGTGGTAATATTTTAAAAATAAATGTAACACCCAGAAACTTAGTTCAGAATGAAACTTTAATCATACGCACAAATACACATGATAGTACGTACTACGGACATGCTAGTTGTTCTAACGAGGATCAAGAAGTAAATGATATGCATGTGCCAAGTAAGAGGGATATTATTATGAGGGATAACATTATAAATGAAAATCATAATGAACATTGTAATAATGGTAATACAAAAAATGTAGTAGGTGGAGGAAGTACAAGCGAAATATTTTTTCAAAATGAAGATCATAATGTACATAACAATGTGCATCCAGAATATTTGAGGGGAACAGAAAATGATGATAGTACTAATTTATTCTCGTATAACAATAACACGGATATTTTAAATAACAGCACAAATGAATATAATACCATAAATGAAAACATAAAAAATGAAAGAGTAAATTATGGTAACTACATGGTTTCCCCAAATATTAATTTTAACATTAGCACTGATCCGGTGCTCCGTTCGGCAGAAGATAACGAAGAAGTTGTACACATGAACGGCTTCGACAGGGATATAGGCCAAAAATTCAACAACAGCTACAACAACAACAACAACAACAACAACAACAACAACAACAACAACAACAACAACAACAACAACAACAACAACAATAACAATAACAATAACAGCAATTTCGGAGGTAACTTCAATGATGATATAATGATGGACAGTCATCAGTGCCTCACGAATGATGGTACAGTCGTGTTATTCGAGGAAAATTTAATGGAGCAAAATTTGACTCCTCCTTTTGCCGTGAACTGTGAGGAAAATATGAACTGTGCCGATAATATGAACGGTGTAGAAAATATGAACTGTGCAGGAAATATGAACGGTGTAGAAAATATGAACTGTGTAGAAAATATGCACCAAGATAATTATAGCATAGAAAATCAGGTATCTGCATATTTAAATAATTATACAATGCAAATAAACAGCAACATCGATCCAGTGGGAGCAAACGTGCTTCCTATTGACAATGCAGGTGATATGTGCGAGGGGGAAATGAACATGAATGAAAGAATTGGAGGTGTCGAAGAAGAAGGGGAAAACCTGCAGAATATGGAAAATATAAACTACATGGAGAATATAGAACAGGTGGGAAATGCTATGACCCCCCTGTCGGACAATATCGAAATGTGCATGAACGACAACTTTGGGACGATTCCTCCGGAGGTGCATAATGATTGTGATGGTGGTCAGGTTGATTTTAATAGTGGTTTAAATAATTGTTTTAATGATGTTCTAAAAGATGGTCTTAATGATGATCTTAATGATGATCTTAATGATGGTCTTAATGATGATCTTAATGATGGTCTTAATGATGGTCTTAATGATGATCTTAATAATGGTCTTAATGATGATATTGATGATGATCTTAATGATGATCTTAATGATGATATTGATGATGGTGCTAATGATTGCCGAAATGACGATGAGGAAGAAATACATAAGCGGCTTTTTAACAGTCAAAACATCGAACGAATAAAAAAATGCATCAACTTTTTAATGAATAATGAAACAATGAACACTTCTGATATGAACGATATGAATGATGCGATTGATGCTAATGATGTGAACAACGTAGAAAATATGCATAATGGAGGTAATACGCTAATTAGTAATAATCTATATGATAACTACAACGTAAAGGTAGAGATGAATAATGTCTATGGCTCTGATATGGTCGCTTCGAACATTGTCAGTGGTTGTAATTACGACAGGACGGCGTTAAGCAATTCGAATAGTTATTACGGAAGTACTAGCAATAACAATAGTGGAATACATAAGAACATTGCCATTAACGGTAGTGGCATTCATCCCATGAAGAAGAATTACACAAACCACCATGAGACATTATTAAACAGAAAGGAAATGATAAACAAAAATAACTATGAAAATAATGCACATAATAATTATAGAAAAAAAAAAAGAAGAAGCAAAAATAGTACCTCGACCACTAGCCTATATAACAAAGAAATTATGCAGAACAAGCTTCTTGGAAATGGAAGTATCAGTACGAACGAAGAGTCGATAAATGCTATTGCACATACTAATAATAGAAGTGATAATAATAATAATAATAGAAGTGATAATAGTAATAATAGAAGTGATAATAGTAATAATAGAAGTGATAATAGTAATAATAGAAGTGATAATAGTAATAATAGAAGTGATAATAGTAATAATAGAAGTGATAACATGAACGACACGGATACATACCTCTCCCAGAAAAACAACAATACTATGCCTCTGCATGCATGTAATAATAATAATGTAATGCCAGATGGTATAACTGCTTCGACTCTTAATAATAAAATGGTATTTGATTATTCCCCTATGCAAAATTTTGGTGCAGTTTGTAAAAATAACTCTAACAGTAGCACAAGGCAACTACCAAATGGTATATATGGTAATAATAATTTATTTCCTCTCTCTAATGCTATCCTAGAATGCTGTGCATCGAATCCATCATCTCCAAACAATGCAGATTTTATTGGAAATGATGATACATACGTGAATAAGGGCTTGAATGAATGCGGAAGAGATATATACGATGATATGCTTAACTATAGAAGCAGTCATAATGATAAGCTCAACCATAAGTATGATAACTGTGATAACAACGAAGACTATGATAACAACTGCTACGAAAACTGCAAAGACAACCCAGATGAAGAAAACGAAATGAAAGGAGATGAAAACTGCAGTGAGGACCCTACGAAGAAGCCTAAGAAAAAGAGAAAATCAAAAACTTTCGGTGGTTTAGTAAGAAAAGGTGGTACCATTCTTAACCTAGACATTGAATCTAAACGTATTAAACGTACACCTCTTTGCATTTACTCTGTTAAAGATATATTTACAAATTACAAATTATCTAAAAAAAATGTACAGATCGTAGAGACCCCCGATGCTACAGTTGAGTGTGAGTGCACAATACACCACAACATAAAATGCGTTAAGGATTATATTTGCTTTCTGTTTGAAAAAAAGAGAATAGAGGAACAGCAGGGGTACCAAGAGGGTTTCAACGTCAGTGGTGATGGTACCAATAACAGCCACATCAATTGTAGTGGAGTTGATGGTGGTAAGAGTAAGAGTCGAAAAAGCTGCAATGGGGTTGATATTAGTTCAAGTAAAAGCCGAAGCAGCTGTAACGGCATTGATAGCGGTGCAATTGAAAATAGAAGCAGCTGCAACGGTGTTGATGACAATGCAAATAACAACTATATCAACTGTAGCAGTATCGATAGCGGTGCCAACAACATCCAGAACAAGGATAACGGAACTGATGGCGATGCCAACAGTAGTAGCAATAAAAGTACGAAAAAAACAAAAACTAAGAAAAAGACTAGCACACCCACTAAGAGAAGAAGTAACTGCAAAAATATTAACCAGAGGAAAAAACGTGGACAGAAGATGAAGGAGGAAGAAGAAAATGGAGGAGCGAATGAGACAGAAAAGGACACATTGAAAGAAACAGAAAAGGGAACAGTGAATGGAACAGCAAATGGCGGAGCGAATGGAACAGCAAATGGCGGAGCGAATGGAACAGCAAATGGAAAGGCAAATGGAAAAGCTAATGGAAAAGCTAATGAAAAAACAAATGGAAAAGAAAATGGAAAAACAAATGGAAAAACAAATGGCAAAGCAAATAGAAAAATAAATGGAATAGCAAATTGTAAAGCAAATGTTAAAGCAGATGATGAAGAGAATGACAAAGCAAATGGAAAAACAAATAACACAGCTAATGGAGCATTGAGCAGCGGAAACAATGAGGGAGAAACTGAAAAGAACGGAACTCTGGAAAAATATCACATCAGTCAGTGTGATAATATACTGTACAATATTAACAAGATATGGTCACCCGCGTTTAATAGACCTCTAGGGGATGTTGGACGAAAACTACTACTAAAAGAAATTCGAGAACACCATCATAGAGATGCTCAAAAAACAATAAAACAATTAGCAGAACAAGGATTAGATTATGGAAAAGTTCGTTTCATGAGAGTAAATGAATTATATCATTATATGTATGCTTTAGGTGTCTTTGAATATGCTGTAAAAATATCATTAGAATTTGGATCAAATTTGAGGATGAGTACTATAAGCAATAAAGTTAACCATGCAAATTTGTGTCTTAATCTAAAAAGTGGGTATTCGTACTGCTTACTTTGCTGCTCACAAAGACCTAACTTGTATGGTATATACTCAACCATAAAACTGATGGATTATAGAATGATTCTACACAATTATTGCAAATATTTCGACGAGTTTGTTGACCTATATAAATTAAAGAAGGTTGAAAAGATTAGCTACCCCAGCAGGAAAAAGGCCGACGGGACCACCACGGGTAATGGCAAAAACGGCAAAAAAAAAGGCAACGGTAGCTGCGCGAGCAGTGCCCGTAAAAAGGGGGGTAGCAGTTATAGTATCAGTAGTAGTATTAGTAGTAATATTAGTAATAGTAGTAGCAATAGTAGCAGTATTAGTAGTATTCTAAGTAGTAGCAGTAGCAGTAGCAATAGCAATAGCAGTAGCAATAGCAATAGCAGTAGCAGTAGCAATAGCAATAGCAATAGCAGTAGCAATAGCAATAGCAATAGCAGTAGCAATAGCAGTAACAATAGTAGTAACAATAGTAGTAAACGTAGTAGTAACAATAGTAGTAAACGTAGTAGTAACCATAGTAGTAACCGCAGTAGCAATCGCCGCAGTCAGAGAGATGAAGTGAGCGACATCCATAGCACTAAAGAGAAGGAAACCAGTAGTAATAACAGGACTGAGTTGTACAACAGCTGTTACGTAGATATCATTTCCAAAAGTGTTGATGAATGCAGCGATAGCATTGGAAATGAAAGCAAGGAGTGCATTAGTTCTGGTAGTGCTACTAGTATCAGCTGCTGTAGTAGTAGTGTCTGTGGCGGGAGCAGCGATGCTCTACGAAGCACAGATATGCACAATGATACATAGGAAAGCACCTCCTTGCTTGCTAACGAACCGATATACATATATATATATATATATATATATATATATATATATATATATATATATATATATTAATATGCAATTAGTGAATGCACTGATGGTTAATGCAACCAGTTCACTTGTATCCACATAGTGCACTGTGAGAATAGACCAGTCATCTTTGTGCTGGCTTCCAATGTTGGCATTATTTTGATATTCTTTTGAAAAGGATGCCAACAAGCACATATATATATGCATGAGTGCATGTGATTATGGACATCTGCACATCTGCATATATATATATATATATATGTATATATGTATATAATTTTACGCGTGGGCGTCTCTTTTTCTTTTTCGTGAGGGTCTGCATCAGTCTTTCCATACATGTACCTTACCATTTCACTCATTAAAACTTTGATTATATTTTCATTTAAAATTTACAGATAAAAATAATGAGGATAATAATAAAGAGTGTAGTTTAGGGAAGAAGGGAAATATGAACAACCAGTACCTAGACGAAGAAATTTTAAAACGATATACATTTTATATAACTAATATAAAATTTGAAAAAATAAAAAAAGAAAAAAAACAAAGAATAGATCAAGATGCTGAGAAATATCCTATCACACACATTGTTGATAGTAAAATTATGATTTTTAAAAGTACTTATTTAAAAGAAGATAGTAGTGATAATAGTAGTACTAAAAATATGGGGAACGACTTGTTGAAGCAGGAAGAGGATAGCAACAACAACAATGAGAAGGACAAGGATAAGAACATCAGTGAGAAGGAAAAGGATAAGAACATCAGTGAGAAGGAAAAGGATAAGAACATCAGTGAGAAGGAAAAGGATAAGAACATCAGTGAGAAGGAAAAGGATAAGAACATCAGTGAGAAGGACAAGGATAAGAACATCAATGAGAAGGACAAGGATAAGAATATCAGTGAGAAGGAAAAGGATAAGAACATCAGTGAGAAGGAAAAGGATAAGAACATCAGTGAGAAGGAGAAGGATAAGAACATCAGCGCTCTCACCAGTACAGGAAAGGATAGTTCCAACTGCAGCAGTGAAAACAATAGCGATAGCAGCAGTAAAGGGAATGGCAATGGGAAGGACAAAGGAGATAACAGTGGACATATGAATAAAAGTAATAATGTCGTAAAAATTGAGTTGGATGACGAAAGTAATTCTAGCAATAGAAAGGGAGAAGATAACTGCTACGGTAATAGCAGTAATATGAAAGAAGATGTAGTGAACTATGGTGGTAACAGGAGCAGTGTGGAAGAAGACTTGAACTACGGTGGTAATAGCAGCATTATGAAAGAGAACGTAAACTGCCCTAATAACAGCAGCAGTGTGAAGGACGAGATAAACAACAAGGATAATGATGATTGTGTAGAAATTGATGCAGACAGTAGGGATAAGAATAGTAGTAATAGCAAAAAAGACGAAGATAACGAAAATGACGAAAGCGGTGGAAATAGCGACGAAGAGGAGGATAACAAAGATTTCAGCAGTAAGGACGACAAGAAAGATAACTACGATAGGGATGACGATGATAGTAATAACAATAATAACAACACCGGAACAGGAAGCGGCAGTGGTAGTAGTGGTAGTAGTGGTAATTGTTCTCATGGTGGCGGAGGTGGTAGTGGTAGTTGTTCTCATGGTGGCGGAGGTGGTAGTGGTACCAATGAATGCAGCAGAGAAAGTGAGGGGAGCAGTAAGAATGAGGGAAGAGACAGCGTCGATAAGGGCAGCGCTAATAGCAGTAGATGCGGCGGTGGTGGTGGTAGTTCCCAGGACAACTGTACTAGTAGCAGTGCTTACTTGTACTATTACTTGTACCAAAATTACATAGATAAACAGAAGGGTGAGTTACCACCCTGGGATTCAGAAAGGAATAAATTAATTTTAAGTAATATCCATAATTATGATATACGATCGTGTGGATTACCAAAGAACAGTTATCCCGATGCAAAAATTTTATCATATATATTAAAAAATCAGAGTTGTCCAAATTTAACAAAATTTATTTTAAATTTAATTGTAGCAAAGAATAAATATGACCAGAGGACAAATAATAGTATTACTGATGAAAATAAAAATAAAAAAGATATTGTGCGCAAGGAAAATTACGATAAATTATTGAGTGTTAAAGTTAAGAATGAAAATAAGGACAATGAAAAAAATGAGGTACAACCTTATATTAATGAAATAAATGCTCATGCATATACTAACATGCAAAGTGAAATGGATGGAACCAGGACAAACAAAAAAGACGTACACGAGGAGTATGGTAAGAAGCATGATTGCATATATGATCAATGCTGCAAAACGTGTACAGTTAATATCATTACCGAGGTTGGAGTAATTACGGAAAGAAAAGAGGTCAGGAACGAGGAAGAGCAAGTAGTACTGTGTAGAAAAGAGACAAATGAACATGCTGAAGATAAGGATTTCATGTCTAAGGGAGTTACAATTGAAAATACACATAGGAAAATTCAAATAGACCTAGAAAAAATCTCACAAACAACAGAACGAAATGAGATGGAAGGACGAGATCAGAAAAACAATCTACACTTGATAAATAAAACTATCGGCAATGGAATAAGCATCAATAAATTTGTTTTTTCGAAAAATAAAAATAAGGAACGAAAAATAAAAAAAAATAATATTCATATTGAAACAAATTACGAAAATTTAAGTAAAATGTTTAAAAAAATAAAAAAAGATAAATTGCATTCAAGCTTAATAAATAAGGCTTACAATAATAAAGCATATTACGATAAGGGAAGAGAACTGCTTTTTAAAAAAAATAAAAAAATTGCAGTAAAAAATATAGCAAGAAATAAAGCAAATAATATTGCAAATACTAAAGAAAGTGTAAAAAATAAAAATAAATGCATGAACGTGAACATGAACAGAAACAGAAACGGGAACGAGAACATGAACACTCAAAATGATCACTACTACTCCTGTGAGCATATAGCTGCGTTATGCACAATGTACGAAAAAGGAATGATGGACACCATAGAGGACCATCCTCTTCTCAACGAATTACCATCAATACATGCATGTGAACCGAGTTTAAAAACAAGCTTTACAAAATTTTATAAAGCTAAATATGATAGAATTTTTGAAAAAGCGGTAGGGAACATACCACTTGATGCTTGCTCATCTAATTTCATTGACAGAAGTGCACCGTTCGGGTATCGTGTAACGCCATATTTAAATGACGAAATAGAAGAAAGAGAAAGGGTAAGAAGATTAAAATATTTTAAAAATGCACGTAAATTTACAAAACTTTTTAAAGAAATATATGATGACAGAAAATCAAATAGTGCTTCAAAAATAAACTTAAACATCATACCGAAAGAGGAGAAAGAAGTAATAAAATGTAAATGGGCAAATGACAACTCAATCAAAAGAACATCCAGTCATGTAAGCTCCGTTACTACGTGTGATGATATAATGACTAGAGATCATACAAGTAAACATATCAAAAGTGCGATTGAAATAAAGGTTCAGCAAAAGAAAGGGCAACATATAAATAAAAGTAGTAATAATAAAAATAATAATATTTTAAGATACTTCCCTGGATTTGAAGTAAACAGAAAAACCACTATTTCGAAGAAGGCCAAACACGAAGCGATATACTTAACCAATTATATTAATTGTTTCATTACCAAATATGGCAAGTACAATGTATGTTATAACAAGGAAAAAGGATTACATGAACAGCATATCCCAAGTGGCGATAACTCATGGTATGATGATAGCCCTATGAATGATTACAGTATAGACAATGGGAATATAAATGGGGCTTCAAATGGGGCTTCAAATGGGGCTTCAAATGGGGTAGCAAATGGGGTAGCAAATGAAGGTATGACTGACTCAGTACAGCTACTACGAGATGCACATGTACGCTAGAGTAATATAGCTAAGGTATAAGAAATACGTGTAGTAGGTGCAAGGGAAAAATGCACAGGAGTAACTCGAGCAAAAGTAACTAGCGACCGTTTGGACGTTAAAAAAGAACGTAACGCACCGACAGAAAAAAGTGTATCGCCTTCTAAGCTTAAACTATTTGAACATTATGCATTCACATTTAAAAACGAGAAAAAAAGAATTGCCCGTGTAAGAAACCGCTTGATATATAACTGCAAAATATTAGTAAATATATATACATATGTATGTTTATGCGTACTATTGTGAAATTCCAGGACACTGGGGAACAATAAATACAAAACATATTTCGATCCTTGCTCCAGAGGATGCAATTCCTCGAAGGGAACTAAAAAATAAAGCGTGTGCTCGTACTTTAAGTAGTAAAACAACCATCAACTGAAGTATTAATCAAGCAAAGAAGTTAACAAATGAAAAAGTTAACAAATGAAAAAGTTAACAAATGAAGAAGTTAACAAATGAAGAAGTAAACAAATGAAAAAGTAAACAAACGAAGAAGTAAACAAACGAAGAAGTAAACAAACGAAGAAGTAAACAAACGAAGAAGTAAACAAACGAAGAAGTATTACAAATAAATAATTTTTTTTTTTTTTCCTTTTTTCTTTTTGTTTTCCGTGCTCATATACTTACGTAAAAGAGGATAAACATTTTTAAATTTATAACGAACAAAGACGAGAAAAATTAAAATTGTTCCATAATGCTATTCTTCCGCATTTATTTTTTATTTTACTATTTTTAAATTTTACCTAAGATAGGAATCTCCTTGCACTAGTTGCATACATGTGCCCACGTATACATACTTAAATGTCGAGTTATGTGAAAAGGGTAGACAAAGACTTTTTCAATAAAAAATTTATTTTACGTTTACACACTATATTGCAGTGCAAACTGATACAAGTTTTGCATTCATTTAAGTATATTTCTCCTTAAATATATGTAAGGAAAAAAAACAAAAAATAGTTCAAATTAGCTTAATAATAGGCACACACACCTCTTTATTTTTTGTACCTATAAAGTAGGCATAGTACATAATGACTACTTTTTTTTGTCCTTTTTTACTATAGCAACTATGTATATATATATATATATATATATATATATATATATATACATACACACGTACGTGAAGCACTGCACCTATTGTTCGTGGCGTGTTATCTACCGCTAAAGCATTTTTTTTAATATTTTTTCCAAATATTTTTAAATGAACAATTTTGTCCATCCTTTTATTTCCCCCTACAACATCGTTATTTCATGTGAACTTACTTTATTTAAAAATTTCTCATTTATTTTACCACCTTGTTAAATTCCATTTTATGTACACACACATTCATGTGCTTGCACCTGTTTACATTTTAAATAAGGAAAACCTTTAAAGCAACTTCTTATTGTCTTTTAATTTAAGAAAGGAAAAAAATAAATAAAACAAAATAAAATAAAAACAAGCACGCAATCAAAAAGTCTGTTAAACAATCAAACTGCTACACAGAAAAAACAAAAAAAAGGCTATTGTGTTGGTGGGGATTATTTAACAACACGGGAGAATACAGTAAAGTAAAAAACTAAAAAAAAAAAAAAAAAAAAATTCTCTATTTCAGTTTTTTCTACTAAAGCACTGGGTATATATTTACAAATTTTGATCTTTCCCTCCAAGTTATCCTCCTTATTTTACTCTATCTTAGTATACTTTTTTTTTTTTTTTTTTTTTTTTAAAACAAATATATATAAGGTATATCCTTTTCCCTGTGGTAAAATTTTATCTTTACCCTGGTCCAACTTTGGGTATATCAAAATGTTCACTTAGGGATGCTAAGTTATCGTTAAACTTTTGTAAGCGTTCTCGATAGCTTACTTTTAAAATATTTTCTATTCTTTGTTTTTCTCTTTTTTTTAGAACTAACTGGTATGCTTTTTCCGATTCCGTTAAATTTAGTTGTAGTATTTCATTCAGTTTTTCTTCTACATTCGCTGACTCAGTATTTTCTTTCGTCTCCCCTTTTTTTACTCCTTTGTTAAAACCATCATATATATCCTCATTTGTATCATCATATGCATAGTCATTTGCGTAATCATGTTCATTAGTTGTGTGAACATTTCTTTGCTTCTTATCATCATATCTCTCTTCATTATAGCGCACAACATTTTCCTTCTCTTCACTCCTATATTTTTCTTTCCTATTATTCTTTTTACTTTTCTTGCTCTTCTTAATTTTTACCTCTCTTAATTTTAACCTGCCTCCAACAAATTCGCTGTCTTTCATGTTTCTATTGAAAAAACAGAACAAGGGGGCAAAAAAAAAAAAAAAAAAAAAAAAAAATAATAATAATAATAATAATAATAATAATAAATATAATAAATATAAAAAAAAAAAAAAAAAAAAAATAATAATAATAATAATAATAATAATAAAACTTAAAAAGCGTTCACAAAATTTGTATAATTGGTTAACGGGTACTACAGTTGCTTCATAGTATATTCTTTAATTACTACGAGCTATACAACCCTTACCATAAACTATTATCTGTTCATAGGCAAACAAACAACATAAAGTGGTAACGGTGGGCATATATATATATATATATATATATATGTGCTATATGTACTGTTGGTACTGCATGAATAGCTTTGAATAAATTTTAAGAAAATAGCTCAGATGGTTTGATATCACACATATAACAACTGTAATCATACGAACTGATATGAGAACACCGTTATGTCATTTCTTCTACGTCGGAAAATAGGTAATGAAAAATGAATATTAAAATTACAATAAATATGCCTATAAGGTAAAAAAAAAAAAAATTGGAAAAAAAATAGGTTTCATATAAGAGTTGGACGGACGGTTTTTATTCTTCTTAAAAAAATAGCTTAAGTAGGGAAGTGGCTAAACAAGTAAGGAGTCCAATACAAAAGTAAACGAGTGAAAGAATAAATACAAATAATACATATAAATATATATAATGCATATAATACATATATATACATATAATACAGATGTATACATATAATACATATATATACATATAATACATATGTATACATATAATACATATATATACAAACATGTGAAACAAAAATTTGCTTGATTAACTTCTGCGTAACAGATTAACTACCTAAAATGTTTGAAAATAAATACAGCTCATAATCCATAGCTATCTATATTTCCAAAAATTTCCAAAATGATGAAGTTAATGTTTTTTATTTTATAATGAACTGAGATGTTTGTAATATTCCAAATTGTTATTACCAATTTAAAAAAAATTAAATTCTTTCATAATTTGATTTGTGTGTTTATCCATTAGCTGACATTCTTCGTAAATTACGTTAAGCGAGCTGTACATTTATTTTACTTCACTTTTTGTTCATTCAGAATTATTTCGTTCGTATTTTATTTCATTCCGTTTAATTATTAATTTAGTCATTTATTTAGTCATTTATTTGGTCATTTAATTTGTCATTTATTTAGTCATTTATTTAGTCATTCATTTAATCATTTATTTAGTCATTTATTTAGTCACTTATTTAGTCATTCATTTAATCATTTATTTAGTCATTTATTTAGTCATTTATTTAGTCATTTATTTATATGTTTATATGTTTTTTTTTTATTTTATTTATTTTTTATTTTTTCCCTCCGACTATTCATCTTTTCGTTTCGCATAGTTCAGTTTTGCTTTATTTTGTTTATTATTCCACATCCATGTTCATATGATATCACTGTTTGTACCCGTAACGTATCTCTTTCTACTTCCATTTCTATTTCCATTTTTTTTTGTTTTAATTTTTTTTTTTTCTCCTCATTTTATTGCCCCTTCACACATATACATACATAAGTGCATGCACAAGAGCGTACGAGTATTTACAAATACAAACAAACACATTTTTGTATATTTTCCGACCATTAGTATATCTGCAATATCTGCAATTTTTTTTTTTTTTGTGGATATATAACAACATCTTGCGCCCCCAAACACTCCTTTCTTTTCCTTTTTACAGCTTCGTATTTCGTATTGCTTAAAATGTTGATGCATTCAAATAGTCGAATGTTCAAATATTCAGTTATTCGCTTAATCAAATATTAACATACTCAAATATTAACGTACTCAAATATTCAAACGTTCGAATGCTTCTTAATGCCGCACAATGCAGATTAACATTTACGGTTGGATTAAATTTTCACAAAGATTTTCTTAATCACAATGATGGGTTTTAGGTCAATAATTTTAAAAAAAAAAAATGCTTGCGAGCTAGCCAAAATGTTGCACAAAAATCAGAATTTTTTTTTTTTTTTTTCTGAACAGTTCATGCAAATTTTCATCAGATTGTGTAGAAAATTTGAGAAATATTGGAATAAGTGCACATATTGATGCAGGAAAAACTACATTAACAGAAAGAATTTTATATTATACTGGTAAAATAAAAAGTATACATGAAGTTCGAGGAAGTGATGGAGTAGGAGCAACGATGGACTCGATGGATTTAGAAAGAGAAAAAGGAATTACAATACAATCAGCAGCAACGAATTGTAACTGGGATGTAAATAATAAGAAATTTACAATTAATATAATTGACACACCAGGTCATGTAGATTTCACTATTGAAGTAGAAAGGTCCCTAAGAGTATTGGATGCAGGTATTTTAGTTATTTGTGGTGTGTCAGGTGTGCAAAGTCAAACATTAACAGTAAATAGACAAATGGATAGGTATTTCATTCCAAGAATTTTATTTATAAATAAATTGGATAGAGATGGAGCAAACGTTGAGAGAACATTAAGTACAATTGAAAAAAAATTAAATTTGAATACTGTTTTATTACAAATGCCCATTGGAATTGAACAAAAATTTAAAGGAGTATATGACTTAGTTCATAAAAAGGGTTATTTATTTAAAGGAAAAAATGGGGTATTAATTCAAGAGGTAAAGGATGATGAAGAGTTGTTAAAGCATGACCCATCGTTTTCTATACATATAAGAGATTTATTGAGAAATCGAATTTTTGAAAAATTAGCTGATAGGGATGACGAATTTGCAGATGTCTACTTGAACAATGATATAAATGATATTAGAAAGGAGGACGTTTATGATGCTCTTCGTAGATGCACAATAAAAAATAAAATAACTCCCATTTGTCTAGGTAGTGCGAAAAATAATGTGGGCATTCAAATTTTATTAAATTATGTGTGCAACTTTTTACCTTCACCAAGGGAGATAAGTAACTGTGGTTACATATATGAGGACGCTAATAGTGAGAGGAACGGAAGGAATGGCATCAACGATAGCAATGATAGCAATAACGGCAGTTTTGATTACCTGGAAAAGATGCAAGGGTGGTCAGAAGAGCACACAAAAGAAGACAAAGGTAACGAATTTACGACCGAAACGTTTGATGGAAATTTTGAGAAAAAAAAAAAAAAAAAAAAAAAGTTCAGTTATCATGCGACAGCACTTTACCTATGGTAGGTTTTTTATTTAAAATACAAGAAGATTCTATGCATGGACAAATGAGTTACTTTCGTTTATATCAAGGGAAAATTAAAAAGAAAGAACTGATAACTAATATGATAACAAATAAAAAAGAGTCGATAAAAAAAATTATGAAAATGCATTCAAATACAGCACAAGAAATTAATGAAGCACACGCTGGTGATATTGTTGCTATAAATGGACTAAGTGGTAAAACAGGAACAACTTATACCAATGGAATATATTCAAATTTTCACTTGTTAAATATTTATGTACCTAAACCTGTTATATCTGTTGCAGTCGAAATTTTAAAAAAAGGAGATGTATTAAAATTAACAAAAGCATTGAGTAAATTCACGAAGGAAGACCCAACATTTTATGTAAAAACAGATGAACAAACAAAGGAAATAATTTTTGAAGGTATTGGTGAATTACAATTAGAAATTTACAAAGAGAGATTAAAAAGAGAATTTAATATTAATGTCAATTTAAAAAATCCAAAAATTAATTTTAAAGAAACGATCACAAAACCATATGAATGTTCATATACTTACAAAAAACAGAAAGGGGGTGCAGGATTATATGCACACGTACATGCGATTTTTGAAACAGTTTCAGATAATTATAATGATACTACACATTGTATATTTGTGAATGAAGTAATCGGTAATGATTTACCAAAAAATTTTATCCTCTCAATTGAAAAAGCTTTTAAAGAACAAATTGAAAAGGGTTACCTGAACAGTTCAGAAATTATTAATATGAAAATGAGATTAATTGGAGGAAAAATTCATGAAGTTGATAGTAATGATTTAGCTTTTAAAAAAGCTACAATAAATTTAATCAAAGAAAATTATAATAATTTTTGCCCTGTACTCTTGGAGCCAATTATGCTCGTAGAAATTATATCAAATTATGAACATCAGAGTAATATTTTAACAAGCATAACTAAAAGAAAAGGATTAGTAACGAACATTATTAACAACATTAATACTGTTTATATATATGCAGATATTCCTTTAAAACACATGTTTAATTATATAAATGAAATTCGAGCAATAACACAAGGCCAAGGTACTTACACAATGGAATTTGCTAGATATGAACAAGTCAGTAAAAATGATTTGGATGAAATATTAAAGCTAAAGAACCAAAAATAAACATACATATATACAGTACTTTAAGACAAAATGGATTTCCCAAATATGCCCATAATTTCTTCTAATTGAACACATAATGCTTCCCTTTTTTAACAACTCTCTAATATTTTTATGTTTAGTAATACATGTGCTATTTACACTTGTCACTGTTCCACCGTAATTTTATTATTTCTTAAATGTCATGTACCTGCGAATATTTGTCCTGCACATATACATAATATATGTATATATACACATTTTTTGTTTTGCAAAATCCCCGCGATTTTGTTACCAGCATTAAGAAATGTTTCCATTTCGTTATAATTAATTTTTCTTTTTTTTTCCCTTTTTCCTTTGAAAAAATACAAATATTTTCTTTAAGCAAAATCCATGTTGATAAAAAAATATATTAAGCCTTACGTAAAAAATCATTTCAAAGGAGAAATGATAAAAATCAATTTTTGTTTTTTAAGTATTTTATTTACACTCACAATTGTTAATGGTACAATTCGCACGTACGGTATTTCTTATATGACATAAGTAAAGAACATATAAACACAAAGTAAAGCTGGCACTTGGAGCATGTGTTAAAATTGCAAGCACTTCGTAGTTTTAGTTTCTTTTTGAGATAAGTTCTTTAAGAATAGATTACTGGGACACTTATTGTAATAGTTATTGGGCAGTTGAACTTCTCATTTTTCTTTTCCTTTTTATATCTTCCTTCTTTTCTTATTGCAGGTATATTTTTTTTTTTTTTTTTCTGTACATATACAGGGTAAATCGAAGAATGTTAAAATATGCCCTGTTCATAATTTTTTTTTTTTTTTTTTTTTTTTAATGTTATGCTTTATCTGTTTAACGTCGTTGGTTTGTTTTTGTTAATCTTAATTTTCGTGGGTTATAATCTATATTTATACACTTCAAAATTTCTACATTTGAATTAAATGCGTTTGAATTAGTTTCAACATTATTGTTTCCATTTTATTATGGAGAAAAAAATATTGAACAGTTACGTATATACAATTATAAGGATATATAACATAGAATAGCAATAAACAAATTTATGCTAAAAAAGAAAAAAAAAAAAAAAAAAAAAATGTTTCTTCATCATTCATAATTCAGTCTATATAAATATATATTTGAAAACGTAGAACGTCGTAAGTTTTGGAAAGTGGAAAATAATTAAATGCGTTTTAGTAAATTCGCAACGTGTGTATTACGTGCATACATTGTACTGTACATACGTTGTATTGTAAATAGGTTGTGTTGTGCATATACTGTGTATATATATACACTCGCCACGACATGCTAGATACAACAATGAGGGAAACACAAAATAGGGTCTTGTTGAACAAAAATGGAAGGCCTTCTTAGAGGTAGGCACTTTAATGTATGTTTAAGAACACCATGTTGCATAAAAAGCAATTTTATTCAAAAACAAGAGAAAAAGAAATGCTTATTCCATTTCTTATTAAAAAGAATAGATAGTAACACTTATTATTATAACCAATTCAAAAGAAATGATAGTACAAATAAAAACGTTGCTGTTTATGAAAAGAGCAAGATAATAAAATTAAATGATAAACAGTATTGCCTCACTATAGCGAAAGCGCTCACTGAAAGAATTTATGAGAAAAAAGGCATTAGAAGTCTAATTCTTAAACAGAAAAAACCGAATAGTTGTTACATATGCAGTAGAGATTTTTCATCTTTTGAGGACTCTATGTCAGCCAAATATAAAAAAACTAACAAAATTCACTTAACGAATGATTTTTTAAATCAAGGAAATTTGAAAAAAGAAATTTTAGATATTCATAAAAAGTTAACAGAAAATTGCTTTATTAATCAAAAAAAGGAAGAAATTTATTTTTTATTAAGAAGTGCAATCATGCCAAATTTGAAGGGCAAAATTTATTTCGTTGGATCGTGTGAGAATAATATATGGTAACCATTAACTGAAATTTTGAGAAATTGTAAAATTAAGAAGTCACGAAATTGTAGAAAAAGAAAAAAAAAAAAAAATTGATAATTTTGGCTAGCTGGGCCTAAATTAAGGAAGAACAAGTTATTCTTACCTTAACAAGTCATGTGTTCATACGTTTGAATATACTTTTGTTCATACGTTTGAATATACTTTTGTTCATACGTTTGAATACACTTTTGTTCATACGTTTGAATATACTTTTGTTCGCACCTTTGTTTACACTTTTGTTCGCCCATTTGTTTGATCATTTGTTCGTGTGTGCGTTTTTATGTAACCATTTTTCCTATGCATACTCACATGCTCGTGTGCGTACACACATACGTTTATTTATGCTTCTCCCATTTTTAAAGGATAAGAAACTCAGACATTGACTGTTGCATAGTTGTGGAAAATTGCGAAGACAAAAATTCATATTTGTACATATTAAAAGTAATAAAAAGTGCAATTAATTTAATATACCCTTCTTTAACAGTTAATATTATTAAGGCATCCGTTCCTATAGCTAAAATATATAAAGGAGAAAATAATATATGTGATATTAGTATAAACAACACAGTAGCAATAGTAAACACAAAATTTGTTTCATCAATTTGTAATATTGATGAACGAATAACCATTATTAATAGAATAATAAAATACTGGGCAAAGCAAAAAAATATAAACAACAGGTAATGTCGGTAAAAAAAAAGTAGCTATATGTTATACATATGTGCATACATATGCATTATATGTATTTAATTTCTTTTTTTCTTTTGCTATATGTATATATATATATATATATATATATATATAACCTTACATCAGTTTTACAAGTATATTTAAGCACACTTTTATTTTTTAATTTTTTTTTTTTTTTTTTAAAAGGTCCCAAGGTACATTCAGTTCGTATGCTTTATTTTTATTAACCTATTTCTTTTTTCAAAATTTAGCGGTGCCTTTATTACCTTTGTATAAGTAGGCAGGAAAGTTTTGTGTAACCACTTTTTTTTTTCATTTTAATGAGATGAAAATCCCGTTCCTTTATATGCATCCATGTTCTACTAATCCACTTGGACTTATATTTATGTATACTATTATTTTTTATTTATTTATTTTTCTCAAATAGATCAATAGAAAGAGTAAACGCTGCGTCTTTTGAAATCAACAGTGAATGTAAGCAAGGAAGTATGTCCTTTTTTTTTTTTTTTTTTTTTTAAATAAACGTATTTAATATATTTTAATTGTTCATACTCTTTACAGACTTCTTCCTTCAAGATGATGTGCAAATGCCCTTTTACACCAAAACGGAGTAAGAGAATAACAAAAATGACTGAAGGGGCAAATATATATATATATATATATGTATATATACATATATATATTCATTTACATAATTACACATATGCATGTACCTTCATGACACCCTTTAATTACCCTCTTCAGGGAGATAAAGAACAATTTTCAAAATTTCCCAATTAACGAAGAAGATGTTTCAAAGTTGCTCTATGGGTTTTTTGAGGTACCAAAAAAAAAAATAAAATAAAATAAAATAAAAATTAAGATAGAGCAAATGGAAAAACAACGAAAAAAGACAAAAAATGACAAAAAATGACAAAAAATGACAAAATAATGACAAAAGTGATAAAAATGACAAAAATGATAAAAATGACAAAAATGATAAAAATGACAAAAATGATAAAAATGATAAAAATGGCAAAAATGATCAAAATGATAAAAAGTTACAAACACTGACAAAAAATAACAAAGAATGACGAAAAACGCTAGCATATCTTGCAAAAGATGGAGTAATTATATCTCTTTTTTTTGATTTATTTCCCCTTTTTTTCTTATGTAGTTTTATTCCAACGATATTTGTAAAAACGGAATAACCCTCGATATTTATAACAATCAAATAATTGAGAACAAAGATATGACTGCGAATATTTACTGCCCTATAACGAAAAAAATTGTAAATGCTTATAGCATAAACACGTGGAAAAAAATGTTTGAAAAGATACATTCAGCATATAATAAACTAAAGGAAGTAATGAAAGAAAAAAAAAAAAAAAAATAAACATAATACATAAAATTAATTCACAAATGAGTAAATGAGAAAACGGGTGTATGAAAAAGGATATTAATTTTTTTTTTTTTTTTTCTCGTGCATAAACATTTTTTGCTCCTTTTTAGTTATATGCCGCTTGTTTTTGCAGTGCTAAGTAAAAGTTCTACTTTGGTTTGTTTTGTTTTGCCCTGCTTCATTTTGCTTCTCTTTTTTTTATATTTTTTTTTTTTTTTTTTTTGTAGGGGCACAGCTTAAACGTGATATGCAACGAAACAAAGGATAACACACCCAACAGAAAAATAGATCTTAAAGGTAGTTTTATGCAAGCGAAAAAAAAGAAAAAATTTGTGCACCTTCCAATCGTATTCCGAAATTGATATATCGTCCTTATTATCTGTTTGATAATTTACTCGTTTGATTATTCGTTTGATTATTCGTTTGATTATTCGTTTGATTATTCGTTTGATTATTCGTTTGATTATTCGTTTGATTATTCGTTTGTTTATTATTCGTTTGATTATTTTTGATTATTTTTATTATTTATTTACTTATTTTTTTTTTTTTTTTTTTCTCTTTCATTGCGCAGATCACTTGATAAGAAGAAAAAAATTTCAAAATTTGTTTATGCCTTAATAGGGAGTTCCACAATTTTGCATTTTGCGGCGTGCCTTTTATGTTATTACGGTGTATACGTTTATACATACATGTACACGTACATACGTACATACGTACATAAATGTATTTGCTTATACATTTGCTGCCATTTTTCTGTTTGTCAATATTAACTCCCATTTGTACGTTGTCTCTCCCATGTTGGCACCTTTTTTTATTTTTTTATATTTATATTTTTTTTTTTTTTTTTTTTTTTTTCTCACATCGTTCTTCTCCTCCCTTAAAAATGATTAAATTTTTTTGTTCAAATTTTTTTAAAAAACACAGTGTCTTTTTTTTTACGAACTTTAAAACACTCAAAACGTTGAAAACGTTGAAAACATCGAAAACGTTGAAAACATCGAAAACGTTGAAAACATCGAAAACGTTGAAAACATCGAAAACATGGAAAACATCAAAAAGTAATGATTTAAAAAAAGAAATTGTCCAAAAAAATTGTAATGCAGAAGAAAAAGATGAAGAGAAAATAAGTGCATTAAAGTACTTTTCTAAGGTGGAAATTTTTTATTTATTTTTTGTCCCTTTGACATTTGTATCTGTTTATATTTATCTCATGTGGAATTTGTTCAAATATATTTGCGATTTCAGAGATGTAAGTACACATAATAATATAAAGTTGTGAGAAAATGAAACGGAAAAAAATTGCAAAAGGGGGGGGGAGTGGGAAATGTGAAGAACTTTTGCAAAGAAAGGAGGAAGGAAGGGTTACTCCTTACGAGAAAGTTGAATCAATCCTGCTTTATGCATTTTCATTCCATGCTTTATTATGATGCACTCCTTTTTGTTATATTCCACCATATCATGATTTACTATGCCATACTCCACTATTTTATACCATTTCTTTCACCCACCATTGTCATTTTTTTTTTTTTTTTTTTTTTTTTTTTCCTTTAAATCTGTAGGTAAGGCACTTTTTAAAAATCGCCCGTTGGTTAAACGGGAATGAAGTTTACCCATTTGAGTATCTGCAGAATAGGGAAGAGAAAACGAATGTAAACATTTTCGTCTGTGCATGAAATTTTTTTTTTTTTTTTTTTTTTTTTAAAACCAAATGAGTAATTATACATAAACATGCATAGGCACACATACACACACGAGCTCAATTTATACAATTTCTTATTACAGAACGAACCTGTCATTGTTGCCGTGAAGAAATTCGAGTGAATGCCCATCGAACGGAGAAGGTGTAAAGGTCGTTTGGCAAGCGGTCCATTATCACCTACATTTCATAAATATCAATCATTAGAGGGCTATCTCCCACACCGCACTGTGCAGCGCTGTATCGTGGTGCTTCCAGACTGCCTACTCCTCATGTAACAATTTTAAGGTTCTTCTTAACCTTATCCTCAAGTTTAATTACCTTTTTGTACAAATCAATAATATTGATCGATTTTATAAAATGGAATAATGGTAATATTTGCATAGTATGAAGATATAAGCAATTAATTTTGTAGTCACATAAGACATCAAATAAATTTAAGGAGGAATAAATAAAATCATTATTTTGAAATAAATAAATTTCTTTAATTATTAAAGGACATAAATGTTTACATACTTGATCTTTTAATATATAAGAATATTGAACAAGCTGTTTAAAAAAAAAAATTAATTTAATTTTATCAAAATAAAAGCTGTCTGTTGTTTGGTATATATAAATAGCTACATCAACTAATCCAATATAATGATTTAATATGAATATGTAATATTTTTTATAATTAAAGAATTGGCCCAAAATACATAATATATTTATACATATATCCTTTTTTAATCTTATATCTATGTGATATATATTGAAAAGTATATCGACAAAATTTATAAGCAATCCATTATTTATTATGTCTTCGCACATATATTCTTCTTTACTCAGGTTTATATATAACAATACTATTTTATTTATTATATCATAATCATTTGATAATATTAAAAAATTACTTATCATACTTATATTTAATTTTAATAAGCACTCTTTTAATTTATTATTTTCATTTGTTATATTTATTAAGGTACTCAAAATCAATTGACACAAATTTTTATGGTCTGAGTTATTACTTAAAAACGAAATGATTGAATTCATTAGAGCATAATATTTATTCTTGTAATCATTGGAAAAGACTAATAAATTTTTGCAAATTTTTTTTTTTATTTTTATATTTATTCCATATTTTAAAATATATGCTATTATTTTTTTATAATTATCATCATTTTTGTAACAGAAATATTTGTTTATGTAACCACACTGATGTAAATAAAAAAGGAAAAAATCATTTACACTATAATTATTGCTATCAAGCAATGACCCTAACTCTATATCCAAATTATCATTTTCTTGTAGTAACTCTAGACAACTGCTCTCGTACCCCTTCACGTAATCCTTCTCTCGTACGTGCAAGAAAAAGCTGATAATGTTGTCCATCGCCTGCAAATATAAATGGCATCAAGTCGGGGTTGTGTAGCAGTTCTCACGTAAGTACGTGAAGGTTCAGATAAATGGGAACATAAATGGGCAAATGAATATCGAAACATACAAACAGTAACGCATGAGGGTGAACACCCTCTTTTTTTTCTTTTCAAACCATCTTGTTATCCCTGCTAATCGCAATAGCCCCGTTTATTAGGTCCGCAATGTTGTATTTGTGCGCTAGGAAGTTCAGGATGAAATTTTGGAAATTTTGGAAATTTTTTTTTTTCTTTAATGTACAAGTGGACGATGTGGGTACGCATGGTTGTGTATGTGTATAAATATGTGTATGTTTACATGTATGTGTATAAGTATGTGCATGTACGTGTGCGCGTACTTCTTTGTGCGTGGTACCCAAATAGAAGGAGCAATTAAAGTGAAATTATTCGTACAATGTGATAAGTCAATACAGTCATGTGAACATACGTACAGATACCGCTCAACTAGCCGCTAATTAGCAGCACAGTACTTACATAAGAATCCCGCATCCAAACAGAATATCAAGTACTCAGACAGACGGTGCAGAAGTCTATTAACTTTTGTCCTTTCGCTCTTGTGCGTATCCAGCAGATTAACACCTGTCAAGAGAAAAAAAAAAAATAAAAAATAAATGAATGAATAAAAGGATGAATAAATGGTTGTATAAATAAATGGATGTATAAATAAATGGATGAATAAATAAATGAATGAATAATAGGATGAATAAATGGATGAATAAATAGATGAATAAATAAATAAATTAATAAATGTATAAATGGATGAATAAATAAATAAATTAATAAATGTATAAATGAATGAACGAATGAATGAAATGGAAGAAAGATGCAGTCATATGCAGTGAAACTAAATGAGGCAAAATAAAATGACGTGAAAGAAGCGAAAAGACAGATGCAAAAAGGAAGACTACAACAATACAGGTTGCCCTTTACCCGAAATTTGATTCAGGATAACGTTCAGCAGGTACTCGAGGTTCCTTTCCACCTTCGTATCTTCTCCTAAGAAGTTCAGTATATCTAACGAAAAAGAGACATTCAAGTATGATGCGTAGTGATATAAGAAGCGGGGAAAGGAGTAGGGGAAGAAGCAGAGGATGAAGCAGAGGATGAAGCAGGTCTAGAAGCAATATGACAAATGTGAGTGAAGGATACTACATCACAGAAGTACAATGAATCTACTGCTCTTTTGCCGCACCTGAACTGATGACCACATCCCCCTCTTTCAGAATTATTAACATAGACTTCAAAAACATCTTTATGTAGTCAAAGTAGGACGGCTGGGACAAACGAACGAATGCACACGTATATGTACACACTAATGAATAGCACAAATTTGCAAAAACGAAAATTCGGGCTTAATTGCACCATGTGTTTTTCCTCTTGTTCGTACTTTTATTTTTATGGAGGTCTCAAAAAATTCGTAAATCTCGGGGCTATATATTAATGCGTCCACTTGCACTTGGATCAAATTGGCATAACTGATACAGAGAGATAAAAAAAAAAAAAAAAAAAAAAAAAAAAAAATGAACCGTGCATAAGGTTATGAACCAGACAGGATATTTAATTTGACAGGAAAAATTAATTGAAAAAAAAAAAAAAAAAAAGGGAGCAATAAATTTTCATAAAGGTATACGTTTCTTGATAAAGGAAAAATAATTTTCCCTCTTTACTATATGGTATCTCTTTTTTTCGTATATCCAAATCGTTACATTAAATGGTGTGATTGCATGTAGTAGAAGCAAATAAATGAGCAAAAGGAAGTACATATATGCATATATATATATATCCACACACATGTACGTGTGGAAATTCATTTGTCTGTGCAGTACTAGGTATTATGGACATCGTTGGGGGTGATCGAATTTGCAACAACATATACTTCATCGAACAGATGCTTATCCGTTACATCAAACTCTAAAATTAGTGGGTAAAATTGTGTTAATATGTAAACAGGCAAACATATATATCCATGCACACACGCGTAACTACACACATATGACTACACAAGCATAACGTTAGTGATAATTTCAACCAAAGTATAGCCCTTGTCAAATGTTCATCTCTGCCGCCTTACGAAACCGTAGAACGGAAAAGTAAATAAAATAAAATGAAAAAACAAAATAAATAATATAATATAACCCTGTTGACTTTGGTGGGACATCCTAAAGGTGACGTATATATCTTGCCTTTTATCGAGGAGGGGGGGGATATCTGATTTTTTTTTTTTTTTTTTTTAATATGAGAACGTATGTTCAAGTGTAAATTTGATCATGTTCATACAATTTACTTTTTTTTTCGTTTTTGTTCTTACATGTTCTCCTAAATATTATACAGACAATGGTGTGCGTTTCGTTCTTCAGGTATATCTGCCATTAAATATACACGTACGCATATGCATGCAAACATATATGCAACAACATTACACGTGTTAATAGATTCATGTTAATACGTACACGTTTATGCATACATGTTAATACGTACACGTTTATGCATACATGTTAATACGTACACGTTTATGCATACATGTTAATATGTACGCGTTAATGTATACATGCTAATATGTACACATTTATGCATGCATGTTAATATGTACACGTTAATGTATACATGCTAATATGCATTTGTATATGCATATAACAAACTGCGGCTTCCTGTTCTTATCGCAGGGAAAGCGCTACTGAAAGCACATTTCCATGTACATGTAAAAAAAAAAAAAAAACAAAAATTAATTCTTTAAAGAAAGTAAAACAAATTCGATTCTTATATTTATACCTCATAACCTGCCCATTTGGCTAAATCGTCTGATAAATTCATTTTCTTGTAATAGAAGTTTCTTCTGATGACTAGGGGAAGTTTCATATCGTTCTGAAGAGGAAGCAGTTAGTGGGTGTATCGGTGTAATGTATGCAATGACAGTGTATGCACCTGCATAAGCTGAATATGCGCACATTTTCTACGTTTCAAAAAACAATATTACGATTAAAAAGTTAAGATGATTCCTAGCCAACTGATAGAAATTGCTGTCCGCTGTCTATAAATTCGTATCGAGAAAATGTAAAATAATAATTTCTTCTTTTTGTGCATATACATTAATGTTTGTGTTTCTACCTACTTTTTATGTTACCTGCTCCAGCTCTATCATACTTTTTTTGTCATCTATTTTGATGCATATTTCGATGCCTACCATGATGAAAAAAAAAAAAAAAAAAGAAGAAAAAGGAATAAAAGATGGAAAGAATATGAAAAAGAAAGAAAAAAGAAAAAAGATACGCCCTTAAGGTAACTCTAAATAACACAATATTACTCCTCGTTCTTATATGAATATCTCATTTTTCTCTTTATATGGTGCTACCTCTATAATCAACGTAGAATGCACTCTCGCTCGAAACAGTGGTGAAATCTATCAAGAAAAAAATAAGAAAAAAAAAAAAAAATTACTTAAAACAAAAAGAAATGAAACAAAATAAAATAAATTAAAACAATGTAGAACAAAATAAAATAAATTAAAACAACGTAGAACAAAATAAAAAGATGCAATTTTGTTTTTTTTTTTTTTGAAGGGGGAGGAAACTCACTTTGGAAAGACTTATGCATAAAAAAAAAATAGTCGTCAAATACGATCTTTCTGTACCTAAGGGGAAAAATTGTACTTGCGCATACAGATATATATATACACATGGATACATACATTCATACATACATACATACATGCATACATGCATACATACATACATGTATACATACATACATACATACACACATGCATACATACATACATACATACATGCATACATACATGCATACATACATGCATACATACATACATACATACATGCATACATACATACATACATACATGCATACATACATGCATACATACATACATACATGCATATATATATGCCCGCATGTGCATATGCATGTACATGCTTGTTATGTTCGTTCAACAGAGGAAATGTAGAGCATTCGAATTAACCCTATAAATGGTTGTATAGAAAAGTCAAGCTTCTTTAGAGGCGAATTTTGCTTTGTTCTGTTACATCTCTCCTCGTATGTTTCCTTTGTAATAGGCATATAAGAATTCTTAAAAAAAAGGATTAAAGGATGAAGGTTGGGTAGGATAGAGTTGATGTATATCACTTCACGCAAGCACATGTATATACATATATGCACATATATATATATATATATATATATATATATATATATGTACGTATGTATATGTGTGTATGTATATCCGTATATATGCCTGCGTGCTCAAGTACTACGTGTGCACTCTAACTTTCTCATTTCCTAACCCTGTTCAGGTGAAACATGTAGTAAGTACTATATCCAACGCATAACTGCTTAATCAAAATATTTTTGTTGATTCCTTTTATTCCTATGTCGTTAGTTAGCTGTTTTGAAAGGAAAGTAAGAAGGAAAGAAGTTATGAGAAAATGGAGTCTAACGAAGTGCACGTAAATGAACTGGTGGAATATTACAGGGAAACATGCATTAAGTAGACAAACTAATTTATTCTTAAGTAATCAATATGATAAGCAGCAAGTAGTCATTCAAATTCGAAAACCAACATTTTTCTGAACAAACATGAGCATGGAAATAGAAGAATACATATACATGTCTAAATATATACAACTGCATATGTACATATATATACGCATGCATATATGCATGGCATCAATCAAAAGATGAGCCAATTACCGAATTTTCCTTCAGAGTAACATGTACATAATTTGACTGATCGCAATGGAATATATGCAGGATTTCGTTAAAGAATATTTTGAACTGTATTTCATAGAAGTCCTTTTGATAAAAAATTAAATGATCGTAAGTAATTATTAAGTAGAACTTCCCCTTCTTTTTGTAATCAGATAAATTTTTACATTTTACAAATTCCAAGTGGAGTACTAGCGCGTTAATACTCTTGCTCAAGCTTTTGTTCAGACACGGCATTTTCCCATGTTCCGTGCAGATAAACAGAAATTAGCGAACGAATGAGTGGAATAAACAAACAAACAATTGAACGAACGAATGGAATAAACTATTATGTGAAAATTAATAAACAGCCGAACATAGCACGGTGAAGAAACGACCAGAAAATGAAAAGTGTAAACTCTAAAAAGACCCAGGTAAAAGACCAAATAAGCACTACTAAAAAATAAGGGTAACACAAGTGTACGGCAAAAAATTAAAAAGAATTTTAATGCATCAAGGGGACTAACATAAATGCAAATGAAAATGTAAATGCGAATGTAAATGCGAATGTAAATGCGAATGTAAATGCAAATGTAAATGCGAATGGTTTACACTAAATACATTATTTTAAAACGCTCCATTGTGTTGTAAGTCTGTGGATATCTTTTTTTTTTTTTGGGGGGAGGGAGAGAGGAGGGGGGAACTTAAACACAATATGAATAAAAAAAGTAGAGAGGTGTAAAATGCACGCAAAAATAGGTGAAGGATGGGAAATTTCCATAATTTGGGAAATAGGGGGAAAATGAATAATAAACAAATAAATGTACAAACGAATATATGTGCATACGAATAAGTAAATAACTAATTAAACGTATGAATAAACGTAAACAAATTTATTGAAGCACAAAAACAAAATGGCAAAGGCACGAGAATAGTCGTAAAATGGAAAATTGAAATTTGCAAAGGTGCGTACAGCACTATTTTGCGCAATTAAAAAAAAGTAATAATAAATAAAATGCAGTAAGGTTGATTAAAGTAAAACTGAATGAAGTTAAACAAAATGAAGCAAAATTAATTGAAATAAAAATGAAAGTGGGAGGGGAAGGTACGCTTCAATTGCGTGTTTCTCTAAAATGAATGATCAGCTTGCATCAAAATTAATTTGGAACATTCTTTTTTTTTTCCCCCCTTATTATTCCATTTTTATTCCCTATTTTTTCGCATTTCTTCCCCTTTTTTTTTTTTTTTGTTTGCTATTTTTTGCTATTTTTTCCCTTTTCCTTCTTTTTCAATTTATGATGCGAGTGCCAAAATTATGAATTGCCATAAAATCCAGCTACAAGAGAATGAATCTTACACATATGTACATGCATATGCATATATATATATATATATATATATATATATATATTTGCACATGTGTATGTACCCTGTACGCATAAACACGCGTAGCTTCCACATATTTCATCTGTGCAAATAGTAATTTAAAATACAAATAATTTTTTAACTGCTAACGGTTTGTTAATCACTTCGATAAATCCAAATCCAACAGACACTACCACCTTTTTCCCCTTTTACGGAAAAGCATAACACGTTTGACAATTTTCTCAGCAATTTATCTCCCTCTCGCGGGCGTGCAATTGTATGTACGTATGTACATATGTATGTATGTGTGTGTGTGCGCGTGTGTGTATTTGTTTTTTTTTTTTTTTTGCTATTTTAGAAAACATACTATCACATATTACGTTCAGTGCACTTAAACCTGTTTACGTCATTTACTGCCCGATGGTTGTGGCTCTCCCCAGTAGGGCATGCGCTATATATTTAAGAGGACGTTGAAAAGATAGTGGGATGCCTCGTTTGTATATAACCCCTTGATATGGTACCTAACGTAGCAGTGTTCATCGAACAACAGGAGTGATGGTAACGAGTTATTCGCACTGTAATAGTGCGCGTTACTATTACTGTTACTATGAGAAGTACAATTATTAGTGTGTGATAACAATAAAGCATTTTCATCCTGCGCATTTAGTTTGTTCGTTAAAAAAAAGAAATTCCTGTTATTAGCATTATCGAAATGGGCATTTCTTAAACTTAGTGCAATTTTTTTAGTGAAATAGGTTGACAAGAAGAATTTATAAGGTGGCACATAACAATAAAATAAATGAATGGGATGTGCATTTTTTTTTAATTTTATAAAACATCCTTCTGTATTAATTATTTCATGTTCTATGTTACACTTTTTTTTATTTTGCAAAACAAAATCGTTCAAATATTTTCCCATTTCACTGATATGATTTGTATCTGTAAAAAAATAAACTAAGCTATATTTTTTAAATAATATATCAAATAGACTTTTTTTAAAAAAAAATTTATTATGACCTATAAAGGATGGAGCAGCATCACCTAAGCTATTAGCACCATCATAATGAGAATTAAAAATATGAACATAGATATTAGTACTTATCCTATCACTATATTTTAACTGTTTAATTTTTGTTGAATATAAAAAAGCATTTTCACACCCATTACTCTTTTTATAAAGCATATTGTCTTGATATGTTTTTATATCATAGGAAAAGAAATTTAAAAATTTTCTCCTTGTTGTTATATAAGAAGAGAACGTATCATCGACCACATATTTATCCCTTATAATAACACTCCTGTTTTCTCCTTCCAAATTTGATTCATCCTTAAATTTTAGTATTATATCCTTCTTATCATTAGCATTTTCACTATCAACAATTACTGGTGGGATTTCCGCCCTTGTATTTGCAAAAAATAATATTCCATTTTTGTTTATTCCCACAAATATGTGAGAATTATAGTTCAACTGCGAACGATATGGATGAAAAAAGCCCTTTCTGAGTTTTAGCATTTTTGTTCATTTTTTTTTAAATTTATATTAATATATAGCTCATTTTGAAATAAGGAAAGAAGGGAAAAAATATTAAAAAAATTAAAAAAAAAATTAAAAAAAAAATTAAAAAAAAATTAAAAAAAAATTAAAAATAAAATCTAAAGGAAAAAGATGCAAAAGCGTTAAAGTGCAAAAGTAGAAAAAAAAATATAAAAACAGTATAATAGCACAAGCAACACAAATAAATGAGGGATGTGAAGAAAAACTAAGAATACCATGAAACGACAGAATAGCAGCATAGCGGCATAGCAGTAGAAAAGGAAAATAAAAGAGGAAAAACGACCAACTAGCTAAGCTAAGAAAAGGTGTAACAAAAAAATATCATAAACACAAATCAAAAAGTAACAAAAAAAAAAAAAAGGAAAACTATCCAAGAATAGTATAAACTATCATTTTCATCCATCCCAGGGGATGAGGTACCATATGAAAAGAGTAATGGAAAGTTACAAATACAAAATTAGTGTTATAAAGCTTCGAAAAATTAGAGGCACAAAATAAATGGCAAAGTGCAGCAAATTTTCTTTGCACACTTGAAAAATTTCCTTAAAATTTTTTTTTTTTTTTTTTCCCTTTGAGCGTGTTTATTTATTAATTCGTATATTTATTCATTCGTCAATTTATATATTCGTTAATTTATTCATTCGTAAATTTATTCATCCGTTAATTTGCTCATTCGTTAATTTGTTCCATCGTTAATTTGTTCATTCGTAAATTTATAAATTCGTTCGTTTACTTATAAATTCGTTCGTTTACTTATAAATTCGTTCGTTTACTTATAAATTCGTTCGTTTACTTATAAATTCGTTCGTTTACTTATAAATTCGTTCGTTTACTTATAAATTCGTTCGTTTACTTATAAATTCGTTCGTTTACTTATAAATTCGTTCGTTTACTTATTAACTCTATCGTTCACCTATTAATTCGTTCGTTCACCTATTAATTCGTTCGTTCACCTATTAATTCGTTCGTTCACCTATTAATTCGTTCGTTCACCTATTAATTCGTTTGCTTACTAATAAGTTCGCTCACTTACCAATTAGTTCGCTCACTTACCAATTAGTTCGCTCACTTTCCAATTAGTTCGCTCACTTACCAATTAGTTCGTTCACTTGCTAATTGGTTCATTTTAATTATTTTATTTTATTTTTTTTTTTTTTTTTGTTATACTATATTTTATGAATTCCTCTCTCTTTTCTTTCTTTTTCCTTTTTTTTGTGTGTTTTTTTTTTTTTTTAATTTTTTTTCATTTTCTTTATTTTTTTTTCGCTTTTTTTGTTTATTTTTTTTTTTTTTTTCAAACCCACTCCCCCATACCCCATATGAGATATGATGAGTAAGGAGAATAATATACTTCTGGTCGAAATTTCAGGTGATGCTTTTTTTAATATAATAAAATATTTAACCATTAATGAAGCATTAAAACTTAATCTTGTCAGCAAAAGTTTTTATGAATACTTGAAGGATGAAAAAGCTTATAGTCTGATCAGTTGCGTTAATTTAAATAACTACATTAAATTTGTAAAGTTTATAAAGCCAAATAAATTCAGCTCCTTTTTCCTGTCCATATTAAAGGACGAAAAAAATATTTACTCTAACCCGCACTATGGTAAGAAGCGTTAAGCATGAAAGAGAACAGAACAAATGGAAAAAAAAGAAAAAAAAGAAAAAACAGAAAAAACAGAAAAAACAGAAAAAACAGAAAAAAAAGCAAAGCAAAGCAAAATAGAACAAGACAAAACAAAATAGTACATAACACAACAAAGTAAACACACCTCTTCGTTTATGATATTTTTTAAAGCGGCTGCTACTATTTACAATTTCCTTAAATATACATAATTACACAATTGTAAACCGGTTTTGAGCTCCGTCTCTTACACACATATATGTGTGTACGCTTACGCGTGCCATGTCTATTTGTACCTTAAACAGTGCATTTTTATAGATGCAATTTCGTATAATAGACACCATTCCCACTTTATTTTATTTTATATTTATATTTTCTTTTTCCTTTTTTTTTTTTTTTTTTTCTTTATTTTTTTATTTTTATTTTATTTTTTATTTTTTTTTCCCTCCACTTTTCAGTCAAGAAAAATATTAATTTCGGTATTAACAGAAAACAGCTAGTTGAAAATGAAAAATCCTTTTTGAAAAAGATAATACTAAAAGGGGAATTTATAAGAAACGCAAATTTTTATGATATCAGTTTACTTCTTAGCTCTCATGCAAACACATTGGAAGAACTACACATTCATGGGCTGAATGACGTGAATTGTCCTCTTTTTATTTATTCAAGTTATGGCATAATTTTTGAATTCTTTTCAAAAGAAATTCTGTTAAATAATTTATCTTTTGACTGTGTAACGAAGAATGATCTCGCGCATATTCAGGAGATACTTTTGCAGAAAAGCTACGAAGAGGCCGACAAAAAGGGCAATCAAAGGGGCGATGAAAGGGGAAATCGAAAAAGTGGATATGTTGTTGAGGAAAATTATGAACAAAATGAACAAAATATGACCAATGTGCAGGAAAATTATGAACAAAGTGAACAAAATATGACCAATGTGCAGGAAAATTATGAACAAAGTGAACAAAATATGACCAATGTGCAGGAAAAGCATGAACAAATTGCACACATATATAAAGTAGGCCCTTGTTTCCAAAAAAAAAACGACAGATTTAAGAAGAATGAAAAAAACGCAGAAAACACAAGTAACTGTGATGTAGATACTACGCGTAAGTGCAATGAACAGGGTATACAGATGAAAGGGGTGAAGCATGAATTAAATGGGAACGATAAAATAATAAAACGTGGAAAGGAAAAAATGAATAACTTAATAAATAAAAATAAATTACATTTACTATGTGAGCATATAAGCATAGTGTATAACTGTAATAAGAAATGTTTTGAAAAAATAAAAAATTATAAACAAAGAATAAACCTAAATCATTATATAAGGAGGTTACCTATTTTAAAAGTTCTGAACTTGTCAGGTATACAAAGTTATGACATGATAGAAATGTTTATTCCATTATATCTACCTTGTTTAAAAACTTTAAATATATCATGTTATGATTATTTTTTTTATTTTTATTATATGCTAATATCTATATTCTTGTATGGTAATGGGAAAGAGGTTTTTACTCGCTACATAAATTTTAAGAAGACACAAAACAATATGGACCCAAATAAAAAAAAAAAAGCATTTGTAGAATGTAATAAAAAAATATATGAAATAATAAAAGAAATGGATGAAAATTTAATAGAAACAAATAACGTTTCATCAACTTTTCAAAAACGATGTGAACAAGATGCTATAAACTATTACGAATTTAACATAAAAAATAATGAAAAAAAGGTTTTCTTTACTCCTACTTATAAGGACAAAATTTACATGAACAGTATAAACTGCCCGGTGTATTATGCCGACGGTAGTTACATAAAATACGATTCAGATGGAGAGGGGGGCGGTCTATGTACTAATAGAGGAGGAGCAAATGGTTTTACTGCTTCTGTAGGGGAAGTTAGTACACGAGAAAATGAGGATGACAACACTATCAGTAATCACAATGACAAAAAGGAAGAAAGCAGAAAAGGCATGAACGATGAGTTCAATGAGATAAACTACAGAAGCAGCATTAGCATGATTAGTAGAGCTCATACCGTTCTCACAGAAAGCGTCCCACATAACTCACAAAACTCCGCTAGTATGGGTGGTGTAAATACCATTCGGAGCTCTGTCAGCATTGGCGGTGTAAATATCATTCGGAGCTCTGACAGCATTGGCGGTGCAAATATCATTCGGAACGCTTCCAATAGTGGCAGTACAAGCATTCTGCGCAATGCTGTTATCATCCGCAGTATAAGCAGCCCCGACAAGTGTTCTTCCATCCAGAATAAGCACAATCATGCAAGCGAAAACAGCGAGAAGGCAATAATGCAGAGCTTAAAAGGAAAGATTAAGAAGCTAAAGAGAGGAGGGTATATCTGGCTAGTTGAAAATCATAATTACAAGAAAAATGTGAGTATAGAAATATTATATCTATTTAAAAATATAATAGAGAATGAAGAAAAAAGAGGAAGAAAAAATATTATATGTATGTTGAACAATCTAAACTTAGAACATTTCTCCTTATTTAACTATAGTTTGAGTAGTCCATTTTTATGGTTACTATTATTAATAAAAAACCAAAATTTAAGGACATTTTGTATATTAGATTTGTGTTTATCTCACCTTTTATCTGCCTTAACATTTTTAGAGGCTTTTTTAAAACAAAATTTATTTAATTTTCAAGGTATGATGAGAAGAAGAAGGAAAAGACTGGGAAGTATATACTTTAAATTTAATGATGAAGAAGAAATAAAATTCGTTAATCATATGTATTCTAAAATAATAAACGAGTTAAATACATCTAATTTTACGCCGAAAAGAAATAAAGTGATACATATTGTTATTTATGTTTATAATAATAAAAAGGAAAATAAACAATTTATAAAATATATAAGAAAAATTTCTAGATCATTATGGAGGTGTAACTATTTAGTTTACTACTCTATTCAATATTATAAGTACAAATACTTTAACAAATATTTTGATATTGATAATTTGTATAGGGATTACGTAATTAACATACTATTGTCTAATCACAAACTGAACCAGTCTGCAATTGCTCAACGCGCCTTATCATACCAGTGAAGTGATATGCCTATATATATATATATATATATGTTTATTTTTAATTTTTTTTTTTTAAAAAGAATTTACCGAAAGGAGGTAGTGTAGTACCCCCATATATAGGATATATATTTTTATCTGTGTATGTGTGAACTTTTCCGTACACTATTTTTGTTTTAAGTAAATCGAAACGCACCTTTTTTTTTTTTTTTTTTTTTTTACGTTCGCGTCTGTTTTCTTTTTTTCATTTTATTTACATATTTCTCGTGTTTTATTCGAATTTTATACACAACTTATTTATATATTTATTTGCATTCCCTTTTTCATCCCTTTTTTTTTCTTTCTTTTTTTTTGTTTTTGTTGGATAAAATCCGAATGCAGCCACGCTGGTTTAGGTTACGTTTAACCTATCTTTTTATATTTGGTTTAACATGCCTTTTTTCCGTTTCCTTGTTTTAAGTCGTTAATTTTGAACATGTCTGTGTGTTTGAATGTGTAAATAAATGCATACACATATGTGTGTGGGTAGATTCGTATATGTATGTATATATATATATATATATATGTATATATATGCATGTGTGCATTTGTGTATTACTTTTGTGCGCAGACATATGTACATTACGTGCTTATCATGGGGCATAATTTTCCCATTCTTTTTTTTCGTTTCAGAATATTTCTTTTAAGATGACTTTCCTTTTATTCAACGTTTGCTTTTTAATCATGCAGAACGCATTTGTGCATACATATGTGCAAATAGACATTATACTGTACATTAGCTTTTTCCCCTTTAGTATGAAACACATTTATTCTGATTACATTTGTTCCTTTCATTTTTGATTAAATTTTTTATTACATTCTTATATTTCATTTTTTTTTTACATTTTCTTAATTTTTTCTGGCATGTCGAATTTAAAATGGTTTATATAAACACTTGGGAAACCACTCTTATATAGTTTGCTTTTCTTTTCAATTTTTGCATCCTAATTACATATTTATAGCAAAGACTATACTATATAAAGATGTACAATAAACAATGTCCAGAAATTAATTTAAAACGAGAGTTATTTTTTATCGTAAAAACAGCACTAATGAGCAATTTCGAGCGTCGGAAAAAAAAAAAAAAAAGTGAAAAAACGAACAAAAGAAGAAAGAAGCTGCTTTATATCATGTTTATCTGTTCCTTTTTCGTTCCACATTTCTACATACACAACCACGTACACATACTTGATCACACGCACCGCAAGCAGCGGTGGGTCTGCACTTAGTGGAGATGAAAAAGGAATGTATGCAGAAAAATAATAAAAAAAAATTTGGAGAAATTGGATGAATCGAAAGTGCTTGTAGCTCTAACATGAACAAAAACAATTTTGAAAATAGCGGTAGAAGATACAACGTAATCAAACTGTAATATGTGTATAGTAATACAAAGTGAAAATGCTTTATTTTTACGGAAATACGATGAAATCGTTTTGATATTTCTAAAATAACAATATGCAAGTATGCAAAAATGCAAGTATGCAAAAATGCAAGTACGCAAAAATGCAAGTACGCAAAGTTGATTTGCCATTCGTAAAGAATGTTTCATAATCCATCTTCAAAAAGCACATTGTACTCTAAATAAAATTAAATAGATATATACAGTTTATTACACTTAATAAATTATGTATTACATGTGTAGTAAAAGGAAAAATAGCAAAAAATAGAAAAAAATAAAACAAAACAGAAAAAAATAAAACAAAATAGAAAAAAATAAAACAAAATAGAAAAAAATAAAACAAAATAGAAAAAAATAAAACAAAATAGAAAAAAATAAAACAAAACAGAAAAAAAAATAGACAATATATTTTAAATGTAGTGTTCTTTTCGTCTTTTATTTATACCAATTTTCTTCATTTTTTACAAAAAAATATTTGCAGCATCAATACTCCTTTTGCAGTTGCACTTGCGCGTGCTGCAATTAGCAGGAGTGTACAAACGAAATGCACGAAATGGTCGCATAAATGTTTAAATGCATTTACATGTATAACACGTATGTACTTACGTAAGTATGTATGTATGTATGCACGTATGCATGTATTCACGTATGCATGTATTCACGTATACATGTATTCACGTATACATGTATTCACGTATACATGTATTCACGTATACATTTATATATGTACTCATGTATTCAAATATTCGTGTATTCGTCTATGCACCTATGTGTTTTCGCGAATGACATACAGTTAACAGGCATTTATCTTTTATTTTCTTTTTTTTTATATAAAAATAAATGCATTTGTTTTATTCGTCCAAAAAAAAAAAAAAAAAAAAAAAAAAAAAAGTATTTTAATTTACAATAAGGAATTGCTAAATACAATGTAGTGTAAGAAAATATATCCTTTTTAATTGTTAGATCGTTCTTGAATAACTTCGCTTTTATATTTTTTCGTATTCCTTAATATCCATTCGTGCCATTTAGCGCAATATTGTGCAGTTTTGCGTACTTCTAAGTTGTTTATCGCATTTGCCTAGCCTTGCCTTTTCTTTGAGTATTTTTATTTTTATTTATTTATTTTTTTTTTTTTCCTCCTTGTCCCCATCCATTCCAATTTTGTGCCTCATGTTGTCATTAAAAGCATCAAGGGCTGATAACTTTTATTATGGAAGTGTAGAAGATGAACGATCAAAGAAGAAAAAAGAAAAAGAAATAAAAAAGAACAACAGAAAAGATTATAACGAAATAAAATTTGAAATACCATATACTATCATATGTACAAAATGTAAAATATATATTTATAAAGGGGAAAGGTTTAACAGTGAAAGAAGGAAAGCTGGGTATTACTTAAGTACTTGTTTCTATTCCTTTTCTATTTTTTGTAAAAATTGTTCCAACAAAATTATCATTGAAACGAATCCGAAAAATTGTTCATATGATATTATTGAGGGAGCAAGAAAAAAAATTGAGCATTTTGAAAATGTGTTAACAGAAGGAGCAAAGAATAATTTTAACACAATAGACTTTGAACAAAACAAAAAAAAAAAAGGAAACCCCTTTCTCCTTTTAGAAATTAATGCACTACAAAAGAAGCAGCTTCCAGTCCATTTTCAAAAGGAGCAAAGCCATTTTGTACACTCAGATGGTGCAGATAATAACCTGCTTGAGGAAAAAAAAGGAAGAAAGGGAAAGAGTCAAAAGTGCGACGCGGGTGAGGATAAAGCGGATGAGGATAAAGCGGATGAGGATAAAGCGGATGAGGATAAAGCGGATGAGAATAAAGCGGATGAGAATAAAGCGGATGAGAATAAAGCGGATGAGAATAAAACTTATGAAAACAAATCGGACGACAAAATACCAAGTTGTGAAGCTAATGGAAAAGATTGTATACAAGACGAAGTTGACCTTTCAACAGACGAAGATATAAATGATATAATAAAAGAAAATTATAAAAGAAACCACATGCTTAAAAATGATTTTGTATGCAACAGTAACTTAAGAAAGCAACTACGAGATATTAAAAAAGATAAAATAAAAATAAGGGAAGAATATAAAAAAAAAAATATATTTATTGATATTGTAAATGACCCTTATGAAGATTTAAAAATCGAAAAATTTATTCTCTTCACTAAAAAACATAGGAGTAGCATTAAAGCCAAAAGTAAATATGCAAGAAATACTTTAATAAAGAAAAAAAAAAGGAGCATATTTGATAAGAAGTACCTCAAGGTAGAGAAGTAGGCAAAATTTACGCCTTTGCATTGGGGAGAGGCAAATAAAAAAGCATGCTCGTACGTGTGCGCATATATATTAACGTATGTATGTATGTGTGTGTATACACATACGCGTACATACGTGGGAAAAAATGCAGGAAACGAAGAAAGCAGACAGTCTTATTCGAGGGGGTGCGCAAAAGCTTGTACATCAGATGAGGTATTGGCTAATAGATACATAAATACATATATGTAGATACATATGTATGTACATATAAGCACGTGCTCAGCTCACGTTTATATGCATAGGCACGATCCCTCTATGGACCAACGGACCCCACATTTAAACTGAAAATTTTGATAATTTGTGTTAACAAAGAATTGTTTATTTTTTTATTTAAAAAATGTTCAATTGAAAAAAAAATTGGGTCAGCTTGATATTCATTGCAAACATAATTATTCTTATGAGCAAGATGAAAATGGCATTTGTAGCATTTACCCCTTTAAAAACAAATAATAATAAGCAATGCTGAAGAGAAGGATAATGAGGGAAACCATGGGATAATTTACTTTTTCTGCATCGGCAACCTACGTGGAATAAAAGAGGAAATGAAATAAAAATAAAGCTTTGGTGGCTAACATTAAGAATTAGAATATGTTTAAGGCTGCTTTTATAGTTCCTTTTTATAGTTCCTTTTTAAAGCTCTTTTTTAAAGCAGTTCTTTAAAAAATTTTTTTGCAGCTATTTTTTTGTTTTTGGTCAACACGCACACACATATGCGTAATGCATGTATGTGCGTAACTGTGTTTTTACTTTTTTGAGCCATTTGTAATATTTTTTTTTAATTTGAACTTTTTTATTGAATATATATAATAAAACATAAACAATAAAGTAAAATTGACAAAATATTGACAATAAATTTGCAAAAAAAAAACAAAAAAAGAAACAAAAAAAAAAACAAAAAAATTATTTGTTTACTTTATCTTTCGTTTGATCCAGCTCAGGCTTAATTGCTGCAGTTTCCTCACCCTCTTCTTCATCTTGCGCAGAATATTCGATATATTCTACTTTGTCTTCTACCATTCTTGTATTTATCTTATTTTTGTATCTATCAGAATTTTTCATTATTCCAATTAAATAGTTCTTCATCAATTTTTTTGCATTAACAGAATGGCCTATTTCGTTGAAAGCTGCTGTTGCGTCTTTTCCTGATCAATGAATAAAGTAAAAATAAATAAAATATATATAAAATGAATAAAATAAAAATAAATAAAATATATATAAAATGAATAAAGTAAAAATAAATAAAATATATATAAAATGAATAAAATAAAATACACAAAAAAAAAAAAAAATGTTATCATAAGTTAATAAACAAAGATTTCGTAATTCCCCTATTGAACATACAAAATACTGTGAGTGCAATGTTTATACATACATATTTACATATATATATATATATATATATATATATATATATATATATATATATATGTAAGTACACATGTTTACCTTCGTACTCTTTAAAAAGGTCATACCCGCCTGGATGTTCATAAAACGAAGTGACGTCAAACACCAAACCGTTCACTATTATACAGCACTTCGATTCGTTTTGTAGCTTTTGTAGGTCCCTATCATCAATTACTTTTAATATTTTAACAGCCATTCTGAAGCTTTTACTTTCACGGGTTAAGCATATATACACACATAAATACATATATATATATATATATTAAATGTGTACGTACGAAAAAGAAAAGAAAAAATTTGAACGTTATAAACACTTTTATGTAGAAAAAACAGTTATACTAAAACAGCAAATTAGCAAGCGCATGAACAATTAAGCAATAGGAACGACTGCTGCTTACACAATGCTTGGTACCCCATAATATGTTATACTAATGAATGTGCTCCAGCAACTTCAGTGTATGAGATCAAATTTTCCACGAAAAATAAAACTTACTGTGTGTGAGCATGTGCTATATATATATATATATATATATATATATATATATATATATATATATATATATATATATATATATGTGTTCTGCACTTTTTTTTTTCTTTTTTTTTTTTTTTTATTTAGCTATTATGTTTTGTTATTTTATTTTACCATTATATTTTCACCTCTTTCATTTTGTTTATTTGTTCGTTCGTTTACTTGTTTTTTTTTTTTTTTTTTTTTTTTTTTTTTTTAATCGAATGGAAATACAAATCGTTCACTTCCACATAGGAACGTCACTTCAGTAAATGATGTACTCTATGAAAAAATTTTACCGCACCAATAAAAATTAAATTGCACAAAAAAAGCAACTCAAAAATTTAATATATTTTGTTGAATGAATACGTAAAAATAAAACGTTCAAATACAGCACGTGTCCTTTTGGCGAACCGTTATATCTTAGCGTTCTTATGAGCCTATATATATATATATATATATACATACGTATACATACATGTATATATATATATATATATGTACATATATTTATAATGTAGGAGTGAACATTTTCCTCCTTTTTTTCCTTTTTTATTTTTTTAAAAATCATTTCATACATAATAAACGAATGATACATACCACTTTTCATGCCATTACTTTGCTATTATATGCTTTACTACATTGTATCTCGACCTTACTCTTCTAAAGTATTTTCTGTTACCGGAGCCTCCGTTTCCGCGTATAAAAGCAGAAATTACTGTCATATATATTTGTTAGCAACTTAACAATTTTAGTATGTATGTAAATGTTGTTACCATCTCTCCTATGAATTGTACATGTGTATCACTATACACACCTGTAGCTGTATCTGTACCTGTGCCTCCATCTACTTATTTGTGCTATTTTCCCTCATATTTTAAAAGAATCATATTATGGTTATGTCAAACGGGTGTATTCAAATAGTAAATTCGCATTGAAAAGACGTCGAATCTGTCGTGTTTCTTATTAATATTTCATTTTGCATATTGTTCGAAAGTACCAAAAAAGAAGGGGAAGAAAAAATATGAGAAAGGATGAAAGAACGAAAGGATGAAAGAACGAAAGGATGAAAGAACGAAAGGATGAAAGAACGAAAGGATGAAAGAACGAAAGGATAAAAGAACGAAAGGATGAAAGAACGAAAGGATAAAAGAACGAAAGGATAAAAGAACGAAAGGATGAAAGAACGAATGGATGAAAGGACGAAAAGACAAAAAAAAAGGAGTGCAACCAGCCAAGGAAGAAGCATTTAAGAACAAGATAAACAAACTGGGCAAAAAGAGGGAATAAAAAAAAAAAATAAAATAATAATAAAACAAGAATGTGTCATTACATGAACCCGTTTTAAAGAGAAAGAATGTTCCTACGTCATTAGGGTCTTGCAGTTTGTTTGTTTTCCTTATTTGTTCATCTTTCCTGACTTGCCTGGATTTCCCTCCTTTTTTTCTTTTTTCTTTTTTCTTTTTTTTTTGTGTGTATGTGTGTGTGTGTGTATGTGTGTGTGTGTGTATGTGTGTGTGTGTGTATGTATGTGTGTGTGTATGTGTATGTGTGTGTATGTGTATGTGTGTGTATGTGTGTGTGTGTGTATGTGTGTGTGTGTGTATGTATGTGTGTGTATATGTATGTGTATGTATGTGTATGTATGTGTATGTATGTGTATGTGTGTGTGTATGTGTCCCTATCCCTTTCCTCCTGTATCATGAGCAAACACTCACATATGTATCGCTTTGTCAAAAGACTGTAACGCGACCTCCTTAATGACCTCCGAGAATGTGGGATGAGCATAAATAATTTTGCTCAAACTCTTGGATGACCCGTTATTACCTACATATATGGAAATTGGTAAAATCAAATCGCTGGCATTATTACCAATAATTTGTGAACCCAAAATCCTATTTGTTTCTTTTTCTACATGTAGTTTAATTAGACCATCGTAATCATCTATAGTTCTTGCTCTACTATTTGCTGCGAATGGAAAGTTAACTGACTTGAAATTGAAATTTAATTTCTTACATTTTTCTTCATTATATCCAACAGTAGCTACTTCTGGGTGTGTATATATAACACTCGGTACTAAGTTATAATTTATATGAGATTTTTTTTTTTTATTTTGTTTTAATTCATTAAATAACATATTAGCTAGTATATATCCTTCTTCTTCCGCTTTATGTGCAAGCATAGGACCATCTATAGCATCTCCAATTGCTTTAATAGTCGGATGTGATATTACATTAAAATATTCATCTACTGGTATTTTGTTCTTTTCATTTAACTGAATTTGTAAAATTTCTAAATTTAAATTTTCAAAATTCGCTTTTCTACCAACACATACAAGAACAATATCAGATTTGACCTTTTTTATTTCATTTGTTTTATCATTCTTTGCATATAAAATGGCATGATTATTTTTTAAATGACCACCTATTATAGACGTACTAAAAAGAAATTTCATTTTTATTTTTTCTAATGTTTTCTGTAAAACTTTACTAACATCTGCATCAAGAAAACCACATAACCTATTATTATATTCAAATATAGTAACATCCGTACCAAGTTTTGAAAAGACTGAACCTATTTCTAATCCTATAACACCACCTCCAATAATTGACATCGTTTTGGGAATATTTTTAAAATTGAGTATATCATCTGATGTTTGTAATACCTCATGGTCATATGTTAATATATCCTTTACATTATCAATATCATTTACATTATTATCATCTAATTTTTTCAAAGGAATTTCAATTGGCTTTGATCCTGTAGCTATAACTATACGTTCTGCTGTAACCTTTTTTTCCTCTCTCTCTGTTTTTACTAAAACTGTATTTTCATCAATAATACTACCATGCCCTATAATATGATGTACATTGTTCTTTTTATACAAAAAGGAAATGCCATCTGACAAATTTCCCATACATTTATTTTTATGCTTATGAATACTGTCGATATCTAATTTTATATTATCTATTAATATTCCACTTTCTTTAAATCGTGTTTTTGCTTCATAATAGTTATGTGCAATATGCAGTAAAGATTTTGAAGGAATACAACCCCTATTTAAACAAGTTCCTCCTAATTTCTTATCCTCATTTACATTCAGCACTTTCAGTTTATTCTGACCACATCGAATGCTGCAAACGTAGCCGCCAGGACCTCCCCCTATGACTATCACGTCATAACTGACCAAAAAGCAAAACAGCGCAATTATGTGAAGCAAAAATATGGGACAAAATTGTAGTACAAAAAAATGTTAGGTAAAATTATACAATAAAATTACAAAATATACGATAAAAATGGAAAAAAAATTATTGCATGTACAGGTAAAATGTTGCTAAAATTGCTATTGTTCATAAATTTTCCCCGTAAAAACATAAAATAATATTTCATGTGCATGTAAAATGTTGTCAAAAATACATTTCATATATCTTCCACGTAAAAAAAATAAAATAAATATTCCATGTGAATGCGAAAAATCAAAAATGCACATCACGTATATTCCACGTAAAAATAAAAAAAAATAAAATAAAACACTTTTTTATTATGAATATCTTTAATTAACTTACTCCATCTTCGTTGAAAAGTTCCTACGAAATGGGAAAAAATATATTTTCGTCTTGTTTATAACTCCATTCATATTTGAATATAGGTATTGGGAAATAGTCAGCTGTAAAAAGGAGCACATGCGTATGCAGACGCTTTTATATATATATATATATATACATACGGTATAATACTTTTTTTTTTTTTTTTTTTTTTGTTTGCATGTATTTTCTATATCATATAATTGGAACTGTTCAGTACAAAACTACGTTGTTAAATACGTGCAAACATAAAACTTCCACTTATTTTAATTTCTTTCAACAAATGATATTCCAACGGCAAGGATTCATTTCTCAAGGGATATTGATTTGTGTGTATATGAAAATATATACGTGTGTGAGTATGCATGTATGTATGAATGTTTGCGGGTATGTTATCGCGTATGTATGCGTCCATGTACATGTACATGTACGTATGCATGGGAGCATAGTACCTTAAAAATGGTGTTAATTATTCTCTTTAATTATGGTTAAGGTAAAAGTGCGAAAATAATTAGTGTAACAGTAACTATTAATTATATATCCTAGCGTACACTAAATTTAGTGATATAAGAGAGGGGCTTATTTTAAAAAATAATCTAGATTATGTTTTGGTAAGTTTTACCAGTATCATTATTCCCTCTTCATATATTTTAATCCTCATTTAATTATTTTTTCTTATATGTTATAGTTAAATCATAAAAAAAATTTACATAAATACATTCTTTAAAAAAAAGGAAATGAAAGGCAAGTGAAAACTGAAAGGAAAATATATATTAAAAAAAAAAAAAAAATGCACTTAAAAGTAATTATACACATGATTTACTTCAGTGCATTAATTTCATTCAGAAAAAAAGATTTAAAAAAAAAAAAAAAGAACAAAAAAAAAATGGAAGCAAAACAAAACGAAACTAAATAAAACAGATGCACAAATCATATACACTACAAGTGAAACACACCCTGGGCTTTTTGCCTTTTTCCTTTTTCTCTGTCCTTCGGTTACGCTTCACGCTTACATGTATAACTACGTATATATTATATATGCACATACGTATTGTATGTATTTTATAGCCTGTTAAAAAAAGCACTAATAATGGCACTTGATTTTTATTTTTAAAAGGACCATATCTATATTGAAAAAACACGCTTGCTAATCTACAAAAAAAAAAAAAAAAAAACACACTCTATAGTGCTAAAATTTAATATATAGGCACTTTTGTTGAATTACATGCACATATATATACATGCATAAGTAAATACATATATATATAGGTAATACATCCATAGTTAACACACCCACAGGTAATACATCCACAGGTAATACATCCACAGGTAATACATCCACAGGTAATACATCCACAGGCAATACACCCATAGGTAATGCATCCTCAGGTAATACTCTCACAGGTAGTACATCCATAGTTATCACACCCACAGGTAATACATCCATATTGCCGTTTTTAAAAACATTGAGCACAACATATAAATGCGTTTTTCACTTATTTTATGTTAAAATATTTTCAGAAAAGAAAAAAGTATGAACAACAATACATTATAGCGTTAATTTGTGAGCAAATTAAAAATAACACCATGCACTTTTTTCATTAGCGAAATTTGAATTTGTTACTTCAAAATTTTGCGAATTTGGTGTTTTCTGACTTGTACATGTAAGTTATATTTATGCGTATGTGAAGATGTGAATAAATAAAATTTGGCAAGAATGTTTATATGGGAATATTCAAATTTTGTTCATTTCGCATTTGTACCTACCTTCATTTGCGCATGTTTATGACTGCACATGCATTAATATATATATATATATGTATTATATTTTTATATATGTATTATATTTTTATATATGTATTATATTTTTATATATGTATTATATATTTATATATTTATGTAGTATATATATATATATGTATGTGCATTTTTCCCCCTACAAAGGCTTTTGCTAAAGGGCAAAACTTTATTTTTAAAACTTCCACATTATACAAACATAATATAGAATAACCTGTAGCATAAAAAAAAAAAAAACATACGCATATGTATGTACGTATATGTACAAACATATAAATACGTACTTATGTACAAACATATAAATACGTACGTATATGTACAAACATATAAATACGTACGTTTATATATACATATATATATATATATATATGTATATGCATATACACGCCTACGTTTATACGTACTTACATAAACATATATAACACAGAATGCGAACTAGCAGCTGCGTTTTTTTGATCATTTTTTTTTTGCTCTTTTTGAGGTACGGGGGTGGAATTAAGAAAAAGAGAGGGATAAATAAAAAAAATGGAGCTTTTTTAAATAAGGGGCTAAAATATATTAACAGTAAAATCATAAGTAGAAGAAAAGAAAACTATGTAAAGATGAAAATGACAGAGAATAAAGTAAAAGGAAAAGACATAATATATGGTAATGAATGCCGTAATGAATTATTAAAAGGAATATTAACAGTGTCAGATGTAGTAAAGTTGACCTTAGGACCTAGAGGTAGAAATGTGTTATTAGAAAAAGAATATGGTAGCCCATTAATAATAAATGATGGTGTAACAATAGCAAAAAATATTAGTTTAAAAGATCGAAAAAAAAATAATGGTGTAAAATTAATGCAGGAAAGTACAAATATATCAAATGATAAAGCAGGTGATGGTACAAGTTCTACAGCTTTAATGACAGCAACAATAACTAAAAAAGGAATAGAACAAGTAAATAATAATCATAATCCTATACCAATACAAAGAGGTATACAATTAGCTTCCAAGATGATAATAGAAAAAATTAAAACGTTATCAACACCTATTAAAACATATAAAGATATACTCAACATAGCAACTATTGCAAGTAATAACGATATACATATGGGACAAATAATAGCTAATGCATATGACAAATTAGGTAAAAATGCTGCCATAATTTTAGATGATAATGCTGATATTAATGATAAATTAGAATTCACAGAAGGCTATAATTTTGATAGGGGTATTATAAATCCTTATCTTTTATATAATGAAAATAAAGACTATATTGAATACAGTAATGTTTCAACGCTAATAACGGATCAAAATATTGACAACATACAGTCTATACTACCTATTTTAGAAATTTTTGCCAAGAACAAACAACCACTCTGTATCATTGCCGATGATTTTAGCAATGAAGTCCTTCAGACTCTCATCATTAACAAGCTCAAGGGAGCCATCAAAGTGGTAATGGCACTCGGAACGGAGGCATTCAAGCAGCCGTTTAAAGTGGCGTTTAAGCAGGCGTATAGACATCCGTTTATGCAGCAACTTATGCAGCCATTTATGCAGCCATTTATGCAGCCATTTATGCAGCCATTTATGCAGCCATTTATGCAACCGTTTATATAACCGCTTATGCAAATGTTTACACTTATTTATACATAAATGAACACACTTATGTATACGCTTTTATCTCAACGTACAAAGAGAGAGAATGAGAGTGAAGAAAAAGATACATACAAATGAAAAGAGAAAGATATGCATAAATGATTAGAGAAAGATATGCATAAATGATTAGAGAAAGATATGCATAAATGATTAGAGAAAGATATGCATAAATGATTAGAGAAAGATATGCATAAATGATTATAGAATGATATACATAAATGGAGGTGCTATTTTCTTAAATAACCTTATGCCAATGTGAGAAATACTTATTCGTTTTACGCCTTTATTTTTTTTTGAGGTCTCTCTCTTTTTGTCAGTGCGTAAAATATATACCTACACATATTTTATGCGCAAAAAGTAGAGAGGGAAAAAACTAAGAAATATAAGAAATAGAATGACTCACAAAATAGTAAGGGTTATTTTCTATGGTACCCTTTCGCACATTTTCCATTCCGAAAATAGAAAATGCGCGCCTTGCGTGAGTTGCGTATAGATATATGTATTTGCGTGTATGTAGCATTGTGTCTGTTTCATTGTGCATGTTGCACTGAGCATGCATATCTTATATATCTCGCCCCTACCAAGAGCTTATTTCTCTCGCACCCCCCCCATTACACACAATTTCCATCCGTATTCACTCTGTTCCATACCATTTATTTTTTCCTATGCAGGTCCCTATAAGAGCCCCTTCATTTGGTGATAGAAGAAAGGACTACTTAAAAGATTTGTGTATTGTAACAAATAGCAAGTACATAAGTGCAGATGTTGGTCTGGACTTGAACAATTTACATAATAATATGAGCAGTTTTGATAATAATTATTTAAGTCTACTGGGTAATGCAAATACATTAATAGTAAAAAAGGATAGGACTAGTTTAATTACAAAAGAAGAATATAAAGAAAAAATAGATGAAAGAATAAAAGTTTTAAAAAAAGAGTACGATGAAACAACTTCAAAATATGATAAAGAAAAATTAAATGAACGTATAGCTGCATTGTCAGGTGGTATAGCTAAAATTCTAATTGGTGGAAATACAGAAACAGAACAGAAAGAAAGAAAATTTAAATATGAGGATGCAACAAATGCTGTGAAAAGTGCAATAGATATTGGTTATGTTCCTGGGGGAGGAGTGACCTACTTAGAAATAATTAAATCAAACTTTTTAAATGAAATACATAAAAAAATTGAAGAAGTTCAATCAGTTGGGACTCAAGAAGAGAAAAAGTATCTAGACTTAGTAGGTAATCTAGAATCAGAAATAGAATTACAAAAAATGGGAGCTAATATTGTTGTAAGCAGTTTAGATGTCATTACTAAACAAATAGCTGATAATGCTGGTGTGAATGGAGATAACGTGGTTAAAATAATTTTGAACTCAAAGGATAAATATGGTTTCGGGTATGATGTAAATACCAATAAATTTGTAAATATGGTTGAAAATGGTATTATCGACAGTACAAATGTTATTATCAGTGTTATTAAAAATAGTTGTAGTATAGCTAGTATGGTCTTAACAACTGAGTGTATGATGGTAGATAGTGAAAAAAAAAATAATAAAGGAATATTAGATTCAACTATTAATTCACCTAATTATTTACCTAAACAAAGAAGAAAAGGATACAAAAATAAACTCGAAGATGAAGATGAGGATGAAGATGACTTAGACGACGATGAAGAGGATGATGACGATGAGGAAGACGATGATGAAGAAGATGACGATGAGGAGGATGGAGACGAGGAAGAGGAAGAAGACGATGGCTACAACTACGACGAGTGAGAAGGTATTCCCGAGAAGCGCAGGCGATGATTCAGTGTGAATAAAAAAAAAAAATAAACAAATATAATAAATAAACAAATAAAATAAATAAACAAATAAAATAAATAAACAAATAAAATAAATAAACAAATAAAATAAATAAACAAATAAAATAAATAAACAAATAAATGAAAGAAGTAAAAATTTAACAACTGTGATAATAACGAAAATCGCAACAGGAACATAATAACGAATACAACCATGGGCATGTATGCCCATGAACATATTTTATCATTCTTACATGTTTATTCCACTGCCATACGTCTTTTTATTTTATTATTTTTTAGGCTAATATCGTTTATTTTGTTGTTTTCTTTTCCATTTTTTTTTTTCCTTTTTTTAATATTTTTAATTTAAGAGTAAACGTATGACGCTTACTCATCAAAATAACAAACAGCAGATGATTTAATTATTCATTTATTGCTTAATTACTGTGCAATCGTATATTTATTTATCTGCTTGCTCATTTATCAACCAGTTCTTTTTGAAGTATATATATTTAGTTATCTATTTATTTAATTATTTATTAATCTGCTATATTCACGTATGTGTACCACTTCTTATTTTATTCTACTTTATTTTACTTTATTTTACTTTAATTTATTTTAGTTTTTTTATTTATTTTTATTTTTTTAATAATTTCCAACCTTATGAAATTTTAAAGCGTTTAAAGTTTTCACGGGCTCATTTGAATGTTTTAAAATTTACTCCTTTTTTAATGCGTGTTCCATTTATGCATACTTATCTTTCTCATGTATACTTTCGCGTATAATTTTGCAACAAAAAAAAAAATAAAAATCTATGCATTCTGTATTAAACATTACGTATGTGTGCATTAGGTATGTATGTACGCATTATATGTACATAACGTATACACGCTCCGATGGGTTTCCAAAAATAATATAACATATAAAAATACAACAAAAAGAATATACTTCTTAATATTCTCTGACACAACGAGAAGTGACAAAATAAGGGAGGAACAACGTTAATTGCTTCTTTTTCTGAACTGTTCAGGTGAAATTTAAAAAATAATTAAATTAAATGTAATGAAAATAGTAAGCTATTGCAATGGAAAGCGTGTCAGTATAGGCTGACATTGAAGTCTTTTTCGTTTGCTCAGAATATATTTGTGTAATTTTTACTTTATTTTTTACGTCCCTTTTTTATCTTATTTTTTTAGGTCCATTTTTTTACCTCATATTTATACTTCATTTTTTGGCTTTTTTTTTTTTTTTTTTTTTTTTTTTTGTTTTTTTCTTAATTTGGAAAGAATCCCATGCCCAAGGCTCAAAAGCTCGCGTGTTGTGCGCCCCTGCCCGCGCCGCTCTCCTATTAGAGATGCTTTTTTTTTTCCTTCTGCTACGCTTGATAACACTATTTCTTTTGACGAAACGTAGCAAGGCATATAGCAGTGGCAGTGGCAGTAGCAGTAGCAGTAATAAGAAGCCGTGTAAACATGTAAGCAAAATTGTGCTCACTAAACTTAATAACAAGTACCGCATTAAAGAGGATATAATAAACTATAATAGGTTTAAATATGTGTACAATATAAAAAATCATCCAATACATGTAGTAACTGAGAGTTTAGTAAACTTTTTAAAAACGAGGATGCCTTTCTGCCTAGTATACAATAAATGTCCACTCTATGACAGTAATTTATGTTTCAAAGATATTTTAATAAAAGATAAAAATGATACGACATCATTGAAAAATAATTTTTACTTTTCAAGTAGTTATTTGTACATCCCCCAGGCAACCTCTTTATTTCCTTATATCTATGAGCTATTAAATGGGGTTGGGATATATCAAGGTGAGAAGAAAATCAATATAGGTGAAAAAAAGGATAAAAAAAAACATAATTGTAACAATGAGGAATATGCATGTTCGGTTAAAATGTATGATGAGGATGCAAACTTTGTTGGGAAATTGAAAAATGAAAAAAATCTTAATAAAGAGAAAAATACAAAAGGAGTAAATCTCAGTTTTGGAGAGAGTGCTTTATATAATGATGTGGAAAAAGGATATGATAAAAATTTAAATGAGAGCGAGCTTTACAATAAGAGCAGTAGCACGAACCAAGTGCCCTACACTCACTTAGACGATCTTAATAATAAGAGTATAAATTATTTTCACAATGAAAAAGACAATTTTGTTATAGTATCGAACGTTTTTCGAAAAGATAATATTGATAAACTACACTTTCCTTTTTTTACACAAATGGATGTATATATTAAAATAAAAAACGAACTAATCGACAAAAGAAAACAACTTGTTTATTTCTTATCTGACATGTTATCAAATATATTTGGACATACATATAAATGGAGAATCAAAAAAGATACTTTTGATTTTACAAAATATTCGTTGCAAGCTGAAATTTTTTATAACAACAAATGGATAGAAATTTTAGGTAGTGGAATATTAAGAAAAAAAATAATTTTTCAAAAAATTAGAAAATATGATATACATGATTATTTAGCTGTAGGATTAGGCTTAGACAGAATTGCTATGATTTTATTTGATATCAACAGGATTCGAAATCTTTATTTGTATATTTCTAATACAGAGAGAAATAGCATATCACAGAAGGGAACATCAAACCTAGAAACAGAAGAGCATGCACTAGGAAAAGGCGAACTAGAAAAAGACCAACTTGGAAAAGAACGACTAGGAAAAAACAGCAATAGGATAAAAACCACCCAGTTGTATGATGGCAAACTGTATAACAGTTCATATGTGAAAGACAACAAGTTTAGTATTGAAACAATGAGTGAAGCGAAAAATGGGCAAGGAGTAATTAGAGGAGCAGAACATAACATTTTGAACAATTCTCCAAAAAAAGAAGGCATAAAGTTAAAGGATGAGTTAAACAAAAGTTTTAAGAGAAACACACGCATGAATGAAAAAAAAAGAAATGAAGATTTTTTATATTTTATTAATTTATATAATATAAAAAACGAAGAACGACACTTGTCCTTCTATGCAAGCTCTCAGTGGAACAGCCAGATGTTTATAAAAAGTATTTATAACTTTAAAAACATAAAAAACATCAACTTTTTGAAAAATATCCTTCTCTTAGATAAGTTTTTTAACAGTAATTGCAACAGAATGAGCTACACCTACAAGTTCGTTTATGCCGCTGGGGCCAACATAAAGGTGTGCACTGCATAAAGCCGCGTACGTGTGTACCTGTGAACGGGAATACGGAATATAACTGTATATGGGTGTATGCTTGCAGCCATGCATGTATGCCCGCACTGGGGCTTACTCGCTAAATGCTAAGCGGAAAGCCTCAAGGGCAGCAACATAGTATATATGTAGAGTAGTAAACACCGTGGCATATGATGCACACAAATGCGTATATGTATATACATACATATATATACATATGTGTTAATTTGTATGTACATATATATACATATGTGTTAATTTGTATGTACATATATATACATATGTGTTAATTTGTATGTACATATATATACATATGTGTTAATTTGTATATACATATATATACATATGTGTTAATTTGTATGTACATATATATACATATGTGTTAATTTGTATATACATATATATACATATGTGTTAATTCATATATACATATATATATATATATATATATATATATATATATATATATATATATATGTATTATATATATGTGTGTTCATATATGGGTAAAAATTTCCAATCTCCTTCATTTTCATAGGAACAGCAAACTTTCAGAAATTACGTAAAGGATGTGCACGAACAGGTGGTAGAACGAATCGCAAACATGTATGATATAAGCATTAGATAAAGGAGACTTTTTTTTTTTTTTTTTTTGATCATTTAAATTTTGGTATGAAATGAACAAAAATACAGGCTTCCCTTTAAAGATGGGCCAAAGTGACAACCGACAAAATGGGTAACAAAAAAAAAAAAAAAAAAAAAAAAATCAACCTCTACTACTGCTATTGCTGCTTTTACTTCCACTGTTACTTCCTCCGCACGATGGGATACTTGAGGAAGTCCCAAGAGAATAGAAACTGCTCGAGGCCGCCAAAAATTAAGTAAATTTTTTTTTTGGGTACACTATAAAAGAATTTCATGGATAAAATGCTACCAACTTTATTTATGTTATCGAAGATGTAGAAGTTATGAAACTGTGCAATTAATTGAGAATCTATTTGTAAATTTATATTCATCTTATCCTTTTTTTTATCATCCTCTCTCCATGCGTCCGCTCTTTTATTTGTTACATCATTGTTTCGCGCATTTGCACTTGCACTAGCACCCACACTTTCGCTTGTACCTGATACATTTAGTACTCTATAAACGAAGATTTTTTTTTTTTTTGAATAAATAGCGATATATAAATCATTTCCAGTGTAGTAAAAATCAAAGAGAACAATTTTTAAGCTCTGCTTTAATGGTATTCTTGTGAAAGTGAACTCGGGGTAATAGTACTTCTTTGTGTGACAATGAGTATCTGGAATAGGTTCAGTAGTAGATGTGTTCGAGGTAAGTATATCTTTTGAGTACGCACACATTACTATTGGCCACAGGAAGGAAAAGTAAACATAACTATTGGAATGAATAAATATGATATTTTCTTGTATATACATTTTATTTATGCGTTCATCTATTTTTATCTTGCAACTAGCGAATTTTAAGTTTTCATCAAATATGAGTAAACTGTTTTCCGAAAAAATGAACATATAATACATATCATTAAGTTTTGTTGAAGCAGTAAATTTTTTCCTCCCTTTTAAAGGAAATATGGTACTATTTAACAGATCGTGATGCGTATGGCTTAACTGTATTAGTTCTGCATTTGCAATATTGTACAAGTATAAAGCGTTTTCATTTAACACAGTAAGGTATGTATCGTAATATTTGTTATGCACATGTTCATATTTTTTTTTGCTTGTAATTATTGCTTCCGTTTCACTTCGTCTTTCACATCGTCTTTTCCTTTTTTGCTGCTCCCATTCTTCACGCGTTTGTAATGAATCTTCACTGTACACTATTGATGTAACTGTGGATTCATGATATCCATTCTCACAAACCCCTTGAACATTCAACATTTCATCGTTATGATACCCCTCAAAGTTGATACAACGTTTGTCAGCTACTAAAAGCTCCTTCCTCTTCAGAAACCAGCATAAAGATATGACATTTTGGTTTTCCCTTATGGCGGGTATTATAACAGTTTCATTCCTTTTGTACCTTACTTCTTCCATTCCCGCTTCCACTCCGTTCACATCAAGTGGTTGAAAAAAAAAACCGAACAACTGGTTCTTATTAATAAAAGCTATGATAGGTAGATGGGGGTGCTTAACGAGGTATACACAAATATTCATATTCTTGTAATAGATAGGTTTTAAGAAAAAAGCAGTTTTATATCTTTTTAGGTCTATATTATATACGTTTTCATTTCCTAAGGAAAATAAAATATTGGTACGAGCGCATAATATATGATAGACCCAAGCACTTAATGTGAACGTTTTATAAATAATATTATTTTCATTTATCAGATATAAACAGTAATATTTTTCCGAGTCATATACATATAAATATTCTTTTTTACTTAAAGTAAAATAAAACAAATAAAAAATACATTTACAGCGTAGATTAAAACAGTTTATCATTTTATTTTCCCTTATATTGTATACATAAATCATTCCTTTGCCTTTCGATATATATATATTACTGTCCTTTGCACTGAAATAAACGCATATATAATTCTTTTGTTCCTTTTCGATTTTCTCCCAAATGGGCCCCCCATCTTGTCGTCCTTGAGGCTTCTGCTGTTGTTGCTGCCGTTTCTGTTGGAACTTCTGCTTCTGTCCTTGTTGTTCCTCTTCTTCTTCTTCTTCCTCCTCCTCCTCCTCTGCTTCAACTGCATGGATTCGCGCAACTCCATCTGCTTTACAGTAAACTCCTACCCCTCCTCCGTCGTTATAATAACAGTTGCTAGAAGCGAACTTATTGTTTCTTACAACAACATCCCCATACAATTGCATCAAGTTAGAGTTAACTGCTTCGCTCTTAACCGAACTGCTATTACCCCTCTCTAGGGAATGCTGAGCACTCAACTCGATATGTAGTAATTCTTCTCTTTTATTAATATTAAAAATTTTTACATAAGATTTAGTAGAAAAAGACAAATAATTTTCTTCTAAATCATAATTAAATGTTGAAGTGAGACTAAATATTTTGTCCTCCCCCAAATTTACAACAAAATATATTTCAAATATATAAAAATTAATTATATGAATTTTGTCTTTATATGCTACAAAAATGTAGCAATTATTTTTAATTTTTTGCAATAAATCGTTTATACTTTTTATCTTAAAATATTCTTTTACATTCGTTTCGATGAAAACAATTTTTTCATTTTTATTTAATATCTTTTTTATTTTTACTTTTTTCTGAGGGATGAACAAGTACACACACCCTTCACTATCTCCATATATAAGGGCATAAAAAACGCTCTTCAAAATATCACTTCCGCTATCACCTCCACTACCACTTCCGCTACCACTTCCGCTATCACCTCCACTATCACTGCCACTTCCAGCGCGGGTCCATATCTCTTGTAACAGCTCAAAGCAGTACCTGTTCTTCTGCTCAATTTTCTTCTCCACGTTGTCCATATTCACTACCTTAATATTTCCTTCATACACATCATTCTGTAATTTATTATATAAACTATTTTTTCTATTTATGTACAGGAAATTAAAATGCATGCTCGTTATTTGTTCTTTCTCACAGAAACTTAAAACGGATATGTTATTTTCAACATCATATAAATGTATTTCATTCTTTTCGTTGTAACAAAACAGATGATAATTTGTTTTTCGCCCTGGTGATACATGCATTGATTTGTTTTCCATCTCCACTACCTCCACCTGCATCCCCTCTTCTTTTCCTTTTTTTTCCCCTTCCTTGTCTCCCTTTTCATTTGTAAAAGCAGTAGAGGGTGGAAAGGAAAAAGGTCTTTTGCTGAAATAAGCTAATTCCAAAAGTTGTCCAATTTCGATGTAAAATAAACATGATAAAACTTTCTTATCATTGAACATACTAATGCTTAATATTTCATTTTTACGAATTCTTCTTATAATAACACTATGTTTATGAACTGAACATGTTACATAATCTTTTATTCTAACATTGTAAGTATTGCCATAGTCATATTTAAAAAGAGGTATGGGAGGTGAAAACACCCCGTTGAACCAAAATAAAGAAGGGAACAACAAAATATTCTTTAAATCATTTTTTTTCTTTTTTTTAATTATATCATTTTTACTTAAGTTCAAATCGTACTTGCTCAAATTTTCGTATTTCTTACTATTGAGCATTTTTTTAAGCCGTTCCGCTTTTTAATAAAAGGGGAAAAAAAAGAAAATAAAAAAATAAAAATAAAATAAAAAAAATAAAAATAAAAATAAAAAATAAAAAAAAAAAAAATAAAAAATAAAAAAAATAAAAAAAATAAAATAAAAAAAATAAAAAATAAAATAAAAAAAATAAAAAATAAAATAAAAAAAATAAAAAATAAAATAAAATTGGACGTTCGGTCCTTCAAGTATCTGCATATTCCCCTCTAAAAGGAAATAAAAGCGAAAAACGCGAAACAGGAAGAGAAGCGGAAAGAGATACAGTAAAATTGGTAGTAACTGTAAAAATAGCAGTAACAGTAACGTCAACAGCTACTATTACAGTTACAGCGACTGTATGGGCAATTTCTACAAATCCATCAGTTCATGGCACAATGCAGCTAATTGTATAAAATTATAAATGAAAAAAAAAAAAAAAAAAAAAAATTGTACAAAAATAAAACCTGAGCCTGTAACCTTTTTCTTCCCAATGGAACGAAACAAAGAAATGAAAGTAAATAATGTCAAATAATGCGAACAAATGAGAAATTATGCGAAAAAATTGAGGTGTAATAGAATTACAGTTCTCGCTATTTATATGACACAACCACCATTTTTTGAAAAATATATAGAAAACAACTTTTGGTGCAAAACAAAAAACAGTGTATTCCTGTTGACGTTTTGTAATGTGTGCAGTTGGGGACCTAATTTTTTCCTTTATTGTTATATGTTCTTTTTTTGTCCTTTTATTTTATTTTTGTCCTTTTATTTTATTTTTGTCCTTTTATTTTATTTTTGTCCTTTTATTTTATTTCTATCATTTTATTTTATTTCTATCATTTTATTTTATTTCTATCATTTTATTATTTTTTTTGTTTTCCCCCTTTTAAGGTACCCTACGTGAAATTAATATCACTATTGCGTAAATTTAAAAATGAACTTAGTAAAAAGTTCAAATACCAACAAATTAAATTGCCAAAAAAAAGTGCTCCCCTTCTTTGTCATATATTAATTGCTTATAGTAAATCATAAAAATAAAAATGAAAACTTAAACAAGTCCAAAGCTAGAAGGTATTTCAATCGGTATATATACATATGTGCGCATATATAATTACTCTGTACACAGTGAACATATGAGGGGAACTAAAGAAAATTTTTTTGCGCTTCCTTATGTGCTTATTTTTAACATATTTTAAAACATGAGTTTTTAATGTATGCTTCAAATAGGATTAAATAAAAGTTTATACATAAATATAAGTATATATATACACGTATATATTTATTTATATAGTTTGCTCTAAGAAATATAAGGAAATATGATATTTTATTTTACTTTATATTACATTATTCCAATTTTGCAACTCCATAAAAATGAACTACATATATACTTCTTTTTGATGAAAAGGAAAAAATAATTTTGAATTTTGAATTAACTTCAATGTGCCTTATTTTTTAAGATAAAAATCTTTTTAAAATTAAAACTTTAAAAAAAAAAAAAAAAATTTTAAGTTTTTGAATATTAGGATAATAAAAACGAATTACGTTTTAATAAAAAAAAAACTGCGTAGGAAAAATAGGAAACACATTTATTCACTCGAGTTAAATATGTTAATGGCTATGTATACATACATACACATTACACATATATGCATATATATACGCACTTTTCCCTCTGAATAATGCGTTATACATTATATCAATTTTTTTAATTTTATAAAAATATTTAAACAATATTTATCTAAACAATATGTATTTAAATGATATATACGTAAATAACATTATATTTAAATAACAAAGGTGTGCATGTGTATTAATAACAATTTCAAATATCTTCTGTGCGTGTTAAAAATAAAAAAAAAAATTAAAAAGAAAAGAAAAAAAAATACGAAAATGCGTACAATTTACACATATACAACACAGACATATATATTACAAATGTTTATATACATACCATATGTAATCACACGTATTCAACATGAGAAAACACTGCTTTTATTGTTAACTCCTTTTCAAATGACCAGGACAGTTAAAAATAAACTTTAATAACGATCAAACTATTTTTTACGGCTTTTCCCGCTTTTCTACTCTTCTTCTTTTATCAATGTGCATATATGAACGACGTACTGATTTACATCGTGTTTTTCCCATTCACTCTTCCGCTCGTGAAATTTGTTGTCAAAAAAAAAAAAAAAAAAAAAAAAAAAATGGCATAAGGAATATGGAATAAAAGGAAGTGGTATTATTAAAAAAAATAAAAAAGGTAATCGACATGGTACGTGTGTAAAAGTAGCATAAAAAAAAAAAAAAAAATTTTAAAAAAAGTTAACATATTTATCTGAAAAATTCTGATTATTCTCAACACGCGGTGTGTGAAAAGGGTAGTTCAAAAAACTTTTATTGTTGCTACTATTACTACTATAACCATTACTACTGCTATTACTATTATTCTTGTCCTCCTTGTTATTATTCAATTCCATACCACACTCTTCCCCTCCTGATTCTCTCGCCATCTTTTCCTCTTTTTTTTTTATTTCACAAAAATTTTCATCATATTTATTTCCAGTGCTACTACCAAATGCATTATTCAATGATAGTTCATTCATGTATGCTTTTGGTTTCACGCTGTTTCTATATATGGTAGATGGATTGCCATTATTATTGATGTTATGACTACTACTACCACTACGACCATTACTACCATTTCTGTTAATATTATTAACATGTTTCAATGTACTGTAACTGTCGTTAATGGACGTAACATCCATGTTTAACGATATATTGTTACCACTACTGCTGCTAGTACTGCTACTGTTATTGTTGTTTCCTTGGTTAATATTAACGTTATTATGTACACCACCACTACTGCTATTTTCAACTCCTTGCACTGCCGTTGCTTGTTCCATTGCACTGTTATAATAGGTAAACACGTTTTTTCCATTCTTCTTAATATTACCAGTGCCATTACCAATGCTATTACTATCATATAAATTAGACTTGTCGTCCTTGGCAAAATAGTTGTTATACCCATCCGACATAACAACTGCCGCACCATCAGCACTTCCACTCCCCAACACTACTTTGTTACTATTACTATTATTAGTATTGGTATTACTTACTATATTTGCACTGGAATAGGCAAACTCGTTTTCATTAAAATTCATTTCATCCTTTGAGTGCCGCTGATGGTGAGGCTTGCATTCCTGCTGTTGTTCCTCCTCCCCTTCACTCTTGTTCATCATCATATAATTTGATTCTTTCTTCACATTGCTCATGTGCATCTTTTCATATTCCCTTGTCTTCACATCACCATTACTCCTACTACTGTTATTGCTACTGCTGTAACTACGGTTATTCCTATTCCTATTGCTACTACTACTGCTAGAGCTACTACCATCACTATAACCACGGTTACAGTTATTACCATCCACTTCTCTATTTCCCCCTTTCAATAAGTCTTCATTAATACAACTATTAAGCGTGTTGAATGATTTCGAATTCGGTGGTCTATGCATATGACTTACATTTCTCACAAGCGATTTGTTTACCTGAGGACTCTCCTCCTCCTCCTCCTCTTCCTCATAGTCCATATCTGTGTCATTAATAAAATCGATATTTATTAAATTTTTTAAATCATCCTTCAGTTCGTCATTCTGCGTATATTTTTCGGTCATTAGTTCTGCACTACACTTCTTACTAACACTGCTGTTGTTAATATTGATACTACTACTACAACTACTACTACCATTCAAATTTCCCATGTTGGCCATATTGCTCATATTGTTAACGCTGTTAATACTACTAATATTGCTGTGTGCTTTCATAAGCCCAATACCATGAATGCTTGCATCATTCACCATACTACTTCCTCCATTATTGGTATTATTCCTACAACTATTACCACCACTGTTGTTAAAGCCATTACAGCTTCTGCTACTAGTACAACTATCATTTCCATTATTATTTACAGAAAAATTAATAGCATTCGAATTAGCACTTCCACTTCCAATAACATTACAATTAGCATTACTACTATTACCACTATTATTACCACTAGTAGTGTTTGCAGAATTACTACCCAAGTAACAGCCTTTAAAATTTCTTAAAGTACTTTTGTCTTTACTACTATTTGTAGGGTCTATATTATGGCTATTACCAAAGTGATTTATGCTTGCGCTCATATTTGGAGTACCTCTAGTAGAATTGTTACTACTATTATTGCTGCTATTATTGCTACCATTATTGCTTTCATTATTACTTCCACTTACATTGTTCATTGTGCTATTCAAATTACTACTAACGTCTCTAATACCACTAACACTACTAGCACTGCCAATAACACCATTATGGTTGCTTCTATTTATGCCACTGTTAAAGGAAAAAATATGATCATTCAAAGAATTTACATTAGTACAGGCATTATTGGAAAATGAAGCATAATGAGTCGGCTTTTTAAAACCATAAGTTCCATTCTGTATAAAATCTTTATTCATAGTATGTATAGTATTTGTATTTAAAAAATTTGAGTTCACCAAATGGGGTCCTGCTCCTCCTCCAACACATCTATTATTTATACCACTACTTTTATTATTCTTCAAAGCATAAACATTCCTTGAAGAATTTCTAGGAGTAAACATTGTACAACTATGATTAATATTATAATTTAATTTGTTCATATTTACTCCTTTATTATTCATACATACAACTCCTGGTACGTTTGAACTATTATGATATCCACTTCCACTCATACTTCCGCCTCCTATATTACCACCTATGTTACCGCTTACACTGCCAAAATTTGCACTCATGCTGCCTCCCACATAACCACTACTAATATTATTTCCAATCTTGGGCCCTAAAAACACCTTGGTGGTATTAGTGGTGTTACTACTATTATTATCCTTTATATTATGGGCAGCATTCTTTATACTATCATTACTGTAATTTCCATTCATTATGTTATCGATATTATTAATATTATTAATATTACTATTATTTATATTATTTATATTATTTATATTATTATTACTATTACTACTAGTATTTCCATTAGTATTCATAATGCTGCTGCTATTACCGCTATTATTCTTACTTAATAAACCATTTGACATCAATACTGGTGTGGCAGTGGTAGTAGTCGTAGCACTAGTAGTGCCAGCAGTTGTAGTACTATTATTGTTTGCTGTAAATGCAAGAGCTCCATTCATAAGATTCGTCCGGCAGCTCATATTGTTACTACTTCTACTATTGTTATGACTATCCATGTTCAGAATCATGTTACTATTACTATTACTATTACAACTTTCAATACCTCCACCTACCACTGCAACACCTCCTCCTCCTACACCAGCTATGCTGTTCATCTCCCCCATCATCAAACCACTACTACTAATCATATTGTTGTTTCCGTACTCAGTATGTATCATACTGTTACTCCCCTTCATCATAATTCTTGGAAAACTTTTTTTGTTTTCGTTCATTTTCCTTATCGTCATCATACCACTACTGCTACTAGTAGGCAGACCACCACCAGCACCAGCACCACTGTTGTTGTTATTCATCATTCCCGCTCTATTATTCTGCATAACAATGTGTTTGTTGTATGTATCATAGTGAAAATTTATTTTTTCCATTTTTTCAAGCGCACTGTTGTTACCACTACTACTAACGTTGTTATGATTACTAATACTACTACCAATGTTGTTATTGTTATTGTTACTGCTGCTGTTGTTATTGTTGACATCCTCACATAGATTATAATTATCCTTAAACAGAAACAGGTCATGATAATTTTTGTTAAATTTTTTTATTTTTTTAAATTCCGCAGCAGAGGATCTAGGCACAGCTCTTTCGATTCTTAGATCTCGCACAGATATACTACTTCTCAATGGAATATTAAAAAAATTAAACATATCTTCTTTCCATTTATCTGGAGTATTTTTGTATGCTTTTAAAAATTTATTCATACAACCTAATGTTCGAAACTTTATTTTAATATGTGATCCTTTAGGTGGGTGGAAATAAATATTATCTATTTCATCATAACCCATTAATCTTAATATATACAACATTTGCTCCTTTGCTTCAATATACTCTGCTAGCTTATTTCTTTCAGCTGAATTTTTTGGTAATTCTAACGGGTACTGGCATCTTGCACTTTTCGGCACCCATGAAATATAAACCATCATATCACTGAAATAATCATTTGTCGAGTTGTTATTGTTATTATGGTGGTTTCCACTTGAGCTGTTTCCATTGGTCAAATGGCTATTAGCACCGTCATGCCCACCACTACTAGCGTTTCCGCCAGTATTACCGCTAACATTACCGCTAACATTACCGCTTACATTACCGCTTACATTACCGCTAACATTACCGCTGATATTCCCATTTGCACACTCGTAAAGCGCATTTTTCGACAGGGGTTTCTCTAAGATTATGCCTCCCCCACTACAGTGCTCCAAGTTATTAATAATTTTTTTTTTACATAGTTTTTCCTTGAATTTCTTATCAATCAATGATGAAGATTCCGTTAAGCACGTGGACAAGCTAATTTGCGTTTCGTTGTTTTCTTTACGAACATAATTTGTCATTGCCTTTTTATTTAAATTTAACTTGTTTATTTTATTTCCTTTATTATTTCCATTACTCATTGTGCTTAAATTTGTTTTACGTCCATATTGTACACGCTCCTCGTCCTCCTGCTGAACATTGTTGTTATCATTATTGATGTTCACATCCTCCTCATTGTCAATTCCCTCATCTTGAGTTTCTCGCTTAACATTCACATGGTTGTAATGACGACTCCTGCTGCTGCTGCTGTTTCCGCTATTCATGCCGCTACCGCCGCTTCTATTTTCATTAGCATTGTCACAGCTGTACGTGGCATTGGCTGTGTTCAGGAATAGCATAAGACTATTCATATTTCTTAATCTCTTTACAACCATACTGCTGCTAGTTTTATTGATACTACTAGCACTACCACTACTGACGTTGCCTTCTTCATCATCCTGCTCATCTACTGCATAAAACATAATACTCTTGTACACCTCCTCCAACATATTTATTACTTGCTTTCTACATAAAATTAAACATATCATATGAACATTTCGATTTGTTACTATGTTATCTTCAAAATTTACGTCATAATATTCACCATTTAATTTTTTTTTTAAAAAATCAAAAAACGAATTTTTTATCTCATTTAACAATGCATCATTCGTATTTAACAGAATGCTATTCTTTTCATTTTTGCCATTTTTTAAAAATGAATATATTAAATTACTATTTTCTTTTAATTTCTCTATTTCTTCTTTTAATAATAACTTAACATCCTTATTTGTCATATTTACATGTTCTAAATTTTCTAACATACAACTGTATAGATCATTATATAAAAGGAACAAATTGTTCGCTTCATCACCATATAGCTCCTCATTCCTTCTTATTTCTTTAATTAATTTTTCCATTCGATCTAACTCATGCACATATATTTTTTCTACCTCGAGCTCATTATTGCCACAACCGTCGTTTCTACTACTGCTACTAATATTACTGCCACTTCCACTGCTGCTTCCGCTACTACGACTATTACTACTACGGCTTCTACTATTATTGGTACTTACACTATTGGCATGATGATTTTCTTTCTTCAATTCACTTGACTGGTTCACCTCCTTTTCATCATATTCTCGTGCATCTTTTCTATTAACACCATCCACCACCACACTATTATTATTACTAGCAGCAGTACATTCTTCACCAATTAGCTCTTCTGCACGTTGTTCACTATTGTGTTCACTACTCCATTCACTACCATGTTTACTATCCCGTTCGTCTTTGTCCTTCATTTCCTCAGTTAACTCTTCTTTTTTGCTAACTTCTACTTTGCTTACATTTACCTTTTCACAAACTAGGTCTATTCCGGCTTCTTTCTCTGTAACTTCACTCTTTTTCACTTCCACTTTTGCTTCCACTTTTGCTTCCTTTTTTTCCTCTTTTTTTGCTTCCATTTTTGAATTTTCATTTTCACTTTTACTTTTTTTTATTTCTTCACCTACACCTCCTTTCTTGTCATCATTACGACTTACATTACTATTTGCATTTTCCTCATCTTCCCCTGTAACCTTCGGCTTTATTTTTTTTAAATTATTTAAACGATCTAATAAATTAAATAAGTAACCACTCCCTCCTCCTCCACTGCTACTACTACTTCCACCTCCACTTTTCAACGTTTCTTCATTCTTACTATTACTATCTCTCTTATCATTCTGCTCAACGACATTCCCTTTCTTCTTGCACCCGTCTTCTTTTCGTGCATCTTTACCCCCTTCAACTTTCACTTCCTCCATTATATTAATTCTTGTTAAATTATACTATAATATTATGCACTCGAGTTAATATATATATATATATATATATATATATATATATATGCTTACACTTGTTAATTTACTTGTTTATACACACTACCAAATGAAACACGCGCATATGAACAAATTATAAAAAAAATTTTCAAAAAAAAGGGTAAATGAAATGCTAACTAAAATGTTAAAAAAAAAAAAAAAAAAAGGATTAAAAGGGGTTAACATAAAATATGATCAATATTATCTAATAAAATATTCTTCTAAAAAGGAATAAAAGGAATTTTAATAAAATGCAGCGACAATGTTGCTAATGCTGCTACATATACGTGACATACATTTATATAACTGCATATGCAAATGTGTATATCATATGTACAATATATATATACATAACTTATTTTCAAGTTTTACCATACACATATATATTTATACATATAAAAATATATACCATTACAAAATAATAATACGATTCTACAATTTTCATATATATATATATATATATATATTAAAAAAAAGGGAGAAAAAAGTATGACTTGTCAATACGTCGATTGGTAGATTCACCGACTGACTGCACTAGTCTGTTCATTAACTAAATAACTGAATTAAATAGTGATTCAATAATATAATTAATTCCTAACTGAATTAATGAATAGATGGGGAGAAGAGGTAGAAAATTTACAAAATATATATGGTTATAAAAAAAATATATATACATACTTATAAATATATATATATATATATATATATACATACTTATAAATATATATATATATATATATGCATTTATATACGAATAATACTACCATACATACAATGCATATGTTTATATACATATATAGGGAGAATACAATTAAGATGGGGTAAAAAAAAAAAAAAAAAAACTAAAAATTAAAGTATGTATTTATTTTACATATAATAAAATGTAAAAAAGGTATCCTTTTTTATAATCAGAAAAAAATTAAATATTCTTATTTTTTATTAATTTTCCATATGTACAATATGTATACATACACATAATAAATAAATATATATATATAATAATCACGATGATCATATAGGATGAAAAAAATAATGCTTACTTCATAACTTTTTGTTATTTGATTGTTACGTCTTTTTAACACCACCTTGTGAATGCGTTACGAGCATATACACAGATATACACGGTATAAATAAATAAATAAATATATATATATATATATGATATAAAAAATATACAACACTGTATGTGCATACACATATACGCAAGTTGCTGATATATATATATAATTATATGTATTGTATATAAAACATCAGAATATAAAAAAATATATATTTTTTTCTTTCTTTTTTCTTTTTTCTTTTTTTTTTTTTTTATAACAGTAATAAATGTGGCATGAGAGAAAAAAAAAGGGAAAATTTATTTCGCAAAAAATAAAAGTCAAACTGCACAATGCAAGGACAACTTCAAATAGACTAACAATTTTGTATAGTTTAATAAATTCTGTAGATATAACTGCAAATAAACTTAAACAAAAAATAATAATTCTGTATTATTTTTATGTGTGTAACTTACATATTTTTCGTCCCTTTTTCGTTCTATATTTTGTTCTAGTTAATTTTATTAATACAATTTTTTTTTTTTTTCCCTTACATAAACATTCATTAATAAATTTGTTATTTAAAAAAAAAGGGAACTATACATTCAAACAAACTTATAAAATAAAACATGCACAATATAAATAGAAAAGTATTCATATAACAATTACTTTTTACCAGTGTAAACCGTTCATATACCTTCAATATATGAGCACTGAAGTAAACATAATAAAAAAAATATATACCCATATATATATATATATATATATATATATATATATATATATATATATATATATATATATACATACATACATAAAACAAATTATTTAAAAACATGAATTAATAATAAAATACAAAATGCATTTATTAATAAATGGTTCATAAATCATATTAAAAACATACATGAACACATACATACTTCATCATTAAATTATGGAGATTATGTATGCACACACTGTATTTACTAAGCCTTCAACACTTATGCACTCATACGTGAACATACACACGTGTACAATTGTATGTATGCAAACACACATATATATATGTATATACTCAATTCATATAAGCATATAATATATATATATAAAACTTCATCTATACTTACTCCTACATACATTCACATATATATATCATACATATGACCTCAAAATTTAATCTTACAGTTAGGAAAAAGAGAAAACGATAGAGAAAAAAAAAAAAAAAATTGAGAATAAAATAAAGCCTCAAATACAAAATATAGAAAACACTAAAATAAGAAATTACTTGAACGAAATTGTAAATTACTATTATTATCAACTTACATTAGATGGAACATCTTCATAAAACTTCATAAAAATAACACATAAAATTATATACACCAAATGTTTGTAATCATCAAAATATGCATATTCACATATATATATATATATATATATATATATATATATGTATATACAATAATATATTTACATATAAATTATTCACTACATACATTTTTATTTGATTTCCTCACTTCAATCAATTAAAGCTTACATCATTCAAAATAACAGTGTTCAATATTATAATAAGAAACACATTCACATATAAATAAACATACATACATATATACACAAATGTACATCTAAATATAGCACTTATATGATATTCTTATAAAATAATCAAACTCATTAGGGTAAAAATGGGTTTTGTTGTAATATATAAAACTTTTCTATTATGAAAATATAAATAAATAAAATTAAAAAAATAAAATAATAAATAAAATATACAAGGTATAATGGAAAATTTAAAACAATTGTAATTTATAAGAATTCAAAAAAATAAAAGAATGAAAGAATAAATTAAATAAAAAAATAAAAAAAATAAAACACATCTTTTCTTTTTTTTTTTACAATCAATTAGAAGAACTATATAATGAATTAAATATTTAAAAAAATTCTCTAATGTTTTATATATTACTAGTTTCAACATGTGAAAAAAAAAAAAATTGTAGTCCACCAAAGGAACTAAGCAAAAACTATATTAGCACTTTCTCTTTCTAAATATATATAATAGTAGTAAAGAGTGAACTCAAATTCACTTATCTTCCTTAATAATAAAGTACATTGCATTTTCATAGTTCAGCATATCTAAATAATGCGAAAAAAAAAAAAAAGAAAAAAGAAAAGCACAGACTACTGGTAAATAAATTCATAACATTAGAGCTTAATTTCTGCTCAAACAAATGCAGTATATTGTTAGGTAGAACGTAGTATATTACAATGTAAATTTTTTTTTTTTTTTTCATGTAGTAAAAAGTGTATAAAAACATACATAAATATAATATATGTATATAAATATGTAATACTAATAGTTCATTTGTATTATATATATATATATTTACTTATACATACATGTAGTGTAGGTGAAAATGTAACAGTATAACACAATTACAAATGAAATTCTAATAGGGTAAATACACTCCCCTTCTCTCTTTGTAATATTATATATATATATATAACTAGTCGTTACCCATAAAACGGTAAAGTGAAATGTGAAATTATATTTTTATATAATATGTAAACATATATTTGTAAATTAATATATGGTACATACATGAATGCACTAGTATATAAATGAATATTATTTTTTTTTTTTTTCTATTTTAATAAAAATTCCCTATATTTTTTCTTTTCCTAAGCATATAGCTGTATATGTATATATATATATATATATATATATATATGTGTTTATACAATTGTATATATATTTATATATATACTTGTATATCGTTTATCGGAATGCGTTTCTAAAAAAGAGCTTAAATAATTACAAGATTCCCTCAAACTTTACAATATATATATATAAATATATATGCATACAATTCTTATAAACAATTAGGTGGTGCATTTATATTCTACATATAAACATAGGAAATTGTATTACTACTTTAGAAAAAATTTTTACCCGAAATTTTTCTGAAGTGAAAAAATATATTTTATTATTTTGTATATATATATATATATATATATAAGCACGTATCATATTTATATATATACAAGTATATGCATAATATATATGTGCATGTATGTTTGTATTATGTATATCCTTGACAAATTTATTTTTCCATTATACGTATAATATATGTATATATATATATAATTTATAAAATTAAACCTATTTAATAAAAAAGAACATTATAGATAAAATAATTACAAATCTAAAAAAAAAAAAAAAAATTAAATTTATCTTTATTGTAAAATAAGAAATAAATGGTTAAATAAATTGTATTTTAAAAAGGTTTTTTTTTTTTAATTGCCATATTAACAAATATACATTTTTACTATAGTATTTTTATGAAAAACATAAGATTTTTAGTACGTACTACTAAAACAATTAAAAAGGGATTATTTTTTAAATATAAATATTATACTAACATTATATGATAAAATTCTTATAAAAATTTTATAACTTGTGCATATAATAATATATATTTATATATACATATATTTTATAATGATGTAAATTAGTTTTAAGTTCCCTTACATATATGCCAAGCATAGATAATATCATTTTTATGTAAATTTTTATGTAAAATGTAGTTATAAATAGATAGTAATGCTTACTAGATGCAGTTGTTCAAACATAGCAGTATATTAATGTTCATATTATTAAAATTTTTTAATAATATATATATATTTACGTGAATATAATGTGAAAGCTTTTTAGTAAAATCACCTTCAATTATATATAAAATTATTTCACATAAAAATTCAATATAAAAACAAAAATAAAATTGAATTTACTATACATAGTGTATACTATGATATTTTATTACTATCTAGAAGAAAAATAATAAAATAAAACAAAGGGAATGGAGGAGATACGTTGTTGTATATAATAATAATGTAACATACGTAAAGAAAACATGAAAAAAAAAAAAAATTAGAACATCAAAAAATAGAAGTATAAAATATAATGTTTTGCACCGTTTTATTTAAAAAGAATTATAGTATTTTTAATTTTCTGCATGAAACATTATCCACCAATAATTTTTTTTTTTTTTAAATTTATCGTTTTAATTTGTTTAATTAACTGGTACAATTTACAAAACTTGCAAAAATGGAAAGCATATAGTTATGAAATGAAAAAAAAAAATAGAGGTGCATATATGATATAATATATTTATAAAATATATGTAAATATAATGTGTATCAGTGGACGTAGAAAAATTGCTTTCTTATCTTTTTACATATAGTGAATATATTATATCATGTATAAAAATATATTCTCTATTTTTTTTTTTTTTGTTTTTTTGATAAGTTCTTTTTAAATATATAAAACTATATATAAATTTGCATTAATATAGAGAGCTTGTGTTGCTAGCAACGCAGAACTTAATTCATAATAAATGGCAGAAATGAATAGACAAAATAAAAATAATTTTAACTGAGATCAAAAGAAAAAGAACATACAAACAATACTAAAAAGGACAAGGAAAATTATAAATATATATTCATATATATATATATATATATATATATATATATATATATATATATATATATTTGTATTTATTTATTTACTGCACATATGTACGTGGGTATGCATAAATGCGCTCATAAAAACAAACACAGTACTTGTGTAAATTAGGAGTTTTATTTGAAATTAAAAATTTTCCACTATACAACATTCAAATTATGATCATATACTCATATATATATATGTGAAGCTACTTAAAAAGAGTATAATTCTATTCATAATATATATACATATATAGGTAAGTCACTATTCTCTATTAACTTGTGGATGTTAAGTTAAATGGGAGTGTTACAACAGGAAAAAGCCAATAGACAAAAAAAAAAAAAAAAATATATATTATAGCAGTAATAATATAACAATAATAATAAAGTAGTAGCATGAACTTACGACAAAAGTTAACAATTTACCACTCAATAAAATAAAATGAAAAAGTTGTATTAATTGTACTAATAATGCAAAGATAGAAATACATATAACCGCTTTCATAACAGAAAAACATAACTTAAATAGCATTTTTGGCTTTTATTTACAAAATGACATAATAAATCTGAACAGTTCATATAAATAATACCTATTCATCTGAACTGTTCATAATATTTTCATCTTTTTTTTTTTTTTTTTTTAAAAATATTTAATAACACAATATTATGAAAAAAATGAAAAATCTCACAAGTAAAAAAATAAATATATTTTATGTAAAATAATTCATGTTATAATATTGCAGAACAAACAATAAAAAAATTAAACAAAACATATAAATTATGACATACATCAATTACATATAGATATATAACGCGATACATCTTTAATGATGTAAAAAAAAATACACTTTTTAACTTGTAACTGTATTTTATTAAGTTTTTTTTGGTTTTATAATTTGAATATTGATCAAAAGCAGCGTATAAACACCATAATTAAAGGCACTATTGTCATTGCTTTCTTTAGTGCTATTTGTATTTGATTATTTTATACACATTCGAGTATATACATATGCATATATACATACACACACATATACATACACATATTTACATACACACATATACATACACACATTTACATACACACATATACATACACACATTTACATACACACATTTACATATACACATATAGATACATATATATACATACACATATATACATACACATATATACATACACGTATGTACATACATATGAATTTCACTGAAATGTAGATACTGCTTTGCACTAATTAAAATAAAAAAAAAATTTTATTAAATGAAAACAACCCAGTTTACGCTTATATTTACATAAATATATACGTATACACATGCATACATATAGTTGAACTTTAAAAATAATAATATTTATATATATACGTACATTCCTCATCATAAATGTGGGCAATTATTTCATCTTTTAAAAGAGTATTAATATATTTTGTTAAAATATTGACATATATTTTTATATTCTCTATTTTTTTTTTTTTTTTTTTTCATGAAATATATTGAAAAAGTGTATACTGATTAAAATGAAATAAATTACAAATAAAAATACAACATACGTCATAACAATATTATGTGCATAATACTCATACAAATAGAAACGACTCATTCCCTAGCAACACTGTTTCCCCATAGTAACATAAATAGTGTTATTACATATTTATTTACATGAACATATTTTTAAGAAGAAAAATATATGGACATATTTTGGAAGATACGTCGACATCCTATTTAGAATAAATCGACTTATTTTTGAAGATGCATAAACATCCTTTTTATTCGTTGTCCATTTATAGCTCATTTTTCTTCATATGTGCACATATTAATACATATATATATATATATATTTAATTTTTTTTTTTTAATTATGGAAAAAATCACTTGCACATTTTATTTCAAATTATACATATTCATAAATTTAATAAGAGTGCGATAATATAATAACATCATAAATTAAAAGAAATTAATAAACCCCAAATTTGTATTTCAAAATATTTATTTTTTTTGAATAAGGCATTTATTGTTGAAAAAAACGCTTATTTATTATTTTCTCGTTTTTCTATCAGTACATAATATAAATAATACGATACCTGTTGTTCACTTATGCTATATAAATGGTTGCAGTGAATATATGCCACATACACATCATACCAAATGCAATATCTATCTAGAATCTTTAACATAGCTCTCATTTGCATTCATCTCATCATTAAAGAGACCCCTGATTAATGCAATAATGAAAACGCTTAAATGTGTGTAAATATATATATATATATATATATATATATATATATATATATATATATATATATACATATATGTATATACACATATCATTGGTAACTACTTCATCCCGCACATAATGAACACTTACATATAAAACAAATCAAAAAAAAACAAATATTAAAGATACAAGAATGAATAAGTTGCACTATTCCCAATTAAAGAATCTATTCCTTTATACATTAATATTTTATTACACATTTTATTACCTATATTGTTTAACCAACAATATAACTTGTAACTGAACAAATGCAATGAAAACCTATTTAATACTGGTGAAAAAAGAAAAAAAAAATAAAATAAATAAAATAAAATAAAATAAAATAAACCTTTTTATTTTTTAATAAACTTAATCATCCCATTCCACATATTATGAGATACTATATTTAAAATAATTTTATATTTTATTATCTGGAAAAAAAAGGAATGCTATCACAATATATTCATAATTACACAAATAAGAACATATGTAAATGCATTTACACACTTATAAATATATGCACACTACATTCATCAATTATTTATACTCCTATTAAAAAATATGTTAAAACATAACTGCATTTTAATTCACTCAGGAGATTCAAAAAATGAACACTGCCATTTATATGTGTAATAAATTATGTGTTTCGAAACTATGCGCCCCCCTTTTATTCTTATTTATAGCGGCTGAAATGACGTGTGCAAAAGTACACACAAGTGTACACATGAATATGTATATATGCATGTATCTGTGTATGTTTGTATCTATGTACGTATATGTATATATGTATGTATATATATACATATACAAATAATCTATGGGTACGTCCATCATCGTTCTGTGAACTGCTGAAGGAAGAAAGAAAGAAATTATATAAAATCTCTTGTGTACAAGTGCTCGATTTTTTTTTTTTTTTTTTTTTTTTTAATTAGAACAGAAAAAAAAAATAATTTGATAAAAATTACTATTTCTATTAATAATACAAAAAAAAAAAGATACGAAAATGTATAAACACATTTAAAATGTTTAGATAATGTCCACATATATTTAACAAAAAACATCAAGAGCATTTTTAACTTTATCAAAAATGTGTAATTTTTAATTCTTAAGAATATCTTTTTCCTTTTTGCTAATGCACTGCATATTTACACATAACAGAATATATACCTATTGTAAATGTGGCTGAAATTATTCATGAAAGCATTTCAATAATGCATAAATGTATATATGTATATATATATATATATATATATTCACCCTTCTGTAATATATCAAAGGGTCGTTTTTTTCCCTTTCTATTTTGCCATTATAACAGGAATTTTTGATTTATAAAATGTTCATCAAAATATGAAAAGAATAAAAAGTGTTTCTTTTTATTATAACTGTTCGAAGATGTATTGTACATATGTCAAAAGTTTGTTATAATCTTATAATAACTGTAAATCAAAACTTTAATGTACATTCTTTTTTTTTCTTTTTTTTTAACTGAAGTTTACATTCAAGTTCACATGCCCACACAACTTATGCTTCTTTAAACTAATAAATATACTTATATTTCATATTTTTATTTTAATTTATTTTTTTTTATTACACTATGAAAAAGAAGAATACATTTTACAAATTTCTTTTTGCACGGCATACTTAACACCAACTCTCACTAAACATTATTTTAATGTAAAAGAAAAATTTTACGCATAGTTCACAAGTAACATGTGTATATGTCCGTAATGTACAAATGCTTTAGTTTTCTTTACTGCATTTTATTTTTTTTTTTAATTTATTTTATTCCTTTTTTTTTTTTTTTTTTCTCATATAGTAATTTTCCATATCATAGATATGATGTTATAAAAAAAGAGCAAACGAAATAACCTTTACTCATATTATACATATATATGTGTGTGTATATATACATGTATGTTTCTATATATACTTAAAAGAAATATTTTACTGTATTACACAAGCCTTGTGTCAATTTTACGAAGATCGTTTTTTTTAATTTGAAAATTACATCATATATTATTTGCGGACAAATTAATTCATGTGCAAAATTTTGTTCATTTTATTTTATTATAATTACAATATAATGTTTAATAAAAAAAAAAAAAAAAAATAGAAATGTTTGAGAAAATTTCCATATTCTTTTGCATATGTTTGTACTTAATTTTCATAATTTAGATTAATAATTATTAATAGCTTTATAACTTCATAATTTTTCTTTTTTCATTTTTTTTTCACTTTACTAAAACATTTTTTGCATACTTTTTACGAATTGTGTTATTACACGTGGACCATAGAAAAAGGGAGAAATAATACCTTGTAAAAAACAAGTTGGTTAAACAGTCCTTATGTATGCCTTCATGGGTACATAAGCACTTATATATATATATATATATATATATGAATGCGTATGCATAGTTATGTAGTATACGGGAGGAACATCAACTCAAAATAAGATAATTTTTTTTTCATATGCTAAAGAATTTTTCTGTTAAATAGAATAACAGCAATTACACATACATAAAATATAAAACATGATATATAAAACATGATATATAAAACATGATATATAAAACATGATATATAAAACATGATATATAAAACATGATATATAAAACATGATATATAAAACATGATATATAAAACATGATATATAAAACATGATATATAAAACATGATATATAAAACATGATATATAAAACATAAAATATAAAACATGATATATAAAACATAATGTATAAAACACAGTATATAAAACACAGTATATAAAACACAGTATATAAAACACAGTATATAAAACACAATATATAAAACATAATATATAATTAAAATATATATCATGTTGCTACAACTGCACGTCAATTCGTTTTTAAAAAAGTCGTTTAATATACATAGTGCCATGTCAATACTTCTTATCCCCTATCATTTATTACGTCCCCGTAAACAAACTCAAAGAGTTGATCGTTGCAGGTTTCTCATAAAAAAAAAAGAAAAGATGCTGCATAAAATTAGTCTTACCAAGTACATGATGAGTACATTTATTAAAATTCTTTTCCTTATTGAATTATGTCATAAATGTTTAATTTTAAAAGGCTATCCATACATTATATACTTTTTTGATAAATTTTTTTTTAATATTTCTATATAGGACAAAAAAACAGTATAAAAATAGAAGACATTTCAGAGGGTACTATTACAGGTGGATGGGTTCTTATTAAAATAAAAAAGTTCATAAAAAAAATTATGAAAGAAAAGTATACATGTTGAAACGTAATGATTATATGTATATATATAATGTCAGGAAAAGCGGAAAAGGGTCAAATGAAACTATCATATGGTATTTTGTTAAGTAAAATAAGGCAAAGAATATACAAATGATGAATACTTTTTTTGATACTCTTTTACATATGATGTCATACGTTAAAATACTAATAACAACACACTAATTATTCATTTTATTTTGTTTATTAAAATATGCTACTACTTTATTCTTTACGTATATTTCGTGCGAGGGTATTTGAAGGAAACCAAAAAAATAAAATCAAATAAATGCACACACTCTTAGGTGAGAACAAAAAAAAAAAAAAAAAAATTTTAAAAAAATTAAAAAAAAAAAAAAAAAAATTAAAAAAAAAAAAAAAAAAATTAAAAAAAAAAAAAAAAAAAAATTAAATAAAATAAAAAAAAAATTAAATAAAATAAAAAAAAAAATAATAAAATTAAAAAAAACTAAAAATTAAAAAAAATTAAATAAAATAGAATAAAATAAAAGTATATACACGTGTATGTTTATATTTTTATATACAAATATATGTGCATATTTATGCATATAAATAAAAGTACTTACGCATAAAAGTATTATACGTTCATGTTTATATATTCGCGTCTACATATGTTTACGAACACGTTTTTCTTTTCGGTTCACAATAAATAATAATCTTATGACATGTTTGAATGGATTTCTACTCCTGTTTATTCGGAAAAGATACATATATGAAAAAGAAATTATTCAGAACTTCAGTAGGTCCAACATTTTAAAAGTACATGTATGTATGTTTGTATGTATGTATGTATATATAATATATACATATAATATGTACCCGTGCGCACATATATACATACGCGAAGCATAGGCGTACAATTTGCATAAATATAAACCATTTTGTAGGCCCATAAAATGAGAAAAGCACATAACTTCAATGAAAACTTAAATTTTAAAAAAAGAAAAATCAGATAACTATATTTTTTTATATTATTTTATTATTTTTTTTTTTCAATCATAATAATCGCCTCTTCAATTTTTTTCAGTACAGTATTTTCTTTTATAAATTTTTTATTTATTTTCCTACATATTTTTTTATGATAATTTATTAACTTTTAACTCACCTACCTTTTTATTCATTTTTATAAAATTAAAAGTGTACGTTTTAAGAAAAAAAATTAGAAGCTGTTATGTTTATATGTACGTATGCGTGTAAAGCGCCCTTTTAAAAGACCAGTACTATTCATATTAGTTCTTTTGTATTAACATAAATGATATATATGCATACATTTATTATATATTCGTTTTTAATTAAATTAATACAGCACTTCGACCATTCCGACATCTAAGCAGTATTATATTTTTTTTTTTTTTTCTTTTTACTCATTATTTTACACCGAAGTCTATTAAAAGAGAAAGAGCGCTTTACTTTTATAAAAATGTGCTTTTGCCGTTCCCTTTTGCCTTTGCTTTACTTTTTATTTTTATATTTTTATTTATTATTTTTTTTTTTTATTTCAACCTTTTGGCATCCTTAAATCATGTTTATAATGAACGCTTACGTATTCGCGTATGTTTGTAGGCTTCCACATATTATATCCACATGAATACATACATATATGCATATATATATTTACTTATATTATGTATATATATGTACCATGTATATACGCACATGCACCTTGTTATTAAAATTAACTTTAATACAAAAAACGTCTTATATATGATACTGTATATTTATAGATACTTTTCCTTATTGAACAAACCCTAACAAAACAGATACTGTATTATTAATTTATGAAAGTATTCTTCTATCTATTTATTTGAAACGTAAAAGAGAAAACGCCATAAATTAACATTATAAATTAAATTAAATTAGTAATGTAAATGGTTTAACTTATTTTTTTATTTATTTTTTAAGAATCAAGATGTTATTAATTTTTTATTTATTAAAACCTATGTGTGAATTTAATAGAATTTGAAGCTAAATTTTTCATCTCGTTTATATTCTTCATGTTCTTCTCTATTCTTTTTTACTTTATTTTTTTGGTAAATGGAAATATATGAAACTCCGTAGTAGCAAAGGAGAGAAGCTAGTTTTACCGTAATAACATTTAACAAACATTTAAACAGTTAGACTAGTGCTTATTTTTGTAGTTTTTTTATTTTTATTTTTTTATTTCTTTCTGTTCCTCCGGAAATTTCTCTCATCAACACGTGTACATTTCGGTTTAATGACATAATGAAGGATAAGGTTGATACGCACAAGAGGTCAATAAATTTTGATGAGGATGATGAATCCCAAAAAAAAATAAGAACAGTAGAAGAGGATGAAAAGAAAAGAGAAAGAGAAATGAAAACAAATGATAATTATTCGTCCATATATGTAGAATATGAAAAAGGAAGAAACAAAAAACTAAAATATAATATAGAGTATATAGAATTATTAAAAAAAGACGCTAGACGAAAATATTTAAAGGAAAGAGAAAAAGAAAAGTTAAATATTACAAAAAAATTATTAGATGATGAACTGTTATATAGTACTATTAAATTAGAAGGAAAAGATATTAAAGAATTAGAGTTTAATAAAAAAATTTATAATATAGCTAAAGAGAATATAAAACTACGGGAAAAATTAAAAGAAAATTACTATCACTTTCAAGAAGATTTTGATAAGAATGATAATGTCAATAATCATACTAAAATAGAACAACTAAAGGAAAATAGACAAGATCCCTCTATATATAATTATGACCAACAAATAATCAATAAAGGCATATTAAAGTTTGGTTCAGGTGCTATGATAAAAGAAAATTTAAATTATAACAACCTTGTTTTTGACGATGATTTTGCAAATAGAAAAAGCGTGAAAAGCGAAATATCAGAAGAAAATATAAAAAAAAAAAAAAAAAAAAAAAAAAGAAAACGAAAATGACAGTGATGGTGATGGTGATAATAATGTTAACGTAAATGTTAATAATAAATATTTTGAAAAAAGGAAGCATTATTATAACGGGGAGGACGAAGGAACGCACGACAGTAGTAGTAGTAGTAGTAGTAGTAGTAGAAGCAGAAGTGGTGGTAGTTGCAGCAATCGACTTGATAAACGGAGCAAACGCAAAAAAAGGAAAAGTAAAATAATGGATGAGAAAGATGCAGAGAGGCACGTGGAAAAGGAAGAAGAAAGAAAGAAAAAAAAAAATAATAATAAAGTAAAAGAAGTGCAAAAGAAAAAAAAAATGAAAATACATGATAATAGTGGTAATAGTATTAGTAGAAGCAGCAGAAGCAGTAGTAACGGACCCCTCCCCTCCTCTGAAAAAAAAAATGAGAGACATGTAATAAAAAAGAACGGGTTAACAAATGTAGTAGAATTCGTACATTTAGATAGTCTGTATGGTATGAATGAAAAGGAAAAAGAATTACAAAAACTATTTGAAGATATTAAAAAAAGAAAAGAAAAGAAAATGAAAAAAATGATTGATGAAAGGAAAAGGTTACCTATATATAGCTATAGATATGATATATTAAAAGCAATAAAAAACAATAAAATTTTAATATTAGTAGGAGAAACAGGAAGTGGTAAGAGTACTCAGTTAACACAATATTTATATGAATGTAAATATCATCTATATGGTAATATAATATGTACACAACCAAGAAGAATTGCATGTATAGCTATTGCAAATAGGGTAGCAGATGAAATGAATGTAAAAATAGGAAAAGAGGTAGGTTATGTAATTAGATTTCAAAATAAAACAAGTGAAACAACAAAAATCATATATATGACTGATGGAATGTTTTTGCGTTTGTTATTATATAACCCAACTCTAGATGATATATCTGTTTTAATTATTGATGAAGCACATGAAAGAGCTTTACATACAGATATTATATTACCAATAGTAAAAGATATATGTAATTTTAGAGAAAATATAAGAATTGTTATATCATCAGCAACTTTAGATGCAGAAAAAATTTCTACATATTTTAATTGTGCTCCAATATTTTATGTACCAGGAAGGAAATATAATGTTGATATTTATTACACTATTAATAATGAGAGTAATTATTTGTCAGCTATTGTAATTACAATTTTGCAGATTCATATAACACAAGCAAAAGGTGATATTTTAGTATTTTTACCTGGACAATTTGAAATAGAGTTAGTTCAACAAGAACTAGAAAATAAGTTAAATGAGCTAGCTCCAAAATTTCGTAACATGATCATCCTACCAATTTATTCCTCCCTACCTGTGGAATGTCAAGCGCGTATATTCGAAGACATGACTGATGAGGACCACGGAAAAAATGAGCAGGATAGTAAGGACAAACCGAATGACAGTGGAAGTGGAAGCGGCAATGGTAAAAGCAATGATAACAGCAATGATAACAGCAATGATAGTGGTAATGGAAATGGTAACGGTAGTAGTAGCATCAATAACAATCGCAGTAATAATCGCAGTGACAATCGAAGTGATGACAAAGGAGAAAGAGCTGTTAAAAGTAAGGCCATAATACCCCCAGAAAGCAGTAAAAAAAATAAGAATGAAGAAGTAAGATTAAATACACAGAAATTTAGAAGAAAAATTATACTGTCAACAAATATTTGTGAGACAAGTATTACGATAGAAAATATTGTATATGTAATAGATTCAGGATTATGTAAACAGAAAATTTATAACCCTAATTCAGGAATAGAATCATTAGTTACTTTACCTTGTTCTAAAGCATCAGTTAATCAAAGAACAGGTAGAGCAGGTAGAAAACAAGACGGGAAATGTTTTCGACTATTTACGAAAAAATCTTTTATTGATTTAAGCGACAATTCTATCCCAGAAATTCAACGTTGCGAAGTGAGTAGTATGATTTTATTATTAAAAAGTTTAGGTATGGATGATATTATAAATTTTGATTTTTTAGATCCGCCATCTCCTGTTGTTATAATAAAAGGTCTTGAACTTCTCTACTCCTTAGGTGCACTAAATGATGAAGGCAATTTAACAAGAAGTGGGAGAAAAATGGCGGAATTCCCAACAGATGTAAAATCTAGTAAAATGATTTTATCTGCTTCGGAAAAATATAACTGTGTTGATGAAATATTAAATATCACATCCATGCTAACACATGCAAACAATATCTTTTATGTTCAAAAAGGGAAAGAAAAAGAAGCTGAAAATGTTAAGAAAATGTTTACAATTGAAGGGGGTGGAGATTTTTTTCTTTTTTTAAATATTTTTAAACAATGCGAAGAAAATAATTTTTCCACTTCTTTTTGTTATGATCATTTCTTACAATATCACACACTTATAAAAATTAAAGATATAAAAACTCAATTAACAAGCATATGTGAAAAAATTGATTTACCAATTACATCATGTGGTATACAAAAGCATGACTCTATTTCTAATATTAAAAAATGTATTATAAGTGCATTTTTTACCAATGCTGCCTTACCTGTTAATAAACATGAACTTAAAATAATAAAATTAAATCAGATCGTTAGTATTTACCCCAACTCAGTTCTTTCAAAAAAAAATATAATGGAAGAAAATCAGAATGCATGTATTATTTTTTATGAAGTTATTAAAATAAATAAGTCCTACATTCGTCATAATATACCCGTTAATAAAGACTTACTGTTTGAAATTGCCTCCTTTTACTTTCTTAGTAAAAATGAGTAAATTCGTTCGAATAAGTACCAGTGTGCTGGTATGTAGTTATTTTGTTCGCAAAGTGCACATATGAACCTACATGTAATTGTTACACGTTTAAGGCAAAAAGTTGTACAAGCATTTCTCTATATATTATTAACATGAAATATAAAAATGTTAAAGTAACTTCGAACGTACGAAAACATAAATTGAAGTCAGGGAATTTTAATATGACAACATGACCATATCAGCTTTTTTTTTTTTTTTTTTTTTTTGTGAAGAATATATAGCCAATAAATTGTTTCAAAGTCATGTAGAACAAAAAATAATTATTTTATCCATACAAGAATAACAGCCCAAAGGTTTAGTATAAAATAATTTTAAGTATATATATTCCATCCAAACAAAAAATATTATCGCATATGTGTGTATATATTTATATACAAATAAATATACATAAAAGAAATGTGGGAAAAGAACAGAAAAAAAAAGGAGGATAAGGGATAAATAATAAAAGAACGCAAAATTGAAGTTAGCAGTATAATAGGTATCCCTTTCAAGTATCTTTAATTAGTTCACTTTTTTAACATACGTATACCATGAGAATTTCTCCTAAATATTGGGAGCATAATACATATATTTAAATAAAATTCTGATAAATTGTTGAATGATGTGTCCTTCAAAATATATAATAATAATTATTGTACGCCTTTATTATTTAAATTATTTAGTGAATATTAATTTAATTATATAACTTTTATTATTTACGCTCTTTTTTTTTTTTTTTTTTTAATTGTAGCACATGAGAAAAATATATATACATACATATATGTATATACGTTTACACATAAGAAATTATCCTTCCAGAGAAAGTATTGAATATAATATTTTATGTAACATCTTTTTAATATTTCCATTTTTTTTATTTGTAGGCTTTATACCAATATTCTCATAATTTATATTGTCTTTTTATTTTTTTCATGTTCCCCCATATTTTGGTCCTTATATTCATATTCTGCAATATATTATGGATGAGTAATAAATATTATTTCACAATATTTATTAAGTAGTAATAACACACTTTTTGCTGTTCTTTAATTTTGTCAATATTTACCATACATTTGCAAATGTTATCTTTCATTTTATATATTTAGAACATATATATATATATGTATACATACATTATTTTTTCTTTTCTTTTCTTTTTTTTTTTTTGTGTATTTATTTTTTTAATTTTACATTTGTATTATGTTTGTTTTTGTTATATTGCAGTATATTGTACGCCAATTTAAAATAGTAGTAAAAATAAAGCTAAGCAATATTTTATGTGTATTAATCCTTTTTCCACCCCATTTTACGTTTATAATTACGTAAATTTTATAACAAAATAATACACAATTCCTCACTTAAATAAATTATATTGTACAAATTATACGCACATGTGTAGGTATATATATATGTACACTTAATAACCAAACATGAACAAATTTACGTAAGAAGTGGTACAATTATCTAGTTAATTGCAAACATGATTTCTGTAAACCACAGTATTCTTGATCTAAAGCGTAACAAATAGTTGTATTTTAAAATAAAAAAAAAGAGTTCAAAATTAATTCATGTTAACTGTATGATTATGAAAAGGAACAAAATAACGTTAAGATATTCTCCACAATATGAAAATTTGCAAACTGAAAAACTACTAATTAAAAAATTGCTATATAAATTATTTCTAATTAAAAAATTCCTAATTTTTTATCTGTTTAATTCAAATCATATATAAACAAAGAGAACACATAAAAAAAAATTCTTTTAAAAATATTTATTGTTCTGTAAATGTGCACGTTGATACGTCTATATTTATTCTTGCTACTTATAATAAAAAGACCTGTAATTATTAATTCATAAAAAATATATATATAAGAATGATTTGCATAATAAATATATCTTTCATATTAAAAAAAAAAAAGAAAAAAAAATTTCCTTTCTTCTGATCTTCTTGCCTTAATATATATTTCCTTTATTTTTTTAAAAAGCATTCAATATTTATATTTAGTTGAATAGTCTTTTGGTGATATAACTAAACCTCTTCCTTTTCTTGCCCCTCTAAAAATAGTTTCAACTATATCAATAAATTCTTGTTTATTATTCATGGGCCAATTAATTTTATTATTGTTACCAGTACCTAAATCTATCATCATGTGTTTATTACGATAAAAAAACATAACGGAAACGGGATCATATAATTCATACATTGTATTAAAATCAGGAACTTCAATTATATCTACTAAATAAATTACACAAAAATTTTTTATGTCTTCAGCTACTTTATATAATAATTCATCCATTTTCATACAATCAGGATCATAATCATGACCAAAACGTATACAAACTAACCTTTCTTCCTCATTTATTATCGCTTGATCAACGGCCCAGCCGCTATTTAAATGTTGCAGCATAAATGACATTTCAAAAATTATATAAAATAAAATATAAAAGTACTAAAAAATTACTAAGAAGTTTCTAAGAAACTGGTAAAAATTTATGAACTGTTCATGTAATTTTTGAACGTCATATTTTAAAAAGTATATTTTTTAAATGTATATTTTATTTCTTGAAATGTTATTTAAATGTGTTAATTGCATCTTTATAATATATCTTAACAAAAGAATAAAATGTAAATATGCATATATATTTGTTTAATTCATTTAAAACCAAAAACATGTTATTAAAGTAGCATTTATAATATATACTGTTATATATATTTATACTTATGTATATTAAAAATGTACAAAATGGCCATTTATATTTGGCAAATAATTTTGTACGTTACCAAAAGTCTCCAAAAAAAATTGGAAAAAAAAATTTTTAAAGAGAATATAATAAGTTGAAATAAATTTTAAATAAGAAAATATTCATACAAATTATATATATACAATATTTTCACCTTTTATATTATAAAATTTCATCCAAAATTTAATTTTTCATAATTGCTTTAAAACACCTTTTACTTCCATAACAAGTGCAAATGAAAATGTACATATTTTTTTTTTTCTCCTACAAGGTTATTTTATTATATATTATTTAATTATTTTCCACAAAAATTTGAGAAGTTATTTTATAAGTGGAAGATTGTGTAAATTTTATTCACATCATATTTTATTACATGTATATATTACAACAAACTTACGATAATATTCTTTGTTTTATGTACAACATCTTAATTGTACAATATGACACATTAATGGGAATAAACTTTGGTGATAAGGACAAGATTCTTAAAAATAATATACATTTAATATTTTAAAATATAAAAATAAAGCAATGTAGTGAGAAATAAAATAAATGCATAAAAATTATTTGCATTTACAAAAACAGATTAAATATTATTTTACTGAACACCCAATTTTTAATTATAAAGCAAATTAGTCAACCTCCATCTAAGCATAACGTATTATAAAACGTTTTTTAAAAATGAGAAAACATAAAAATATGTTTATATTTCTCGAACATTACTTTATACGATCTTCTATTCAAATAAAGTCTTCAAACTGTTTACTGTTATCAAAAGCTTTTTATTTTATTATATTTATTTTTCTTTATTTCCCTTTTTTAATTGTCTGACAAAATTCATATTTATTAAATTAAACATTTTTACGATAATACGAAATTACACATCGTTTGGTTAATTATGTTCACATATGTTTATATTACTTGAGAGATTATAACACCATGAATTTAAAAAAAATATAGCATATATATATATGTTGTCCCTCTATTTTCTTTTTTTTTTTTTTTTTGAGACTTTTGAAACATTTAATTTTAAAAAGCTTATACTGTATTACTTCATTTCTATGTAAAACAAAAAAATTTGCGTTTTCCTTATACGTAAATTTCCTAAATATTATTTTATTATATATAAATATTTATTAATTCTTAATAATGAGGCAAAACACTTTTCTCGAAATGTGTATGGAAATTTTTTTTTTTTTTTTTTTGTATAGAGCATGTGTAAGAAAATAAAAATTTTTGCAATTCGGAAGAAATATCATGAACAATTTTTCTTGAATCTTATTTTCTCCTGCTTTTAAATTTAATTAATTGTAATTTACAAATATTTTTATTATTAATTATGAGTATAAATTTTCTCATTGCTTTTATATATATATACACATATATACCTTTAAATTTTTAATGCTTATCTGAAGCTTGTAGAAAGGTAAAATTCCTTCCAGTGACGCGGAAAAAAAAAAAATTGACAAAGTATAAAGATTAAATTATTAAACAATATATATACGCATGTACACATATACATATATACAAATGTGTTCTACATATATATAAAATAAAATTAAAAATTTTTTAATTATAAACATTTTCATATTTTCTTTAATAAAAAAACCCTTAAATTTTTCTGTGCCTTGTTTTAAACTCCTCTATATGTTTACGTTTTATCATAATAAATATTTCAAACCAAAAGAACACAAACAAATATTAAAGCCCCGTACTATATATTTTTATGTACTTTATAACAAATGTAGAACATTAAAACACACTTAATTTTGAAAATGCTTTAAAAATAGAAAAACAACAAATAGAAAAAAAAAAAAAAAAAAAATGTTGCAGCTAAAATATGTTACAATACTAGCAGTTTTATTTTACTTTTCTCTTCAATTTGTAGTACACAATTTTTTATATATGTAACATTTATTGCATGCACACAAAACATGTAGAATTATGCACAACAATAAATTAAAATATGTATACATATTCTTTATAATCCTGTTGTAACAGAAATTGATCTTTATATCCAACTAATTAATTTATTATTTTGTACATATATATATATTAATAGGCTCCGGTGCAAATACATTTAAACGAGTTCACTTAAAATGTGTGTGTATTTATATATCCCTGTTTTTTCATAATGTTTAGCACACATATAGTGTTGATTACAAGTAATTTTTATTCTATTAATTAAGGCTTTATTTTATTTTATTTTTATGAAAATGAATTTAAAATGGTTACATAATATATCACTTTTTAACGATAATAAACTAAATTCCAAAAAAAAATTTGTAAGGAGCCGAAAAAGGTTTAGAACCATAACATGGAAATACACAAAAACGATTGGACCTTTAGCTTCTTTTATATACTTGTTTAATCAGATCATCGGATCAGGTAATATACATATTTATGTAGCACTAAAAAAATATGAGAATGAGAATTTGGGCAATTTTTTGGTAGCTAGCCTGAGCTTTATAAAAAAATAATATGTAATAAAATATTAAAAAATGAAAAGAAATATAATGAAAAAAAAAATATATATATAATACAATAAAACTAAATAAAATGAAGTAAAAATAAAGAAAAATTAAAAAACAAAGTAAAAAATAAACAGAACGAACAGATTAAACGCATGTCTCTCCTTTATTGCATTTAGTGCGTGAGCCCCTCAACTTTCTTTTGATTCTTAAAATTTTCTGATTTAAACTAATATACCATATAAAATATAACAATAATAATAATAAAACAATTTAATGGTAATTTTTTTTTTTTTTTTTTTTTCCACATTTGTAGGTTTATTTGACATCCCAAGTTTAATAGATGAAGTAGGATGGATTCCAGTAATTTTTGGAAATACGTTTGTATGCTCAGTTGCTGTTTTTTGCAGTTTAATGATTTTAAGAGCTATGACAATGATACCAAAAAACAAAAATTTTGAGCAAAGAATTGAATATAGTGCAGTTATAAAATATTTTATGTCCAACGAAAAATATAAATTTGTTTCCTTTTTATATCATTTAGGAAATATATGTAATAATATATGTGGGATTCTTGTTATATCAAAAATAATTGATATATTCATTATTAAATTATTTGGTTTTACTATATTATTTCAAGTGTATCCTCAATTAAAAATAACAAAATGCTCTTTAAGTCTCTTGGATGCTATGTTCAATGGCTTTTACTATACAAGTACAGGACATTATGAAACAATAATAATAGGTGGTTTTACTATAGGTTATATTATTAATGCAATTATATGTATACATCTATCTTCTAAAGGTCTAGAAGAAACAATAAATTATCAATATGTTGTTTTCATGATATTTATGAGTTCTTTTCTTTATTTATCTATTTCGTCAACAATATATTTGCTTTCGGAAAATTACATTGATAACGCTGCTCCAGATAATAACGTGGATATAAACAATAATTTAATATTGAATAGAGCTTATTTTGAAAAAGATTTAATAAAAAATTATTACAGATATAATGAAGTAAATAATTTTAAAGAGGAGATAAAACCATGTAAAGACACATTTTTTCCTGAATGTTCAATTTCAATGTCACCAATATATGAAAAAATACCTTTTTCAAAACATTGCACAAAAAATAAACACATTATAAAGAACAATAATGTTTTAAATAAATATATTAAAAGAAGAGAAAGAAATAACCTATTATATTACAAAAAAGGAATATTTTGTTGTTCTCTTTTTTCTTTAAATCCTTTATATCAAAAAAAGGTATATGTATTTCGAAACAGTATTTTTTATATCACTTTTTCTAGTTGTTCTAAGGATTTAAAAATAAAAAATACTAACAGTAATCAGTATTTTTATTCTATATACAAAATCTATCATGAGAGGAACAGCAGAAACAATAACATTGAAAACTTTAAAACCATGACACAACTGCATAAAAAGAAGGAAGATAATTTTAAAAAGCAAAGAACAAAAAAAAAAAGTAGCCCGTTTTTTAAGAACAGTTTGGATGATAATGTTGACGATGATGATGGAGGTGGTGTTGACAGTCATAATGACCGTGAGCACGACGATAAACAACATCAAAGAGAGCAAAAATTCGCGCGAATAGAAAAAAAGGACGAAAAGGACAGCAAAAGAAATGATACAAATAACAATAGGAAAAATGGAAAACAAAATAAAATGTTTTTTAAAAATTTATACTATATGATTAGCAAAATAGAGGGAATAAAATCGTACTGTATGGGGAAAACCTTTGCTAATTTTATTGATTCCTATGGGTTTGTGGGTAATATACCTTCTTGGGGAAATGAAATTACGGATGACGTTAATGTTTCGAAAGCTATATGGTTTGCTGTCATTTTTAGTAGTATTTTTTATTTTATATTTGGTCTAATATTTTGTTTGAATAATTCTTTTCAAAATATTAATACATCTATTTTGCATATTTTTAACCTGGTTGCTGTAGCACCCAAAGTTATTACGGGTTCTATATCTATGCGTTATGATTTAATGAATTTAGATATATGTTCTGATAATGCAGCTTTTTTTTTTGGATGTGTAGCACCCTTTTTGTTTGCTTGGATATTTTCGAATGGAATTCTTTTTTCAAATGTATTTAATTATATAAGTCTAATTTGTGGTCTTTTTTGTAATTTCTTATCACCTGCGTTTGCATATATTTCAGCCTGTGAAAGTAACGAATCTTTTTACAAAAACCCGCTAAGAAAATACACAATTGTTAACAGAAAAAAAACGGTATTTTCCTCGAGCTCCGATATTCGAAGGGCACTGGGCAATATAATAGACAATTTCGATGATAACGATGAATATTATCAAGAGGAGGATGTCCATAGCGAGAAAAAGGAAGATGTAGTGGAAGAGGACAACCAAGCGGATGAAATAAAGGGAAGTATAGAATACAATAAACCACTATCATTAAATGAATCATTAAATTCTGCATCTAATAGAAGTAGATGTGTCAATTTTATAGATGGGGAGCATAGTCCTAAAAGCTACCCTAAAGAAGTCAACGAGTTCGATAACCTTTCAAATAAAATATCGCAAAATTTAAAATCATTAAATCTCGAGGATACCATTTCACCTTCAAAAAAAAGAGATATTAATGTAAATGACGAAAATATAAGAGGAACCGATATTGCAAATACTTGTCATGAAAAAAAAGGGAAGAAAAAGAAGGGAGTAATGTTTGCAAATGAAGTAAATGAATATTATGAACAAACTAATATTGAAATGAAGAACGTACTAAGTTCATATGATACTACGCAGAATGTTACTGATACAAACGACGCGCACAAGTATTACATTGACACAAAAGACACTCACACAAATGATGCACACACGAATGCAAATGTTTCAAATAACAAGGATAAATGTAAGGGGAAAAAGAAGGTTGCTTTTTCTAAAGAATCGCATACAACGAATGATGATGATAATAATCTTACGAGCGAAATATATTCCTCCGAATTTCTAAAATATAAAAGAAATTCTAGAAACATTAAAGAAAGAAAAAATACAAAAAAAAAGTTAATGTTTGTAGATGAAGTTGAAATGTATGGGGATGAAGACACAGATAAAGAATATAAAAAAAAAAACCAAAAAAAGGGAGTTACATTTTTTTATGATTTAAAAAATGATAATGATTATTACAACGATCTTCAAAAAAAAGAAAATGTGAAAAGTAAGGAAGTAATGTTTAAAGCAGAGGTAAAAAATCAAATTGTAGAGAATGCAAAAAATAAGAGAAACGGGGGAAAAAAAGTAAAGTTTTCAAACGAATCGCCAAATTCTAATGAAGAAAATGATGTAAGAGAAAATCGTGAATCGAATATAACTGAAAACTATGAAAAATGTTATTATTTAAATGAAGAACAAAAAGGAAATTCTCATTTTACGAATGGCACAGCAAAATGTACTGAGAGTGCAACAGAAAAGTGCTATATCAAAAAGGATAATAGACACCATTTATTAGCTGAAAATAAAAAAAACATAGAGTCCATAGCATTAGACAATGAAAAATTCGTTCTACAATATAGTAATAAGAATGATATTAATGTGATGAAATATAAAGCATTAACAGAAAACGAAAAAATTAGAAGTGAAAATATATGCACAAATTCATGCTATGATATGAGCATTGTACATGGCCAGCCAAATGATGATCAAAATTGTGTACACGAGACATTTACGAATTATAAGATAAAGATAATAAGCAACAATAGCTGCATGAAGGCTTATTATAGGAAAAATGCTGAGAATGATGAACACTGCAAACACTTCGAAAACGGAACAGCCGAAGCTAATTCTGAAAGTAAGAGCAATATCAACGAATATAACATAAACCTTAAAGAAAAAGAAGATAGGAATAACTCCAACCTTGTTCATGTTCATTTTGAACAGGATAAACAAAAAGAAAGCTCCTTTCTTGGAAATAATATGGATAATCCTAAAAACGTCTTAAGTATGAATAAAGCATTTGACAACTTTGCACTGTTCGAGAGAAATTATAGTGACTCAGATATGTACAATAATAATGTGCAGAATGAAATTAAAAACTTAGAACATATAGAAAACGATATTATAACAGAAAACAGGAATTTTGATCAAAATGAAAAAGTCTTTAAACGCCAAAGAGAAAAACTAAAACATCGTTATAGATGCAACATGACAAATGTACAAGAAAATTTATATAATTTAGACAATTTAGTACAGCATATAGAATCTTTGAATCTTAAGGACAAAAATACGAGCATCCCTTTTGATAACATTACATTAAAAAAAGATGATATAAATGATGAAATAAATCTTCATAAATGTAACACTTTAAATGAAGCAAGTAGTAGCGTATCGGATGAAAGTAAACCGAGTGGTAAAACACTTACTGAAGAAACGTTAACAAATTATGGAAATGTATCTATTAATAAAAAGGTTTATTTCTATTCACAAAAAAATACAGAGGCTAATATAACCGAATTTGATACATCTGTTTATGCTTCCGCCAATATTATTGCACATGATACCCCCCCCGTTCATAGGTCAGCGAATACTACTGAAAATAATACTTCAGCTTATGATTTCCCTTTAAGAAAACTATATTCAAAAAATGATCAAATTATAAATTCCTCAACTGAAAAAGATAGTTTAGAACATGTGATGATGGAAGAAAACTTCATTAGTAATAATTTAAATGAAGAAAACTTAAAAAATTACAACACTTCAATGAACATGAAAGAATTAAATGACGAAAAAGTTTTAAAAAAAAGAAGCCCGCAAATAGGAATGCAGACATATCAAAGAGGAGAATATAATATTATTACAAAATCGGAAGAACAAATTGGTTTTAATAAAATTCAATCTGAATGTTATAATGACACAGACGTAAAAACGCAAAATTATACAAAGGATACGTTCATAAATAATAGTACCAATAAAACTGAATTTAATGTTTTGTTCAACAAGTCAGAGATGGGTAATGAAAAAGAGAAACGCGGCAATATAAATATACTTTCTGCATCGGAACAGAACTCATCAAATGGGTTCAAAAAAAGTGAAAAAAATACCTTATGTTATTCTAGTGAAAATTTAGTGGGTAAAAATGATAGTAACCAAGAAGATATTTTATATCCAAGAAATTATAACGAACAAAAAGGTTTATCCGTAGATATTACATTGTTACCTCAGGATAATAGTATAATAAAAATGAATATGAAAAGTTCAAGCTTAAACGATTCAATTAGGGACAACAATAATAATGGCAAAAACAATAACAATATTGATGATAGTAAAAGGAAAACATTATTTGTTAGACAAAGAAAAAAATTAAAATCCTCTTTTCATGCAAATGGAGGTATGATAATAGGGGATCACAAAGAAGCAATACACAAAGAACAAATTAATGAGTTGCGAAAACAAATAAGTAAGGAATCTAATATATTTGATTATTATAATAATGAGAAATGCACGGGTATTGTAAAACAGGAGGAATGCCAACAAAATAGTGGAGAAAATATAGATCAGAATAAGACAAACAAGGAAAACACAAATGTTCAAGATAATGCGAAACAAGAAATGCCTATAGTAAACATAATGAAATCCTACAAAATGTCATCCATAACTCCAAACTTAAATGTTCCATTAGATAATAATGGGGGGAGATCTAAGTCAAAGGGGAGGGTAGGAGAAACAAGACATAAAACGCAGTACGTGTTTAGAGATATATCAAAACTGTTAAGTGATATAGATGAACATAAATTAGAACCAATAGAGAATGAAAATATAGATAACAACGTAACAAATGAAAACAAGGAGAATTATATTGTGAAGCAAAATAATAACACAAATTATGATTCCAATAAAATAGTGAATCTAAATGAAGAAGGAAACGAAAATAAGGAAAAATTTCCATCTGAAGATATTGAAAAATCAGATATTATAAAAACAATTGAAAAAATATACACAGAATTAGCAAATAAAATGCATTCTGAGAATTCCGAAATTTCTACGTATGATGATAATGATGACACTGATTATGTTGATATACGTTATTTTAAAATTATAGATAATAATAATCCTGTTAAACATTATTACAATACTTTTCATCGAAGTAAAATCTTAGAAAGAAAAAAATATGATCATATCTATTCAAATAATATTATGATAGATAACAAAACAAATATGGACCATTTATGTTCCATATTTTTGTTTGGAAATCCTTTAGAAAGAAATGAAGAATATGAAAATAAAAAAAAAATAAACACACATGATGAAGCCCAACCTGCATCTAATGATTTTCAAAACGCAGCAACTGGTCGACAAGATAGTTATGATGCCACTACTACTTTTTCGACTACTATTAATTGTGAAAATACAAGAAATACATCTAATTCAGGTGTGTGTGAACATAAGGAATACGCTAAGAGTTTCCCCTCAGGAATCCTACAGAATGATAGTGAAATACTTAAGAAAAACATAATTGAAAATAAAAATTGTTTAAACAGTACCAAAAGTATCCTTTCTTTAAGAAAACGAAATGTAAATTTTAGTATACATAACGAAGATATGAATTCTCAGGTAATAAAAAAATAAAAATAAATACACATTTACGTACGGAACATATTCCAGTATGTTTTAAGTATCAAATAATGTAGTACATACATATATATTCTATAGTTTTATACATACTAATTTATATAATAATATACTTTAGTATAAATTTATTTTTTGTCTGCTATCTTTTTCCGTTCTACTTATATTATTCATTAAATTGATATCACCTATTAACAGGTTCATCCTGTTAGAATTTAAGATAATTATCCTTTTCGTTACAATTCTGCTGCACATATATATATACACTTAGATGTACAGATGAAAATTTTTAAAAATATATTTATATAATTTTATGAAAAAAATCCTTTTTTTTATATATTTTTTTTAAAGGAATTAAATGACATACTTCAAAGTAATGCTGTTGGAGATTTAAAGAAAAACAGTTCTGATAAAATAGAAGTAATGAAAATTAGAATATATGTATACCCATCCTTTCTTCAAAAATATCATGTAGAAACAACTTACGTGTTATTGGGATGTTTGACAGCTTTTTCATTTTTAGGAATGATAACTGATTTGTTATTTGGTTAATAATATAGATGTGTTTTTATACTATGAGAGTTTCATTTAAACTTGTATTAAGAAATATAAGAACCACAGAATGCAATTTTTTTTTTTTTTTATGTAACATACCCAGATTCTATAAATTTCCCTAACTTGTACAAGCTTCAACTTTTTGTGTACCTTTTTTTTACACCTGCATGTTTCTTACTTTTTACTTCCAAGCATATGTGTGTACACGTATATTTGTGTACATGAACATATATGAACATTACATATGTACCTTCTTTTTTTTTATTTTTTTGTGTGTGTGCGTATTATAAATATAGCTGATGTATAAATTATCAAACAGGTTTTTTTACGTTCATATATTATGAAACTTTTGAATAATTTTGTATACTTAATTATATATTAATCCTTTATTCTTTTTATCCTATCTTATTTAATTTAATTTTATTTATGTATTTTTTTTTTTTTTGTATTGTGATTTTAATCTTTTTATAATGCACATTTTTATCATAATTTTGTTTCGTTCAAAAACTTTTTTTATATTATCCGTAATTATCTTCACATTATTAATATACATAAACAATATAATTGCTAATTCAATGAAAACAAGTACCATTATTTCTTTTTTTAAAGTGTTATTTGAGATATAATAAAATAAAAAGTATATACTTTTAATAGAATTAAAATTTATATAAATGTCTTACCATATTAGTTGTAACTATAATTTCACTGTAATATTCAATATAAAACCGTCAAAAATGATAGGTGAATATTAAGAATTTTCTTTTTCACATTTAGAAACATTTTTTTTTTTTTTTTTTATCTATAGAATTGGTACTTCTCAAAAATTTTACTATATTTTTCCAGTGTACAAAAATTTAATTTGTCATTCGTATATTTATATTTTTATAATTTACTAAAATTCAACGTCTACATTAATTCTATGTAAAAATAAAAAATATATATATATTATATATACATAATTTATTTGCTTCGAAAAATTGAGAAATTCCTATTCTATATTTTTTTTTTTCCATAATGCAATTTTTTCTAACGTAAAATATATTAATTTTTTTAATATAGAGATGTTATATTAGATATTATACTCCATATTTCAACTTCTTTTTTATTTTACGCGTTTCAAGCATTTACACGCAAGAGTAAAAATGAAATAAATAAAAGTCATGTTTTATTTATAATGCACATAGACCATTCTATATAATTTAAATTAAAAATAGAAAAAAATGAACTCATTCAATAAAATTGTATATTTATAATTTCTATTTTTTTCCTTTTTTTTTTTTTTATTTTATCTTTATATTAAAATTACTCCTTTAATACATTACATAAAATATAATATATACATATAGTTTATTCTTTTATCCTCTTAAAAAAAAAAAAAGACAAAATTAAATTTAAACACAAAGTTTACCAAATAAAATCATTATATACACTCATAATTAATGATTTAAAATTATTGTAATTATAGGATATTTAAAATTTTTTTTTAATTAAATATATGATTTTTTTAAATGTTAAAAAACTGCGCAAATAGAATTATGTTATAATCTAAAATGCTCTCAAAAGACAGAGACAATTCGAAATTAAAATATAATATATTAAGCATATCATCAAATGATAAAGATCATGATGTTACATACCTATTAAAAAATACAGATGTGGAAATTTATAAACCATGGCTAAGCGAACAAAATTGTATATACCCGCAAGAATTTATTTTACAGATAAAACCAGCTAAAATAAAATATTTAGAATTTTTATCTCATGAATATGCCATAAGTAGGAAGATTGAAATATATATATCTAATAACAATAAAGATTTCTTAAAAGCTGGTTTTTTTAGATTTAATGACAACGCTTCAACAAATTATTGTGCTAAAGAACTTAAATATGTATATTTGCCATGTTCCATGAAATGCACATTTGTCAAATTACGGCTTCATAGTCCATATCACAACTATCTAAATGTCCATTCACAAATTGGGTTGTATTACATCAACATAATTCCTGAAGACATTTCTTTAAATATTACATCTGAGGCAAATACATTTCTTAAATTAACCTCCTCAGCTAATAAAAAAAATAAAAATTATAATGATATTAAGGTAAATAATAAAAAAGCACTCTTGCGAAAAAGGGAAGTAACTACGTATAGCTCAAATCTCACTGACAATAATGCTGCACAGCATTTTACAGAAGAAGTACGTTTAGAAAGTTTTAAAAGATCGTATTCTAAATGTGATATAAACAAAATTAGTTCTTTGTATGAAACATTAGAGAACAAGATAAAATGCTTTGAAAAAATAAAAGGTGAATGCGTTGCGAAAGAAGAGTTTAATACGGCGAATGAACTAAAAAAAATTGTAAATATTTTTATTTCTTTAAAAAATGTAATAACTTTCATAAAAGGAAAAAAAAAGAAATATGTCAGAGAAGAAAATTATGGAAAAGCTAAAAGATTAAAAGAAAAAGAAATAAAAATAAAAATTATAATAAAGAATATAGAAGAATTGAATATAATAAATAACTGTTCAAGAAAATGGTATTATGAATGGCTAGTTTTGTATTATAAAGAACTAGAATATTATGAAAAAGAGATAAATAAAATTATGTCTAATGAAAATATAAAAAAAAATTCTGCACTTTTTGATAATCACAAGAATGATAACGATAATGATGTTGACTTAAATAATATTCTGTTATTCATTTGTAGCGATAACGAAAAAAAAAGAGAGATGGGTTTCGACTTAGCTTACAAACCATTTGAAGATCGAGATAAAAAATATAAAAATTTTTGGCTTAACAATTTAGAATCCTTATGTTTAATTATTAAAAGAGGAATATCAGATCCGTATTATAATATATTTATAAAAAGTGTGGTCACTCTAGAAAAAATGCTAAATAAATTCCAAGATTACTTTTTAAAATTGGATAATAGACATGATGATCATTTTAATGATAAGAACATAAAATATCTAAAACATATAATTTCTTCACTATTGAAACGTTTAGATGATTCTAATTTAGATGTTGTAGACATTTGTATAAAAACAATAATGATGATGTTACATAACAATTTTACTTCTTTTAAAAATGTGTTTTCTATTATATTATCAATGTTGTTTTATTTTTTTTCTGCCGATGTAACATCAGAAATAAATGAAAAGATAATTGTTAGTTTAATGAGCTTTTACTACTCCTTGATTAACAAATACTATACATCTGTGAAAAATGATATTAATTTAAAAAAAGTACTCGAAATTATATCTCTTTTTCTTGAAGTAGATCTTGAATCAATAAAACAAACATCTTTGGATTTTTTTGTTAATATATATAATACTGTCGAAAATCGTAACGAACTTTTTGAAGAATTTTTATTAAATGTTTCATATGATACTAAGAATCTTATAATAAATAGAGTGAATCAAGAAGAAAAGGAGAACACGAAAACTTTAAAGAATGCCAATGATGAGAAAAACGAAAATGAAAATGAAAAACCCAAAAAACATTGTTTGTTCATAAATAATGATGAATTATTAAAAAAAAATTCTTATTTAAACAATAATTATCTTAACATCAAAGAGTTTACATCGTTTGAACATAATACAGAGAAAATTGATGAAAATGAAAATGTTAGTATCGGTGTTATAAGGAATAACAATACAGAAAATTGTACAGCTTTAAATATAAATATGAAAGATAATAGACTAGTTGATAAAAATTCAAAATTAACTTTTGTGGAAAATAGCCATTTAAAAAAAGAAAAATGTCCTAGTGAAATTCAAGAGCTACAAGATAATAGTACCACAGAAAATAAAGAATATGAAAAGGTACAAATGGTTGCAGTAAACAAAATGAAAGCAACAGAGACCGATCTCATAACCATAAGTAGCTTACATAAGAAGGAGGCCCCCATAAATGAACAAGTAAAACGTGAAAGCAGTACAAAACACGAGGAAAAGTTAACAAATAAAAGTGAAGATGTAGAAGATTCTACAAAGATAGATGATGAATACGACGAAACAAATGTACCTTCATTTACATGTAAATATTGTTTTAAGTATGATGAAGCTTTTACTGAAATAGGTTTAGAGAAGCACTGGATAAAAAAGTGTCCTATGCTTTGTACCTGTCCAAATTGTTTTTTAATTGTTGAATTAGTTGTCATTTATGATCACTTTCTATCTGAGTGTTCGCATAATCATATGTATACACCGTGTGAATACTGTAATAAAATTGTAAAGAAAAATTTATTAGATTCACATGTAATGAATGAATGTAATGGAAAGAAAACTGAATATCTTTCTTGTTATTATTGTTCTCTTTGCATTGAATCATTTGACATAGATATATGGAGAGCTCATTTTTTATCATGTTCTAAAAATCCTAGATTACAGTAATATTTCTTTTTTTACATACTAATTGTATTGTGTGGCATTTGTGTAAATCTTATTAAAGAGTAAACATATTGTCTTTTTTTTTTTTTTTTTTTCTTTTTTTTTTTTATTATTCATTATTATCTTTGAATTTTAAAAATTAGTTTTATAGTAAATATAAAATTTTATTTTTGCTCTTGTTCTACAATTTTGTGAACGATATTATTTTTATTCCTATTGTCTAAAGGTGTTGTAATGAATTTTATTTGAATATAATTCTATTTATATATTAATGAATTCAACAAATTAAAAATATAACTAATACCAATAAAGTTCTTAATTACTTCATAGATAATTTTGTTTATTATAAATTTTATCAAATGAATAGTATTAATCTTTAAATATTTAATTTTCATATATCTGTAATATTTATAAATAAATTAAAAGATCTTTGTAGAATTAGAAAATAGGGATAAAGGGAAATACTAATAAAAAAAATTAAGGTGAAAAACTAGTTATGTCCTTTTCCAAAAAGTAAAACAAATATGATAATTTTTTTATTTCCCTGTAATATTAGCATTTACGAGAAAGTAATTTTGTGAATGTTTTTTTAATGATATTAAAATTTCAAAAAATACAAAAAATTTAATGCATAATGTAAATGCTAATCTTCATTTTTTAAATAAAAATTTTATATTTAATGATAAAGAAATTCAGTAATACGACATATACAATACTAGTTGCATTATAGAGTAGTTTTAGATTGAAATTTTACATTATTGCTTTTTAATGCATAAAATATAATAATAAACACTGTTGTATTTTTTAGTAAATACTTTGATTTAATGCACATGTATATATTAATTTTTCAAATGCACTGTTTCAACAAAATAAATGTTGTTACCATTTTTAAAAAAAGTTTTAAAATATTTAGAATGATGTCTATATATTAGTATTTTATCCTATTTATTTTTGTGATAAGTCCTGCTACTGAAATAGTACAAAATCAGAGGAATCCTATAAGAAATAAATAGTGGTACTAATTTCAATGAATTATTTTTTTTTATATATCATCTTATATATATAAAAACATTCGAAATGGATATAAAATGTATATATAATATATAAGCAATATTTTTTTTTCAGTAAATTTTAATATTTAATTTTTCCTAGTTTGCGCTTTAGAAAGATGAATATTTCTCTTATATCGATATATTAATAATTCAATTTATTTAACTTCGGATTGTATATTTTAATTTTTAGCATTTCTCTTTTTATATACGAAAAAATAATGAAAAAATGCATCACATATATTGTAATTATTATGTATAACGTATACAATTTACATTATATATATCTATCTATCTATCTTTCATTGTTTAAAATTTTTCATTAGTTCTTAACAAAAACAAATTAGCAAAAGTTTCTAGAGGAAATGTTGCATAATAACTGAAAGAACACATTCATATTTAATTTCCTTATATAACAGAAGTATAATTGACATATTAAAAATTTACACTTTTCTACATGTGCTAGTATATTTAAAAGGGCAGTTATTTAGAATTAAACAGTGACTGTAATTTCCAGAGAAACTTTGATTTTAAAATATTGTATCTATTTTTTGAAAAACTTTTTTACAATAGAAATTTAAATAATGATATATATATTTAACATTATATCGTAAAAAAAAATGTTAATGAAATGACCATTTTCATGTGAAATTCTGATTCATTGAAAAAAACACAATCCAAATAGCTATATACACACGTATATATAAAATGCTTATGTGAAATAATTCGTAATAATGTAAAATGATAGGTAATACTATTATATATCAATAAAAATTAAGGTGAAGTAAATATATTGTTTTACAATTATTCATAAATATAAAAGCGAGCTTCAAATGAAATACAAATTTATTTAATTTGATATTCACCTAAAAGTAAAAATTAAATAATCCATACTTAATCGACAGAAAAACAAAATTAATTAAATAATTATAATGAAAAAGACATAAAGATAAATATACAGTAACACAATTTCATATAAAATAGAAAAAATAAAAATGAAAGGATTTTATGAATATTTTAATTACTAATAATTTATAAATTATTAATAATAAAGTTATTCATTATTCTATAATAAAAAATAATTAATATTCATAAAAAAATATTACAAGATTGATGTAATAATATAATATAATAGTAAAAATAAATAAAATAAAAATAAAAAATATATATAATTAATTATTTTATAAAATATTATATAATTAAAAATATATATTAAATAATTTAAATTAATTAAATATAATATATTTACACACTAATATTAATTTTATATAATTTAAATAAAAAATATAATTAAATTTAAATATTATTTATTTTAAAATTATATAAAACATTTTAATATAAAATAAAGTTAGTATATTACAAGCAAAATTAAAAAATAAAATATATTTATATCAATAAAATTATTTCGATTGTTATTGTTTAATAAAAAAAAAAAATTAATTAAAATAAATATATATTATAAATAAGAAAAAATTAAAAATAATTATATAATAATTTAATTAAAATTAAATAATAATAATTTAATATAAATAATTAACATAAAAAATATATAAAGATATAATATAATTAAAATTTATTTATTTAATATATTATAAAAAACTAATTAAATTAATTAATTAAAATAATTATGTATATTTATAATTAATTTTAATTATTTTAAATAATAATATAAAACAAAAAATAAATAATAATATTAATATATAAATAAGTAGCAAAATATATAATTTATAATAAATAGGCATAATTAAAAAATATTAATTAATTTGTTAAAAATATTTAAAATATATTGATATATTTTGGTAATTTATTTTGTTAATATATGGTAACATATAATATTAATTTTTAATTTAATAATTAAATAAGAAATATAGTATTTTATATTTTAATATATGTTGTTTAACATTAAATGAATATAATTAATTATAGTAAAATAAATAATATATTTAATTTTAATAAATTATATTATTATACATATAATATAAACATATTAATTAAAATAATTAAATATAATATTAAGATAATTATTTATTGGATACAATAATATATAATTATGTATAATCCATTCCAAAATATACTATTTATTATAATTAAATAATAAATAATCATTCTGTATAATTAATTAATAATAATAAAAAAATATATAACTTAAATAATAAAATATATATATTAAGTATTAATTAATTTTGATTTTATTATTATATTAATTAAATAATTTATTATAGATAATATTTTAATAAAAGATTTTATATTGAAATATAAACAATTAAATTGGTAATTAAATGTATAAAAAAAATTATAATATACAAGTTAATTTAAATATATTTATAGATATTAAAATAATATGTTTTAATTAAATATAATAACTCGATTTATAATAACTAACAGATAAGTATAAATAATAATTTTAAATAATATTATTATTTATCAATAATTCACTTCTTTGTGTATTTTTAATAAATAATTTATAAAAATGATATGAAATCAAGAATTATTTTAATTACTTAACTAATTATAATATATATATATATTATATTCTGTAATTTAATTTATTTATAATATAATAATAATTTTTTAATTATACATTTTATTAATAAGTTTATTTTTTGTGTTTTATTTATTTATTTATTTATTTATAATTTATTATATAATTATTTTCATTTGAGTATTTTATTAATATATTTATTATATTTAATTAATATATATTTTTATTTAATAAATTATTAATTACATATAAAATTAAAGTATATTGATATATTTATTTATTTATTTATTTTTAATAATTATTTTTAATTAAATATATATATTTTCTAATTTATATGTGTATTTTATTTAACTAATTTATTTATATGTAAATAATTTATTTTTCATTTTGTTTAACTAATTTATTTATATATAAATAATTTATTTTTCATTTTATCTAATTAATTATTTTTATTTATATATTTAATCACTTATATTTTTTATTTACTAATTTATTTGTTTTATTTGTATATTTATTTATATTTAATTAATTTTATGAAAATAAACTTTATTTAATTATTTAAATAATTAATTAGTTTTATTTTAATGTAATTATTTAATTTAATTAATTAATTTATTTTAATTAATTAATATGTTGTTGTTTTTTTTTTTTCTAATTAATATATTTTATTTGTATTAATTTAATATGTCTATTTTATTTAATTTATGTATTTATATAAATATTTATAAATAAAATGAATGTATAATAATTAAAAAAAAATCAATAAATTATTATTTTATAAAATAAATTATTTAAATTTTATAAATAATAAAATTAATAACCTTTTATATGTAGTATAGAATTAAATTGTTTAGTATATAATTAAATAATGATAGTTATTTAATAGTTTTAGATACTATATTTTTGTTTGAAAATAGCTATGAAGGAACTGAATAAATTTATTATTTAAATTGAAGTAATCATATATATTTTTTTGTTGCATATATATATTGTAAAAACAATCCTCAAAAATTGATAAACATATAAATTATTAATGTACGTAGGAAATATTTTTTTTTAGGATAACTTTAATGAACATATATATAAAATAAGTATGTATTTTAATTTTTGTGTAATGGGGTATATATGTTATGTGTATGTAACTCCTCTATTCCCTATTATTCAATTATTAGTAAAATTATATTAAGTGCATAACCAATAAACATATTTTTAACTTAATATATATTATGCATAATAATGGAGAAAGGTTTATGTTGTAATCACTATTATTTTTTAATCTTTTGATGTATGCCTTTTTTCAATTTAAATAGTGAATAAACGTATTTACGAAGGTCAAATTTTTAATCTATAAGAAAAATCGGAGAATAAATAGTAAACAAAGCATTAAAATTTTATAGAATTTATAAATTAAACATATATATGATGACCTTCTTGTATTTTATTTTAGAATCTAAAAAAATTTATGAAAGAATACTTGTTTAATTTTTCTCATGACTTTCGTACCAAAAGATTATTAAAGATTAAGGAAATCTCATGTCAGTAAACTTTTTTTTTTTTATAGAATAACAAAAATTACAGTGTTTACACAGGGAAAGAAATATTAAGTTATAAGTTAATTACAACAAAAAAAATTTTATATATATTAATGTTATTTGATTAATTTTATAATTTGCAACACAATGTATAAACGCATGTATCTAGAACACGAATCTTTCATTTTTTACGACAAAAAACATAATTCATTATATTGTTTACTCACACATAAGTGTTTTGTTTGGTTGTAATTTCTACAACATGTAATTAGTTTAATATTACTCTTATATAATTTTGCATACTAGTTGCGATGATTATTTCATAAAATATAAATGTTCATTAAATTTTTTCATGAAAGCAGTAAAATTGAAAAAATAAAGCTAGCTTTTGTAATAAGCTTTTTAGTTCATTGTATTAGAACCTTCTAAAAATAAAATGCTCATTTATTTTTACTATTTTTTACTTATATACAAATATAATGGATTCCAAATTCTTATGAATGAACATATTTATTTCATTAGATCACCCTGTCTTTTTCTTCTCCTTTCCCTTTACGTTTTAAATGCATTGTACTAAGTATGAAGTTCGTTCTTTTTTAATGGTAAAATAAAAAATGATTTAAATTGTAATTAAATGCATACCCCTTTTTATTGGAATTCATTATACCTACTTAACTGTTTTACTGAATTATATCCTATTTTAATTTTTGCATTATATGATTAATAATCTCTTAGTTTCTCCGAAATGAAAAAAATTTAGTTGAACAAATGTTTTACATAGTTCTTTATAAATTTTTTCTTTTTTAAGGATAGAAAGACATACTATTTTCTGATATTCTTAAATAATAATATTTTTTACTTCATTATCTACTGTGAAGTCAATTTATTTACTATTATTTTATAATATTTCTTATGCATTTACATTTCTGTTGTTTAAAATACTATAAATAACGTTTTTAATTTTAACCTTATTATACATTCAGTTTCATTATTTTCAAGAATAAACACGTATTGTAACTTTTATATGCGTTATTTTCGTATTGAAACCTGTTTACTATTTTCAGTAAAAGATTATGCTAAAAAATATATTTAATTTTTAAGATTATTATTAAATGTATGATACATTTACACATATTTATTTCCCCCGTTTCTTAATGTAAGTATTAAAAAATTTCCAGTGCTCACTTGAATTTTAATTGTAAGATACTTATACTCATTTTATTTTTTTAAGAATCTGCTTCTTTAATGTTCAAAATACAAATTTCCATATATTTTCCATAGATAATTATCTTCTATATTTTTTCTATCATGGTTCAGATAATTATTTCTAGAAATAATTGTGTAATAAGAGTTTTATCTATTAATAATAATATTTAAAAAATTTTAACATTTATTCCTCAATTGTTATTTTTTGTTTTCCTTTTTAATTACTAAAAAATGGTTACACTTTAATTCATGAAGTTCACTCTCAAATCCCAATAAGATAACATAGAGGCAAAAATAGAACGACTTGTAGTTATTTACTAGGACTATCTTAATTAAATTACAACGTAAAATTTTTTGACCCTCTGCTTACACTATTACACATGAGTAACAGTATATTTATTGTTATAATGTTCTTTTAATATATTTAATTCATATATGTACAATGATAAATACTTTTAAAAGGAATAATTCTGTTGTATTAAAAATATTTAACGAAAAAGTATAGGATTTTAAAACTATAATAATTAAAAGAATAGAGCATTTAATAAATAAAAAATTAAAAAAGAGAAAATTTTAAATTTATTTTTTTTTTTTATTATTAAGGATTATGTAGTTCTATAATAAAAGGATTTGTATATTACTTCTTTTAGTGTTACATGTAATAGTAAAGAAAGCATATTCCTAATATCCCTCTATTTTTTTTATTAAAAAATAAGAAGTTTGAGGGGGAATAAAATTAATTTTTTTCACAAGTTACTATTATAATGCATAATTTTATTTTACAATTTTAACCTTTATTCATATATAAATATAAATAGTCTATTTTAAAATGGATAACCATTTATTGGTTGAATTTTTTGTTAGTGAATATGTACTTCAATTTTTTGAGAACATTTATTGTGCTTAATGTGTGTATAGTAAAAAAGTATTTATTGATACAACAACACAAAAGGAAAATTGTTAGCCGCACTTGAGAAAGCCATATTTATTTTATTTTTTACGTAGAATTTACGGACGATTAAAAATAAGAAAGAGTAAAAATTTTAAAAATATAGAAATGTGTTAATATTAATAAAAAATCTTTTAACATTCTTTTTTTTTCATTATATATACGTATATCTTTACTTATTTTCTTTTATAATTTCAAAAAAAAAAAAATGAGCATGATAATACATCAGTAAAGTAAAAATAAAGAATTTGCTATTAGGGAAATAGTAAATGTAATTATTGTGTAAAACACTTTCTATAACCTTGGTTAATCAATAAAAGTTAAAAAATTTTCATATAAATGCTCCTTTTGTGTTATTTTGAATGAATATACAAACTACATGTGAACACAAATGAAAAAAATAGTAAAACAATAAAATAGTAAACATATATATATATTTTAATAAAAAATAGGTAACTCATATTTTATATAAAATTGCATTAATTACATGTTATTAAAGCCTTCTAAACATTAAGTTTCATTTTACATTAAGAAAAAAAAAAAAAAACTTGGAACAATGTAGAACACATGTTTATAATGTATAAAATAACGTGAAACCAGGATTAGTTTTAAATTTCAATGTATTATGTATATATATATATATACATTTATATTATAATATCATTACATTTCGATATTTACTATGTTGCGTTATGAGAAAAAAGGTCCCATGTGAAAATAATATATAAGAGATTGCAAAAATGTAGTAGTGGGAAAATAAGTTATATTTGTTCTTGAAAAATTTTTAAATTTTGTTTACTATCCGTTGTTGTGGTTCTCATTTATTTACAGATATTTTTATTTTCACGAATTATAGAAAATGATAAAAATTTTATGTGAATAAGAAGTATTTACAAAAATATGTAGTGTAATATGATTTTCCAAGAATAATTATATTATAATTTTGGCTTTTTTTTGCTTACACACTCAAAGTGGAAAATTAAAAAGAGCGAATGGGAATTTTACAGTCTTATGGAAAATATTTATAAATGTTTTTATATTAAGTGTTCACATATACATATATGTATGAAATTAATAACATTTTTAATTATTTTATATTTTAAATTTATAAGCTAGCGAAAAATAGAAAGGAGGTTTGTGTGTAAGCTTTATTTTTATAATAAAGGATGGATATATAAGTTTTCTATAAAGTTAATTTTTTTAAGGTATAATTTTCTCATTTTAACGATAGATCCTATAAAAAAATTTATTTCATTGTTCTTCAAGCCCATGCATGCCATATTTACATGTATATATATATAAGGATTAATTTTTTTTTTTTTTTTTTTTGCACACTGGAAAATAAATGAATATTGCTTGATAAAAATTGTAGAAAAAAAAGCTAGTTCATTATAAAAAAATGAAAATTTATAATTTACAAGCTTAAATTTCAACTTTTACACTTTTCCTTTTTTTTCTTTTTTTTTTTTTCGTGTAGAGCTTATTATTTGTTCCTTACAAGCTTTTCTCTTTTTACTCGTAAGCTATCCTCAAATATGCGGATAAAAATATATGGTGCTATAAATATATTATTTTTCAAAAAAAATTAAAATTATTTAAGAATTTTTTTTATGTTTATTTTTGTCTTACGTTTCTTTATATTCATATAGTCATGATATTATAACATTTTGAAGACACTACCATAATATATGTTCACATTTTTAAAATAAAGTTATATACATTAAGAATTCAATACATGCATAAATGGCCCTATATGTTTTGAATTAATTGTTGAAGTTCAATTTAATGTTTACTTTTAATCTTTTTAAATAACCCGTTTGTTATATTTCATTATTTTATATATCTTCGTTATTTTATTTTGTTTTGTTTTATTTTATTTATTTATTTGTAAAGTTTAATTTTTTTTTGTAAACAATATAATTATGGTTTTTCGTAACGGGAAAATTTAATTTTTTATAACAACCATAAAAAGATGCTATGGAAACATTTTTCAAGGATACCACATGAATTATTGGGAAAAGGAGGATTAAAAAAATTAGCCTTGAAAGTTAGTGTAATTAAGGAAACATTTAAAATAGTTTTGGATCTTATATGCAGGAGTTACTCTACCACAATCTTAAATAAATCTACAACCAAATTTATTAATTTATATACTAAATATATATATAATAATGTATTTGCAATTTTGTGTAATAATACATATTATAAAATTAGCAATTACAAACAACCTATAAGTAATTTTTTTTTAAGAAACAAAATTATCAATAGAAAATTAGAGCGCATAAAAATTACAACATACGAAGATAAAATAATAAAAAAAAAAGGTAATGCAGTGAAAAATAAAACAAATATATATACAGAAGAGATATATGAAAATAATCCAAGTGAGCATTATATAATTGACCTATATAATAATGAAACACATTTAGAACCTGAATATAGTAGTTCTTTCTTTTTAAATAATCAAATTTCCACATGTGAATCGAATTATAACACAACACAATCTAGCGATGATAGTAGAACTAATGAAAATGATGATTTATATAGCAGCTCCTATTTAGAAAATGGAATGTTATCTTATGAGACGTTAGAATATGATGAGGACGAAGCAAATGAAAGTATAAAAAATTGCTATTTATATAATGGGTATACAAATGCAACTACTTATAAAAATTCTGAAGAGTATAAATTTTTAAAGAATCGTTTAAACGACAAAAAAAGGGATTTTGTAAATATAGCGATAGACGTTTCATCACAGTGTTACGACCATCAAGGGGAAGATGAACAAAGCGAAAGTGGAAGTTGCAACAGCAGCAAACGAGAGAAAAACTTGGAAAACAGTGATAAAGAAATAAAAGAGATATATAAAAAAAAAAGAAGAAAAAAAAAAAGAAAAATATATGAGATTTATAACACAGAAACAACAGTAGAGCAAAATATGTACTGTGCAAATTATTTAAACGAGTATTATTCATCTTCATATGATTGTACTAGTGAAGAAAGCGATAATATTAGTAGGAATGATTCTGCAGATAATGACTTTCACGACAATTATTCCGCAGATGTATTTGAAAATGATTGTTTATGTCATTACAGTGCCCACAGTTATGACACTATTCACAGTACATAAAACAAATAAAACTAAGGAATACTAAAAAATTTAATGTGAAAATTCAAGTATCAAAAAAAAAAAAAATAATAAATAAATAATTAAAACATTCATAGTAAGATATTTTTTTTACTGCATTCGCTTATGCGTGTGTATATAATACACATACATACATAATACACACATACAAACTTTATCGTTATACTTTTTTCCTTCATATTCATATGCTCTATAAGCATATACGCATTGATACTTTTTTCTTGTTTCTTATAATATTTTTAAGCGAAGTGAAAATAAACTATTATTTTGCCTATTTCTCTTTTTAAAATTTGCGATTCACGTAGAATGTGAAAATTGGAAAAAAAAAAAAATTAAAAAAAAAAAGAAAAAAAAGTAAATATTTTCTGATTTTCTTTTTTTCCTCTTATTTTAAATTTTAATAAATAAAATTTAAGTAATTTAGAAATATAAAAAAAAAGAAAAAAAGAAAAAAAAAAAATTGCATTTTTAAATATAAATGAACAAATTAATATACACATACACTAAAAAAGAAAAAAAAAAGCAAAAACCAAGAACAATAAATTAAATCATGCAATAAAATATTATTAAAATATAATTTTAAAAAAGAAAAAAAAAACTAACTAGTCATTTTTTTTATGAATAATATTTAATTATAAAGAATGTACATATACATACGCATATAAAAATGTATATACATATACACATATATATACATGAAAATACTGTAAAAAAGCATGCCAGTGGTCATTACAAAAACTTAACAACAGCTAAATGATGATCTTGATTCCGGTAAAGAAGGCATATCTTAAAGTAAAATAAAGTAAAACAAAATAAACAAAATAAAACTGAATAAAGTAAAATAAATTAAAGCAAAATAAAATAAAACGAAATAAACAAAATGAAGCTGAAATAAAGCAAAACATAAATGTAATTAATAAAGAAACAAAATAATATTGTGGAGTATACAGTGGATGTATTATGTACCCATTTGCGAATTTTTTACCTAATTTCACTCTTGAGTACTGGTTAGTTGGCCCATATTTAATTCCATACGACTACAAAGGTGAACATTTTTACGGAATACCACATATGTTTAAGCTTACGTGTGTATATGTACACTAGCATATACAAGTATATATAAAAAAACTAAATATTACCTCGTTGCTCAAGTCATAAACATCTTCTAGGATATTATCATATATTTTCCGTGCAGTGTAAATAAAAGCCTAAAAAAAAAAAAAAAAAAAAAAAAAAGGAGTAATCAAAAAATAAATGTTATAAATAATGTTCTATTTGAATGGAATAAAAATCAAAAATTAAATATTTTAGTACTTCTTCAACATTTTTTGCTGTTTTTGCAGAAGTTTCTAAAAATATTAATCCATTTTGTCTAGCAAATTGTGCACCTTCTTCTACTGAAACTTCTCTTCTTTCTAAATCACATTTATTTCCCACTAAAATAATTGCCATATGTGGGTTTGAATTCTGTCGTACTTCATCTAACCATCTGTTTAAATGGTTAAATGTTTCTCTTCTATTTGTAAAAAAAAAAAAAAAAAAAAAAGTAAAAAATTTTAAATTATACTACACATAATATATAATACAACAACTGACCTTTTTCATTACAAACCTCACTACAAATTTATTACTAAATATAAACATTTTATCATATCTAAAGAAAACTTATGCATATCTACCGAGTAATATCATAAACTAATAATGCTCCCGCTGCACCACGATAATATGACCTCGTTATTGATCTAAAGGATTCTTGACCTGCACTAATTCGAGGGGGGAAAAGGAAAAAAAAAAAAATTAAGCAGATAATTTAACTTATAATTGAATGTATTATTATGCTCTTTAGTAAATTGTGGCTTCTTCAGAAAATGATACAAGAACAACATTTCACATTACAGAGCATCTTCAGATTTACTATACACATATATACAAGTACAAACATACATACATATATGCATACGTATTGTTGTTTTTCTTTTTGTATGCATACGTATCCCATATTTGAAGTTTTATTTGTTTATTGTCTAAGTTAATTAATCTTGCCCCAAATTCTACACCTATTGTTAAATCATGATCTGCTCTAAATCTTTTGTCTGTAAATTGTAATAAAAGACAACTTTTTCCGACTCCTTCAAAAAAAAAAAAAAAATAAATAAATAAAAATAAATATGCAAATAAACAAATGCACAAATAAATAAATGTTTTTATAAATACATACATAAAAAATAATATTGATATTTTTTGTTCTGAACACTTAAATGAATAATATTTTTATTTCGGTTTTTTAAATTACCCGTATCACCAATTATTATATACTTAAACAAATATTCATAAGGAGACATTGTTTTTGTTTATGTTCTCTCTCTTTTTTTTTTTTTTAATTTTTTTATACTTCAAAACAATTTATTATCATTGGTTATATCGAACTTGTTTAATTCTTAAATTGATTAAAAAATTTTACGATATAACAAAAAATATTATAGTCTAATTTCTGACTTATTCTATATATATATATTTATATATACATAAGCACATTATGTACATGTGTATGATATATATATATCTATATATACTTAACTGCGCCCATACTTTCGAGTACATATTGCTTTTAAAAAAAATTTACACATATTATACATAATAAAAATATTACTAAAATATACAATTTGTTGATCTATTTGCATTTTATTTACTATTTTTATTTTTAATTCTGTGTTTTTGTTCAACAGAAAAACACAAAGTTAAAGAATATTATATTGTATATACATACATACGAACGTATATATGTTACATATATATATATGTTCATTTATTGAAGGTATCTATTAATTTCACTTTCCCTTCCATTTTTTGCTTTTTTATAATATATTTTATAATTAAAAAAAAAAAAAAATGGAAAAGTGATAAATTGTACTTACAATTTTTTTGAATGAATAATTAAATATATACATATTAAAATATATACGTATCAAAATATATACGTATCAAAATATATACGTATCAAAATATATACGTATCAAAATATATACGTATAAAAATATACATGTACATATAATATAATTAAAAAAATAACTAACAAAACAAAAATTGAAAAAATAGGAAAAATAAAATTCATACGAGAAATAATATAAATAAAAAAAATATATTTATTTAATTAGGAATAAGTAAAATGTAAAATCTAATTAAAAGTTAAAAAAATTTTATATTAATTTATTTAAATATATATATATATGCATATATATATAAATCATTTTTATGTATCTATTTTTATATTAGAAATGTGAAATTTACCGTCAGCAATGTTAAAATTACTAAAAAAAAAAAATATAAAAGTATGAAAGTATAAGAAACAATTGTCAATTTCATTATGTAAAAAAAAAAAAAAAAAATTTAAATATAAAAAAAACAAAACAAAGCAAAACAATACGAAACAATACGAAACAATACGAAACAAAACGAAACAAAAATTTTAAAATTGTTCACAAACCTTTTTTATATTACAAAAAAAAAAAAAAAAAAAAAAAAGGGGAAAAAGAGTGAAACATGTAAATAAAAGGAAAGGGAAGCAGAAGAACAAATAAAGAAGAAAAAGATTTAAATCTTTTAAAATTAATTTGAACATTTTAACACATATATTGTTATTTATTAAACATTTCAAATTTTTGTATAACGGGATATTCTGTGAGAACGTGTGCACGATAAATTTATATCATTATATTGAATTATATTATCGTTGGACAAGTTACATAGCTGTTTAATTTCTTTTTTTAAGAAGGTGCATCTATTTTCAGATTTCTTTCTCTCAGATTTATCAATGAATTTCTTTCCATGCAATATATTCTCGCTGTCTCCTTCAAATATACCAATACCTTGTTCATAAATATTTTTAATACATGTTTTTTTATTTGTCTGTGATTTTCCTTTTATGCTATAATTTTTATTGTTACTGCTTGTTTTATTATTACCTGCGCTGTTCATGAAAGGGTTCCTTTTGACTATTCTTTCGTGTATGAGTGATGAACAGTGTTGTTGTGCTTTATATTTTTCCTTTTTACGAATAAATTTATTTTCCCTTTCTATTTTGTTCATTATCCTTTTATTTTTGTTTATCTCATTTGTGCGAGGAATACAATTATTCCTTCTTCTAATTGTTGCTTTGCCACGTTCCTTCTTGTGATCTTTTTTTTTATCGGCTCCATCTATGTCCATATTTTGGTCTGTATCTCTAAGTGTACTTTCTCCCGTATTATCACTCTTATCTGCACCAGTATCTTTACCCGTATCTTTACGTTCATCCTCCTCTTTCTTTTCCTCTTCCCTCGCTTCACAGTTAACATCGTCGAAAAACACAAACTTTGAAATATTTTTTGAGCACAGCTTTATTTTTTTTGCATCATTATCCATCGTTGCAGTATCGTTCTTTTTACAATCATCAATGCTCATTTGATTTATTTCTATATTGCTGTCATCGGACGTATTTTTTTTTTTTCGTTTTCCTGCGATATTCCTATTGTCTTTAGTATTCATTACAGTAAAGGGATTATTAGGGTGGTTACCTAGCTGTTGTTCGTCTATAATATTATAACATTTATTTTGATTTTCCCTAGAATATTTTATCTCATTACAATTTATCACTTTTTTTTCTTTATTCGCGTTATTCGCCATGTCCATATTTTCTTCAATTAATTTGTCTGTATATGTTGAAGGCTTTCCTTGACCTACGCTCTGTTTAGATACATTTACGGAGGTTCCCTCATGAGTGGTATTACTACATGATAATGCACTTATTCCGGTTTCTTGTTTCTCCATTAAATTTGTTCCAAGGGAAGATCTTTTTCCTAAATCATTAATTTTTGAATTTTCACTCAACTCGATATTCTCAGGTTTAAAATTTGTTCCAATGGATCGTGGCATTTTACATGCATTCGTAGTGCTTTTTTTATTTTCTGCATTTCTTTTTGCAGTTTTCCTGATCACTTTATTCATATTTAGTAAAATGTTTCTACTATTTTCCTTGTTCTCCTTAATAGGGATAATACTTTCATTATTGTTTATATTTTCATATAAGACCTCCTCACTTGAACTCATACTCACTTGCACATTATTTACTTCCTTATTATTAATTATGAGAAAAGTTTTTTTTTCTTTATTTCTTTTATCATCTTTTGTTTCCTTTTGTGCAGTTAAATTGATGAATAATTTATCATTATGCTTGATGATGTCACAGTCATTTAAATTTATTAATATATGATCCTTTCCGTCTAATGTTTCTATATCCATATCTCTTTCTTTTTTCCTTTTTTTCTTTTTTTTTCCTACAGAATCCATTTCGTTATTTTTTACAACACCTCCTCCGTTATGTTTGATGGCTGTTTCTCTTTCCTGTTGTATATTTTCTTTATTTCTTTCGTGCGACTGTTCAATCTCCTTTTCTAGTACATACTCTTTATTTTTTTCTACAGTATTGTAGATCATGGTGCTTGCATTTCCTTTTTCTGGGTCATGTTTCTGACCCTCATTCGTATCTTCTTTTTTTGTGTTTCCTACTTCTACATCTGCTTCTACTTCTTCTACTTTTTTTCTTTCTTTTTCATTTTGTTCGTCTTTTTTTTCTTTTTCTTTTTCTTCCTCATGTTCTTTATCGTTCTTGATACTCATTTCTGTAGTGCCCACCTCATCTACTACATCTGGATTATGTTTTAAATTGTTATCTTTTTCAAACGAGTCTTTTAACTCGTTTAGGTATTCACTCAATGTTATATATTGCACGTCATTTTTTAAGTTAGGCACATTATACGCTAAAAAGGGGAAAATCAAAAGAGGTAGAAGAAGGAGTAAATATATTTCAAGGGTGAATTGTAAGAAGTTAAATAAAAAAAAAAAAAAAAAGCGCCATTAGATCATCACATGTGGTGATATACAATAGTAGGTTTAAGTGCAGTACATCAACATGGGAAAAAAAAAAAAAATATATATATATATACCCGCTTTAATTGTACTGGAATATTTATTCGAAATGGAACTTATACTTGTTAAAAATTTTTCAATTATATTTTCTTTATTCATATATTTATCATTAAGAGGAAAAAGATTTTCCGAAAAAAAAAAAAAATACAACGCTTCCAATTCTTCATACGTTAATAAATATAAGGTTGAGACAAATTCTATTTCAAGTTTAATTAAACTGTAATCATTAAAAGATTCTTTTTGAGTTTCCTGCTGCTTTATCTTCAGATTCACCTTCTTCTCCTTCTCCTCCTTTTCTTTCTCTTTCTCTATACGTTTTTTTACATCGAAATTGTTGATAAAATTTAGTCTGTCGTCTGAGGTTCTCTCATTAAGCTTGCACCAAAAAAGGAAAAGGGAGATGTGTTCATGTATACATATTTGTACATGCATGCATCTATATGCTCATATGATAAAATGTTTGTAACAAATTTGCGCTCATTAAAAGGAGTTCAAAATGGATCACTTAAAAATTGCAATTTACTTATTTTTATGGGAACTTATTAAAAAAAGACTAATATTACGAAAACACAGATTTCCATATTTTCTTAACTTAGGATATTAAAAATAATGAGAGTATGAAAAATGAAACATAAAAAATAGCGATTTACTACACATACATTATGCATATATATATATATATGTATATATAACAAATATTAGCAAATAAAATTATAAAAAGATACCTTTAGTTCTTCTACAACACTTGATTTTAAGCCATGATTAAATGTAACCATGTGGTATAACACGCTGTTTTTCTTTTTAAAGAGCTGTTTATCTCTACAGTAAATACCTTTAAAAGGGGACACAAACAAATAAATATATTAATATATGTACATGCATACATATATGCGTGTATATATGCTTTTTTTTTATTCCGTGTTAATTTTAAGTTACACTGAAAACCCAATTTTTTTTTATCTTTTTTATTTAAAACATTTATGTACCTGAAAAGTATATATAAATTAATAATAAATTTACATGTTTCAGTTATTGCATTAAACCGTGTTATATATGACTTTACCTTAATCCGCTTATCGAATCAGTTTCCCAAGTGTAGGACACATTAAACGACGGATTTTTGTCCTAATTTAAGCGAAAAGTTGAACTTGTACCATTTTTGCGCATACAAGTAAATATGTACATATACACATATGCATATTATTTCCTTGTAAGGGGAAAAAATTGAATTGAAATTCGTTTTACATTTTGCTTCGTATGCTTTTCCTTATTTTCTGTCTTATTGTCTGATACAGTATCACTGTTTTTTAGTGATGACTCTTTTATTAAATCTTTTAAAAAAAACTTAGTTATTCCATTATGTTCCTAAATTAAGTAAAAAACATAAACAAGCACTGGTATCAGTGTTAACAAGTATGGACCTTGCTTCTTATGTATATACTGTTTTTATTTTATTTTGTGTATGTCTTATTTCATCTTGTTGTTATTTTGCTACCTTAGAATATTCAGTAGTTCTTTGCCTATGGCTTACTCCCTTTAAACTACTAATAGGATACTAATAAATAGCGAAAAAGGACAAAAAAACACTTTGTAAAAACTGCAATTTCCCAAAAATAAAATTTAATAAAACAAAATAAAGCATAACAAATTAAAACATGATAAAATAAAAGATGACAAAATAAAAGATGACAAAATAAAAGATGACAAAATAAAATATATTTTTGTTCATTGCGTCTTTAAATTTATCACTTCACAAAAGTCCATTTTTTTATGCGGAATTTAATCAAAAGAAATAGTGACAAGATTGGTAAGACACATTTTTTTTTTAAAAAAAAAAGGAAAATTTATTTGTTCATAGTTTTTAATTTGTTCGTTTTTTTTTTTTATCCGCATTCACTACATATGTGCGAGAACAAAAACAAGAAAAAACAATTAAAAAAGGGCGAAAAAAACAAGGAAACAGAATAAAAAACAAACAGAAAGGAAAAAGAAAAAAAGGAAAACATACGAAAACACAGAAACGTAGTTTGTAATGGATAAAGTTTTATTTTATTTTTTTTTTTTTTATCTTATTAGTAAAAGTTCAGATGAAAGTGAATGCACTTATAAAGTATCACTCATTTCATAGTTTCTATCTCGCTTTATACTATCAACTATTTTTTGATCTTTTTATTTTTTAGTTATTTTTAGCAAAAAAAATAAATAATGTTGCACAAATAACCAAAGTGGCAAATAAAAAAAAAAAAAAAAAAAAAAAAAGATGTATACACGCAAGTACTACACATATGGGTGCACGTGCATCAAATATATATGATTGATATAGAGTAAAAAAAAAAAAAAAAGTGAAGGTATATCTTTATATTTAGAGATAATTAAAAAGTATTTTTTTGCTTGAAAAGGTTTAAAGATGTAAAAGTAAAAAGTGTCTCAAAAATGTCTCATTTGCGCGTTTTTGAAAGACGCAGTTTACGAAAGAAAAATTAGATAAATTTTAATGTATGAATAAAATGCATACATTTCAGCTGTTTATAATGTAAAAAAAAAAAAAAAAAATGGAAAATTATTAACATGCAATAAAAAAATTTTAATAAAAGCAAAAGTAAAACAAATACATTAAAAAGAAATTGTTGTAAAAAAGAATAAATGAAGAGATATTTGATATATTATCTATACGATAGAACAAATATAAAAAGGATAACATAGAAAAATAGAAATCTAATATTTTCACAAATGTTAAACATTTTAACTAGTACAAATGAAAAAAAAAAAAAAAAATGCCATATATTATTTTATACATCATCATCAGTTAAAATTATGCACAGAGAATAATTTTATGAACATGTTAAGTTGTTAACCACTAAGTATATTCATTTAATAACTGTTGTTTTCCACCAACGTACCTTGTGCTTATTCATAAAAATTATAGAGCGTATTAACCATACACAGGATTAACGTAAAAAAATTCATAAAATTCTTGTGTTTCCATCAGTGTGTATACACATAAAAAATTTGCTTATGTTTTTACTTTTAAAATTTATCTCTACAGAGAAATATATGTTTATATATGTATATGCATATATATATATATATATAAATACTCACCAAAATTTTTCTTTTTTTTTTTCTTAATTTTTTAGGCGGATCCTTATTTATTTTTCGAGTGGACCTTCTTTTTTTTCTTTTTTTTCTGATACTTGGGAATTTTATGTTTCCTTCTTTCTCGATTTTGTATTTTCACTAGCTTGCTCCATTCTTTTCTTGTAACGCCTTCAGGAATTATTCCTTTGAATTTGATTTCTTCATGTTCACTTTGCAAACAACAGTTCTCATTGTTCGATTGGTCTGATTTATGCTCATCCGACTGGTCTAATTTGTGTACATCCGACAGATATGATTCATGCACATCCAACAGATCTGATTCATGCACATCCAACAGATCTGATTTATGCACATCCGACAGATCTGATTTATGCACATCCGACAGATCTGATTCACGCACATGCGATAAGTCGTTTAAAGAAGTCAAATTTTCAAACGGTTTTGACAATTTTTTGCCGTTCAATAATGACAGCATTGTTTCTTCCTTATAGTTCTTACGATTCTCTTTATCTTCTCCATTTTCCCTGTGTTCATCGTTCCCATCGTGCTCATCATGCTGATCACACCCATCATATACATCCTCTTCACAGCTCTCTTTATGTGCAGAATCTTCTCTCTGTATGTGCTTGATTTTACAACTTCCTGTGGCTTCTCCTCTTTGCGCAAGATATATGGTGCCTTTATTATTGAGGTGCTCTCTACGAATTTCATTATCAAAATGTGTGGCAACAACACATTTATTGAGTTCGTTCCGATCACACCGTTCTATGAATTCACTATGGGTGTTATTTGTTTTTTTATGACTCGTATCCATATTATCGTTTCCATTATTTGAGACAAACTGACTAACCACTGATTTTCCTTTTTTCAAAAGTTTCAAGTCTTTTTCAATAGCTCTGAGATCTGTAATTTCATTCAAATATGCCGGGATCCATGAACGTAAGAACACTTGTTCTTCTATTTCATCTTTGTGAGAACAATACTTTTTAAAATGTAACTCATTATTTTTTTCTACAGCAATTTTTGTTACATAATAACATGTAGCTCTTTTTAATTTTTCAAAATAAATTCGATTTGTTCGTATCTTTTTAAAGTCCAATTTAGGTATACAAGTAGTATTTTTTATTAAGCCATAAATTTGAAGGTACATTATTTCCAAAGGATTTACAAATATTTTCTTTTTATCCTTTTCAATAAAATGTGATATATCTTCAGGTAAGTTGGAACTTACAATATAATCAAATAATTTTTTCAAAGGTAAAATATGCACTTTACTATAGAACTTTTCATTTACTAAGCTAGCAATGGGAGTATTATTATTACTACCATGATGTAGTGCGTCACGAGATGGTAGTACATTGTTATTACAGTTCATTTTTGCCGTATTTTTGTATATATAGCTTTTTTGGATCCTTGAAATGTAATCTTCATTGAGATTCTTACAGTCGTATTCGTTACATAATTGGTGCGTGCCATTATTATTATTATCATCATCAACATCAACATTACCGCTATCACCACTACCATCAACATTGCCACCATCACCTCTTTTCTCCTCCTTTCCAACATTTCCGATCTTTTTTTTAAAAAAGTTTGTAATGTTCAAGCAATCTCTTTTTAAAAACTCTAAGGCGAATGGATGATCATGTTCCATTGATTGGGAGACATCAATAATATAAATATGATTACAAAAATAAAGTAAATTATATTCGGAAAAATCTGCATGCACAAGTTTACAATTACAAAATAGTAATCGTAAAATGCAAATACATTCAACATATAATTCTTTCCATTTTATTACACTCAAATTTAAATCTTTCATTTTTGGACACGCCCTATCTAAAGTACCTAACATACTCATTACAATAACATTACTTTTTAAAACTAACGGATATGGGCATCTTAATCCGTGTATTAATATTCGTCTTAAATTTCGAAATTCTTTTTCTGACCATTGTTTTACCATTTTTCTGGGGTTTCTATTTTTGGTATAGGCATTTCTAAATCGAAATTCTCCTTCCATATATTGTGATCTCTTTTTAAAAATTAGGATAGACGTATTATACACTTTCGTGGCAAAAGATATGACCACTTGTTTTTTTTTTTTTTTTTTCTCTTTAAATATGGTAGAAATATAATTGTCATTTTTATATTTCATTTTACTTATTTTTCCTAAAATATCTATTATATCAAAAGTTTCCTCTGACTCCCTTAGCATAACTACGTCCTCCATTTTCATATCTTCCCTTTTTTCGGAATGGCTATGTGAAATTTGTCTTCTGGGCGAATAGTTCTCTTGTCCGAGGTTAACGTATCCTTCTGCCTCACAACTTCCTGGGGATTCGTTTCCGTTGGGAAGTGCGCTGTAGTCGCATTGTTCACTTCCTTCGTACAACTCATATTCTTCTCTTTTTTCCATTTCTTCCATATCTTCCATTTCTTCATTTTCTTCCACTTTTTCAATTTCTTCATTTTCTTCCATTTCTTCCATTTCTTCCATTTCTTCCATTTCTTCCATTTCTTCATTTTCTTCCATTTCTTCCATTTCTTCCATTTCTTCCATTTCTTCCATTTCTTCCATTTCTTCATTTTCTTCCACTTTTTCAATTTCTTCATTTTCATCCGTTTCTTCAAGTTCTTCTATTTCTTCCCTTTCTTCCCATTCATCCCCTCTCCCACTGGGGGCACTATCCCCCCTGCGATTGTACCTTTTTTCCATATACGTTAACAATATTTCTTCCACATAATGCAGTTCTTCATTATTTAAAATTTTGAGTGAATTAAAAACATAGGCCTCTTTTCCAGAACTAACAACTCCATATATTTCATTTAATAAATTATCTTTTAACTTTTTTAAAATAAGTAACGTTCTATTATCAAGCACTGAATTTACTGTAGCTCTTTTGTCTCTTGTTAAACCTCTGTTCCTAAATTTACTGCTAAGTTTTTCTCCTTCCTTAAGTGAAACTTTTACTTCGTTGCTTATCTTTTTTGAGTAACCATAATTTTCGAACTTTCCATAAGAATAATCTGTTTCCTTTTTTTTTCGTTTGAGCATTCTTTGGTTTTGATTCCCTCAACACTTATCCTTTAAACATACACTAATAATGGAACACACAGTAAACAACGATGAACAATCAACTACTGCTGTGACGTATGCAAATTTTTCTCCTCAAAGCTATTTTATTATTTTGTGTTCTCTTAATTTTTTCATATTAATTTTTTTTTTTTTTTTTTTCTAAAAAAATAATTTTTCACAATATCCTTTGAATGCAAAAATTAATTTTTAAATAAATCAAAACATTTTTGAACTTTACCTGAGTTTTAGGACTCTTCATTTATTATATAAAAATGTATATGCATATTTTTACATATATTTATATACTCTTCAGTAAAAAAAAAAAAGGCCATACTATATACGTGACGTATATTTTTTTCAACTTGTATTTATCTGTAGGTGGGTATTCTTTTTTATATCTATAAAAAAATGTACCCACTAATTTTTGTTGTGCTGCTTTGAGAATTAACACCGTTATTATATTTGTATGTATATATGTGCTGCTTATATATATAGCGCGTACATCTAAGTTAAATATGTACATACTTGTACATATCCAATTACTGCTTTTTCGTTTTACCTGCTTCTTTATTCTTTTTATTTATTATATTATATTATATTATTTTATATTATATTATATTATATTGTTTTTTTTTTTTTTTTTTTTTTTTTTTATTATCTATGCTTCACTAAAATATGTACATATGTATCGAATGTTATTATATGTGCATTCACATATAACATTTATATCTTTAATTATGTTTTTACATATTCTCATTTTTACAGTTATATTTACATTTTTCTCTTTGAAAAAAAAAAAAAAGAAAAGAAAAAGGTTTACAACAGTTTTAATCATTTTTCAAAATTTTCATAAACACAAAATAAAGTTAGTAAAATTAGCGATTTACAAAATTTACGAATATAACTTTTATTTTATACTTACCATTAACATTAAAAAACAAAATTATTCTGACATTGTAAGAAAAAAGTATTTAAAAAAAAAAAAAAAAAAAAAAAAAACTAGGTATACATGCATGTTCGTGTGCATATACACATACAAATATCATATTGTTTACCACTTAAATATAATTAAAAAAAAGAAATTTATTGTACTTTTTTGGCTACTAGTTTCACTACCACTTCGCTGTGGTTTTACTGCTTTTTTTCTGCTTTTTTGCTGCTTTTTTGCTGCTTTTTTTCTGCTTTTTTGCTGCTTTTTTTCTGCTTTTTTGCTGCTTTTTTGCTGCTTTTTTTCTGCTTTTTTGCTGCTTTTTTTCTGCTTTTTTGCTGCTTTTTTGCTGCCTTTTTGCTGCTCTTTCGCCGCTATGATAATGCTCCCATGACGCTAATTTCCGTCTTCTTCATGAGAGCTTTCTCTCATATCTTGGCTTTTTTTCAACATTTATGTTTTTCCTTGTATTTATTTTTACTTCTTTCCCTTTTTTTATATGATGTTGCTCTTTCACTGATCAAAAAGAAAACATGAACATATCATAATTTATAAGTTGAAATAGCTGTACAGTACATAACGTATTTTATATAATAAAAATTTTTAATACAAATTTCGTTATGATAAAATTAAAAAGATTGAATTATGTGCAAATAGGCTAAGCAGATGTGTGTTTCTTTTTTTTTTTTTTTTTTTTTTCTTTCTATGTAACACAATTTTTGTATCAAAAAAAAAAAATTAAAAATTAATAAACAGTATACAATATATGTTAATGTGTTTCTTCAAATAAAAAAGGTTGTTCTCAGGGAACGCGCGGCATACTGTGTTGACACAAGTGCACACATATACACATGTATATACGTGCAAACATAACAACTTAGAAGGGGACATATTACGACGCAAAAAAAAAAAAAAAAAAAAAAAAAATATACATATACATATACATATACATATACATATACATAAGCATATATATATATATATATATATATACGCACATACACGCACCCATAATGTAATGTAAAATAATGCAAAAATAGTCACTCAGTAGGGCGCAACCTCCCGTTTGGGAAGTAAAAGATCTCTGCTTAAGTGACGGCATGCTACTTTTATTTATGCAAACACATATACCTGTCGTGTTCATTTGCTTTATCTTCATTTTTTGGCATGTTATTATTTGAGTATTCGAACTTATCTGCTCTAGAAAATTCTCTATCCCTCCTATATTCATCATCATCATCATCATCTTTTAAAAATTTTCTTTTCGGCTCCGAATAATTACTACTATTATCATAATCCACGCCTTCCGTTGCAACTCCTGCTGGTACTTCTGCTTCTTCTGTTGCTTCTTTCGCTGCTTCTCCTATTCCTTCCCTTTTAATTTTTCCTCTCGTTTTTTCTTTATTTCTATTTTTATATTTACTTTTCATTTTATCTCGTTCTTTTGCCTTATCTTTAATTCTATCCTTGGCTTTTTCTTTCTCTTTTTCTTTATCCCTATCTCTATCCCTATCTCTATCTCTTTCTCTATCCCTTTCTCTATCCCTTTCTCTGTCCCTTTCTTTATCCCTTTCTTTATCCCTTTCTTTTTCCCTTTCTTTTTCCCTTTCTTTTTCCCTCTCTCTGTCCTTTTCTCTGTCCCTTTCTCTATCCCTCTCTTTATCTCTTTCTCTTTCTCTATCTCGTTCTCTATCTCGTTCTTTTTCCCTTTCTCTTGTTCTTTCTTTTCTACTTTTATCTCTGTCCCTCATTCTGTACTTATCCTTGTCATATTTCTTTCCCCTATAATAATGCTTATCTATTTTTCTATATTTCCTTTCTCTGCTATCATCCGCACTTCTTTTTTTGTAAGTTTCCTCATTATCATATGTGTAGTCTTCTTCGCCATCCTTATATTTCCGTTCCCTATCATAATACTGTTCGTTTCTTTGGTATTTTTCATCGTGTTTGTAAGCATTTTGAGTTCTTTCTTGTTCAAGTAAATTATTGTAGCTTCTTTGAGTTTCATCATAATTAAACGCTTCGTTATTAGTCTTATTAGTGTTATCATGTAAGCTAACATTAGATAAGTAATCTTCATCCTCATAATAGTTATTAACATTTATACTGCTTCGAATATTATCATTGCTATTACTACCATTATTATTATTATTGTTACACCCATTATGGTTATCCTTTTGCGCTTTGTACTTATGATCCTCATTCGGCGATAAACGATTAGTGTATGTGTTCAACTTCGACTTGAGAGTACTAATATAGCTGTTTAACTTTGCATTTTTTTTTTCTAAATCTGTTTTCTGTTCACTTATGTGTGTATACTTCTTTGTTAGATCAGCTAGCTGTTGACTTAACAACTCATTGTCTTCATCAATATCTGCATTCAATTCTTTTAAAACTTTTAATTCATTTTTATAAAAAACTATTTGTTGTTTTAAGTTCATAATTTGAATAGATAACGGCTGTAAGTTGTTCTCTTCTAATGTTTTCCCTAATTCGTAATTTTCATCTTGTAACTTTTTGCATTTGTTTATAAGTCTTTGTCCTGCTGTTGCCTGAGCATCGAAATTACATCCTTGCAATTTCTCTTCAGCTATTTTACACTTCCTAGTTATTTCATATATTTTTTGTTTTAACTCTTTTATTTCTAAGTTTATTGATGGATCAATAAGTATATTTCTCAACGAATTTATATTCATTATATCTTTCGACGACTTCCCTTCATCTTCATACATATGCATACTCCTCCATTCGTTCAAGTACGTATGTGTGTGGCATAATTCCTTTTCCAGGGCTGATATGCACGCCAGGTATACGTGCTCTCGTTTCTAAAGAAAGGCAAAATCGTGGAACGTGTGCATTTATGTATAAGCCGATGATGCTTATGTATATAGATATACATACACATATACATGCATGCAAACATGGATATATATCCACATACACACATATAAACATACATACATATAAACATACATACATAAATAAACTTATATATATATACTCCACTGTGCGGGAAGCTTGCAACCACAAAACCACTTTGCGACTTGTCACACCGTTTTGCGAAATATTTAGCCGTACACTTATAAAAAGCTTGCATAAAAATGAACACAAAATTCAGCACAATTTTATGCATATTTTTTTTTTCCTTACTTTAAACTCGTTGAAGTGTTCGATCAAATTTTCCTCCGTGCATTCATCTGTTTGGTCGTTGAAAATTTCATCCGTATTTTCTTTGGACATTTTTTTGTATAATTTTTTTTTTTTTTTTTTCTCTTTAAATTTTACTCCATATAAGGGAAAGCATGTGGGTTGCTATAAAAGCGTACAATCATGCAACTCTAAGCGGGTAGAACCATAAACATATGCATATATACGTATATATATACATGTATATACGTACATATATGTTTACGTTTAAACTTCAAAACAAATGCATTTTCTGCTATGAAGAAACTCACTGACGCCTCATTTCAAATACGAAAGTTTAGCTGACTTGTTAATAATTTTTATTTAAAAATATTAATAAAAATTTTTGTTTGCCTATACATGTTCTTCCGTTTACCGAATATAATGTTCTTATATTCAGTCATATTTTGTACTCCTTTATGTATCTTGCATTTTTTACGCGTTTGCTAAATTTAAGGTTTCCAAATAAAACCAATAAGGGGAAAAAAACATACGCGCGGGTATGTATGTTTGTAAGTATAGATGAATGTATGAGCATATATGTACATACCAATTTATATATATAATTTGGTTACGTTTATGCAAGTCATAATATATGATTAAAGATGCAGTTTGTCAAGATTAATAATTTTAATTTATCAATATTTCTAAGTTTTGCCCTAAAGGAAAAATTTCGATAAGCATATTTTATTCTTCACTCTTTGCTTTTTAATTTTTTTTTTTTTTTTTTTTTTTTTTTCTTTTCTCACATATACTTGTTACGTATAACAGTTTTTAAAAAAAAAAAAAAAAAAAAAAAAGAAATTAAAAAAAAATAAACGTGAGTATAAAAACTAATGGGCGTAAAAATATAAAAACATAATAACGAATGAGAATAAAAACAATCATAACACCGGAGGGACTTTCAAACGAAATAAATTAATTTTTTTTTGACTATATATCACAGTCGCTGAAAAATAGGAACAATGGAAATAAAAAAATATAAGGCTTATATTTTATTTTTGAAATTATAATTTTTGGAGTATGTAATCTTAATCTTAATCTTAATCTTCTTAATGAGGTGTTACGTATAATACATTATTATACATTATTTTTTTTCTATATTATGTACATATATTGTACGTACCTGTGACAATGAATTCTTAATATGTAAACCTTGGGACCTCAAAACCATGAAAGCCCTGTTGTTTTTATGTGTACAAACAAATAGAGCTACTCTGTTATTTATAATACTTAAATATGCTAAAAAAGTTCTTTCTTTTTTTTTTTTTTTTTTTTTAGGAATAATTTTAATATGAGTTCCTTTTATCTTTTGTTCATATATAAAAAAAAAAAAAAAACCCAAAACATATATATAATATATTATATGTATATATGTATATATATATATATATATATTTATTTATTAATGTATTTACTACAACTTTTTAAAAATAATCCTCTCCCAATTTTACATATTCAAAAAAAAACATAATACATTATACGAGTAATAAAAAAGAATAAAAAAAAAAGAAAAGGGGGAATAGGAAAATGGTGACCGAAAAAAATTGAATAATGAAATATATATATATACCTTAAAAAAAAAAAGAAGAAAAAAGGACGGGATAAAAAGGGAAGCTACATAAAGATTGGACGAGGTTTGGATTCATTTCCTATGCTGTCAAATGGAGTTAGCAAAATATGTTCACAGTGGCATATGCTCGTATATAGAATATAATAGTCAATGTGAAAATGCACCATCATGTTTCTTTTCTCCATTTTCACTACGTTTTCCCTGAAGTTACCCCTACATCCGCATACATCCTTATAATTATCATCTATTCAATACACAACACATATGCACACTCAACATTTCACTGGGGTGGCGTATTATAATTGGTATACGCATTATTATACTGCAGATTTGGTGACTTCATATTCGGGTCATTACTATTACTCATCATATTTGGTGGAGGAGGTGGGGGTTGGCCATAATTCATTGGTGCGTAGTTACTTGTATTACCGATCGCACTGCTAATTCCACTACTAACTGTATTACTAATATTTTGGGGTGGTTGTGGAGGCATAGAAGTAGGATTCACCATCTTATTAGAACTAAAATTTGAAAAACTTTTATTCTGATTTATTCCCATTGGTACATTATGCCCTCCTTGATGAACCGACGTCATGGATAATCGAGTGGGTGGTGGAGGAGGTAAAGGTTGTTGAGCACTGAAATTTGTATTAATTGTGTTCATATTTTGTAAATGGCCTGGCTGCATAGAATTTGATGGTTTTGAAAAATTGGGGGTGGTGGATTGTGCACTACCAGAAAAACTCGCACTATTTGTTGTGTTGACATTTGAAAAGGATGGATACTGGTGTAATGAACTCGTAGATGATTTCGGTATATTTGTAGACGGTTGAGGAATTGGTTGTGTGCTTGCACTAGTATGTACATTTGAAGAAGGTGCAAAATTCAACTTATTATTTATTTGACTGCTTCCACTACTGCTATGATTATGCATATTATTATAATTGTTCTTACTATTAAGGTCATTAATACTGTTGTTGTTATTAATACTGTTATTGTTACTATTGGTGCTATTAAATATGTTCATGTTTGCCCCCGGAGGACCAGGTGGTACAGCAGAAGCAAAGTGAGATGAATTAGACACCGCCTGATTGGTTGACACTCCTTGTTTCGATGGAAGGTTTGAAGTGTCAGATGAATTATTCTGTTCATGTGAAAATGAAGGAGGAGGAGGAGGTGGTGGTGGATTCATGTTTCTCCCTATAAGGAAATTATCTCCACTTAATATAGCACTCGAGGTACTCTTTTTGTTCGCATTTTGCATCATTACGTAGTTCTGTTGCGCGTTTGGTGGTCCATTTTGTGGCACGCCTTGTATCACATTTTGTTGATTAGCACCGTTTTTCATACTGTTCACATGGTTCGATACGCTCATGGGGGGAGGAGGATCTGAGGGCATTGCTTGACCATATAGATTATTCTGAAACGTATTGGGGGTATTTTGTACTGGATTTGCCCCTTCTTGCATCATCGTGTTGCATACGAATTTATTGGGGGGAGGAGGCACCGCATTGTTTATTGAGTTTGGATATGTACTATAATTTGACTCAGGAGAAGCTTTAAAGGTATTGCTATTCGAATTGGAAGTAGCTAGAGGGTTCAGATAATTCATGATGTTAGGCATAACTTGGTTTTGGAGGTTTTTGCACGAGGGATTGCTGCCATAATTGCCATCATAATTACTGCTACTGTTGGTATTGACATTACTGCTACTGTTGGTATTGACATTACTGCTACTGTTGGCATTGACATTGCTGCTACTGTTAGCATTAGCATTATTGTAAATATTACTAGCTACATCACTGTTATACATGTGAAGAGAAGAATTAGCATTAGCACCTCCTCCACTGGCATTATCCTCTTGTATATTTCTCTTTTCATCATCAGTCAAATTGCAAATTTCTACCCATAGTCCCTCCATATTTTCTTTATATAAATATGCATTATCACCTGAACATGCAATTGCTAAAATGGTGCCATTGGGAGACCAACTAATTTTATGAATTTTTTGGTCAACTTTTATGACTTGTCCATTTTTCCATCTATTATTACTTATATCTTCAAACCATAATATTACAATTTGTTCATCTGAACATGAAGCTATCATATTTGTTGTGTTACTTAAGTTAGGTCTCCATGAAACATCTCTTACTAAAGAATTATGTGGTTTATCATTCATTTGAAAAATTTTATGGTATTCTTTTGTATTATTATCAAATGTCCATATAATAACTTGATTATCATATCCTCCTGTTACTAATTTAAATGAGTTTATAAAATCATTATTATCATTTAAATGTTTATTATTTCCTAAAGAATTAAATGGTTTTTCCCAACTCAAACATGCTGTTCCATTTAAATGTGCTTTTATACTACTTTTTGTCCAATGTCCTTCATTCGTATCTTTATTTAAATTATAACTAATTATACTAAGATAACCATCTGAACTAGCACATCCCAAATGAAGTCCATACTCATGTGGGGACCATTCTATATAGTTAACACTACTTTTATGTTCGTTATTTAAATAAATCATTTCATATTTATTTATATTTACTTCTTTATATATGATAACACTTTTATCATATGAGCAACTTGCTAACAAACTACCATATTTGGGATGAGACCAACATACTTTCCAAACTGCTGAACTATGGTCTCTTATCTCGGCTATACATACAGGCTCTTTTGACAAACTCACGTCAAAAATTTTTACTGTATTATCATTAGAACACGTAGCCAACTTTTTGCTGTAGTAGTCCAGCTCGCAATCGTTTATTGCCCTCGTGTGGCTTGTGTCGAAAACGATCAGCTCGTTCATCGTTGGCAAGCGGGGGGCCTTTTTCAGACGTGCCTATCTGTTATTGGTTGGAACGTTCAAATTCAAGGGAATATATGTACGTGTAAGCAACCTCTTACGGGGGTGAGCGGGAGGAGCAATTCGTATGAACGAGACTAACAAGGCTGCGGCCTGTTATATATACATACGTCGAACATGTATACTGCGCAATGCATAAATGCATATATTTATATACATATATATAAACATATACATATATGTATATATACATATATTTACAAATACATAAATATTCCTTCTACTTTCTCCCTCGAGAAGCAGCCTGCCTACTAAAGAATTCCCATACAAACATAAATATTTGTGCCTAACCAAACTTGTACCAATATATACACATGTACATACACACAACGAGATAAGCACATGTAACAAAAAATTTTGGAACGAAATTGCGCTTCAAATCTATTCGAGTATAACTGACGTGGAAAAGTATGACTAAAGTATATAAATGAATCAGTGAACTAGGAAAACGTCTGAATTGCAAAAAAAAAAAAAAAATAATTAAAATGTTAAAAATAAAAAGCAAAAAAAATAAAAAGCAAAAAAATAAAAAGCAAAAAAATAAAAAGCAAAAAAATAAAAGGTAAAAAAATAAAAAGCAAAAAAATAAAAAGCAAAAAAATAAAAAGCAAAAAAATAAAAAGTAAAAAAATAAAAAGCAAAAAAATAAAAAGCAAAAAAATAAAAAGTAAAAAAATATACATATACTTATATACACGTACATATCAAACGTTCGCACTCGTATATATTTTTAGATTTCCTATTTTTTCCATAAACACTTGAGTGAATCCTTTTTATTACATTTATTGCTAAAGAAGTGCAAATTATTGTTATATATCATGTTCGCTAAGCGCTCATTATATGCATATATATACGTATTTACTTATATGTAATTTAAAAAATTTGTTGAACTTTCATTAGGAAAGAATTATATGAATTAAAATGGAAACATTAACATACCAATTTTATTGAAAAAAAATTATAAGGTGTATAAAAAAATCATAAAAAGGATAAAACGTAAAACTTAAATAAAATGAATACATATATATATATATATATATATATATATATATATATATATATATATATATATATTACTTTTCTTCGGCAAGTAAACTAAAGCACCACAGTTTTTGACTTCAAATTAATTTTACATTTAAAGAAAAAAAAAAAAAAAAAACTAATTATATTAATGGGATATGGATCCCTCAAACTATAAATAAATTTTTTTTTTTTTTTTTTTTAAACAATTTAATTTGAAATAAAAAGAATAAAGTAATATTTAATATATATCCGAACACATCCTTTACTAGCCAATATTACAAATATTTAATAGTAACGATGAGGTTATACTGAAAGAAGAAAATAGATTGGTGAAAGCTGTAGCAGAACATAAATAAGCGAAGCAAAAACGTGTTTTACGATAATTCAAAATAATTAGGTATAAACAACAAAGAAAATGAAATCGTATATATATATATATATATATATATATATACAATTTTTTTTTTTTTTTTTTTCAAAAAATGGACAAACCAAACTTTAAATTTCAGTAATATTTAATTATTTATTGTATTGTGTACAGGTACAAGTAACAGTCCTCGACAAAATAATTTTTTTGATAGGGAATTAACGTATTCCTTTTTCGTACCTTTTCATATTTGCGAAGGAAAATATTTTATATTTTGAACATTCAATTAAAAAAAAAAAAAAAAAAATGTGGAAATGAAGGGGGGGAGAAATGGAAATATATATATAGGTATACATACATATGTATTTATGCATATATTTCAATGCATGTTAAGGGGAAGAAGGTAATTACATATGATGTTAATAAAAATCGCAACAAAAGATTAGCACAATGTTACATGCATTGCACCTTTTTTTAAATTTACAAAAAAAAAGGAAGAAAAAGAATTAATACATTTTATTCACTTGTACGTTATTTGGCATACATATATATATATATATATCCATAATATATATATGTATGTACACATGTGAATTGTGCACACATGGGTATGTCCAATGTATACGTGCGAGAATAAAGCAAAATAAAAAGGGAATAATGAGTAAGTAATGAATGAATAATGAGTAAATAATGAATGAATAATAAGTAACGAATGAGTAGCGAATGAATAATGAGTGAATAGTGAAGTTACAACACTGTGGTGTATCATTCCTTTCTTTCAAAAACTGCCATAAAGAAGCCATCCATTGATTTTGATTGAGGTAAGGAATGAAATGGTGGCTCAGATAAATATAAATTATGCTTTTGACAAAAATATTTAGCTTGATGAACATTCTCAGCATCTAATATACTACATGTAATATATACAATTTTCCCATTTTTTTTAAGATAAAGCAATGCTTTTTCAAAAATCTGTCTTTGTAAATCTACATATTTATATAATTTATCATTTGTAAATTTATATTTCATTTCTGGGTTTCTTCTTAAGGCACCTGTACCTGTACAGGGCACATCAACAATTACTACATCCATATAACCAAATAATTTTTTTAATAAAATATGATTAGAATTTAAAAGAATATAATTCTGAATTCCAGCTCTTCTTAGGCGAATTTTTGCTTGTGATAACATCTTATCTCGTATATCATGTAAATATATTTTACCTGTATTTTCCATAAAAATGGAAAAAGCTAATGTTTTTCCACCTGATCCTGCACAATAATCAAGTACTTTATCACCAGGTTGTACTGGTATTTTCGAACTAACTATTTGGCTTGCTTCATCTTGAATTTCAAAATACCCTTTTTTATATTCATGAATATTTTTCAGTATTTCGTTTTTTGTTAATAACAGTCCATGTGGGGAATTCACACATTTTTCAACTGATATTCCTCTACTTATTAAAGTTTTATACAACTCATTTCTTGATATTTTGTTACTGTTCACTCTTAAAAAAACTGGTGCCTTTTCATTTAAAATAGACATCAAAGTAATACTTCTCTTTTCACCATAACAATTTATTAACTGGTCATATAATTCTTTTGGGAAAGAGTACCTTACATGTGCAGGTATTTTTTCGTTGTTCATTTCGTATTTCCATCTATGCGACATAGGGGAGGGGGAGGATAATATAAAAAAAAAAAAAAAAAAAAAAAATGGTAATAAATTCTGGTTGATTAGCTAGTTAGCTTTTTTTTTTTTTTTCTTTTTTTTTTTTTCTTTCATTTTGCAATTTTACCTGTCCGATGAAAAGTACGTTTTAATTATATTAGTATATAGCGAAATGGGGGAGGATAAATAAGCTAAGAGAGTATTGTTCTTTATTATATTGTAAACATGTTCTGAAATATATGGTTTATCTTTGTTCTTTATGTTGTTGCTTTTAAAATATAAACGCATATAAATGTCCAAAGGAGATATAAAATTAAAATTGTTTAATGCATTTTCAATGTGACGCAGTCGTGTACTATTCATTATTTTTTTTAATAAAAAAAAAAAAAAAAAAAAAAAAAAGATGAAAAAAAAATGGGAAAAGCAAAGGGAAAAAATAGAAAAAAAAGGGGAAAAAAAAAGTTCTAGTTTCCAAAGTATATATTTAAATTACTAATCTAGTTTAATTCTTTTTCAAAAGTTATCTCAAATGGATATCACTTGTGTGTAGGATTAATTTACGGTATTTTCAATTAAAAATAAATAGAAAGTTTATATATGCGCCATGAAAAAGCAAATTAAAACTATCATTTTTTCGTGCAGGATAATATGTATTTATATATATGTTCATGCTGTATATTTTTCCAGGGTCACATCATTCCATTTCTTTGTTATTGTAAACAATATATGTGTACTACAGCTTTATAATACTGCGTTGCTGTTTATCACATAGGTATTCTACTGTAACGGAGAGAACATCAATTTTACTCCATTAACTGCTATTCATACTAAAACTTTCACACATAAATGCAAGCATATATGTATATATATATATATATATATGTATACATAAAAATATGCCCCCCAACAGTACGATATGACAAATGCTGTTAGCAAATCTACTTATAGCAATACTCTATACTTTCAAGTATGATGTGAATACGTTCCTATACAGTGAACTAGCATTTTTGCTGTTTACTTTTTTAATTCAAAAAAAGCTATTATACAATTGGTCATAAAATGGGGAGGGGAAATGGCTGGATATTTTAAATTTAAATTATGCGCGTTTTTAAATTTGAAAAAGGTTAAATTTTAACAATTTTCAATTATTATTTTTTTTTAAGCTTAAGGAAAAGAAACTTTTTTTTTTTTTTTTTTTTTTTTTTTTCTATAAATAAAAATCAGATTGACTCTATAGTGCAATAGTATTTTATTTATAATTATCCTTTATGTAAAAAAATAAAAAAAAAAAAAAAAAATATATATAATTTTTTTTTCAAATTTTAATAAAATACCTATCTAATAATTGACTGTCGCCATATAGATAAATAAAAAAAGTGAGATCTAAATGTATAGTAAGGTTTTAAAAACTTAAAATAAAAGAAGGAATTTCAAAGTATTTGAGTGAGGCGTTATTGGATATATGTATACATACGTACATACATACATACGTACATACATACGTACATACATACGTACATACATACGTACATACATGCTAGTTCATTTTTAATATTCAGCACTACTAAAAATTAAGATTTTTTTTGTTTTGTCCCTTTTTTTGTACATTGCGACAGATCCAGTTTTGTTTTTCTTTGAAACGGTAGAGTAGAATTTAGTTTCTACTTCAGCAAAATTGTTTTTTCTCATATAAAGGGAGCTAACAAGTATGCACGTGTATGTATATATGTATATATATACATTTGCATATACGTATACATGCATATAGTTATACTTCTGTAAATACTAGCAAAAAGCAAAAATATGCAAATAGTGCCTTACTTGGTACAACGGAATTTGTGGTAAAAAAAAAAAAAAATAGAAGAAATAGAAAAATATTATAGCAAAAAAAAGTAGGGCGAAAAATAAAATTACGTGATTGGGATTGCTTAACAATAATTTAAGAGAAGGAAATAAGCAAACAGAAAACAAGCAGAGCACAAAATGGAACATAATAAAATATTGCTTGTTTATGAGAATAACGAAATACTTCTCGTTAACTTAGATAACGAAAGGTGTGAAAACAGATTTGAGGAGAAATCTATAAAAGATGACGAAAAGAAAATATGTATGCTTAAAAACGGAAATTTTCTTATTTTAAATGCAAACAAGAAAATTATATCCTTATATAAGTTATCTACAAAAAATAGTTCAATTTGTACGAGATATGTACGTGTGCATTTAAATGTACTTAAATTAACAAAAAATGAAAAAATAATTTTTGGAGGTGACAAAACAGGAAATGTGTACATATGGTCAGCTATTACAGGATTATTAATAAATTCATTTCAAGCACATTTTGGTATTATTAAAGATATATTAATTGATCAAACAGTAAATGTTATATATACATATAGTGATGACAATATTATACATGTGTATAATTTACCTGACTTGTTTAGAAAAAAAAATAAAATAAAACCGATGCTGTTTTATCAACACAATATAAATTCAAGTATAAAACAAATTATTTCTGTAAGTCCAAATTGTTACGATACCTATTACACTTTAATATCTTTAACAAGTAATGGAGAGATAACTATTTGGGGGTTAAAATCAAAAGAAGCTATGCATGTTTTAAAAACGAACACAGAAAATTGCACATACGTATGTACAAATGACCCATTCAATACACACATATATTTATGTAAAGGAAATAAAATATATCGTATACCATTTGCTAAGATCGGCAATTATGGGGAACATAAGGAGAACAATTGCAGCAATGTACGAAACAAATGTGATATGCGGCTTACTGAATATAGCGATTATGTACAAATAAAAAAGGGAAGAAAGAAGGAAGAAAAAAAGGAGGAAGCAAAGGAGGAAGAAAAAGAAGAGAATAAAAAAGAAGAGGATATTTCTACAAATGATGCTCCTCCAAGGGATCCTTCTTCAAATTTTGACCAAAAAACCATTTTAAAAAAGGATAGTTCGAATGAATTGCGCTTGAATTTAAAAAATTGTACAGTATTTATAGGTCATAAAAATGATGTTATCAAATGCTATGTTAACGATAAAAAACAAATAATGATATCTTTAGCTAAAGATGGAATAAAATTATGGGATATATATAATTGTTATGCTATAAAAAATTTGAAATATGGTGAGAATATAGCTAATTTTTATATACCAACATTTATATGTTCTTCGTATTTAATAGACTTTCCAAATTTGCTTGTTGAATATGAGGATGACATAAAAATAAATATTATGAAAGAGGTGAATCATAATATTTCTCAAACACCTTGTATTCCTTTTTTAAATCAAGATGAAAATATCTTAATTAACATGGCAACTATGTTTGCAGGGCATCAAATTTGATTGCCTAATTTTTGTAAAACATGCACAGTACAGGCAAAAGGGCTGCACGAATATGTGTGCACATTTAGCAGATACACATGGGAACATTTTGCGTTTGTGTATTTATGGGAATATATGTACGTAAACGTCCTCGTATGTTCTTTCCCGAAAATGATGAAAAATAAAATGCCCTTTCTCAGTTTATCAAGCTTCTATATTGGCACATTAATATGCATACGCATTTGTATTATATATATATATACAAGTGCTACTCGAAATGAATATCAAAAAAAAAAAAAAAAAAAAAAAAAGCTGAATTTAAGAATTAACAAAATGTGGTGTTCTATGTATAGCCATTTTGAGTGCAATTCTGTAATTAAGCTCTTTTCTTTTTCTCATCCGATTTATAATTATGAACTTTTTTATAAAAGAAGCGCATATATATATATATATATATATATATAAATGTACATGATTAAAATTCGTAAGAGTTTTACCTTTTTCTTTTACTATTTCTCTTTTTTTTCTTTTTTCTTTTTTCTTTTTTAAGTATATTTAAAAGAATTCATTCATGTATTGCTAATTTTATCACTATATAATTTATTTTGTTCACGCTTAACTTTTTTCTATTTTTTTCTGTTTATGCAAAAATTGCTCGAATAATTTTCATCTATAAGTACAAATATATACACATATATATGCATATATATATATATATATATATATATGTATATATGTATATATGTATATTCATAAAGGATATTATAAACATACATCTTTTTCTACAAATAAATGTTGCAAACCCTTCATCATTTTCGTGAATTTTTTTTTTTTTTTTTTCTTTTTGAAAACAAAACGCATTCGACTAAAACATATCTCTAATTTTATTTGAAGTCATAAAGTTTTTTTCATTTTTATAAACCTTATGAAAAATAAAAAAGAAAATGTTTACCAGATGCTTATCAAATATAATTAGAACACAAAGACCAGTAGCCAAAACTGTACTAGTATGAACATACGAATATATATATATATATATATATATATATATATATATGCATATGTATATATGTATATGCACACCTACGCATATCTGTTTGGTGGACCTTTTTTCATTAGAACTGTTTCTTTCCATTTTGTATAAAGCAGTAAATCATAGGTATTCTTTTTTCTTTTTTTTTTAGAGGAGCTATTTTTCCGACAGTGGGAAGCTAATAATTCCTCGTCACGGAACTACGATATTATGCGTACGCAAAAATAATGAAGTGGTACAAATTAAGAAAAAAAAGAGGGAAAAAACGAAAGATAAAAATATATATATATTATATATATATATATATGTATGTGTATCTACGCAAAAGTACAAAAATTTATGTATCACTACTAGAAGTTGTGCTTGTTCCTCCCAAACTGTACTACCTATATATATATATATATATATATATGTTCATTGCATAAAATGGAAGAAATGCTAAGGTATTATTAATACACATTAATTAATTTACTTTTACCCTTTTCAGTGTTTAATTGGTGACGGCATGGTTTCTCAAGGGACAATGGTTCGTATCCTTTTCTAATGAGAAATAGGAATAGTATTATACTTCGTTAGATGTGTGTTGTGTTGTTATATGCACGATTCTTAACGAGTTATGCTTTTCCCAATTTCTTGTATATATTTTTTTTTTTTTTTTTTTTTTATTTCTTCAAAGTAGTGCACTACTTATTATAAGTAGTCAGATTTATATAACACTTTTGTGTATTCTTTTGTACGTTGTTAAATTTGCTATTTTTACACATATAACGTGTTCATAAATATTTCTTTTTCCTTTATTATATTTTTAATCCCTTGACATGAAACGTTTATTCGCTTTAAGTAGTATATAATAAGTGGCGTGTAACTAGTAGTGAAAATAAGAAATAAATAATATATATATGTATGTATATATGTTTGTGTATATGCATGTATATATGCATGTATATATGTATGTATGTACGTATGCATGTATATATGTATGTATGTACGTATGCATGTATATATGTATGTATGTACGTATGCATGTATATATGTATGTATGCACGCGCCCATATGATATTCATTTGTTCAAGGCATGTGAAATTGTTTTGTTCCACTTACTTTTATTACGTCTTTTTTTTTTAGTCTGTCCTTTTTTATATATATAAACTGTAATATTCATTTTAATATTCCTTTATGCTTCAGATAGTTAAAGGGAATGCAAAAAAAATAAGGCGTTTAAAGGACAACATTTTAATGGGTTTTGCTGGGGCCACAGCAGACTGCTTTACCTTGTTAGATAAGTTTGAGACAAAAATTGATGAATACCCAAGTAAATTTTTTTTTTTTTTTTAAAATGAATGAAAAACAAGCCATTTATTATATATTTCACTGAATTTACATAGTGCATATATGCGTGAATGTATAGATGCACCTACTTATACATATGGATGTGTACATGTTTTGCATGTATATGTGCACCGACTAATATATGTATGTATGTATGTATGTATGGGTGTGTCTACTTACACATATGTGTATGTATAGATGTCCATGCTCATACATATGTGTCTCCTTTTTACCTGTATACCCCGATACAGATCAACTGCTGAGGAGCTGCGTCGAATTAGCTAAATTATGGCGTACAGACAGATACCTTCGACATTTAGAGGCGGTGTTAATAGTAGCGGATAAAGATGTCCTATTAGAAGTAACGGGAAATGGTGATGTTTTAGAACCATCAGGAAATGTATTGGGTACTGGGTCAGGTGGACCTTATGCCATAGCAGCTGCAAGAGCATTATATGACGTCGAAAATTTATCAGCCAAAGATATAGCTTTTAAGGCTATGAATATTGCTGCTGATATGTGCTGTCATACCAATAATAATTTTATATGCGAAACGTTGTGATGTTATTCCATTGTTACAGCATAAACCCCGTACACATTATATGTATATGTGTGTATATATACATGTGTACTGACCATTGCCTTCCAATTTTTAAGTGTTGAAAAAGAAATTTCATGCAAAACATTTCGCGTGAGACTTCTCTTTAGAAATGTTTCATACGAAACAGCACATTTTGTCATCTTTTAAAAACCTCCCCCCCCCCTCCTTTTCAAAAAAAAAAAAAAATAAAAATAAAAATAAAAAAGATATTTTCAAATTTAAATTATTTTAAATAATTACATATGAGTGAACTGTATTTACATAAAAAAAAAAAAAAAGAAATCATCCTTTAAACCTTTTCTAACCATATCTAGAAAGACAGGAACAGAATTATTGTAGTGTTTGTTTCATTCACACACATAATATACATATAATTTACTTATATGTATATATGTGTATATATCATAAATATTTTTCCTTTTTTTTCTGATAATGAATTAAAATGCATGTATTTCCTTCCTACATCAATTAAATTTATAAGCGAGATAGTATAAAAGGAAAAAGATGAAACATAAAATAAACGTATATACCTCAGCACAAACAATACATTTTTAGCATTTTTCTTTAAAAAATGGGGGGAGAAAGGATTTTAAACTTTTATAAAATATGTTTAGCTTTTCCCCTTTTCATTATTTGTTCATACCTTAAATTATTTTTATGTTATTACATAAGAGGGAAATGAGATAATTTGCAGTTGTAAAAAATTGTTTTCATTTTAAAAAAATAATATAAGAGGTTGTAGACTTGCTTTTTTTACAACATGTAAATGTAAGCACATTTGTACAAATTTCTAAGTATAGAAATATATGCCCATTTTTTTTTTTTTTCCCCCATTACATTAAAAAAAAGAATATATATATGCACCTACATGCAATAGAAGAAATAAAGGGGAAATTTTTTTTAAATAAATTAAAGAATAAATTAAACAAATAATTAAGCAAATAATTAAGCAAATAATTAAGCAAATAATTAAGCAAATAATTAAGCAAAAAATTAAGCAAAAAATTAAGCAAAAATAAATTAAGCAAAGAATTAAGCAAAGAATTAAGCAAAGAATTAAGCAAAAGAATTAAGCAAAAAATTAAGCAAAAAATTAAGCAAATAATTAAGCAAAAAATTAAGCAAATAATTAAGCAAATAATTAAGCAAATAATTAAGCAAAAAATTAAGCAAAAAATAAAACAAATAATTAAGCAAAAAAAAAAAAAAAAAAATGATTAATACAACATAGAACCTTCAGGTGTGTAAGCAAAAATGCTAAGGACCAAAGTAGGCAAAATGGGAAAATAAAACAACGGCAACGCGAACATCCTACTTGCTGAATGATCTGGTTTTCAAAATAAAATTATATAAAAAATATAAAATTAAAAGAAAGATAAAATTATATAAAGAAAGATAAAATTAAATAAAGAAAGATAAAATAAAATTAAAGAAAGATAAAATAAAATTAAAAAAAGATAAAATTATATAAAAAAAGATAAAATTATATAAAAAAAGATAAAATTATATAAAAAAAGATAGAAGTAAAAAAGATAAAATTATATAAAATTAAATTAAATAAATTAAAATAAAATAAAGCTAAGAGTTATGAAATCTTATAAAGTAATATAAAATTCTTAACAGTTCAGGTTACTATATATCTTATGACTTACTCATTAAGCCTATATATATATATATATAATATATTTTTATTTTTTTATATATTTTTATTTTTTTATATATTTTTATTTTTTTATATATTTCCTTTTTAATATTTCTTGAATTTCCTTTTGTTTTTAAAACTTTAATTGTATATTTTTGTAAGGAGTCACAAATATAATATACAACATACAAAAAAATTTTATTTTTTTTGTATACCATTTCATGCATATTTTGTGGCATACAAATAAATAATTATTGTAAGTATACACTTTTTATTTTAAATTTATAGTTACAACAAAAACTCCATGTCTTTTTAATACATTTTACGTTCAAATTTTCCCACATACACCTTTGTGTACATTGTGTATATGTACTTATGTACGTGTGTGTGTGTATCATTCGTATAGGTATGTACGTATATGAATTAGGTGTATAATTATTTTCCCGTTTTTTCATAAACCTAACACTTTATTTGCCTTTTGTTTTTAAGTTATTCTGAATTTAGCTTTTTTCCACCTTTCCCATATTTCACGTTTACTGTATATGTAAATATGTGTGCGTATTTTCCTGTCTTTTGTTCTTCTATTTTTTTGTTCTTTTTTTCTTTTATTCCTTGGCTCATTTATTATTATTTTTTATTATTTTTTTTTTTTTCCCCATTCTTCTGCAAAACTATTTGACTAGCTATACTAAAAATTGCTTTTTTTTTTTTTTTTTTTTTTCATTGTTCCGTTAAACTTTTTGGCTAGCTATACTAAAAATTGCTATTTTTTTTTTTTTTTATTTTTATTTTTTTTTGTTTTTTTGCTAAATGGAATATTCTAACTATGCTGGATTAAGTTCTGAACGTCTGGACTGTTTGAGAAATTTGGATATAAGAAAAAGGTCTGTGTATAGTGGATCTACTTTTTCGTGTGCTAATAACATTTATGAAATTTTACATAATTGCCCAAGTGAAGAAAAAAAAAAAAAAAAAAATATTAAAGATGAAAATTTGCTTGGACATGATTGTATATATCCCCCCAAAAATATGAATTATGCTGGACTCCAGTCTGCTATTAAAAATGACATAGATATACGAAACAGACGAATTAAAAATGACATACACAGTCATGATGGCATTTTAAAAGATATTATACAAAATAATGTAAAAGAAAATGAGTTAAATAGTTCAAAGTGTTTTTTCTCTGATAAGGGATATGTATTGACACCTAAAAAATGCTTAGCTAGGCATGTTGATGATAGTGAAATAGACAAATATTTTTCTACGAAATATGCTGTAACTGATAAATCTAGTGGACGAACAGAAATTATGGTTGAGAGAAAACCTGGATGTTCCAATATTATCGTTCAGAACTTTTCAGAGTTTGATGCATATGCAACTTATAAAAAACAAGATGCCAGAAAAAATAGAAGGGATTCGTTCGTTCATACTAAAATGGTAACATAAAAATGTGAGAAGTTAATCGTTGTACAGATATGTATACACATATATATATATATATATATATATATATATATATATATATATATATATGTGTTTGCGTGTGTGCTCGGGCGCATGGACTTGCAGCTGTTATCCAGTAATCATACAAGAAAAAAAAAAAAAAAATAAATAATAATAATAATAATAATAATTATAGTGATACGGACATGCAATAAACAGCTTAAAAATAACACGCTTGAGATTTTTATTATAAAAAAAAATAAAAAAAATATTCACATAAACATGCACGTAAACATGCACATATACATATTAACAAAACACTGTGAAATGTATGATATTAACCGCTAGGTGTAAAGTAATATGTGTCATCTGTAAGTACGTGTATATGTGCATAAGTGCATATATATATATATATATATATATACACATATGTGTATATTTTTTTTTCAGGGCATTGTGCCAAAAGATGGATCATCCATAAGCGATAAAAACTGTAAAGCTCGAGGTATGTTTACTGAACTGCACAGGAGTGACAATATAGCTCCAGACAATTACTGGTTATGCCCAACTATTGAAAGCGAGGAAAAAAAAAAAAAAAAGTATTAACGGTCATGTTCCGTTTCCTCTCCATTTTGTCGACATTTTATCACCTTTCCGTAGCTCTTTTGCCGCTTTATTTATTTATTTATTTTATTTTTCTTTTTTAATACGTTTTAACTTTTTAAAATTGTTATTAATAAAATAGACAAGTTTACAAAAAGTAAACAAACTCATCTACGTACACATGTGTCAATTGCAAGTGCACAATTGATAATATGAAGCTACCATTTGTAAGCTTTTCATTTTTTTTTTTTTTTTTTTTTTTTTTCACTTAAAAATATAACTCAATATTAACAACAGTAAGTATCATGTTAACGCCACCTCTTTATTTAGCAGTTGTACACAATATACATGTGTTTGCAGTATTAAAGATTTTCCCTTCTTGTGTTGAAGATACATTTTTAGAATTCTTCTTTGGCACAACCAGCATAGGTGGCTAACATAACTTTTTTCTTTCTACCTATGGACGTACTTTGCAACTTCTGTCTTTCTCTGCTTTTATTTATTTATTTTTACACTTCCAACAAATGGGTGACATCCTCCCATAACTTAAAATATTGTAAAAAGATTTCAAAACAGTATGTGCATATATTTACACATATGTATATATTTACACACATATATATATATATATTTACACATATGTATATATTTACACACATATATATATATATTTACACATATGTATATATTTACACACATATATATATATATATTTACACATGTGTATATATTTACACACATATATATATATATTTACACATATGTATATATTTACACATATGTATATATTTACACATATATATATATATTTACACATATGTATATATTTACACACATATATATATATATATATATATACATACGTGGATAAACTTGCGCGCTTATGAATACCTAAAAAACATTTTACACTTCATCCTTCAATCGACTGTAAATATTTAAAAGGACAACTGTTGAGAGCGCAAACGTTAGAGTAATGACTAAAACACCAGGTCCAACTTTGTCTGTGTAATTAATGGGTTCTTTATGGATTAATGCCTCTGCCCTTTTTAAATAGATGTGAAAAGAATAAAGAATAAAAAAAATTGCTACAGGTGCCATAATAATTCCAGAAACAAATCCATAGGAGTTTGAAAAATTAAGAAGAGTAATAGAAATAGTAGATAATAGTACACTAGTATTTAGCCATTGTAGTAATGTTCTTTCATTGGCAAAAAAGGTTTTGGGTTCCACTCGAACAACTGAATTTTTGGGTTTTTTCATTTCAAAAGTTTTATCTTTTTTTTTTAAAAATAGACTTTTAAAAAAAGAAATGATTCTCCCGGATGAAGATTTTATTTTCACAAAATTTAAATCATCATCCATTGAGTCTAGAAGTGGTTCATACAAATTGTTTTCCTTTTCCATGGGCCCCTTAGTCATGGTAAAATTTCTTGGTGTATTTGAATAGCGTTGCTCGTATCTGTCACGGCTACAGTAACTATTCCGTTTTCCATCATTATTTTTAAGATTGTTAGAATTTCCCCTATTGCTGTTACTACCACAATTTGGAAGGTTGTACCCCCTACCAATGTAGTTACCGTCACTCTCATTAACACAGTTAAGATGAAAATCTGCATGATGGACAGAAGGCCTATTTTTTTCTATTTCATTCCTGAAGAATACCTCACTTTCATGCGCAATCCGCGCAGAAGCTCCTGTGTATGTAATACTTTTTCTTTGTTCATCTTTAACTTTGTAACTCTTCTGTTTCATTTGTTCTGCGTAATTGTTGATGTTACCACTTAGACTGATATCACTGTCGTTTGGGACATTACCACCGTTATTGTGTTTGTTATCGGTATCGTCATCATCCTCATGGTCGTCATCATTATTATCTTCTCTGCCCATGAGGTTTTCTCCTTCCTTTTCTTCTCCTTCTTTTTCTTCTCCTTCTTTTTCTCCTCCTTCTTTTTCTCCTCCTTCTTTTTCTCCTCCTTTTTCTTTTTTCTTCTTTCTTTTCTTCCCTTTTTCGTCTTTTTGCTTCTTCCCTGTTTTATTATCAAAGCTGTCAGATTTCATAAAATCAGTATATGTATAAATCCTCCAATGGGGAAATGTGGATGTACTACCAGGGAAGAGTAGAGAAACCCCTTGAAGAAAAGAGGAGTAACCCCATATTTCTCTTAATACACTTAAGTTATTTAACTGATAAATAAAATCTCTATTCATATGTTCCTTTGTACTAATGTCAATAACGGCATAATCAAAGTAGGAATACTTTTTATTTTCTTTTCGACTTGCAATGATGTTATTTTTATTTATGCTTCTTCTATTTTCTTCATACACTTGATCTTTACTAGGTATAGTATATAATGCTGCTTGTTCATTCAATTCCTCCACGCCACTAGAATGATCTTCTATTCCCACTGTATCCTCTTTTTCCATCAAATCATCATCACTTTCACTATTTTTATGAATACCTTTTTTATCATTGTGAGCCCAGTAACATATATTCTCGTCAATATATCCTGTAAGGTGTTCATCCCCAAAATATAATCTATTTAGCTTACTTTTTACAATGCTTCTAAATTTTTTTTTTTCTATTTCACTGATGAAATATGTAATGCCATTTTGTTCATCGTTCGTATAGTATGTGTACCCTTCGATAGTCTCATCCATTTTAATTGGATCAATGGAAATTTTTTCCTTTCTTTTCGTTATATTTTTTTTTTTTTTTTCCTCTCCACCCTCTTCCTCCTTCTTTCCATTCGTCATGGGTCTATCTGTATTGGTACTATTCTTTTTCTTTCCCTCTGCTTCTGCGTAATAATGATTTGCATCTTCTTCTCTATATTTGTTTAGCAAATCCTTTACACACTCTACTTCTAAATTATCAGAGGGTACATCTTTTAAGAATACGTACTTTTCACATCTATCATGACTGGGTTCATATATATTAAATTTTTGAAGAACTGTTTTTTTTGCTTCTTTTTCTGCATCTAAATAGTTCACATAATTGTAAGAGCGTATTCTAATGTGCTTTTGATGAACATCTGATATGTTTCGATTAACAAAATTATGATATGTGCTTAATGTATGATCATCAAAATAAATAGTAACAAGATAATTTCGTATCTTAGTCGAGTATATTATTTCTATAAAATTTTTAACACTTGGAAAAAATTTATCTTCTTCGAGATCATAATACTTAATGGTAAACTTTTTAGCAATTTCGACTTTTACCGATGTTAAGTGTTGTAGCTTCACAATGTACTTTATGTTTTTAATCTTTGTGTTGTTGTTGTCCACTTCAATAAGTGCTTCCTCCTCGATAGGAGTTTCCCCCTCAATATGTGCTTCTCCATTTTTAAAGGAACTACGGCGGCATATAGGATCCATATCATTCTCACTTATCCTCACGTGTACACCTTCTCCCATTTCGTTTGTACCCGAATGCGTATGTCCTCCTAAGGATTTGTCTTTATGTTTGACTTCATTATTGCTTTTATTACTCCCATCTGCACTTAGCACTTTTCTATCAGCGCTGCTCGCTTTTCTATCCAAATTTCCAGCTGTACTTACCGCAATCCTGTAATATTTGTAGCATATGGACAAAATACAGACCAAAAAGTTCACATCATAATTCATAAAAAAGCTTTTTATTACAACGCTTATGTAAAAGAACGAGCTAACATTCTTATCACTATGCTTATCAAACTTTTTCGTAATTTTACGAAATCCGATAAAATTTATATTTTTGTAATTTTCAAGAAATATTAAAGTATTTCCTAACTCAATAAGTTTGTTTTGTACATTCTCAATATCCAACAACGACAACTCCTCCTTTTTTGTTTCTACAAAATTTTTAATTTCTGTACACTCCTTAAACCAGTCCTTAATAATATTCAAAGTGAATGTGTTAATTTTGTCTAGCTCAGCATTTAGAATATCTTGGAACCGAGATTCCGTTGATTTGTACTCGGTTCCGCTCAGTGCTCTTATGCTTCCGAAATTTGTTGTGACTTCCTTGATCGTGTATGTCGACGTATCCTTACCTGGGAAAAAAGGAAACAAAATAAACAAATTGGAGGAAATAACTGGGAAAATAGAAATATTGGAGGAAATAACTGGGAAAATAGAAATATTGGAGGAAATAACTGGGAAAATAGAAATATTGGAGGAAATAACTGGGAAAATAGAAATATTGGAGGAAATAACTGGGAAAATAGAAATATTGGAGGAAATGACTGGGAAAAAAGAAATAGAAAAATAAAGAGCAAATTGAAAGGAAAATTAACGGCGGGGAAAAACACAACGAAAGCAAACACACACAGAAAAGGAATTTCTAAACAGAGATGAAAACTCCAATCTAGTTATGCCGCAGTTCGTTCATTTTTCACTTCTCCCCTTTAAAAATACAATGCTATTTAGCGCTTCTCATTTCTGTGTAATCCTCAAATTGTGAAATTGGTAAAACGTTCTGATCACACATATATTATGTACGAGTATCACAAGCATGTGCAATGTATGGCACGTGGTGTGTGTTATGTGATATGAAGTGTATGATCAGTAGTAATACAAGAACTGGATGAGTTCAAACAAATAAATGTATACCTGTTATTAATTTTATCAGTTTTTTCAACTCCTTATACGCAATGTAATGTTCCCTATATTTTGGGTGGGCTCTTTCATATAACTTTTTGCTAAACTTCATTTTAAAAAAAAAATTTCAAAAAGAAACAAAAAAACAAAAAGGTATGTAACCAAAAGTAAAAAGTATCGAACAAAAAGAAAAAAGCGCGGAACTAAAAGAAAAAAACATGGGACTAAAAGAAAAATGTACGGAGCAAAAATCAGAAAGATGATCACTTATAGGCCATTTGTTTTATCTTAATTTTTTATCTGAAAAAGTAAATTCAAATACGAAACATCCAACGAATGCTATTCAGGGTATTGCATACCCAGCTAAGCAGTTTTAAAAAAAATGTGTGTTTATGCATAAATATATTCATTAACCAGGGAAATATTTACACGTACTAGCACAATTTTTTTTTTTTTTTTTTTTCTTGCATACTTTCTTCCTTTCATTTTTTCCCCATTTTATCGCGACCAAAACGAATTCAATCATAGGTCATTTCTTTTCTTTGCACTAACGGAGATCAAGGTTTACATAATTTTTATTTTTTTTGTTATATTACATTATACAGCACAAACATATGCTTGCTTAATTTTTATATAATTTCTTTTTTCGTTTCTTCGCTTCTTTTATTCCCTTCTTATTTTCTTATATTCCCTTCTTATTTTCTTATATTCCCTTCTTATTTTCTTATATTCCCTTCTTATTTTCTTATATTCCCTTCTTATTTTCTTATATTCCCTTCTTATTTTCTTTTATTCCTCTCTTATCATCTTTTATTCTTTTTTTTTTTTTTTTTTTTTTTCTCCCCTTTTTGTGAGCCCAGAATATTGAAAAAATAAGGTTGAAAAAAAAATTAAACTAAAAATTAATAAATATATGTTTCTTTGAACTATGTACTAATTTTACACAAAAATATAAAAAGTCTTCATTGAGAACAAGTCTATTTTTTAGCTTGCATATATACAGATAAACAAGTGTGTTATCTTTTTCTTTTTTTTTTTTTTTTTTTTCGTATTGTACTTTTATTTTCCTCTTCGTTACTTTGTTAGTGTAAAAATTATATTTTTCGTATAGAGGAGAAAATAAAAAAGATAAGAGCTAGAAGAATGAAAAAAAAGGAAAAAAATCAGAGCACGTGCCCATATGCGCGCAGATACATAAACACATGTGTACATGCTTACATGCATACATATGGGCATGTTTACATAAACACATATGGGCATGCTTACATACACACACAAATATATGTGTGTACATGCGCACTTTTCCTAGCCCCTCTAACATTGAACAAAATAAATACTACTGGACATTATGAACTGTTATGAGAAACCTGCTGTCCAATTTAAGAATGAAAAAAAATAGCACAAGTTTTAATTTAGTGCACTATTAAACCAAATTTTTCTTTTATCAAGGAAGCCACTGAACCATTGTTTAGCATTGAATTGTGTTACACAAATTGCACGTATGTGTTATTGTGTATATATATTGTTCATATATGTATATATATTGTGCATATATGTATATATATTGTGCATATATGTATATATATTGTGCATATATGTATATATATTGTGCATATATGTATATATATTGTACTTATATGTATATATATTGTGCATATATGTATATATATTGTACTTATATGTATATATATTGTACTTATATGTATATATATTGTATATTTACAAAAAAAAAAAAAAAGTAAAATAAAATAAAATGAAACAGTTAAGCAATGAATACTGGTTAACTTTCATTCAACTGTAGTTGTTTTCCAAAAATTCTGGAATAATTTAAAACGTTTAATAGGCATTACATTGGCACTTCATATGTTTCATATAAACATTAATACTCATACATGTATGTTATACATATATGTATACAAACCTAAAAAAAGGTGGCATGTGTAAGCACACGTGTGTGCGATAGTAAGTAGGAATAGTAATATAAGGTTTTGAAATAACAAAAGAAAAATTACCGTGAAAGGGATTTATTTGTTTCGTATATTTTCTTCATTTCTTCGCCATTTCTTCGTCATTTCTTCGCTATTTCTTCGTCATTTCTGCATCGTTTTATCTTCATTTTTTTTTTTTTTTTTTTTTTTCTTCCTATCTATTGCCATAACCATTTTATAGATAACGTTATTTATATTAACGTGTGCAGGAAAAAAGAAAACAGTTAAGTAACGTTATGCATACCATGCGCACCCTGTTCAAAGGGAAAATTTTCTTTCTTTTCTTTCTTTACTTTCTTTTCCCTTTCTCGTCTACCATTTAAATAATTTTAAGTCTTGTGCCCCAATTCGATAATTTTTAAGTACAACGCAGCACCAATTACATTTTACAGAAGGTGAAAAGATAAATAAAATTTAGCTAAAAAGAAAAGTAATGATAAAATTCTAGTATACTAGTGTACGAAAAAAAAAAAAAAAAACAACGGGAAATATAAGTAAAAAAATAAAATAAATAAATGTATAAATAAGTAAAAGTAACGATTATATATAGGTGAAAAAAAAAAAAAAATAAAATAAAAATAAAATAGAACATTTATAACTGTTGCAGAATTTAGCATAAGTCTCAACTTTAAAAATATTCTTTTTACGTTTGAAAAAAAAAAAAAAAAAAATTAGTACTGCGCTTATAATGCATATATAATACCTATAACAATACACATGTAGCATGCTTAAGTGTAGTGCGTAAGCATTATGCTCGTACAAGCCTATTTATAAAACCGAATATTGAGCATAGAAAAATTTATGGAAAAAAATGAGTATTCATGCGCGGGGGTACATTTGCACGTATGTATACGCGTGCGTGCGTGTATTTGTATATATATATATATATATATACATACATTTAACGCAACAATGATGCACATATATGGCTTATTTACATAAGAAAAAAAAGAAATATTGAAAAAAAAAAAAAAAAGACAGAAAAATAACTATCGATATATGGTAGAATAAATTATAATTTTCAAATATTTTTTATCTGCGCGCTTTGTATTTTTGCTCTGACGTAGTTGTCTTAAATGTTGTTAAGGCTTCTTTTTAATTGTATCATTTTTTAAGCATGTGTTTTTAATTATTTTTATTTATTCGTTTCTCTTACCTTCTATTCGTTTCTCTTACCTTCTATTCGTTTATCTGCCCGTTTATTCGTTTCTCTGCCCATTTGTTCGTTTCTCTGCCTGTTTGTTCACCTCTGTACTCATTTGTGCACTTGTTTATTTGCAAATTACTATATTTTGTTCATATTACTGCTTTTATATTTCACATTTTGTCAATTCCATATTGTCCTGTTTTTTATAATTTGCCGCTCCTATACTTTTTCTTACCGGTAAATTTCTCCCATTTTTTGTACCATCCTTAGTACAACACAAAGTATAGTAAATACTCCCTCAAAATTAATATTCACCTGACCGTTCAGAAAATGCTTAACGAGAGAGAATACACACACAATGAAAAAATACCAGAAGAAGGAGTAGAAACTAAACATGGGAAAAAATTTGTTATGCAGAACTGTGGACTTTATATGAACAAAGTAAAAAATGCAGGAGTTGTGTGTAACAGAATTATGGAATTAAATATAAATTCAAGAAAAAAAATATCAAATATAAAAAGTGATAGTTCACAAATGAAGGATGTTTTAAATCACGTAGATCATAAAACTTTAGAAGTTTTTCCAGCAAAAAAATCACTTATTTCTTATTCGACTTATGATAATCAACAAAAATATTTTGAAACAAAATTAGTTCCAGACCTGCAAGGTAAAATGAGTATATGTGTAGGCAGAAAAGGTGGAAGTGCAACTGTTAATATTAATATTGATGAATATGATTTAGAAAAAACATATCATACATGGAAAAAAATTATGGGGAAATCTGCTCCACATATTAAATCAAATTTAGAAAATGATCGATTTTTAACTGTATCTGAAAATGCAGATAGAAGTGATAAATTACCAATTGTGAAAAATCGAAATCCACCATACGCAAATCCTGATGGTCCTTTTGAAAAAGAAAGAGTAAATTTACCTAAACAAGCAAGGGATAATTTAGACAGAACATTAACACCTCTAGCTATTTGTGAACAAAAAATTTCTTTAAAAAAAAAAAATTGCATACACAAAGATTCTTCTATTTTGTTGGCACCTCATGGAGATATAATACCAGACGAAATTAAAGGAGTAAGAAGAACAAACTTTCCATGGATTAACTCAAATAGGATAAAAAAGATATTGAATTATAATTATGAAGAAAAAATGGAACAAACAATGGAAGAAAGATCCAAAATAGGGGATACTATATCGCAAAATTGGTTAGCTAGCCAAAATAAAAATTCCACCTTACATGATATGTACAACGTTCATGAGGTTAATAATGTTAATAATGTTAATGATGTTAATAATGTTAATGATGTTAATGAGGTTAATAATGTTAATGAGGTTAATAATGTTAATGAGGTTAATAATGTTAATGAGGTTAATAATGTTAATGATGTTAATGAGGTTAATAATGTTAATTATGTTAATGAGGTTAATAATGTTAATAATGCTAATAACTCTAATAACTCTAATAACTCTAATAACGCTAATTACGCTAATTACGCTAATTACGCTAATTATGCTAATAACAATAATATCAATAATATCAATAATAACACTAAGAACGCTAACGAATTTCAGGATATTCAGGCAAATAAGAAAAATGCTGAGGGGGGTGAATACAAACGAGGAGGAGCATATGAAGAAATTAATTACAATATTTCCAACCCTGATCCACATGGAAAAAAATACGAACAAAATGCTTCTTCTAACTTTTACAATACTGACTATATGCCACTAAATAATACTTTAGTAGGTAGAGGACAACAATATGACAATCTTGATAAATATAAACCTGATATAAATTATTCGAATATGTATAATAATGTTACTCAACAGAATTATATACACCCAAATTTTGAATGCGGACAAAATTTTGAGAACAAGCAGGATTTAAATTCCCTACATAATAAAAAGACCTCTCATTTTGGGAGCCCTGCCAAAAATGTAAACAGTGTAAACAAACTTTATTTTATGAATGAGGATCCTTGTAATGGAGCAAGAGGTCATCACAATGAAGAAAACTTGTGTTGCAATAGTTGTAACACATATGCATATAATTCACTATATGACCAAAAGGGGAAATCCAATGAGCAGTATATTTCTTACAGAGCCCCATCACTGACTGAAATACCTTAAATCTTCACTCATGGGGGCTTTTTATGTATGGCCAAATTTTACGTTTTCTTGGGGATCCATGTAGATGAGAGTACGTGGTACATGCACAAAAAAATATACATATACAAGCATGTGCACTTAACACACATATTATACATGCTTCATATAATACTCACACAATTTGCTTAATGTATGTCCCCGCTTGAACACGCCAACCGAAAAATTACAATTATACATATTGACCTTAAGGTGAATCTTTTTTTTTTTTGTGAATTTTTCATCATTTATGTCACGTCGTTTACTGTATGAAAAGATATTTATTATTATTGCTGCACTTACCATATTTGTTACATATGTTGTCTTTTTTTTTTTTTTTTTACTAGCTATTCTATTTTACACGTTGTCTTTTTTTTTTTTTTTACTAGCTATTCTATTTTACACGTTGTCTTTTTTTTTTTTTTTTTACTAGCTATTCTATTTTACACGTCTTTTTTTTTTTTTTTTCTAGCTATTTTATTTTACATTGTTTTTTTTTTTTTTTTTTTTTTTTTTTTTTGATTCATTAATTATTTTGGACATGCGCATTTTGCACACAACGCTACAATTACAGTAAATATTTCTAACTTGTGCAAAACTTATAAAAAAAATTTTTTTTATGACAATTTTGTTCCTGCACATGCGGTCGTGGGTATCTACATATATAAACACAAATGCATATATATACGTATGTATAAATGCATGTACATGTTTACAAAAAAAATGTAAGTGCTCTCACTCACAAGTGTCACAACATAGAACAACTCAACATATATTTAAAAAAAAAAAAAAAAAAAAAGGAATAAAATGTATAATAAAATTGGTGAATTGCCAAATCTGGTAGAAACACACGAGGGACTTACGGATATACGCTGTATTTATATTGGTAAAAAACAAAAAAAAAAAAAAAAAAATGAAAAACTTCAGTGAAGCCCTCCTATGTTATTTGCAAAAAAGGTGTACACCTCCTTAACAGAACAGACGCACGATTGGACCTCCAACTCGTCCTCAAAATTTAAAACCATCAAGGGGGTGCTCTTTAAAAAAAAAAAAAAAATAAAATAAACGAAATAGATGTGATGGAATAACGTAAAAAAAAAAAAAAAAAAAAAAAAGACAATGTAAAAAAAAATAGCTAGAAAAAAAAAAAAAAGACAATGTAAAATAAAATAGCTAGAAAAAAAAAAAAAGACAATGTAAAATAGAATAGCTAGAAAAAAAAAAAAAAAGACAATGTAAAATAGAATAGCTAGTAAAAAAGTATGCTGCACGGATGTAAAATAGCACATTCTTTTGTGCTTCTTCAGTACCTTATTTGTTGAAAAGTAGAAATAGAGAGTTTTGTTATTGTTCTTTTTGGTGGTAATTTTATAAATAGTTCTAAGGTCAAATATTGCATAAATATTAACAACATCAATTTTCGTCTTACGATATTCAAGTTTCATTTTCTTTTTATTGTTCTTGTTCCTTGAGTTCGTTTTTATTTTGGCTTTATTTGTATATAAGCTATGATAGTCTGAAAAGGAAAAATCTTGTTCATCTGATGCACACGAACAAGTGTTGTTACTTGAAGCTGAATTCGAGGAAGAAGGAGAATAAGGAAATTGTTCCTCCTTTGATAAATTATTTTTCGATAAATTAAAATATGGCTTATAATAATTGTACGTATCCTCTATATGTTCTTTCGTTATATTACGAAACATGTGATTAGATATATTATTCCAGTTAATGTCAATTGCATTCAACTTATAACAGTCGATGTTAAATAAAATATCTTTCTTTTTTAAGTCTTTATATTTATGTACCACCATTTTGTGTAACTTGTCGTCGCAATAGTTTAAATAAGTATTATCTTTTTTATTATTATACTCTTTTTTCTCTTTCAAAAAGTTTACAATTCCAATGTCAGGGGGGGGGGCACCCCCCCCGGTTTCTCCATTCCCTCTATATGTTTCTTTTCCCCCATCTGCTTCTTCCCTCTTTGCTTGATTTCCCTCGAAGTCTTTTACATCTGTGGTATCATCAAATGGTGCCTCCTTTATTTTCTTTAAGTTAGCTACTGATTTGTGTTCTCCATACGACTTAGAAATGTTTCTACGAACTTTGTTCTCTTGTGTAGCTTTATTTGTTGTATCTACCAACACATTGACATCATACAAATAGGGAACTCCGTACAAAATTAAAAAATTGTGATATATCATTAGTTTGCATAAACCTAACTCAGGTTTGTTTTTAATCCACGTGTTATTTAAGATAGAATCATTTACTACTTCATCGTAGGTATTGGCATTTTTCCCCTCTGCATAGGTTGCTTCCCCATTTGTGGAGCCTACATGTTGTGTACCCTTGTCATCTTCATCATTTTGTAGCTCTTTCTTCAAGGGCAATTCCTCTCTAACAGTATAATACAATGAATCATCTCGTACAAAGTTTTTTCTATCCCTAAACTCTAATCCACCCCCACTTCCTTCGCTGTCTCGACCTTTACTCATATTTATGCCCATATCTATCTCCGTGCTCGTTCCCATGCCTGTGCCCGTATCCCTCCTCTCCTTTTCATACGATTTTGAGAATGAAAACTTATTGGGTAAGTGCATTTTTCTAAAATTATTAAAAGGAAAATAGGACAGGTTAAAAAATAAACTCGAATCCAATTTATTACAATTCAAATAAAAATTTGGATCATTTATTGAGTTATTGCTTGGATTCATATTCTTATAATATTTTACATACTGAACAAAATTGCTTATAATATTATTCGATCTGATGTTGTGTGGGATCATAGGCTGATAAATATACTCAATGAAGCAGTTATAAATTTTGCACTGGATTTTACTTACACTCCTGTTGTTGTTATTGTGGTAATCCTCACCGTCGTTATATTCAACATTATCACCATCATCATCATTATCATCGCATCTTTTGCAACTACTACAACTTGCATCATCCTTGTTCAACAAATAATTATAACACATTATATCTATGTAGGAGTACAAACTGTAAACGTCAGAGCTGGATGAACTCCTTCTTTCCGTATTGTCACTGCTAATTGAAAGCTTATTTCTTAAATTTAAAAGATCCTTACTTGGTATGTATTCCTGTTCTTCATTAACAGCTAACCATTTTTCATCTCCCTCGACTTTTATACTTTCATTCGCACAAATAGCACTAGTTATATCTATATCTGCATCTGCACCAACATTTGCTCCTGCATCTGCAGTTCTGTTTGAAATTGCGCACGCATTTCTATGATCACCATCCTCACTACATTTATTGATGAATGGTACACTGCCTCTCAAGCTGCTTCTATTTACATCAGATGTGTTCGTATGCGTAACATTGCATGGAGCTGCATTGCTCACGTCGAAAGATGCACCTTCACATTTTGTTTGTTTTTCTTCATCATTTGCGATGAAAGTAAAGAATTCATTCTTCTTTCGATTGTAGTAATATATATAATAGTTCAAACTAAAGTAATCTTTTTTCACTCTTGTATTACTGTATATGTTCATATCACTTTGCGTAGATTCACTAAGCCTCTTTGTCATAGCAGATGCATTGGTACTATGCACACTGTTATTACATACCCCATCGTTGTGATTACCCTTGCAGTTGTTGTTACAAACAGGGATACCACTAGAAACAGAAGTAGAAGCAGCACCCACTGCAGTAGAAGTACTAGTAATGGTAGTAGTTGTATTCACATAACCAGTACGTACTGAAGAGTTTTCATTAAGGTCCTTTTCCTTATCTACTGATTTTTTTCTTTTAATATAATTAAGTATATTTGAAAGAGGAAATAATAATGCTTCCGATTCCTCTTTCTTGCTCTTTTTTAATTTCTCAAAGCTTTTTTTACGTAAAATTAATTCAAAGAAAGCAGAATAATTAACATGATCCCTTTGATTTGTCAAAAAATAATAATAATCTTCAAATATACTGTAATCGTTATATATTTCAAAAAAAAATTCGTCCAGAATTCTCTTTTTCATTTTTTTAAAATTTTTATTATCACACAAATAACATAAATGAGATGGATGAAATAGATGGTTCAACACCTTTTTGTTTTTTACTAAATTATAGCATAAGTAAAAATCAGGAAGCTCTGTATTCTTTATCCCCCCTGATGTTTTTGTAATTACATTTGTTTTGTAATTGGCCCTAGAATCCAAATGTGATCGTGAATCTAAGCGAGACGGAGATTCCGATTGCTTATTTTTTATCAAGTTATGATAAGAATTTATTCCTCCTTCAATAATAGAAACGTTCTTTAGCTTTAACTTATATATCAACTCGTAATAAAAGCTTCTCACATGTTTAGCATTCTTAAAATCATCATCGTATAGAATAACGATTTCTTTGTTCGGGTTGAACATATTTTCAAAAAAAATTTTTAGTGAGTTTTCGTCTTTCAAAACTTTCTCTTTTATTAGCAAATATAAATTGAATGAACTGATATTCAAATTTTGCTCAAGTAGATAGGAATCTCTTTTGATTTTTCTTGTTGATTTAGTGGCTCGTGCATCGTTAGCGTGTTCATCATCAACATGCTCATCATCATCGTTTATATCAATGTGTGTATCAACGTGGTTGTCTTTGCCACCATTTTCATTGTAATACTCATTGCTTTCCACATTCCTAGTACTGTCCTTACGAATAGCACTTTTCAATCCTTCCGTTTTTCTCTTTTTCATTTCTTCCGTTTCTACCCTAGTAACCTTTGCCATAGCTTTTTCTCTTTTCAAAATGAAACTCATTCTAATGCGATAGCTTGTTAAACTAAAAGGTGTTGATAAAACATCATCATCAGAAAAATAATTTTTTGCCATTTTAACCTTCTTCTCCACTGCATACTCTCTACTTAATGGTTCATAAAATTTAAATTTAACTTTACAGCTTTTATATGACCTTTTAATACATTTCTTATCTGAATAAAAATTAAAAAAAAAAGTATTGAGATCTACCATTTGATTCTCCTCAACTTTCAGTAAACTGAGATTATTAAAAATACTTGTGGCACGGTTATCTCCTATTTTTTTTTTTTTTTTTTTTTCCTTTTTTTTCTTGTTATATTTTTACTTTCTTCCCTTTTTCTCCTTTTCACTCCTCTTTCTTGACTTTTATCCATTGATCTAATATTAACTTCAGTCAGTTTGGTTTCATTAATTCCTTTTTTTTTTTTTAATATAATATTATCATCATAATGAATGTTATTCTTCCCGTTGTATTTTCTTAGCAATAAAAAGGAAAATAGTAACATACCTGTGTGTGCGACTTCATGGCCATCATACTTTTTTAAAATATAAAATATTTGTTTATCGTCAGTTCTATTAGTATCTTTCTTTTTCTTCTTATGTTGTAAACCTATGTTATCTGAAAAGGGGGGCACACGTACGCCCATGCATACATAATTACATAAATGCATACATAATTACACACATGCATACACAGTTACATACATGCATACACAGTTACATACATGCATACACAGTTACATACGTGTACATATACACACAAACACACATTTTCAATTTTCCACTCACTCCTCAACACCTCCGCGCAGTTACTCACTGGCTCTACGTTTATCGAATTGTTTAAATGAAATTTCTTGAAATTTCTACTCGATCTGATATCAAGGAATATGTAGTTGTTTCTTCCTGACGAGACGTTCCTTTTGAAGGTGCCACAAAAAAAAAAAAAAAAAAAAAAAAAAAAAAAAAATAAATAAATAAATAAATAAATAAATAAATAAATAAATAATAACATATGTACATGTTCATGTGAAATAATAAATAGCTCACAAAAATATGAACAAGCAAACATTTTTTTCCTTTTTCTCTTAAATTGCTTACTTTATAATCTCGTACGAATTTATGGACATATAATCAATGGATTTGAAAAAATTCAATAACACATTTTTTTTATGATTATTTTCTATCGAATTTTCATTAGTTAAATAAATCAAAATATTTTTAATGAAAAACAGTTTATGAGCAAATGACACAGGTGTGTTGTTTTCCAAATACTTCCCCAGTGACCAAACCTTGAAGGAAAATACAAGTTAAAATAAACTTAAGGTAAACTAAAGTAAGCTTGTGCGCATATGTATATTATACCAAACTGTATTTATATACTGCTATTATGTCCCTTTTTCTTCTCGTTATTAGTATTTTTTTATTTAATTTTTTTTTAATTTTTTTTTTTTTTTACTTTCTTTAAAAATTTTTTATTAAATATGTTTATTTTACTTAACAATTCTGGTAAATTAGAGCTATCGACGCACAGAAATACATTTCTGCAAAATAAAAAAAAGAAAAGAAATGTACTGCACATCAAAATGTAGACATGTTATTCGCGCGATAGTAACCACACTATGAATAAATTCTGTCCAAACAAACCTTCACATCGCATGCACATGTACATATCTATTCTTGTTAATAACTATATATTTTTAATACCTATGCAAAATTAAAAGAGCCAAGGAAAAAAAAAAATAAAAAAAGGGATTATGTTCTAGTAAAAATATCATATAGATAGAATTTAAAATTTGTAAATTGCTCTTCGATGCAAAGAGGGTTAGAAACCACGATGCTGCGTATATCTCTGGAGTCATTTTGTTCTTTTCTGTGTATTCGTAAAGGGAGGAGAACGAAAAAAAAAAAAAATAATAAATAAAACAAAACAATGAAAAAATGAAAAAATGAAAATATTACATAATAAAATAAAAGCTAAAACAAAACAAAACAAAAAGAATAACGGAGAAACATAGCAATGAAAAAAAGTTAAAGGTGATAGAAACATCTACAAACACTACCGAAATGATATAACTGTATAATCCTTTGTTACCTAGCACTTCCGACAACACGGGGTCATGATACTTAATTAAAATCTTAAACAAAAAAAATGATATTTGCAAAAAAAAAAACTCATCGTCATAATAAAACTCCTTTAGAAATCTGTAATGAACACGTAAAAAGCATGGCACGCGCATAAGTATACCCATAATATATATGTATATATATATGTGTATATATATATGTGTATATATATATGTGTATATATATATATGTATATATATATATATACATGTGTGTGAAAAACACAATGGAATACACAATTACAGAAATATATCAAGAACTGTGCGACTAATTTTCTTCACATCAATTATTATTTTCTATACCTCTCAACAAAGTTTTGAAAGCAGAAATAGACATCAACCATATTAAAGCATTTCCCCTTCAGGTAAAAAAAAAGTGCTATAGGAGGAAAAAAAAAAAATAATTTTTAATATAAAAAAAAAAAAAAATTATCTAAAAAAAGTATGAACAGCCAAGGTATAAATCCGCAGAAAGTGTTAGCGGCACGTAAAAATATAACAGCAAAATGTAGTAGCAAAATGAAACAAAATCAAGCACTTATGTTATCGTGCTGGTATATATTAAATACCTAGGACTTCATTTAGCCCTTGCTTATATTTAAACTGAAAATAGTTGCAAGCATAATTTAAAAAGAGATTAAAAAAATATATTGTTTTTTCATTTTCTTTGTTAATTCTTGTTCTGAATACATCTAAATCAATAATTTTCTGTTCAAAAAGAAGAAAAAGATTTATACATGAAGATAGAAAGAAATGTAAATATAAAGAGAGAGCATTGGGAAAAAAAAAAAAAAGTTATGGAAAAGATAAAGGAAAAAATTATGGAAAAGATAAAGGAAAAAATTATGGAAAAGATAAAGGAAAAAATTATGGAAAAGATAAAGGAAAAAATTATGGAAAAGATAAAGGAAAAAATTATGGAAAAAATAAAGGAAAAAATAAAGGAAAAAATTATGGAAAAAATAAAGGAAAAAATTATGGAAAAAATTAAGGAATTAATTACTTGCATAGTTTCATTAACACTAGGATTTTTTAAATATGATAATAAAAGATATATGTTGTAATTGAAGTTTGGTATGTCCCTGCTTTCATTTTGTAGTAAAAATTTTTTGAAAATTATTCTCCTGAAATGTATTGAAAATGTGCATATAGAACATTATGAAACACATGTTATTTTTCATGTGTGTATGCGTATACATTGATATGAACATATAAACGCGCATATATGAACACATGAACCTTCACATACATAGATATATACACGCACATATGTACATACATAAACGCAGATACGATGTGCATATATATTTTCCCAATTTTCCTCATTACTTTATTATCTTGGGAACATAAAAGTTGTGTTTAAATAAATATAGCAATAATGTCTTCTTAATCTTAACGTCATCTAAATTTCTTAGTTTATAATATTTTCCATTTAAAATATATACATCATAATTTGTAAAAGAAGCAAAGTTATAGCTAGTATTCTCGTAATTGTTTTGAACTTTTTCTTTTTCCACTTGAGTAAACAAAAGTTTTATGTATTTTTCTTTTATTTTATCCTTCTTCATTTTTGCGCACAAGATAATAATTATTTATACATTCAATTCTTCAAAATATTTTAAACGAATTGTAACAGAAACAAGTAATCCTCATAATTTTTAGTGCTCATTTTTCTTTCTTTCAAATACCGCTAATATTTACAAATTATTGTTATGCTTTAACTTTGTTTTTTTTCTTTTCTTTTCGCATACTTTTTTTAAAAACTATTTTTTTATGACTTGTTCATACTTTTTTTATATCTTTTTCATACCTCTTTCATATCTTTTTCATACCTTTTCATACCTTTTCATATCTTTTTCATACCTTTTTCATACCTTTTTCATACCTTTTTCATACCTTTTTTTATGACTATTTCATTTATTTTTTTTCATTTATTTTTTTTACGATTTTTTCATGACAATTATTATAATTTTTTTATATGGCAATTTTAGTATATTTTTCATTTGGCTATTTTTTGTGTCCTGTTCGTAATTTTTTTTTTTCACTTTCTGATATGACAATTTAATGTTCCCATTTTTTGTGCTAATTTTTTATTTTTTTTTAGTTTTATGTTAATTTTTGCTACACTTCGCATAAGTAATGCTGTTCGTTCGTAGTGTTACTACTGAGTGTGTATATTTATACGTACACACATACGTGCATACATACATACATACATGCATTCGTGCATACATACATACATACATGCATACATACATGTACACGTACATATATATATACTTAAAATTTATTTGTTTTATAATTACTGCGTCACTTGTATTATTCTTGAGCTGAGAGATTTTCAAGGCTTCTTTTTTTTTCTCCGAATTCGCAAAAAAGAAAAAATAATATTTGCTTAAGATTCATCTTTACAAAAAAATGAAAAATAAAAATAAGCTCAAACGATGTTTAGATGTAATACTAATTTCAATAAAGATATAAAAAAATGAAATATAAAAAAAAAAAAAAAAAAAAAAATACAACAAAAATGGTTTATAGTTGTGTACATGTTGAATCATACGTGTAAACGTTCATATAGATGCTTTCTAATATACATACATACACTAATACATACACTAATACATACACTAATACATACACTAATACATACACTAATAAATACACTAATAAATACACTAATAAATACACTAATAAATACACTAATGCATACGCACATACATACGTCCATACTTGCTTACATCTCGTCGCTCTTCTTTTTCCTTTCAAAGTACCTGAAGAACAACAGAGATGAGGTAGTAAAAAATTATAACAACATACTGCCATCAAGCAAAGAAAAAGTTTTGCTGAACTATCTAAGCTCCCTTAAAAAAAAGGTGTCCCATTGTATATGTAAAAAAATATGAATTGTTAATATGTGTAAGCATATATATGTATGTATATATATATATATATATATATATATATATATATATATATATATACGTATATGTGTTTATGTATGTATATATATATATACGTATATGTGTTTATGTATGTATATATATATATATACGTATATGTGTTTATGTATGTATATATGTATGTACGTATATGTGTGCATGTAGGTATATATGTATGTACATATATGTGTGCATGTATGTATATGTGTATGTACGTATGTGTGCGTATATGAACGTAAGTATCATTTTCATATTTAAATTTTGTTTCATTTGTTATTATCTGTTAGCTTAAAGAAAAGCATAACATTCAGTTCTGTGAATTCTTTATTGATGAATACGGAATGAAAAAAAATATTTGTTCCTCAATAATACAAATATATTTCCCCTTCGAGTAATAAATAAACGAAGAAATTTTAGTTATTCTAGTTATTAATTTATTTTACTTTGCTATTTAATTTTGCTATTTAATTTTGCTATTTAATTTTGCTATTTAATTTTGCTATTTAATTTTGCTATTTAATTTTGCTATTTAATTTTGCTATTTAATTTTGCTATTTAATTCTGCTATTTAATTTTGCTATTTAATTCTGCTATTTAATTTTGCTATTTATTATTACTATTTAATTTTACTATTTAATTATACTATTTAATTATACTATTTTATTTTGCCTACTTCTTAAGATTAGTAATTGTAGTGATGTAGTAATATAATGACGTACTTACGTACTAACATAACTTTACAGTATAATAGTAGAACTGTACTAGTAACGCCATTACTGTAATACTACAACAATCGGCAAACATATTTTCGCTTTCATAATACACTTTCCTTTTTAGCAAGGGAAATAACTATAAAGAAATATACAGCTATATTAAAAACTTTTTTACTTATGAAATATTATTAAAAAAAAAAATTAAAACGATATTACTAGCCAATACAACACTTTTGTTCAACTGGAAGGTTTGCTATTTTTGTTGTTTTAATTTATTAATTTGTATTTATTTCATAGAGGTTAAAATTTTTATTGTAGATTGCAGACTGTGTAGATCTATCCAGCATAGTCGTTTCTGCGCTGAGGAGTAAAAAAAAAAAAATACAAACATATATACATATACACATACAAATATATATACATACAAATATATATACATAAAAACATATATACATACAAACATATAAACATACAAATATATATACATACAAATATATATACATACAAACATATATACATACAAACATATATACATACAAACATATATACATACAAACATATATACGCACACACACACACACACACACACACACACACACACAAACGCGTATATTTACACGTTCATATTTACGTGAACATGTGTGCATCTGCACATTTGTCATTTTTAACGTTGGCACTGCGCCCAAAGGCGAAATAGTCAGGTGTATTCAAGTAGTTAAACGCTTAAATATTCTCACATAAATAAGTGTATGTAAAACTTTCTTTTTGTGTAGCGAAAAACTATGAAGCGTATGTTGTATGTGGTGAAGCGCCTTTTTCTATATGCTCCAAAAATGATGTACCAAAAAGAAAGAAAAAAGAGAGAAAATGATAATTAATTTGAATTATGTTAAATTATACTAAATTAAATTTTATTAAAATAAGCCAAATTAAGTCAAATTGAGCTAAATTAAGTTAAAATAAGTTAAACAGATTAACAAAAAAAAAAAAAAAAAAAAATTGTTAATTACTGCCTGGCCTATACAAGCAAAATTTTACCCTATACATTCCCTCATATCTCAGAAAAAGAACTTTTGCGATTTTAATTTAAAAGAATTCAAACTATCCAAGGAAAAAAATGTAATCTGATAATAGTTTTTATTTAGATAGTAAATAAGATGTAGGAAAAAAAGAAAAAATCCTTGAACAAATCAAAAAAAAAAAAAAAAAATTTCCTCATAACTCGCTTAGGAGAGCATGACAGACATAAAGGAGAAAAAGAAGAAATATGAGAAACTAATGAACGTTGGTAAAACGATGGTACGTTATAATGTACCTACGTATGTATATATGAGTGTTTGCGTACATGTGTATTTACGTACATGTGTATTTACGTACATGTGTTTACACGTGCAAATACACGCTCGTACGATATTGCACACACGAAAGCACATTAACAAAAATATCAAGTAATTACTACTTGATATTCATTTTTTCATGCAAAAAAAATAATAATAAAATAATAAACTTACAGCTCAGGGAAAACAAATATGAAGACGAAAAAGTAAATCTTGAAGAAGATTTTTATATACATATGTGGATACTTATAAAAAAAAGCTTAGATCTAAGAAAAGATGTTTTTATAGAAATGTCTTCAGGTTTGTAGTTACTGCAGTGGTAGTATTCTTAGTGTAGTGCATAAGGCATAGTAACGTATATCATATTAGACTTGTATTTTTTTTAATTATTTTTTAAGTTATCGTTACACATCGTTCGTCATTCGTTTGTCCTTGTTCGTCATTCGTTTGTCCTTGTTCGTCATTCGTTTGTCCTTATTCGTCATTCGTTGGTCCTTGTTCGTCATTCGTTGGTCCTTGTTCGTCATTCGTTGGTCCTTGTTCATCGTTCCTTGTTCATCATTTATTGTTTATCCATCACCCCTCAGCTCTTACCGTTTTTATTTTTTTATTTAAGGCAAGGAATACGACATCGACGATTGCCCATATAGATCCATTTTTTACTTGTGGAACGAAAAAAATGTTTATGTAAAATTATGCTTCTTGTATATACAAATTCGTAATTATAATTATATCGCTTTCATGTAAAATGTCCTTCTTCCTATATATTCCCTTTTAATTATTAAGATTAACATAAACAAGACTGAAAAAATAAAAATACTGATATCCCAACTAAAGAACAAAGAGTATTTCGTCCCTGCATTTTATGAGGAAATAAAAAACAAAGTAAAAAAAAAGGACAAAACATTTACAAAGAAGGGAAAATATAGAACTGTCGTTTTTAAATTTGTTCCAGTAAATATTGATGTAATGCACATGTATATATATATACATATACATACATATATATATATATACGAATTAATTGCTCGCCGCTCGCTTTTTTTCTTTTTTGTGTAAGGCACTAACTCCTATTGTTGAAAACAAATTTTACGTAATAAGAAAAGACAGATTTCTCTTGAAATACCCTCATGGTACATTTTGCTCAATTTTCGAAATATATGATTATCCGTTCCATGAGTAACAAACAAACATACATACATGTAAGAACCAAATGTGTGCATACACACACTTGATTTTGTAAAAATTTGTATGTAGGTAGCAAGACTACATTTTATAACAACTGCAAGAAGGATGAATATGGCTATTTTCTCCAGGTTTGCTCAATTAAGATTGTGCATGTACATACAAATACTTATGTACCCAACTTCTAAATTCCCTTCATGTACTTTTCACCTTCTCTTTACAGCACGACGGACTAACAGAAATGCATACACATTATACAAACAAATTCTATACAGACATTGAATCTGTCTGTAGCTTTTATAAGCATAGAAGGTGATAAAAAAAAAAAAAAAAAAAAAAAAAAAAAAAAACTTACTATAAAACTCTGGAAAAATTCCTTAATTTATTTCATATATTTATAAAAAAAAAAAAAAAAAATAAATGAATGTTTACTTATATATATATTATACACATACCTAAATATATACCTAATATGAACAGAGACAGGAAAAGAGCTAAAATATATCTGCCACAGAAATTTAAAACTATTGAATATTACGATGATTGCGGTCACCAACGTTTAAAGAAACTAGAACAAGTACACACAGACAAGAACATATAACTTGATAAAATTAAATGATAGTGCTTTGTTTGGTATTGTTGCTCATTTTTATTTTATTGTACTTTATTTTGCTCTATTTTGTTGTACTTTATTTTTCTCTATTTTATCTTTATTTTTATTTTATTTTTTTCACCCCCTTCTACAAAGAGGATAGGGTTTTATTCGCGTTTCACGTTTTACGCAAATAGGTAAGCACGCGCATGTATGAACGAATGCATGTTATGTGTGTTTGTTATGTCTATACATGTGAGATGCAAGTATTTATATGTAAGTACGTGTAGATATGAGGACACATCTATTATTTCTTCCCCTTGAATACCCTTTTTCGTTATTTTAGGGCGGATGGACTAGCATATTATGTTGAGGTGGAAATTAAAATGGCAAAATGGCGAAAACAAAAAAAAAATAAATACATAAAATAAAACAAATAGTTCGTAATACGAAATGAATATTAAAAATTAAAAAAGACCATTATAAAAACATTATATTTTGTTAAATACCCGTATCAGATAAAGGACTACAAACTGATGGAATATTTCATTAATCGGAATGATGAGTATAAAGGAAGAAACAGAAAAACATTATTCTTAATCGTGAAAAAGAAAAAAAAAAAAAAATTTCTTTTTTTTTAATTCCTTAGCGTGATATACAGATCAGTTAAGCTATCGAAGAACGAGAACACAATTTACAAGTTGAAGGTACATGTTCTTGATTTGATGAAAAAAACGAGGAAGGAGGAAAAAAAAAAAAAAAAAAAATTATATATATAAATAATTGCACATACACATATATATGTACATGTATTCGTATTTGTACTCATGCATATAGTTAAGTTCTCGTTAAACTTCCACCCTTTTTAGACGTTTGAGGGAGATGAGTACTATGTAACGAAAATCACTGTGAAATATAGAAATAAGGTTTTACTGACACAAATATAAAAAGAGACAAATTGAGTTACAGCAAGTTCTACACCAAATAATATTTATATATTTTTGCAAAGCTTTATCATCTGCACTAATTTCTGATACATTTTTGCTCTTTTTCTTTTAAGAATGCTAAGAATGGAATAAAAAAAAAAGTTTTCCTAATACCGGAAAATAAGATAATCCTTGTTTATTACAATGAATATAACAAAATTAGTAATGTTTGTGAGGTTTATGAAAAATGCATAAGATACAATGAAGACACGGAGGAGGTATATATTCCCTTGATATGAGTTGTGCATTTCGTTATTCTACATCTTTCTTTAAAAAATTTTTCTTTTCCTTTTTGTTTGAACAATAAAAAAAAAAAAAAAAAAAAAAAAAATTAATAAGCTATCTAGCTAACGAGCGAACACCAAAATAACATCCGTGCATACACAAACACGAGCCGCTTTCTAACGACATAGGATGAAGAAGTGATAGCGTATAAAAGAAATTTTATATACAAGCATTTTGTGAATTATCAGGACTCAACAGAAGGCAATGTAATAATGAAAAAATAAAATATAAAGTGTATAATACAATTATTAAGAATAGTGTTGTAAATTAATAGGTGTAATGAAGTACAAGTTTAACTGAGTAGTTGCAAATAAGTTATGCACATAAAAAAATAATAAAAATAAAATAAAATAAAATAAATCCGTTTTTTTTTTTTTTGTCTTAAAGGTTATACATGCACACATACATACGTATTTATATTTGAGTGCATACATACATGCATACGTATTTATATTTGTGTACATACATACATGCACACATACATACGGATTTATATTTGTGTACATACATGTATGTACACCCGTGCGTATATTCACTAGAAACTATACTTGCTGAAAGAGGAAGGCGAAATTTTTCAAGATATAAAGAATATCTATGACAATGTCATATGTTCAATTATTAGGGTACTAACAGTGATATTAATTTTTTTTTTTTTTTTATAACCGTATGGAACAGTTGTACATATGTGTATTATATGCTACACGGAACATAATTGCAAGTAATATACTATACACCACAATACACACAACATATTATACATACCACATACTACATGTTGCATAATTCTGTCTCCTTTAAATTACTCATTCCAATTAGGAAAAGAAAGAAATCAAACGAATGGAGGATGCTTACCAATATATGCCTAACAACATCACTAACATAAATGAGATCGTTTATCATGAGAACAACGAAATAGATCTATTCAACAAAAAGTTAATGCAAGACAACCTAAATGTGTATAATTTTTACTATACCTATCCTTGGAATAATCATTTAGACATTTCTATGGAAAATAATTTCTTCTCGTCAAAAAAAAAAATGCTTACAGTTGAATGTGCCTGTGACGAAATAACATATATTGCTTCAGAGAAGAAAAATGAACCCCAATATGAGTACATTCTTGAAGGGGTAAGCAGGAATATAAAAAAAAAAAAATAATAATATAAAATAAAAAAAATAATAATATAAAAAAAAAAAAATAATAATATAAAATAAAAAAAAAAAACATGACAATGTGTATGTATGTATGTATGTATATATATATGTATATATATATATGTATATATGTTTATGTGAAAAATAGCGAACGATATTCTTTTCGAATTATTACTAAAAATTATAAGTGAACTTATCATTATATGAACAAATGGTTGATTTAATTTTTTTTTTTTTTTTTTTTAAATTCTCCCTTGAATTACAAAAAGAACATGACCTGTGCAGGTTAATAATAAATTGAGGTGAAAAAAATATATATACCATAAAATTCACAATAAAAAAACTCATTTATATGTACATGCGGTTAAATACTTGCGACTGCAAAACGATTAATTCAGGGTCCAAGTATGATGGTAGTACGAAGTTCACAAAATCGTGTGAAAAGGAAAAATGTCAAGTAACAAATTGCGCTTATATGTGTATATGTGCGTACGTTCATGCAAATATACGTGCATACGTATATACCCGCATACATATATGCCTTCATACATATCTATCTGCATGTATACATATTTTTATGCAGGATACAGGTAGCATGAAACTGCCAATCTTGGAAAATAGATTGCTGAAATATAAACAGGAGTTACTCGAAATAAAAGTAATAATTTTTATGCATTTGCTTTTTCACACACACTACGGTATAACGTGGTGTAAGGGGGAGGGCGGGAAAATACCCACGTACATACATAAATGTATGTATTCATGTATGTATGTATTTATGTATGTATTCATGTATGTATGTATTTATGTATGTATTCATGTATGTATGTATTTATGTATGTATTCATGTATGTATGTATTTATGTATGTATTCATGTATGTATTCATGTATGTATTCATGTATGTATGTATTTATGTATGAATTTATGTATGTATTCATGTATGTATTTATGTATATATATATATATATGTGTATCACTTACACTGCATGAACTCTTTTCGTTGTTAGCGCTATTTATTTTCTTCTTAATAAAATTATTTGTATAATTTTATGTTCACACGTTTGTATGTTCAATTTGCAGGATTTAAATAACCCTTCTAACAATGAAAAATTTCAGAGAATAAAACAAAACATCAAATTTACGGAAGATAGAATTTACCACTGCAAAAATAAAGAAGTATGAGAAAAAAACGAATTGTCGCTTCGTTTAAATGTTCTATTAACGAGAAACATCAGATTTGTTTCATCCTTTTTCGTCCTTTTTTTTTTTTTTTTTTTATACAAAATAGCTAACTTTATAATTTATTTTACCTGAACGTTCATAAAAAAAAAAAAAAAAAAAAAGTATATATATATATATATATGTATTACGAGCAATTTCTTTTTTTATTACTCAAAAAATGAAACATGTGTGGGCATAGCCATATGCGCACCATGTTAAGAATTTGTGTGAACAAAACGTTACATACAAAAAAAATTGGTGGACTCATTTGGTAAAATAAGTACTCTTTTCAGAACACCGTGCGTAAAAACAAATATACATATATATATATATATATATGTATACTTATGTGTATGTGTATATTTATGTGTATGCGTATATATATGTGTATCTGTATATATATGTGAATGTATGTATGTGTGTGCATTTACGTATTGTAAGTATGTGTAACATTTCATGTTCCTCTTCGGCGAAATGTATAGTCTAGTATCAATAAATTTTAATGCAGCAATGTTGGCTCCAGTTCTGTGATATTTTTGCACCTTCCTAACTTCATACATCGGCAATACTATTTTTAAAAAATTAAGAATAATTCACGTAATAAAACAACCATGTAATTTGTAAATTATGGAAGTATGTATGTACGTATGATTGCACATTTATATTTATATTTATATATATATATATATATATATATATATATATATATATATATATATATATATATATATATATATGTATATGTATATATTTATTTATTTTTATATGCATAAGCTAATACTCTGCGAACAACACCAAAAAAAAAAATGTTCACACTGCATAGAAGAAAAAAAAAGAAAAAAATGTGTCCAAGAATGAGAATAATTCTGAACGTAGCGATATTTTTTTTTTTTTTTTTTTATGTATTAATTGTTCATACGATCATAATTTTAAAACATTCTTTTTTTTTATTTATGGCTTCCAAATATTTTTGTTAAAAAAATTTTAATTAAAAAACAAAAACGATTTGGGAGGTACTAAATAGTTAATATCAAAATAGGGAAAATTTTGTAAAAAATTATAAATTAAAAATACTGTATTCCATGAAGTTTAAAGATGTAAAAGAAAAAAAAAAAAAAAAAGTATTCTTGTCTTTTTGTGTAAAGTAGTATATATGTACATTTATATATACAAGGACATAATTTTTTACTTTTTAGCATTGGCTACACACGTAATAATTTTTAAAAAAAGTGTGTAACTCTCATATTCTTCGTTTGTCCGTTGTGCTAAAACGACATTTCTACAATGTCACACTGTTTGCATGGTGTATATATATATATATACGAATATATGTAAAAAAAAGTAATACGTAAATATAGATATATATGTGTGCATATATGCTTGCTTGTGCTCTACAGCTGGTAGAAATAATAATAATATTCACACAGATGAGTGCATATTTTTAGCTAATAATAGAACTCAAAAAAATTAAATTCTAGAACACAAATTTTTGCACTTCCATTTTTACATGTTCTGCTGTTATGCATATTAACAAAGAACTCTTTGTCGTTTGGTGAAATTCGTTACTGCATCTTTTCTTAATTGTGTTAAAATACTGATCATTTTTCTTAAATTTGTACGCTCGCGTCGTATAGTGTTTGCGTATGTATATGTACATATATATGTGCATATACATATACGCATATACATGTATATTTATGTGTATATGTATTTTTTTTTTCTTTTTTTTTGTGTCCTTTTGTTGTTTTCCATGTTTCAAGTAGCAAAGGGAGCGTTGTAAGTTCACCATAACAACAAATATATTTGTCAAAGAAATGAAAATAAAACTTACCATTTTTTTGCTGTAGAAAAGTAAAAGTCGAGACACCAATTGTTTGGAAGTATCAAGCACGCTCTGTATATATATATTAATTATAAAATAGAGGAGAGGGAATAAATAAAAAAAAAAAAAAAAAAAAAAAGAAATGAAAAGAAATGACGCTTTTTTTTTTTTTTTTTTTTTTTGAAAAAAGGGCAAACCGAGAAAAAAATGGCTTCCTTGCATTTTAAGAGCAACGAAACTTTCTATTATTCCAATATATCAAACATGAAAGACGATGATCAGAAGGACTCAATAAAAAGGGAAGACATATGTGAAGAGGATCTTCCCTCTGAAAAAAAGGAAAAAGAAGACATATACTCACATACGCATGTATGGTATTTTTATAATAATATATACAAAAAAATGGAGATTTCTAAATTTAACAAATCGGAAAATTCGTACAACCTTAAACGTTAGAAAATTGAGGGGAAAAAAAAGAAACTGCACAACTGCACAACTGCACAACAATGTTTTGTGCGGTGAGCGCATGAGGTGCATATGCATATATATGTGCATATATATAAATACACATATACATATATATATACACATTCACGTGCGTACTCAAGCCCCCCCCCGATATTCTTGCATCTTTCCAGGTAAAGGAAAAACCCTCGAAAACGTAGCAGCAGATAAAGTGGTTAGATGCCTGAGGGAGGACATAGAAATAGACAGTGAAAATAACATAGATATAATATTGCTGAACGAGCAAAATGTTTTGGTTAACTTAAAAAATAGATACAAAAAAAATAAAATATATACATTTCATGCTTCATTACTGTTAGCTATCAATCCATATAAACAAATCAAAGGACTGTATGACACTGAACAGATGAATATATATTTAAATAAATTCAAAAATAACAATATAAATAGTATTAAAAAAGATTATAATGCCCATATTTATGATATTAGTAATATGGCATATAGAAATATGGTATTAAAAAAGAAAAGACAAACTATTGTTGTTTCAGGGCATAGTGGTAGTGGAAAAACGGAAAATTGCAAATTTCTTTTCAAGTATTTCCACTACATCTTTTTCCACAGATATAGAAATGATAAGAAGCAGATATACAAAAGTATGAGCTCTTACATGCATGACAGTTCTGAGGAGGAGGAAGTAGGGGCGGACGTGGAAGCAGAAGCGAATGGCGAAGGAAATGCCAATGTAAATGCCAAAGTGAATATCAAATTGAATAGCAGAGTGAAGGACGTAGAGAGGGAAAAGAGAAGGGGTGCTACGGATAGTATTGTAGGAAGCTACAAAAGAACAGTGAATGAAACTGATGCAAGGGCAGCAAGTAATGAGGAGAAAGAGGAGGTCGAGGAAAAAAATATCATAACAAAAAAGAGTGAAACATCTGCCATCGATGAATATACAAATTATGATCGAATTGATAAACTTATTTACATTAACAATATAATAGAATCGATGAGCAATGCAAAAACTATAAAAAACAATAACAGTAGTAGATGTGGAAGAATTAATGACTTAATATTTGAAAAAAAAAATAGTGATAATTATACGTTATTTAATTATTGCTTTTCTAATATCAAAATATTAATACTATTATTAGAAATTAATAGATGTATTACTCATAATAATGGAGAAAGGAATTTCCACGTTTTTTATCAAGCCATTTGGGGTTTATCTGACACGCAGTTGAAAGAAAGGAATTTGATCAGAGATATTTATTATTATAATATCTTAAATAATGATGCATGTAAAGGAGAAAGTAGGGAAAAAAGAAAAAATAAAATAATTAAAAGAAACAAAATGGTAAACGGGGATAGAAGCATAGAAGAAGGGAGTAACTACGTAGAAATGGAACGACAGAATGACGAAAGGGAACGACAGAAGGACGAAAAGAATTTCGAGTATTTAGTACAAGGACTCCGTTATATAAAGTATGATGATGACAAGATTAACCAGTTTTATGATATCATAGCGGGATTAATACACTTGGGGGAGATAGACCCGAGTGAGGAAGATCCACACAAGGAGCAGGATAAGGAGCAACAGGAAGACCTGGAGCGTGTACCTTGGGGGGAAGGCTACAGGAATGCATGCATGTGCCTGCAAATAAACCAAAGTGACCTCGAAAACACGATCAATTACAAGAATATAAGCGTTTCGTGTGAAAATATAAAAATGCGTCGAAATAAGGAAAACGCAGTTTCCACTTTACACACATTAATAAAAGTAATATATAAAAAATTATTTAATAGACTAATAAATGATATAAATATGACAAATTTAAGTAAAAAAGAGAAAGAATTGATAACAAATCAAGGGATATATGAAACTAATAATAATGTTATATCTATACTAGATCTGTACGGGTTTGAAGAATTAGCTTTCAATGACTTAGAACAATTATGTATCAATCTAGCTAATGAAAAATTAAATAATTATTACATTAACAATGAAATTGAAAAGGAAAAAATTATTTACAAGTCAGAAAATATTTTGTGGAATGATATAGATGTACCTAGTTATAAAGATACCATTTTTTTTATTGAAAAGCTATTTAGAAATTTGGATGACATAACCAAGTTAAATACTAGTGGTCAGAAAAAAGTAGATGATGATTTATTTATCTACTTGTTAAATAATGAAAAAAATTATATTCAAAAGGATATATATGGTTTTATAAGTAATAAAGACAATATGTATACAAGCAAAAAACAAAACATCAAGACAAATACATTTTTCATCAAACATTATGCTGGTCATATAACGTATACTATTAAAAATTGGGTGTACAAAAACAGTGATAGAGTTGAGCCAGAAATAGAGTATATAATTAAAAATTCAAAGAATATATTTCTTAGGATGGGATCAAATGAACATAATGAAACAATGGAGGTAAAATTAAATTGTATACAAGATCATGAGTTGCAACAGGTAGAAGAAAAAATTAAAGACACAAAAGGATATGATAAAAAATTAACTCATAATAGTAAAGGAGTAAGTGAAAATAGAATATCCGAGCAAATGAATCATATCACATGCGAAGATTTAGAAGCAAAGATGACAATGACGAAAAATGCAGGAGATTTGAACAGCGAAAAGATAGAGAATCAGGCATATGATATATCGTCTTCCATGAATAAAAACAAGTTAGCATGTGAAAAAGCGTGTGGTGCAAAGGGAAACAGAGCCGAGAGCAGTGATATAGGCAAAAGGGGTGATAGTAGCAACATTGGAAACACGATTACAACTAAATCAGAAATTAAAATAAACAAATTAAAGGATAATAAATTTATACAAGACCAAATTAGCAATTTGAAAAAAGGGATGAACAAAAATGGTGCAAAGGGGGAAATAATTCTGAACAGGCAAGGACAAAAAATGGGTGACCCTACTTCAACCATCAGTCGAAATATCAGCGAGTTTGACAAGAGTGAGCGAAATATAAAAGAAGGCAATAATGGGAAAATGGATAAACATGGCAAGAACAAAAAGACCAACTTGCTGAGTGTCAGCAGGAAGTATATGAAGGAGCTCGATAACCTCTTTGCCAATTTAGAAAAGACAGATATGTATTATGTTAGATGCATGTTGCCTAATGAGCATATGCAGAAGGACTGCTTTAAAAGAAGTTTAGTATATGCTCAGTTGAAGCAGAGTGGAGTAAATGAAATGGTCAAGATAATAAATAAAGGATTATCACATAAAATATTAAAAGAAGAATTGTTAGAAAAATGTAAACATAATATACCTATAGAATTACAATATTGTAGTAAGGATGATATAATTTATTATTTTATGAGATTATTCAATGAACATAAATATTTTAAAATAGGTAGAAATTATGTATTTATGAAATCGCATATGTATACACAGATAAACTACTACTTATATGATAACACATCCTTTTTGTTTTCTAATGATAGTGGAGATCATATATTATTTGAAAAAAAGAAAAAAGAAATATTTAAGGATATAAGAAGTTTACGGTTTAAAAGATGTATAACAGTAGTAAAAATCTTTTGTTGGTTGAACAGGTATTATATTCCTTATATTCAAAGGAAAAAAGAAATGAAAATAAAACTATGTAATTATATGTATAAAATATACTTAATTTATAAAACTATTAGCAATATAAGGAACACGTTACCCTATAACATCAAGAGGATGAATAAAATTCTATGCATTAAAGCATATCATGTTGCTTTTAAAAAAATAAAATTTGCAAAAAATAGGAAAAAGATGGTGCTCTTGAGTAAGGTGAATAGAATGGAAAAGTCCCTGGAAGATGGGGAGGAGGAAAAAAAAAAAAATTTTAAACTAGAACTGCCTGCAGCGGATGAGGGGAAAGTGGGAAAGGAGTTAGATATAGGAGAGAAGTTAGAAACTGGGGAAAAAGATGAATTTACAGGAGGAAAGGAAGAAAAACGACATGTTTTACGTGAAAAGGAAAAAAAGGATGTACATACATCATCACATTGTACAACCTGCAAATGGATGGGACTAAATAATGCGGGGGCAGAGATATTCGTATGTACCCCTGATAATTATCATTACGTTTACAATAACTTAGATTGGGTGGTTATCTATATTGATAAGCGGGTGCATTTTTACAATATTCTATATAGTTATCAAAGAGTGGATAAAAAATATATTCTAAATTTTGATTCCATTGTAATAAAGAAGTTGAGCTGTGAAGAAAATGAATGGTTAATTGGTGATAACCAGAATTGTAGTGATATCGAACGGGAAGGGGGCGAAGATAAATATTTCGGAGCAAATGAAGAACGAGGAGAAGATCAAAGTGCATCACTTGTAGCAAGGAGAGAAGAACATAGTGATAAAACCATCTTGAAAGAGCAAAATAAGATGAGTACGATTCATAGTTATCTGTCGAAAAGGTTTTGTTGCATTAGTCAGCATCATTTGTACAAAAATATTTTTATTGGAATTGACGAAAAATTAAATGTAGTTATGTTTACATATCCTAATTTAAAAACTATTAAAAATTTTATGAAAAAAAAAATAAAATCCATAAAACAAAACTCTGATAATTTGCCTATTACCTATTTACCTCAGTTATGCAGAAGGAGGAAGTACAGCCGTAATATGAAGCATGGAACACGTGCTAGGGAGAACCCAATGGTAAGAGAGGCATCACGCGGGTTATCGGAGTGCAGGATAGTGAATCGCGAAGAAGATATGGAAAAAGGGCATCCACTTGACCTTTTCAGTAGTGAAAATTTAAATATGTTCATGCATATGTATAAGAATATTTACGTTCTCAGTACTATCGAAAGTGCTTTGACAAAAGGGCAGGAGATAGAAGTGGGGATAGAAATGGAATTAGAAGCAGGACAAGATGCGGGAAAAGAAACGACAGTACAAATCAGTCGCGGGGGACTTGATGTGGAGCACGAGAAGTTAGGGATAACCAAGTTGAAAACAGGGGTACGTAAAATGAGTAATAGGGGAGGCAAAGAGGAGTATACACATAAAAATCAAACAAAGAGAAGTAAAGGAGAGGGGGGAAAAGAAAGAAATAACACCAGGAGTTGTACCTTCCTCAAAGAAATAAAGAAAGAGGAATACATATCGAATGAATATTACTCCAATGAATCTTTTAAAATATTAAAGATATGTTTTTTACCAAGTAGTATATGCTATTTTGTGTATATAGCCTATACAATGCTAAATGAAAATCATTGTTTAATCTTAAGCATAGTTAATTTATTTTCGAAACCTATTTATAAATATAGTATACATATATGCATTAATGACATAATTAATAATGAAAAATTTTCAAATTATTTTATCAAAAATTATAATGACGTACATTATTATAATAACGAAATGAGAAGATCATCTCCTATGGATGAAAAAGGTAGAAGTAATAACAGAATGAATGATGAGGAAATTATGGACAAATATTTAAGTACTTTGAAAATTTCCATAATTAATAATTCGCATGTACTTATATATGGTTGTTGTATACTAAGTTTGGCTGAAATAAAAAATTATGACTTGTTCAGCTCAAATCCATATGTTAAGGAATATGAATATAAATATTTAAAGCTCTTATTTAATTTGTACTCTTTCGAGTACTTTAATAATATATGTGACTCACATATGAATAAATTATCCTACGAGTTAAAGCATACTTTAATTGTTAACGATCTATTTAAAAATGGCACACAGAGAAAGAAAAGGAGCAATGATAGGAGCAATTTAATTTTCCTGAACAAATCAGAAAAAAATTGCGACACGTCCACGTCAAATTTGAGAGAAAAAAAAAAAAATCATTTAGCTACATATAGCAAAGCTAGTCATGAATGCACTTTTTATATATTTTCCTTATTCAATGAAATTTATTTATTAACAAATAAAGGAGAGAAAAATATGTCTGACGTGTTATTTCATTATGATCATTGGACTATTAAGAAGATAAAGAGGAGAATAGATACTCCTAGCCCAAGGCATTGTACTTTTCAAGCAGTAATGAATATGAATATTAATTATTATTATAATAAGGATTACTATAAAAGTGCTGTAGCCTTGGGTCCATCCATTCAAGGAACAATTCAGAGATATCCGCTGTTCAACGAAAGCAGTGAAGATAATGAACTAAGAGAGGGCAATGTATTAAGGGAGGACAGTGAACCAAGAGAAGAAAGTGAACCAAGAGAGGAAAGTGAACCAAGAGAAGAAAGTGAACCAAGAGAAGACCGTGAACCAAGAGAAGACCGTGAACCAAGAGAAGACAGTGAACCAAGAGAAGAAAGTGAACCAAGAGAAGAAAGTGAACCAAGAGAAGAAAGTGAACCAAGAGAAGAAAGTGAACCAAGAAAGTGTATCAATCGCAATGATCGTAGAGATTATGACAAATACAGGCGCATCATCATATACAATTTCAACGAATGCGACAAACACAACAACAACATGCGCACACGAGCACATGACTATAAGTGGACATTCCCAGATATATGCATATTGAAGGAAATTAAATGCAGCACCAAAGGAAGTAGTAGACAAGACGGGCTTTTTTATTACAATTTTAAAACTCTCCAGTACCTAACCCTGTGCAATCAGAAGGATAAAGAATTTGCCGTTTTCGAGGATCGGTAATGCTTCACCATGTGCCATATACATGTGCACGCTCACTGGAGGATGAAAATATAATAAGGCATATAAGGAGTATGATTATGCACTGTGCGAATAAATGGGCTGTTTAAATATATATATGGGTGCCTATACCTATGTATTTAATACATACATATATATAAAATTATATTTATGCATAGACTTATGTATATAATTATTTTCGTTCTTATCAAAGTCAAAATGATACAAATGGGCAGTACTATTACGAACGATGAAAGTGAAATATTTACTTGAGATGACAAAAAAAAAAAAAAAAAAAAAAAAAAATTTACTTCTAAATAAAAGGGAGCATATAACGAAATAGTACATATGTAATATCCCTTTCATACGGAAAAATATGAATTTTTTTTTCTTTTTTTTTTCATTTCTTTTTTTTTTCATTTCTTTTTTTTTTCATTTCTCTTTTTTTAGGGTAAACAAACCTTATAGCATTTTGGCATGTACGCCTTTGAACCACTTGGACACGATCCTTTTGTTGGTAGATGAAAAAGACAAAATGTAGTAGTAGCTTCGAAGCACTAAGCTTTGCGTGGAGCAGCTACAAGTATATTGTGCATACACAAGTGTATACCTACTTATGTGTACTTTATTTTGTAATTTTCCCCACTCCTTTTCTTCGTAGAACTTTTCCAATGAACGAAATGTCTATGCCCTCGAATTTATGAACATTGTAAACAAGAAGGGGAAAATAATTCCCATAGAAAAATGAAACAAATGTCAACTTTGGTATTAGTATAATTCTTTGTTTTCACAAAGTCTTATGTGTATAACAGCTTTAATGTGTTGTATAGCGCGCTTTATTTTATTATTTTTTTTTTCTTTGTTAACTTTAAACGAACAAAAAAGATTAACAGTGTGGATATGTAATATATAAATATTTATCTGAACAGGTCATATTTAAGTCCCTATATTGGTGCAAAAAAAAAAAAAAAAAAAAAAAAAAAAAAATATATAGTTTTCTTTTAAAGGAGTTTGTTAAGCTGGTTGTTTCATGAAAGACTTTAACATGAACGATTAAGTAAGGGTATACATATCTAGGGGTATGTGTATGTTCTGGTATATTGTTTATGTATGTACACGCATATGCATATGCGCGCATAAGTGTCCGCTTCCTCACACGGGGGGGAAATCACGCCGGAGGGGCCTTCGATCGAAACAAGGATGCAGCAATTCTTTGTCTGAAGGAGGAAATATCATCCATTGGTTTTAAACAGTCCCAGTTAGAAGTTTCCTCATTTTTATTTTTATCTTTATCTTGATTAATATTATTTGATATAATTCTGTTATGTAATGTACCTATATTTTTTATTCCCTGTTGGATTTGTGTATTTACATTATCATATTTAACAATATCCTTTTGCTGACAACTACTAGCCCATTTTGTACATCCAGCATATCCCCCTGATGTGAGAGTTTGGCTACATGTCAACGTGTTAGTTTGGTTATATAAAACGCTTTTTATAGTGAAGTCCTTTTTTTTATTATCATAACATAACTCTCTGTTAACATAAATATACTTTTTATCATTTTTGAATGTGTCTTTTAACTCGCTTAGCAAATTGTAAATACATAAATCACTATCCTTTTCGTTGTTGTGCAAAGAAACATACTTTTCATCTTTATACATGAGTTTCTTTTCATTGTTTCCTTTATCCTGAAAGAATAATGGGTTGTTTGCAGCTGCAATTCTATTAGAGTATTTACCAGATGCATACTTGTTTCTTTTAGCATTGTGAAGTTCTTCATAGTTATCATCTTGTATATTACTTTGGACTTCCTTATGTGAATAATAGTACACTTCATATGTTGAAATTTTCCTTTTTTCATTATTTCGTATGGAAGAAGCAGTTTCGATTAACTGGTCTCCCATTATGTGCACATCTTTACCACAAGTTATGGGAGTGGATATAATATTTTCATTGCTCTGTTCGTTGGCATCATTTTTTTTTCCCCCACCTGAGGTGCTTACATTAAAGGTTTTTTCGGCTACTCTGTTTGCATCCACCCCATTTGCATCCCCCCCATTTGCATCTACTCCTTTTGCATCCACTCCTTTTTCATCCACCCTATTTGCATCCACTCCTTTTGCATCCACCCCATTTGCATCCACTCCTTTTGCATCTACTCCTTTTGCCTGCATCCCTTTGGCTACCCCCCTTTCAGCTATTTCCCTTCTTAATGATTTTAAGATGCTTAACGAGCTGCGCAATTTATGCTCTACTGTTTCATAAACATATTGACAATCCATACCATCGTGGACACAGTCATGTAACAATATTAAAGAGTCTATCACAAAAGAAATTATTGTTTCTTCATCCCTGGATGAATACTTCGAGTAGTCCTTTTGACTGACCCCCCTTAAGGGTAATAATTTTTTTTTTTTTTTTTTTATTACATTTATATATGAAGATAAGACTAAGTAGGTCTTTATTAAATAATATACTGATATTATGGTAAAAAGGAATAAGTGTAGAAAGCAAAATAAACGTCTTATCATCATTAATATTGTTATGATGCCATATGATTTAAAACATTGATGCAGAGAAAAAAGACAAAAATTAGTTTCATTTTCTCTCATCAGTTCATACTCTTTTAGGTATTTTGATTTGAATACATTCCTTATGTTTTTATAAAGACTTTTTTTTTTTTTTTTTTTTTTTTCTTCTTCTTCTTCATCTTCTTCCGAAACATCTCTTTTTAATTCAATCTCCATCAATACAACAAACAAATGAAAGTAAAATTTTTTCAAATGAAATAATTTTTTAATGCTCTTGTAAGTAGTACTGTATTGATTCGTACTAATGATGATATCATTTGACACCATAAAATAAAAAAATAAATTTTGCATAAAAAAAAAGTAAAACTTCAATATGGATTCTGCCATTTTATGTATTCTACAATATAAATCATCTATAAGGAATTCTAATTTTTCTTTATCCTGTTGATTATTCTCTGTATATGCTTGTATGTACAAGAGCTTTATTAATTCATTAAATCGTTGTATATTATTTTTGTACAGAAAAAGAAAAAAATTATTAAGTATATACTTAATGTATAACAAAATAACAACACAAAGGACTAGTTTTATCACATGATTGTACACTAATGTAAATGGAATAAAAAGAAAAAATAAGTTAAGCCATGAAAATTTGTGTAGTCTTGATATGCCATATGTTTGTTCATTCTTAACACTTTTTATGAGATCCATCATATTCCATTTCTCCTTGCAACTGCTATTTAGAATATTCATCTCGGCTATTAAATACGCACTCTGCACGTAACTATTATACAGGACGTTCATTACGGTGGACAACTGAACAGGTGCAATGCGAGATGAACAATGGGCGTGGGATATATGTATTTTACCACTTGGTTGATATTTTATTATTAGGGGAATTCAAGTGAACACAAGTATGCGTGCGTAAGTGTGTTAGGGTATGTACACCTCTTCACCTATGTATACCCCTTTACGTATGTCAACCTGCACACCTAAGTTCACAAATGCACAAATGAAAATTAATGAGCGCTTCTATATATTTTTTCCCGAAAAAAAGCAAAGCAGAAAAGACGCATATATTACAATTAATAGCATATGTATTCCTTAATAGCATATGTATTCCTTAATAGCATATGTATTCCTTAATAGCATATGTATTCCAAAAAAAAAAAAAAAAAAAGACTTCTACCAAAGAAGTGTTTATCAACTTTAGGTATTTCTAATTTGAAAAAATGCTTTTCGTTACACTCAAACGAGCATTCTCTAACTTAATGTATATGACCTCGTTCTCTTCACACATTCTGTAGTTGACCTAAAAAAAAAAAAAAAAAATAGTTTGCAATGAAACAGGACTGCACGCACTCCTGCCAAATATACACATTTACATACATATACATGCATGCATTTGTACATATATATATATATATACATATTTATGGCGAACGAAAAATGCATATTGGGTTCATTCCCCTTTATGTTCTTTTTAGTTATTTACTTTAGACATGTAAACAATTGGAAGGGCGAATAAGAATAAAGAGAATATGTTGAAAGAGAAGAAAGTTTTCCGGTCGTATTCAGCCATGTTAAACTGGTGAAAAAAAAGGGGGCATAACACATGAGTTATACATGATCATCCGCACATAAAGAGAATTTGCTAACGCGTAAAATGTACACGAGTAAAGTGAAAGAACAAGGAAATGGATCTAATCTTAAAAATGCAAAAATGCAAATTTCACACATAAGAAGTTCTTTTCAATTCTTTATACTTCATTTCACTACTTTTGAGTTCTTTACACTTGTTCCTTTTTTTTTTTTTTTTTTTTTTTTGGCTCACCCTTCTTATATTTCTGTTCACTGTAAAAGAAGAGGGAAGGGGAACGTACTTCATCATTGACACAGAGGCTTTACTCATTATTGAAAAAATAAGGAACTCTAAAAAGATTGAAGCTTCTTTAGGGTTTTTTATGAGAACGTTTCGTTTGACTAAGTAAATTGTGGAGGAGTCGATCTCGCATACATTTACTTATGTATGTACATTTGCAAACATTACAAACGTACAATCGCATATACATATATATATATATATATATATATATATATATATATGAACATGTATGTATATTTGTATGTGCCAATGTTTACATGTAGAGGGCGCGAAAAAAAAAAAAAAAATCATTAAATTATATTCTTCTACTTTTTTGATGATTATCAAGTCGGAAGTGGAAAACAAACTTGCAATACTGAACTATGTAAATTTTTTTTTGTTCAAAAAAGAACTAGGAAACTCGAAAAAAAAATAGAACAAAATAAAAATAAATGACAGGATTGTACGATACGCATACATGCGTGTACAATCATACATATACATTTATATATACATTTATATATACATAAATATATATACATAAATATATGTACATATATATATACATATATATATACATTTATATATACATATATATATACATTTATATATACATATATATATACATTTATATATACATATATATATACATTTATATATACATATATATATACATTTATATATACATAAATATATATACGTAAATATATATACATATATACGTATATGTTTATATATGTGTATTTTCATTCATTTGCACGGAAATCTTCTTACAAATGTACATCCGCTTGTATGGAATGTGAGCCCAAACATGAGTAGCTTCATTCGAACTGCTTAACAGAAAATGAAAAGGCATGTGCTAGTAGCCATTGCATTCTTTACACTGGCAAAGCTCACACTGATGCTTACATATAACTACGGAAAAATGAAAAATTATTTTAAAAGAGCTTTTTACATCTCGTCAATTGAAAAACAAAATACAAGGAATAATAATAATATTATGAACGTGACAATAATTAAAAAGAGAAGAAAACAATTTATTTTGTTGAAAAAGAAAAATGAAAATAATTTTTCAATAAACGTATGTACGTTACACAAAAAAAGGAAGGGAAGAAAGGGGGAGCAGCGTTTGTGCATGTTTAATGGCACATATAATGAGAGGGAAGCTAGTGATGTGAGTGAAGCTAGTGATGTGAGTGAAGCTAGTGATGTGAGTGAAGCTAGTGATGTGAGTGAAGCGAGTGATGTGAGTGAAGCTAATGGTGAGGGTCAAGCAAACAGTGAAGACATACTTAACAGTAGGGGCGAACCACATTATAAGAACAACTGTAGTAGTCATGTTACATGCCAAAATAGTAAAGACGTTGAGCTAAAAAATCAGTTAGACTCGGCTAGCTCCTCGGGGCATGATGATGGAGATGATATTGAAGGAGAGGAGGAAGATAAAGAAAAGAAAAGGAAAAAGGAAAAAAGAAACGAAGAAAGAATAGCAAGAAAAGTAGAAAATGAAAGAAGCGAAGGAAATGAAGGAAGCGAAGGAAATGAAGGAAGCGAAGGAAATGAAGGAAGCGAAGGAAACGAAGGAAACGAAGGAAACGAAGGAAACGAAGGAAGCAAAGGAAACGAAGGAGGAAAAGGAAAAAAACAAATCAGCAAAGTGATAAGCAAGAGTAAGGGAAAAAATGGATTAGGACCCAGTAACAGGGGGGAAGAAGATTCGGAATGGATTCACAGTACACCAGAAGAGAAAAATCAAAATAGTTTAGAACATAAGTTTGACGAAAGTAACAACATAGATGGAAAGAATGACATGATAAATGGATCAGAGGAGGATATGACAAAGCTAATGAAGAAGTATTTAAAAAACGATAAATTGCTAAATGATAATGAAAAATTGAAGGGATTAGATAAAGACAAAATGTTAGAAGAGTATAATAGATTAGTACAACTGATGAAGGAGAGTACCGACAGAAAGATGAGAGAATATAAAGAAAATGAAAAAAAAGACATATATGAATTAAATGAAAGGGTTATTAACAGTTCTCGTAAATTGAATCTTGACAAATTGAAGAAGGATATTGAGAAGTCTTTTACCACGAATGATACAATGGAAAGGAATATTCAAGAGTATATACGGTTATTCACTCAGGAGGGGGGTCCTTCGGATGTTGGGGGGAATGGAGATGCTAGAAGTGTTGGAACTGATGCAGATGTTGGAGGAGTAGGAAGTGTCAAGCATACCCCCCTCAACCCCACAACCACCGTAAACCCCAGTAGTGATGATTGCTCGAGCAGTGGAGTTTCCAGGAATTCGCCACTGAGCGAAGGAGAGGAAAAGAGTCTAGGTGAGTATGCAGGAACAGACACAGAATTTATAAAAGAGAAAGAAGAAGAAGAAAACAGAGAAATACTACGAAAAATATACAGAGGAGATTATAGTAATATAGATAAATTTAATTTTAAGTTTTCAAGAAAGGATTTTGACATGATGAAAAATATTGATGATAAGGAGAAGGATGTAAATGAAGAAGAAAAGAAATTGATCGATGGAATTTTTACCAAAATTTGTAAACAGGCATCGTACATTGATGAACTGAGGGAGAAGGAGACGAAACTCTTGCAATTATATGAACAATACAGGAAGGAAAATAAAATAGCGAGGGACGAGAATCTGGAAAATTTGAAGTACTACAATGCAAAGGTAGCGAGGGAGAGTAGGCATCCGGGGGGAGTAAGCGGGGAAGTCGATGAAGTCGGTGCAAGTGATAGAAATGGTTTAAGTGTGTCTAACTCATCTAATGTGCTTAACTCTTCCAACCCCTCTACTGATTCTAACAGTTGGAGAGGGGGCTCCACCGACGAGCTGATTAACAAGAGCATCTTCTTCAACCGAGTGTCAAACAAATTTGTTGAAATCAAAGAAGAAGAAATTAAAGAAATGAGCGAGATGCAGATAAGGGACGAGTTAAGAAAAAGGGGTTATCCAACATTCGGAACGTTCGAAGAAATAAAAATGAGATTATTAGATATAATGAAAATAAAAGAAAACAATTATTTCGATGTGAGAGAAATAATAAAGAATCCAGAAGAGCATGTATTATCCCATATCAAATTAGACAAATTAAAAGAAAATATAAAACAATATAAAGAACAAGAGAAATATGGTGATACTGAATCAAAGATCAAACAAGTAGATTCAGCAATAGAAATAAATAAATTTTTATATGATCCAGTTGATTATTTACGGATAGATACAACTAATAAATTTATTAAACAGAAAGAAATGGAAAATAATATAAAAGACAATGCAGATATTGCTAAATTACCAATAGTCAATGATTACAATTTTGATAAGGAAATATCTATGGCTGAAAAGTTGAAGAAGACGTTTAATTTTGAAAATGATCAGAGGTTACCTGACCAGATTAAACAGTGTGGTGATGATGAAAATGGACATAGCGGAAAAAACGATACAGTCGATACGAACGATGAAGAAGAGGAAAAGGAAGAGCAATGCAGAAGAGAAGTTCTAAAATATGGAGGGATGCAAGAAACCATTGAAGAGTTTCACATCAAACATAATTTATCATTAGATTTCTTGGGTGATTATATATGTAAATTTTCAAATTCACATATACAGGATGTTAATAAATATAGACATAAAACAAAAGAAGAAATAAAAAGGTTAGAGATGAACCAATTTGAATTTCTCATTTCAGAAAGTTCTATAAATAATAATTTTATTGTTTATAAATTTGTTGATACAAATGATTTAATAAAAAATTATCTCACTACTAAAAATATTGTTACACTTATTGAATACTCAAATATTGCTGACCCGGTTGATATAATCCATTATTACTCACCTGAAACGTTGTTTATGCTTAGTGAAGAGTATAACATTACCATTGATAAAGTTATCGATGCTTGTACTAAGTTGAACATTAAACTACCATACGGTGGAGATACACACTTAAATAAAAACTGCTTCAATTTGCTTACTTGTTATCTAAATAAGTACGAACAGCTTAGGAAGGACACGTAGAGAGGAATATGGCGGAGGCTCTTTATTAAAAATACCTATCGTTTGAAGCATACACAGAACAGGCATTCATGTGTATGCACGGGGTGGGAAGCATTACGGCATGCACACCGTTGTTATTATTTCTTCGCACTATCTTTCGGCGCCTCTCCATGTTCCCATTACTTCCTCTAGCATTTACATTAGCTTCATCTGTCTATCCATCTATCTATATATTTCTCTTTTTTTTTTTTTTTTTTTTTTTTTTTTTTGCATTGTTTCATTCCCTTTTTTTTTTTTTTTTTGTATGGGTACAAATTTTGTTTTTGTTAATTTGTTCAGTTTTCTTTTTTCAAAAGTTGGCTGTATCACATGGGTGCATTTCTGCCCGCCTGTGTGTTCGTTTGCCTGAACAGGTAGCTTTTAATGCTGCCTATGGGATTCATCTTTTCTTTTTTTGTAATACTTGTACATATCTTCATTACCCGTTCTATATGTGTTCACGGAGTTAATCTACAAGTAAATTTCATATTTGTTAAAACTGCGCACCGTTAAGCAGTATTGCACGTAACAGCAAACAGATGCACATTGCTTCGTACTATTCATACTACTATGTAACGCTATTTAATTATGACTAGTTTTTTCAAAAATATTTACTCTTTTAGCCTTCACAAATGCAGCACATGAAGTACAACAAAATTAACATACTGCACGTGATACATATTATAACTAAGATACAGGGTGAGGTAGGAAACATTCAACATTCCACGGGAGGCACACCCCCGTTTATAAATGGGGGAGGGAGGGAACAAAAAGGGATATGGAGAAAGGCATGAATATGTAAATGCGTATGAGCATAAAGTAATAAACAAACGCATAAATGGAAGCACAAATACGCGCGTAAATATAAGCATACATACACGCGAAGATGCATGCATGAGGGCATACAACGCAGATGAATAAGAAGCACTTTCTCGAACTGGTAGATGTATATACAGAGCTATGATTCTATAGTGAATTCTAACTAAGAGCTGAGCAGGCGTTACTGAATTGGGGCTACATCATCGATATTATTACACCGATATCACTACATCGATATCACTACACCGATATCACTACATCGATATCACTACATCGATATCACTACATCGATATCACTACACCGATTATCACTACACCGTTATCACTACACCGATATCACTACACCGTTATCACTACACCGATATCACTACACCGTTATCACTACACCGTTATCACTACACCGTTATCACTACACCGTTATCACTACACCGATATCACTACACCGATATCACTACACCGATATCACTACACCAATATCATCCATCGATAACAATAGAAGGATACTACTACACCAATCGAATGCTCTTTGAGTCTCTTCCCGCCGCCTCCATTTCTAATCGAACTCATTCTGAACGGGCTTCTGAATCTTATCCTCCTTTCCTATTCCGCTAACCACATCGTCAATTCGAAGAATCATGGCAGCAGCTTCAATTGCACTTTTGTATATTTGCTTCTTTACAGAAAGTAAATCCCAAATATTTTTTGTCGATACATCAATAATATCACCTGTAATACCATCTATTCCATACTTCTCTCCATCAATATTTTCATGTTTTATCCTTAACATGTTTATAGTCTTTACTACATTAGCTCCACTGTTTTGTGCTAAAATTTTTGGAATAATTTCAAGGGCTGTAGCAACTGCTTCTGTTATGCTTTTTCTTGAATCATCAAAATGGTTTGCTTCTTTAAGTAGATGTTGAGCAACTCGCATTTCTGTACATCCACCACCATATAATAATTTCCCTTCTATGATTATATTTTTAGCTACATTCATACCATCATGTAAATTCCTTTCTATTTCGTTTAACACATCTTTAGTTGATCCTCTAAGTAAAATAGTACATGCACGAGGATTTTCACATTCAACAAAAAAGGAATAGTAATCATCTCCAATTTTTTTAACTTCAAATAAACCACATTGTGTACCAATATCACTCTCAACAATTTCATCACATCTGTTAACAATTGTAGCACCACTAATCCTTTCTAATCTATTCAAATCTGTTTTTCTTACTCTCCTAATAACACTTATATTCTTTTTAACAAGAAAATGTTGAGCTAAATCAGATACACCTTTTTCTGTTATTACTACATCGCATTTACTATCAATTATATATTCACAAAACTTTTTAACTTCTATTTCTTCCTGTAAAAGTAATTGATTCCATGTATTTTCATCCAATATTTCTACGTTTGTTTGACTTTCTGCTTTTTTATATTCTAATGTGCAATCTAGTAATAATATACGTGGATTCTTAATATACCTTCTCATTTTTGGATGTGTAATATCTTTATTTATCATTACACCCTTTAGTACATAACTGTCTGTTATTTCTCCTCCAGGTATTTTTTCCACCTTTGCATATCTTTTTATATCTATTTCTTTTTTACCCATTATGTTTTCTATCTTAACACACTGAGTTGCTTCTAATGCTAATTTACTAATAATACTGTTATAACGACTAACAAATTTTGTACTTAAACATGAATCTATAGCTTTTAATAGATTCCCTTCATCATTTACATCTACCTCAATTGCAATTTCTTCTAAATATTTTAAACTACAATTTAAAGCATTCATATAACAATTTACTATAATTGTTGGATGTATCTTCTGCTTTAGAAATGCTTCCGCTATGTTTAGTAACTCACCTGATAATATCACTACCGATGTTGTTCCATCTCCTACTTCTTCATCCTGAGATCTACTTAATTCTATCAGCGATTTTGCTGCTGGGTGAGCTACATCCACTTCTCTTAAAATTGAATTGCCATCATTAGTTATTATTATTCCCCCCAACGGATCAAGCATCATTTTCAACATTGCCATAGGGCCTAGTGTTGTCTTCACAATTTCGCTAACTGCCCGACTCGCCTGAACAGGTCATCAAAATGGGCCACACAGAGGATGGCCATATTTGTAAATATTCAGTACCCATGTATATATGTAAAGAAGCACACGTACATATATATATATATATATATATATATATATATATATATATATGTGGAACAAATTTATTTTGCAGATGAGCATTTTGTATATGGATTCACGTACATGCAAGGGAACTCGCACGTGAGCAGTTCCATGCAATCGTATACTGCACGCGTTGACATCATGTGCCCCCTAAGAATTCAATCGCTTCTTTTGATTACCTGTATATTCGACAGCTGCGTTTTTCTTCCTTCCTCCCTCTTTGTGTTAGGCTTGAAAACCAAAACTGCTCCGGGGTTTTTCAACATCTGTTGGAAGTGAAGTGGCGTGAGGGGGTGTATTAATACGTATATAAAAACGTACATATGTTCATGCATACATACATATGTTCATACATACATACATATGTTCATACATACATACATATGTTCATACATACATACATATGTTCATACATACATACATACATATGTTCATACATACATACAAAAGTATAATCATAAACATACACTCATGCGCTTTGCTTCTTCACTTTTTCGTACTTTTTTTCCACTGCAAGCGATATAGTAATAGGATCTGTCCTTTTCTTCTCACTGTTTAAAAGGAAATCTTCGAAAGTCGACGGTTTTCCTTGCTTCGGTCAGGAATATATGTATATATATGTATGTATACTCAACTCTTTAACGCGCAACAAATGAAGGAAAATTTCATGTACACAAAAAATTCAAAATACAAAATGTAGAAGTCAACGAAAAAGGCTGCACAAAATGGGATAAAAGTTTATGAAATATAAGTAACAGTGGAATAATAATTATAAAAAAAAAAAAAAAAAAAAAAAAAGGGAAGAAAGAAAAAAAAGCATGTAATAAAACGCAAAAGGGGAATTTAAAAAATGTACATATATAAATATGCATATACATATACATATACATATATATATATATATATACAAATGGAGAAAAAAAAAAAGAATTTATAATATAAATACACCAAAAAACATTGTACTTATATTCTTTTATAAAGTACTTTCATACCACATAAGATAAACGAGTTATTTTTTTTTTTCTACAGAGTTATTTGAACGGGGGTTTCAAATATAAGGTTACTCTTACTATTGCTGATGTTACTGCTATTACTATTATTAATATTATTATAATTATTATTTTTATTTTATTATTTTTTTTTTATTTATTATTTTTTTTATTTATTATTTTTTTTATTTATTATTTTTTTTATTTTTTTTTGTTTTTTTTCATTTTTTATTTGTTTATTTTTTTTTTATTTTTTTGTATGATTTCATATATTGTTGATAGCTTAGTGTACCACTTCAATATTATTTGTTACAAGCTTAAAAGCTTAAAGCTTTTATTTATGTATTGCTAATTTTTTTTTAATTTATTACTGATTTTTTTCGTTAATTGCAAATTTTTTTTGCTAATTAATTGCTTGTTTTTTTCTTATTTTTTTGCTCCTTATATGTTCATTGTTTGTTCATTTAATTCTGCCATTTCTCTTCATGTTAAGAAGCCCAAAGTGATAGATAGCCCTTCTTTTTATGAACAGAAAAGAGAAAAAAGTTTACACATATATATGAACAACTGTGCCCGGACGCCTGTACACATGCTCGCCATATATTAAAGGCACTGATGTTAAACAGAAAGGTGTGATAGGCATAAATGGGTATACATATACGCCCATACATACATACATAGGTACATACATACATAGGTACATACATACATAGGTACATACATACATAGGTACATACATACATAAGTACATACATACATAGGTACATACATACATAGGTACATACATACATAGGTACATACATACATAGGTACATACATACATAGGTACATACATACATAGGTACATACATACATAGGTACATACATACATAGGTACATACATACATAGGTACATCTATACATACACACATATATTATATATTTATATATATATACATTTCATAAAAGTTAAAAAAGAATAATATTTCAAAAAATGGTGGAAATTAAAAAGAATAAACCATTTTAAAAATAAGGACTGATAGCACGTGATAATTAAGTGTACAAAGGAGTAGTATGTCCAAGGGGATAATGCTTGTGTAGAAATAAATTGATAGAGTAATATAAAAATAATGATGTATCTACAATAGTGGATTGTTGTTATGCATTTATACTTATGTGTGCTACGAAAAGTGGGACCTATGGCACTGCGAGATTTTTGATATTCCTCAAATTTAAAGAGGCTATTTTTGTTTTGTTATAATTACGCATAAATATGTATATACATGTTCATATATATATATGCATGTATATATGCATATTTTTATGCGCATATGTGTTATCACAGAAAGTGTACTTCTAACTTTTGTGTTGTCCGTTGTTATACCACTAAATCGTTAACTCTTAAGAGAAAAATATGGTACCGATTACTGCAAAACGCATTTATGATGTGCATGTTATAGGAATCATTATGCAGCATATTAAATCTTTTTGTATTTAGCAAAATAGTAAAAATAAGGGGATTAATTTTTAAAAGACGCTTAACAGTATTACTAAATAGCCCTTATTTGACGTACCATTTTTAAGCTTCAACAAGGTTGTTAAAGAGGAATTCTATTAAAATGAAAAAGAAAAAAAATAATAATATAATGAAAATAATATGTAAAAAAAAAAAAAAAAAAAAAAAAATTTTATGAACGTTTCATATATTTTGTAAATAATTTTTTAAAATAAAATGTCCTGTTCAGAAATTTCTCGATAATTTGGCACAATAATATATTAAAAAAAAAAAAAAAAAAAAAAAAAAGTAACACTTATATGGCTATCTTGTAAATATTTCTGTTAAACTAAATAATTTCCCCCCTTGCTTAACATTAAAAATTGATGTAAAATTGTATGAACAGTTCATAAAATTTAACCGTTCACAAAATGAGATTGCGCACTAAACGAAATTATCCAAAATTTAATTTTGTAGAATAAAATTAAAAGGTGCTTAACATTATTTATTAAAAAATTTATAATTCTGTTTTTAGGTTACAGTTAAAATCTTCGTTTCCTTGATATAATTGTATGTATGTATGTATGTATGTATATATACGTATATATTATGTATATAAATAAAAAAAGGAAAAAAAATCAATTTATGCCTGTCTCTTAAATCTTCAGTATAAGATATATACACATGTATTAATAATGCGATTGTTTACACAATAATGTAACACACTTTTATATAAAGAAAAATCTCATTTTATATGCAATTAGATGGTAGCTGGTCGATTAACATTTGTTAATAAAAGGACGTTTTAGAAAATGTGACATTTCACGTATTGTATGAACGCGTGCATAAAGTATATCCGTACTGCTGTGTATATATATATATATATATATATGCACATACATACTGTATATATATACACATACATAGGTTACGTATATATATGCACAGTCACGTGAGCATTATGTTCAAAAATTGAGGAAATAAGGAATGAAATCATTTCAGCCAAATAGAGATCCACTGTATGCGAAATTTTGAGCTGAACAATCCCTGAATTCAATGTACACTCTCCTCGATTTTACATTTAACGTGTTCATAAGAATTTTTGTAATTTTATCAGCTAAAGTTGAATTATTTGACCTATTAATTCCTCCAATGCTTGTTAACCTAACAAAACAATATTCTTCATTCGTGCCAGCAAATCTTAAGTTTTTCTGATAGTCATAATTGCTCATAATATAAGACACAGGTTTTCCCAATACATCCGATATCACTAAAAAGAGAAAATAAATCAATGTTATTATTTGCTGTAGTTTTAATAACCACATATTTCGTTATTATTCATTTTTGAACATGTATAAAATATGCTTTAAAAGGAGAGAATAAAAACTTAGTATGTTATTATTAACACTATATTGGGGTTAATGTTTACTATTTGGCATAATTGTGTTGTACGAAATGTTCTAAAATTGACATGCACATGTACATGTACGTACATATGTATACACGTATGTATGGATTTTCATTACGAAATTTTCTTTTATTAGTACCCCTTTCTATTTGAGATAATACATTTTGCGCATTATCATCGGCTATACTTATATTTGTTATCAACTCGCAGCAAGGCATTTGGAAGGGTATTTCAAATTTGAAAACTTGATGAAAGGTTTTTATAAAATAAGAAAAAAAAAAAAAAATATTTTTTTAATTTTTAGGAAGATTAAAGTTTCTCTACAAATGTAAACATAAACTAAAGCATATAAACTTAAACATAAATATAAGCATAAGCATAAGCATAAGCATAAATGTAAATATAAATATAATAATAAATATAAAAATAAATGGAAAAATAAATATAAAAATAAATGGAAAAATAAATATAAAAAGTATTAATCACAGTAGTTTATTATATAAGTATAATAACTAAATGGGGGGTAAAAAAAATTTTTTTTTTTTTTTTTTTTTGATTGCATAAATGTATATAATAGCAATGTAAATGTATAGCTATTTTGTTAAAAGGTGAGCATTCCATGGATTATACTTAACTATGTACATATATTCACATACATAATGTATATAATTTTGTATTCTTCTCACTTCAGTGCGTTACATAAATGTTATGTACATATAAAAGTATATATACCATACCTGTTTTCACGCACACGTATAAATTATATAAGCATTGTATGCACTTTTTGTTCATGCTGTTATTTGCCCTCTATTTTGTTCAAATATGCTTATACATATTTCAGTACAAAAAAATAAAAATAAATAAAAGATTAGGTATTCTAATGCAGAAAGAATGACATAACGTTGTAACAATGTAGTATTGTCATATTGAGCTTAAAAAAATAGTAGGGTTTCAATATACAAATATGCAAACTGGTAAAGTAGGAAAAACACGAAATATACAAAGCACAATAATAAAAATATTATATTACATATACGTTTATATACTCGTAAAACAGAGGGTATGTTACATTTTTTTTTTTTTTTATTCCTATAGGTACGTAGAGGAAATCATAACTTGAGTATTAAATTTATATAATTCTTTATTTGTGTACATATTTAAAATTAAAAAAGAAACAAAGGATATTATATTTATAAAAACGGTACCAAAATTTTTTTGGATAATTTTAAATGTTTGGACAGTGTTGCGTAGTGGGGGGGGGGGTTACTTAAGTGTCATAGTGACCCTCCATATAAAATTATTTAAAAACAACAAAAAAAAAAAATAAAAAAAAAAAAAATAATAATAATAAAATAAAATATTAAAATAAAAAATAAAAAATAAAAATAAATAAATAAAATAGAAAAGTAAAAATAGATAAATAACGTAAAAATAAATAAATGAAATAAATTAAACGGAAATGAAAGCTGCGAGGGGGACAAAGGTTACGCATAAACCGGAACACTCGTGTACATGGTATAACGAAGCTGAAGACGTATATTTATGTCTTACGTATTTTATGCACATGTATGGAGAATCATTATCATGTGTGAACATGTACCAACACGTATGAAGAAGGAACAGCACGTGTGGACATGCCCCCACACGTATGAACATACTTCAACGTGCAATCGTCCAAGTCGTCATGCGAGGTCTAAATTGTTTTCTTGGAAGGAGTGGTAATAATTATCTTGTGCACTGTTTATGTTGTAAGGGGTATGTACACTTTTGGGTAAAAATGCTTCTGATGGTTCACCATAAATATGATTGAAGGTAGCTTTGTAATTTCCATTTAAATATAAGCAAATTTTTTCTTTAAATGAAACGTAGTACTGATTAATTATATTAGTGAAGGCTGATAGGTAGACAAAAAAGGTAATGAACAATAAAAATAGGAAAAAGCTAGTTGAAGCATAACTATAATGATTTGAACTGTCATCATCATCATCATCCTCCTCCTCCTTTTCTTCTTCACTATTTGTACTTGTAGTAGTAGTAGTATTGATAGTATGATCTGCGTCTACTGTACCCTTAGTGATGTTGCCTTGACTTTTTAAGATGCCTCCACTTGTTGAACTTGTTGAGTTAGACGTATCATCATTTTGAGTTGTTAATGTTTTAAATAAATTAAAAGAATTCTGTAAAAGATGACTATTGTTTATGTTGTCCTTGTCTAACATGGAATTATTTTGTTTATAATTTGAACCTATATCAAAAAGTTTTGCACTTAAATTTTCTCCTGGCATTATATTTGCAGAATCATAATTCGTCTTTTCCTTTTTCCCATCCTTCATAAATATGATATCAACGAAATTTCTCTTCTTCAGCTCCGCTGTGATATCACCCACATGCTTTTCATCACGAACGTTATTGGCACTATCACTTCCTGTACTGCCGCTTGTACTGCCGCTTGTACTTCCGCTTGTACTGCCGCTTGTACTTCCGCTTGTACTTCCGCTTGTACTGCCACTTGTACTTCCGCTTGTACTGCCACTTGTACCAGCGCTGTACTTATCCTTCAATGTGAAATCATGGAAAGCGGAGGGATGTTTGTCAAACTTTACATTATCCTTTTCAAAGTTATGCATGTACTGTTTATAATTCGGTTTCTTGTTTAGCACCTGTCCATCCTTCTGAACACAACCACCACTCACATTGTCGAGGCTAGAGTTTTTACATTTGTAAATGCATTTTTCCAAATGTTTGTAGTCATTAACTGAAAGGGGTTTTTTTTTAAAATCATGTTGTTCTTCTTCTCCTTTGTCATTCGAGATGGTTTTAAAGCAATTACTTAAACATCCTTTAAAAGCAACTAACGGATAGCAATCAACATTCTCGTCAAATTGGTGTTCTGTATTTAAAAGAGAAAGAAATTTTACATCATCGACATTTTTATTTTCCTTATAGTAATTCTTTACTTTATTCATTAGATTATCATTTGAATAGTCTATTTTCATTTTTGTGTTAGATTCACTGTTCGAGTAATTCCATTTTTTATTTTCATCATTTAATGCAAAATCATTATGACCAAAGGTACCATACAGATTGAATAAAGATTTCTTTTCTTTTTTCCTTCCATCATCAGTGCTATAACTTTTTTCCAAATTTGCATTATCAGTTTCCACATTGTCACTATTCATATCTTTCTTTTTTTCTTTCCCCTTCAATAAATTAAAGAGGGAGAAAGATTTTTCTATTCCTTTTCCATCTCCTTCGTTTTGATTATTCATTGTATCATCCTTCTTTTTCGTTTCCTCTTGGTGTATCTTTATATATTGTTGAGATTTGTCCTTTTCCCCTTCACCTTGTTTTTTATGTGTAAAGGAGAACCACGGAACGCTACTTACATTACTTCCTCCATTATTGTTACTACCCTTCCCTTGTTCGGAGTTCCCCTCAGCATTCCCACTCCTCTTTGAAAAGAAGTTAAGTGAGAACCCCTTTGCCTCTTCCTCTTCCTGTTGAATACTTCTACCTGTACTACTATCATTGTCCTTGCTGCCCTTTCCGCCCTCCTTTTTTTCCAAATGATCCTGTTCTCCCATATGACTAAAGTAGTTTGTGAACGACCACGTCTTATCCTCCTTATTAGATGTGTCAACCTTAATTCTCTTACCATCATTCTTTTCATTTTCTTTCATACCAAAGAAAGCATGTAATTGACTTTTATCTTCTTTAATAAAACTTTCAGATGCATTTCCCTTTTTATCAGCATTGGTAAAAAAACTAAATGGGTTCATTCTGTTCCCTTTTTTTGCTTCATCCCCTTGGTCTTCATATTTCATCTCGTTCTTTTTTCCCTCATTTGTACCTTTACTGTAGAGATATTTAAACATACCTTTCTTTTCCTCATTCTTATTATCACTGTTAGAAAAATAAGGAAAAGCTGCTCCCACATTAGCAGCAGTAGCTTTAGCATCAACGGAGGACATAATAGAAGATGCATCACTACTGTCCTTACCTATAACCTTTTTGTTCCCCTTCTGTTCATTAGAAGAAAATTGAAAAGGCGTAGAAAAAAGCATTTTGTGTTGAGGAGTTCCCCTTAATTTATTTAATTGCTCTTTGCTAATACGATCAATTTGACCTAATTCTTCACTGATGGTATTCTTAATAAGATTACTCCAATAAGTGGTATTCTTTGTTATATCCTCTTTTATATTAGTTGCTTGCTTAGCTATATCTATCGAACTTTTTACAAATCCTTCTTTCATTTCTTTTACATTATCATTAATTAGTTTTAAATCTTTTTTAATCTTATCTTCATTATATAATATATTTTTTATTGAACTAAATAAAGACTGAAACATCCCACCTGTTGACTTATTTTCATCATCTTTGTTATTCTTCCCATAGAGTCCAAAAGAAGAAAATCCATCATTTGTATTACTTTTATTTTTTTTATCATTTACCGAAGCGTATTTTATATTAACATCTTTTAGAAAACAATATATATCCTCAGTTAACAGTAGAAATGGGAATAAAAGGTACACAAGAATCATAAGATTGTTCTGCACGTTCATAATGTTTGTCGTTTTTCAAGAAAAAAAAAAGGAAAAAAATGCCCCGATAAATTATATCTTATGTTTATGCCGCAGCTTAGCTGTGATAGCACATTTTAGTTGTTAACAAGGAGCCAGTGCCAAGCAGCAAAGATAAAGGATAATGAATAAAGGATGAAGGAGTGAAAGCTTTTCAGTTTTTCTTTTCCCTGTTCCCTTTTCCCTTTTCCTTTCTCCTTTGCTTAAAACTGTGGAGGGCTATCTAACTGCGAGGTGAAACAATAAGGATTTCACTGCGGGAAATAAAGTAAAATGGTTGCAGTAGTGTAGTTCCAAATTAACTATACTTAGAAAAAAAAAAAAGATGGGATAAAGTAATATATAATATAATACAACATAATACATTAATACATAGGTGATGATAATTTCAGAAGAGGAAGTAAATTCGAAATAGCTAAACTTCGAACACGCCTCTTCTAAAAAAATATGATAAATATTTGCTAAATATTTGCTAAAAATTTGGTGTGTAACATTATAGACACTATATGCAGTACGTGGTGTGTATCGTGCAGATTTATAGGATGAAACGAAAAATTTTGTGCATACGGCAGTGTTTTATACAGTATGGCAGAGTTAGCATCTTTTGCTACATGGCTACACTGCTCTTTTGTTAGTGTATACTATTATGTACTATTATATACTGTATATACTGTATATACTGTATATACTGTATATACTGTTTATACTGTTTATACTGTATACACTATTATATACTATTATGTACTATTATATACTGTTTATACTGTTTATACTGTAATATACTGTTTATACTATATTATGCTGTATTATACTGTTTGCACTGTATTGTATATATTTTTTTTTAATTACTTTGCAGCTATTCCGCTTTCCTATTTTTTCGCTTATTTTGGAAAAATATAGAAAAATGGAATAAAGTATATATAGAAAATTTCCTATTTTTAGCATTCAGTCCCACTCGCATTTCCATTTAAGTGGTAGACTTCCTTTTTAATCACTGCAGTTTCACTTGGTGTGTATATTCATTACACTTTTTTATTTCTTCTTTTGATTATTATTTCACTTGCCATTTCGCTCTTTTTTTTTTTTTTTTTTTTTGTCCACTTTTTAGTCTTTCTTTTTTTTTTTTTTTTTTTTTTTTTTGTACATTCACATTTCATTAATTTTGTTTTTTCCTTTTTTTACGGAAAGTAAAAGGAAAACCTTATGGGCAAAAAATGGACGAACGGGATGTACTATGTATTTACGTTTATGCGTACATATTTATGTATGTTCGTATTTACGTGTGTATGTATTTTATTGCAGTTATAATTATAAAAAATAAGATAAAAAGGGTAAAATGGAAAAAAAAATAAAACATAATAAAAAATAAAATATAAATTGTAAAGATAAAAAACGTTAAAATGGTAAAAACGTAAAAATGGTAAATACGTAAAAATGGTAAATACGTAAAAATGGTAAATACGTAAAAATGGTAAATACGTAAAAATGGTAAATACGCAAAATTGGTAAATTGGTAAATTGGCAAAATGGCAAAATTGATAAATTGGCAAAATGGCAAAATGGCAAAATGGTAAAATGGTAAAATGGTAAAAAAATTAAAAACACCAAACCTATAAAACAATTTTTAATTTTGTAAATTTGAATTATCACATTAGCACAGCGAACAAAACGAAGCGAATAAACTACGATAAAAATAGCATCATAAAAAAGGAATATTATGCCATCATTTAGCAGTATTGCCATGCATGTGTGTACACGTGTACGTGTGTATACCAATGTATATTTTTATGTATTTGTGTAATTATGAGTACATATGTGTAATAAGTATATATACACATTTACATATACATAAACACAAAAATTTATATGTACAAATGTGTACATATTTACGTAGTTGTGTACATGTTATCACCCATTCGTTTTATATAAAATTGTGCACTAGTTGAATTTTGTATTTTTTCTTTTTTTTTTTTCTTTTTATTTATTATTTTTTCCCATGATGTATGTAAAATAATGTGTTATTGAAATAAGAAATGAGAAGAAAATAAAGCAAAATAAAAAAGAGCAAGACGAAACAAAGCATGATGAAACAAAGCAAAATAAAAAAGAACAAGACGAAAAAAAGCAAAATAAAAAAGAACAAGACGAAAAAAAGCAAAATAAAAAAGAACAAGACGAAAAAAAGCAAAATAAAAAAGAGCAAGACGAAACGAAGCATGATGAAACAAAATAACATACGAACAAAAACTCTATTAAACTGAGGAACCCTCTTAAATTTAAATTTCCTCACTCAATGAAAAACTTTACAAATGATGCAGACCTTCACATTCCTGCGTCAAACTTTTATATAAAAACAAAGGACACATTAACATAACGCAAGTTATATACTTACGTATGTTGACCTTTAATCCTTTGTATTGTTACCATTTTTTTTTTTTTTTTTTCATTTGTTTTTATTCCATTTTGTACTATTTTCAATTTTTTTTTTTTTTCTTTTTTTTTTTGTCTTTCCTATCCAGCATTCCATACGATTATATATGTGTGTGTATTTAGCAATTTTTATGTTTACATAGCATAAGGGGGGGAGGGGAAAAAAAAAAAAAAAAAGTAAAGTAAACGCACGTACATACGTACACCATATGTACATTATACGTGTGTGTATGTGTGTATCTCCTCGTGTCTAAAAGTGATTGATTTTTTCTATAACTCAGTAGAGTGTTTTTCCTTTTTCTAAAATGGACGTTTTGCAATTGTTTAAGGGGAAATTTCGAATAAGAAGAGTATCCTGTTATGCATACGTAACATAGGGGAGCGGGTGAAATGTGTAAACATGTACTTGTGCATATATATATGCACAGTTATTGTACATACAATCATATATGCAAACGTGTATATATAATACTCGTACCTAACTACTGATTCCTCTTTTTTTCATAAAGGTTGCCCCAAAAATACGTGAAGCAAAAATAATTAACCGCACAAATACATATGTTTCGATCTACCTCCGGACACATTACCCATACACATATGTTCTACAATATTTACGTATCATATGTACATTCCGCATTATAATTAAGGTAAAAAAATTAAATAAATAAAGCTCAATGGTGAAATAATGTGCTAATATAGCTAAAAAATAATTATCGTAAAAAACAAGTGCAACATTAAAAAATCATGTACTGCAAATAACACTAACTGATTTTATAATTAATTAAATAATTGAATGTGAATACCCTGTGGAGAGAAAATAGCTTATACGTATAGCAAAAATGCGCAGAAAAATATATTAAAAAAAGGAATACAAAAAATATGTGAAGACCGAAATTTCGTTCAACGTGTATGAAAATATCTTCTCAGTGCGATCCCCTCGTAAGCTTCGCACAATTGGAAAAAAAAAAAAAAAAAAAGTAAAAGCAAAAATAAAAATAAATTTTTCTTTTTAAATAAATAAAAATGTTAATATGCGGAACAATTTTTCTACAATTTGTAATCTAACCTTATGTTAGCAGCAACTTGTATTTTGTTTTTAAATAGAATTAGGAGTAAATAAAAGGGTGCAATATATAGGTCATTTCATTTGTTATTTTATAAGGCACAAAACGAACAGTATACAAATACATACGTAAGTGCACGTACGTATGTATGCACTCTAACATGTACACACACAAACGCTATCAAAAAAATAGGTGCAACTAGCACTTTTGCTGATTTTATTTCATTATGATTATTTTACCCATAGTAATAAAAACCTTCAAAAATGTGGATTTGGAAAAACCAAAATTCCGCAAAGCCAAAAATAATTTTAACAAAGGCTGGTGTTTATTTATAATAGGGGGGTGGCACAACTCATACATACATACATACACACACACATACATATATATATATATATATATATATATATATGAAGAAAAAAAAAAATTAAGTACAATAACTTCAATTATACCAAGTATTTATCCTTCCTATACCTTTAACACGAAATTAAGGTAAAAACATGTATAGCAATAATATATGTAAATTTATATGCATATTTACATTTCTTTTTTCTTTTTTTTTATTTTGCAAATCCCAATATGGTACTGCTAATTCGCTCCTACTTGGCACGACGGGTCATGCATACTACTAATATACGTATATGTATATATATATATATATAATATATATTTATATATACATATATACATATCTATATATATATATATATATATATATATATATATATATATGTATGTGTGGACTATATATGTACGAAAAAAAAAAAAAAAAACTTGATCCGCGCTGCTGTTTATGCAGAATATAGACCAGCTTTACATGTTAATTAATATATATTGTACTTTTTCAGACTTTTTTTTCTTTATTTACTTGATTTATTTTATTTTATTTTTTCCATTAACTTGTTTTCTTTTCTTTTCTTTTCTTTTTTTTTTTTTTTTTATATACTTCTTTTATTTCTTTTATTTTTTTATTTCTTTTTTTTTCTTTTTCTCTTAATTCTACTAGGTTACTAGTCGTGGAATTTTAAAAAATAAATTGCCTTTTTGCACTTGTACTCTTGACTTATATCATCCTGATCCTTCCCTACTCATGTGCAGGAGCACCATCCCTAGTTATATAAATACATGCATACAATAAAGTACAAATATATACGATATATATATATATATATATATATATATATATATATATATGTATACTTACTAAATTACATTTACACAATTTGTATATATACTCTATAAATATCTTCTTAATTTTGCACGGAACATCTCAATCCCATAGGAGTTATTATATCCGCGTTTCTATACATGTTAATATATACATGTAAAAATATATACATGTAAAAATATATACAAGTAAAAATATATACATGTAAAAATATATACAAGTAAAAATATATACATGTAAAAATATATACAAGTAAAAATATATACATGTAAAAATATATACATATGTATATTATATATAGTACATGTGAATGTATGTATGTATGTATATATGTATGTATGTATATATGTATGTATATATGTATGTATGTATATATGTATGTATGTATATATGTATATATGTATATACATTTGCACCTATTTAATGCTTTATATTTAGTACAAGAGAAAAAGAAATAAAAGAAAAAATAATACACTCATTGGAATCGCAGAAAAGAGCAATTACAAATTTACCATGAATTGACGTACGTTAAACTTTTTAAAGTTTTAATTCCATTTATCATATATTAAAAAAAAAAAAAAAAAAAAAAATTTTACACAGGAGCGAAGGAACTAACACTGAGTTTCTTTACGTAACTGTAATGAGTACATATATATATATATATATATATATTTTTATCCATTTGTAAGAAAAAATTGCAATTAATAATAGACCGTTTAAGTGGGAGTACGTAATAAATAATACTGGTGTTATTTACGTACCTTTACCTTTTTATTTATTAGAGTTCTTTTTTTTATATTCATAATTGTAACAATTAAATAATTTTATATAGGTGTATAAATAATAAAATGTAATTTCATAAATATTATATAAACTTTACAGTTACTAGCTATGTACTTTTAAAATCTTCAAAATATTCATTCTTATTTCCTTTTTTTTTTTTTTTTTTTTTTTTTTTTCAATCCCTTGTTCGACCCTTATCCTTATTATTTTAAGTTTTTTAATAAAATTTTGAACAAATATAAATAAAAATATATTACACATTATATATATATAATATATATATATATATATATATATATATATATATATATATATGTATATAATAATATTATATATATATTATTTGTGTATATATGTATATATATCCTTACATGTACTTGAGTGTAGTACCCCCTATTATTTTCTCCCTTTTACGCCATAAATAAATGTGTATTTTTTGCCTTGTAATTTTTAATAAAAAATGGCTTCAATTCCATTTTCTTATTTTATTTTAGAAAACATGATACCTTCATTCATTGATGTTATTATGCTATAATTATGTTTACTTTTGATTTTGAATAAAAAAAAAAAAAAAAAAAAAAAAAGATAAGATAAGATTTGATAAGAAAAGAAAAGAAAAAAACAAAGGAGAAAAAAAGAGGAAAAAAAAAAAACAAAAAACATTAATGTATAGAGGAAGTGATGTTACAATAACTTGATAGTAAGATGTTCTTTTTTTTTTTTTTTACTCTTTATTGCATTCTATATTTCTATTTTTTCATTATCTCTGTATTTTTATAATTATTTAATTATTTATAAATTTTTTTTCCCCTGTTTTAAATTTTTTATTTATGTAACCAGTACAATCATAAACAATGTGAGTAAGCAGCACACTTGAGTGATCATTAATTATTTACTTTTTGCTTTTTAATTTTTGCTTTTTAATTTTTGCTTTTTAATTTTTGCTTTTTACTTTTTGCTTTTTACTTTTTGCTTTTTACTTTTTGCTTTTTACTTTTTGCTTTTTACTTTTTGCTTTTTACTTTTTGCTTTTTACTTTTTGCTTTATGCATATATTACGTAAGTTTGTATAAAACACATACATAACATCATAGTACATATACATATACATATATGCACATACGTACACATTATGCTTAAGAGTTATTGTACTTTTAAAAGAGAATGTTTTAAATGTTCGTTTTTTTCTTTTCAATTTTTTTATTTTTTCATTTTTTTATTTTTTTCCTTTTTTTAATATGAGATTTTATGCATTAAATTAATGAGAAAATATACTCCCTTATTTGTATAGTGTCTTTACATGTATTTGTAAAAAAAAAAAAAAAAAAAAAAAAAAAGGGGTAATGTAAATTCATCATATTAAATGGAGCTGATATATGTACATAAAACATTTACAAAGTAGTGTATTTGTAGAGCAGTATTCTTACGTCGTGTTATATATACATACACAGGAATATATACATATTGCGGTGTAAACATATCACTTATGTACAGTTGTATACATATACATTCCCATATTACGTTGACAAACCTTTAAGGAGTATATAATATTTTATATTAATATAAATGCTGTTTAGTATATTACCAATTAATTTTTTTTTTTTTCTCAGAGCTTTGTTAATAAAGGCCATATATATATATGTGGCTTGTATTTTTGCCGTTATTATGCTCGCATAATAATACGATGGTATGTGTGTATGTATGTATTAATGTACATATCTAGGTATGCATGTATTAATGCACGTATCTAAGTATGTATCTAAGTGTGTATGCATATATATAGGTACTGGCGGGTTACACATCTGCGTATTGCTTTTATTTTTATAGAGTGTACAACTTTTATTAATAGCACACATTTTGTTTATTCTATGAATAGCTCAAATTTTGCATATTTTATTAATAGCACAAATTGTTTGTGTATGTTTTGAATGACATAAATCTTTTGATTATTTCGATAATTTTTGGTTTTTATGAACTTATCGACATTTTTTTTTTTTTTTTTCTTATTTTAATTTTCATTTGCATTTTCTGTTGAACCATGTTTTGCACAGGCTTTTTAAGATTTTATTAATTTTTAATTTTTGTTTTTTAATCTGTGCGTTTTAAGCCGTGTATTTTAATCTTCATTTTTTAATCTATACATTTTAATCTATACATTTTAATCTATACATTTTTATCTGTACATTTTAATCTATACATTTTAATCTATACATTTTAATCTATACATTTTTATCTGTACATTTTTATCTGTACATTTTAATCTATACATTTTAATCTATACTTTTTAATTTTAGTTTTTTAATTTTAATTTTTTTTTTTTTTTTTTTGACCCTTTTATTTTAATAAATGTGCTACATGGCTTGCCGCCTGTACGTGTGCAGGTAATATGTGTATACACCCGTATATGTGCATACGTATATTATATTTATATATGTATATATATATATATATATAACCGTGTTCATATCCTATATCTTGTACTTGTACGCCCCCATTTTGTACCCATTTGAAGAATAATGAAACTGTCAGGGCCTACTTCGCTATTTATACATATATGCATGTACATATAAAACGAATAGACATTATTTTACAGAATTGTAAATATTGCCCCTTTTATTTCATGAGAGGAAAATTATACACATCGTAGAGGGTAATACGTGTATAGTAAAAGTGAGAAGAAAAATAATTATCAACAAATTAGCAGAAAATAGGAAAACAGTGTGGTAGAAAATAAGGAAACGTATTGAGAGAAAATAAGCAAACATATTGGCAAGCAAATTGGAAAAAAGTAAACCACATAGCAGACTGCATAGGAGAGTAGTGACAGATACAGAGCTGTCCAAAGCAGCTAGACACACATCGTAACCATGAGCTGGAAAAAAGGGAAGGGATACAATGGATTGAGTCAAGGAAGTCTTATAAAAAACATATCTTGGTTTCACTTTGTTACGTTTAGTTGGGTGAGGAATTTACTAAAGGATATTAAGAAAAATGAAGATTTTAAATTACCAAAAATAGATGAAAATACAGCTATAGAATATTATACCTACAGATTAACAGAGAATTTAAAAAAAGGAAAATTCCAAAAAAAAAAAAAAAAAAAAAAAATAGCTTGTCTAATAGGTTCCTTGTTACAAAGGATAGACCACACAGTTGTTTATACAAACATGATGATGAATCAAACACAGGTGGGACGAAAAACATAAGGAAAAAGAAAAAAGGAGTGAAAGTAGAAGTAGAAGCAGCAGTAGAAGTAGACGAAGAGGAAGAAAAAGTTTTCCAGCACCGAGGAATTACTTTATCCTTGATAGAAACATTTAAAGTGCCACTGATATGTATTGCTTTTTTTCATATTCTGCATAATATATTTTTAATTTTTGTTGCACTATGTATAGAAAATTATATATTAATAATAAAAGGGCATAAGACACTATCATTACCAGTTATACAAAGATATTCAAATATACTCTTTGGTTTCATTGTAATATTAGTAATTGGTTTAGATCTTTTTTTTGATGCTATGTTAACCTTCTGCGATTATAGATGGAAAATAAATATGGAGATAACGATAATGTATTTTTTATACAAAATTAATCTTGGTAGATATACGAACTCTATTACTAATTCGTTATTTCGTTATAGCATTGACAGTGATAACCATATAGACTACAAACCTAATGCAAGTCGTCGTAGTTTGGACAAAAAAGATGTATACATTAAGGACCAGATAGCCACTAGTGAGTACATATCTCGCGTAGAATACGGTGGTGTCGATATATGCAGTTCAAAATTTAGCAAACAGGTTGAACATAAAAATGTAAGAGAAAAAGATGCAGAAGCAGAAGCAGAAGCAGAAGCAGGTATAGCAACAGGAGAGCATGCCATTTTTGCAGAAGATGATGCAAAGGAAAAAGGAGAAGACGACTACACGATAGAAATTAAAAGGGGTGATACATATAATAAATACGCCTATAGTGTTAGCGAGAGCAATTTTTCCAGACAAGCACGAACCGACGAAGTGAGTGACGCAAGTGAGAAGAAAAGAGGTAGTAATTTTGATATTACTTTAAATGTTTATAGTGGAAGTGAAGATGAAAGTGCCAAGTTTGAAAAGGAATATAAACAATACTTGTCATATAGGGAAAGAAGCTCAAGTAATAATATAAATAGTAATAATTGTATTGAAAATGGGAATAGTAGATACTTAAATAGAGATAATATGAACTCAAACAAGAGAAATAGTAACAAGGATTGGTCAGAGGAAGATAGTGGACATATTACTACTGAGTATGATTACAGAAAAGAAGCGGATGAATCATTGGAAGAAGAGAAAAATGAAAATGATGCATGTGATATAAATATTTACAATATAATGTTTGTGGATACGCCTTTTTTAATATACTATGTAAGCTCTGCAGTAGATGTAACAAACATGTTAATTAAGTTTTCTATATCCTTTTATATGTTTTATCATCGAATGGGTGGTGAATCAGTGATACATGGCATTCTTTTAATAGTGTTTTTGTATAGTTTAATGTTTATCTTTCAATTTTCATCTAGTTTATTTAAACGAAAATATTTGAAATATAGAGATATGCGAATCAGTAACATGCATCATGTTTTGAAAGAATATAAATTAATGAAAATTTTCAATTGGGAATCTATTGCTTTTGATTATATTAACTATTACAGAATAAAAGAGATGAAGTTTTGCAAAATTCGAGTTTACCTGAACTCGTTAAGTAATTACATTAATACCGTTTCTTTTAATGCTGTTGAAGTAGCTATATTTTTTTTTTTTATAAGAGGTGAATTAAACAGTAGTAAACCAATTAATGTTAGTTCTATAATTACTCCTCTTTTTCTTTATAAATCCTTGATTTCTGGTATGTCTAACATGCCTACTATAATTAATAATTTACTGGAAGGATCCATAAACATTGGGCGTATAAATAGGTACATTCATCATTATATGCATGCGGGCGAGGTTTTGCACTATTCGAAGTGTCCCTTGAACAGAGGTAGCGGTAGCAGTAACTACCACAGTGACAACCGTAACAATGCTGAGAACACAATTAGCAGCTACAATTTGTTTGTTCAGAATTTTTCAAAAAATGGGAAAGGGAAAAATTATGAACAGTTCAGGAAAAATATGAACATGCAATATAAAAAAAAAAATTTAACAAATTTTTTAAAATTTCTATTTTTCCCAGAAAGGCAGAAAACTGTGGGTCCCCTGGTGCAAGATGAAGAAGCGATAATTAGTTCAAAGCACAGTAGTTACGGTTTGATCCCGAATGCTCATTGTTTAAGTAAAAACGCATCGATAACCTATTTAGAAAGGAACCATCGGGGTAGCACAGGAAATGGGGAAAAGAAATACAGTAATGAAAGGATTAGAAGTGAACACGAGGGGAAAGTACACGGAGGAGAATCGGCAGGAACATCAGCAGAAGAAACAGACAGCAGTATCATTATAAAACTTCAGAATTGCAGCTTTGATCCGAGTAGAATAAGCCGCAACATGGGAAAGAGTAACTCGTTGAAAAACATAAATCTAACATTAAAAAACAATACAATAGCAATAATTATAGGTAATGTTGGTTCAGGTAAAACATTATTTTTTAATTCAATTTTAGGAAAATTTAAGATTTCAGAAGGAGGTTATTATGTGAAAAATTTTTTATATGATATGCCAGTTTTGTATGTACCACAATTTCATTGGGTATCAGTAGGGACAGTAAGATCGATGATTACATTTGGTAATAGGTACATACCATCTATTTATTATAAAACAGTAGTACAGAGTAAGTTGTTACATGATATACTTTCATTTAAGAAGAAAGATATGAGATATGTCAATGATGAACATAGTTTAAGTAAAGGACAGAAGGCAAGAATATGTTTAGCAAGGGCTTTGTATCATCATTATATACATATGAATGATTTATTTATTGAACATGAAAAGAGGAAAAGTTATGATCGAAAATTACAACGGAACAAAGTAAATTTTGAAAAGGATCATTCTAAACTTAATTCAATACATGTCGATGATGGAACTACAGAGCGGATAGATGCATTTAATACTACCAGTAATATATATCATACCGATAACACAAATAATAAAGAGAATAATGAATGCAGGGAAAAACATCATGATACAGATTTATCAACAAATTATAGCTGCAATACTACAAACGGAACTCTCAACAATAATGGTATATACGGAGGTGCGCAAAATTTTGATTGCACCGTTCAAACTGGAAAAGATAAGAGTAAAAAGGAAAATTTTGCTAATGGAGAAAAGGAAGAAGAGGAGGGGAATGGGGAGGAAATCCCCATTTTTGTTGATGAATCTGTGGGCACCTGTTTAAAGGAGCATAACATGTCCTATCTGTACTTATTTGATGATGTTTTTAGTGCCTTAGATCCGTGTAATGCGAAAGACATATTTTATAATTTATTTTGTGATAAGAAGGAAATAGAACATTTTAAGAAAAACTGCGGTTTTTTATTAACAATGAACGAAAATATATGGAATAGTTTTTTAATAGATGACATCATTAGTGATCTTCAATATAAAGTTGATGTGTACAAATTAGGGAACAATTCATTACAATATTTGGGGGACGTGTTTGATTATATGAAAAAAAATGATATAAAAATTGAAAAAGACCTGAACAGTTCAGAAGGGGAAAAAATTTCGAAAAAGAAAAAAAAGCTCGAAAAAAAAAAAAAAAAAGAAGTTTTGTTAAAAGACATGGATTTTTTATTTAATGAAAAAGAAGCAAATGCAAAGGGAAAGCTGATTATAAGCAAAAGTAATGTGAAATATAAAAAATTTATGGTATTAAAACAGTTTAAGACGATTTATTCATTTAAAATTGAGCCAACAAACAGCGATTTGGGAAATTACACGAGGGGATACTCGACCATTTCACAGAATTACATAGATAACGAATTGGAGTTAAAAAAAGTGGGCAACCCAGTTAGTAGTAACCTTAGTAAGAAGAATAGTATGATTAATAATTATACGGAAATTTTAGTGAAGAAAGAAACAGATTTTAATAAATCATTTGATAAGAATGAAGAGATATATGAACATGAATTTAAAAATGTGTGCACATTTCTACAGGCACAATTAAAAAATTATTATTACATATATGATGAGAATAATATTGACAGGAATGAAAATGAAGATGAAGGACGATTCAAGGGAAACATAAAATTAGATACATTTACATGGTATTTTAACAAATTAGGAAAATCATTAATAATAGTAATTATTGTTTTTATGTTTTTATCAATATTTTTGGATGAGATAAAAAATGTATTACTGTTTTTAGCTAGTACCTTGTTGAGAAGTGGAGATGAAAACGATGCAGAAATATTAAAACAACAATTTATGTATTTGAAATATTTTGCATTATTACCATCCGTATCTTTAGTAACAACATTAACTTCTTTTATGTTAATAGCACATGGTATTGTATCATCAGCTAAAAAAGTTCATACAGAAGTGTTATATAGTATTTTATATGCACCAATACATGCATTTTATAATAACAATTTAGGAAATATAATAAATAGATTTATTACAGATATTAATGTATTAGATAATGGAATAATTAAAAGATTTTATAAAACTTGTTATACCTTTTTTCGTTTTTTGTTTACTGTATGTTTGTTAAATTATTTAGTTAAACATACTGTTTTTGTTTTTCCCTTTGTCATGTTAATAATTTATTATTATGTTTTCAAAAAATATTCAAGTGGTTGTAAAGAAGCGCAGAGAGGGTATTTATGTTCACATTCACCTCTTTGTACTATTTATAGTAATACCTTACTAGGTAAAGATATAATCAATATATATAAAAAAAATAGCTATTTCTTAAAATCATATGAAGACCGCATATATGCCTTTAGGAATTTCTGTTTATTTAAATGGTCTCTTACTATTTGGGCATCTCTATACGTTCAACTGATTGTATTACTTTTGACCTCCTTTTATATTGTATACCCATATTTGTTTTTTTCACTTGCTACTAATAATAATTTTAGCAATGGAATGGATACTGTCATGATGAACGCTGATAGTACCCAGAACAGTACCATGTTAAATGATAATATGATGAATAACAGCACGATGAATAGCAGTACAATGAACAGTAGCACCATGAGTAGTAATATGTCAAATGAAAAGAACGCGAGTACCATTGGTTACTGTATCACCTTTTCATGCAGTCTTGGTTTTATAATAAAGGGATTAATATATGATTATACCCATGTTGAAAAGGAAATGTGTAGTACACAGAGATTAGAAGAATGCTCTAAAATGATTAAGGAAAAGGTTTTCTTCGATGATAAGGACCATGAGGTAGAAGCAAATTTTAGTAACTCTATTACAACGACAAAGGGTAGTAGCAGTAGTAGTAGCAGTGGTGGTGGTAGTGGCGGTAAAATCCAAGTGAATGGAAAGAAACAAAGGAATAGTAGTAGCTGTAGTGGAAAAGTAAACGACTCCTCTGTGTCTACAAGAGAATTGTCGTCAATTTCTCCTAATGAAGAGACGACGATGGTTTCTTATATAGTTACTGAAGACGAGTCTAAAAAGAAATACGGAATTCATTTTGAAAATGTTTTTGTAAGTTACAAAAAAAAAATTTATATTGACAGAACGAGGAATATGTACTACTATGCTGATGAAAAGTCTTGTTTACGAAATATTAATATATATGCTCTTAAGTATCAAAAAATAGGAATAGTAGGTAAATCAGGTGCAGGTAAAAGTACAACCATTTTATCTATCCTAGGTTTAATACCAACAACTAGAGGAAATATAACAATTGAAGGAAGAAATATAAGATCCTTTAGCTTAGAAGAAAGGAAAAACATTATTGGTGTGTTACCTCAATCATCCTTTTTCTTTTTACATTGGAATATAAGGACGTTTATTGATCCTTATCAGAATTTTTCGGATGACGATATTGTAGATGCTTTTAAATTAATAGGAATAAACTTGACATACAATGACTTGGATAAGTATATACATAAACAGAAAAAGAAGAAAAAAGGAGAAACACCGGCAGAAGGAAAAAAAACAAATGTAATTAATGAACTAAAAAATAAAAAAGTGAACACAAAAATGAACATGAAGATGAAAATGATGAATATGATAAAGATGAATATCAAGAAAAAAAATAAAGATCAAAATATTGCCAATCCAGATAACTTCATTTCCTTATCAGATGATTGTATACGTTACTTATCCTTAGTTCGAATTTTCCTAAACAGGCACAAGTACAAATTAGTGTTAATTGATGAAATGCCTGTTTTAAATTTATGTTTAGATAATAATAAATTGAATAACTTTTTCTCAAGTGATATTAAATCATTTGAGTATATCATCAAAAATTATTTTAAAAATATTACCGTCTTAATTATTGCTCATGATGCTAGTACCCTGTCGTGTTGTGATTTTATATACGTTATATCCAAGGGGGAAGTCGTCTATAAATGCAGTTGTACTGATGTTAAGACGCAAGGGGAGTTGGCGGAAATTATTCAGCAGCAGGCATAGCAGTGAGAGCTGTGCTTTTTGCACATATTCCGTTTTTCACCAAATTGATTCTCCACCATTTTACTTTATCACCGCTTTACGTAATTGTATTCTTCATTTGTTCATCCCCTTTTTGCTTTACTTTGTCATCCTTTTTTTTTTCTTTTTAATTTTTTCCTTTTTACATATTACGCTTTAATTAAATTTCCACTGATATTTGTTTACCGCTTTTACTTTTACGTTAATTTCTTAACAGTTTTGCGTATAATTCGTGCAAATTTTACGTGCACTCTTTTCCTGCTTATTAATTCCTACAAACGTACATCCAACTCTTGTTTTGTATTGTATACATTTAAATATATATGCCATGTATATATAATCATGTCGCAAACCTTTTCGTATCTTTCGTATCAGTTTGCTAAAAAGCCAAAAAAAGGTCAAAAATGGCTAGAAAAATTAAAATTTGTTATATATATATTTATTAAAAATAGCTAGAAAAATTAAAATTTGTTATATATATTTATTAAAAATAGCTAGAAAAAAAAAAAAAAAAAAAAAAACTAAAAAAAATCACCCTAATTACCGTATCACGATGAAGCCTTCCGCTCCGATCCAAACTTATACGAAACTTCAAGTATTCGTCTTATTTTCTTCTCAAACCTGGCAATTTCTTCGGAGAACTCATTATCGTAATTCGGGATTTGCGTCAAATATGACAGCGCGGAAGGTATGAATAACGGAAAGAAATAAAAATATTGTAGCATGATTGGTAGAACAGAAATAATAAACTTATCTATGTGCGGTTTTATATGTATTTGTAAGCAATTTGTGAAATATGTGCACACATTTTGCGTATAATTTGAAATATCCATTAACTTATTATTTGCATTAACAATTAAATAAAAAACAACAATTTGCAGATAAAACAATGTTTTGTCGATTATGTTATATGGGTCTAATGCATGTTCATCCGTTCGCTTATTTACATGAATATGTTCATAATATTTTAAGTTGTCTTCTACGTTAAAATTTTCATTAACAATAGCCATTATGTTATTGTTTAAATAAAAAAATATATTCGTAAAAATTGTTGGAGTTAGGTAAAAAGATAAATAAAATGCGCTCTTTACATTAAATCCCGATTCACACAAACTATTTAAGCAGTTTGGATTAAAGGTCCTTACTAGTATATGCATTTTTTTTAAAAAAAAAACTACGTCATCAAAAATTTTATTCTCCTTCTTTCCCATTTCACTACAATTGCTATTACTGTTACTGTTCTTGTTTCCTTCTACTGTCATGTCTGTTACACCATCACATTGCTCTGTATTGTATGGTATGTATGGTTTGTATGTATTGTATGCATTGTATGTTTTGTCGTTTCGAAGCACCTCCTCCTTTTCTTTTTCCCCCTGCTCCTTTATGTTTCCCTCCCTCAGGTTTAGCACAAATTGTGCTATAGCTGTTTCTTGAAGTGATGTTATGTCCTCTACATTTATCGGTAGGAAGTCGTCCATTGAGATCTTAGGGGGCATTAAAGATAAGTAATTATACAATTTCGTAAAAATAAAAAATATTACATTATCCATATAATCGTATTCAACTAACAGCTTACAAAACTTTGTTGAACATTTTAAAAAAAAATTCAATGGGTTTTGAAATATAGAAATGTAATATGAAGTCACATGTTCATCAAACAAACTCTGAATGATATCAATAAAATTATTATTACTCAGTTGTTGTTCCTGTCTTTTCAAAAAATATACATTAACAAAAGTAGTTATTAATATACAATTTTTTAATAAATTACTTTTAAATATTTTATTTAAATAGTATACATTCGTATACTTGTAATTTTCAGAAAAAAATAATACCTTTATCACTTCCTTTCCACGTATTATTTGTTCATATAAATTTGTACACTCAAAATTAGAGAAATCCAGCTCACTATCATGTTGTTGCTCCTTTTCTAAAATAATATATGAGTTACTATGCCCCCCAATAGTGCCCTCTTTGCCCTTGGAATTACATTCCCCATTAAAATTGTTCTTTCTGTCATAAGGATATATTCCTCCTTGAAAATTTTCTCCTTCTTTTCTTTCCATTATAAAATAGCGCATTAAATTTTCCGTTTTTCCAGATATGTGTGTGAAATGAATATCATCATGAAAATGCTCAATGACAATTTCTGGCAATAAATTATGAACACATTCATAAAATTTTTGAAAAAAAAAACAACTTAATTGACTATTTTTTATACAAAAATCGAGGCAATTTTTCCATGGTAAAAGATGCAAAAAAGTTAAGTAGTTAATTTCCCTGTATCGATAGCTCTGGGACAGGTGCAATTTAGCTACAGCATAGAGCAATAGAGTGTAAAAATAACAATTTATTTCAACTTTATTATTGTTAATAAATTTTAAAATTATCGAAATAATATTATTCGAGTAATATTCGTTAAAAGTTCCATATTTCCTGAACAAGTCAGAAATTTTTTTTTCCTTTGCGTTTTTATTATTTCTATGTGTCTCCATAATTTTGTTATAACTGTACATGTGGTAGTTTAAGTCTTCAATAAGTGTTAGACTATTTGCTGGTAACTCTGAATGCGATTCATTTTGTATAAAACGAATATCTGTAAATTTTTTCAAAAAAAAAATTTGGTCTTTCCTTTTTTTTTTCTCATTACTCAGCAAAGTAATATCATTTGTGCATTTAACCCTCTTTTCACATTCAAAGCAGCGGCTGTGGTAGAAGCAGTGACAGTACCCTTCTCCAATCTGCGCTTCCTTTCCTGCATTGTCATTCAAGTGGGTACTCAAAACGGTAACACAATATGTATAATCAAAAAACAAAAAAAATGCTTGCACAAACTGGTAGTTCAGAAAAGAAAATACGAACGTGTTGTTCTTTTTATTATATTTTTCAACAAATTTTATGTACACATCAATTAAGTTAAAAAAAAAGGAAAATATGTAAAACTTTTTATTATATTCTTGTTTATTTTGTACTTGACCTGAATAGTAAATGTACGATGATATGATGAAAATTAACTCGAACGTATAAAAGGCAATTCTTAAACACATATTTCTAAAATATTCACTTATGCTTTTTTTAACATCATGAATAGGTGAAGACAAATACTTAAAAATGTTTTTGAATACACTCTTTAAAACATTCAATGGCAGCTTGATTATATATTTTTTAATATCCATTAAATGGAGACACATAAGATGTACTATTTTGTTTTCATTAAAATTATATTCCATCAAATTTTTCCTCAATAAATTTATTTTTGAAAAATATTCTTGCTTCATCTTGTATTTATAAAAATGCACGTAATATAGGAAGTCTGCAGGACAGCATTCTTTCTCAGCAGAAATATCTTTTTGAAGTTTTGTAAATTTGAACATAGACTGATAATTTATTTTTAAAAAACTCGATATGGTTAAATAAAAAAGAACGTTCTTCTTTTTAATTTTTAAAAAATTTAAAATTTGAAAAAAATTACTATGCTCAACAAGCCTTAACAGATGACAACTCCATATATCGTTAATACTAATAATATGCATATGTATCAGTAGAGCTACAACAATAACATAATTTTTATTAATCGTCTCATCAGTTGTAGGAGCAATCAAAAAATTACAATCATTCATAATTACATCACTGTAGTAGCAATAATTGTAATTATACGTCGTATTTTCAACATCAACATGTTCATACGAGTCAAATTTTACGCAATATTCCCTTTTGTTATTAATTATGGTATAACAACACGCGTATATATGTTTAAAAATGTACGCGAGATTATAAAACGTCTCTTTTTTTATGAATTCTTCTATCAATGTGTCATTACTTGTAAGCAAATTCGAAACATGCACTGAGATTTCTCCTTGCGTGGGTAGATGTTCTTCCTTGTTTGTACCACTGTTCTCATTTACCACACGATCTCTTCGTGTATTAGCTCCTCCTATATTAGTCACTCCCACATTAACCCCATCCAAATTTGCATCTTCTGTATGCCCACTTGACAAATCTCCCTTTGAAATTCTCATTTTCTTCTTAACCGCTTCTCCCCATTTGCTGAACAAAATTTCCCCATGTTGCATGAACAAGTCAGGCGAAAGTGCGCTTTTAATCAGTGTGAGTAAAATAAATTTTAATTTTACATAATTGTCACAATTGCAGTTGGTAATGTAATATAATACTATATAAATGTCGAATATACCCACTTGTTCATTCTTAAGAATACTTTTAATTTTTTGAGTGTTATAATTAGAAAAAAAAGATCTGTTCTTTTTTTCACACAAATCTTGCATTGATAAATAAATAAAAAAAGAAAATTCAAATAAATTATTTTCTTTTCTATAAGATATAAATTCAATGTCCAATTTATTTGGGCAAATAGTAATTAACTGATTATGTAAGTATGTTAAAATAAAATATACAAAATTTTCAATAGTGTTACGATCACTTATGTTAAGTAAAAATCGTCTAAGACATTTAAAATTTGTTATAACAGTTGTATATTTTTTTTTTATAAATTTTGCAATTTTCCATTCAATTAAGATATCTATTGTGTTAATTATATTATTCCTTATTTTCTTCAAATTTTTGTAAATAATGAAATAAAAAAAAAGCACATTTTTATTTTGCAAATATATATTATATAATGTGTACAATATATATTGTAAAAAGCACTCACTAATATTTACGCTAGGTGAGTCTACAATGTGTGCAACCATATTTGATACATATGTACTATATATATACGGATGAATTATATTAAACAGTATTTCGAACTCTTTGTTTTCATTTATAATAGTCAGCCTCGAAAAGGTGGAGAAAGCTTCGCTTGTGAGGCTACTGCATTCGCTATTCTCACGATTTTGATAATTTTCATTATTTTGTTTATTCTCGTAATTTTCGCGATTTTCTATATTTTGGCCTCCTTTTTTGCCTATCACTGATTCGTTAAGATTTGCACTTTGAGTGCCATGAGGGTCTTCAACTTTTCCTTCACTTGAGTTTATATCCACATCAACAGCTATACCTTCGTAACCCCGTTTTGAAATCTCCGCGTTGTACAACACGATGTGAAATAATTGCACCAGAAAGACATGTACTATAGCCTTCGTATCAGCATTCCACTTTTCACACACTTTGCTAGGCGTTACAACCTCATACTGACTATCTTTATTTTTTTTTTTTGATATACAAGTTAAATTGTCACACACATATTTAAAATTGACAAAAGTGAAATCTTTATATCTGTAGTACTGCTTGTTTTCATTAGTTATGCTTTTCCATATTTCTAACACGTACCTATTCTTTCCTTTGTATAAATTGTTATATCGTAAAAAACAAAAAAAAAAATCCTCTAATTTTTCTGCCTTTACCCTTTTCTGTATGACCTTAAATTTTCTATTTTCTATCAACTCAATCATATGCATTTTGTAGCTATGCCGTTTTTGCACTATAGCTTTGTTTTAGGCTATTTGTTTGGTTATTCGGTTGTTTGGTATTTTGCTTTTTGCTATTTGGTTATTTGGTATTTTGTTTTTTGCTATTTGGTTAATTGATATTTTGCTTTTTGCTTTTTGCTATTTGGTTATATGGTATTTTGCTGTATGTTGTTTGGTTATATCATATTTTGCTATATGCTGTTTGGTTATATGGTATTTTGCTTTTTACTATTTGCTTTTTACTATTTGCTTTTTACTATTTGCTTTTTACTATTTGCTTTTTACTATTTGCTTTTCACTATTTGCTTTTCACTATTTGCTTTTCACTATTTGCTTTTCACTATTTGCTTTTCGCTTTTCGCTTTTCGCTTTTTGCTTTTCGCTTTTTGCTTTTTGCTGTTTGGTTATTTTGCTCTTTTGTAATTTAGCCGTTATATTATTTCATTATTTTTTTTTTCTTTTTTCTTTCTTCTTTTTTAATTTTATTATTTATATATGCCTACTCTACTTAATGCTGCGTTATGCGCATAATGGGGTGTTCAATTGCGCTACCTGTAGCAACGCTCTGCGTGTGGCTTCGTTCACGTAGCTTATGAGTTTCGAAACAGACATAAAAAGGGAAGCATTTGTCTGATATAAGATTATGTTTGAGGGTAAATGAACGAGTACAAAAACAGATAAAAATATATTTGAGTATGCATGTATATATATATATATATGATTAATTATGTGTATATATAATTTCGTGGTTATATGAACACGTGTTTGTTTTGGAAAATGGCACTATGAGAGGGTATTCCTAACTGTGGTAAATATGAGGTAGGATTGCCAAGAAAAGAAGGTGGGAGAGGTTTGAAAAAAAAGTTTTGTTGAAATTGTATTTTTATTCGCGTATATGAGAATATGAACACATATATATAAATATATATATATGTTCAAATGTTATACACGGTAAACATGAAGAAACTTCTTTTCCTTTCTCTGCTGTTCCTCGTAGTATGCAGCTTCCACTTTAAAAATGAACACTGACTTGTGCTTTGATTAGATTCATTATATTTTACCGTTTCGTCATGTTGCATTTTTTATTCCGTTCGTATGTTCGTATGATCGTATGTTCGTATGATCGTATGTTCGTATGATCGTATGTTCGTATGATCGTATGTTCGTATGATCGTATGTTCGTATGTTCGTATGTTCGTATGTTCGTATGTTCGTATGACCGTATGTTTTTATGATCTTTTTGTAGTTAATTTGTTGTTTTTTCATAGTTTTTTTTTTTTTTTTTTCGCTGATTGTCAAGCTACTTTTAATTTTAATTTTAACTTTAATTTTTTTTCTTTTTCGATGTCGAGTAAAGTTCCCCAAGCATGCTGAAGTTGCCTTTACTAGAGGTACCACGTCCATTTGAATTTACATAATCAGAATTTTGCAAAAAAAAATATTTCATGTACATTCCTGTGCGTGTATATATAAATGCACAATTGTATAGGTATTCATGTATATTAGCTCTCCTACTCTTCTTTTCATTTTTTGTAACACTTCAAATATTTCCCCCTTCCTTCAAATATATATATATATGTATATGTACATATATGTATATGTACATATATGTATATGTATATATATTAAAAAAGAAGAAACTTGTTTTTTTTTTTTTTTAAATGTTGAGTATAAATTATGAGCGAGCAAGGTAAAATCAAGTAAGTAGCCAATAATGTTAATTGTCATGATGGAAATACCTCTACACTTTTTTGTGTTAAGTGTATACACGTAGTTCCTCACACACAAGTATCACTATGTTTGGAAATTAAAAATAGAGGAAACAAAATGAATGCAATTAAAAAGCAAATGAAGTGCTCACCATATCGCAGCAATTTCAGGAGAAGAACATTTTACAGCTCTGTAGTTATCAATAGCTTTGACTTTAAGAACAACCAACAACTTTTACTCACAAAAGTTGAAGTAGTAAAAAATAAAAGTCAACTAATTAATAACTGTTCGAATTTTTTAAAAAATTTTGAAAATTTCTCAGTTATTTGTTGCTCTTGCAATGACCCAAAAAATAAAGTTCAAGTAGGTGAAAAAAAGAAGAGGCAAAAAAAGTGGTACCAAAAAAAAATAATACAAAAGAATGCTGATAAAAAAAGAAAAGATCAGCTTAACATTGTTCCTAATGTGTTCATAATGCGCTCATAATTTTTTTTTTTTTTTCTGGCCCTTTTTTCCAAAGCTGAAAAAGTCGCTGTGGTTCTCAAGCATAGGATTAGAGATAAAGGATTTTCTAGACTACTGTTATAAAGATAATGCTGAATTAAAAAAAGATAAAGTAAAAGTTTTTGAAGAAATTGTAAAATTGCAATGCCCAGTAATACTAAGGGACAAGAATACGTAATTACAGAAAAAAGAGAAAAATGAGTAACTCAATTTTTATGTTGTTCCTTTTTTTTTTTTTAATTTTTAATATTTATTTTTTTATCCACATTTTCACTTCACCCATTTCGTTTCTTACATATTAATGAAGGATCCTGGTTGAAGGTGAAATAGCCCCTAAGAAAGTAGTCAACTCAGCTAAAAGGATAAGACACTTTTTCAATATATCGGAAGTACATGTATGAATAATTGGCTACACATCAAATAATAGCGGGAAGTTCTTGCACTTGTCATTTATCCTTTTGGTTTTAGTTCACTCTATCGTATGGATGTGATGTTTTGTTCAGCGTTCGTTCAGCGTTTTTCATTTTATTTTTATTTATTTATTTTTTTTTTGTTAGACGTGCAGAAGCTGCTACCAGAAAAATAAATGCAAACGATTTCTGCAGGTAGGGGAGGACAAAAGAGGAATACAAATGCGCATATATACACAAGGTTTATTCGTTTTACTACTCCAACTTCTTAACCTACTGTGTTATCAATGCATTTTTTTATTTCCCCTTCTTCCTCCCTTTAGAAATACTCAGGTGAACCGGACTTTTCTGATTTCACTCGATTAATGACGGGATACTATAATGTAAAAATATTTGCATTAAAAAGAAAAAAAGAAGGAAGAATAGCATAAAAATAAGTACTCATATATTTAAATGCTTATCTTCTCGAAGCTTGGGCATATGTACGAATGTGCTCACCTGCGTAGGAAGAATAAACATAGGAGTTTTACTCATCTTGTAGCATTCTTCACGTAATCAGCTTTTTACTCTTATTATTTACTGTTCACCTTATAGATATGCAAAATTTACATAAAGAGAAAAGATGAAGACCGAGAGGAGTTGATTCCCATAGTAGAGAAAGTGAACCACTTCCATTTTGTTCTTTTCCACATGTACAACTATCTGCTTAAGCACAAGCATTTTAACTATAGCAATGTAATAGCGCAAAAAGAATGGAAAAAAGATGAAAAAATAAAGAGAAACTGTTCGTAGTATAAAAATGTACACATTTACTTAATCATTATATATAAAAAGTATGCTGGTAGCATGCACAGATTCGTACATACATACATACATGCATACATACATATATATATATGTACATTGCGCATAGGTTGAGGAAGGTAGTAGAACCGCCATATTGAAATACTTAAAAGAGAAGAGAAAGAATACGTTGTTAATAAAAAATCAGTTCATACAAGAAAAACTTTTAAACATACCGAAGGAATACTCAGATATTATGATACCTACAGCTAAAGCTAAAATGAAAAAAAGACAAAAAAATATTTTTGAGAGAGTACAAAAATTTAAGGTAACAAAAAACAAAATAAATCATATGAAGAAAAAATTATGTCGAAGTGTACAGTGCAGTTGTATAATTTTTGTTTTTTTATTACAAATAATTATGCTACTTTTTTTTTTTTCTTTTTTTTAGAAAAAATCAAAAATATCGGAAGCGGAAGAGGAGAAGTTCATATGGGTTGAGGAGACGGGGGAAGAAGGTGCTTTTCGTTTATACTTATTTTACTAAAATTACGACTACCATTACTATTACTATTACTGTTACTTTTCCTTTCCTTTCCATTTTCTTCTTTTTTTTTTTTTTTTTTTTTTTTTTTCTTTTGCTACACTCCTCCTTGCCTTACGAACCCCCTTTGACAGCACACGAAAAAAAAGGTCATATTATATCATATCATGTCAAACATCTGTGCATTCACTTATCTTCCATGAATGATAATTTTTTTTTTAGACCAAAACGATAACAATATACATAATTCAGATAATCCGTGTGCTAATGAAATGGATGAGGGTACGGATGTGCTAAATGACACATACGATGATATGCACAACACATTGACTGAAATAAAAAGTAGTTGTGAAAATTCTCCCATGCTTCGTTTTCACTATATATCTAAAAAAGGGGAAGACAACTCATATGATACCATTTTAAATTATAATAGCTTATATAATAAATATACAGAGTAAGTCACCCCTTAAAAAAATGCTGCATTTGAGTTTTCCCAATTCGTATGGGAGTGTATATGTACATATGTGTATAGATGTGTGTATACGTACTATTATTTACTCCTTTTTTTTTTTTCTTTTTTTTTTTTTTTTCCCCCATATTTTCTTTTCCCGTGCCCCTTTAGGCTCCTAGAAAAAAGAGTGTACGTTAACTTGGATGATCAAGAGATCAACGAGGACATAATTAAGGTATTCCTTCATTGGCGCATGTGCAAAACTTATATCAAGACAGTCTTATATGTCGTTACATACGAAACTATAAAGTATGTTTTATAATGTACAAACTCAAATTTACACTTTTTTTTTTTTTTTTTTTTTTTTTTTCTCAATCAGTCTGAGAAGGTCCTTTTCAAAATACCTCAAGAGATAGGAGGATATACCTTCATAAATTATATCGAGCAAGAGCCAAACAATTATATTTTCCCCTTAAATGAAAACGTATGTGAATGAACACTGAGTGGTTAAGTGGCTTAAGTGCATTTAACCATATAATATAGTATACATACATGACAACATACACATGACTATACACACTTGATGACATACACATTGACCCCCCCTTAATTTTCGAATTTCCACATGAAGTTGTACAAAGGGATACAAGTGTACAAGAAAGAAGAAATAAATTTGGGTACATTTTGGAATAATATTGAAAAGGAACCTTTGAGGATCAAAAAAATAAATTTTTTTAACCCATTTAACATAAAGCATGTACAAAAAAAAAAAATGGGGAAAAAAGGAAAAAAAAGGAATAGTTATATGAGCAACTATTAGTACATAGTCATAACAATAATAATGGCCGTTCTATTATTTTATTATTTTTTTAATTTTATTTATTTTTTAATTTTTAATTTTTAATTTTATTTATTATTTTTTTTTTTCCATATTTTTCGAAGAATCTGGAGTTGCTAAAAGGAAGACAAGTGAAAACAAATGACAGCAAACACAATTGCGAACAGGACGAGGTAATTATGAGAAGAAAAAAAATGTTGTCTACGGTCCCTATTCATGATATGTGCATGTACACACATATATACACACATATATACACACATATATACACACATATATACACACATATATACACACATATATACACACATATATACACACATATATACACACATATATACACACATATATACATATATACATACATATATATATATATTGAATGCTTATTCAGTCCAATGCTGTATTTTTTTTATTTTTTTTTTTTTTAGGAAATTACGGAGCTTACAGATGTTATAAAAAGATCATTAAAAGATAGCTTTGTTTTACTTTTTGTTTTGTTCATCCTTTAAATTTTTATACTCTCCCATACCTCACTTATGTGCATGTATATATATACACTTTTTTGTATTTATTTTTGTATGTATGTATGTATGTATGTATGTGTGCAGGACTTGAGCAGTTTCCAGGAGTACATATACAACAGGAGTGAAGCAGAAAAAATAGACAAAAAAATAAACAGAAGAAGCAGAATAAACTCACTGATGAAATTAGAAAGCCCCTCATCTTCATATGGTCAACACGGTCAAGAGAATGATGACAGTGAGGATGCAAGATTTGAATATTTTAAGGTACTTAAAAAATATAATAAAAAAAATAATAATACTGATAATGATGATAATAATAATAATAATAATGGCAGTAATAATAATAATGATAGTAATAAGTGAAGGAGCAGCCTCTGCGTATACGTATGTACCAATGTTTACATGTATTTATGTATGTACATATTTACACTACATAAATATGTGTACATATGTATTTGTACGCACACATACAAATGTGCACGTTTTTAATTTTGTTAGCAACTGAGGGACCGTTCGCCGAACTTTGATGAGCATGTCGAAATAAAGGAAGAGTTCAACAGCATATACAATGATACTTATCATGGTATATTAACATGAAAGAGAAACATCTTATACTTGCGCGCGTACAAACATGCTAACATATTTATATATATATATATATATATATATATATATGTAAATATATATGTATAAATCTATACATATGAAGGCGCAAATATTTCAGTACGATTCTGCGTCAATATAGAGCTTCGTAGTTAACACTTCTCTCTTTTTTTTTTTTTTTTTGCAAAATGCAGAGAAAGAGGCAAACGACCGCATATATACACACACATACAATATAAGGAGAAGATTAAATGAAGAACAAATGAGTAAATAATAAAAGAATATAAAAACCTTAAAATGTGTAATTGTGTAAAACTCTGTTCCTTTTTTCTCTTTTAGCTCACAAGGGAGTTACGTTAGAAGATATTGAAGAAGAAAGGAAGAACCTCATTGAGCGGGATAAGAAAGAATTAAAAGTTAAAAAGGCTAAGAAATATTTTGAAAAAAAAATTAAATAAACAAAATTTAGTGCAACGTGCACTCTTGTGGGGAAAGGGGCCTTCCCTATTGCCTTTTTTTTTTTTTTTTTTTTTTTTTTGCCTATTATGTTTTATTTCGCGTTACTGCTTTGTTTTGTTGAGTTTTCTTTCATATCCTTATTCCGATTTTTTATCTTTATTTTTATTGTTAATATTTTTTTTATCATAATTTTTTTGTTAATATTTTATCATAATTTTTTTGTTAATATTTTATCATAACTTTTTTGTTAATATTTTTTTTATCATTTTTTTACTATTTTGTTAATATTTTTTTTATCATTTTTTAACTATTTTGTTAATATTTTTTTTATCATTTTTTTACTATTTTGTTAATATTTTTTTTATTATTATTTTTATTCTTCTACTTTTTTTTTTTTTTTTTTTTTTTGCACAGGAGCACTCCTTTTACATTTGTAAAAATGCTAAATTTCCGGAGCTGCAGAATGGGGAGAACACGAAAACACTAAACCGAAACAAATATTTAAACGATGAACTGCAAGAATATATGAGACCTCAATCTTCTGTCCATGTGCGTATTTGCATATACGTGTACATCGCTGTACGTGCATGTATATTAGTCAGTTGTGGATAATGGAAATTTTGTCTTTTCCTATTTTTCCAATAAATAATGACAACATACATACAAGAAGTTATCTCCCGAGTTTTTATTATTTCGTTTTATTTTATATTGTTTTATTCTTTTTTTATTTTGTTTACAGAAAAATAATTTGAAGATAAAGGAGTTAAAGGAGGAAACCATACAGGCTCACTCCTCATCGACAAAAGGGTAAAGCAGAAAGTTGATAAATGATCTCATTTGCATTCCATCCTTATTTGTTTTCATTTTATGTTCAGCATATGTTACTTGTGCAGTTTTCTACAAATGTTTGTGTACATGTGCAGGCACGTACATACACATATAACTGCACTTTTGTCTTGTATGTAAATTCCATAAATAGACAAGCATGCGTTAATCTGATAATCCCATTTTTTTTTTTCATTATTATTTCGTTACCTTACTGTTAATATTTTTTTATCATTTTTTTACTATTTTGTTAATATTTTGTTAATATTTTTTTACTATTTTGTTATTATTTTGTTAATATTTTGTTAATATTTTGTTAATATTTTGTTAATATTTGTTAATATTTTGTTAATATTTTGTTAATATTTTGTTAATATTTTGTTAATATTTTGTTAATATTTTTTTACTATTTTGTTATTATTTTGTTAATATTTTGTTAATATTTTGTTAATATTTTGTTAATATTTTTTTTATCATTTTTTTACTATTTTGTTAATATTTTTTTTTATCATTTTTTTTACTATTTTTATATTTTTTTTTTTTTCCTTGCACATTTTGACAGATCTAAAAGTTTACAGATTTTTTTAAAAAAGGAAAGGAAAAAACGTTTTAAAGGAAAAGCGGATATGCGCGAAGAGAAACTTTAGAAACGACAACGTACTTTCATTTTTCCTTATAATGAAAAGAATGAGCTACGAGGACTACTTACATGTTACGCATACTGAATTTATGCATGTATATATATGCATACATATAAACACGTATGTGCGAGCATTAACGCTTGTTTCATCAGTAAAAACCCCATTTTTGTAATATTTTAAAACATGATTCGGATCATAAAAAGAAAAAAACAATATTTTGCTAAAATTCAAAAAGGAAGACGCAAGAAGAAAGAGAAATGAATTTTATTTGCTCCTTCGAGATTGAGAAGTGAAATATGTAAAAATAGAAAATAGCATGATATGAAGCATGGTAAAACATAGCAAAGCATGAACAAATATAATAAAATAAAAAAATTAAAATAAAACCTAGTAACACCCAGTAAAACGCAATAAAAGAATAATAGCAATGAGTAAAGTTAAAATAGGTGCTCAACTTGCTAAGTATTCCTTCTTACAAAAAAAAAAAAAAAAAAAAAAAAAAAAAAAAAAAATATATATATATATATATATATATATATATATATAATTACATGCATACGTACATATTGTAATATCTTTAAAAGGATAACACAGTTACCATTTTGGGCTTTTAATTTTTAAGAATACATGATATTACTTAAACCAGAGGAGAGTTAAGTAGTGTAGCAGAACTAGTCAAAACTATATTACAATTTATATGCTAATCTACAGGAATTTTTAAACATGTGTCATATATATGAGTATAAATTATAATATGACTTCTAAGTCAAGAAGTGTGCATATGCATTTAATAGTAATGTACTTAGGACGCGTGCTATACGTGTACACATACATATGTATAAGCTTACATATATATATATATATATATATATATATATATATATATATATATATATATATATATATATATATATATATGTGCATACATACAAAAACGTAAACCAAATGGACGCTCACTATGTAATTGTAAATGTGCAGGAAAGCACGCCAAAAAAAAAAAAAAGCTATTTTGGCTCTTCTTTTTTAAAAACAGTGTTGACGAAATGGAAGAAATTTTTTTTTTTTTTAATTTAAAATTAAAGGCTTCTTTACAATTTCCATCGTTATCGTAATTACCATCATATCGTCATATCGGCATTATCATTATCATTAGTTTCGTTGTTTCCATTATTATCCTTATTATTAGCACTGTTATTTTATTTTATTTTTTAAAGCTTGTAACATTTTATTTCGTTCACTTTTTTTCCCCTTTTTTCCTTTTATTTTATTTATTTATTTTTTTTTTTCAAGCGAAGAATTCTTTAGTTTTTGAGAAGTATACTCGTTATATGCACATATCCTTTCGAATGAATGCATATATTTGTGAAAGTATTTATGCGCGTGTTTAAGTATATTTTTATTCATGCATTTATTTATGTTTGTATGTTATGTGTATGTATTTATGTATGCATTTATGCATGTATGTATTTATTATTTATGCATGTATTGGGGCATGTATATATATATATATATATATATATGTTTGTAAGTATATACAAGAATGTAAAACATGCGCGCACTGTATTTATGTGCGTATATGCATATATATATATATGTACATAAAAACGTATATATACAATTGATATATGTATATGTATATATACATTTATGTACAAACGTATTGCTTAACAACCTATGCTTGATTTTTTTTTTTTTTTTTTTTTTATGTAAATAGAGTTTGCCACAAAAAAGTAAGCAACTCTTCTGAACAGTTGCCTCCCTTTTTTTTTTTTTTTTCTTTTTTCCCTCTGAACTCACAAAATGTATATTGAAAAATTGAATTTAAATTCGGAAAATGAAAAGATCACAAGCCTAGACTTTCAACCATGTACTAATTTAAATAGATTGGCTATTTCCAGCCTTCATCAAATAAAAATTTATCATATTCCTTTGTATGATACAAATTTAAAAAACAGTAAAATAAAAATTGAGCTTTTGTTCATAAGTAATGATCATAAATTAGTTTACATTAACACGATCAGGTGGAGTTTTAATGGTCAATTTTTGGCTAGCTGTGATAGTGGGGGAACATTAGTATGTTATGAATTGGATATAAATAAAAATACCATTAAAAAGAATATAGAAGAAATAAAAAATAATGCTATAATAAAAGATAGCAATAACAATATTGTTAAGCAGAGCACTACAAATGTGTTGTGCAATTCATTGAATAGTTATAATAAGGAAGAATGGAAAATGACGAGGTGCATAAAAATACATGAGAATGGAGAAATTTTCGACCTTGCCTGGTCACGCGATAATGAACATGTGGTGTGTGGAGTTTCAAAAGGAGTAGTCTACATTTGTAATTTAAAAAAATCGTATATATCTCATAAATTGTTTGTTAAAGGGACTACAGAAAATATAAAAGGAGTTTCTTTTCATCCAACAAATAATTCAATAATTGCTCAAAGTAGTGATAATATTATGTGCTTGTGGAAAAAAATAAATATTTATCCTGAACAAGGCAATAATAATTTATGCATAATACAAAATAAAAAAAGTTATGATCACAATGAAAATAATTCTTCGCAATCCTATGAATGTATAACATCAATGCAAAATGATTTTCCAGCTTCACAAAATATAGCAAGAGAATATTTTGAATATATGTATGAAGAAAATATGAACAAGAAATATAAAAATATTGACACACCAACTATTCGTCATATTTATTTTGATAGTTTTGGTAAATATGCCACTATTACACACATACCGAACAATGGAAGAAATTGTGGAATATTATTAAAAATAGATAACAATGAGCAAATAAACAAAAATAGACTATTTTTAGATGGACATGGGAGTTGCATAAGAGTAGCAAAAATAGGGCAGAGAGTATTTGTAGATGTTAAAAAGAATAAATTGTACAGTTTATACTGTCAATGTAGTGATAATGGAGTTATATCCTTATGGAAAATTTTCCTAAAAAGGATAAAAAAAGCTATACATATTGTTAATGACCATTCTGAGTTTAAAAAAAACACAGTAAATCTTTCATTTGAAAGAAATAAAAAGCTAGATTCAAAAAAAAAAAAAAGAATAAATAAATATGCAAAATGTTTTTTAATTATTCAAAATTTATTAGAAGAACAAACGTGTGCAGTTGATTTAAGCTGGTCAGACAATTATGACCAATTAGTTATCGGAGCGTCCAACGGGTCAGTGTACATTGTACAAATAAATATAAATAAAATTAATTTAAAACCCTTTTATCATAATGTACATTTAGAAGTTAATGAAATAGCAATAGATATTAATAAAGAGGAAAAGGAAATAGATGAAAAAATTGTAAAAAAGGATAATAAACAAATAAAAGATAAAGTAGTAGACAAAAAAGTGAAAAACAGAATAACTCCAAAGATTAAGTACTTATATGATGATTATGGCAATATAATAGAAAATACGAAATCGCATGAGATCATACACATCCTCAGCTGCACCATACACCCATTCCGTACTAGTAGCTCTGACAGTGCAAATGGAAACAGCACCAGATGTGCTGTTAGGAGCAACTGTGGATATGGCACAAATAGTAATAGAAATATTAATAGTAATAGTAATATTAATAGTAATAGTAATATTAATAGTAATAGTAATATTAATAGTAATAGTAATAGTAATAGAGATAGCTATAGAGGCAGCTGCAGCAGTGTGAGTAATAATGATAAAAATAGTGATAGCGATAGAGAAAGCAGTTACTGTAGCAGTGCAAAGGACGGTATAAGTAGCGGTGGTTATAATGGCTATAACTACGGTAATGGCAATAACAGCGATAACAGTACCAGGGAAACATACAGCTTTTTCCCCCTTTTCTTTATGAAAAAGGGAAAAAACTGCAGGGAGTTGCAAGTAGGCATGCATAATGTTTCTTTTGTCGTGAACTCCATCGTATGCATTATTTTTAAAATAATCGATTTTGTAATAAAAAGACTTCATTGTATCTGTGAAGAGTGTGTATACTTAAAATTTATTTGTCACTACAAAAAAAGTGGTAGTAATTTGAATTTTATCGCAGCATATGATTATTACTCATTCATCAGTGCGATTAACGATCCATGTGATAGACAAAGTGTTTACTTTTCTATGAGTGAAATAAAAGGAGGTTGTGACAGCTACAAGAGGGTATGTGTTGAGGGAAGTGATGGGTGTGGAAATGGAGAAGGGAAAGACGGTGTGGAGACAGGCTCGAAAAATGCCAGCAATGACAAGGGAAATGATGACGATAACAAGGGTGATAACAGCAGTAAGAACAACGATAATAACGGCGGTAATAACGATGGTAATAACAATGGTAATAACAATGGTAATAACAATGGTAATAACGATGGTAATAACGATGGTAATAACGATGGTAATAACGATGGTAATAACGACGGTAATAACGACGGTAATAACGACGGTAATAACGATGGTAATAACAATGGTAATAACGACGGTAATAACGACGGTAATAACAATGATAATAACAATGATAATAACAATGGTAATAACGATGGTAATAACGATGATGATGATAAAAAGGACGAGGAAAATGATCATGGTGGCAGTGAGGAGGACGATGCGTCCAATAAGAGTGACAACGACAAACGAAAAAGTAAGACAAGTAAGAAAATACGTAAAAGAAAGAATGACGATAAAGATGATACCACTAATAGCGGTGCAAATAGCGGTGTCAATAGCGGTGCAAATAGCGGTGCCAATAACGGTGCCAGTAGCGGTGCAAATAGCGGTGTCAATAGCGGTGCAAATAGCGGTGTCAATAACGGTGCCAATAACGGTGTCAATAACGGTGCCAATAACAGTGCGAAGAAAAACATAAATTTGGAGAAACATATTGATGATAACAAAAAAATCAGCGTAATGAACAGTCAAAATATAAGCGATTGCAATAATGGCAGTAGTGATAAGAAGGAGTTATGCCATGTTAACAATGAACTCTGTAATAGTGAAAATAATAGCAGCGGTAATGCCAGTGGTAGTGTCAGTAGTAATAAAAGCAGCAACAACAGTAGCAATGTTGACAGTCACAACAGCAGTAATATGAACAGCAATAATAATAATCGAAGTGTAGATCGCAATGAGGGGTACTCCCCACCGAATCCCCTGCACGTGGAAGACTTGTCCGAAGACGAAAATAAAAATATTAACGTGAAAATTCTGGATATAATAAGGAATAATTATAATAAGGAAAACTACGATGTTGCTACAATACCAATAATAAATGACGGTATTTGTAAATTTCAGCATATGGAACACAATAAAGAAATAGAAATAAGTAAATTTAATGAGAGTTCTAATTTTATTAATGAAAAAACGTCAGCTGGTACTACGGGTATTGGAAATATAAACATTCAAATAGATAGCAAAAAAAAAAAAAAAATAGAAAAATTAGTTCTAATGAGAAAAAAGAGGGTAAGAAAAGCACAAAAAAGGATAAGAAAAAGGACGACAAAAAAAGTACGAAGGGGGAATCAAAAAAGAGAGATAACAAGGGGGAAAAAAAGGATGCAGAGAAGGATGCAGGAAAAGACGAAAAGGCAAATGACAAGAGAGAAGGGAAACAAAATGATAAGAAAGAAGTGAAGCGAAAAGACAAGAAAGAGGGGAAGCGAAAGGAAAAGAAGGAAAGGAATGAGGAACATGTACAGGAACTTGTAAGGGATGAAATTAAAGAATCGGGGAAGGAGGGGGAAAAGGAAATGGTAAAAGAAGCGCAAATTAAGGGAGAGAATAAGGAGGATAATAAGGACGAAAATACGGTTGAGAGGGGAGGAAAAAGGAAAGAAAAAAAGAAGGTGTCGAAAAAGGACCGAAACAAACACACGAATAAAGAACAAAGAAAGAAGAACAAAAAAAGCCCGAAGAAGAATAAACATACGAACAACTCAGATATGGAATGGGAAAATTTCAATCCACATGCGGAACTGTGTAATCCGTTCGATGAGAAAGATAATGAGGTAGAGCAAGGCACTAAAAATGTATCAAAAAAAAATAAAGATGATTTAAATTCAAATAATTTAAAGAAAAAAAAAGAGCTTCAAAAAGAGACACAAAAAGATTGTCAAAAGAAAAGTATACATAATGAAAATAAAAAGAAAAATAAGAATAACAATTCATTCTCCTCAAATGAAGTGAACAACATCGAGTTGACGAAATCAAATGGTATTTTGAAGAATTATGCGAACGAAAGTATAAACGATCCGTGTGCTAAACATGGAAAGAGTAAAAATTTGACTAAAGCGAATGTTAAGATAGAAAAAGACTTCATGAATTCAGTAAAAAATAATAATAGGGAAGAGGACGGTAAACAGATAACAATAGAAGGAAGTACTAACAGAAATAGCAATAAAAGTAACTGTATTAGTGATAGTAAAAATATTAATAACAGAAGTAGTAACCATGGAAATAACTATGACAGTAACGTGATAAGAAAAAAAAAGAAAATGAACAAAAGAATTTTCCAGAGTGAGAGTGTGTTCGATGCGCAAGATATGTCTAAAAAGGGAACTCCAATGAAAAAGGGAAAAACAGAAATACACTTTTCAAGTATAAACCGCGATCAGAAGGTTGTTAACGTGTTTGTTAAGAAAGATAAGGAGAAAAATGAGGGTGCAGTGGGTACAGCGGCATATGCGTCTGATGCGGAACGAGTGAAAAAATATATGATCAAGAAGATTGAAGAGGGAAATATATACGCATATGACGAGGAAGAAGAGGATGAGAGGGATAACGAGGAAATTATACAAGGAGTGGATCCGGTAGAAGAACTAGAAGAAGAACAGGAAGGAGAACAAGAAAATGAAGGAGAAAATGAAGAAGAAAATGAGGAAGAAAATGAGGAAGAAAACGAAGAAGAAAACGAAGAAGAAAACGAAAACGAGAACGAGAACGAAGCGGAGGATGAGCAATGGACTCAAGACGGGTTTGAACAATTTATAGAAGAAGGAATGGAAGAAAATGGGACGATAGAACAGGAGGAGGAGGGGATATATGGAGGGTTTGAAAGTATGAAAGACTATCGGTATGAAGTGGAGGAGATGACAAATTATCAAGGAAGTAGACACCAAGGAAGAGAATACGAAATGAATGCAGATGGTATAGATCGTATGGATAGAGAAGAATATTATCACCTGACAGATGATCGTCCGTTAGATGAAGACGATAGGATGCTCCTTGATGTGAAAAAGGAGCACTACGAGGATATGCGCAATAATGTGATCAACAATATGTGTAATGATCAGTGCAACAATCCGCGTAATAATTCTCACAAAAGCTGGATTAACTCGAAGTTGAGGAAGAATAAATTGAACAATACCTATAAAAATAAAAAAAACATTGAATCAACCAAATTTTTCAAGAAGAGTAACTCGATGCATGGTAGTGATAGTGATGGTAATGGTGTCAGTAATTGTAATTACAATGGTAATAATTATCATGATAATGATAATGATGATGATGTAAATTTCGTTGATTTCTACAATTCGGGTAATGCAAACAACTTGATGAAGGACAACTACTACGACAATAATTCTAATGGTAAGGGAATAAAAAATATAGAGGGGGGGAAAGGCTTTCCTTTCATTGATAATAATGTATATTTTGAAAAATACATGGACAAAATTTTTTTTTTCGACAACAGAGGTGAAAATTGTACTGTTACTTGTCTGCGCAATATTGGAGTGAGAAATGATAATAGTGGTATTAGTTATGATGGTAACTACACTCGCAAGGATTACAATGATCGTAGTAACTACCGCTGTTACAGTGGTCGCATTAACCATAGCTATGATGATTATAAGAACTTGTTTAGCAGGAAATGTTTGTACCTGTTGTGGGAGGACGAGCTATCTGGAAAGATGGTTAAACATTTATTTTTCGACACGTACCTTTTTGTGATAAGTTTTAAATATAATTATTATTTATTGAATATATTTAATATAGAGAGTAAACTACTTGTACAGGATTATGTACTACCCCTTACTAAGGTGTATGATATTCGAATAATAAAACGTTTCGACATCGACAAGAATGTGTATACCTTTCTTTATACACATAATAATGAGCTATTTTATGTATATCAACTACTCAACTACTGTAATGTTTCACTGTTATACTTCTTTGATATATCTAAATTAGACACAGATGTAGAAAGCATTAAGATGAGTATCGTAGAGAAAATACGTAATGATAATTTCATCAATGTGGATGAAAAAAGAAAAAAAAAATTTATAAAAAATTATGAAAAAGAAGTCATTATGCAGAGAAAAAGAGAAATAAAGCAACTTTTGACAAATGCAAAGAGGGAGAAGCGTGCTCAGCATCCAAAGGGGAGGTTCGTGAGCAGAGCGAAGGAGGGAGAACATAATGATGAGCAGTATGACGAGCAGGACGACGGACAGGACGAAGCAGATATAAAATTGCTAATACAAAATATAACCTTCTATGATCATTTTAATTTTATTAATGATGAATCTGAAGTTACTGTTGAAAAAAGAGGTATCTTGAAAAATTCTGCACGAAAAAAGAAAAAGGGAAAGAGATTGATCAGTGAAAGGACAAAAGGGCACGGAGGAGGAACAACAGTATGGAAAGAAGAACCAATAGTAGGGCAAAGTTTTTCCCTAGGGTTTGAAACTGTAATGGGGGGAGAAAAAACAGAAACAAAGGAACAAGAAACTGTAGCAGAGAAAGAAGGAATAGTAGCAGAGAAAGAAGGAACAGTAGCAGAGAAAGAAGGAACAGTAGCAGGGAAAGAAGGAACAGTAGCAGGGAAAGAAGGAACAGTAGCAGGGAAAGAAGGAACAGTAGCAGGGAAAGAAGGAACAGTAGCAGGGAAAGAAGGAACAGTAGCAGGGAAAGAAGGAACAGTAGCAGGGAAAGAAGGAACAGTAGGGGGAAATTTTCCCGTAGGTGATGAAGCAGCAGTGGGGGAGGGAGAGGAACCAGTAGTAGGGGCAAAAGGCACACAAAGGAATTTTACTTCTTCTATTCAGAGTAACATAGAAATAAAGAAGGAGGAAGAATTTACTTCATATAATCCTAGCGAATTGTTGCACTCTCCAAGTGATTGTATGAATCCTTTAAAGGGAAGAAAGAGCAGAAATTCGCTAGAAAAAAAAAAAAAAAAATTAAAAAAATTAAAAAAAATAGAACAACAAGAAAAAAGGGAAAACGGTAGGAATAACAACAAGAGAAGAAGTGGTATAAGCGGTATAAGCGGTATAAGCGGCATAAGCGGTATAAGCGGCATAAGCGGTATAAGCGGTATAAGCGGTATAAGCGGTATAAGCGAGAAGAACTACGTGGACGGAGTCTTCTTGGGAAACATCTGTGGGTACGATTTGCTTTACGATTTCATATACCGGAAAAGGTACTTCTTCTACAGTTACATGTATATATATATTTTTTTTAAAAATGGAATGATATTCATGTTTCGAAGGAATTTAATGAACAAGGGAACACGAGGAAATAATTGTAAAGAGAAAAGTACATATGAAAGCCCATTCGGAATTACTTTAAATGAAGAAGTATATGAAAATAATGGTGTTACACTAATATGTCGCATAGACAACATGTATTATAGTAAATCTTTATACTGTGATATAGAAATTACTGATACAGATACAGATGAAGATGAAGAGGAGGAAAAAGCAGGTAGAAGTAAGGATGATGAAAAGAGGGGAGTTATGCTATGTAGATATGTACACAAAGAGTCATACACTCCTAACAGTAACTACAACAATAACATGCGCGTTTGTGATGATTTGCACAAGATTCAAAAGAGGGGTATGAAGAACTTTTACTCGTACAGAAGCTTTTTTAACGTATACGATTATGATATAGAAAAGCTATTAAAATTTGAAAAGGAGTGTATTAATGTAGATGACAGTGAAAGAAAAAAGAAAAAAAAGCGAGTGAGTAAGATGAAGAATAAGACAAAAACGAAGATAAAAAGGAGAGTTGTTCTAGACATAAAAGACATAAGAAGAACAAAGAAAGTATCAGCAGATAGGAGAAGTCCAAAACGTAAGTTGAAGAGATATAAGGAAATTAACAAAATTAATAAAAACAATCATGCCATTTTTAAAGGTAAAAATTGCTTTTTACGAGAAGAAAAACATAACAACAAAATGAGGCTTTTTAATAATACATCACTCTGTAAAAGAGGAAAAGTGGGAACGTTAGTGCATGGAGGTGGTAATAATGGCGATAATGATAGTGGTGGCAGTAACTATGATAGTAACATCGATGGTAATGGTAAGAAGCACATCTCAGTTTTGAATTCGTTCAGCATTGTGGGTAATGACTGCTTCGACCATTTAAGCTTCTCAGAAATGTATGAGAAAAACGGAGAAAATGGTAAAAATGATAATTACCATAATGCTAGAAATACAAACTTTTATGTGAAGACAATAAAATATTTAGAAGCACAAATGAAATATAGCATATTAATAATGAATAAACATTGTTTTTTAAATTATTTATACATGTATTTTAAATTTTTAAAAGACCATATGGATATGCCAAGATTAGAACAGAATTTTAAATATTTCATACAAACAACATTACATCATGCGCAGAAATATTTATCTGATTTTCATATTTATTATGATAAGAAGAGTGAACCCTACTGGGTTGATACACAAGCATTATTATCAATGAATATACACTTTTTCTTTTTAGTATTATTCCTTTATCATAATTTCTTACTACCTATATATAGCACTTTTCAACGTAAAAAGAACCACGTACAAACAGATAATAAATTATTCAACTTGTTCAATTATATCAGCTTTTTTAAGCAAACGCAGAATTCAATTTTTCAAATACAAAAAATTTTTGAGAGAAACATTCATCACTTAGTAGTGGGTACCTTGTGAACGTGTAGTTGGGGGAGGGTAACCTGCTTTTGACAAATTTTGACTTTCCCAGATATTCCTAAAGTTTATAGGAAGATGTACAGACCATGTCGGGGTGTTACATAAAACTGCGGCTTTGATATTGCTTCGATTTTGCTGCATTTTTGCGTACGTACATGTGTATACTGCTGCTTTATGCACATATGTTAATTACGCATTATTCCTTTCTACGTAATTTCATGCAGTTATAAGAAGTTTTACCAATTATGCTTATTTCTACGTTGATCTTCTTTTTTTTCTCTTTTTTCTTTTTTTTTTTTTTCTTTTTTTTTTCTTTTTTTTTTTTTTTTTGTTTCCTTTTTTCCACTCGCTTTAATGAAAAAACGCATCTTTAACTACTACTAAAAAATATATATATATATATATATATATATATATATAGCAGTTTGCCTAAATTTGACAAAAAAAAAAAGAAAACAAATATATATATGGATGGCAAAAGACAATTTTCTCCATATCACAGAAAATGAATTTCCACTTTGTCCGAATGACTCAGAATATCACTTTCTGATGGCGCCTTTTGAATAAAAGGATCGTCATCCACTGAAGCTTTATACAACTCCAGTTTTTTTAAAAATTTCGAATGTAGTTTTTGGACTCTTTCTTTATCTAGCATTAACTTCTTGTGCTCATCTGTTGTCTTTTCCCAAATGTGTGGGTTTAAATATTCAAGGCCTGCAAAATAAAGAAATGTGAACAGATCCATACATACATATATACATACATATATATATATATATATATATATATATATATATATATATATATATATATATATATATTCATATATGTACATATATATATTCGTATATGTACATATGTATATACATGCATGCTTGAAGTGAGGAAAGGAGATATTCCACTGTTGAAGAAGTTTATCGAAGGAACGAAAATGTGAACCCTTCACGTATGCGAAGTCATACCCGGGGGGGGTTTCAAGTCGGGGTAACCTTCAGAGGATTTCAAATGATTGTGAATGGATGTAAACCTTTTTTGAACAGAGGTGTACTCATCCGTGTACTCCTTAATTGTTCGATCTGTTTCCTGATGAACAGTAATATCATCTTGTATAATGGAACTACCTTTTCTAATTTTTTCCATAGCTATTTCCATATTAATTAAAGCTCTCTTCATAACACGATCATCAACTTGTTTGTCCCATGAAAAAGTTTTGTCAATTCCAGTTCCAAAGAGTAAAGCATTGTTCTGTTTATCATAAAAAAGAATTTTTGATTGCTCCTTTTTTAACCATATTCCTTTTAAAAACCTGGGTTGATAATTTTGTCTTTTTAAAAAATCATCTTGAGTAGCTAAGGAATTATTAAACATAGTGAAATCATAATTTTTTTCATCTTTTATTAAATATGCATCTTCAATATATTCCCCTGGAGGTAGAGAAATGTAAACAAAACCAGACAAGTAATCTTTAAAAAAAAAATGATCAAAAAACTGCAATGTGTTATCTATTAATAGGATGTCTTTTTTCTTATATATGTTCGGGTTTTTCATATCTTCTCTCAATATATCATATATGTTGTTCGACTTGTTACTACCTAATGCACTTTTCGAGTCTGTATACGTTGTTTCCTTGTCTTTTCCATTTTTCTTTACGTACAATATCTTGTTTCGCTGCACATTGCAAATGTAATCAATGTAGTCGTTATCATAGTCAACAATTTTTACCCTGCATACTTTCGCGCCGGAGCTACGTCCACTTCGACTTCTCCTATCATTTCCATCGCTTCTATCCATTGTGTCCATTCTATCCATTTCGCTTGCAGTTCCTCTTCGCCTTTTTTCAAGAATACCCCCTTGTAGCGATTTTTCCGATATGTACAAATTTTTTTTTTCCATTTCTGCCATATCTAGTGCACAATTCGCATGAAATTTTCCATTCACACCTGTGTCGGATTCCTTCACATCCCAGTGTTCATACTCGACTTCTTTATTGGTATATTTTAACTTAATGAATGTATCAAGTATATCAAAATCCACTTTCTCATGATTAGCTAATTTTTTTTCTGCCATACTTCTATTCTCTAAATACTCCGGTTTATCCTCTAAACATTCTGTTGGGTTCAAGTTGGTGTCAAGTTCATACTTATATTTTAAATTTGGATTCATCATTTTCGGCATATACCCTTCTCCATATTTTATATGTGGAACTACTTCACGCACTTCGGAAAAAAAAATACTCTCATAGAAGCAGCATCTTGTGTATGGGTCCTTTTCCAAAAATTCCTGCGCTTCTTCTTCATCTCGGCAATTTACTATGTTCAGTTCTGCTACGCAGCTAGAGTTATACCTTTCTTGGTTTTCCCCCTCTTCGGTATCATTCGGGAGATGCTCACTTTTACCACTACATCTGCTACTACTGTTAGTGCTATCCCAACTGCTAGTACTACCGCTACCACTGATACCATCCCTTTCGCCTGCCCCGGTGATGCTCCTTATCCGGCAGTGTTCGTCTAGCTGAACAGCTGTGCACCGCTCCAGGAGCTCAAATTCCGCGTTAAACTTGGATAGAATACTCTTCGTCTGATCCTCGGTTATTGGCAAGTACTGATGAGTAGTCAAAAATATATCCTTCAAATTGTCCTTGTGTACTTTTTTCAATATACCCAGTTTAAAAATCATATTGGATGTTATGTAAAACCTCATATGCTTTTCATATAAAGAATTGATTTCCTTTAATTTTTGAGGATTAAAAAATTTTATAAATAAATAATTTTTTTGCAAAAAGAGATTAGGAAAATTACCTAGGAGAAAATGGTCATTATTACTTTCATACGAATACAAATATAATTCTTCACATAATCCTAGTTTTATATACGGATTTGATTTCATAAACATATTAGCATAATGTAAATTCAATGAAGTAAAAAAAAGTATATTACCATATATATTATTATTTTTTTTTAAGTTAAATAGCATCAATATTTTTGAAGTATTTTGATATATCCTTGTTGATAACTTGACCCATGATAAGAACTCTAAGACATATTTATGCCGTATATTTTTATTAAATCGATCATATATATTTTTTTCTTCCTCATTTTCATAATTATATTTTTTATCAAAAAATAGACAAACATATAATTTCCAGTTAATTGGTACTGAAGGATAATATAAATCTTCTTCTCTTATATTTCTTTCTAAATTTTCAATTTTATTTGATTCATACATTTTTTTAAAATTACTAGTGGAGCCTACATTTGGGTTATCAAAATATATAGGCAAATGTTGATAATATTTATGAACATGTTCAGAGTCAAAATCTTTATCACTAAAATTTCTTCCATATACATAATATTTCTTTCTTTTCGTTTCTTCACTTAAATCATCTTTATCAAAATTATCTTCATCAGCACTGTAATCATTTTGATCACATTCTGTCAGCCCATCAAAATAAATGTTTTTCATATCATTTTCAATACACCCACGTAAGCTATCATGTAATTCGGGGTCTAAGTCTTCTTGTTCATAATCTTTTGCTTCTTCTAGTTCATCATTTAAAACACAAAGTTTTTTTCTTTTTTTTACTTCACCATAGCTTTTTATAGTTTTACAACTAGACATATTATTCCCGATAATAATAAAAAAGAAAGAAGAAAATCCTTTTTTTTTTTTTTTTTTTTTACTTTTGGTATGCTAACCAATTTTCTTTTATTGAAATGGTAATATATATTCTTTTTCCCCTTCGATTTACAGCTTTTTCTACCTTTATAACAAACATTGCTCTGATCCCCGTCTTTATGCGCACTGATATGGGCCTTAAAGGGTAAGAATACCTTCCTCCCCTTGATAATTGATACACATCTAAGTGAACAGTCATTATGTGATACACTTCTATGTGAGTGGTCCCTGTGCGAGTAGCCCCTATGTGAGATTTTTTCTCCTTGAACCTCCCTCAAATGACTAACCGAATGGTATTGCTTTCGACTTACACTTACCCCGCTGAGTATTTCCCACTCTTTTAAAAATACTGCGAAAAAAAAGTATATGTACAACTTAAGCATATTCTTACATTTTAACTATAATATTATGCGCTAAAAAAAAAAAAAAAATACGTTCTTATATGCTCCTAAATTTTTTCTCCCCAAATTTTCCAAATGTGCTCATTCGTTGACTTAATTAAATTGGTTTTCCTTTATCCCGTTTAAGCGCCTCTTGTTCCTATTTTACTTCGTTTAATTTCTCATTTTGTTCCTTTATTTATATATATAAGTACATATGTATATGCACATATACATATTATAGTATTTATTTCTTTACTTCACTTCTTTTATATTTTTATATTTTTATTTCACATATGTTATTTCATTTTGTTTTATTTTATTTATTTTATTATTTTATTATTTTATTTTTTATTACTCCACATACTTTTTTGCGCCTTCACTCTTCCCCTTTTACACTTTTTCTCTCTTACCAAATCGATTGATAATAACGATCATACACGCGTGTACGCATACAGCATGTACATAATAGCATAGATATGTACGTTAATGTACGCATATATTTGTATATATATATATATATATATATATATGTTCACATATGATCCAATTTTTCCTGACTCTTGGTGCTTTTCCTTCTTGACCTCTCAGTTTTATTTAATTTAGCCAACGAGTCTACTAAAATGTATTAGAGCACAAAAAAAAGAAAATAAAAAATAATTTTTAAAAGTGAAAAGGGTTAATAATAAATACACCCTTTGAAAAAAATTTGACCTTGTATATTTGTAGAAAAGTATATAATATGTATATATATATTATATATTTATTTATTTATTCATTTTAAATTGCGTTGTGATATGTATTATTGAGCATATATAAATGTTATATGCGAATTGTACATGTAGGTTGTCTGTCATTGTTATATTCATAATTTTTTTCTTCAGTTCTTTTCGTTTATTTTCGTCTAGTTTTTTTTTTTTTTTTTTTTTAATTTTTTTTCCATAGAATGAAGTTCATTTTTCCAGCTATTTTTGTAAAATCAAGTTCAGTTATCAGTGCAAGGATAACCCAATAAGATGACTACTATTAAACGTGGCACCTCCAAAAATGAGAGGAAATGATATATGTGTGCATATACATATACGCATATATACGTGCATATGTACCTATATTTGTACTCATTTTATCAAAATACCGACGAAAGAAATAGAAAGAATGAAAGGTATTTTCCCCATCTGCTTGAAAATTTGTGTACGACTTAGAAAACATTTTCAACCAGTGCGCAAAATTTTGCTTGTTATAAAAATGTATATTACATTTATATCACATCATGTAGTTATAATGGGGGTTCGCTTTTTTATAAAGAATTAAAATGATATAACAATGAAGTGAACATCTTAAATTTAAAGGAATACTATATGATGAATGGTACATGAACACATGCATATATATATATATATATATATATAAATGCATGTGTATGTATTTATATAATACAACATCAAAATAAACGTAGAGATAATTTTTATTGGAGAATAATGTTCAGACGTTGTTCAAATAAAATCATATGTCAAAATACATACCCTTTGTTACGTTTTACACACAACTGCTTCGTTCACACGTGCTGCATAGTTTCTGTGTGTTGTACATGTGTGTACTTCTTTCTATTTGAAAAAAGACAGCTGTAAATTACTCCCACATATAAAGGCGTAGACATATTATATTAACTGTGCAACGGATCTATATATAATTTTGTATTCATTTTGTTAAGCACTATCTAAACAAATAGATGATAATTTGTTGCGCATTTTTTTTATTTGCTATTTGTATTTTGTTTTTTCCCCATTAATGATTTATTATGACTAGTAATATGACTCGATCTTTGGTTTGTTTAATTTGTACGCGGTTTTGTTTTACCTGTACGTTATACATACGTATGTACATACATATATACATACATGTACACATAAATATATTCGTACAATGTATATATGTACACCTGTGTGCAAGTGTACTCTGTTTAGCTGGGCCCTTTTTCACATAACTCTTTTTTCATTAAACACATTATGTTTATTTATTATCGTATATAAAATGCAATTAATGCAATATTTTCTTTTTTACTTTGTGGATTAGAGTAACATATCTGAATTATTTATTTTATTTTTCTTTTAAATGCTAATTAATACTGTCATTATTCTTACTAACACTAAGAACATACACATTATTATAATGCGCTATGATATATATATATATAATATATACATTTATGTATATACACATATATAAAATAAAAAGACAACTATATATTTACCCCTTTTTCTTTACTTTTTATAATATATACGAAATGCCACAAAACACGTAATTGATTATCTCTTCTTTTGTTTATTCACCTTTTATGAGTAAGAAAAAAAAAAAAAAAAAAAAAAACATGAACACTGTCATAATATATTACATTACAATGTGTGACACTTCACCAAGTCATATTAATGAATTAGTAGACTTTTATTATTTGTTCTCCTATGAAATGTTTAAAAAAAAAAAAGAAAAAGTACGATTTACGAATATAAGTAAAATATTTGTTCCTCTAAATAATCAATTTTTTACCATTAAAAAATGCATTTTTATTATGGATTACCTTCTTTTTAAAATATGAAAAAAGGAAAAAAAAAAAAAAAAATGTTCATATTTTTATTATGACGCTCCTTTTTAGTAAGAATAAATTTAATGTACATAAATATTTTTACAATTTTTTTCCGTTGCAAAATTAAATCTTAAGAAAAATATATTAAGTGTACTTAGCAAATATTTGAATATTATAAAAATTAGTTGAACTGAATAAATATGTATTTAAAGTGTCATATTGGAGAAAGTATGATACTAGGAAGCGATCAAAAATCAGAAATACGGCCAAAGGGCAATATGCATAATATGTATGAACAGTACATTAATTAATTTTACCCTCTCATTACATGTTATCGTATATATTTTATTAAATTAAAAAAATAAAAATAAAAAAATACATACGTACATGTGTACATAACATACACACACATGTACAAATTCCCCTTTACACGTATTTACGTGTGTTCATGCCACAAAAGCGCGACTGCTTTGTGTGCGTACATTACGTCTTCACTGTGAATATTATTTTCATTCTAGTCATTTATGAGAAAAAACATAAGGAGGTTGTAAAATGGCGAGAAACAAAATGACAGAATAGAAATATATGTGAAACCTTTTGACATGCATTAAAACAATTTGGCTATTTTTCAAAGGACAACAGCTAGCCAAAATGCAATAATTTCCTGGTGTTCAGAAAAAAAAAAAAAAAAAGGAGAGTTAATATTTCATCGTTCTGTTTTTACATATATATATATATATATATATATGTAATACATATATTTATCTTTTTTTATTTTGTTGAAACAACCGTATTACAACAATGAATAAAAAACTTCAGTCGGTTACAGTATTTCAGTATGATTGTCTAACACACGAAAAAGAATATTAACTTGGTGCACAGATCATTATGATCATTTATTGCACATTCGTTCGGGCGCTCAGTTGTTTGGTTGTTCAATAGTCCAGTTCAGTAGCTTAACCGCTTGACTGCTCAGTCGTTCGGTTATTTATCCTTTTTGGAGGGGTGTTATTTTATTTTTGACAAAAGTGCGAACCTTTATTTCAGTATTTTTATCGTACACCTGTTAGTGCACAGTTCAGTCAATTATGCATATGTACATAATATATGCATAAATGTGCATGTGTAAATTTAACACGTCACGGGGCTGTATTTTTTTTTTTTTTTTGAATTATCTTTTAGCACATTTTTTACATTGTGACAATCGATTTTATACGATATTAAATTATTAGATTTTATTTTACTTTTTTTCTTCTTTTTTTTTTTTTTTTTTTTTTTCTTTCCTCTTTTTAGTTGTGAAATATAATTTAAAGAGTAGAATACTGAAAATATTACTTCTAAGAATACAGTAAAAGGCAAAACATTTCTTCTAGAAGTGGAAATTTATTTCGTTTGAATATTACATGTACGTACATATATATTTACATGCATGTTTTACATGAATAAATCTTTTTACGACATTTTCGAATATTTCTAAAATCGCTGGAAGGTCAGGTACCAATCGAAACCGTGCACGCAATTGTATACGTATATTTATTTATATAAATGTATGCATACACAAATATATATACACACATATATATATGCACACCTATATATATACACACCTATACATATACACACCTATATATATACACACATATATATATACACACCTATACATATACACACCTATGTATATACACACCTATATATATACACACCTATACATATACACCCTATATATATACACACCTATATATATACACACCTATATACACACCTATATATATACACATATATATATATACACACCTATACATATACACACCTATATATATACACATATATATATATATACACACATATATATATACACACCTATATATATACACACATATATATATATACACAAATATATACAAATTAACCATGCTGCATTGTAATATGCTCAACAGAACAAAGCGAAATGCACGATTGCATATTTGTCAATCTTTTTTAAAAAAAGTGACCCCTTTTTAAACTTGAATTGAACTTGAATTGAACTTGAATTTTTCTTTTTTTTTCTTTTCTCTCTTTTCTCTCTTTCTTTTCTCTCTTTTCTCTCTTTTCTCTCCTTTTTTTTTTTTATAACGCCTTCACAATTGAGCGTTTGGGGGGGGTGGGGGAAGGTTTACTTTGCGATCTCTCTTTACGTCAAGGGGCTTACACACAGCTTCCTACATATATGCATAAATATGTTCATATATTCACAAATATATACATACATTTATGTGCATATAACTACTTACGTATGTATATATGCGCAAATAACTACTTATATATGTCTGTATGTACATATAACTACATATATGTGTATATATGTTCATACGCCTCATGAATGCGTGTGCAACTGCAAATTTGCTAATACACAAGCCACAAATTTTTTTTTTTTTAACGACATACCTTTTGTTGTAGGTCTCTGTAAAAAAGAAAAAGTAAAACAAAAATAAGGCAGAAGAAACAGAAAAGACAAAAATAATCGAGAAAATCCTAGTACTGCAAAATAACAGCGAAACAAAAAAAGTACTTCAACAATAGCTCCTTTTTTCCTAAAGAATGAAAATAAAATTTTTAATTTTTCCCTTGGTTGCCTTGCTTGTTCAGAATAGTTTTGCAAGGTGTAACGATGTGGCAGAATTCACAAAATTGTTCGACAACGACCTTATAAGTAATTATGAGAAATTATTTAAAGTTATCAAATGTCAATATTGCAAAGCAAATAAAAAAGAATTTAAGGATGAAAAATGTAAACAAATAAAGGAAGAATGTAAGCAATTATTGAAAGGAGGAAAATATCCCCAAATGGTAAAGAATTTAATGTATGGTATAAAAGTAGATGATAGTCAAGATTTATTTGGACATGACACAGAGGAATTAAAAAAATTAATTAATTTCTTAGAATTGCATAAAAAAGAAATTGACAATGTAAAAGGTATGATAGATCATATAAAAGATAACAAATCCTTGTTGCAACTTAATGCAGGAAACAACTCAACTGTTCATACTCTAAATGCAAAAATGAAGAACTTGAAAAATAATGTAGACTATATAGAAAAGAGTCAGGATTTCATAAATAAACATTTAAATGCTGGAAGTGATGATATAGATAATGAGGATTTGCAAAATATGTTTAATATAAAAGAAACAGGAGAAACAGATAATGGTTATAAAGGATTATATAAACTTAGCAATAGTGCGAATACATTAGATCTTAATGAAGATGATAATATTCATAATATAGAACTAGGGGATATTGGTATCAAAGATTTTGTAAAAAATAATATGAAAGATATACTTAAAAATGGAGATGGACTTTTAGATATAGTAAAAAGTACATTAATTCAAGATGGTGGTAATATTGGAGGAGATTTAGTAAATCTTATAGAAAAAGGAAAAGAGATAGGTGAAAAAATTTTACATATAGAAGGAGTAATTAAAGGTAAATCAAAAACACAAACAGGTCATGATGCAATTGAACAGCTAGATCATTTTAAAACGGAATTAGCTTCTTATGAATATTTATTAGTTAATCTTAAAGGTGTAGTTCTGAATAAACTAAAAGATATATTACTAAAACTGTTATATAAAGCTTATATATCCTATAGAAAAAAAAAAGCAAAAGAATTAGGTTTAGAAGAAGCAGTTGAAGTTACTCATGATACCTATGTGAATGAATTAAAAAAAGGTATCATCGAATTAGGTATGAAAATATTCTTTCACAAAGTCAAACATTTATTATCTATCGTTAAAAAGAAAATATTCTACAAAAAGAACTCAAAAGCTAGTACTTCGGGTAAGGAACAAAAACAGGTCGATATGCATAATACCGTTGAAACACCTAAACTAAGAGGAACTGCCCCAGATGAAGAGGTTGCTCTTATGTCCAGCATAGACAACATGATTGAAGAAATAGACTTTTACGAAAATGAAATGTATCACAATCAATATGTAGACACAGCCAACCAAGAAAATGCTAACGTGCAAGGAATGGACGAAGATGAACAAACACAAGACGAACAAATGGTTGACGAGCAAGCGGCTAATCCAGTAGTGGATGGTACGCCAACCGATAACACGCCAACCGATAACACACCAACCGATAACACACCAGCCGATAACACACCAACCGATAACACACCAACAGATAACACACCAGCCGATAACACACCAACAGATAACACACCAGCGGGTGGCGTTGAACAGGAAGTAGAGGCTCCAAACAATAATCAGAATGAAGAAACGAATGCCCTTAATTACAATTTTGTTGAGACTCTTGACAAATTAGCTGAAGAGGGTGCCGTCCAAGATGCAATAAATCAAATAGTACACGATAGCATAGCTGTGGAAGCTGCCAAAATAGAGGAAGTCGTTGACAACGTTATAGAGGAAGTGTCTAAAATGGAGGACAATTTACCAGGTAACGAAAACGAAGCGGATGAGTTAAGTCAAGTCCAAACTCCACACAGTGAAACAGCGGTACCTAATCACGCAGTGGGTGAAGTAACTCAAGAACTAGCAGCACATAACGAAGCGGCAGAGGTAGTTCAACCATCTACACCATATAACCAAGTGGGGGAAGTAACTCAAACTCAAGCGGTAGTACCACAAAACAATGCGGATGAGGTTGTCCAAGCAGTGGTACCACACAACAACGAAGTAGGTGAGGCAGTCCAAACGGCAGTTCCACACAACGAAGTAGTCGAAGTGGTATAAGAAGAAGCATGCATCAATTTTCGCCATGCTTTGCAGAAACAATATGCAATGACTTTCCTCCATTTCTGTTCTTCCAACGGAAGCAAACGCGATTTTCAAAAATTGCACCCATATGTTTTAGCACGATCTTACCACAATCATAGTACAGTTTTATATGTTCGTATTTTTCAATAATTTTGTTATCTTTAAAGGTGCAATTGATGAGGGTCCAAAGTTGGAAATCATAAATGATATCTTCATTCATAGTGTCCACAAGTAGAGTTAAAAAAAAAAAAAAAAAATCTGTTACCCTTTTTTCACTTTGTTAATATTCTACCAATAAGTGCGTGCGTATATACATAAATGCATATAATATGTACATATGTTGTACACATATGCACATGGTTCGTTTGTTTCTTTCCAAAATGGACAGTATATGTATATTTATTTTGAATGGAGTACTAAAAGAATATGGTTATATATAAAAGTAATTAAATTGGCTAAAAAAAAAAAAAAAAAATTATTTTGCGAAGCCTTATTTTGTTGGTTTGTATATTTGTACTTGGATGAGTTCCGTTTAACACAACATTGAAGAGTGTTTAAATTGGACAGTATATATGGTTACTTTGTCTCTCTCGTTTTACTTTATATTATTTCATTTTTTTTTTTTTTTTTTTTGTATATTGTACCGTAAAATCATTTGCAAAATTTTTTCCTATGTTTGTGTATATAGTTTTATTCATTATCCGTTGAAACGCTAATTTTTTCGTGGTAGATTATTAATTTTTTTTTTTTTATCTTAATTTTAAAATTTTAGTTTTTTCATTTTTCCGTTGCAATATTACCTTTATTGTTTTTTTTTTTTTTTTTTTTCCTTTTTGTACTTCCTTTTTTATTTTTTTTCCTTTTTTTTTTTTGTTTCCTTTTTGTACTTTTTTATTTTTGTTTCCTTTTTTTTTTTTTCCTTTTTTTCTTTGTTTTCCTAGTATTTGTATTGTAAAAAACTGTCTGATTAACTTCTTTCACTTTTTAAAATAAGAGTTCAGCGTGTGTGAGTCTGTAAAATGCGGCGTGAAAGAATGATGCCCATAGTTACTGAGAGTTACAAATATTTGCACAAAGTTGTGCGTACTCATGGTGAATATTAAAAGTGTGAAGCTCCTGCTCACAGGCAGGTGCTAGCACGAATAGAGAGGGGGGGGGATGGGGAAATAGATATTGTTGGGAAGAAAAAGGCATAAGGAAAAAAAAAAAAAAAAATAAAAAAAAAATGATGTAATAATTTGCTTGGTCACGATGATCAAAAGTATCATGCATGTGCATATATATTTATGTATATGTTGATATGTCCATAATGGCGGTAAAGGAGGAGAAACATGCAATGGATAACACCTAAAGAAGCTTGGTTTAAAAAAGTATGCTTCTCTACATACGCGAAAGCAGTACTACTTCTTGCTGCACATCATATATCCCTAACAATTGAATCCTTTAAATAATTTTGTACGTAGACAAATTTATCATCAGTATCAGTTACCATATTCCCAGGTGGTTGGCATAATGTTAATTTTGAATTATATTTAGGAATTAAATGAACAATTGTTGAGTGTATTTTTAAAGGCATAATAAAATTTTGTGTTAAATCAGATGATCTGTAAGGTCCAAAAGAAAATCTTTTACATTTCCTGATGGTTATATTATATTTTGCAAATAATTTGTCTATATCTGTGTGTGATTTTTCAACATATGTTAATTTAATCCATTTACTTACTAACCCAGATTTTATGACTTGTACATGTAAAGGACGTATATGCACATGTTCTACATAACAACCTTTTTGCAATAATTTTATTTTTTCATCAGTTAATTGTTCTTGTGTTTTTATTAAATAAGTAGTTAATATATTATTATTTACATGTTTCAAATTATTTGCAAAATCTCCATCATTTGTTAGTAATACTATTCCTTCACTTAATGAGTTAAGACTATTGACAATTATTAAGTGTTCAGGTATAAAATTTATTACATTATTTTTTGATTCATATAATATATTTTTTTTTTTTATAAAATCGAAAAGGTTCATATTCAATTTTGAATTATTCCTAGTTATTATTCTATTATTCTTAAAAAACTCATTTTTATCCCTTATATCTGACTTTCCATCGTTCACAATTCCCCTTACGTTATTCCTTTTTTTGCCCAATTCACCCATTATACTCTGCTTTATCGTTAACGTTTTTTGATCTGTACTAGAACTTCCTGTTAATTCCATACTTGTCAGAAGCTTCCTCTGTATCTTTTTAGCCCCTTCCATATCTCCCTTATATGGTAGTTGTAGTTTATAGTTCTCAGCTAACACCCTCTTATAATCATTATAAAATATCCGCTTTTCCTCATATTCGTAATTTTTATCAGTACTGCAAAATACATGTTTCGGCTTATAAACACCCCATAGTTTTGTTGTAATGTCTACGTTAATTTTCTTTCCGTCTATCACTATCGTCGAATTTACATCAACAGCAACATTTTGCTTAATTACTTGGTTGTTTACCTTTCGTCAGGTTAAGAAAAAAGAAAAAAAAAGAAAGTCTATGAAGATGGTTCCATAAATAATTTTGCATACATGAACGTGGACATGTACAGATATAAAATAAAATAAAACAAAATAAGCAAAATAAACAAAATAAACAAAATAAACAAAATAAACAAAATAAAAAATAGTTGACAAAATTGTGCTGCTCCTCCTGCATACTCCTTAACTGTAAAAAACAAAAAAGAGCAAAAAGTAAAAAGAACGAAACAAAAAAAAATTAAACCTTAATTTTCCCGCTTTTTATCAATTCTTGGGCCTTACTCCTCGACGTTACGGAGGATAGGGACAGTATTTTCGAAAGCCTTAAAAATGTTCTGCACAGGGGAATACACACACACATATATATATATCAATATGTATTAGTGTTAATATATACGTCTGTTACCATATATGTACACATGAACATGTCGTGTTAAATGTTGTGTTAAAATATATGTGTGTAGTAAAAAAGGAGAATAAGAAATATGGCTCAAGGGAACAAAGAAAAACAGCGGAATGTTCAACATACATTCACGAACTCAGACATAATCATGCTTATACTTTCTATGTTAAATAATTTCAAAAAAAGCAAAAAATTGAGTTCATACGTTTTCTTTAGCTGAACTGATGGAAACATGCTCCTTCTTTCCTTCACATTTTTTAGGAAATTTTAAAGGGAAAATACTAACTTCACTTAAAAAGGGAATTATTCCCATATTTATTTTGTATTTACAATTTTTTTTTTTTTTTTTTACAATTTAAATAATATTGTATTTGTTGAGATTTTTCTCTCTTTGATATGACTCAGAGAGGAAGAGTGGGGAAAGAAAAAAAAAAAAAAAAAAAAAAAAAAAAAAAAATAATAATAACAATAACAATAACAATAACAATAACAATAACAATTACAATAACAATAACAATAACAATAACAATATCAATAACAATAACAATAACAATTACAATAACAATTACAATAACAATAACAATAATAAAATAAGTTAACCTTGTTCATAAAAAGAAAAAAAGGGAAACTACTGAAAAGGTTCAAATGTCGGAAATGATTGACGTGATAATAGTTGAACAGGTATGACGAACAAACAGTTTAACACATGTTCACATGGGGCCAAAAGAGTAACCCGCCTTCGCAAAAATGAGGCTGTTTAATTTTTGTAGGATTTTTTTTTTTTTTTTTTTTTTGTATTATCTTAAATAAGAAGAAAAACAAATAGCTATGAAAGGATAATCAAAAATGAAAAAAAATAATAATAAAAAATTGCTAAGTGTTAGGTATAAAGTGCGAAGAGTAACAATTTACCATTTAATAATTCAAAATACAAAATTCCAATTGTACCATTTAGGTGAACACCCTTTTCCCAAGAACAATTTTCTGTAATCGTTCTCCTCATCCTTAGCATAGCACATTACATTCCACTAAGGCTCATCATTGCGTAATGAGATAAGCTACACTTGCTTTTGTGCTTCTCTCATCCAACCATTTTTGTAAATTTGAAAAATGCATCAATGATACCACAACAAAGGCACATGGCTTTTCCAACCAACACATTTTATTATACTGCATTCAGATTGTTTTGTTAAAAATAGAGCCTTTACAATAAACTAATAAAAATAAGTTTTTAATAGAATATCTTAGTGCATTTCATGAACATGTGGAGACATATATATATCTACATGTAACATGTACGTGCGAAATGTACATGCACAATTATATGTTCAATGCCCGTACGCATGGATGAATCAGGAAAACGCTGTTATATAGCAAAAATAAAATAAAAGCTGTAATATGCATAAGCATTATGAAAAAAGGCTTTTATTTACATTTTGTTTTCTTTTTAAAATAGCTACATCTCTCTCAACAAACTGTAACACTTAACGACGATAATGCACACAAAAAAAAAAAAAAAAATAAAGTAAAATAAAAAAGGGGGGGGGAGGAAATAATGGTAAAAACGAGGAGAAAAAACATTGGGGAAAAAGCCCGCAGGAGGCAGCGATCCCTTATTTCCTGTGTTCATATATAAACTGTGTAACCATAAATAATTTTATGACAGCTCTTACACCTTTATTTTTTTTTATTTCACCCTTTACATAGTTTTTTTTTTTTTAAAATAAACAATAAATTAAGACACATTCTTTTAAATTTCAAAAAAAAAAAAAAAAAAAAAAAAAATTAAATAAAACGTTCATAATCACTTGAGGTTACTACTACCTTCTTCTCATTTAAGCCTCCAAAAATTTTTGAGTGCAGAGTGCAAAAACATTTCACATTTTTACAAAAGTGTATGTCATGTTTTTGTAAATGGTAAACTGCACTTCGGTAAGCAACTGTTAAATTTTATGTATGTTTCGAATTCTCCTGAAAGAAATAGGAACCAAGCAACTAAGCATACATACCTGCACACATACGTACAAACATACGTATGTGAACATGGGTGTAACTGCCTATGTTCATATTTCACGCGCGCTAGGTACCCCCCCCCCCCCATTAACAAGCATACATAGCAACTCGCGTCTGATTACCCCCTCCTTTGGCTACCCCATTTTGTTTCTGCCTTTTCTTGGAAGTATTACGCAAAATGTATGCATCCTCCTTCATCCAGTTGCTACGATGTATGTCATCCTCTTCCTCTTTCATTAAGTGTACGTTAAATTTCTTTTTATATATATCAAACAAGTAGTAGTAGTACCTTTTTATTATGCTTACCCTGTAAGCATATGATAATTTTTTAAAATTTTTTCTTTTTCTTTTTTCAATTACATACATATTATAATTATTTTGTTTCATTAAATAGGAACAAACATAAATATTAAATAAGCTCTGTAAAAATTTGGTGCATAATTTATCCAAAATTTTGGTAGCACCAATGGAAGGGGGTAATAGTGCTGGGGTGGTCTTCTGTATAATCTTATTCTTACTAGTATCATTTCCTTTGTTTATGTTATCTACTCTACTCTTTTTGCACTCTTCATATGTATATAAATCTGAATTATCGTTAAAGATGAAAAAGGCTTCACTAAATATGGGGTCTATAAGTCTTCCTTTGTTTTTTTTATCTTCATCCGTGTCTACAGATAAGCACTTTGTTCCTTCTTCCTTCCCATGCTCCTGTTCTATCTTCCGCTCTTGTTTATTCTGTTCATTTGGAAAAACATTTTGTTCTTGGTTTTTTCCCCATTGAGTAGTTCCTGTCCCTATCTCTACCCGATCTGGGGTATTATCATCATTATCATCTTTACGATATAGTTCGGATAACATTTCATTTTTCCTCATACCTTTCTTAAAAACATCTTCATCTAGTTGACCGTTAATGATGGTACCCAAATTTTTGGACTTTTTATGTAAAAAATAAACGTTCATAATCTTTTGAAAATGTACATAAGTTGACAAAATGACTTCCCTCTTTTTGATGCATAAAGGACGACGATCAAAACCATATGAATTAATCGATTCACATAAATATATTTGAAGATTTTTATTTCTCATATTATTTTTGTTAAAATTGTTATATATACAATTTTCGTTACACACACTGTCTTTTTTATTTACAATTTTTATTATTTTTTCAACAATCATATTTATGTTCATATTGTTAATAACTTCATTTCCATTACAGATATTGTAGAAATAGTTCTCTACATTCCCTTCTTCTTTGTCATTATTTGAATGTATGTATTTCTTATGACTACTACTCATGCCGCTATTATTACTATTATTATTAATCCCCCTAAATTCGTTGCGATGGTTTATATTGAAAATTCTGCACACGCGCAGCTTCATGCCCCTCATATCATCCTCCTTTGACACGCGCCTATCACTGCGCCTGCTTCTACTTCCATTGCTATGTGCGCTTCTACTTCCACTGCTACGTTCGCTTCTACTTCCACTGCTACGTTCGCTTCTACTTCCGCTTCTACGTTCGTCCCTACTTCCACTTCTACGTTCGTCCCTACTCACGCTCCTTTTGTTGTCCTTTTTGTTTTTCCCCTTCAAGCCGCTGATAATCTCGTTTTTCATCTCGGGCTCTGTTAAGAAAAACACTATTGATAAATTCAATCCCTTATTGTAATTTATATAATTATAAACTTTTTCTTGATTTTTCTTAGTTTTTAAATTAAGTAATGGTTTATAAAAAGGGATGAATCCATCGAAGTATACATCATATATTAGAATGTTTCTCACATAATTATTCTGTTTTAAACAATAATAACAGAAAAACTCATGTTCAGAATTTTTTGTACAAATAGTTATAACATTCTTCTTATTGTTATAGTATATATCTGTGTTCGATGGTAATTTTATATTAGTACAAACATACGTTAAATTTTCCACCTTTCTATTTAACACTACAACAATGTAACTGTATGGTATGTACAATAAACCACAACAAGCACTGTTATCACAAGTCTTACATTTTTCTTTTATAATTCTGTACAAGCATTTATGAAAAAATAATTTTAACAAATTCTCCTCTTCTTTCGAATTAGTATTGGGGATACAATTCTTCTCCTCTTTTATTCCATCTACCTTTAAATGATTTTTCAGTGTACCTTTGTTACAAGTCTTCCCTTGTACAACATCATCTAAAGGAATAGAAGTACAACTTCTCTTGTCATAATAATATTTTTCAAAACAGAATAACTCGAAGAATGCCTTTGCATACAGTTTCATCTCCGCAGCGTCCGATGCTACCTTCCCGTACGAGCTGGCATCACCTCCACTACTGCATCTATTCATATCACTAACACTGTTTCTATCCACATAGCTAACGTTTTTGTCGATACCACTGCCATCCTTATCATCAAAGATGGAGTTTTTTTCTTTTCCATTATGATCGGAAAAAGTGCAGTTAAAGAGGCAAGGGTATTTACTGTTTAGGTACCTAAAAAAATTTTCTTTTAAATGTTTGTTGGAGCATTTACACACAGGTGGGTTATAAAATAGGAAAATATTTTGGTCGTTCTGTCTGTACATGTCATATATATATTTAAACTGCTTTTCAAAACATAAGACATCTGGTGATAAGTTTGATACATAGCTTGCATCTGAGTAACTAGAATGTGAACTGAATGATTCATTGTGTTCACACTCGTCAGAATAATCATTAATATTGATACTATTACTTATTCTATTTGCCGTATTTACGAAATTGTCCACATCTTCTCCTTCTTTTTCTACTTGTTCCACTTCTTTCACTTCTTCCACTTCTTTCACTTCTTCCACTTCTTTCACTTCTTCCACTTCTTTCACTTCTTCCACTTCTTTCACTTGTTCCACTTGTTCCACTTCTTTCACTTGTTCCACTTGTTCCACTTCTTTCACTTCTTTCACTTCTTTCACTTCTTCCACTTCTTCCACTTCTTTTTTTAAAATATTACCATATTCAACATGATATACATCCTCCGTTGCCTCCTTCACACTACTGCTACGTCGATCATGTAATAAATCGCATTTTTCATTCTCCTTCTCATTAATATGCAAACTTTCGCTTTCATTATTATAGGAAAATGAATCACTCTGTATCTCATTCCTTATTATATTATCTTCTGTATGATTAACAATACTAATTTTACATTCGCCATTTTTTTCTTTATCCTTATTGCCTTTTTTTTTATTTTTATCTTTTTCATTCAATGAACTGTCATTATCCTCTTCCCTAGTTTTTCCACTCCTCATTTGATTATCTTTATCACTAATATTATTGTTCTTTATTTCATTTCTTTCACTTTCTGTTTTTCCTTTTACTAAACTCTTATTCTCATGGATGTTTTCACTTTTACATTGAGCTGACACATTATACATTCCGTCCCAATAACAATCGCGTATTTTGCTGCGGCTACTTCTACCACTACGTCCACCACTGCTAATTGCACTACTTCTAGCGCTACGCCTACCCCTTTTGTCTTTTTTTCCCCTCCCCACTAATGCATGCTTACTAATCAGTATCTTTTTCTTTTTAAAGATAATGTTCAGAAAATTATGATACCCCAAAAATATTTCAAATTTTTCATTTAAATAATAGTTCAACTTATTAACATCTTTTACTTTGTTCTTTCTTTTATTGCTAAGGTATTTGTTTTCAAATAATAATTTATCTATTATTAATTCTTGCCCTATTAAGAAGTTTGATAGTCCGCTGGTATTCTGTCGAGAGAACGAAAAGGAGTGTACGAGAGTCGTACGTGCAGATATGTGTCTATGTTCGCGTGTGAGCAAATGCATATATAAACATACATGTATACATGTAAATATATACACGTATGTAAACCAGTAAATAGTATGCTTAACTGTAGAGTATTCAAATATTAAGAATTGTAAAGAGAACGCTTACGATGATGTAAAATAGCTTAAAGTATAAAAAACATCCATTTTATAAAAAACGAAATAGCACAGGAGGGGAGGGAACATCTTTTGCAGCTTCCCTCCCCCCTTATACGTCTTAACGTCGATTGGACAAGAAATGCATAAATACATATGTACACAAGAACAACGTGCTCATATCACTACAAAAAGGTATACATATACTAGGCGTACAGAACTATATGTAAAATTAGCATGTCGATCCATTTCCAATGTGGGAATATTCTTTTTTTTTTTTTTTTTTTTTCTTTTTTACTTCGAACTTATCCATGTGACAAGTACTGAAAATGTGGTGCCCTGGATCAAACGAATAATTGCTTTTAGGTATTTTTTTTTATTTTTTTATTTTATTTTATTTTTTTATTTTTTTTTATTATTTTATTTTTTATTTTATTTTTTTTATTTTATTTTTTTATTTTTTTTTTTATTTTTTTTATTATTTTTTTTATCTTTTTTTCTTCTCTCCCTTATAGTACTATTTTTTTTTAGAACGTTCTTTTTTGAAAATTTTTCATAAATTTTCAATAATCTTCAAAATTTTTCAAAACATTTCAAAATTTTCTACATTAAACTGTTGTTGAGTAAACATAAATAATCTTAAAATGAACAGAGTTCTCTACAACAAAAGTGCCAAAAATTAAATGAAGTGCAAAAACAAACTAGAGCACGTCAAGGGGACGAAGAAAAGATGCTCAACTACAAAATACACTTGAAGTTTTCCAACTAAGTTCAACGACTTAAAGGTTAATGAAGCACAAATAAAAAAAAAGTATACATACCTACGTACATACATATACAATACATACATATACAATACATACGTATACAATACATACGTATACAATACATACGTATACAATACATACGTATACAATACATACGTATACAATACATACATATACAGTACATACATATACAATACATACATACATGCATGAATATAGGCATATAGTTCTTATGTATAAATATGAAAATATGCGAATGTGCGTGAACAGCCGTGCGTATTAGCGTATTTAACACCCATCCTACATTATTTAAACGTTAGGAATATTATTTGTAAAAACACCTGACATGTTCATAATAATTTTTTCTTTTTCTCAATCCCAAAAGGTTTACAATATTTCATAATTTAATAAAACATTTTTAAATAAATTTGGAAACCTTTCTTGTTTGCTCAAAATTAAAAAAAAATAAAATAAAACACATGTATATATGCATAAATATATGCATAAATATATGCATAAATATATGCATAAATATATGCGTATATATATGCGTATATATATGAGTTTATATGAGTATATATATGTGTATATATAAACATGTACATATAATGGTGAAAGGAATCTATATATTTATGCGCATTATTTAAGTATTCAATTACGTATATACGTATTATACGCATATTAATGCAAATATATATATATATATATAAATAGTACGTGCACATACGGTATTTTGTATGTATGTATGTATATGGTACTTTGCGTACATATACTTGTATAGAATAAATTCATAAAGCGAAAATTTGTGAAAAGAATAATTTTAACATTAATTAATAATTTGTCATTAACTTATGTGTATAGTGTATACGAATATGTAGTAAAAGAGTATTAAACTACAAACTGATATAAATGTTTATGTAATAAGCCAACGGGAAGATGTAGTGAAGTAGAATTAGAAGGACACTACTAAACATACATACGTATGCAGTAAAAAAGAGCATGCTAAAATTAAGTACAAATTAATGCATACTCTTAAGAAAAATTAAAAAAATAAAAAAAGGACGTTATATAGAAATTATAAAAATAAAACTAATTGACATTCACGTATATGCTACTTATATTAATTGGGGTATTCATTTTCCTTCCTATTTAAAAACTTTTAAAACGAAATGACAATGGAGTGGAATATAATGGATTATGATATAGTAGAATATAATGGATTATGATATAGTAGAATATAATGGATTATGATATAGTAGAATATAATGGATTATGATATAGTAGAATATAATGGATTATGATATAGTAGAATATAATGGATTATGATATAGTAGAATATAATGGATTATGATATAGTAGAATATAATGGATTATGATATAGTAGAATATAATGGATTATGATATAGTAGAATAAAATGGGTTATGATATAGTAGAATATAATGGATTATAATAGAGTAGGATATAATGGATTATAATAAAACAGAATATAAAAAAAAAAAAGAAAAGAAATAGTAAGGGGGGGGGGAATTAAATTCTTAATAAAATTAACAGTATATTATGTTAGAGAACCAAAACAAATTTAAATGAAAATATTTACATATATGTATATATATATATTTACATATATATATATATATATATATATATATATATATATATATATATATATATATATATATATATATATATATATATATTAATATTTACATTAACGCGTGCATATATGTAGATATGCACCTTTGGGGAAGAAACGAAGGTATACATACATGTGTGAATGCGTGCATATACGTATATATCCATGTACAAGTATATTTATGTACGTACACATATATATATGTACATGTATGCATTTCCCATACTCAAAATTAAAAATGCATTTATATTACATATTTAAAAAAAAAAAAATAATAATAAATAAATAAATAAAAACAATGCTAAAAAATAAAAAAAGGAACAGCAAAAGATTGAAATGTACATATTAGTACCATAACATCAAAGTAAAGAAATATAGGCATTATCGTATGGTAATAATAATGTATGACATGTACATAATATATTTATGCCATAAATGTGGGTGAATCAAAGAACCGAAAAAAATAAAATAGGAGCAAAATAAATATAGTAAAATATGAAAGAAATAATATAAAAAAGCAGCAAAATAAAGGAAGTAATGTAAAAGACGCAAAATAAACGTAGCAATGTGAAATACCAAAAATAAGTTAGGCAAAAAATAAAAGAATAAACTGTCATATAATAATAATGCACAAATGGAAGTAAAAGTGCTCTATAAAGAAAGGTTAAATAGACTTTAAAAAAAGTAGACAAGTATCAAAGAATCAAGAAAATGAAAAAAATGGTGAAAAATATTAGCGTAATGATAAAATAAAAAAGGCTAAAAATCCCCCCTCCCCATTTATCTGCCTCATGTTATCTACAGAAATACATACTTCTTTCATATGCACCCGCACCACCATTATTATGTACTAAATTTGTCGTGTTATAAATATTTCTATTTTTAATTACATAATTATGTTCACCATCTTCATGCTCCTTTTTCATGTTGTACGAGTTCCTTTTTTCATGTTCGTTCGTGCAAATAGACAGACTTCTGTTGCGCCTGCTGTCTTCATTCGGTTTGTTTGCGCCTTTTATTTTTTCACACCTAAAAGAGGGGGGGGGGAGAAGGAACGGAAAAAGAAGTCATAATAGTAGATGTATTTGCAGTAGTAGTAGCAGTCATAGGTACATTATTAAAGTTACATGTACATTATGTCAGTAGCATGCATACGAAAAAATGTCATCTTCGGGGTGCACACAGAAAAAAGCAACAGTGAGGTGTGTATAACTAGCTAATTTTTTTTTTTTTTTTTTTTTTATTTTGTGTACCTTTCATATCCCTGCACTGAGTAGGGGTAATTATTGGTTTGCCTCATTCGTTCATAAATTTCCTTATCCTTTTCAAGCAGTAACTTTTTTTTTTCGAGTAGGTACTCTCTGTCCTTTTCAAGATTTTTAAAACCTCTATTTTCTCCCACATTATTATTTTTATTATATGTATCATCTTCACATACATACACACTCGACTTGCGCCGACTGAGGTTGTTCATGTGGGGCATTGCACTAACACTTCGTCTAGCGTTGTCGTTAAAATACATGTTAGATATTCTGCTGCTTTTACACGTGCCTATTCCCTCGTCATTATTACCACTGTTGCTATTATTGTTTCCCCTACTATCGTTGTAGTTCCTCTCGTATTGGGGAGGTGTTCTATACCCAGAGTTGATAATTTCATTATACACGTCCTTCGCATTCTTTGTAATAGTCATGCGCTGTTTATTATCACCTTTATATTTTTCACTTTCCACCGAATTACTACTATACCGACTTAAGGTACTGTTATTATTGTAAGCACTATAGCATTCAGCAGCAGAATAATTATTATTAAGATGCGTACTATTATTACTATAATTGTGCATATTCTTACTCGAAATGCTTGTACTCACAGAATTTTTTTTTAAATATCTATTCATATCACATTTATCCAAGTTTTCATCATCATACATATTCGACTTCCTGTTGTCATTTATCATGTATGCTTTGTATTTATTTATGTGTGCATATGTGTCTTTCATCCTTGAAAAATTATTATTATAAGTACCCTCGTTCTGGTACCCTACCCTGCTGTTTTTCACCATGTCATCGTTGTTCCTGCTGCTAACATTGGCACCTCTGCTAACATTGGCTCCGCTACTAACATTGGTATCTCTACTAACATTGGTATCTCTACTAACATTGGCACCTCTGCTAACATTGGCACTGCTACTAACATTGGTACTGCTTCTAACACTGTCATTGTCATCTCTTCCCTTTAGAAAGAATTTTTCCCTTCGAATTTTTTCCATCCTTTCTCTCTCCCTCTCTCTCTCCATTCTCTGCTGCATTTTCTCTCTCTCAATTCGTTCTAGTCGTTCACGTTCTAGTTCTAACTCTCTCTCCCGATCCCTTTCTTTTTCTCGTTCCCTTTCTCTTTCCCTCTCAATTCGCTGCATTCTTTCCCGTTCTAGTCTTTCCTTCTTCTCATTCTCTATCCTCTCCAATCTCTCCTTTTCCAAACGCTTCTTCTCCATCAGTTTCATTTCCAAGGCTTTCCTTTGATTGTTCTCCTTTTCTATTCTGTTTCTCTCCATTTGTTCTCTCTCCATCTGCTCTTTCTCAATTCTGTTTCTCTCCATTTGCTTCCTCTCCATTTGGTCTCGTTCCCTCTCCATCTTTTCCTTATCATCTAACCGCCCTTTTTCTATATCATACATTTTTAGCTTTTCTTCCCTGCCAGCATATTTTCCATTCACCGCATGAGGGGTATTACTAATAATATGATGGTTATGATGATTGAACTTTACATTGTCCTTCGTAATCGTGTTAGAACTTTGTCTACTTAAACAACTTGAATTTCTTTCCCGTTCGTTGTTTCTTTTATTTACCAAAAAATTTGGAGAAATGCCATAATTTTTGGCATTATTATTACTATTAATGTTACTGATGTTACTATTAATGTTACTGATGTTACTATTAATGTTACTGATGTTACTATTAATGTTACTGATGTTATTAATGTTATTAATGTTATTAATGTTATTGATATTACTATTACTACCATTGTTATCCCTATTACCATTGTTATCCCTATTACCATTGTTATCCCTATTACCATTGTTATCCCTATTACTACTGTTATCCCTATTACCATTGTTATCACCTACATTTTTACACGTGCCAATATTAGCTAGCTGTGGGCAGGTATTTTCCTTTCTGCTAATAACAGCAGGTACTACATTTTTAATTATTTGGTAACCTAAACACTGTAATGCACTAGGTCTTTCCTTAGCTGATAAATTTAACAAATTCTTAATTAGAATATTTAACTCTTTTGATTTCCCTTTAATAGGTAACTCAGGTCCTCTTTTTAATTCCGATATTAATTGTGCAAAATTATTTGCTTTATGAAAAGGAGTTTTACCTGAACATAGTTCATATACAATACAACCAAGAGCCCACATATCACTCTTATCATCATAACTTTTTGTTTCATGTAATAATAATTCTGGTGACCAATAATATGGAGTACCAACACATGAATGTGCCATACTTTCTATACCTATATTTTTACTTAATCCAAAATCACCAATTTTTGCAATTGGTCTACCACTTAAATTATTTGCTTGAGCTGTTATTTTCCCTATATGTCTTATACCTGTAGAGAGGAAAATATTTTGCGGTTTTAAATCTCGATGTAATACCCTTTCTCCATTAGGGCCATCTTTTAAGTTATGGCAATATGCAAGTGCATGTAATAATTGTCTAGTTATATCTATTATTGCATGCTCTTCTATTTTACCAAACATTTTGTAACATTTTTGTATATTTCTTGATAAATCACCTGCATCACAAAATTCCATTAATATATATAATTTCTGGTTTGCTTTATTTAAAAATCTATCAATGTATCTAACAATATTTTTATGTTTTAATTCTCTCATTACATTCACTTCAATTACTAACTGAGATTTTTCTCTTTCTTTTAAACCCCTATAAGATATAGCTTTCCAACAAAAAAATTCTTGTGTCCTTTTATGCTTCACCAAAAACACTTCCCCAAATCTACCGCTGCCAATTTTTTTTATTACTTCATATTCGTTTAAACGATTCTCCCCATCGTCATACTTGCCCGGCATTTTACTCGCTTTTCTGTTCCTTCACATGTACATAATGTTATGTACATAAAGCTTCGTATATGCGTTTGTGTGTGTGTGTATTTGTGTCTATATTGGTGTGTGCATATATGTATGCATATATGTACATATACATACAAATAACTGTACTACAAAAACGAACAGGGGAACGGCTGTTCTTATGCCATTATACGTATACAAACATGTTTAGACTTCAAACAGGTATGCACATGTGTACATACAAATGTATTATGTATATATATATATATATATATATATATATATATATATATATATACATAATACATACAAAAGCTCAAAAAGGAGGTCAAGTAAGGGGGGGAGAGGAAAAAAAAAGAAAAACACAAACAAAATAAACGTTTTTATTTTTTAAAAGACAATTTATTTCTATTAAGTATGCTTAATTCAAATAAATTAAAAAAAAAAAAATTAAAAACATACATAATTAAAATATATATAGTTTAAAACATGGTATATTTTCGCTAAAAAGGCTATATAATTTGTTAAATTGTAAATATATACAATGTAAAGTTATGAACATACGTAAAACAAGTATCATAATGAAATTGTCTCTTCTGAAAATGATTATTTTGTTTGTTTGTTTGTACGCTTGTTTTTTTTTTTTTTATTTTATATATTTATTTCTTTTCTTTTCCTTTTTTTCTGTTTTGTTAGTATTTCTGCAAACATTGTAATCACCTTGTGTTAACTGCCAATCTGGTATTCATTTCCTTCTCCTTCTCTTTCCGTTTCTGTTTCTCTTTCTCTTTCTCCTTTTTTTGTTGTAAAATGCCTCAAAATTAAGAAAATATGCTAATAAATAATATTACTACGAATTCTTTTGTCCCGTGCAATAAATGACCACAGACTAAAGCATAACTAAGGGGGGTTATCTTCTGTTTATGCTGTAATTATTATTTATTTTTATTTGCAACATTGTTTTTTTGTATTCTTTTATAAATGCTTTTTTGTATGCTCCTCTATTTGTTTCTTCGCTTTTTTTTACTGTTTGCTTTTTCAAGTCTGTGTTCTCTTCCTCTCTCATATAAAATATAATGCACACATACATACATGCATATATATATATATATATATATATGTTTATATGTGTATATTATATGTAAGTTTCCATGAAGCATGGTATAAATTATTCGTTTTGCACCAATAAATTCATGGTTGAAATCGCAAGTGTCCCATGCCACCTTATGGTAAAGGGAGTACACATAATATATAAAGGGATAAGATTAAGAGGAAGTTAAAAATAAGAAAAAAAACATAAATTAAAACAAAAATAATAAAATAAAATCTAGGAGTGTTTAAATCAGCTATTAGTATTATTTCTGTATGGGGTAAATTATAGGTAATAAGTCAAATGAATTCAAAAGGTGTACGTAAAAAATTATAATTGATAAAAAAAAAAAAAAAAAAAATTCAAAAAATATAGTCTATGATTATTCTCTCAGAAAAGTTGTAATTATGATATTAATTAAATGAGTAAATATGCGAAACTATGAGTAAATATGCGAACATATGAGTAAATAAGCGAATATATGAGTAATTATGCAAATAAATAAGTAAATATACGAAGATAAAGAGAACGAATAATTTAAAAGTTTATTGTCATACATAATACACAATTTTTCGCGCTTGAATTTTTGTTTTTTTTTTTTTTTTGTTCATGTATATTCTCCTTAGAGTATTCATTTAAAAGCATACATAATGTACCAAGCAAATTTTGGTACTTTTTTTTTATGTCTAATTTTTGCACACATCTGCGCAAAAAAAAAAAAAAAAAAGGTAAAATAGAAAATGGTAAGGTAAAATAGAAAATGGTAAAAAAAATAAGGTAAAATAGAAAATGGTAAGGTAAAACTGCAAAATGGTAAGGTAAAACTGCAAAACGGCAAGGTGAAATTGCAAAACGGCAAGGTAAAACTGCAAAACGGCAAGGTAAAACTGCAAAGCAGCAAGGTAAAACTGCAAAACGGCAAGGTAAAACTGCAAAGCAGCAAGGTAAAACTGCAAAACGGCAAGGTAAAACTGCAAAACGGCAAGGTACAAAATTTCTAGCAAAATAAAAAGCTATAAAAAAAGCTTGCTAAAAAAAAAAAAATAATAAATTAAAATAAGATAAAGTAAAATAAAGCACAATAAAATAAAGCAAAATATAGTTAAGCAAAATAACGTAAAGCAAAATAAAGTAAAATCCCCTTGCCTACCAAAATCTAAAGCATAATAAACAGAAATTTGCCATTAAGCAAAACAGTAACAAGTCATATTTTATAATACATTTTTATGTTTAAAAAAAAAAAAAATATAGTATGAACTTAGAGATGAAATGACGTGATGAACACACATGAGAACGAATAAATTAACGCTAAGAATAAATCGTGAATAACTAGTAAATTAAACACCGTATTTACGGTAGATGCTATTAATATTTTATGTTTTTACCTTCTATTTTTTATATTTCATACATATTTTTTACTTCTTATTTTCTTCTTGTTTCTCACTTCGCACTTTTTGCTACAAGAAAAGCAAATTAATCTTTGAGTTTGGTTAGGAAGTTATGGAGAGACAAAAATGTTCATAAAAATATTACTCAACGGAGTGAGTGAACGAGTCAAGTGGTTCCACTGAAGTTGTGTTGTGGTATGTATAATAGCAAATCCCAAAAAACAAAAAAAAAAATAGAACAATAAAATGATAAAAACAAATTAAAATGTTATATAGTAAGTTACAATATGACACGTAAGGATATAAATTACGATAAGACATTATATGATAAGAAGTGTGTGTGTGTGTGTGTGTGTGTGTGTGTGTGTGTATGGAGGGGGTAACAAAACGGAATGACCACACTCCACAGGTGTACATGCGCCTATCAGAGGCACTTATAATTAGTCCAAGATAGTAACTCCTTCCTTTTTCTTTTGAAAACTTTTTTGTTATACATAAGTAAAACAAAGTCATATAACTTCTTTAAATGCTTTATATACACATTGTTGTTATAATATACATGATTGAAAATATTGATGGAGCATTTTGCTTTTTTTTGAAAAGATAAATTCGGAGAATTTATGTGCGAGGAGAGAAATGTTAGTAAGGATGTTATAATAATATTAATTTTCTTTTTGTGTTCATTTCTTAATTTATCAGTACTGTTACATAATTTTGATATAAATAAAATTATAAAATGATTATCCATAAATCTTAGCAAATGCATATGAAGTAAAGTGTTTATAGTTTGCTCAGTTGAATTGTTTCTTATGCTACAGTCAATATCGTTCAATAAATTTATATACTCATTATTGAAAATATAACCTCTTTTTGAAATGTTTTTCATTTTGTTCCTTAGCCATTGTTCGCGTGTTTTCTCAGTTATCCTATCGTACTTTATATCCTCTATGTCGGATGCTTCTTTAATATCTTCTTTGTATATATTACTTTGATTCATTTCCACATTTCTTGTTTCGCTCTGACCATCAGCATTGCCTATTTCGATGTGAACATTTTGATCATTGTGAAAATGCAACCTCTCACAGTAATCAAAATAATCGATACTGTTATATTTCTGATAATGATGTATCAAATAAACATATTTCAAAAAAGGGGATTTAAAAAAATTTAAAGAATAAATTGCTTTAAAAAAAATTAACTTATAATGTACTTCTAAACTGTATATGCTATCTAGATATACATTTTTTTTCATATTTTTTAATATATTATTTTTATATATGATAAAATTTTCAATACTGGTCTTCTCACTTCCTGTGTTTTTGTAAAATACATTACGTATTTCTATAGTATTATAATGCATTGTAAACATATCCACTATAGGAAAAATGGATTCATTATCTGCACGTAAATTTTCGCTAGCACTTGCGTCTTTGCGCAATGATATAATATAATCTTTATCCTTTTGATCTAATTTCGCTTCTTCAGTTGATTTACTGGAAGTATAACCATTTGACATCTCGTCTATGTATAAATGACCCCCTTTGAAAAAAAAATTTTCCGAAATTGGATAAAAGATGTTTGAAATAATGTAAAAAAAAAGACAAATTAATTTATGTTCATTCAAATCGTTGTCTATGTAAATAAAATTCTTGTACGAATTATCGATTAAATTGATATATCTCTCTTTCTTTTTTTTTATTTCTTTTTCGTTTATCGTTTCTGGCATATATGCTTTTTTTATATCTTTTTTTATGTTAATCTTTTCAACAAATGCTTCTATTAATGTAAATAAAATTTTCCCCACATTTTTAAACTTATCATTATATAACGAGTTAATACACCTTTTGCTAGTACAATCTTCATATTGAGCAACCCCACAAATAGTAGAATTGTACACATACTGTGATAGGACCAGTAAAATTTTTATCAAATGATTTTTATTTATATAGTCTATGTTCGTGTTAATAAAAGGGGAAAAGAAATTGTAAATATGAAAGCTCCTGTAGGCGGCATTATTGTAGTAGTCCCTGTATCTGCTAGTCCCGTTTGTGTGTTCCCTGTCTTCCCACGGACCTCCTCCCGTACGACTTCCACTATTGCGGCTACAATTACTGCGACTATTACTATTGAATCTACTACTATTGGGGCTACTACTGCTAGGGCTACTACTATTGGGGCTACTACTGCTAGGGCTACTACTATTGGGGCTACTACTATTGGGGCTACTACTATTGGGGCTACTACTATTGGGGCTACTACTATTGTTCCTGCCGCTCCTCCCATCCTTCCGGATTAACCGGGGGTGCGTCAGAACGCTGCTGTCCTCGAAGACGCCCTTTAGCGTTTGTGTATCCGTTTCTTCGACAATATTTTTATCATTATTTTTTAAAGTATGAACATTTCGCTTGTGCCAAGTTAAGAAGTAGTAATTTTCAAATAAGTAGTAGGAATATATAACGTGAATAATGCTATTTACATTTACATTATTGAAATAACGTTTCGAAAACAAATATTTATCATAAAAATAGGAAAAAAAGTTGGAGCATATATCTAAGTAATATAAATCATTATATACTAGTATGTACAAAAAATGAATCATTTCATCAGCAACGAAATTTTCTTTTTCTTTTAAAAGTTCTTTTAATATATTTTTATAAACTATTCGATCACTTTGAATTTTCTTTTGTTCTAAACATTTTAATTTATGTAAATTATCTTTTATTTTATTCTCTAAAAAATTTAGCTCTTCATATCTATCTGCTGAATATACTTCATCTTTACGAATTATCGTCTGTACCCTTCTTTTGGAGAATGCATTAATTATTGAGATAACTTTTTTGCCTCTTCTTATCATTTATGAGTACTGGTACATAATAACATATTTGTATGAACTTGTGTATGTATATATGTATATATAAAAGAGAACACTTAATTGGTACCTGCTACTTACTATAGCATCACTCCCTTCCCTAATATGGTTTCGTGTATTAATGTATTAACTGCAAACTATTTAGTGATATACTATATCCTTGCAATTACCGCTAATACGTTGAAGATCTTTTCGTCGTGCACCCATAACTCCTTACCACAAATGCTTGGGTTCACTATGCACACGTGAAACTAATTGTTTGCTGCATGCGATTGTATGCAGGCGTAGATTAATTTATGCCCTTTTTTTTTCTCGTTCTTTTTACTTTTTATTTCTCGTTCTTTTTACTTTTTATTTCTCGTTCTTTTTACTTTTTATTTCTCGTTCTTTTTACTTTTTATTTCTCGTTCTTTTTACTTTTTATTTCTCGTTCTTTTTACTTTTTATTTCTCGTTCTTTTTACTTTTTATTTCTCGTTCTTTTTGCTTTTTATTTCTCGTTCTTTTTGCTTTTTATTTCTCGTTCTTTTTGCTCTTTTTTCCCGCTTTTTTCCCTTTTTTTTTTTTTTTACCTTTTTTCTGTAGCACTGTGCACATTGCGTAAAATATAATACACCAAAGGATGAACGAAATAAACCAGTGGAAAAAAAAAAAAAAATTAAATAATACTGCAAAATGTAGAGATATATATCAAAATGTAGCTAAGGGAAGGACTGAAAATTAGCAGAATTGGCAAAATAAAAATTAAAAACTTAAAAGCTAGCATGGTGCAATTTAGCTATTCCACAATAATGTGTGTTAAAAGAGTAGGAAAAGATTATTACGCTCCATGATACTGCTGAACACGTGCGGAGAGCTTAAATGAAAAAAACCAGCGAGGAAAAAAGTTTGCATGTATGTACGTATGTATAAATGAATTCGAGCGAGAAAAGATTAAAAGGACTTATTTTACTAGTGTATAATATTAAAAGGGGGAACATGTTTGCATGATCATACTTTTCGATTTTTTTTGGTTCATCAAAAAAAAAAAAAAAAAAAGTTTACGTTAAGGAGAAATTGCAGTAGAAAATACAAGCACGCATAAATACGCGCATGACGTAAGCATGTACACATAAGTGTACGTACCTATAAACATAACGCTCATGTCTACACATATAACATTCACGTGATTACACCCTTTCCTACTGTACTACCCGAACAAAATGAAGTTAGACTTAGAGCTGATTAAAAAAAAGAGCGAGCATAACGAAGGGCTTATTGAAGAGTTAGAAGAAATATCGTTACACCAGTTGCAAATTAAGAAAATTGAATGCATTAACATCCATTGTAGAAACTTGAAAATACTACTACTGCAAAATAATTTAATTGAAAAAATTGAAAATTTAAGTCAGATGAAAAAATTGGAGTACTTGAATTTGGCCTTAAATAATATTACAGTTATTGAGAATTTAGAGAAATGCGAATCCTTAAGAAAGGTAAGAAAAAAGAAAGGTTAAACCCGAAAATATAAAAATAAATAAAAAAAAAAATAAAACAATAAAATAAGGAAAAGGGGTGGGGTAACATACATATGCACAAGCACACACCAGTGCATATTAGACATTAGGAGGCAGAAAGTAGACATATAATTTTGCGTACTAAATTCACCGTAAAGGTTAGTTTTTTCCTAATTTTTTTTTTTTTTTTTTCCCATTTTTGTAGCTCGATTTGACGCTAAATTTCATCGACGTTTCAACAATTGAAAGGTCCATAAATAATTTAAAAAAAAATGAAAAATTAAAAGAATTATATATGATGGGAAATCCTTGTGCCAGTTGGGAGCACTTAAAATTTTTTATTATATTTCATTTGGAAAATTTACAAGTTCTAGATGGTTCTGATATCTTAATGTCCGATAGAATAAAATCAAAACAGAATATTGTATCTGTTTTAAAAACCCTAGAAGAAGAAAAAAAAAAATGTAGACTTAACGAAAACGAACCGTATGATTCCATTAACAAAAGAAAGGAAATCTATGAAGAAATAGAACAAAATGAAATGGAACAAGAAAAAAATGAAAATAAAAATAAAAATCGAAATGCAGAAAAGGAAATTTTACCTGTATATACGGATGAGGGAGATATTCGTCAGTGCAACGAAGGTGTGTTATCTAGCCAAATGGGAAAGCAAAATAGAGAGGCAAAAATAGGAAAGGGAGAAAATGAGAGAAAAGCAAAAATGGGAGAGAAGCGAAAACTACATCGTTGTGCTCCTTCTGAGTTATATATCATTTTCACATAAGACGCACCATTTACATATTCACACATTTGTATACACATATATTTACGTATGCATAAATGTTTGACCGCATAAAGTGAGATGTCTCAATAAAGTCATTTTATTTTTATTTTTTCCCATCCTCTTTTAGGTCATTACAAGTTCATGTTTGACGAATATTCAAGCAGAAAATTTACCTATTTGAAATTATTTTTGCCAAAGTATTTGTGTAACTCCCTAATCAAGATAGACATAAACATAAACTATGTGAGGTGCATAATTAAAAACAAATTATTCCAAATAAAATTAAATGATTGCATTTTAACTGATTTTACAAAAATATATAGAAAAAAATATACTGGAGAATTACACATTAAAATGAGAAAAAAAAATTATAAAAAAAATAAAATTTTTGAAAGGGATTATTTTAAAGGGGAAAATTTTAATACATATGCAAATACTGCTCAACTTCACTCAACCTTGTCATCATCACCGTCATCGGTATCTTCACGTACTTCGTCTTTTTCTGATTCGTCTTGTACATCCTTTAAAAATAATCATTCCATTAAAGAGAACAAAAGGAAGAATTCAAAGAATTTTATGCTACCTTTCCTCAGCGAAAAGGATGACAGTTTTCTTCTCGAAGAAAAACAAACTAAATATTGTGCATCCCTTATCAGTCAAATACCTCCTCTCGAAAAAATAGCTAAAGGAAATTCTTAACAAGTAATGTTGTAAATTATTTTAAAAAAAAAAATATACAGCTAAACCTGGAATTAAAACATTGTATTTACAATGACCTATAAAAAAGGACATACGCGAGTATGTATGTACATATATGTAAGTACGGGAATTATAAATTGAAAATAGAAAAAAAATTCTTTTCTTTTATGCAGCAAGTACGCACCTGTTCTGCTACAAGGACTCAAATAGCTTTTTTGTCGTGTACGCGTATATGGCCTTTTTAATGTGTTCATAAATAACATTTTTTTTCTTTCTTTTTTTTATTAATTACAACATTTTTTGCAATAGCAACTCTCGATGGCGTTTTTCGCGTCGAAGGTTTAGAGCAAAAGTTTTTATTCGCATGCACAAAAATTTTATTTCATCAATTTAAATTTAATAGCTTCATGTCTGCTCAGTATGCTATTCTCTTTTTCTTTCTCTAATTTCCCTTCTGCCTCTTCAAAAGCCTTTAAGATATTTGGAGAGAGCTTTTCTAAATGCAATATTTCATCATACGTAAAACTTTCCAATAACGTATGACACTTAGCTTTTGATATAACTAAACATGGGGTAATAACAGAATTATTTTTTACAACACACTTAGTTTCTTTCATACTTTTTACAGTTGATAAAAAATTATCTCGTAACTTTGCATTGCACACAAATATTAATTTATCACTATCATCAGTGAGCTTTACAATATTACTTCTTTCCTTTGGTGGGTACGCAAATAAGAGAATTTTTTTTCTACCCCTTCTGTTCTTTAACCAAGACCATCCAGCTTTTTTAGAGAACCTTCGAACGCATACATTAAACATGATTACTTTTTGATGCCCTCCTAACTCCTAGCCTGTACATGTTACTTATACGTAGAAACGCTGCTAACGCGCATATAATATATGTGCATACATACATACATACATACATATATGTGCATACATACATACATACATACATGCATACATACATACATGCATACATACATACATACATACATACGTGTATTCTTATTTCATTCCTCCATTAAGCTCCTTTTTTTTTGAATTATTTTTATCGCTCAGGAAAATTTTCCTTATGCGGGTAATTCTTTATTTTACAGGCAAAAATTAAAAGTTCACAAAAAAAAAAAAAAAAAATTCAAAATTACATGAACAGGTCAGCTTTTTTCGAACAAATTTGGAAAAAATAAAAAAATAAAATAAAATAACCCATAATGTGATCAAAAATATATTAAAATTGACCAAAATAGTCAATATAGTCAAGCATGGCCACAAATGACCAAATATATATGGTAAAAATATATTCAGAATGCCAAAAATATAACCAAAAATAAGGTAAAAAATATTATCAAAATTGCCAAAAAAACTTCTGTTCATAATTATTTCAAAAAACGCACCTTACACAATTACAGCTAAAACATTTCAAGCATATAATGCACAATATATATATACATACAAATATATATATATATATATATATATATATATATATATGTAGCAATGGGGTGGGGAAAAATAAGTTTTCCCCTCTATAGGGAGACACCAATTTTTTAGCAAAATTGCTGACACCGAAGAACAAGAAGATAGGATGAAAAAAAAGAATACATGACTTGTGCATATTTTTCAGAAGAAAAACTCATTGGGCATAAGGAAACGCCATTTCCCCATGGGCAAATTATTCAAGTGAATTCCGCCTATTCTTACCCTATGCAAGGATTTTATTTTAATGTTTGACTGTAAGCATAATTTTCTTATCATTTTATGAAATCCTTGGTATAATTTAATTTTTAGTGTAAAACTATCTATATATTGTACATGACATTTATATATTAATTTACCATCAATAAATAAATTTTCTCGTAGTAACTTTAAATTTATTTCTTTTATTTCATTGTATGTTTTGATTTCATATTCTTTTTCAATTTTATATTTATATTTATGTAATAAGTAATTACTTGATAAAGTATTTTGCGTAAAAATTAGCAGCCCGCTTGAATTTGCATCCAGTCTGCCACACACATATAAATTATTAACCTTTTCAATATTAACATTTTTATAAATAAAATAACTCATACATTTATGTTCATCTTCAATGTATTTATTTTCATTTCTTATTAAATTTCTTACCAGTAATTTTTTATTTGATTTGTTATCAGCTGAAAGAGAAAGGTAATATTTAGGCTTATTAATAATGATAGTGATTTTATATTTTTTTAAGAATTCTTTTCCTTCTTTTGTTAATTCGATCTTATCATCATTAAGGGAAACATTAACATTTTCATAAACAATTTTATCATTAACTTTAAGAATTCCTTTCTTTAAATTGTTGAAGGCAAACCTCGAGCTACATATGCCTTTATAAGAACAGTATTGGCAAATTTTCATTTCCGTATCTTCTTCTTCTTTTCCATTATCACAATGAAAGTGTTTACTGTTATCTATATATATACTAGTTAAATCACTGCTAATAGCGTATGTTCTATTATAAGGAGCATTTAAAATTATATTATCTAATGCTAATGAGGATGCGGGTGCTTCTTTTTTTTCTACCATCTCACTTATTTTTATGGCACTACATTTATTTGTGACAGATTTGTTTTTTTCATCTCTTACCTCTTTTCGATTTTCTTCTTCATCCTCCTTAACTTTTACAATATTGTCTTTGCTTTTTCTTTTGGTTTTTTCTATTTTAGGCTCGTCTACATTTAGCTTATTATCCTTTTTCTCTTCTAAAAATTTCCCCTTTTCCTTTTTAATTTTTTTATCCCAATTTTTATACTCCTCTAAATATTCTACTCTTAACGGAGCGTACATTTCATGAACACATTCTTCTCGTTTTACCTTTTCATCCGAAATAGCACATTTGTTTTCAAAGGAATATATATTTAATTTTTTTTCATTCCTTTTTCCATTCAGACATTCCCTACTTAACACATTTTTCTTATGAATGGGCAGTATGTAATTTTCTTTAAAAAAATAATCATAATATATATTTTGTTTCAAGTCAATATGGCTTTTGCACTGTTCATATAAGTGCACGTTCTGTTCATATATTTTTTTGTCATATACATGAGTAATTATTTCTTCGTTTGTTTCATTACATATATATCGATAAAAACGTTTTAAGCTACTCCTAGAACTGACTTTGCATCTTCGAAGTTTCCATCTTATTATATTTGATGCTACTAACATGCGAGCTGGAGATATTCAAATGGGGAAAAAACACTCAACCAGAAATATGAAGGAGACCACAAAAAGATGTTACTGAACTGGGTGTTCAATAAAACTTGAGCATATGGTATTACCCAAAATATAAATAAAGGCATAAAAATAGTATATATTCTTATAGGGTAGATTAACATGGAACAGATTTTATTCTTAGAACCTAATTTTTTTTTTTTTTTTTTTTTTTTGCTAAAAAATTATGAACAGTTCATAATTTCGTTAGTGAGGTCATAAAGGCTATTTCCCCTTACCATAAAAGCATAAACAAAAAAAAAAAAATGTATACATATATATATATATATATATATATATATATATATACGTTAATACAAGCATACATTAATACGTGCATTTTTATCCAGTATTTGCGAATACTTATTCCTATGTTCCCATCGTTTTAAATTAAGAAAAAATAGATTAATACAAAAAAATTTTTTTTTTTACGTCCAACATTGTAATAATTGTCGATATTAATAGAACACAAGTGGCATTCAATATATTGCAAAATAATAACAAAAAAGTTAAACGAATTGAAAAAAAAAAAAAAATAAAATGTAGTATAAGAAAGAGCATACTGTGAATATAACAAATAAATAACTACTTCATGTACCATGTACGTGAAATGCTATCTAACAGCGAAATTATAGGAGCTGCGGATTTACATCAATCTATGCAGAGTGATGTTACAAGTCTTTAATTAGGCATAAAAAAAAAAATATATATATATATATATATATATATATTATATATGTATATATACATATGCATGTATGCATATGTATTCCACAGCATCATATATTATGTACACGTGTAGATGCGCATCTTACTCTTTTCGTTTTTCGAGTTAAAAGAAGCCCTAGCTAATCTTCAACCCTGAGGAAGAATGCTACTCGTTAATCATTAACACGGAATAAGTATAAAATTGTTGTGTATGCAAAGCTGCCTCGGTAAATTTTATTCTAAGCTGTCATTTAAAAATATAATAAAAAGAGCAGGGAAAGGCTTTGATGCTAGTTTAATAACGTTAATAAATTGTACAACTTGAAAAAATTGAAAATACTGCAAATATTGAAAATATTGGATATAATATAGTATAATATAAAAATAAAAAAATAAAAAAAAAATATGACTCATATAAATGCGCATGATACAAGGAGTGAACGAGAAAAATGAAGATGAGCCGTAAAATGAAAGAACGTATGAGGGAACTCCTTGAAAAGATAGGAGCGAGTAATAATGATGAAACTGGGAATTATGTCAAAAAAGTAGGGAAAAATAAGAAAGAAATAGAAGAGGATGTGTCAGAGAAGGCAAAAACAGTTACAGATAGTAGCAACGAGATTAATTCAAATCAAAGAAGCTATGAAGATGATATTCTTAATGAAACAAGTGATGACGAAGGTGATAATGATAAGCATAGAAATGATAATAGTACTAGTAATAGTAATTATAGTAATGGTAATAACAATAGTAATAATGTGCTGTACGAAAACAGTATGAGAAGAGCGGACGTAACAAATGAAAAAGATATTGGATTCTACATCAATGACGTTATAAAAAGAAATTATCCCATCGAGTATGAGGATAACAATATATACCCAAAAGTATACTGTTACGAACCAACGAGCTTTGAAAATTTTAAAAAAAAATTAAAAAATAAAAATGAATTAAGGCATTATGAGTGTTATTCGTCAACTATGAACGAATTTTTCTATAAATATAATGAGAATTATTATGACGAAATTTTAAAAAATGAAAATTTTAAAAAATTTGCGGAAGAATTGTGGTCAAATAGAAGGTATATAGAAAATGAAACACAATATAATGAATTATGTATTCAGTTGAGAAAAAAATTTAAAGTTAGTCCTTCAAAGCATCAAATTAGTGTTGCTCTACAATATCATTATTTGCAAACGTTAAAGGATGAAAAGGGGGATTCTATTCATGATACAGGGGAAAGGAAGAGCAATAGAGGATCCAACACCTCCGACGTTTCAAACCCGTCCACTGGTTGTGATGATACCACAATTGAGGAAAACAGGGTAGGCATTATGAACGATAACGGGATAAACAATGTTAACGATAAGAGAGTAGGCAATATTCGTGATAACATGGTGGAAAACGTTGTTGATATGAAGGAATCCACTGACTGTGGTAGTAACGAAATCGTGGTTAACAAAAAGGGGAAGGACGTGAAGTTCGTGCTAGAAAATGTAAACAAGATGATTATCGCGAAGGAGATTAAAAACTACAAGGATTTGGATAAAGAAAGTGTTCACTTTCTACAAATAAACAAGCGTAAAGGAGTTAGATCAAATAGTGGAGTGTTAGTAGTTACCATAATTACTCACCCGCATCAGTTTAGTTGCAAATATGATTGTCATTATTGTCCGAATGAACCAAATCAGCCAAGATCGTACTTATCTACAGAACCCGCAATTTTAAGGGCTAACCAAAATAATTTCGATGTGATTTGTCAATTTTTTAATAGAACAACTACTTTAGTAAATAATGGACATGTACCAGATAAAATTGAAATATTAGTCTTAGGTGGAACATGGAGTTGTTATGATTTAAATTATCAGAAAGAATTTATAAGAGATGTTTACTATTCTGCTAATATTTATCCTGTGTTAAAAGATAGAAGAGCAAAATTAAGTTTGGAAAAAGAACAAGAAATAAATGAACAAAGTAACTGTAGAATAATTGGGTTGACATTAGAAACAAGGCCTGATCAGATAAATAAGGATGAGCTCATAAGACTACGTTCCTATGGTTGTACAAGAGTACAATTAGGTATACAACATACAGATGATTATATTTTGAAAAAGGTGAATAGGCAATGTACATTAAAAGATTGCATAAGAGCAATATATTTATTAAAAGAAAATGGATTTAAAGTAGATATACATATAATGCCTGATTTACCATATTCAAATGTACATAAGGATATTAGTATGTTTAAAGAAATTTTATGTTCAACAGATTTACAAGCGGATCAATGGAAAATTTATCCATGTGAAATTACTCCATTTACAAAAATTGAAAAATGGTATAATAATAATGAATTCAAGCCATATTTCGAAACAGATAAAAATTTGCTTATTTCTCTTATTTTACTTGTAAAGAAATCCATTCATCCATGGATTAGATTAAACAGAGTTATTAGGGATATACCCAACCCGTCAATTATTGCTGGTAATAATATAACCAATATGAGGCAGCTTATAGCAAATGAAATGAACATAAGAAACATTTTCTGTCAATGTATTCGATGTAAAGAAGTCAAAAATCAGCAAATCCAAACAAAAAAGGATTCAATTTTTTTAAAAATATTTAAATATTCTACATTGGGTGGAGACGAATTTTTTATAACTTTCCAGGGAACAAAGAAGCAAGTTAACAAAGAGGTGTTAAGGTACAGCAAGCGGAAGAGGAAAAGAGGAAAAACTACAGAAAAGGGGAGAAAAGACGCCATAAATTGTAATAGCAGTATAAAAAGTGGAACTGCTACTCACTGTGGAAAACAGAATGGCATTGCCAGTAGTTCTACTCTCCCATGTGGTGAGAAGGAGGACGCAATAGGCCTATCATCCATATTAAGTACTAGTCAATATATGCCAGATGCTGAATCGTTCATGTGCAATAAGGAGATGGACAAGGTGCATAAGAGTGAGGATGTAAAGATAAATGAAAGTAATAGCGGTAATGCATCAGTACTTAATAATTTCACAGATGATAACAGATCAAGTAGCGATATGGTTAGAAAAAGAAAAACAGTACACCAAGATAATAAATTATATAGCAGTTTTGATGATGATAAGGATTATGACAATAAACATTTATTACTTGGTTTCTTACGGTTACGTTTAAGATATAAAAACAACTACTGCGATGAGAGACCATTTAAATGTTTAGAGAATGCAGCTTTGATTAGAGAGTTACATATATATGGATCATTGTTAAAACATGATGATTTCAAAGATGATTTAAATTTTGTACAACATAAAGGCCTAGGCAAAAGTTTAGTGTTAGTAGCTGAAATTATTGCATACTACTATAAATACAATAAAATGTCTATTATTGCTGGTATTGGTACGAAAGAATATTATAAAAAATTAGGATATACAAAAGAAGAAACATATATGACCAAGATTTTGGATAGAGAAATTATATTTAAAAATTATATACTTAACCGCAGCAGAATTGGAAAAACACTTACTATTTATGACTACAATTTAAATCACTGCCTTTATTTAATGCACAAAGAAATATGCGAACCTCCAAAATTTAAACGAAGTGAAATAAAAGAGTTAAATAGGTATATTAATGATAATATTATTCCACTAGGATCACAATTCTGTCATGAGTCTTTCAAAAATGAATCCACTCCGTACACGATAGATGTTGATACGCTACTAGACATTCGTGAGCGTAATATGCTTATTACTCCCATCGTCGACCTTTTAAAAAAATTGGCAGATAAGTATTTACTTAAAGATAATGGCAAATATTTACGTAACGGTGGGGGTGAGAGTAGCTGTGAGAGTATAACTGGCAGCGGAAGTAATGGCACATGTGACAGCATATGTAATAAGATATGTAAGTACCTGGACAAGTATTTAGTCAAATATGTTGGAAAATATTTCGTTAAAAATAGGGGCATTTTCAATGCATCCACTCTTCTACTCTTCGGTACCACCCTTTTCCTTACCACCCAGATAATTAAAAAGAAGAAAAATATACCGTTGTGATGCATGCGCAGTATCACATGCACAGTTCATACAACCAGAATTAGCCTCCTTTGTTTTTTTCCTTTGTTTTTTTCTTCCTTTGTTTTTTTCTTCCTTTGTTTTTTTCTTCCTTTGTTTTTTTCTTTCTTTCTTCTTCTCTTTTTTGTTCTCAATTTGTTACCCCCTTTTTGCATATTTCTACTCGTACCTTCGCCTTTTACATGCACCATATTTCGGTCGAAGGTGCGGGTGGCTGGCTCGTCCCTTGGTTTCCATGCACGTATAATACATGAACAAGTTACACGAACGTGTTACATGATGTGCTACATGTTTGTACGAATTGCATACATATGCGATATATAAATGTGTATATATGCACGATTCCCCCCGAATTATTAACTTGTCATAAAATTAAAACTGATAAAATATAGTTTATATTAACAGGAAAAAATTAAAAGGAGCATTAAGATGTGGATGACCGAGTAGTAGTCACAATAGGTCGTTCCTCTATTTCTTTGTCATTAGGCTAAGGATTTTTTTTTTTTTTTTTTTTTTTTTTCCCCTCACGGCTAAGCTACTTGTACCTGCCATTATAGTAAATTATGTTAACCATAAATTTTATGATGATATTAATATTACAGCTTGACGCGTAGGGGAAGCGGATATATTCTTTTATACGTATGCATATTTGTTATTATGTTTTTCTTTTTCAAGGACCAACTACTTTAACAGGACAAGCAGTTATATGTACTTGTAGATGATGAAAAAGAAAAATGTACGCAATTAAAATTAAGACGGACTATATACATACATATATGCATATGTATATAATGCAGAAAAACAAATATGCACAAAAATATATGTTAAATATAAAAAAATAAAATACATATGCATGTGAATGTAAATAAAATTAATGTACAAAAATTAAGTAAAAAAATTTAAGTAAAAAAAATTAAGTAAAAAAAATTAAGTAAAAAAAATTAAGAAAAAAAGCGAAAAATAAACAATAAACTGGTTAAAAAACGTTGAAGAGGATGACAAAAAAAAAAAAAAATAACAATAATAAAGATAATTTTAAAATGAATTAGATTGAATTGCACTGTATTTTTAATTGTATTAAATTAATATTAATATTGATATTAAAAAAAAATAATAAATAAATATAATTTATAAAAAAAAAAAAAAAAAAAAAAAATACATACATACATACATACAAACATACATACATACAAACTTACATACATACATACAAACATACATACATACGTACATACCGTTTTAACGATTTTAAAATTGAATAAATAATTTAATTATTTATTTTTTTTTTTTTTTTGTTATACTAGAATTTTCTTTTTGATCATATTTTTTTTCATTCGTTATGTATTTTGTATATAAACATCCATTATATATTTGTATGTATATAATATGTAGAAGTATATATATATATATATATATACATATTTATTTAGGTAATGCGTGTAAATTTATATATATGTATATATATGTATATTTTTTCCTTTTTTCGAGTCCATTTTGGGATTACCACAGTAGTGTAGCTTATCGTTTGAGAAATTTTCTTTTTTTTTAAAGATATAAAAATGTACATATATATTATAAATATATATACATAAATATACTTAAATACATAGATAAGTACATTCATACGTACGTACGTACGTGTATGCATACCACTTTTATATATTTCTTTCCCTGCTGATTTTGAGAAGACCAAGTATTATATGTACATGTATATGTATATGCGCACATGTATCAGTATGAATATACGTTCTGTAACATACAAGTAATAACGTTATGAAGAGCAGGTTTATAATAACATAAATTCCGGGGTGTACATAAATAGGACATGAATAAACAATTTTTTCATGTTTTAATTAATACCATATACTAATTAAAATATACTTATTTCATATGTGGACATAATATTTGATATATATTATAACTGTTCTGTAAATTTTAATATGATCAATTTGTTATTATTTTTTTTTTTTTTGTAATTATCATGTGTTTGCACGAGTAAATTTACAACCATACGTACGTACATGCATAAATATATACATATATATGTATTTATGTATATATATATATATATATATATGTACATATGTATATATATATATGTATATATGTGCATACATGTACAATTTTTTCTTGTTTTCATCTACGTAGCCCCACTATTTGCTTATTTGCTAACTTTTTTAAATTCGAATCGTAAAAAGAAAGAGGTGCTGTAATAATAAATTTATTCGTGTTGTTTCTTGTAGATCATTTAGTAAAAGCTCGAAAAAAAAAAAAAAAATTCCTAAAATTTCAATTCTTTGTGTACGATGTTAGTTTAAAGAGGAATAACATGTACATATGTGCATATAAATATATATATTTATGTGCTTACCTATGCATACACATTAGTTGCATTTGCAGCCTTAGTTTTTTTGATTTCTATTGACCTTATATTTTGTTCGTTTCTCTTTATTTCTTTTAATTTTTGGTACATATATTTTTTTTATTTCTACGTGCAATAGCCTTTTATTTCTATTTCAACCTCTATTTTTGTTTTTATTTATGGCCATAAGTAGCCGGATTCAACGTTATTTAATATTTTTTTAATATTATTTAACGATATTTTATTTTACGTAGTTTTGTTCTGCTCTGTTTTTCTTTATTTTGTTTTACTTCACTTTATTTCGCTCTATTTAATTTTATTTTTTTGTTTTATTTAAACTTTTTTTTCCATTCGATTTTGTCTGCAACCTTTCCAATTTACCATTTATTTTTAATGATTTTACATTTTTATCCTTGCCCCTTTTTGTTTATATCGGTGTGCATAATGAGCTAAAAGTAAATTACTTCATTTGCTTGATCGTTCAGACTAATTTATTTTTGTTTTTAAAAAATTTACCTGTACGTTTAATGTTTTTTATCACTTATTATTTGTTATTTGATTTTTATTATTTGATTTTTATTATTTGATTTTTATTATTTGATTTTTATTATTTGATTTTTATTATTTGATTTTTATTATTTGATTTTTGTTATTTGATTTTTATTATCTGATTTTTGTTATCTGATTTTTGTTATTTGATTTTTATTATCTGATTCTTATTATTTGTTATATGTTTTTTGCTATATATTATTGATTTTTTTTTTTTTTTTGTTAAGTCCATTTTTATTAATGCAGAATTTATAAGTAAAAAATTGATATTAAGTATAATCCATTTTGCATAAGACAGAGTAGTAATAAAGTGCGTGCGTACGAATATATATGCATGTGAAGATATATATATACACACATACATACGTATGTACATTTATGTATGCTCTTTTACAAGTATACATGTGCTTGTAGGCACACACACGCGTACGTACCTGCGCACATGAATAATATTTGCATGCACATGTGCATGTTAAAAATTTATACTGCACCAAAATTTACGGCAATAAGGTAAAAGTAAAAATGAATAGTGAGAGTAAGTCGGACAGAAGTGAAACAACGAAAAAGTACGAATTTGAAGATATTGGTAATTTACAGAAGGACATTTGTGAGTTGAATCATAACATAAATGATGAAAACAAATTTAGTGAAATACAGAAAGAGGCAAATGTTGATATATTTGATATGCATTACACTGAAATAAGCAACACTTTTGTAAAGGTGTATGAAAAAGGGGATGATAATAATGACAATGTTAGAAGAAAGAGTATAATTATTAACAGTAATAGTAATAGTAATAACAATAGTAATGATAGTAATAACGATAATAATGATAGTAATAACGATAATAATGATAGTAATAACGATAATAATATTAACAACAATAACACGAATAACACGAATAACACGAATAACACGAATAACACGAATAACAGTAATAACAGGAATAACAATAGTAATGATAGTAGGAGCATTGTTGAAAATTTGATTCAAAGTAATGATGATGATAATATCCGTATTAATATAGAAGGGTGCAGTGAATTAAGTAAAAACGGAGGTGATGAAAAGAACGATTTCAGTTTAAATAACATTTCAGAAAATTCTTATGAACATGTTAAGGTGAATTTATCAAATCATAATTTCACGGAAGTGGATAGTTTCCCGCGGAATGAAATGAATGAAGACAATTCCGATGAATGTAAAATGAAAATGAAAATTCAAAATTTGCTAAAATTGGTAGGACTTTTAAAAGCACAAATAAATCAAAAGGATCAAGAAATTTACAAAATGGGTAAGATACTTAGTGTTCCTTTGTGCGCACGTGCATACCGATGTGTATACTTACATATGTGAACACTACTTTACATGCATGCAGGCGCAAGGGCAAACCCCGTTGCATACCCCCTTCCCATTCAGTTTGTTTTCCTATCGACATAAGTTTTCATATCTTTTTTTTTTTTTTTTTTTTTCGTAGAAGTAGATTTCAAAATGAGAAAGGAAAAAAATGAAAAGAATATTTATATGCTGGATGAACTAATTGCAGAGAGTGAAACAAACACAGAAAGAGTAGAAGCGGATAATTTCCTTATGAAAAAAATGAAAAGCATCTTAATATCGCAGAATGAAGAAATAGTTTCATTGAATGAAGAATTAAAAAAAAAATCAAAAGAAATTTATTATCTTAATGAAGCAAATATAACAAAAAATGAAAAATTGGTTGAATTAAAAAAAGAGATCGAAACAAACTATATGCAGTTGAAAGAATATAAGAGCATTCAAAACGAGCTAGAGGTTGATGTAAATAATAAAATGTACAATGCAGAAAGCTATCTAAATATAACAAATCAAAAATTAATGGAAAACAATATTAATATAAGGGAAAAAAAGCTAAATATAGAAAAACAAAAAAGAGTAATAAAAGAGTTATATAATCAATTAAATAAGAAAGAGGAAAATATTTCAGAACTTAGAAGTATTATTGAAAGTATTGAACTAAATAATAGTAGAGATATTATAAAATATAAACAAAATAATATGGACCTGATAAACAGGTTAAGCTTAAATAACTCTCTAATGAATAGTCAAAAAATTGAAATTGAAAATATGCATATGAATTATAAACAATTAGAAGAAGAATTAAAAAATAAAGACAATGAATTAAAAAAATTGCACCAAAATCTTTTAGCGAAGGATGACGAAAATAACAAAATGTTACATGATATAAACAGACTTAAATTTGATATGGAAATAAAAAATATTGATGTTTCTAATATAAAACAAAAAATTAAAAATATTAAAAAAGAATATTCTATACATTTAAAAAAACAAAAAGAGAAATTTACAGGTGTTATTAATGAAATTTACAAAGAAAAAGATGAAATTATAAAAAATCATGTTGACAAGTTGTCAAAATTGACTTCTCAATACAATGAAATGGTTTCCCTTAACGAAGATATAAAAAATGAAGTAATATCATAAAAAAAAAAAAATTGAGCTAAAGCAAGGAGAAATTATTCATCTATCATTTTTTAATTGTTTGTTATGCCATGTTCATAATTTTCCCTTGCTTTTTCGTTGTTTTTTATGCCATGTTCATAATTTTCCCTTGCTTTTTCGTTGTTTTTTATGCCATGTTCATAATTTTTCCTTGCTTTTTCGTTGTTTTTCCTGCCTTGTTCATAATTTTCTCCCATTTTATCGTCTTCCCCAACTTTTTAGATGAATTTTCTGAAGGATGAAATTCTGAAAAAGTCCTGTGAAATCGAAAAGTTGCAAGATCGTTTGTTAGATTACGAATCGAAATTGTTAATATATGAAAACAACAATGAAATTAAAATATTAAAAAAAAGTGAAGATCATCTGAGGAAGCTTCTAAGCAAACATATACACAGAAATGAGCAACTGCTAAATACAACCCTTCTGTTACAAAAATCGACGTTAGAAAATAACACACTAGAGAAAAAAATAATTGAGTTAAAAGCTAAAACGTACAGAAAGGATCAAGAAATAAAAAAACTACAGGAAACAAACACTAGAAAAAAGGATCCAAATAGTAATTCGAATATCAGTGAAGATATTATTCTGACCAGTGCAGATAACAGTAATAACAAAAGTAATAATAATAATAATAATAGTAATAACAATAGTAGTAATAACAATAATAGTAATAACAATAATAGTAGTAATAGTAATTATAATAGCGTTAATAATATTAATATTGATGTTAATAGTGACACGCATATTATTAACAATTTGAGAAATTTTAACAACTGTTGTACGGATGAAGATAATTCCATTTATATGTTAAAAAAAACAAGTGAGAAAAATAATATGCTCGATGTATTTGTAGAAAATGAAGATAAAATTCAAAATATGAAAGATTCCTTCCCCAGTTCATTTAATGATGACCCTGTTCATGTAGCCTTATGTGAATATCTTAATTGTATGAAGAAGAATAATACTTCCTTTAAAATAAACAAAATTAATGATAACACTTATTTGTTGAATAATAAAAAAGTGTTCATAAAATTTATCAATGGCGATCTGTATGTAGAAGATGGTGCATATCCAGTCAAGTTGCATGATTACTTGCTAGGTATTACAGACTAAATAATTCCGGAAGAGAAGAAGAAATTAAAAGAAAAAGAAAAAAATCGAATTCACTTATCCGTATACATTTTCTAACTATGTGTATACATTTTATGTTTCCCCAAATGTTGGATATTTAAAAAATTAGAAGTGGGGAAGGGGAAAAGTACATACGTGTGGATATGGATGTGTTTGTACACATATTCGTACATTCGAATAATATCCATGTGTTGTAACCGTTTGATCGTTGCTTTTATGAATAATCCTTTTTTTTTTTTTTTTTTTTTTTTTTTTTTTTACATATATAATGCATATCTGTGACAGTACAAAGGAACTCATAAAATTAAAAGAATTTTGATTTATCACTCATCATTCCATTGGTGTTTTTACTTTTGAGTAGTAAATAAATTGCGCAAACAAAATTCTACATATAAATTGTGAAAATGGTATTAAATTTATCCTTATACCCAAGTACAAAATGTGTATAGGAGAGCTACGATTTTCACTTTCTATTTTAGTACAAATTTTCTAGTATGCTATTGTAGTTTGTACTTCTCTCAAGCATGTGTGTTTATCCTTTGTTCATTTTTCCTTTTTCGTTTTTCTTATTATGTAAGTTTTCTACAGTTGGTGGAGAAGGTGTGTTTTTAATAAATCAGTTGATAAACAAAAAAACAAAAAAAAAAGAAAAGAAAAGAAAAGAAAAGAAATGAAAAGAAATGATAAAGAGTAAAAGTAAAAGAAAAGAAGCGAAATGAAGTAAAATGAAATGAACAAAAAGACAGAGTAAGATTACAGAAAAATGAATATATTTTTGTTAGCTACATAACATACAGGGGGTTGTTAACTTGATGCCAATGCAAAAAAGAAGGGATGAAAAAAGAAAAAAGCTGAGAAATAAAGAGCGGACCGACGAGAGGACTGAAAAGAGGACAGAGGCGAAGAACATAATAACGAAATTAATCAACGAAACAGAATAAAAGAGACAGAGAAGAGAAATAAAAATGGGATACATATTGAAAGAACAGTGTTTTCTTATTGATCAAATAGTATAATGCTGTGAAAAAAAAAAAAAAAAAATTAATTCATAATAATTTATAATGAAGCATAACAATCATAATGAAGCATAACAATTCATAATGAAGCATAACAATTCATAATGAAGCATAACAATTCATAATGAAGCATAACAATTCAAAGTGACGAAGAAATGGACTTAAAACGAAACGGATGTGGATTGTTAAAAAGTGTTATAATAAAAAAAAAAAAAAAAAAAAAAAAAAGACAATAATGCACATATGTACACATGTGCATGGGAAAAAAGCGGTTTGCTCAAAAGTAATCGTCAATCATTTCTTTGTCAACGAAGGTTTCAATCTGACTCCACAAATAGTCACTTGCGTCAGACGTTATTTCATTCTTGTCTAATTGAAGCCTGTGCCACATGTTAGTATTTGTATTTTTGGGAATTAAACATACTTCTATTTGTTTCTCATCATCTTTTATTATTTTCAATCGAAATAATTCTTCAATTAATAGAAATGTTTTTTTATATCTCCTAGATGTGGCTAAGGTTTTAAGTTTAACCGCATCTGTATATTCTTGGAGTTTTTGTATTTTATATTCAATTTTTTTTAATAGCATTTTTTTGATTTCATATTTCTTTCTAAGTATATTTTTTTTTTCATCTATTTCGTAAAAAACTTTTAACTTCCTTTCTCCTCTTTCATCATTAGTATCACAAAATATGGATTCACATTCCCTTAATTTTTGTGAAATTGTTTCATACTCTTCATTAACAATATTTCGTTTATCCTGTACATTTTTTTTTTTATTATAAATTGCTTGTTGTATATTCTGTATATTACTATTAACACTATTTCTTATGTTTATTATCTCACCTATACAATCATTTTCACTATTGAAATTTAAAGAATAATTATTCAAAATCATAACGTTTTTATATAATATATCTATGTCTTTTTCACTATTACTACATTCTGTTATATTATGAACAATATTTTGAAAATGCAAAAAATTATTATCCCTATTTTTGTAAGCATCCATCATGTTATGTATTCTCATTCCCCTTGTCTTTTTCAAATCCATTTCCTGTACACCCCTCGATATGCTATTTATTTCGTCGTACTTGCTGTAATAGATACCTTCCATGGTTCTTTCCCCCTGCTTCTTATGCCCATTCGGTTTATTACCACGTCTGTCATCGTTTCTACTACCGCTTCTACTACCGCTTCTACTACCGCTTCTACTACCGTTTCCACTACCGTTTCTACTACCGTTTCTACTACCATTTCTACTACCATTTCTACTACCATTTCTACTACCATTTCTACTACCATTTCTACTACCATTTCTACTACCATTTCTACTACCGTTTCTACTACCATTTCTACTACCATTTCTACTACCACTTTTAGTAGCGCTTTTACTGATGCTTCTACCACCCGTGCTACCGATGTCGTTCACTTCCGAATCGTGATAAGAATTAGACAACATTTTAAGATCCTGATTATTCGATTCTATTAAACTATTTTTTAGAACCCCTTTTTCATTACTTAAAAAAACGGAGTTCACTTGTTGGTTGACGGCGTCCTCCTTCAATAAATTAGTAAAGCTCAAAGAATTGTTTGATATATTCTTTCTATTACTACTACTGTGCTTGGTGGTCACTCCTCCCCCTCCTTCTACGTGGTGGCTATCATTGATCCCTTTTTTATAATAAGTTTTCCTTTTTACATGTGCATTAAAATTTTCTTCACTTAATACTTCAAATGTACTAGTATTAAACATATCATTCTTATTTGAATTATTCAATATTTTTTCACTATTAGTGTCTGTTATGTATTGTAAATGCCTCTCATCATTTTGCTCATTTCTAGTTACTAATCCATTCAAATAATATAAAGAACTGTTGAGATTTCGATTTATGTAATTGCTACTAGATTCATTAAAATTTGTGTTAGCATTAGTACTCCCTAATTTATTCCTGACTAAATTTACATCTTTTTTTTTTTTTTCTTTTTTTTTTAATTCTTCCATATTTGTGCATATTTCTTTTTCCATGTAATGATATTTGTAATTTCCTTCGTAATTTGTACCATTCAAACAATTATCACTATTTTTCAAACGCTCATAATTAGTGTTATTCCTTCCCAACGTGTGTGAGGCAAAATTAAAATTCTTGTTCATATTATTGTTGAACGTGGTATTTACATTAACTCCACTGGTAGCATACATTGTTGGCAGTGATCTATTTAGGATTGTACTCTCTTTATTACTACCAAAAAATATATTGGCACTCGGTCCCTTAGCACTTTCCTTATTACCATCTCCGCTATGTTTACCACTTCCACTATTGATTATGTTACCACTACCGATTATTTTACCACTACCGATTATTTTACCACTACCGATTATGTTACCACTACCGATTATGTTACCATTACCGATTATTTTACCACTACTGATTATTTTGCCACTACCGATTATTTTACCACTACTGATTATTTTACCATTACTGATTATTTTACCACTACTGATTAAGTTACCACTACTGTTCATGTTCCCATCAGTGTTGATATTACCATTATTATATTTATAATTATAATTATCATCAGCATTACTACTACCATTAGCATCTCCATTACTATCATCGTCCCCACTACCGTTTGTGGGCTTATTTTCGAAGTTTAACTTCGAATTATGAACATTCGAATTTTCCTTTGTATTACTTGACACGTTGTTCATACTATGATAACTTTTACTGTTATCAAAATCGTAATTACTTTGATCGAACTTTTTATCTGACCTTTTAAGGTCCTTATTTTCATTGTCATAATTTTTATTAACACCTTCTATAGCATTATATTTCCTTTTTACTGGCGACGTGTATGAGTACATAATACCCTCCACGTTGTTACCACTGACGTTCTTATTAGTGTTTTCCTCACCGCCTTCGCAATTGTAGGGACTGTTATACAGTATAGAATATTTATTACCTATAGTTACATTACTGCTAACTGCATTACCAGTAGCGTCTTTTTCCAAATGAATATCCTCATTAAGGTTCCTTCTTACATTCTTCTGTTCGTCAAATCTATTATCACTATGGTTCTGCGCTATTAATTTATTGAAATGCGGCTTCTTAAAATTGTTATTTGTCAAATTTCTTGTATCATATAGAGATACTTTTTTACCTCCATTTCCTAATTCATTGTGTGCAGGTTTTATAAAACTTACTGGAGGAATTTTGTGAGAACCATTCTGATTACTTTTGAGACTACTTTTAAATGGGGGTTTCAAAATATTATTATATGTTCGTTGTTTCAAGTTGGAGTTCTTTATATATATCTGTTTATGTGATGGTTGTGTAGTCTGTCCATTTATTGTGCATTTACTAACTCCATTTAAATTACTTTTAGCTTTGTTCATGAATCTAACATTCTTATTTTCATTATTAATAAATTCGTTTGTCTTAAATTTTGATTTTGCCGAGACCTGATTCATATCTTCGGTGCGCTATTTTATTTTACTTATCTGTTTTATTTATATGTTTGTTTATTTAACTGTTTTATTTATATGTTTGTTTAGTTAACTGTTTTATTTATATGTCTGTTTATTTAACTGTTTTATTTTATGTTTGTTTACTTATTTATTTTATTTATTTGTTTATCCGTTTATCCGTTTATCCGTTTATCCGTTTATCCGTTTATCCGTTTATCCGTTTACCCGTTTATCCGTTTATCCGTTTATCCGTTTACCCGTTTATCCGTTTACCCGTTTATCCGTTTATCCGTATATCCGTATATCCGTTTATCCGTATATCCGTTTATCCGTTTATCTGTTTATCCGTTTATCTGTTTATCCGTTTATCTATCTGTTCATTTATTAATTTATTTTATTTTTTTTTTTTTTTTTGAATATTCAAAAATGAGCTGCTACTCTTTTGTTCACTTTTGGCTAGTTCCTGGCATAATTATTTTTCCCCTTCTCTTACTGCCTTTGCCAACTTTTGCTATCTTTAGCTAACTATTTCTAATCTATGTTTTTCTTTACCTCTCTTTACCTTTTTTTTTTTGTTTTTTTGTTTTTTTTCCTTTTTGTTTCAGTATCGTTTATTGAAATACTCTAGGAAGCATCCCTTTAAAAAATAATAAAAATATAACAAACTTTTCATATCATTACATGAGCGTGTAAAGTCTTCGTATGTGTTATTAACTACGCAGTTTTATGCTATTTATCTGCAACGGCATTACACACTCATTCCTGACAAGCATACATTTCAGTATTAGGTAAAATTGTAAATTAAGAATAAAATGACCGTGTACATATGCGAGAGGGGGGTGGGGAGGAAAGGTAAATAAGGATTAATAGTATTGACAAGGTGCTTATATTACGACGTACTTATATGCATACGTATATATATAAGCATGGATGGATATACATAAATATATAAACGTTTAAATATGTATGAACATACATATAAATATATATCTTTTATTTTAAGGATTATTCAAATGTACCATTGTGTGCGATTGTATATGACTATTCATGGTTAACCTAACACCATTTTCGCACATAAAGTAAATTCGTGGGTCCCCGTGCTTCCTCTATTAACACACGAATAATATGTACATAAACATACATATATACATGTATAATATATGCCACGTTTGGTCAAAGAGAAACTTGTATAATATGTAAGATGATACATTTAAATTCATAAAAATTGCATCAAAAATTTTATATTTTTAAAGTGACTATCAAACAAAAATTAATATGTATATTTAACAATAAAATTATGTAAATCGTATGATGACCGTATTCTTTAATATTTTTAACTTGTCTTTATAATAATTATACTAATAATAATAATTAAAAAAAATAATAATAAAAAAATAAAATATTATGTATGCGTAATGCAAAATAAACTAACGAAAAAAAAAAAAAAAAAAAAATGTATGGTAAAATATTCAACGATGTACATACTTTTTATAACTATTTCAGGTGAATTCAGGTAAACCAAAAAAAAAAAAAAAAAAAAAATTATGAACAGTTAATAATTTTCAATGTGATAAAAATACTATATGTATCATTTTATATGTTAAAGGGAATGTTTTTATATATTTATTTAATTTATTTTATTTTATTTTTTTATCCCATTTGGAAGTGTGTGCAACAAAAATTTACTGTTTTGCGCGAATTAAATTTTTTATTTTTCATTTATACTCTCCATTATATGAAGCACATGTACGTGTATGTGTACGCGTGTACATATGTATGTACCTGTCCATATATTACGCGTCTATGTATATCTACATATGTATACATATATATACATGCTAACGTACCTATATCTACGTAGGTATATATATGTACACGCATTCAAGCAAATTAGGAGAAAGAAAATGAAACCATAGCAAAGCAAAAAACATTTCCTATCTGACACGTTTAAAAAAAATAAAAGCGCGAAAATAAAATTTTACCCAACGGAATCAGTGTTAATTATAACTACATATAAAGAGAAAAGGGAAGTACAACAAGAAGTGTAAGAAGAGTAAAAAGACATATAAATTTGATAGGAAAATGAGGGTAAATAGTCTGTCAAGAAATATTGTAAATAAGGATATAAGTTAAAAAAAAAAAAAAAATATATATATATATATATACTTCAATCAAATAGATACGTATTAAAGCTTTATGGACTTAAAAATGGAAGTGGTGTTCTTTATATTTTCTTCTTTTTATCGAACAGTTATTTTCCCATATGCTGTTATACACTATTTAAATAAAATATATATATATATATATATATATATATATATATATATATATATATATACTACTCTGTATTAATGTAAACAGAGGATTTCATTTTTTTTACGTATTTGTGCTATTTGTACGTATTTGTGCTATTTGTACGTATTTGTGCTATTTGTACGTATTTGTACTTTTTGTACTTTTTGTACTCTTTGTACGTATTTGTGCTATTTGTATGTATTTGTACTTTTTGTACTCTTTGTACGTATTTGTGCTATTAGTACATATTTGTACTTTTTGTACTTTTTGTACGTATTTGTGCTATTTGTACATATTTGACCATTTTATACTTCAGTACTTCCCTTAATTTGACCTTCGTTTAACAAATAAAATGTTATAGAGGGGAAATAAAATAAAATGAAATAACAAGAACGTATGAACGAAAATTCTGTAACATAGCATTTGTGAACATATTTCTCAATTAACATTTGATTATATCAGTGCTGTTTATAACTCTCAAATAATTCAAAAAGGCAATCTACTTAAGGTTTATTTTCACAAATATATTTTTTCATGTTTTAAAAAAAAAGAGATATATGAACTTCTTACAGATAAAGACACAAATTGTGTACCTTCTTTAATTACAAAAATAAAATGCATTTCAAAAAGAAAACTTCCATTTTCTCCTTTTCATTATTTTGCTTGTTTCGTTTTTTATTTTTTTGTTCTTACTTTTTTTTTTTTTTTTGTTTTTTCCTTTTAACAAATTAAAATAAATGGCTTAACTATAATTTAACCGATGTCTGCCCTTGTTGGAGATACCTACTTCTACTTTTGAAAAAAAAAAAAAAAGGAATGCATAATTGTATATACAGTATTGCACATACTCGATGGTATTTTCTGAGAGTATATAGAGAATAATTTCCTTCCTTCAAATAAATAAAATAAAATAAATAAATTAAGTAAAATAAAATAAAATAAAATAAAAACAAAAGAAAGGAACAAAGAAAAGGAAAAAGTTAATATATATTTGTCTTTTGAACGATTATTCCTTCAAACATTTATCTTTCATAATTTACAAGTAATAACACTTTTTGAATGCACATTTTTTTTTTTTTTTCTCCCCACTTCCACATTTTTCATACTGAGGAATAATGCATTTATTTCCCATGTGCAGTTAATGTTTCTTGTCTTCATGTTTTCTTCCTCGCATAGTTATATAGATAAGTAATTTGATATGATATAATTAACTGAAATACACTTTTTTGCTTTTTTTCATCAATGAATTGAATGATTAACACAGCAAGAAGAGAGAAAAAATAAAAGGAAAAAAAAGAAAAAAAAAAAAAAAAGCAAAAAAAAAAAAAAAAAAAAAAAAAAAAAAAAAAAAAAAAAAAAGCAAAAAAAAAGCAAAAAAAAAAGTAAAAAAAAAAAGAAGCAATGAAAGAAAAAAAGAAACAAGCAAAGAAAGAAAAAAAGAAAAGGCAAAAAAAAAGAAATAAAAAAAAATAGAAAAAAAAAATTCTATTAGAACATATTTCCATTCGTAAACGGTTGGAAGATACAAATCTCCATAAAATGTTTTGATGTCTAATGGGCTTTTTAATTTCCTATCAAATAGTAAAATAAAAGCATTTTTCCCCGCATCAGATTCGCAATGTAATTATGCAGTTTTCTCTATTCTTTTTTCAAAGAGGAGAACATTGTTGTCCTCTTTTTTCATTTCTTTTCATTTATCTTTTCTTATTCTCTCATCTCTTATTTCATCTTATCTTTTTTTTTTTTTCTCCCCTTTGTTTTCAAAATTACTATAAACATGTCCCGCCGCTTTCCCCCTTTTATACCATACATATACGTACATTAAAAAGAAAAACGAAAAAAGAAAAAACGAATTTCTTCTCTATCTTATACATTTAAATGTTCGCAGTTAACTTTATGTAAAAAAATTATTATTGTATCAAGGGGAAATGGAAGCTCCTCGCTTATGCTTCGGCGTAAAAAATAGTAGTTAGACATAAAATTGATTTTATTTTATTTTTATTCTTCTATGTTTTTAGTCTATACTTTTTTTTATATTCTATTAATTTATATGCATATAAATATATTTCATATTTTTTCATTTTTACTTTATAATTTTTTTTTTTTTTTACCACGAACTGGGTTAGTCGACAGTAAATGTATTTTCCTTCTATGCAATTACATCTTACTCATACTCCTTCAAATGGAGTACTGAAATAATTTCGACATAATTCGTAACAACATCATAGTGCGGGAAAGAGGGATGTGCTTACTTGTAGAAGTATGTAGTTAAAAGAGAAGAATCGTGTATTTGCGCCAATATAATACATACATATACACACATATACGCATACATATATATTCACACGTATGTGCATATGTATATATCTATATGCATATATCCATATGCATATATACGTACGTATATATGCTATCCCCTGCACGCGCATATTTACAACTGCTTACGTATGTTGAGAACCTGTAGCGTATAAAAAAGGAACTAAACAAAAAAGACAAATACATTTTTTTTCAAAAAAAAAGATTTAACTATGTATTTTTAAGATATGCGTTGAAGCACATAAAGACATAAACTATGTAGCAGCTCGTGTAAATTAAAAATAGAAAAATTTGAAAAAGACGTAGCCATTAATTTATTCATTGGCGATAAAAGGCAGTAACTTGTTCTAACTGGTAAATGGCAAGTTTCAGCGCACAAAGAAGTGCGTAAATAGATAAATGTGTAAATACGTAAATTTGTAAACAAATACAGGTATGAGCGTATAAATATATACACAAAGACACATTTAATTTCCTTATTAATTTCCTAATTAACTTCCTAGTTAATTTCCTAGTTAATTTCCTAATTTTCAATAAACACACGGTAGTGTTACATATATGGGGGAGAAACATACATGCAAAATACATATTGTATGACGTTAAAAATTCCAAGGTCCCTCCTTTCGATTTATATATTTATAAAAAAAAAATAGTAAGTAGCATAAAAATAAAGGAATAATTTAATAATTACTATTAACAGATTTGATGACAAGCCCAAAATGATTTAAATACATACCACCAATTGTTAGTCATATAATATTACATTAAAAAAAAATAATAAAAAATAAATAAAATAAAAAAAAAAAAAAAGCAGTGTGTAAAGCTATGAAAAGCATAAAAGGGACTTCACATGAAAAGGAAAACAATCTACATAAAAAACAAATATTTTCTGGAGGAAAAGGAAAAATTAGAAAAGAAATAAGGATGTATAAAAGGATACACAAAAAAAAAAATAATCAAAAGAGTAAGAATAAATATAAAGGTAAAAAGATTGAAATAATTCAGAAAAAAAAAAAAAAAAAAATTATAACTAATAAAAACAAATTGTGTAAAAAAAAAGCATATAACATATTACGCTCTTTACAAGGGAATACCAATTCAAGAAATACCATTTTTTTGCTAAAAAAAAATGAACCTCATAATAACGATAACAGTGACAGCACCTCTTACTGCCTACTACTCATTAGCAAAAGAAATGCACGCGGTCATACTATTTTAGAAATCCCTAATTATATGAACGAAACCGGCTTCCAAGAAGTATGCTTCACTCGAATATTCAAAAATATGCTCCCCGTATTTCAGACCTACGAAGGGAAAGCGCAGAAGGGAATAAGAAGTGGTCAAATAGTAGGAGCCGATGAAATAATTAGAAGCGGTGAAATAATTAGAAGCGATGATATAATGCGAAGCGATGATATAATGCGAAGCAATGATATAATGCGAAGCGATGATATAATGCGAAGCGATGGTATAATAAGAAGCGATGGGATGATAAGAAGCGAACGGATGATAATAGGCGATGGGGTTATAAGTTCTAAGCTAATACAAAGTGATGCGAGAATGACACGTGCAAAGTTAAATAAAATCGATATTCGATTTACCAATAACAGATTTTGCACAATAGCAAGAAAAAAAGGGGGCTATACACCCTTCTCATTAATGATTTCGAATTTTCAATTAGGAAAAAAAAAAAAAAGTTCTTGTGCACTTCTCTGTTTTTTAGAGCTTGCAAAATCAATCATTAAAACTGCAAGTAAAAACGAAACTTCTGAGCGAACGGATACAATAAGTAGAAAAACTAGTACAAGAAAAAAAAAAGTTCGTAAAGAGAAAAAAAAAAATATACATTGCCCATTAAATTGCCCATTAAATTGCCCATTAAATTGCCCACTAAATTGCCCACTAAATTGCCCATTAAATTGCCCATTAAATTGCCCATTAAATTGCCCATTAAATTGCCCACTAAATTGCCCACTAAATTGCCCATTAAATTGCCCATTAAATTGCCCATTAAATTGCTCATATTACCCACTAAATTTCTCATTAAATTGTTCATTAGTATGCTCATTAATATATAAAAAAGTGAAGGGTACGAAGAAATGTGTTATTACATGTGATCCATGTTATTACACGACCAATTATATTAGCAGCAAATTATTATTATCATTATTATTATTAGAAACAGAAGTAGCATTATTATTTAACACTGAAAAAGGTGAGAAAAAAGGGATAGCACTATTTTTATTGCCTAGGTTGAGAGCACTTCGAGCAATTAGCAACAAGTTAAGTCAAAGAAATTTTAAAACAGAAAGCATTAGAAAAAGAAGAAAAGAGAAGCACTACCGCTGTAGCTGCAAGTATCGTGATAACTACGACTGCGATAACGACTGCTACTGCGACCTCTTCCGCTTCTTTCTCTGCGTCCTCTTCTGCTTCCACTTTTTGTACCACCGTGCGCAGGCCGCAAAATGCGGCTTCATAAACAAAAAGCGTATGACTGTCAGTACCATGACAAGCTTTTTGTGCCTGCGCGTAGTACGTAAAAAGTCAAAACGAAAGGTTATCATTTCTTTTTTTGGAAAGAAGCATGAATGTTTTTTCCTTCTCCTTATAATGAAAAGTCAAGTGCACATAGATGATGTAGTAACAGATGATGTAGTAACGGACGATGTAGTAACGGACGATGTAGTAACGGACGATGTAGTAACGGACGATGTAGTAACGGACGATGTAGTAACGGACGATGTAGTAACGGACGATGTAGTAACGGACGATGTAGTAACGGACGATGTAGTAACGGACGATGTAGTAACGCATGACTTAAAAAAAAGCATATTCCATTTTAACCAATTAACAAAAAATATTTCTGAGTTATATGAGGGGGACGCCTGTCCTTATTACAAGGCAAAATTTGATTCGACAGAGTTTAATAAAAGTTCATTTAAAAATAAAAAATGCAATAATGAATTTAATAACGTACTTAATGAAGAAGATACAATAAGAAAAAAAAAAAGAAAAAAAAAGGAATTTTTCATTATGAGATCAATAAATAAATCCCTCATTCACATTCTTTTAAAAATAAATCTTTTAACCAAGCATACTTGTTTATCCACTCATATGTGTGGTATGGAAGAGAGTACGATTGTTATTCTTATCCCATATAAACTGTGTTACCATTTTTTAAGTAAAAATAGAATAACTGTTCGCACTATTGAAAAAAGGACAAAATCATATAAGAATAATATTAAAAAGGATATAAAAAAAACAAATAAATATAAATTTAAATTTAATTATTATCTAAACAAGAGACGAAATTACAATTTTCTCATTAAACATTATACTATCAAGTTATGTGTAAATAGTAAATTCGTGCATTATTTATTAAAATATATGAATAGGGACAAAAGAAAAATTATAAAAAAAATTGAATTAAGTAAAAAACGTTTTGTCAAAAGTGATATGTTAGCTTTTTCTTTCTCTTCGGATAAAGAATATAATATAATAAATATTACTCAAGCAATTACATCCTGTACGGAGCACCACATTTTTGTTATACCACATGAACAAGTGAATAGAGACACAGCTACAGATGCTACACCTAGTAGTTTTACTGTGTGCACTGCTTTTCCAGTTTTTATGAGAAACAAAAGCGGAGTAAATTATTATAATGAAACATGCTCAAGTGAAACATACGCGAGTAAAACACACTCGAATAACACGTACACAATCTCTGCAAACCACTTGAAGAGAGCAAGTGAGGAAGAGATACATAAATGCAACCACGCAAATATATCAAATAAAGGAAAACCTCTATCAGAATTAGTTTATCATGTGAGGTGCTTTACGTACAGAAATAACCACTCAAGGTGGGACTACTACGATAGTCGTGATATTAAACTGCCAAATTTTGTAATCCCTTTGTGTAACCATCCAAACACAAACATGAAAACAGGAGATGCAGAAAAAGGCGATTTAAACGAAAGGATAGATATAAAGAATATTATAAAAATAAAAAAAAAAAAAATTGAAAAAAGGGTAGCAAAGAAAAATACTGTCATAGGGGAATACAAATGGAGTCATAACTCCGTTTGCATGTACAAACAGAAAAAAAAGAACCAAATAAGTAGCCATTATCATATTAATGGTACATATGAATATTCATTTTCGATTTTCAATATTGCCTATGGGGGAGGAAATCGAAATAGTAATTCGAGAGTTAATTATAACTCGTTTTACCATAAAGGATGCCTTGTTGATGTGTTTCGCATGGGAAATCGTCACCTTCCCTCCAGCCACTACAACAATAGTAGTATCGTCCTACATGTATCAAATGTCGAAATGGATAAAGAAGTTCTATGTAAAAATGTGAGCATCTTAAGTGGAAAAAAAAAAAATGTACATATAGACATAAACACAAAAGAAGTGCTTCTACTGGTATGTGGAAGTGAAGATGTTACCATAACTCGAATGAACAATAACAAAATTGGTTTCAAATATTTAAATTATATTAACTATAAGGATATCCTAAATAACAGAAGCGCAAACGATTGTACACGGAAAAAGAGGAAGTGGTATTATACTCCTGATGTGTACACAAAACTGCATAACAAGAAGATACAGAAAAAAAAAAAAAAAAAAAAAAAGGGAAAAAGGCTAACCCGCATTAATACGCACGAGCACGATGAGCATGATGCGCACATGTTTCTTAATCTTCTCAATCTGCTCAATCAGCAGAGTAGCAGAATAGACGAATCCCTGGAAGGCAAAAAGGAGGCAAAAGATGAATGCATATCTGAACGCATATCATCAAAATGTTGTTCGAATTACAGTAGTTCAGTAGATATCCAAATGAATGAAAGACATCGTAGGAGTAGATTTAACAGTTCAACGAGTGAATGTAAAGAGGAAGGTTTTCCTAAATATTATCACACCTATGATAATGATACAGTTACTCATTTGTTAAATTATTTAAATGATTCATCAAGTAAACATACTTGGAGCGAATCAGAAGGATCGAAAGATTTAAGTCGAAATATATATATGAGGAGAAATTTTTCAGATAGTAAAGTTAGTGATGACGAAATGGTATACGCTGAAAAAACGTTGCATCGAATAAATGATTTATCACATGTAAGAGGGGAAACAAATCATTACTGCTGTTATTACCTACCTAATGGATTCCATCGAAAGTCAGTGGAAGTGGAATTGTTTACAAGAAATAAAGCAAACGAAGATAGTGCAACTGATGTACACAATACAGTAAACAACAGTGCGGTCATATCCTCAGAAATAAATGAAGAAAATATTCTAAGCGAAAATTTAATGAATAAGACCCCCGTGGGTCATAATGGTGGCTCGTTACTGTATAAAAAGGAGGGAGAGGGAAAGGATATCATAACTCAGGAAAAAAATAAAAATAAAATTAAAATTAGAAATAAAAAGACAAAAAGACAAAAAAGAGTCAATCAGATGGACTGTGTGTTGAAAGAGGATCTTCCCCAAGAGAGCATAGACGACATTCTTCAATCGAACTCAGACATCAAGTTGGGCTGCAACAGTAGTGGTAGAAGTAATGGAAGCAGTAACGGCAGCACTAACGAAAGCAGAAACAGCTACACCAAATACAACAATGGAAGCAGTGCTGGCAAGTATAATAACAGTGGTAGCACTAGCAAGTACAACAATAGTGGTGGTAGTGGTACGGGTAGGCACGACATAGGCTGTGGTAACGGTGTTGGAAAATTGCGCACCATTAGTAGCGGCAGCAGCAATAGTGGAAGCGTCAATGAAGGGGAAGAAAAGAATCAGCGCATTGAGAATACATCCGGGAGAGGGTGTGGAAAAAGCAGAGCGGATAATGACGTTGATTTGGAGGTTGCCGTAATGGAAAGACATAGTAGCATTTTAATTAATAGAGGAATAAAAACTAAGAAATGTGTTGACTATTCATTGTATAATACATATGCAAAATCATCCTTTTTGCAGTGCGCAGAACAAGCAGATAACCATTTTATAGGTAATTATTTAGATAGATATAATGATGAGAATTTTTATCATTTAAGGCAAAAGGTAAAATTGTGTTTATCAAGAACTTTTGCTAATTTAAAAACAACTAGCGAAACTTGTGTTCTACATTTTACTAATTTAATATTTGATTTATATATAAGTAGATTTAATTCGAAGGAAGAAATTATAGAGAGTATAATTAACGACATAGTTACAGAGGAAAAACAATTTTCCGATGTGATGGTACAATTACTTAAAGAATTTTATCCAAAAATTTATTCCGATTTTATATATAAAGAACAATTAAAAACGAAATATAACGTTTTATATAAAGAACTAAAAGACTCATGTGATTTAATATATCATTTTATAGCTATTATTTGTTTATTCATATCGCAGAAATATTATAATTATAGATTAATTTCAATTGAATTAATAGCAAAAACTTATTGTAAAAGTCATTTAGAAGGATTAAAAAAAGTATACTCCTTAAATAATGAATTAATTAAAGAAGCCTCTCCTGATTATTACTCAGCTACACAATATTTAGACACTACTTTTTCCTCTCATAGTGTTAATAAAAATTTTGCTTTAGAAGTTGAAATCTGTATTTTGAAAAAATTAAATTATGATTTATCTATTCCAACTACTTATAGTCTGTTAGATAGTCTACTTAAAGCTAATGAAAATATTAATTTTTTGAAAGTCAAAAATGATTATAACTCAACTGAAGGAGAAATTTTACTTCGTATCGCTAGTATTGATAATATATTCCTTAAATATAAATCCTCCACGCTCTCTATGGCCATATATGAAATTCTAAATTTCAATATTTGCAGAGATAAAATGCAGAGGGAATTGTTCGACCTTAAACAGTTAAAAAATTCTGGTCAGTACCCTAAGGGGGATATTAACAGGGCACAAGAGGAACAAGAGATCGGACATGTAGGTGCAGATGCATATACCTATGCAGATGCCGATCCAGGTCCAAATATGCAGCCGGACAGCCTAGCTCGAAAAGACGTACCTTCAAATAACGAAATAAAAGAAAGAGAAAAAAAAAATGAGCTCAAGCTTTTAAAAAGACAAGCAAGGAGCTTAATAATCGCTGAAGAAGAAGATCGATTCATCATTGCATCCAAATATATAAATGAAAAATGTAAATTGTTCAAATTTGTTAAAAATGTTATCGTAAACATTTGTTTTATTATGAACAAAAAAATCCCAAAGGCCTATTACAAATCGGACTATGACTTAACAGATCAAATAAAAGGATACATTCAGAAATTTCATGATAGCAAAAGGAGGTATTTAACTCGACTTCGAAGGCGGAAAACGAGCATATCCAGCAATGGCGCTACATGCAATAATTTCGGTACATCCGATATATGCGGTACACCTAGTACATGTGACGCATACATCGCCAATATTGGTAAAGCACACAGTGGGGGTATGAAGCAGGAAGAAAGAAAGGAAGGAGGAGAAGCCACAACGCAGGGAGTAAAAGACAGTGAGAGGGGGAAAAAACATGACTCAAAAACAAACTACAAAAAGTGCAGTAAGGATAAAATGACTGATGGTTACCCGAACGAAGAATTCATATCAAACAAAAGGCGAAAATTAGAGGAGAGAGTTCCACCTGCGAGTGACGTAAAAAAGGACGAATATAAATTTCATTCGACAAAAAGCAAAATTGCATTAAAATTTCAAAAAAGTATAAGACAACTAAAAAAACTGAAATATGATGATATCCCCATCCATTATTGCACTCCTTACGTTTTAGAAGGGAAGGTTTTAAAAATATACATAAAAAAAAGCAATGAAAATAAAAAGGAGCGAAAAATTCAAATTGAAAATGAGTTTATAAATGATAGCAGTACAAAAAAAATGATGAAAAAAAATGTAGAAAACTATGTGAATGATAAAAAATCATTGAGTAAGAACACAGAAACCAAAACGAAGAGTAACTATATCATAGGAACGAGAACAAAATCGACTGATGAGCATCTCGTATTTTATTATAATTATATAAATAAATTAAAAAGTAGATTAACCATAGGGTTGAAATATTTTTTACATAGGATTAAAAAAATTAAGAGCAGACAAGTGTGCATATCACTAGTTAATTTGAATTATTTACTCAGAAAAAAAGGAACTAAGAAGAAAATAAAAAAAAGGAAAAAAGAAAAAAAAAATAAAAATATTCCTTTATATAAACAATTATTAAACGAAGTTAAAATTTTCTTTTTGTGGATCTATAAATTAACAAGTATTGAAATTCGACCATTAATTCGTTTTTCAGATTTAAAACATTTATCAACTGTCAAAAGTTATGAAAAAAATTATTCCAAATATGTTATGAATAAATTGAAATATAAAGATGACAAAACACACACAGATATTAGTACCAGTTTAAGCAAAAAGGAAAATGCTTCAAATGTAACTAGTGTTAGCAGCTCAAGTACGACTATAAGCAGAGCAGAACAACATGACTATGATGTTAATAAAAATCAGAATAAAAATGCAATTCAAAAAATGAATGTCCATATCAATAAAGAAGACAAGGAAAAAAAAAGAAATAATAAAATAAACAATTACAATAAGCAATACATTGAAGAAGTTATCAAACCCATTGAATGCGAAGAAAAAAAGTTTTTTCATTTTTTGAAAAATTCAAGCTCAGTAAAAAGCGTAAGAGCACAACATATAAATGAGGAAGAAGAAACAACAAAATATATATCTTGCACACAAGAACAAGAAGTGAAAGTAAATCCCTTTAACCAAAATTACGAAAAATGCATATCATCCAAATGTGAAAAATATGACCAAGTTCAGAAAAAGAAAATTTTTTTTGAGAAAACTAGCCAATTAGGAGAAAATGAAGAAGGTGAAATGGCTAGCTGCGAGAGAAAAAAAAAAAAAAAAAAAAAACTGGCGAGGGGGAGAACGATGAAGAGCTACAAAAGGGAACACAAGGAGAAGTAGAGACAAAGATAGAATTAAACACAGAATTAAGTTCAAAATTAAGTACGAAATTAAGTTCAAAATTAAGTACGAAATTAAGTACAAAATTAAATGCAGAAGTAAATGCAGAAGTAAATGCAGAAGTAAATGCAGAAGTAAATGCAGAAGTAAATGCAGAAGCAAAAGCAGAAGAACAGGGTGACTTCCCATTGCGCAAAAAGGAATATGAGTCCCTAGAAAAAGGAAATATGCCCCCAGAGGAGCCAATCGAAAACAACAGTCATGTATTTTCAAAGCATAATTTCGAGAACATAACAAAAATAAATAGTGACTGGATTACTATTAATGACCCACAAGTAGACGAGTGTGCAAAAGAATTGATGGAGTGTTTTTTGAAATGGAAAAACAAAAATTATATTTCAAAAAATTGGACGTTTAATGAATACTCAAATTATAAAGAATATTATTTATCCTTAGTATTTGGTGATTTGAAATCGTCCGAAACGCTTAAAGGGATTATAGAGATGATGCATATGAAATATAATTACTTGTTAAACATATACAACGAAATTAATTTTTCGAATGGCTCGGATTATAAATAAGAGGGCGAGAGATGGGTGAGCAATGGCAGTAACATATACAGATATGAAAATATGTGCATATATAAATATAAGCCTGCATGAACATGCTAATGCAGAAATATATATACATATGCATATATACATATGCATATATACATATGTATATATTATAAATTTTGTAGTGATTTATAAAAATTAATGCGCTCAGTAACGGTACCCTTGGTTAATCAAGGGAGAGGGATTCTCAACTATTCAATGTTCGTTTACATAAATACATGAAATTTGAACGAAACATTTTTTTCTTCTCATACATGTTTTTTGCAGAACGCGAGGATTTCCAAAGCAAAAAAAAAAAAAAAAATAATGAAATAAGAATCAGTAATATGAATAACAGTTATATTTATATTACTATTTATTCATTCTTTTTTATATTTTTATATTTTAAAATTTTTATTTTGTTTTATTTTATTTTTTTCGTTTTTTCCCCTGTCGTTCCTATGTTTTACTTTTTTCTATACATGCAATTATAAACGTATTTGAATGCATATATATTTATGTATGTTTGCATATATATATATGTTCATATTTATGCATACATGTATTCATATGTATATGAGTTCCTATGTTTATGTATACATATATATTATATATAAATAATACATACGTATGCGTCCCCTTTTGACCATTTCATTCTTTATTTTTCTCCATATTCTTATTCCTTTTTTCCATTTTCATTTATTCGTAGCAAAAGCTTATTCATTATAAAAGCGAATAACACCTTCGTACAAAAAAAAAAAAAAAAAAAAAAAAAAATTATTAATTTATGGCTTCATATCATTCGATAATTGCAATATTTTTTTTTTTTTTTTTTTTCCTTATCTTTTTCCTTTTTTTTTTTTGTTGCCTTTTCATTTTTGCTTTTATTTTAGTGCAATAGTTCTTCTATTTTATCTCGCACAAAAGTTTACGTAGCATTTTCAGTTTCATTCTGTTTTATTCTATGTGTGTTTTGCTTCGTTCATTTTTCACTTCTTTTTTCCCTACATATTATATATACACATATATATTCCTTTTACTGTTTTTTCTTTTATTTTTTTCCCTATTTTTTTTTTTTTTTGTTATATCCTTTACGTGGCTTCAGTTAACATATGAACATATGAACACTACAAAGTGTCGTTCGTCGAATTAATTTATTTTTTAAAATACATCAACATATTTTAAATAAATTCAAAATAGTGAAAAAAAGAGGGGAAAAGAGTAAAAATGGGGAAATAAATAAATAAAAAAGTAAATAGATAAATAAATGAGCATATAGATAAATAAATGAGCATATAGATAAATAAATGAGAATATAGATAAATAAATGAGCAAATGAACAAATAGATAAATAAATGAGCAAATGAACAAATAGATAAATAAATGAGCAATGAACAAATAGATAAATAAATGAGCAAATGAACAAATAGATAAATAAATGAGCAAATGAACAAATAGATAAATAAATGAGCAAATGACAAATAGATAAATAAATGAGCAAATGAACAAATAGATAAATAAATGAGCAAATGAACAAATAGATAAATAAATGAGCAAATGAACAAATAGATAAATAAATGAGCATATAGATAAATAAATAAAGATATCAACAAATAAATATTTAAATAAAGATGTCAATAAATAAATAATTAAATTAAGATATAAGCAAAATATATAGATAATCAAATAAACAAACCCTTTACGCACAAATACCCTTTCAGAATAGCTCTTCGCAATCGTAAGGGGGTAAAGAGTTAAAAAAAGAATTTACCTAAGTGAATAACAGTAGAATAAGCATTTTTATTTCTTCCTCTTATGGATAAACCAATGCATGGTCAAACGATCGCATGATAGATATAATACTGTTCTGAGGATACAGCAGCTGCATTGATGAATGTAGTACTATATATTTATGCTTAAGTATTGATTTGTAATATTAAAAGGTCATAAATTATAAAACTAAAAATTGTTTTGAGCTCAAAAAGGGAAACAAAAAATAGAAAAAAATAAGCGAGAAAGAAACATCTATAGAAAGAAAGAGATTAACAGGACAAGTGCGCGTACTAACCTGCACATTTGTGTGTACATTCACGTACATATGCCTCCAACATAGGCACAAAAATGCGCGAGTGATACCCATGTTGTTAAGGGGAAGAGTATATACTCAAAGAAGCCTTCACCACTTTTATGTTAGCAAAATAAATTATTATGAATAAAATAAAAAAGAGAAAAGAAGTAATAACGAAGCAGATGAAAGTAAACAAGGTAATACATAAAAAGAATCATGTAGACCATATGCGTGAACATTATAGTAAAAGTTTTAGTAATCGTAGTAATATGAAAAGATATACAGGTGTTAAGAAAAAAATTTATAGGGGAGTTGTATATAAACAGGGGAGGGAGCATACTAGCGTAAGAAGTAAAGGAAAAGGTTTTTCATCCTGGAACGATAATTTATTATATTTTGAAAATGAACACAACAATAGTGTAAGAAATAGTGACAGATTTTACAAAGACACCTGGAGAGCGTCCCACAGGAAGGTGAAAAGAACTAACAAAATAGACATATGTAAAGGGAAGGGTTCGGATATACACGGAAAGAAAATAAGTAATAAAAAAATTAAGAGGAAAAAACGGTATATTGATGTGATAGGAACAGAAACATTAATTAATTACATAGGTGACTTGAGAGAAATATATCTAAATAATAAATATAAGAAAAATTATGAAAGTATAAAAATGGGTATTGAGAAAAATAAAAATTTTTCGATTTTATCAAATTATATGAACTGTGCAGGTAATGTTGATGAAGAAAAGCATTTAGCTGATTTTATTAAAAAGCAATATATGAACAATTCTCTTATTGAATTATTTCAAAATATTGGTAGAGATGTAGTATTCTTAATACATCTGATGAAACCAAGAGAACATGAAATATTAATGAGAAAGATGATTTTAAAAAAAATAGAAAATTTTATAAAAAAGTTGTTTCCCAAATTTTTTATCATTACATATGGGTCATGTAATACGGATTTGGATATATATAACTCAGATATTGACATATGTATATATAATAACATCAAATGCAATAAAGCGAATGTTTCCAATTTATATAGAGAAATGAAAAAAAGTACATTATTTATGAATGTGGACACGAAGAAAATATTAAGTGCCAAAGTGCCAATTGTTAAATGCTTTTTTAATGATTTACAATTATCTGTCGATATATCTTTCAATGAAGTGAGTGCACTGACTAGTACAATATTGACACAGAAATGTATTAAGGAAAATTCTTTATTAACATATTTAATTATTTTTTTAAAGATTTTTTTAACACAATACGATTTGAATGATGCATCACAAGGAGGTATCAGCTCATTTAACGTGTTTCTAACTTTAATAAATTTTTTAAAAAATAATAAAATCGTTTTTTACGGAAAGAATCATTTTTTATATATAGGGGAAGTTATACATAAATTTATTTCCCATTTTTCTCTAATGAAAGATAAACTAAGCCTCCTTTCGTTTCTTAACCTTGCCAATGGGGGAAGTGGGACAAAGGAGGAAGCGAAACAGGAAGAAAAAAAGGAAAAAAAAAAAGGAAAAAAAAAGGAATCAAAAGAGGGTGCAAAAGAGGAGGCAAAAGAGGGAGCAAAAGAGGGAGCAAAAGAGGGAGCAAAAGAGGGAGCAAAAGAGGGAGCAAAAGAGGAAGCAAAAGAGGAAGCAAAAGAGGGAGCAAAAGAGGGAGCAAAAGAGGGAGCAAAAGAGGAAGTTGAAGTAGAAAAAAAATTTTTTTTAAAGGAACATTTTTATAATTCTCTTTGCAAAGAAGACAGCCATGTTAACAAACTTTTTAATGAAATATTTTGCCAGTTCGTTGTTTATGATCCATTAGAAGAAGAGCAAAAAAAGATAGTTACATTTAAAAAAATTCTAAAAGCTAGGGTTTGTTTTAAACAAGCATTTTATGCCCTATCGATTATTTTTTTATCCTATGTAAAAAAACATAGTACACAGCTATATGAAATGTACACTCATCACATTTTTAGTGACTACCTGCAAATTCTTTCCTTTTTCAATTATATAGGTGATAAATATATAAATCAGGGTTTGAAAGATTATTATATGTTTTTTCAGAGTAATATACAAAATTTCCGTTTTATTAAAGGGAGTAAGCCATTTTCTAGGAATGAATTGTTTTATCATAAGAACAGCGGTAACGATAACGCATACTTGGCGCATTTCCCACCTCTTCGTACAGGAAGTGGTAACGATCGTGCTGATGTTGATATGAATGTGGATATGGACGTGGATATGAATGTGGATATGAATGTGGATATGAATGTGGATATGAATGTGGATATGAATGTGGATATTAATAACAATGTCGATGTTGAAGCTGTTGTAGATGAGAATGTTGTCTCCTCTGAGGACGCTGTGGCACGAAGCAAAACTAAAGATCATGTAGTAAAAATTGAAAGTAATAGACAACAAATAAATGTATGTGGTGCACAAAAACAGCTATTAAAGAAGGAATTAGTAGGAGCTAGTAGTCCATCATTACACATTTTGGACAATACTAACATAGATAGTGAGGGGCGTGAAAACTATTGGAAGAACAACAAGAAGAAGAAGAGGAACACTACTAATAGTTACGAAGAGTATCAGTCGAAAACGAATGCAAAAGATGTAATAAGAAGGGATATCAGCACCTACTCATTACCATCTAAGGGAAGTAGTGAGGTGGAAATAATAAGTCCAGAATGTTCAAAAAAATGTAATGGACACATGAACGACACTTCCACGGATTATAATTCATTGGATACGCATAACAAAACATGTTTTATGGAAAAAGGGAAAGACATAGTAATAGTAAACACAGAAGGGGAAGGGGAGGAAAGAAGGGATGAATGTAATAAAGACGATAAGAACAATTATATTACAATCGAGGATTCAGGTGACGAAACTTCAAGTATAGTGGAAAAAGAACATACCAGAAAGCAGCTTACTGGAAAGAAGCATAATGGCAAGAAGCTTAATGACAAGAAGCTTAATGATAAGAAGCTTAATGATAAGAAGCTTAATGATAAGAAGCTTAATGATAAGAAGCTTAATGATAAGAAGCTTAATGATAAAGAGTACACTGGAGAAAAAACTGGGGAACGTAATCTGTCCCGCCCATATGACACAGATAACAAAAAAGAAAATAATAGGAGTGTTATAAGTACACTTAGGAGTTACTTCGAGTATTGCGATTTTGAAAATATAAAAAGGAAAACAAATAATTTATATAATTCCCTTGGCAGTAGTACTAGCCCAATTAAGAGAGCAGAGTGCATAAACATCATTCTTAATGAATTAAAAATTGTACACTATATTTTGGATGTTAAAAAATTATTATGTAACAGATTTCATCATTTTTATTTATATAATCATGTAAAGGTAAAGAATGTAAAGAATAATCAATTGTCCGAAAATGATCAAGTCACGATAAAAAAGATGAAAGAAAAAATGCTAACAAATTTAACCGAGTTTAAGAGGTACAATCCTAATAAAATAATGAGTTTAGATATAAATACAGATTATTTTGTACAAGGATGATACTCAGCAAAGGTATGATATATGTGTTCCTTCAGCGGAGGGGAATACTGTTCTTTTTTTTTAAAAAAAACAAAAAAATGAAAAATAATTCACATATGAACAATGGTTAACGAAGAACGAAGAACGAAAAACGAAAAACGAAAAACGAAAAACGAAGAACGAAAAACGAAAAACGAAAAACGAACAACTTAGTAAATACTTTACCCCCTCTACGTACAAATGAAAAAAATGGAAGGTACACCCACTTAATAAGCATCTGTCAGGAGTACTATTAGAAAAAATATAAAACTGGTTAGCAATATTGTTACGAAAAAGTGTTAACGCGAAGCGGAAGGTGTAGATTAACGTGAAATGTTAAGCACCACGTGCCAATGAAAAAAAAAAAAAAAAAAAAAAAATACCATAAAATATAGTGTGTGTGTGCTTGTGCATGCCGCTCTTATGCTTTTGTTTTTTCATTTCCCTTTATCACAAGTTTCATTTTGTTTTCATCACGTCGTCGTTTCTTTGCTTTACCACTACTCTATTTCTCTACTTCGCTACTTCTCTACTTCGCTACTTCGCTACTTCGCTACTTCTCTACTTTGCTACTTCTCTACTTCGCTATTTCTCTACTTCGCTACTTCTCTACTTCGCTACTTCTCTACTTCGCTACTTCGCTACTCCTCTATTTCTCAACTTCTCTATTTCTCTGTTTCCTTTTTTTTTTTTTTTTTTCATCAATGGGGCAGATACAGTGCCACTTCGCCCAAAAACCTCGTGTTATTCTTATTTGCACCTTGTCTAAGCAGACAGTCATATAGCTTCAATTAACATATATTGTTTTTTCAATCCAAATATTATTTTGTTAATAAAGGCTTTTATGCTAGATAACTTATCGTTATGACTCCAGCCATTATGAGGTAGAGGTACTGAACTGTTGTTGGCATTCTGTTCGTCCTTATTAGTAACATTCTTATCCACATTGTCAACATTATCATAATTATTAATGAATGTAAAAGTACTTTCCATTTCTTTGTGGTTATAATTCTGATAATATATCATGTCCCCTTGTGTGATACTAGAAATATCTTTGTCATAATATTTTAAATCAGGAAAAATGAAATGTAATATTTTCACATTGTTGGTAGATGACTGTGAATTGTTTATGTAACTTAGAATGGTAAAAATGAGAGAATATACAAAAGAATAAATGATTGGTTGTTTATTCTTATGCACAATATTATGAACATAGGGGAGTGAACAACTTAATGATGTAATACCATATATTTTGCATAAATCTAAAATTTCAAATAATGAAAATAAAATTATTTGAAAACTTTTCTTATTCATATTTTTTGGTATTATTACGTGAAAAATTATATCTATATAAACATTTTTTTTTTTTTTTTTTTTTAAAAAATTTGTGTAAAATTCACAGCAATTATTGTAATGAGTATGTGAGTTACTTGTATACATTCTTTCTTCGCCTAGAAACTTGTTTCTTTGTTTTTGCTTCGTTTCTGGGGTAGGGATTCTCTGCCGTGTATCACCACAACGAATAGAGCTTCTACTAGCGGCATTAGCAGGAGCACATCTTCCACCACTACTACCACCACTACTACCACCACTATTACCACCACTATTACCACCACTATTACCACCACTATTACCACCACTATTACCACCACTATTACCACCAATACTACTATCAATACTACTATTACTTCCACTAGCACCATTTTTGGACGTAGTTGTGCTAGAAAAGCCATTGTTGATTTTTTCTTTTCCGCCAACTAGGTCTTCCGTATCTTCGTAACAACCCATACCTTGGAATACCTTCATTTGTCGGTGTACCTTTAAATTATTTCCGTTCATTGCTACTTTTAAGTTTTTGTGTCTTGTTATGATAATATTTCCAAAGGATGAAAAAAAGATATTCTGATCTAAGCAAAAAGAATCTTTTTCCTCATTTGGGTAATAATTCTTGCAGTCATTCTTGCAATCGTTTTTGCAGTCATTCTTGCAGTCATTCTTGCAATCGTTTTTGCAATCGTTTTTGCAATCATTCGTGTTGTGAAATTTTTTTTTTTTTTTTTTTTCAAAAGAGCATCTATAAGGAGCACTACATTTTTGGATAAGTTTAGTCAAGTCTAATTGGTCAATCACACTGGGAAATATAAAATCTGTTCTTGATAAACTGATATTAAAGAGATTTTTGTATATATTCTGTTTAGAGCAGTTTGTTATATTTTCATTAATATAAAGTATTAGTCCATTAAGTTTTTTCTCCTTTAAACTTAACTCGTTTAATCTAATTTTGTCATTGTCATAGTTGTATGTTTGCATTTTTAAAAAGCGAATGGAATCTTCTCTTAAAAATTTGTACGTACTACAATAGCTTTTTTTTAAGAAAAATTCCTCTTTTTTTTCTCTACTACTCTTTCTGAATTGGCCATTTGCATTAAAGTATTTGGAGCATTTATATTTCTCTACAGCTAACTTACCCACACCTGCGCGGTTACTACTACTATTACTAATATTGTTACTACTGTTTCTTTCCTCACAGTTTCCACTATTTTTGTTCCTACCGTTACTACCACCCGTGGGGTTGTTGTTCTTAATGACTGATGGTTCTATTTGATCATTCTTATAATGGAACATGCTTCCCCTATAAGAGTTCTCTTCGCTAATGCTTTCACCATTTTGCTCCACAAATTTGTTAGCATAATAACTAGGATGCTGTTCATCCATGGTAATCTCATTTCTATTCCCATAAGTATAATGAACACTATTACACATACTTCTTAACGTGTTCAGAAATTTTTTTTTTAATTTGACGTTATTTTTGTTGTGACGCTCAAACAAATTATGTGGGTCACCTAAACTAAATATAATGGACACCTTGAGGGTATCATATTGGGAACTGTTCATGTGAAGGTGTAAATAACTCAGTACATTCATTTTGCTTCTCATTAATTTATATAAAAAAAAAAAATTAAAATAATTTAATATGTATGCAAAATGTTTACTCTTATTTTGCTCGTTATACGGTTCATATTGCACCCCACTGACTTTGCTTTTTTTTTTTTTTTCTTTTTTTTTTCCCGTAAGTAGACTCCTTTTATCTCCTTCTGTTGGCAAAGGGGGTAACGATAACACGTTTTTCTTACTCCTTATAATATTAAAAATGTATAAGATATTCTCTTTATACTCCTTCAAATTAATATGTTGCATTACGCTTAGTTCATGGTCTATATGTCTACTTAACGCTTCTTTCTCGGCTATGTGTTTGTAAACCATGTCGTTAATTTTTTGCTGATAGGATTCATCTTTTTTATTTATTTTTCCGATTACATTTTCTCTTACATTTTCATTTATAATATTTTCCATTTCATTATTATGAGTAATGGATAATTTCTCTTTTTTTCTGCTCATCCGTTTTAAATTTTCCCGATGCATATTATTCATACGTTTGAACAAATTATATACATTTTTGTATATATCAAAGTATATATTTTTTTTTTCATATGTATTACCAACTCTTTTGCATTTTATATGTAACTCAGAGAGACATTTCCAATAGTATACGTGTGTGCACAAAATTTTCAACTCCTTAATAAATCGCTTTTGTCCTGAACGTGTACATGCAATTGTATGACAATTTTTACACCCTTCGGAAGAATGATTATGTATACACACGTTTGGCTTCCTAGCATAGGCGGAATTATCACTGAAGGGATAGACATTATCGGCGATCGCTATCTCGTTGTCCATTATGCGGTTCCTCCCACAGTCCATACCGCAGTTACAATCATTGAAACTTCTTCCATTATGACGATAAGAAGCACACTTCCTGTGCCTATAAACACCGGATCTGTGACGAGTACAACTCCCACTGTAGTAGTTTCTACTGTTTACATTTCTTGTATAATTGTAGATGACAGAGTCATTGTTACACGGTGGAGAACTCTCCCTCACAGTTGCAAACCTAGGAGTATCTTTTTTTCTAAAATGTATACATTTTTTTTCAGTCCAGTACTTTTCTTTTTTACCGAATGCAGAACAGTGACAACTAATAGTTGATCTAGCTTGCATACCAGTTAGTAGTTTATTTCTAGTACACCTGCATATTCCTACCTTTTTCATTTCACTGGAAATAGACTTTTTCCGTTTTTCCCTACCAGAAGGGATAAACAATGCCGTGTTAAAGTCATGGGGAATATGAAAAAGATATGAATTCCTTTGATCAAATTCAGAAAGAAGAAAATTCAAATAGGAAAAAGTAACGTAATTAAAAATTATAAAATACTCATCGTACACATTCACTTTATTTTCTTCAAATTTTTTTAATATATTCGTATAAGTCTTAATTAAAGTACATATCAAATCATCATCAAAATTGTAAAACATTAAATTAGTGCAAAATATAACAACATTGCTGGTAATATTTTTGTAAAATTTTTTTATTCTATTTAAGATATTTTTGCGCAAATTGATCATTTTTATTATTATTTTTTTTTTTTTTATTGCTATTTTATATAAAATTAAAAAGTTTTACGAAAATATAAAATAATGATACAGACAAAGAAAACTGTTCTTTCTTTTTTTTTTTTTTTTTTTTTGAAGGTTAAGACAACCTTGGTTTTGTTTTTAAAAAAAGTAAAAATAAAAACATGAACAAATTCAGAAATTACACAGTAAAATGAGGAGATGGGTAAATTATTTTATAATTCTTTTGACAAAAATGGGAATATATAGCGGCTAAAAGGGGCATATATATATATGCAAAAAGGGGATGATATATATATATATGTACAAAACGGGGATGATATATATATATGTACAAAACGGGGATGATATATATATATGTACAAAACGGGGAATATATATATATATATACAAAAAGGAGAATATATATATACGCTAGATGGGGAATATATACATATGTTAAAAAATGTGTATCACTTTCCCTTTACGCATTTTTACCATTAAAAGAAATATTTAAAATAAAAAAATAAAAAATAAAGAATAAAAAAAAGAGTTCAAAATGAATCAAAAAAAATAAAAAAGAGGTTTTTAAAAAAGAAATTAAAATCATATACAGCAAAACATAAGTAGATATTATCGCACAAATTGTTTTTCTTGTTCCCCTTACGCTAATGAAAATTTAAAAATTATACTACATCACTAATTTGGACGATGTGTATTTTGTTATGACACATAAAATTTTACAAGCAGTTTTATCACTGTGAATTGGGTACTGCACAATTTGATGAAAGAATTCATCCGTTCGTTGTTTTCACGTCCATTTGGTTTACTACTCTTTCGTATTCATACGTTCAGAAGTCCACCTGTACGTACCTTTGCACGTTTACACATTCGCACGCTTGCTTATTTATTTATGTTATCCCTTTAACGAATTCGCCCCCTTAACATTTCATATCCATTCTAATTTACCCCTTCTCTTTTTCATCAAAAAAAAAAAAAAAAAAATTATTATCTCATGTTGTACGCAATTACGTAAGCCTAAATGGATGGGAAAAAAGAAAAAAGAAAAAAGAAAAAAAAGAAAATTAATTATAACCTCAAAAATAAAAAATTAAAAATCGTTTGTAAGATTTACAATTATGTAATAATAATAGTAATAATTATTATTGCATGTACATAAATTATTGCCGAGTCATGTTATTATCATTTAATTATTCATTTTTGGTGGTATGGTTATTTTCGTTGCCTCTTCACAATTTCTGCAATTTTTTTTTTATTTTTTACATTTCCGCTTTTACTGCTTTTTATAAAATTTATGCCAATTTTATTTCATATATATTTCTTTTTCTTTTTTGCGCATTTTGCTTGTTCAGGCCCTTTGCGAGTTTATTTCGGCTGTTCGGTATTTCAGAATATTTTCTGTTTTGTTTTGTTTTATTTTGCTATACTATGTTTTACTTTGATGTACTATTTTTCACATTGTTGCATTATGATTTACTTTGTTGTATTTTATATATATATATATATATATATAATATATATTTTTTTTTTTTTTTTTTTTTTTCCAAACCTGGTCATAACGCTCAATTTTCATGGTGCGCGCGGGACAGGAAAGGAGGAATAGTTTCCTGGATTTGCTGCACAGGGGAGAAATGTCCATATGCCGTAAAATTCCAATACACAAACACTGCTTGTTATGCAAGAAGTAGGAGAAGCATTTATAAAAGCTTTTTTTATAAAAGTAAGATGGAATTGGAATAAGAAACACATGCCCTGTACTAAGTTTTAAATTTTTATGAAACGTTTTGGCATTTTTGGAATATTCATTAATATTAATTCCAATAAGTGAATAAATTACTGAGTATTCAATTGCATATTTACTTATTGGTAATGAGAAACAAACTAAATTGTGTAGCATTTCATCCACGAATATATTTGCCGATACAAGTTCAAATGTGTATATATACTCACCACAGTTTTCCCATATTTTGTTCATTTTTTCATTATCGTTATAATTTTCATAAGATAAATTAATACTTCCATCAATATATTCTAAACTTTCAGAATTTTTAATTAAACAAATTAAATATGGGTTTTTATTAACACTAAAAATGTTAAAATTTTTTTTTTCTTTTTTTTTAAGTATATATCCACTATTAGATGAATCATAATTCGATGATGAACAGCATGTGTCAACTTTCATTAATTCTTTTATATTCTGTGGAATTTCGTGTGCAAAAATTTTCTCATTAATATTTTCATCTCGATATTCTTTCTTAAATATTCTTTTTATTAATTCCATATAATTATTCCTATTTTTAAATATATTACTATATAACTGATACACCATATTCTTTATAATAATTACTTCATTGTCTATTCTGTACGCATCTTTATCGATGAACAAGCTGTGATTAGCGTTCAGTATAATTATTCTCTTAGCATAAAATATACCTGCTTGTATCAAATTTGTGCTATTCATGGCCGATCCTCTAATAAACGCAATATTGTTTGAAAAATAGAAAAGGTCATTTTCGTAGTTAAACTTAGGAACATGTAACGATAATATGATAATGTTATACTTTATGCTCCTCCTTTGGTTCCGATCGTTCCTTTCGCGCTTCCCTTGGTGTGTTTCTTCCCTCTTCATTTCTCCCTTCCTTCTGCTCTTCCTGTTTGTTCCCTTCCCTTTCGAATTGACCGAACCATACAAATTAATTTTTAAATGTTTAAAGAGTATGTGAATATTATCCGGCCAACCGCACACTAGTAACAGTGGTTTACTCTTCTCTGTGAAAATATCTCTATATGCAGATATGTAATTATCTACTTCATATACACCTAAAAAAAAATTATACAGTAAATTTGAATTTTTTGCAGCTTTTTCAATTCCAGAGTTATCAGTATCGTTACTGCTTTCATTTGTATCCTCATCATCACTATTCGTATTATCGATGTCACTATTTGTGGACATGCTACTTGAGTAGTTGGAAATATCAGCTAAACTTTCGTCGTTCTTGCTTATCTCATTCTTCATATCTACTTCGTTATCCATTTTGCTCCTTCCATCCTTTCCGATGGAAGCTCCACTGTTACTAGGAGCCCCATTGTTACTAGGAGTTCCATTGTTACTAGGAGTTCCATTGTTACTAGGCGTTCTATTGTTACTAGGAGTTCCATTTGCGCCGGCCCCATTCCTTCCCACCTTTCTCACGGCCTTAAACTTTTCGCTGATTCTCCTATCGTTATATTCATAGACTTTCTTTGAAATGGATTTGATAGAAGACAGTTTTATTAAGTTGTCCAAACTAGTTGTTAATATTATTCCTGAAAAGGCTGACGTATAGTAGTATTTGTTTTCTTCTCCTATGATATAATCCACTGGGTTAAGAAATATCTCTTTATTCATAGTTATAATACCAATTAGAAAAGCACTATACTTCTGATAGAAATATTCAGATGCGGTTTGAAATAAAAAACCTCTCATACATTCTGGAAATTGGAATCTATATATATTATACTTCAATCCTTCTAAGTAGTAGTACATGTTTAAGCTAACTTTCTCTAGCATATTGCCATAACTCTTATATGTCAAATTTTGCGATGCACTCATATCTTCCATGGAATTTAAGAAGAACATATCATTCTTGTTTGTATCTATACTTTTATTGATCACTACATTATTGTTCCTCCTTCCATTCTCTAGTTCACTGCTATTAGACTCGTAGTTGTCGTTGTGCCTCTCCACGTTATTGCTCCTTTTTGTGCTATTCATGTTATGCTTATTACTATCTTGTCCAACTTTACTGCCGCTAACATTTTGACGCCATGTGTTAGATCGGCCCTGCTCCTCAGAATGGTCGATTTCTTGTTGGGAGTTACCCGCCCTTTGGTTTTGCTTCAATAGAGAAACGATATCGACATACATACCCTCCTCAGAACTTGAAGATGAAATTTCACTAAATTTGTTTATTTTAATTTCCCCATTTTTCATTTTTTTCCTGTTCTTTCTTTTCAAAATGCGGTTATACATTAGTAGCTTCAGATCGATTATGTATTTCTTCAAACTTTTCACTGCTTTAGGTTTATAAAAAAAATTAATAATAAGAAAGAAAAGACCTTTACAATTAATACTTTTCGCTAGTAGAGCATATTTTAATTCTTCCATACTCAGATAATTGTACACATTCATTGATTTAATGAGATTTTCATAAGTATTATTAGACAGCTGCAAAGTAGTCGGTATGACAGTGTTGCATATGTTATATGCTCCAATAAATCGTAAAAGACATTCTTGATCATCTTTTTCTCTAACAAAATAAGAATCATTTATATTAATATTCATTTCTAGATTAAGCATATTGTTTTTATTTATTTCATTTTTATAATCTGATAATATGTCTGTATATTTCCACTTTTTCGTTTTTTCTCTAGAGCATTTATTCATAATTTTATTGTGCAAAATATCATCTGGATTTATCCTTTGGTTTGGGTTATGATTACTAAAGTTAAGATTATTACTAGCTAAAAATATTTGTTGATATAGTAATGTATATTTTTCCGAATCTACATTATTCAGTATGTACAAAGCTCTAGCATTAATAACAGCATCGTAGATAATACTTGGACAGATGAAACATTCATTTCCTCCATTAATACATACCTTTATATTCGTATTTTTTACAATACTTCCATATACATATCGATATATTATAACTGGTAAAGGTGTAAATATAAATATAGATTCCACTGAATTTGGAAAACTATTATTTATACCTTTGCATATATATAACAACTGAGTTGGACTGACTGGTCCTAGTATCAAAATGTAGTCATCATCTTGTTTAGGTATTATACCCATAACTGTCTTAGGGCTAAACATCGTTTCTTTTAATCTTTTAAATTGTGCTCCAACAAAACTTATACATATAATAATTATAAACATCGTTAAGTTCTTACCTGCTGCTGTGACAGGTGTATAATCACCGTACCCTACAGTAGACATGGTTATAACCCCGAAATATACGAAATCTAGAGGAGTTACAAAATCTCTTTCTATATCTGGTGCTTCTAGTATATACATAATTCCTGAAAAGGTAAACAAAATGGCCAAAGCTAAAATGATTATACCTATGATTATAATTTTTACATCACTTAACCAAAAAAAGCATGAACTTATGGTACTCTCAGCTCGTACTAATCTTAAAAATCGAAGAGGGCCTAATATTAGAAACCAATAATTCTGATTATAATTATTATGACAGAAGAAATTCATAATAAATGAAGATATAGGAGTAGTAATAAAATCAATCAAAGAAAAAAAAGAAAAAATATACTTCAATTTATTATTGGAAAAATATAAACCAAATAAATAATCAAATACACCACACCACTGGAATGTACATTCTATATAACCATATATGGATGGAACGTTTTTCATCTTCCATTCAGTTATCTGATAATTTTTTGGTTCTCTTTCCATATAGCTAGCTGCCCATAACCATATAATACACCACAAAACAATTCTTATTAATATAGCAATAATCCATACAGGTTCATATGACATATAATGTATAAACCTATGTTTTATATATAAAGACACATCTCTAAAGAAGAGAAATAAATTATTTGATGATTTAGATGATTTCATATTATAATTAATAAAAAAATAAAACATCCTTTTTATATTATTGTAACAAGTAACTTTACGTAGAAGATTTGTTTTCCCTCTTGCTAATTCATAGAATTTTTTTTTTCTTTTTTTTTTCTTATTATTATATAATAATGCACTTTTAGCTGCATATAAATTTTTCTGGGTTTCATTTTTATCATATAATTCTATGTTCTTCTGTATGAAATTTTCTTCCACACTTTTTTTTCTGTTCTCTACTGCTTTGTAAATTTGTATCTTCTTGTACGATTTGGCTCCTCTTCCACCAGTTTCATCCTCATCATCACTCGAACTTGAGTAATCACTTGAACTGGACGACCTTATCTCTGCTGAATGAGCTTTTAAAAATTGTGCCAACTTGTTATCCTTATATGATGTAGCAAAGGTTAATGGCACATATTTCTTATAAATAGAAGACTTGATCGATTTTATTTTATTTTTATTTCTCATAAATTTACTAGATCTATGTCCTAATAATATCTTTATATTATCTAGACTAGCCGAGTCTTTCATCATCATATCGTTGCTTTCGTTCACTCGGATGTTAAAACTTAGTGACCTTGTCAAATTCAAATTTCTCCTCTTATTAGCCTTTTTCAAATCGTTATTCATCCACATGTTACAGTCGTCCAGATATATGCTCTGCCTTTTGTAGTTACCACCACTCGGTGCATGAGCACTGCCTCGATCCCTTGCGCGCGCGTTTACTCGGGCTCTCATATGATCAGTCATGCGCTTGGTTATAGTACCATTTAGTGGGGCATCTCTACTGATATATCCATCCGTAAATACAATGCCGCTTTCTCCTTCTTCATTTCTCTTCCTAGATGTGTTCTGAGCAAAAGGACGGAGAGTGGTGTTACCTTTTCCATGGTTCATGTTCACCCCCTCTTGGTACCCATCCTCCTTCTGTTCTTGTTCGGCTATTTTTTGCAAAAACTTGTTAGATTTATGTGCTGTAAAAATAGTTTTAAGACTATATCTTTTGTTATTCATATTTAAATTGAAAAAGGAAAACGTATTTCTTTTTTTTTTTTTTCCTCGTTCTATGCTAATTGAATCTCTATCATCACTGTTCGTAGGACTATCATAGTATAATGGTCTGTACTGATGTGAATATTTGTTTACATTTCTAGCTCGGGTAAATATATTTTTTATAATTCGATAAAAAAAAGGAAATTGCAATAAAATATATGATATTAGCATACTACCAAATTCTAAAAATATTATGTACAAAATTATTATGGGTCCGTAATTAGATGATATATCTATAGAAGCATAAAGTATTAAAACAACAATTAGAACACACAATATTGATGTAAATATTTTGTATATATAATTCTGTAATCTAAAAAACTTTATCTGGTTTACTCTACTTCTTCCTGTTCCTCCTCTACATCTGCTTCTGTTCCCTTTTTTTTTTTTCTTTTTTTTTCTTATTTCCTCTTTCTCATGGTCGTCTGTCTGATTATCTTTATTAAAGCTAGTATCATATACCACTTTTATAGGTCCTTTACTTGTAATGTTAACATTCATTTTATCTTTTTCTTTGTTAGATGAAGCATAAAAAACTTTGTTTCTGCCATTATCAACGTGGTTACCACCATCCTCTTCATCTGTCTCTCTAGCGTTTTTACTTCTATTCAACTGTAATATGTCCGAAGAAATTATTACCTCCTTTTTCACAGGATCGAGTATTTTCACATACGTGCTCTTGGTATTCTTTTTAAAATTTGCTTTCTCATCCGTACCATCGTCTTTGTCATCCCTCCTTCCCTTATCTGTTCCGTTTTGATTTATCTCTTTATTCCTTTCCATACTTTGTGTGGGCATTTTTATCCTTTTTATAAAGATGCTTATTCGTTTATTTTTGAATTTTATTACTTGTCCTTTTCTAGTTTTACCCCTTTCGTTCCTTAGGTGAGTAGTACCAAACAGTTACATGAATGTCCATGTGCTAGGAGTTGAGCGCAGTAGGTGCGCAATGCATGTGCATTACAGTACGTGTAAAAGGAAACGCCTGTACACATACAAGAGCAGTTGCGTAAACATATATCTATGTTTGTACTTGCTCTTATACTTTCGATTGCTATTGCGATTGCTGTTGTCTATGTAAATGCGCATCTCTACTTCCGCACATTTGCGTAGATGTGTGGTTAAACAAACGTTCTTCTGTCAAAACAAGCATTAACGATCAGCTTCAACACACAAAAAATGCTTCTCTTTTTCTGATTTATTTCCAGCTATTTTTCTTCTTTTAGATTGTTTGATTTTGCTATGCGCCTTTTATTATTTTGCGCCCAACTAATCCAAATGGACTTGTATTTATATATATATTTTTTTTTTAAAATAGCTAATTCGAGCTTCCTCCCTGTAAGACAGTTTGTCTGTGGGTTAACTGCTTAATAAACTAATAGCTGCAAGTTAAAAGTGCCTTGCATACGAACGTGCACGTATACATACACATATTACATATTCATATACATATACATACACGTACACATATGCATACGCATATATATTATTAACGTGTATACTTCCAATGACTTGTTAATAAAAAAAAAAAAAAAAAAGAAAAAAAAAAAAAAAAAAATTAAAAAAAAAAAAAAAAATGAAAACAAAAAAAAATAAATAAAAACAAAACAAAATAAATGAAAACAAAACAAAATAAATGAAAACAAAACAAAATAAATGAAACAAAACAAAATAAATGAAAACAAAACAAAATAAATGAAAACAAAACAAAATAAATGAAAACAAAACAAAATAAATGAAAACAAAACAAAATAAATGAAAACAAAACAAAACAAGATAACCACCCTAATTAGCGAAGAACATACATAAAAATTGGGTTACCCAGAGAAATACACTGTTTTAAAAAAATGTAATGTAATTGCGCGTGTGCATACTTATATACATGCATATATATACGTGTTGAAGTGTTACTCCTTATCTTTTGCATTTGTTTGCTTGTACGTGTACATACCGCTTATACGCATGTTTGTACAAAATACACATGTTCGCATATGTATATGGTAATAGGTATAGTTCGCCAAATCAACGGAACAATACAACGATCTCTCTTTCTGTAATTATTTTAACACAAAACAGAAAAAAAAAAAAAAAAAAGAAAAGAAAAGAAAAGAAAAAAGAGAATGAAATGAAATAAAGGAATATAAGGTACAACTAAAAACAAAAGAAATTAACATGACGAGCTAAATAACCTCTCCCATACCAATAATATTTGTTAAGATAAAAACAAATTAAATTTTTCATCGTACGGAATTTATATCGCTCATTTGTACTTTAATAAAAATGAAACGCATAGCTAATAATGATGACACAACGAAAAAAAAAAAGTTTATGTATATACATATATATATATATATATATATATATATATATATATATATATATATATATATATAATGGGTGAATGAATAACAAAATAATATTCCCCTTTTCTCCTATTCAGTTTTTTCCTATTTTTTTGTTTTATTATTTTTTATTTTTTGCTATATTTTAAAATGTGTGCTTAAGAATATTATATGAACGAAAATCGGCAATGGTTATTCCCACCTTTAACATATATGCGTACGAACAAATATGTATATTCTTAAATATAAAAAATTTACACGTATGTGTACGCAAAAGTATGCATATGTATGTTTATATACAAGTATTTATGAATATACATAACCTTTTTTTTTAAAATGAAAACCAATTATTCTCCTGCATTTTTTACCTTCACATATGAGGGCAAAATTGATTGAACAGTTGAGAAATTGTGTACTTAAGAAGGTAATAAGGAAAATTACAAGAAAAAAAAAAGCAAAATTAAACGAAGCATAACAAACGAAGCATAACAAACGTAGCATAACAAACGAAGCAAAATTAAACGAAGCATAACAAACGAAGCATAACAAACGTAGCATAACAAACGAAGCATAACAAACGTAGCATAACAAACGAAGCATAACAAACGAAGCATAACAAACGAAGCATAACGAAACGCAGTTAAAGCAAAATTAATAAACGCTTTTTTGAAAACACATCAACTTATTAAGTAAAATTTTTGGTTTATCTTTTAAAATTTACACTTTTATAAGCCATTATAATTCGTCAAACGGTGTGTTAAGCTAATTTTATGTTCTCTTCTATTTTTATGTATATCATGTTTTTATACCTGTGTGTCGTGTGGCGTGTGTAGTGTATTGGGAAATGACTTTATATTTATAAAGTGGGGGGAAAATCTTTTCTGTTTGTTCCCTATTTTAACTGATACATAAAAGGTTTTATTGGATATTCGTCTATAGGTAAAATGTACATAATGTTTATTTAGCTCTTTAAGCCATTCCCCAAGTTTGACATATATATAAAAGTATTTATGTATGCAAATATATATATATATATATATGTACACATCCCCATTTATGTACAGCTAAGGGGGCACAATTCACATAACGATTACTTGAAAAAATATGAAATTGTTAAGCCAAATATTTATTGAAAATTTATTTAAAAGGGATATATATTGTGAAAACGAAATAGCTAACTCGTTTTTCTTTTCTTTTTTTTTTTTTTTTATTCCAATTTTGTTTCTATTTTTTCCTTTTTTTCTCTTTCTTCCGAGTGGTAAAAACGTGTACTTCATTATATACAAAATTTCCAAATACCGCCGAACATTTTATCGCAAAATTAAAAAAAAAAAAAAAAAAAAAAAGGATTCTCAACACAAAGGTAACGTAACTACAACATTCGCAATTATTAATAAGGCAAAAATTATCTTGGTCGTACCGATGTGAAAAAGAGCTTAGCTTACTCATAACAAAATATTCAGTACTACAAATGTTCGTAGTAGCACTTATAACTATTATTAGCTCAACTTGTTATTTCATTTGTAGCTGTAGGTGTAATTATTATTCCCTTATCCCTACTCTTGCTTATCAACTATTTTTGAAAACCGATGTTTATTTTATGGTGTACGTATTATTATAACGATTGCACTCATGTTTTATAGGCTCATGTTTTATACGTTCATGTTTTATAGGCTCATGTTTTATACGTTCATGTTTTATACGTTCATGTTTTATATGCTCATGTTTTATATGCTCATGTTTTAAATGTTCATGTTTTATAGGCTCATGTTTTATATGCTCATGTTTTATATGCTCATGTTTTATATGTTCATGTTTTATAGGCTCATGTTTTATATGCTCATGTTTTATATGCTCGCGTATTAAATTATAAAAGCCACGAAAATGTCAATGAATGAAGAGGTTTTTAAAAAAAAAAAAAATAAATAAAAATAAATAAATATGCATACGTCTGTATATATACATATATATATGTATAATATATGTGCGTATACATGTTAAAAGTTTAAACAACAAAAAAAAAAAAGTTCATGAAAGAATGATAAACTTTGTCGAATTTATCAAATGTACCAAATGTACCAAATGTACCAAATAAACCAAATAAACCAAATAAACCAAATAAACCAAATAAACCAAATTTACCGAATAAACCAAATAAACCAAATAAACCAAATAAACCAAATTTACCGAATAAACCAAATAAACCAAATAAACCAAATAAACCAAATTCACCGAATAAACCAAATTTATCAAAATTAGGAAAATTACTACTTTGAGTTTTTTTTTTTTATTTTTTTTTACAAAAAATATGAGAAGCTTGCTGAAATTAAAACACATCAGTTGTAAATCGGGTGAACGTTTTCAATGTTCAAAAAATTTGTTATTTATAAAGAAGGACGGTCCGAAATATATATGTACAAAGAGCAGAGTAGAGAACGAAGTGGGAAACGAAATAGGATACAAAACAATCAATAAATCAGGCGGTTACGTAGGATATAGAGTAATTAGCAATGATGAATACTGTTTAACAAGACATAGAAGACATATAAATACTACGCAAAAAAAATCAATATTTACAGATAGTAGAATTAAGGCAAGTACGAATGAAGACAACGAGGGTAATGCCAATTTAAATAACAGCTCTAATGAACATATAAACAATGGTGTACCTTTTGACAATAGTAATTGGAATAATGGATCTTCAATACAAAATAATGATGATAGTGCTAATTTAATAAATGATGGAGGTGAGAATTATTTTATGAATGATAACAGTGTTAATAAAATTAATGATGACAACAGAAAGGATACCACCATTTACCAAAAAGATATGCACAATAATAACGACATTAATAGCAATCATGACGAATCCTTTTTATTTGATAGGGATGTAAGAAGAAAGGACGATATGGGGGGTGAGAACGGATTTATTAATTACAAAAGTAAGAGATACAACAATTCTGAACGGAGCAAGCACAGACTCAACAGTTCCATCCAACAATGTGATGATGACACTAACGAGGATCAATACAATAGCGACCAATACAGTAACGACCAATACAGTAACGACCAATACAGTAACGACCAATACAGTAACGACCAATACAGTAACGACCGATACAGTAACGACCGATACAGTAACGACCGATACAGTAACGACCGATACAGTAACGATCGCTATTTTAATAAGGATGAGCAAGTGCCAAAATACTCGAGATCTTTACGCACCTCCGATAGGTATTCGAACCTGGGGGATAATTTAAAAGAAATAGAATGGAGCAAGGTAAAGGTAAAAATCGAAAGACAGAATTTATTTATGAATAATGAGAATAATAAACAAAAGAATTTAACCACAGAAGAATATCAAAATGAGTTAAGAAAATATAACATATACGTTAGTAAAGATTTCAAACTAAATAATTTTATAACCACCTTTTCCGATTTAAATTTTCATCCATCTATTTTAAATCATTTGAATAGTAAATATAAAGAACCAACAGCTATTCAAAAAATAACATGGCCAATCGCCTTGTCAGGTAAAGATTTAATAGGAGTAGCCGAAACAGGAAGTGGAAAAACATTAGCATTTGTTTTACCTTGTCTTATGCATATACTCAAACAGAAACACAAACAAAAAGAGAAACAAATAGAAGTAAATGAAAAAGGGGCAGAAATAGAAGGGCAAGAAAATGGACAAGTGGCACAATTAAATATGAACAACAGTACAGAAGAAGACTATCAAAACGATAGTAATGAAGAACAGTATGAACAGCGAAATATATATGGTCTTATTTTATTACCAACAAGAGAGCTATGCATGCAAGTATTAGAAGAAATAAAAGTTTTCGAGAAATCTTTAAATATAAAAAGTACTGCAGTATATGGTGGTGTACCGAAATATTTTCAAATAAATAATATAAAAAAAGGAGTAGACATTATGGTTGCTACTCCAGGTAGACTTCTAGATTACTTAGAAAATGGAATAGTAAATCTGCTTAGTTGTATCTATGTAGTTATTGATGAAGCAGATAGACTATTAGATATGGGCTTTGAAAAGCAATTAAGAAAAATAATGACACAAATTAATAAAAATAAACAGTTATTATTTTTAACAGCTACTTGGCCTGAACAAGTCAGAAAATTAGCATATGATTTTTGTTCATCTGATCCAGTAAAAATCCAAATTGGTAAAAGTGAATTAACAGCAAATAAAAATATTGAGCAGAATGTTATAATTAGTTCATCTATTGATTTAAAAAAAAAATTATTAGACTGGTTAAAAGAAAATTATGAAAATCACAAAATTTTAATCTTTTGTGATACTAAAAGAAATTGTGATAATTTATGTAAAGAATTACGTTATCATCAATATAATGCATTAGCAATACATGGTGATAAACAACAAAGAGAAAGAGACAGAATTCTGAACAATTACAAAAGTGATAGATGTAATATACTAGTTGCAACCGATGTAGCATCCAGAGGATTGGATATAAAAAACATATCTGTTGTTATTAATTATGATATACCAAATACTATTGAAGATTACATTCATAGAATTGGTAGAACAGGAAGAGCAGGAAATAAAGGAAAATCCATTTTATTTTTCCCTCACGATTATTACATACCACAAAAACAGAGATTTGCAAAGGAGTTGATTAAACTATTTAATAAGACTAACCAGATGGTCCCTACTGAGCTTAGGGAAATTGCTGGATATTAGTAATGACAAATGCATTTAACTGTTGTAAAATTTGACGCTCTAAAGGGGAATGTGTAAGTAAGTGCTCCTTATATGTAAGTGTAAGTATGTACATGTGTATATATTCTTATATGTATACGTACGTTTTTACATGACCTTACATATGAAGGTAAAGATCATTCTGGTGTACGGCTGCCATTCACAGTTTACTATTTTTTTCACTACCCACGTGTATTCCTTTTAATATCCTATTTTAGACAATTATAATGGCGTTTTTATATTTCCATGCACTATGCTATTTTTTATTTATGTTAATTAAAAATTTAATATTTAAAAAAATATATGTGGTATTAAGTTTTTGTATCATATTTATAATTAATTTATGAGCATTCATTTATCTTTAAATAATTTAATTTTTATAATTCATATGGCTGTGTTTTTAAAAATATCACCCCTCTTTTTGTAAAGTTTACACATTTTAAATACAACAAATTTTTTTAATACAATACAAATTATAAATTATAAATATGCTGCATTTTTTTAAAAAATATAAAGTGTGTTACATTTTGAATATTAAATAAAAAAAAAAAAAAAAGACAAGGCGAACGCTAATACTAAGGTTAATGCTAACCGATAAAGGTAATTGTTAAATTTAAAAATACGTATGTCAAACAGGCAAACGATAGGTGATCAATTAAAAATGTGTACCATTAATTGGTTAATGTTTAAGTGTTCATTTAAGGGCAATTTTGGTGGATTAAGACAATTTTGCTTTTTTTCCCCTGAAAATTAAAAAGTATGTGTGTAATTGTACATGGTCATATCAAAATTTTAAAAATTAATTATCCCTATGATATAATTATTAGCACTGTACATTTGTACTCTTCAAATGTTGCAATATTTAATTTAAGGATGCACGAACGTACACATATGTGAGTTGTGCACATGTTTAATTTTGTTCTGCTTGTTTTAAAATGTCTAATATGTTAATATGTTTTACATTATTTTAATATGTTTTACATTATTTTAATATGTTTTACATTATTTTAATATGTTTTACATTATTTTAATATGTTTTACATTATTTTAATATGTTTTACTTCATTTTAATTTGTTTTGCTTTATTTTACTATATTTTATTTTTTCCTTTCTTGTGTATCCCTTTACATTTTCACTGAAAGCATACAACAAAAGAAAAAAAAAAGTTTTACATATTTTAACAAATTATTTTTTGTGCGTAAAAATATAACAACAAAAAAAAAAAAAAAAAAAAAAAAAAAATTTAAATAAAAAAATGGTAAATAAAATTCAAGTAAAATGAGTTCTCGTTTTTTAAATCTGATGTATAGCAAAATCTCTAAGAAAAACAAGAATTTCACTTCATAGTTAGTAACAGGAGTGACCACATTTTGTCTCTATAAAAATAAAAAGATCCAGCAGAGGAAATCATATTCATTACATTAATTTTAACTTTTAAGTGGCAGCGAACGTTTCTTTTATTGTTGTGCTTTTGCATTTTCACGTCTGTCCGTTTTAGCGTTTGCCCCTTCTCACATTTTTATTGTTTTTTCATTTGAAAGGGAGCAAAAAAAATAAAATAAAATGAAATAAAATAAAAACTACGAAATTTACGAATGAATTGTAAATAATGAACTCTGAAGATCGAGTATACAAACAAACTCTTTTTTAATTAATGTAAAGTGTACATATGTAAAAAAAAAATGGAAATTGATGTGCAATATCTAATTCGTGCTCTAAAATATTTCACAAAAAATGATGATGCAGAGCTGTACGAAAAAGACGTTAAAATAATTTTTAATAAAATTCTCTCACAAGATATGAGTCATGAAGGTGTAAAAGAGTTGATAAAAAATATAAAAGCAGATATACAATGGCATAAGCCTAATTATGTTGAAAATTTTATTTTAACATCCTCCATTTTACATATACTCATAAATAAGCAATTAAGAAAGCATGATTTGGGTACAATTTTTAAGGATTTATTTAGTATACTTCAGACGAATGGAGAAATAGATAAAAATAATTTAAAAAGGTTTTTAAGTTTATGTGACAACAGAATTTTGGAGGATTCGTCTATGAGCCTAAGTAAATTTAATTTCGACATAGCCAACTTAAACAAACCAGTTGATTACACCGCGTTCCTAAACTTGATGGAGAAATATTTAAAAATACAGTAAAAATGTGCGTGCAGGAAAATACGAAAAACGAAAAAAAAAAAAAAAAAAATGCAATAAATGAGACATAGTAAAAAAAAACAATAAGAAAAAAAGTATGAACAAGGAATGTATTTTTTTTTTGTTTTTTTATCATGACCGTTCAGATATTTTTTAGCGTGGTACATTCGAAAATGTGCTTTTTTAATAAATAAAATTTTTCGTGTATCTACCATTTAATTCGTGTTTTTTATATTATGGTATATGTTATATGTTCCTTTGATAGTTATTGTGCCATTGTGTAATGAAATTTATAATTTCCCTTTTCTTTTCATTTGCGATATTTTTTATCTTTTTTATCCTTTTACTTTTCTCTTTTTTTTTTTATTAAGCCACAATTATCATTTTAGTGGCTCTCCGTTGTAGTTATTTTTTTTTTTTAATATATAATTACCTGAACAAGTCATTTTTTTTCATTCTGTTTTTTATATCTTTAAAAAAAAAAAAAAACTTCTATTATTCATGTTGTAGGATAATTTCTAATTCTACATTAATTTGGACTACGTTTGGGGGTAATGTTTCACATTTTAAAAAGCTTTTTTAATTTTTACATTATACTTAATGTTGCGTATTTATCTTTAGATGATCTTTAGAAAATATTAAGATTAGTAAAATGAAACAATATATATTTTTTTTTTTTTTGCATATATGGAATTAAAAAAGGGCAGAAATATTTGAAGGTATGCATGAGCGTGCTTATTATTATTTTTATAGTTTTACACTTTAATATTTCTACATTTCTTCATTTCCATATTTTTATACGTATTTTTCTTTTTTAAAAATACATGTAGTTATTTTTTAACAGACATATATAGTATGCAAAGGTAAAAATGGACAAAAAAAAAAAAAAAAAGAGACAGCCTTCTTCCAATATTCATTGTTACAAAAAAAATGCCTACAGATGTATAAAATTTTTTTTATCAATACTGTTATTATTACCGCTGTTATTACTTTTATTATAACCGCAATTATTATTGTTATTCGTACTGTTGCCATTCATATGTTGCAATTTTATGTGCACTTGTAAATTTTTTCGAAAATAAAGAAAGAATGCTACGTACTCGAGTGTGGGTAAAAAGGGATACACGCTTTTATTCTCAAATTATCTGTTATTTTAGCAAAACATATTGTTGTTATTACTACTATTATTGTTTTGCTATTGCTACTGATATTGTTTATTTTCCCCTTTGAACAAGATTTGTCAAAAGCTTTATTTGGAAAATTTTTGTCAAGGTATATTTTAAATATTCAAAATAACGAATAAACGCATTTTAAAGAAATGGAAAGGAAAAGGGAAAACCTTTGTCCTAAATAACGGTACACCGCATTTTTTACACAATTTTTTAATGCACAAAAATTATTTTTTTGAAATAAAATTATTATTATTTTTTTTTTTTTAAATATATTTTTTTTACAAATTTTAGCTATAATTTATCTGCACGTTCAATGAATTAATTATTCCTAGCCTTAATCGTTCATTTTGCAGCACTGCGAGTTTTTTTTTATTTTTAATACATACCAATTTATCCTACGAATTTGACATATAAATTTATTTATCACTTGTAAAATGTATGTTTAAAAAAAAAAAAATTTTATAATTTTTTTTTTTTTTTTTTTAACGATAAGGAATTTTTTATAATATAAATAATTAGTAAGCGTGGTCACTTATGCCTTTCAAATTTTGATTTTTCATATTGGACACTTCGTTTCTGACTTAGTGTGTAACAGTTCTTCTTTTTCATTTTGCATTTCATGTCAACCTTCACTCTGCATTTCCTATTTTACATCGTTGACCTCCATTCTTGCTATTTATGAATTACATCCATAAATAGCAGTTCTCATTAACAACCATTGTTTTTTCCATTTGATTATGCGTAGCGGTTAGGCGCAAATCCCAATCTCCTGCGTACATATTTCGGTACGCCGCTTATCATTACAAATTTAAGCACTCCCATTTATCCTCACCCATATGTATATACACCTATGTTCATGCTTATACATATATAATTATTAATTAGCCAATCCTTCTTATAATAGTCTAAGGTATGAATTTAGGAATCACAGGTGTTAATTTTTTTTCTTTTTTTTTTTTTTTAAGACATAAATACATCAATTTTTGTGCTTCTTTAAATATTTGTATCCGTTATACTCTCATATTAGTATAAAAAAATAGTACATCATTATAATGGAAAAGTTTGAAAACTGTATAATTTGTCTCTGTTATATATACATATTTGAATATGCACACACATATATAAATGGTTGGGTGCGCATATGTATTTATATGTATGTATACAGAAAGATACGACAAGACACAGAAGGTTACAGCAGGTTACAGCAGTTACAGCAGTTACAGCAAGTTACAGCAAGTTACAGCAAGTTACAGCAAGTTACAGCAAGTTACAGCAAGAAATGCTTTTTAACCTAATTCATTTGCTTAATTAATTCGACCTTGTCGCATTAAATTCACAGTCGTTTTCCATTTATTTTGTATCAACATAGTGTTCATTTTGCATAATTTTTGCATTAATTTTTAATCCGTTTTACCTTATTCTTGCCCTACCGTGTCTCTAATCTTTCATATCTTATCCCCTTACCGTTTCTTCCTGTTTCTTTATCCTTTGTCGGGATGACCTTTAAAAAGAGCTCGATAATTTTTCTAATATTTTCTTACAGCGTATTTCGTACTTTGGGAAAAGACAATGTGATAATTCGATGGAATAGAGAAAGTTTTTTACAAAATTTGAAAAGTAAATTTATAAATTTCATTGCAAATAAAAAAGGATTTGATAGAAATGGATGGATTAATATGTCTTCATCAAAAGAGAAGTATAGCTACATAGATTTAAAAGTAGAGAAGGATACTATTATATGTAATGAAGACAATAAGGTAGTTGAGGTGCAATTAGTGAACCAGAAAGTAATAAAACATACAGGTGAGGCAACGTATCTCGAATTATATCTACGAGCGAAAAATGTTCAATCCAACTCGGAGTTCAACTCAAAAGTGAAGGCATTGACTCAGTCAACGTCGAAGTCTAGGTATATGCCTGTCACTAGAATACCTTTGAAGAAATTTGCAAAAACTTTTGATAATAGGTTGTTTGACGCCTACGAGGATAACAGCACTATCAGCGGTAGTACTAGAGGTAGCGGCAGTGGTGGCAAAGATGGCGGTAGTCTAGCCACAAATTTCGAGGGATACTTGGTCTGCACGAAGAAAGATACGAACGCACTACTAGTGCCTAAGAAGATTGATACAGTTGAATTTATATCCCCCCCGTGGAAAGTAAAAGTAAGCGTTGATTTCTATAAATGTCCACTCTCCAATTTTGGAAGAGTTTTCCTTATAACAATAATAGACCAAGTGAACATTCTAATGAATAATAAGAGATATTTTATATGGCCTATACCATTAAGCTCTTTTTCCGAAGTGTATGATTTCCATATGGCTGTACATGATAGTAAAAAAGGAAAATTTTGTGAATTAGAAAGACTTATTAAAGATAAATCTCTACAATTGAATTGTCCTAGTTGGAATGGATCATACAACCATGGTATTACAAATGCTCTTCTCTTATCAGCATATATGGGAATGGCTTCTATACAAGGCATATCATATATATTAACGAAAAATATAACTCATCATGATATTAGAAATTGTTTTATTAGGAATAAAAACAGCTCATCAGATTGTGGGAAAACAGGTGCAATTACACTCCAAGATTATAACAAATTTTCAAGTGAGGATGAAAACAAACAACAACTTAATGAAACACATGAGGATAGTAATAATATGCAAAATCAAAAATTAAAAAGAGCAAATATACTTAGCAACGTAGTATTTGTATGTCTATCGGGTTTATCAAATGTTCTATATGGTATTAAATTAATTATACAAATAATAAAAAATTTAGAAAATATTAATAAGGATTTTGATAAGGCACTCTTATTTTATCCATGGGTACTAAAATATCCAAAAACATATTTCCATTCAAGTGCTACAAAATTTGAGGAAAATAACATATATAATATCATGACAGGACAAAGTGAAACAGAGGAAAAAATACAAGACCATAATTCTTCTAATGATGAAAAAGAAAGCATAAATGGTGTTAATGAAAAAGAAAGCATAAATGGTGTTAATGAAAAAGAAAGCATAAATGGTGTTAATGAAAAAGAAAGCATAAATGGTGTTAATGACAAAGGAAGCATAAATGGTGTTAATGAAAGGGAAAACATAGATAAAGTGAATGGAAAAAAAGAATTAAGTGAAAAAAATAAAGATACAAAAGTAATAAAACAAGTGGAACACCATATTTTTAGCAATTAAACATGTACATGATAAAAATATAATTTATATTTTAAGTGCCCCTAAGACAAGCAGCAATGGGTCATTATATCTGGAAAAATTTTGCTTTCTTCGTTCTCTCCTCTGAAGATTAGGAGAACGTACCTTTTTGTTTCGTCTTAATTTGAAGGTACGCATATGGGCATAAGTATGTGCACTCATACGTACACACTTGTGTGTAAAAAATCGCTGCGTTGAAGTCGCCCATTGTTACTCAAAAGGACAACAGTATGCGGGCACCTACCCAAGTATATAAACTTACGATTATTTTTATGTTTGTGTTTATACCTCCACTAATGTATATATTTATACTTACTCTTGTGTATATGTTTATACTTACGCTTGCGTATATGTTTATACTTACGCTTGCGTATATGTCCATGTTTATTTATTTTTTTTTTTTTTTTCCCCCCACCTTAAGCGTAATAAGTCCATCCGTCTGCGGCAAATAAATATTTGTTCATACTAAGTGTTTGATCTTTTTTCTTGTTTTTATAACCCTCAATTTATAGTAATTTTTTTTTTTTTTGTGTACTTGTATGAATAACTCTCGTCATTTTTAATTTTGTGGCTTTCATGATTTGCATTAAGCCTTTTGCTTTCTACAACTTCCATATTGCACATTTTCTATTTCTGAACAAAAAAAATAAGTTCTTCCATACGAAAAAATACTATCAAATATTCATCCCAATTTTGCAAGTCACTAGGAAATAATGAGAAGACCAAAATTATTATTTTTCGATCAACCCTGTGTGTGCATAATGCTGTATGATGCCGTATAAACCTATACAGCGACATACCGCTGAAGCGTTTGAACGCTTCTTTTTTTTTTAAGTAAAAAAACAAAAAAGCTTTTCCGTTCAGTTGGCTAATGGGTGTAAGACACATGTAATATCATTTTTTTTGAAAATGTTAAGGCAGCAATACGGGGAAAAAATAAAAACAAATATATATATTATAACATAACACAACATAATAAAGTATAGCATAGCTTCGTATAACAAAATAAAAAAAAAAAAAAGACGAAGCAGGGACGAAGCAGGGACGAAGGAAGAACGAAGGAAGAACGAAGGAAGAACGAAGGAAGAACGAAGGAAGAACGAAGAAAGAACGAAGGAAGAACGAAGGAAGAACGAAGAAAGAACGAAGGAAGAACGAAGGAAGAACGAAGGAAGAATGAAGGGAGGAATTTAACCTTTACGAAGTGGAATATTAAAAAATGGGATTTTTCTAGCAATTGCAATTTTCCGTTTTCATAAATAGAACCTCACAAAAATAGAAATATTATGAATTAATAAATGTAAAGATAAAGCAAAAATTAAGAATTAGTGAGGAAAAAATGAACAAAAAATATTGAAAAAGCAAAATGCTAATACCCACGCTCGCACACAAAGACAAATACACACAAAAAATTTGTATAAACGGTAGTAGCAAAATTATTTTTTTTTATTATCAACATTCATTCTGTGTTACATATGGAAGATAATAAAAGCAAGTTTGCTTGAAAAAATACAAATGATGCTTATATTTCAATCATAATAAATAATTTTATTTGCTTTGTTTTTGTTTTACGAAATTAATGTTTACAATGATTTTACTTCAAAATTTTTCATATTTTTTTTTCTTTTTTTTTATCGTTTTAAATAATATAAAACAGCCAACGTGATGAAAAGAGTTCATTCTTTTTGTGCTAAGATATCATGAAGGTCTCTTCCTTTTCAAACTTCATATCCTTCAAAAGCTTGTCATGTACCAGCTCAGTCTATACAAAAAGGGAGAAAAGCAAAATATCAGGAATGGGTAAGGCACATAAGCATAAGTGGAAATTTTGGAACACATAAATGGAAATAACGGCGTACACACAAGTGCATATATACAGGAATACGCACATGCACATTCACATACATACATATATACATGTATATACATATATATATATATATATATATATAAACCCAATAACTTCTTCTTACCTTGTCACCTGTTTGTAACTCTATAGACCCATTTTGGTACTTGCAGAATTTTCTCCTGAAAACAGTTACGGGAAAAAATTATATTTTTATTGTCTCGTTACAACATCATGTAACATATCCTTGTTCTTGTTTTAGTTATACATTTATTTTATACCTTGGGTATGTTTGGTAAAGGTAGTAGCTCTTTCTGAAGAGCAACGAAGAGCTGACATTTTGACCGTTCGTAGACTCATATTCTATCCAGTAAAAAATGTCCTGCACAGGAAAGGCGATCATGCCGTATGGATACGTATACACGCAAGTGAATATATATATATATGCGCGTGTGTGTATTACACCCGTATGTACGCACAAACATACATGCTTACGAAAATCTCATGGGAAATCATTAAAACTAAATACGTTTCTCATTCAATAGTTAATATTTAACATTTTGGTATAAACGCTTCCCCCTTTTTCTTTTTTTTCATTTTTATTTTTTTGGCTAGCTACTATATTTTTTATTATTATTTTTTTTTTTTTTTGGCTAGCTGGTACATTTTTTTTTTTTAAACATACTGCTAACGTTTTTGTGGCAATGAACTTTTTTTGAATTTTTTTATTTGGTAATTTGACCATAACATTTATACAGTTTTCATCGGGTGGGTCTTCAGATGGTGGAGGCAAATTCTGAAAAGAAAATAAAACACATTTTTTATGTATAAAATTTCGTCATCAACCTTCTAACGTCAGTTACATATTTCGAAGCGTGGCAGTTTGTACTACGCTGGTCATACAACACATACACGCTGCTCATGCGACGCACATGATACATACGCTAAGGCACAATCAGCCAGATTTTAGTCGCTACCCTCTTTTTACCTTAACATATTCCTCCATTGACAATTTCAAAGCAATTTTCAAATCGTCATCGTCATCCATATAATTGGAGTTAACGGTACTCATATCATCGTTCAACTTCCTGCCTCCATATTCTGGCCATTTAAATTTTTGAGTTTTATTAGAATTTGAAAAGATCAAATTTTTTTCTGACTTGTTCATGTTAAATTTGTCCTCTAATATAAAACCGTCTGACATGCAAGAAATTTCGGATATTTCATTTGTTGGTATATAAAATTGATTTGGATTTTTTGCAACAAAATTTATATCTGGTTTAGGTAATGATATATACGGATTTTCATTCTGAACAGAAAATATATGATATTTCTTAATAACATCATTAAAATAAAATTTTAAGTTCATATCTTTAATATATAATGGAGCACTCTTTAAACTGTCAAGCACATACCATGTATTATGAATTTTACGTATGCTAAACCAGTGCTGTTCCAAATTACATATATAACCAATATCTTGGTGACCACTTGAAATTATTTTAATTAAATCTTCTTCAAATGCATTTTTTAATAATATATTTTTTCTCTTTAAACACTCAATTAATACTGATATGTTAATAAAACCATCATCCAATACATTTAATGAATTTTTTCTTACTAAGTCGTTAGAAGAATATTTTAAAAATTCTTTTTCTTTTTCGTCCAACTCTTTTCCAATATTAGCCAGGATGTCTTCACTGTAATGAGGACCCTAAGTTTTTCAAAAGATAAAAATTTTAAAAAAGAAAAATAACAATAAAATGAATGTTAAGGGGGAAAGGCAGATTTATACACGCGCGAACAGAAACGCACACATACGGGCATTACATGTATGCATACATGCACAAATACACATACAGACAAACATACGCCCGGGCGCCATGCCTCTTCATTTTAAGAACAGACAATCCCATCAATTTACGCACAGTACCAACTTATGCACTATTTTCAAAGTCTTAATTACAACATATACTATACAGTGGATTTGTAATTCCACAAAAATGAGTTTGTTTGCATTTGATAAAATTGGAAAGATATATGCATATGTATATACATGTAAATGTAAATATGTAAGCGTACACACATACGTGTACATGAGTATACGTACATATGTATACTTTTTTTTTTTAGCTACCTGAAGAATGCTATTTAAGCAATGGAGACCACACATACGATCGTTTCCCTGCTTTTCCCAGTAAACATACTTCTTACTCATTTTTTGAAAAACTAAAGAATCTTCTTCAATTTTTGTTGTATGTTAAGCATACATGTAAGTTAGTATGCATGTACGTAAATATAAATGTAAATACATATACGCATAAGTACATACACAAACACATATATTCGTTAACATATATAGGTATGCATAATCCCTTCCTTTTTAGTTAAAAAATAAAATAAAAGAACATAGCATAATTGTTCCTACTTCATATATAACAGTAATACACTGATCTTAAAAAGCCGTTCATCTTACATGTACTATTTTAAAATGGAGAGCGAGAAAAAAAAAAAAAAGTTAAAATAAATAAGTAAAAATTAATAAATAATAAGTAAAAATTAATAAATAATAAGTAAAAATTAATAAATAATAAGTAAAAATTAATAAATAATAAGTAAAATTAAAAGAGAAAAAATTCCAGAATATTTATTTATTACTTTTCTTAAAGAAGTAGTATTACCTACATTTCTTGAAAATAGTGATTTGAAAACAAAATAACCGAGAAAAAAAAATTCAATCAGGTATGTATAAATACGTACTATACATACATATTTGTACATATATTTGTGCATATATTTGTACATACGTTTGTACATATGTTTGTACATATGTTTGTATATATGTTTGTACATATGTTTGTATATATGTTTGTACATAAGTTTGTGCATATATTTGTATATGTATATATATGTATATATTAATGTACATGTGCGTATAATGCATAATTTTTTTCATTTGTAAGTTAAAAGGAATTGTTAAGGTACAAATGTTTTGGGTGTATATTTCGAAAAAGTATATTAATGTAAAAGAAAAAAAAAAGAAAAAAGGAAGTAATAATAATAGTATAACGAGGATAATGTTCAAAATTGCAGTAATTGCCAAATGCGCATAAACGCTTATTTATGGAAATTTATGTTTATATATATGCGTATACATATGTGTAAAATATATACATATATACATATGTGTATAGTATATACATGTGCATATATGCGTACGTAGCAAATAAAAAAAGGAAAAGGAACAAAAGCTGTAAAGTGGAACACGTATATCAAGAGGACATTTTTTCACTTCGCTACTAACAGTATATAATTTTAAAATATTTTTATTCCATGCCTTGTAATATTAAATTATGTTATGATAAACTAGGTTTATATTAAGGATGAAATTATCATACATTAAATTATTAATCGTTTTTGCAAAAAATGTAGGAAGCAAAAAATAAAAGATAAATGTGGACGTTCTGCGGATAAGACACTCTGTTTTGAATTTTCATTTTATAGTAATGTTATGTAAGAAAAAAAAAAAAAAGGAAAGAAAAGAAAAAAGCAAAAAAATAAATACGCTGACGAATAAATAAGCAGATGAATAAACAGGTAGATAAATAAACAAATAAATAGATTAATAAACAAACAAACAAATAAATAAACAAATAAACAGACAAACAAATAAACAAATAAACAAATAAACAAACAAATAAACAAATAAACAAATAAACAAACAAATAAACAAACAAATAAATAAACAGACAAACAGACAAACGGACAAACAGACAAACAGACAAACAAATAAACAAATTAATGAAGTAAAATAGAAAGGTTAGTAGTCACTGCACATTTTTCGGTTTCCTTGTACAAGTCGAATTCTTCTATTTCATCATTTTTTATTATGTGGTATCTGCGGGAATATAATTAACGAAATGGACAATGTACAAGTATTCATTTATGTATGTAAACATATGTGCGTATGAGTATGTGCTTATGTATGCGTACGATCATGTACATTTTCCACTTTCATGTTTACCATGCAATTCAATGCAAAATAAACAAAAACAAAAAAAGCACTTTTTTGAACAACTAAAAAAATAAATAAATGTCTATCTATGCAGGTTATAAAGAAAACTAAGTTTTCAACGTAAGCATAGTTTATTTTTATAAAAATGAATATCTCTCTTTTTTTTTAATACAAAAAAAAAAAAAAAAAAAAAAAAAAAAGTAAGAATGTAATAAATTCAGAATGCTTAACTTTAATATAATAAAATATATACTTATTTTTTCTCTCAATTAAGTTTATTTTCGAGGTATTTTTATTACACACCTTATTTTTTGGTAATCATCCCTTAAGCAAAAATAGAAAATTATAACAGAGAAAACTAAACTTGAGAATAAGAAAATTAAAAAGATAATTGGATGGTCGTCCATATTATAGTGTCATTTGATAAAGTTCCCTTGTCTAATTACCTCCTCTCCATTCGTTTTTTGCTACATAAAAATTTGGTTGTTCCTAACTTGAATTATTTTGTATGCCAGGTGATGAAATGCCTATAATAATCTTGATCGACAAGAACAACCACATACATTCGTATGTATTGTATACTTCGTATATGTATAGAATCTTACGTTACGTATTTATATATAACAACTTCTAATATAAAAGGAAAAAAATTGAATACTTAAGCCGCTTTACTATGTGAAAGTATATATCAGATATACACGAAACACGAAAATGTTGTAAGGAAAAAATAGTTAACATATTTTTGATTTAGACACATCACAGATTTTTTCCTTTTTCCATTATCCCTACTTACATTTCCGCAAAATTATTGTCACTTCCACTTGTTTCACGCAGTGGTATTAACAATAATGATAATAACAATAATGATAATAACAATAATGATAATAACAATAATGATAATAACAATAATGATAATAACAATAATGATAATAACAATAATGATAATAACAATAATAATAATAACAATAATGATAATAACAATAATGATAATAACAATAATAATAATAACAATGATAATAATAATAATAAGAAGAAGAAGAAGAAGGACGAAATAAAATAATAAGGAAAATAAGATAAATGAGGAAAATGAGAAAAACTTCCCATTGATTTATAACAATTTATTTATGAAATTTTTATTTTTTTACAATAACAAGTTACACTTTTTCACTATTAAGCCCTTTTTACTTTTTTAGCTGGAACTGTAAAATTATTTTTCAAAAAAGGAAAAAAAAATGAGCCTCTTCTCTTCCAGCTCAATAGACTAATATCTAAATTAAATGAAAATTATAAGCACAAAAAATAAACGCAAAAAATATACATAAGTTGTTCTTCTTTTTAGAAATAAATAAAAAAAAAAAAAAAATAAAAAATAATAAATTCTCAATACAACACAAGAGCAAATTTGCGGATGATGCTCCTTTAAATAGACATTTTATTTTTTGATTAAACAGTTCTTAAATTATTCAAAAAAACTTTGTTCCGTAAGAGTGCATACATATGAAGACGCGTCCTAGTATTTTAAGTTATCGTTTTATTTTAATTTTTTTTTTTTTTTTTTTTTAACTTTTTCACCTCTTTCACTTTTATTTATTAGTAATATCTTTCAATCGGTGTGCTATACTAACAATAAAGTATCTCAAAAAGTTGTTCGAACTTAAAAATGTATTTACATCAGTAGCGCACTCTACATATTTACTTTTGAACTGACATATGAACACATAAGGTCAGTTTATCATAATTAAAATGAAATTGTTAAGTTTATATTCAAAATAGGTTTTTTTTTAAAAAAAAAAAAAAAAAACAAAAAAAAAAAAAAAAAAAAGAAAAAAGAAAAATTATATTAATATAAAATGCGAAAGAAAAATGATGGACGAGACAAAACATGAAACAAAAGAAATAATGAATAACCATATAATAAATTAAAAATAGATATGAAAGGTAAAACTTTGCAATTTTTTTACGCTTCGTAAAATTTTAAATAAAAATGGAAAACAAATTATTATATATTTAAAAATATTATTTGTAAAATTTGATACCACTGTAATTGAAACAAATACATTTTTTTTTTTTTTTTTTTTTTTTTTTTTTTTTTTTTTTTTTTTAAATGGAATGGGGAAATATTAAAAATGTACATGTACACATGTATATCTTTACAAACCAGTGTAGCACATACTAGCCATATAAACACACACATATATATAAACACATATATATAAACACATATATATAAACACATATACATAATCATACATGCATATATATTTCAAAATAAAAACAAAATTACGACAAAAATTAGGACAAAACCTTGGTAAATAATTTAAGAAAAAACTGAACCAAAGTATAGGCAAAAAATTAGCCAATTTTTTATGACTTATTAATACCAAATTTGGTACACATTAGGACATAAACTGAATCGGTATAACAGCAAGTCCATTTTTACTTTTTGTCCTCGTCCACCTGCCATGTTTCATCTCATCTCCAACTGCCACAAATAAGTATTTATAATTGTGTGAAAAAGAAAATTTATTTATTGTACCATTTACCTGAACAGTCAGAATTTTATGAACACTTCCTGACGTTTTGTTAATATTTTTATATTGCCAAAAATGAACATAACCATCATACGATCCAGAAATAAAAATGTTGGTATATGGAATACTTGTAAGTGCTGTTATAGAATATGAACTGTGTGCATTTTTATGTATGCATATATGTTTTTTATAAGAGGAAGTAAAAATATAAAAATGACCAGTAAATGTTCCTGCAATAAATATTTTATTATTTAATGTGCAACAAGATTCGATAATTTCATAATTTATATTAAATAATATATGATTATCATTTTTTGTATTCCACACACGTACAGTATAATCACTGGAGCTAGTTATTAATTTATTTTGATTTAATGAATTCATAGATAAAATGGTATTTGTATGTCCTAAGTATGTATTTATACATTTATTAAAAAATCGCAAATCCCATAATTTTATTGTTTTATCATATGAGGAAGTAAAAAAATTATGTTCCATATTTAATTCATCAGTATTATCATTACATCCAATAACTGCACTAATAATATGTTTATGTCCTATAACTGAATTCGTACAACTCTTATTTACTCTATTATCCCATATGTTAATTAAATTATCACATCCAACGGATATAAAAAAAGAATTAAACTTGTTACAACATATGTCCATTACACTTTTAAAATGATTTATACCACTTTTATTTCCAAAATCTTTAAATGAGCTTAAATCTCCCTTATATATATGAACCTTTTCTCCTCTAGTTAAATCCCACTCAATAATACATGCATCTTTTCCACCCGTGTATACTGTATTAATTGAGGTGTTTTCAAAATTTTTTGGTTCCAAAATACTTTCACCATAACCATTTGAATTACGATGAACACAATCAGGATGCCTATCACCATGAAGATAATGATCATTATCATCAAAATCGTCAATGCTCTCGTAACGAGAGCTACTATTTTTGTAAAAATAATCTCTATTCCATCCAGAAGGTACACTGTTCTCATCGTATTTGCCGTTATGCTTATTATCGTATTTATATTTCTCATGGTCCAGCTTATAGTCGTAGTGGTCGAAAAAGGACAAGTTGAAATCCGGGCACGCAACACAGGTAACACTTTTCTTATGACCACCAAAAAATAAGACATTTTCATCCATTTTAATATTTTTACCTGAACTGTTCATATGTTCTAGATTTTTATGCCCCCTTTTATTATTATTATTCAATATATTTGATAATAATTTTTCATCACGAAATATTTTTATTTTGTTTTCTAAATTTAAAAGAATTTTACTATTTTTTGATTTTTCTTTTTCCATTAACATTTTATTTATTTTTTCTTTATTGTCTTCATTTTCATCAGAAGAAAAGTTGTCACTTAATTTACTTCTTTCTGATGCTTCTTCATTTCCATCATGTGTTGATGATTCATTAGAACTATCATCTCCATCCGTACTTTCAATTCCCAAATCTTTTAGATATTTTTTTGCTAAATACATTTTCCTTTCCTCAGGGTTGTTGTATGTATCATCATTTTCTTCCTGATCAGAGTAATTCTTGTTACTAAATTCTTCATCATCACTCTCTTCATTATTTTCGTTATTTCGTTTTTTCTTTTTATTTACAAGGGTCAGTTTATCATCTTCTGACGCCTCGGACGTTAGGATTTCATCCGATTCTACTTCAGAATTGTCAGCGTTTTTTCTTCTGTTACTATCGGTGTTTTTTACATTTCTAAAAAACTTTTTCTTCTTATTAAATTTCATTTTGGCTAGCCGCTGCATTCATATAAGGGGCATAAACAAAATTGCTACAAAATGTATGCCGTATTATGACGCTAACTGCAGATATGTACATATATATATATATATTATATATACATATAAGTATGTACCTATATCTATTATCCCCCCTAATTTTAGCCTTCTTTTAGGGAATCCTCACTTCCACATAAAAATTATGCAAATTATAAAAAAAAAAAATAATAATAATGACCTGCACGACGGTTTTGTGTTATATTCTCAAGGTAAAATTTCCTGCTCTTTCATTTGTACGTTATAATGCATACTAAAAGATTAATTCTCTTAAAAGTTCATATATCAAGCTAATTGTATAAATATAAATATGTACAGATAAATGTACATAGAATATATACGTATATGTATATATATGTATAATAAACTACATTTTTTTTTATTTTCGTTCATTTAATTAAAATTTATGCTCAAATATGACGTTTTTTTTTTAGTGAGTTTTCGCTTGTTTATTTTTTTAATTTTTTTCATTTTATTTTTTTTCATTTTATTTTTCTTCATTTTATTCTTCTTCATCTTATTTTGCTTCATTTTATTTTTTATTTATTTTGGAGTATGCAAATTGAAATTTTGTTCTTCCTATATTTTTTTAGTGACAGTGAATTTTTTTTTCCGAAATTTTTTTAACTTACATATATGTTTCCCAATATTAGGAATTGGCATATTGTTATTATATATGTTGTATAAATATACCTGTACGGACATGCATATATATCTATATCTATATATTTATATCTATATATTTATATCTATATATATATATATCTATATCTATATATTTATATCTATATATTTATATTTATATCTATATATTTATATTTATATCTATATATTTATATCTATATATTTATATTTATATCTATATATTTATATCTATATATTTATATCTATATATCTATATCTATATATATATATCCGCAGAATGCTAAGATAAAAATAAAAATGAGGAAATTTTCTTTTTTTTCCTTGTAGCAGTGAAGGTAAAATATTTCCTTTTATTGTTCACCATCTTGTTTTGAAACTTGTTCCTTTGGTTTATTTAAAGAAGCTATTTTGTTTTTTTTTTTTACATGCTCTAAATGATACTATAGGAAGAAAAAAAATGAACACTGCTCTAATGTATAAGTTAACGAAAAATAGTTCTGAGGAATAATCATAATTGTATATATGTGTGCTAATAGAATTTTATTATTTTTTATATTTTTATTTCTTTTTTTATTTTGGTTTTGTGAGGCGAATTGATTAACGGATGAAATAAGATTTCATCGTTTTACATGTTTGTTCTGATCTCATTATATACAAATGATATATGTAATAATGTTTTATATTTTTAAAACAAAAAAAAACTGTGCATCTTTTTAAAAATATTTTATTCATATGTAGCATTGTTCTTGCTGGAAGTAGAAGGACAAACTTAGTCGGAGGGCTTGAGCGAAGCGTAGTGAACGTGTCTAACCATCATGAATTTGTAAATAAGTAAATAAATAAATATATATATATATATAGAGAGAGAAGCGCATATGTATATACGCATGTACGTATGTATGTTTCTACCTACTGGAATATATATACTCATACGTACATATATATATACATATGGACATTTCAAGAGGGTCCCATTCAAAGTATTTGCAGCCATACGATTTCGTTTATTTTGTACATGCAGGAACAGTGTTCAAGTATATTTTTGCTTGTTCTACGTTCCATGTTATACGTTATACGTTCTATATTTTTTCTTTATTTCCTTTTTTTTTTTTTTTAACACATTTCACATTTCGCAATTATGGTGAATATATATAAAAAAAAAAAAAAAAATTATTGCACAAAAATAATGTGAGCAATAGAAATTTTATGACAAATAAGACTACACATACTGTTTTGTTCATAATGGAAGGTATTTAAAGACCAATAAAATTAAGAATAGTTTTAAATGTACAAATGATACAATACATTGCAGTATGTATGATGTGAAATGGAATACATTAGCCTGATAATATCATGATATATCAAACGAGCGTCTTACATGTCCATTTAAAGGAAAAGTCAAACATAATACATATGTATGTAAATTGTGCAAGGTGTTACATTCAGGGTAAGTTAATATTTTTAGCAATTTTTTTTCCCATTTTTCGCTTATTTTTTGCCTATTATTTTTTCCCAAAATTACTAAAATAAGAAAAAACTGTCTTAGGAACTAAAGGGGGCTGGAACATATTTTACTCTACATTGAAATAGAGAAAAATTTATAACACTACGAAGAATCTTATATCTTTTTAAATATTTCAGTGTTTCCTTTTTTTTTTTTCTTCTTTTTTTCTTCCTATTAGCTCCTATTTTGTTATGCTAACCACGTTTTGAAATAAATGTATCCCTGAGCACATATTTATAGCAACGTTTAACTAAGAGAAAAAAAAATAAAACAAGAAATTATGTGTAATCCGAATATGTATTATTCGTTATTAATTATTCCTCATTCAGTATTCCATATATGCCATTAGTTTTTCAACATTTTTTTTTTTTTATTTTATTCTTGTTCTCATACGCATTTACCTCTATATAAAATCACATATATTATCATATAATCTTTGTGTGTAGCTTCGATTTTTTTTTTTTTTTTTTTTTCTCTTCTAACTGTTAGTTACAGTATAACGAAAGATGTTTTTCATAATACTTAGACATTATTTTAAATGTGTTTTAGCAAAATTTTAAGGGCTATTACGTTAAAAAATTATTTATATCATTACACATTTACTTTGCCATGATAGAAAAATAAAAAGATATATTTGAAAAATGGGAATACATAAGGTAAATAAGTATACATACGCGTACATATATATATATATATATATATATGTTTACATACATATATGTACGTATGTTTACGTATGGCATGTACATCCCTTAGGACCCCTATTTCATTGAAAGTAGCTATTTAATCATTGAAAACTTTTCCCCACATCATCCCTATTTTGAATAATTTTATAAATTGTATAGAATATGAGAAATACGTATTTTTTTTTTTTTTTTTTTTTTCCTGATTTTTTTCTCTTAATTTTCTTTTTTTTTAATGTATCAAATTAGTGAGAGAATTAATATATATATATATATATATATATATACATATATATGTGTATTTTCACTACCAAAATGAAAATATAATAATTTTTTTTTTTTTTAATGTTTTTAAAAAAATAGTTGAAATATATATATATATATATAAAATAAATATGATTTAATTTTACTTTTTTCATTACATACCTTCTTTTCTCATTTTGATAATTATTAATATGAATTAATAGCATAATTGTTTTTAACATCGTCCTCTTCGAAATAGAGCAATGTATATAGTATGCTTCCTATGTTTGATGTGCTTCTTTTTTATTAGTAAACCCTTTTTTATTCTTTTTTTTTTTTTTGCGCGTACATTTATTGATACATCGCATATATGTACATAAGTGCAGACAAAAGCGCGTGTACATCCGTGCATACATATGCATATACAAGTATTCATACATATACATCCTTATATTTGCATTTGTACTAAGCTCCCTTACCAGAGAAATACTATCTTCATAACATAAGAATTTGCTTAAAAAGGGAAGCTCCTTATCACACACGCGTGCACACTAGCACAGTTACACAGTCACGTATATACATATGCATATATATATATATATATATATAGATATATATAAATATTTATAAATATATATAAATATATATAAATATATATATATATTTATATATACGTATATACATGTGTGCATATGCGTGTATATTTGCGCGTATCAGAAGGAAAAGGACAAAAATATATTGAGAATTACTTAAAAAAAAATAGTAGGCAAAATGTTTGAGTGCAGAATAGATGGGCAATTTTTTAAAAAGCTCTTTGAAACGTTAAAAGATATATGTACTGAAGTTAATTTGGAATGTGATGAAAACGGAATTAAAATGCAGTCCATGGACTGCAGTCATGTATCTTTGGTCGATTTGAATATCATGTCTGACTTCTTTCAGCACTACAGGTTAGTCATGTTAAGAAATAGCAAATGCAGTTGAGTTGGCACAAATTTGCACATTCGTTTGCATAACTGTCTACATAACCGTCTGCATAACCGTCTGCATAACCGTCTGCATAACCGTCTGCATAACCGTCTGCTTGTTCGCCGTACCGTTCATGTACTTACGTGTTAATGTGACCTACTGTTCATGCGATATTCTGCTCAATGACCCGTCGTCTCGTGTTCCTGTAATTATGTCTACCACGTGTTTTTATTAGTTTTTATTAGTTTTCATTTCTTTTCATTCGTTTACTTTTCTTTTCATTCGTTTACTTTTCTTTTCATTCGTTTACTTTTCTTTTCATTCGTTTACTTTTCTTTTCATTGGTTTTCCTTTCGCTGCTCCTACCTCCTCATGGCAGGTGTGATAAGAACTGTGTACTAGGGATAAGCATAAATTTCATGTTAAAAATATTATCAGTAATAAAGGAGAAATCAACTGTGTTTTTATTTAAAGAAGACAGCGATAATGATGCTGTTTTGAATATTGGCATAATTGATGAAGAGGAACAGTCAAATACTGAGGATTCGTTAGAAATACAAGTCAAACTTATAAACACACAAAAAGAACATTTAGAGATACCACAATCTGAGTATCATTGTCAATGTACAATGAAATCAAAAAAATTTCAAGAATTTACAAAATATTTAAATTCAATTGGTGATAATGTATCTATATCTATGAAAAAAGATACGATGATATTAAGTACAACTGGATCAGATATAAAGGTAACAAAACAATTTACAAATGATATGACAGATATATCAATTACTTGTTCTAAATCTGTTTCTCAAGAATTTGCAACAAGATATTTGGTTATGTTTTCAAGAGCATCTTCTTTATCTGATGAAGTTTTAATTTCACTCTCTCCTAACATTCCAGTGTCTATTAAATTTAACTTCAAACAGCAACTAACAGAGCTACAAGACAACTCTCACTTGACCTTTTTCCTAGCCCCCAAAATTGGCGAGTACTAGTACTGCGGAAAGGGGGGTAGTAGTATAAGTAGAGGTCCAAGTAGAGATCGAAGTGGAGGTCTAAGTGCGCGTAGAAGTCGAAGTTAAAGTAAAAAAAAAAAAAAGCGTTTCCTGCACTTACTCCATAGAAACATAACATTCGCGCGTAAAAAGGGAGAAAGTGAGCTTTTCAATTATTCACAATTGGAATTTTTTTTATTATATACAAATATACATACACACCCATACACATACACACCAAACCACAAACATGTGAATATGGAAACGTGCATGACTGTTTACATATTTAATCAAGCTACTTCTTATGATTTATAGCCCATATTTTTTTTTTTTTTTTTTTTTTTTTTTCATATCCTAAATGAGAGTACGTATATTACGTGCAAATTTTTATTTTCGATAAGTAAAAAATTAATATCCCCTTGCAATATTATAACCCCCAATTTTTGGCTATACATGATTCTTTTTTTTTTTTTTACATTTGTCCACTATGTAATTAACATGCGTACGTGTGTATATGTACGTATACGTATAAGTATGCATATGTACGAGTACGTACAAGTATGTAGTATGTATATACATGTATACACATATATGCACATGTGCTTATCTGAGTATGTTACATTTCCTCGTGATGATCTTTTAATAACGCAACTTGCAATAATTTTGTCTTTAAAAAATGCAAATTTAAAATTCGTGCAAAACTGGTGTTATGGGTGCTACAAATCCGTTGCAGGGAAAAGCACAAATTAAAATGTGCAAAAAATGGAACAAATGTAAAAAAAATAAAATAAAAATTGAATTAAAAATTAAAAAATTAGAAAAAATTTAAAAGAATTTTTAAAAATAAAATTAAAATAATAAAAAAATAAAATTTAAAGATTAAAAAAAAAATATTTTAAGATAAAAAAAAAAGATTAAACAGTAACCATAGTAATAATAACGAACGAGTGATTTAATCATTCATGAAATTGCGCAAAGATGAGATTATTAAATAGCTAATATATGATAAAAAAACAAATGTCAAATGAGAAAATTTCAATCGGGAAATTCATTTTTTTTTTTTATTTATATTTTCCTACTTTTTTGTTTATATTTTTCCATCCTGATCATACGTACTTCCCTGGTCCACACCTGTCGATAATAAATTCGAAGTGCTATTTTCCGTTTGATCCTTTTTCGAAGATAAGTCAGTACGACACGAAATATTGTAGTTATACTGGAGCTTTGTAGACTGTCTGAGCCTTTTCATAATATCTTGTTGATGCTTATTCCTATTTTTTATTTGATTAAAAAATATAGCTTCTTCGCTTATTGTGTAAAAGTCAGGTAATGACTTTTCATTTGCTTCATCCATGGTCGTACCGGGCGTGTTTATATGTTTTTCATTTTGATTGTTCCCCATCTCTTCATATATATTTCTGTTTAATGCTCTTTTATGTATTAATTTGGTTGAATGGGATTCCTGGCACGCTTCATCAGAGTACTCATCCTGCTTTCCCTGCAGTTCTTCTTTCCCTCCCCGCTGCACATCATTCTTGTTTATGACTACATTCAACCCACCCTTTACATTTGTATCCCCCCTGTCCACGTCCAAAATGTGCTTTAATATTTGCACTGAGTATTGTAGCTTTTTTTTAAAATTAAAACATTGATTCCATTCTTGATAAGGAATATGTATAATATACCACCCGAACTTTTTTAATATAAAATCTTTTATAATAGAATTCATAGTTCTACTATAGCTTTCTTTGTAAAAATGAGCTATACCATCTACTTCTATTAAAATTTTTTTATTCAATAATTTCACTGCAACTTGATTACGTTGTGCTCGATCATTATATATGCCCCCCTGCTGGTTATACTGTACTTTACCATTATCTATGTCTGCCTGCTTCTCCCCCCTTTTGCTTTCACAAAATAAGTTCATCTTCCCACCATTGGAGGTATTTGTTTCTTCATCAAAACTAATGTTATTATATGTGTATGCCTTATTGTGTTGTAAAAAATCAACAACAATGTCTAGTTGGAAAGGTCCGAACTGTACTTCACTCCTATGCTTTATTCCAACTAAGTTAAAATATCTTGAAATGTTTCTATGCGTTTTTGATGATAATATTATATAATCATCTATTTTGAACTTTACATTTCTACATTTAAGAAAAAACACTTTTAAATAAATGGGAAATTTAAAATAATTCGAAAAAAATGCTCTTAAATATAAGTCTACTATTTGTAACTGGTATATACTAATTAATGATATTTTCTGTCGATACTTTTCACTTAAAATGTAAACTAAATTAAAAAATAAATTTAACTCATTTTTAAAACGTTCTTCGAGTATTTCTTCTTTTATTGAATTGTCCTCTTTTTTATTCTTCCTTTCGATAGGTTCACCATTTACCTTATAATTAGAAATTGAATTCTTCAAAATCGCATGAACGTTCATAATTTTTGCGTTATTTTTACCTTGTCCGGTCAGGCAAAAATTTTCGCTCCTCCCTTCGGGCAATCTGGCACCCAACAATTTGACACCCTCCATCTTGGCACCTTCCATCTTGATACACCCCATTTTCGAAGCATTCCCATCATCCGCGCAATCGTCTTGGTGTTTATCATCGTCCGTGCTATCCTTGCTATATCTGACCATAGTAATGGACCCAGTGGACGACTCCCCCACATGTGCAACTTTTTTCTCTTGTTCCTGATCAAGGTACAGCTTGTTCATGTGAAAGTAGTATATGAAGGAGAATACGATATTCGTTAATTCCTTTTCATTAAATTCATGTATAAAGGAAATAATTTTTTGAAAAATAAAATCATAAAAGGGTTTATGATAAAAACACAATTTTGTAAATGAATTAAAAAGTTGACATACATGGGTTTTATTAATATCGTTACTATTATTTAGTAAAACCATTTTATGAGCTTTAAATAAAAATATAATATCCCTATATAAGAAGTTCGAGAGAGAATAGCATGTTAATGATAAATCAGACAAACTCAAATGATGAATATTTCTACTCAATGTTTGAAGAGATTTCTTAACAAATTTGTATGAGTACATTTTTAATTTACTAAACGAATAAAATAATAATATTATTTGAAAAGTTTTAATCGTGTCTATTCTTTCTGTACATTCCTTTAACAATAATTTATAGACCTTTTTATCTTTAAATTGTAATTTTACTAAACCGTATATTAAATTAGTTAATGATTCATTAGAAACAATTTCGTTGTTTCTTTTTTTTTTCCTTATTATGTAACTAATAAAATGAGAAAATTGTTTATACTGAATTCTTGCCTTTCCATACGAGTGTACAAAACTTGACAGACAAAAAAAATCAAAATGGTTTTCTCTTGAAGCATTCTTCTGCGCCTGTACCTGTCTCTGCGTCTTTATAACTGCTTCTTTGCTCTCTTTTCTTCCTTGAATAACAGACCTAATGGTAGAAGTACTGCAACTGGTTAACTTATATGACCATTTTTTTTGTACACCTTCCGTTGTAGATTGTGGTACAAGCGCATTCTCTGCAATTTTTCTTTTTGGCATAATCGTCCCCCCCATTTTTACTTCCATTTTTGCTTCTTTTTCCGCTTCCTTTTTGGACTCGTTAACCCTTCTCACCAACAGCCTGTACAAAACGATGTACACCTTGTGGTCCTGTAGCCCCACCCTACTGAACGAATATGCCAACTGCTGCAATGACAAAACGTCGAATTTGTAATTTTTAAATTTTGTTCCAATGGTTGCTCTATACAAAAACTCGTCAATGATATATGTAAATAAAGTTTTGTCCTTCCTATTTAACCTTACCAACGAATTAGCTAAGTTACTCATTTCGATATTTTTAAATTTTTGTATTTTCATAGCTGACTCGTTAATAATTTTATCTAGCATCAAGTTGTTGTTTATTTGAATTTTTGAAAAGGAATAAACTAAATTACTTAAAGATTGAACGGAAAATTTCGATACATTATTTATTATAAATGGAATTAAACAGTTAAATGTTTCATTATCATAATATTCTAGTTTTATCAAAGAATTCAATATTATCGAAACGTCTTTCGGTTTTAATATTTGTCCTTGTTCTATATTAGTCATCTGGTTATTTTTCATCTCAAAATTATTATTTTTTTTTTTTTTTTCTACTATCTTCTGTACGTTTTTATTTTTTCCCAAATGGGGCACTTGTTCTTCCTTTTCTACCTTGTCTTCATTGCCTATTTCGGTTACCCCACTATGACATAAACTATCTGATGACCTGTCTACACATTTAACAAGACTGCTTCCAATAATCGCTTCGTCCTCTTTTAGCGAAACGCTTCCCATAACGGTGCCGTTTTTCCTGACCTCTTCATAATTTTTCACACCGTCAGCAGTGTAATCACAAATTTGAAAATTCGTCAAACCGGTCAAATTAACCAAATTTGTCGAATATGTCGAATTCCTTTGCAATTTCATTTTTTCTTTAATTTTGTCACATATAATTTTGCACAATTTATTATTTTTTTCTCCAATTTTTGAAAAACAATTCAATATAATTGCGAGCTGATGAAATTCATAATTTTTAATTTTTAAAATTACATTTTTTGCTACAGCATTGGTGAGAATATTACCTTGCCTGTTCATTTTTACACAACTATAAAAAATTATTGTACAGTCTTTTGGGGTATAAGCCCTTATATTTTCCGCTATTACAGGGATACATTTTTTATAAATTTTATCAATATGTTCTTTCGAATGAATGTTAAAATAAGAAAAAATGGAAATAATTTCTCTTATATTCCATGGCTTGCACTCATTAATGTTACTATTCAAAAAATTTTCTGTTAATTTTTTTATTAAATATATGGGTTTGGACTTTGTAAAAATGTATATCTGAAACAATTTACTAATGCTTGTGATATCAAAACTTTTATAAATTCTTTTTATTTGTTGATGTAACAATAAATTTAATACTTTGTCTTTTTTTTTTATTATATTTAACGTCTTGTATATTTTTATAAATTCATATGGTAAGAAACAACGAACAAACTTTCTTGTGCACTCAAATAAATTATCTACAAAATCACTTGGTAGTTTATTTAATTCATCTTGGTTTCGAATTATTTTATATATGTGTAATATTTCACTTTTACTTTTCTTATCTAAGTCCTCTATATCAAAAGGGATGTTCTTGTAGTGCAGCTTCAACTCATTTCGGTCAAAAGGTATTACAGTTATTTTTCGATATCGCGTATTGCTAGAAGAGAATTGCACACCTATCTTTTTTTTAATTACTATCTTTACTTGGTACATAACACAGCTTAAGTTTTTTACGCTCTCTGTGGCGCAGTGATGAAAACACAGTGAATACATGCTCCTCTGAAACATCGTTTTTAACTAGTCATTTTTTTTCGTTCCTTTTGTTCTTGACAAAGGGGCTTTACACGCGCGTGTAAGTATGAGCATACATATACGTGCACATGGGCATATACATATACGTGCACACGGCCGTATACCTTTACATGGCAAAATTATATGTTAGCACAAATGTATGCTGTCCTGTCCTCGTTGTATTTTTTTTTCATTTCTTTGCCATGTAAGGGCCTTTACATAACCCCTATGGACCCTTACATTACTTGGAATAAAAGTTGAGCTCCACTTATTCGTAGCAGTTCTGAACATTTTTAACCAAAATGTACATGACAACAGATGTACGAGAAGTTTAGAAAAATAGGAGAAGCTGTTTTTCCAAAATGAGGGTGCACAGGGCTTGTTTGTCATATCAACATTTTGCGAATTTGTCAATTCGTCAGTTCGCTCTCCAATTCTTCTTCTCGTTTGCCTTTATATATGTATTCCCACTATTACGTACATTACGCGTGTGCGGTGCTGCTTATTCAGTGTTGTACATGCTAGCCAAATAGATGCATATATATGTGCATAAACGAATAATTTTCCTTTTCCCTTGCGTGACTGGTATCAAACCTTCATTCATTCTGCGCATATATAAAACCATACATACATGTTTCAATTCAAAAATTGGTTAATCCTCAAAAATTCTCAAAGTATAATTTACTTCTCTAAATTAATTTAAAAAAAAAAAAAAAAAAAAAAAAATATACACAACAAAAAATATACAAAATATAACAAATACAATAAAATATATAAAATACACTACATAAAATAAATAAAAATACTGCAACAAGTTAAACAGCGAGTGCAACAAAAAATTCGAGCTCTGGGAAGTTTTAAAAAAGCAGCAAATAATTTAAAGCCCTTTCGCCCCACAGCGAAATGTTAAGATAAAATGATAACACAAATTGACAGAAGGGTTAAAAAATAAAATAATGAACAATAAATAATGAATATTGTACAATAAATATTACACAATAAATATTATACATTAAATATTATACAATACATATTATACAATAAATATTGCACAATAAATATTGTGCAATAAATATTATATGATAAATATTACACAATAAATATTGTACAATAAATATTATATGACAGATATTACATAATAAATAAATAAATGAATAAACAAAATATCTCAAAAAATCTGGTTCCTATGAATAATTTTGCCTGCCGACAAGTACAATCATCGTGTGCTAGTATATATATATATATATATATATATATTTGTGCGCATACGCATACTTATGTACACATATTGACGCCCATAGTGATATACATACTTGTGTACACACTGATATACATGTGCATTTATAAATTCGCTTGTGCATTCGCGTATTCATTCGTTTATTTTTTCATTTATATGGCAAAAACAGAGTTGTGAACGGGTCAAATGATGAATACGCAAAACCCAAGAGCACACCCAATTGAGAAAGAGGAAGACTCTTTAATTAAGCTAACTAATTTGGAAAAAGACAAAACAAAACCGAACGAAATGGACGAAATGGACGAAATGGACGAAAAGGACGAAATGGACGAAAAGGACGAAATGGACGAAAAGGACGAAAAGGACAAAATGGACAAAAAGAACAAAAAGGAAAAAGAACAAGAAGATGGCAAAGGGGAAGAAAAGAGCAAAAGAGAAAGTGAAGAAAGGGAGGAAGAATGGAATGAAGAAAAGCCAGTACACGGATTGGGGACACATACCAAAAAGGTCATAAAAAGGAACAAAAAAAACACAGCGGTTTCGGCATATTCGCCTGCATATATATCTGAACCGATATATCAGTGGGAGGTAAAATAATAAAACAGAAATGGACAAAACAAGACAAAAAAGGGCGCAACAAAACAAAAAAAGGGCTCAACAAAACTAAACAAAAGATTTTGCCATTTTGACAGAATTAACGTGCAAATAACGTTGTTCTGTTAAAGTGTAGTTGGTGTTATCTTAATAAGATGGCAGATACAGAAAATAAGGAAACTAAGAAAAATGAGAAAAATTAGAGAAAAAAAAAAAAAAAAAAATGCATTTATCATTTTTATCGCTATCTGCATGATAAATAAGGTTTCGTGCATATTCCTAACTCGTTGTACACCTTACGTCCTCATCTATTCGCTCAACCTTTTACTCGTTCATTTTATGCTAAATATTTCACCTCTTTTTGTTGCTCCTTGCAGGTGTCCAGCAGTGACCGCATTTTTTACGATAAAGTAAACGATTTCATAATACATCAGAACGTGTCTACAAAAGCGTTACTTGTTACTGATATAAAAAAAAATAAAGAGAATTACAAAGGAGTATATGTAAAATTCGACAAAGACTTGTGTGAGCACATTTGTTTCTCTATTAATGGAAGTTTTTTTCTTTACTATTGTATTAACCCGAACAGAATTGAAATATCAGATATATTAAATAATCATAATATTTATCTGAACGTGGAAATAAATAAATTGAATGAATACGAAATATTAGGTTTGTTTTGGTTGAATAATAATTATAATAATAATAATTATAGTAGTAATAATAATAATTATAGTAGTAATAATAATAATTATAGTAGTAATAATAATAATTATAGTATTAATAATACTAATTACAGTAGTAGTAATAATAATAATAATAACACAATTTGGAAAGAAAAAATTGAAAATTTAAGTTCATCAGATTTTGTAGTAGTAACAGATAATTCGATTGAAATTTTTAAAATATCCTATGATAATTTAATTATAACCCCTTTGAAAAAACATTTTATCAAATCGAAATATTGTTGGTATGATGAGAATAGTTCATATATTGCTTTATTGTCATATAATAAAAATCATGTTATTTTACCATATTTATTAAGTAATAATAATGCAATCAAATTACCAAAAATTGAATTAAATATATTAAAGACAGATGTGATAAATAAAAGTGATATTCAAATTATTACTCTATATGAGGAAACATATTGTATTCATAAAGATTTTCGAATTGGGAGGATATCATTTCGTTGTTTATCATCTACCTTATATTTTGATTACGTTCTTGATTTGTTTTATAATGGTATTGTTGACACTTTTTCCATTGACAATTTATTTCTTGTCTTTAATTATTCAAATGAAAAAGTATATATATTTGATGTGAAATATAAAAAAAAAACAAATTCCTTTAATATTTTAAATGATCAAAGTAATCACACTATAAACATTTCGTATTTAACATATCCCAAATCATTTAAAACGCAAATTGATTTTAATCATATATCTTTCAAACCGTTTAATGTGTTAATTGATGACCAATATGGTAACGTCTACAAGGTGCATATGGATTATGACGTGTTCATGCTGCAGATTTGTCAGCATTTCTCGAATTTGGTAAGTCCGAACGGAGGCACACATAGAAAAGGGGGCGAGAAGAGGCATACCTATGTGTATATGTGTACATATGTAGCTCTATCACTATGTCGTTATTTCGTTATTTCGTTATTTCGTTATTTCGTTATTTCGTTATTTCGTTATTTCGTTATTTCGTTATTTCGTTATTTCATTATTTCGTTACTTCATTATTTCGTTATTTCGTTACTTCATTATTTTATTATTGTTTATTTTATCTTTATTTTTTTAATTTTTTTTTCCTGTGCAAAGGCGAGCACAGCAAGCTGACGCTGATATCAGCGATAGTGCCTATAATGCTGCTAATCATTTCGCGTGCTTTGCTAACTGCGCTCATATATATATATATATATATATATATATATATATATATATATATATATATATATATTTGTATTCATGAGCTCATGTTTCCCCAATTCGACTACTCGTAGAATGCCTCGGTGGATGTTTTGTTGAGGAGACCCAACTGCAAAAACCGCATTACGGAAATATTTTACCTGGCCTTAGAAAACGATATACAAATAGAAGATTTTTTAAGTATAGTAAACATAATAAATATTAACTACCGAAAATTGATTGAACAGTGTGCAAAGAAAGGTAATACTATTACCACTATGTCTGTAACAAAAACAAATCGAAAGATCATTCAACCACTTGAAAGTTTATTAAAGAATTTAGGTGGTAAAACATTAATCACAGAAAAAGATATTGTTACTGATGCATTTCATACTTTTATGATAAAGAAATATAGTCTTAATAAAAAAGAAACATTATTTAACTTTTCCTTGAATGTTCGAGAACTTGAGAAAAACAAAAAAGATAAAAAAAAAAGCGTACATATCAAAAATGAGACCGGCGAAAAGTATATGCTAAAATATAAAATAAAAAAGAAATCACAAGAGAATGACAAACGGAGTGGCCTTAATATTTCAAGCGAAATGGATCAAACTCGAGGGGATGAAAAAAATAGCGCATTAGTAGATGGGAACTCGTCGAACGGAAAAAAGGGCATTAAGGATGATGGCAGCAGTGGTAATATCGGAAATGGTGATATCGGCAGTGGTGATATCGGTATTGGAGGTGATAAGAACGCACGTAACCGCAGTGTCGAATATACGAAAAACGTTAATTGTATCATTGAACAAAAAGACATAGAGAAAGAACCACATAAAGATATAAAGAATGAATATAAATTAAAATTGAATTATTCGGAGTTAAATAACATGCCCATATTTTTAATATATGTACTTGAGTATATGAAGTCTTTATTATATTTAAATATTATACCTAACCGTATACTGCAAACTTTTATATTTGATTTATGTATTTTCTTTAAACAAGATAATTGTTTAAGACAGTTATTACAGTTCTATGTTATTTCTGATTCTATTGAAGTAACCAAGAGATTATTTCATTACTGGAAATTAACCGAACATCCATGGGCATATCAGTACTGTTTAGATATGTCATTAAGATTGAAAGAATATGAAATGGCTATACACCTTTTTCTGTGTGCAAAGAAATATTTAAAAATTATAAATTTTTTAAGAAATTACAATTTAGTTGATTACCCTATCTCTGTTATTTTACAAGCCATTGAAAATGATTTCGACTCGCCTGATAAATATATCATTTTTAATCAAGTGCTTCTTTCCCTGAACAACTGGATCATGTATACTGTTTTAGCAACGAGCGAATATAGCGAAATTGACACGTGTACATAGGAGGATACACCAAATTTGCACATTTTTAACCAATTTTTAGCCAATTTCTTCTTTACATTTTGCTTTATTTTTTCCACATTTTAAGCCAGTTTTTACCCTATATTTTGCCATATGTATATATATATGTGCATATATATATATATATATATATATATATATATATATATATATATATATATATAGATAGATAGATAGATAGATAGATATAGATATTTTTTTTTTTTTTTTTTTTTTTCTAGCGACGCCAACCGGGATCCTGCGAAATTTCCCCTGCCGAACTTACAAGTAAGTGTTTCACTTTCGCATTTTCGTGGTATGTCGAAGCGCGAGTACACACTTCTATAATACTGCGATGATTGCAATTGTACATATATGTGAGAACATATTTTGTTCATCTCGTGATGTATGTACTTTTATGCTCTTATTTATATGTTCTCATATTTACGCCTTTATTATTTTTTTTTTTTTTTTGCATGAATTTCACGAATAAAAGAATTGTGATAAATGGGTTAAGCTAGTTGAAGAAACTTAAAAAAGTGCTGCATTTATAAGTGTAATAAATCTTTTCCTAATTTTTTTTATTCGTTCATAAAAAGTATACACATATATATATATATATATATATATATGCATTTTTTCTTTTTATTATCATTTTCTTGAATAAGACAAACTTGCAATGTTTATGTAAGACACATTTATAAGTGCACAATTATAAGTGCATTGATTTAAAAAAAAAATGATAAATAATAAAATAAAGCAAAAAAAAAAAAAAAATTGAGCATAAAAATAAAAAGGGGCACATAAGAGATTATAAAAATTAATAATAATATATATATTATAACATAAGGTGTTTCCATGAGGGGCTTTCAAGGAAGAATGAAAGCTCATGTACAGAATGATTTTAATTGAAGTATTTTATCCTGTACAGTAAAATGTAATTAAAATACATTACATTATATCAAAAAAGTGAAAGAAAAAAAAAAAAAAAAAAAAGGAGATAGAAAAGAAGTTAAGAAAATCAGTTAAACATGTTGCATAAATGCATAAAACTAACATCCACGTTGGCACGTAATGGCAGATACATAAACGGGACACGCGTCTCACATTTAATATACAGTGCATACATACATATATATATATATATATATATATATATATATATATATATATATATATATATATATCAATATTTTTTTTTTTTAAATATTCCAATGAACTTGTTTCCTTCGACTTGTTTCCCTCGACTAATTTTTTAATTTTTAATTTTTTATTTTTAATTTTTAATTTTTTATTTTTAATTTTTAATTTTTTATTTTTAATTTTTTATTTTTAATTTTTATTTTCCCCCTCCCCCCTTTACCTCCTCCAATTATTAACACTACTCATATACGTACACCTCCGATGTATACCCACATCAAGTTTTTCCTATTTCTTCAACTCGAACACTTTCTTTAACAAATAAGCAACAGCTCCCTCCCTATGGGATAAAGGTAACACACACTTGGCTAACGATTTTGCAGACTCAGTAGCGTTTGCTACAGCGAAGGAATATTTAAAATTCGAAAGCATAGCTATATCATTCTCTGCATCCCCAACTACTAACACTTGATCATTTGATATGTTATAATGTCTTAATAAATAATTAATACCTGTATATTTATCATGGCCTAGTTTCGTAACTTCTGCATGCCCATTATATGTTGTAAAAATTGTTAATTTATTTTCGAATTTTTTTTTTAAATTTTCTATTACACTTTTTGATTCAGATGGATCTAATACTATCATAAGTTTATTCATAGTCCTATACTTCAACATTTCATTATGTCTTATAATTATACTTCTATTTTCACTATACATTTTTTGTAAAAAATCAGCATATTTGTTATCTTCTGTAACATAATTTGACTCCCCTCTATGAAAAATGGTTTGATTTACTAAATTATTTTCAACAAGATATGTTATTAATTCTGTATATATATCAGTTTCTATTGTTTCATCAAGTAATGTATAACCTATCTGGTCATATACTATTGTTCCATTTATATATACACCTGGCATACCATAAAAATTCATTTTCTTTAAATTTTCCTCACCAAATGCACTTAAAATGCCAACTTTTGATCGTCCTGTACATATACTAACCATGTAACCTCTTTCAATCGCTTCTTTTATTGCTTCAATATTTTCCTGAGGAACTTTAATGTCCTTATCTACAAATAAGGTTCCATCAAAATCTATCAGCAGTAATTTTATGTCTGCTCCTTTTAATGTTTCCTCCACATTTGTGCTCGTACTTTTCCCAGGAGCCATATTTTGCGCAATGAAAATAAAAAAAAAATGAGGGAAATAACGAATGTGGAAAAAATAAAGAAAGCGGAAAAATTGCGAAAAATGGGAAAAATTACGAAAAATGGGAAAAAGAACGAAAAATGGGAAAAAGAACGAAAAATGGGGAGAATAAAAAAGCTAGCAAAATAGGAATAAAAATAAAAAATTTCTGACCCTGTAAGGAAAAAATGAATGAATAGGTATAGGCGCAAGAGGTTAAAATAAATAAATAAATAAAATAAGAAAATAAAATAACAAAATAAAATAACAAAAATAAAATAAGAAAATAAATTAAGAAAATAAAATAAGAAAATAAAATAAGAAAATAAAATAAGAAAATAAAATAAGAAAAGCAAAATGCAAAAAAGATGGCAAATACGAATGGACGGCGGACGCAAAAATGATTTACATACGGGATAAAAGAAATTCCCGATTCGAAAAAAAAAAAACTAAAGGTCCTTTTTTCAAATTATTTGGGAAAGATGAAGCAAGATCTTTAAACTTATTGCATTACTATAAAGGAAAAAAAAAGTCAAAGGTAAAATGCAGTAATGCTTAAGAAGAAAAATAAAATGAAACAGAATAGGAAGTAATAAAAAAAAATTAAAAAAAGCAAAAAAAGTAAAATAAAAATAAAAGAAAAATGTGAAGCATAAAAAGAAAAGAAAAGTGTGAAGCATAAAAAGAAAAGAAAAGTGTGAAGCATAAAAAGAAAAGAAAAGTGTAAAGCATAAAAAGAAAAGAACAAATGGCAATAAAGAAAAGAAAAGTGTGAAGCATAAAAAGAAAAGAACAAATGGCAATAAAGAAAAGAAAAACTGTAAAAATTCTTAAAAAAACATGCACATTCATTTACATATACATGTATATATATGTATATATATATATATGGGATGTATATATATTTATATACAAATACAGAATTATATATGCATTTATACTATTTCTGTTAAGTGCTTTTCCCTCTTCGTTTCATATAATTTGAGTATATATTTAAAATGCTTTCGTCGCCCTTAGGGGAAAAATGTATTCATATTCCTCATACGACAATATACCATAATATGTGGTTATATTCAAGGATGAAATGGTCAAGTATAAAAAGGGAAAAGAAAAAAAAAAAAAAAAAAAAAAAAGGCGAAGACACAGTAAAGGAAAAACAAAAGAAATGAGAAGTATGATGTTAACTTTAATACTTTTCAGTAAAATTTTTTTTTTTTTTTTTTTTTGCCAGCACGTGCAATCCAAACAAAAAAAAAAATAATAATAACGAAATAGCAAAAGTATGAAATAAGGAAATGTTTAAATAACGAAATATTAAATCGTTAAATAACGAAATATTAAATCGTTAAATAACGAAATATTAAATCGTTAAATAACGAAATATTAAATCGTTAAATAACGAAATATTAAATCGTTAAATAACGAAATATTAAATCGTTAAATAACGAAATATTAAATCCTTAAATGACGAAATATTAAATAGTGAAAAACGAAATAACGGTATAGAGAAATAATAAAATTAAAAAATTAAATATAAAAATAGTAAGGATTCTGTACATGCTACAAACATGACAATAAAGAAAAATAGAAATAAAATGAAGATGCGAATATTTTTTTACATGATGAATAGGAATTGCCAAAATGACTACGTGAAAGCGTACCTGAATATCTAATATATGTATGTAAACTATATATATGTATATATTTGTATGTTTATATATGCATAACTTGCACTGTGTATAGCAGTAATTAAAGAATGGCTGCAACATGAATGTACCCATAAGGAGCTACTAAGATATTAACGCATTCTGTCAATTATTTTGATGAAAATATTCGAAGGAATTTTGTATGTCTCTTTCAAATTACATATACAAACACTATTATTAATACAACAGTGTTTTACTGTGATTACTGCTATTATGACTATTCAGCTATCGTTCGTATTATTGCTACCACTCCCTTGTTGTGTTTTTGGCTATATTTACTTTTTCTTTTTCTTATTATTCTTCCATTTTGCTGTTTCCCCTTTTTAGCTTTATGTACACAAAATGAGGGTTACAAAATAAAAAAATAAAAAAAAAGAATAAAAGGATAAAAGAATAAAAGGATAAAAGGATAAAAGGAGTAAATAAAGTCATATTGTGCACCAAAAAACTAATAAATTTAAAAAAAAAAAAGAAAAAACGAAAAAACGGAAAAGATAAAGAAAAGGAAAAGGAAAAAACTGAAAAACCTTATTTTAAGAAAACTTTTTTACTATTTTTTCCCCATTAACATTAATAAAATATATCTCAAAAATAATTTTTTTTTTTAATTTTAAGTATTATGAATGACATTCAAAATAAACGTAATTCGTAGTAACACAATAGTATTATATGCTCATTCACAATGTGAATTTTTAAAGATAATTTATTGGTTCATTCTTTAATATTTATCTTATTTTATTTTTTTTTTTTTTCTATTTTTTCCCCATCATTGTGTGAACTAACTAAAAAAGGAATAAAATCATTCTGACCGTTTATTTATTTACACTCCAGATGCGTATGCATACATGAACACATGACCACATGCACACTTGCATACATGCATACACTCGTACATGCATACACTCGTACATGCGTACATACGTACATACGTACATATATATATATATATATATATATATATATATATACAGTAAATACATAAATAAATAATAGTAATAATAGCTAGTAAATAATGAAGGTGAAGGCGGTGATGGGGGAGGTGATACGGTATATGTCAACGTAGAATTAAGCTGCTTACAACATAAATTAAGGTATTATTTTATAAGAAGACAGCTTAAAATATTGCAAGACATAAAAGTTATGGATTGTAAATTAAAGATAAAGAAAACTCACGCTTAATAGCCCTATTCTTATGTTATAATATATATTGACAAATAATATGATTATTACATTTTATGTCTATGTAATAGTATAACCAAAAATATAGATATACCTTTTATGATAATCTTCTTATCTGTGAACATCCAAATTTAAGGCAGTCACATTGGGTATGTTTCCGGGAGTACCATAAAAGGAAGAAACGGAAGAGCTACTGTTTTTTACATACATCTGCACGCGTAAAACAAAAAAAAGAATATTAATTTTTAAGACATTCTGGGGAAGTATGGTTTGAAGTACATAAATTAACAATTCTTTTGTTGAAAACTTTTATTCTTTTCCCTTTATGTTGTTGCATGAAGATGACTTTCTCTTATTTGATTGAAAAAAAAAAAAAAAAAAAAAAGCAAAAGAAAAAGAAAAAGAAAAAGAAAAAGCGAAAGAAAAAGAGAAAGAAAAAGCGAAAGAAAAAGCGAAAGAAAAAGAGAAAGAAAAAGCGGAAGAAAAACAAAGGAAAAAAAAAGAAAAACGAATAGGAAGAAAGAACAAAAGAAAACGTTACAATCCTCTTACCTTTTTATAAACTTCATCAGTTCACGTATTTCTCAAATAGCTTTAATATGAGGCAATCAAACTTTTTCGTTAAACCAACTTAAAGGTCTAAATTTTTTTTTTATCCCCTTTTGAGTGTAAAATTATTACTGTTAATGTGCTCATCTGTAATATCAGCTACAAAGCATGGCGTTAAATAGTAATAATGCGGATTTTCATATATTTCTTTAACAATATTTTTTTATGTTTGTTCAGGAATAAAAAAGAAAGAAAAAGAAAAAAAAGAAAGAAAAAGAAAAAAAAGAAAAAAAAGAAAAAAAAGAAAAAAATAAGGAATAAAAAAAAAAAAAAAAAAAAAAAGGAATAATGAAAAGCAAAAAAAAAAAAAAATTAAAAAAAAAAATGGTTGCAATAAAAACTGTAAGTTTTATTATTTATTATATATGTATAAAGTTTTTCTCCGGTATGATATATGTAGGTTATACGAATAAAACAATGTATTTATTTTTAACAACTGCTTATTTTTTTGACTACATATAGGACTTCATTTCGACAAGAACACATTGTCTCTTTTTCAGTAAAAACAAAAATATTTATTTATAAAATTTGGAATGATTTTATGTTCTGCATTACGTTGTTTTAGCAACTGGTCTACGAGCAGCTCAGAATTGCTACTCAAAAAAATAAAGAATAGTATGGCGATATATAGCAAAATATAGCGAAATATAGCGAAATATAGCAAAACATACCAAAATACAGCAAAAAAGAAATTGCTTAAAATGTATTTCGTACTATGACAAAAAAATTAATTACGTATGACCTTTTTTTGTACGTTTGTATATGCATGTGTATGTATATCGGTACACTTATGCACATACATATATGTACTTATTCTTCCCCTCTTTTGTTTTGAAGATTTTCATTTTTATATTTCCCTCCCACCCTCCAAGTAACATTTCCAAAAGGTAGACCACAATATTAAAGTTGGGTCATACTTTTTCTTTCTTTTTTTTTTTGTGTAACTATTTTTCCTCCTATCTTTTTTATTTTTTTATTTTTTTGTTATTTTGTTTTTCTGTTATTCTGTTTTTCTGTTATTCTGTTTTTCTGTTATTCTGCTATTCTGTTATTCTGTTATTCTGTTATTCTGTTATTCTGTTAATTAGTTTTTTTGCCTTTCTTTTTTTTTCCCTCCCCTCCCCTTTTTGTATGAAAAAGCAAAAAATGATATGCAAATGAATAGGGGAAATTATATGTACAGTATGCACACAACATACGCATCGTGCACAAACAATAAAAGTTTTATACATGAATAATAAATAAGCTTAATGCGTGAATAGTATAAGATTAGTGTACTAATAATATAAGGTTAATGTGTGAATACTACTGGTTTAATGTACGAATAGATACATACATTACACGAACACAGGCGTTGTATAGGCGGAACTTATAATACAGATACACGCATATCTGATACGCGCGCAAATACGTATGCATATACGTGTGTGTGCATATATGTATATATGTGTATGTATAGAAAAAGCAAGATGAACGAACAGCTGAAATGGGGCAAAGGAGGAGCTAGTGAGTTACATGAAAGGAAACGTCAAATTTTTGAAACCGAGAAAAAAGAGTTTTGCCTTTTTTACATAAGAGAATTGCTAAATGTGATATACACCACATATAAGAGTACGAAACCCGTATACACACATTTTATTTGTTCTAAGAAGAACGATTATGACCATTTGAAGAATAATAATTTAGTTTATTATACACCTAATTCTATGTTAGAACAGCATTTTCCGGACTATTTTCAGAATGTTTATTTCCTATGTGCTCATTATACCATGAGGGAGAGGGAAGGCAATGTAATGATTGATAGCAGTATGGATTATATGAGGATTAGAAACACTATGGATAACGTAAGTACTGGAAGCACTATGGATAAACTAAGGAATGTAAAGAGTGCATATAACGCTGATAGTGTGTCCAGAATAAACATAAATAGTAGTATGGAAAGAGATGAAAATAAAAATGGTCAAAAGAATAAAGATACATTTTATTTTATTTTCACTTTCTATATGGAACCAAATTTCATTTGGGAAGAAGTGAACATTCCAATATTCCATGAAAGGGGATATATTGAGTGTAAATTTGATTCAGTCGATAATTTAATGAAACTAAATAATGTCGTTAACTTATCAGAGAAGTTAAAGAGGCATACCTACAATAAAACCTTAATTCAACACATAAGAGAATTGAGTAGTAGAAGTACACGAATAGATAATAAAAACATCGTTAGTAGTATCGTCAACCAGGAGGATAATTATAATAGTAATAGTAATAACAGTATTAATAAAAATAACAATAGCAACTGCAATGGTAGTAGAAATGGAAACAGTGATAGCAATAATGCTCACAGGAGAAGTACACGTAAGAGTAGCGAAAATGGAACGACTACCTATGATACTAGCAAGGGACCAAGGGAAACACCCGACAGTGTGCACTTATTACCTTTTTTTATTTCAAGTGACTATTTACATAAGAATTCCACGATTTGTAAAACTAGAGTCATCAGCTTTAATGAAAGAGATATATATTGTAAAATAGACGAAGGGGATAGCTTTCCAAAGCAAATCTTACTTTTGGTCCGGAACAAACTGTACAAGAAATTGAAATTTATGGAAATGCACACAGCAAAGGGGGGAACTGCAATGAAAGAGGTTATACAAGGGAGGGACACTACAATAAAGGGGACCTTACCAGGGGACACTTCAATGAAGGAAGTTGTACCAGAACATACATTAATCAAGGAAGCTGTACGAAGGAACAGCACAAGTGCAGGTATAATAAAAAATGAAGCAAAAGAACAATATCGTAATATATCACTTAACAAAAAAGGTCATCAACAAAATGTTAAAAATAAAGATAATTGCACTGGATTAAACTATACAAAAATTCAAAGAATTATTAATTCCACAGATATGATATTTAAAAAGGCATATTCTGATCAACAACTAGAATACCTACTCATGCAGTCAAGGGAAAAAAGTCTGACCAGGTATATACCTAGTACCACATACTTCACTAATGATAAGGTTATAAATATGCATTTAGAGTTAGATGAATATTATAAATTCTTTCAAAAAGGAAAAAATCAATTCAAAAACACATTACAAGATCCATGGCAACTAGGCATTGGAAGAAGTAAAACTCAGGATGGAAAGAAGTTTTACGAATAAAAAAAAAGTCAAGGCGCTTTTCAATAAATGAACCCCTAAACACATGAACAGTTAAGGAAAAAAAAAAAAGAAAATTAGGAAACATCTAGCGGATGATCGGTAAGCAGATAGGTTGATTAGAGGCTTAACATGTTTACTCTTCAACAAGGACATATGAGACTAGGGGGAAATAATATATGCAAAATAATTTGAAATATTTAGTATTACATTACTTCACATTGTGTTATGGTTACATTATGGTATGTTGCATTATATTGTATAGTATTGAACATCCTTTATTTTTTTTTATGCTTCTTTTTTTCTATTTTATTTGAATAATTATGTGATTTTTAACTTTGAATATATCGTTGTATTTGTTGTAAAAAGATTGTATGACTTGTTCATAATTTACGTACACATGTAAAGTGTTACATGTTGTCAATACTTGCACGAATGTGTATTAATTCAAAAAAAGAAAGTAATAAAACAATATAATATATATGATAAAATATAAATAATGAAAGATAAAAAAATAAAATATAAAATAAAATGAATCATTTTTGCGATTATTTATAAGTAAATAGGAAAAATAAATCTCTCACATTTTGAACACTCACGCTTGCTATATCCCTATGCATGTGCATGGAAAGGATAAAAAAAAAAGAAAAAAATAAATAATAAATATAATAAAAAATGTAACAATATAACAACATAACAGTGTGACAACAGTAGCAGCAATAATTGCAATAAGAGCAGGGTGAAATAAAAACAATACGAGATCGTCCGCTGGGTATTATACATACAGTGTGGATGGTTGATGAACATACTATTTTGCTTTTAGAAAAGCATATGTTATCATTTTCTATTTTTCATCTTTTTTATTTTATTTTTTATGCTAATAGATGAATGAATTAATAGGAGGCATTCCTTTGGACTTAATTACCATGATGTGCATTTTGCGTGTGCCTATATACATGCTTCTATATACATTATTCTATATACATGCTTCTAAATACATGCTTCTAAATACATGCTTCTATATACATTATTCTATATACATTATTCTATATACATGCTTCTAAATACATGCTTCTAAATACATGCTTCTAAATATATGCTTCTAAATACATGCTTCTATATATATGCTTCTATATATATGCTTCTATATATATGCTTCTATATATATGCTTCTATATATATGCTTCTATACGCATGTTTGTATGTTTATGTGTATATGTGCGGGGGTCCCCTCGCATTTACATTCTCCTTCCCGTAATAACCTTGTAAATAATGTTAGCAACTGCATTTTCACTGTTCGTTTTTGTGCTTACACATTTGGCTACATTCATAGCAGGAGTGGTGGAGTTTTTAACAGCAACAGAATACCCAGTAGCTGCTAACAGATCCACGTCATTATTATCATTTCCAATTGATAAAACATCGGAAATGTGGATATCATAAAATTGTGAATATAAATGGGCTGCATGTACTTTAGCTGTATTTAATGGTGATAATACTATTTTGTCCTTATTAAGTGGTGTATATATTTTAAAATGACCTTCTAATTCTTTATATAACACTGAAAATAGTTCATTAAAGGGTTCTTGATGAGGGTATAATTTAGTATAAATCTCTACCGATACAATATCACCAATTAAAAAAATATCCTTAATAGTACTTAAGAGAACAGCATTATAACTTTTGTCAATAATATTAACATATTTGACTGATGATCTAAACCCTTCCAATTCATTTTTATATATATCTTCTTGTTTATTGGGGCTATCATTAAATACATAAGCAAAATCCACAGTTAAAAAAACAGCATTTTTTAATATATTATATGTCGACAATGCAAGTAAAATGAACTCTAAGTCCATTATTTTGAAATTTCGGTATACATAATCATATCCCTTTATATTTAAATAAGCTCCATTTGAAAATATTCCATCAATTGTGTGTACTTTGTAAATTTCTTTTTGTTTTTGTGTAAACAATTTTAAAGCATTACTACGTAATTTACCTGTAGCGAAAATTACATTTATACCTAATTTTTTAGCTACCTGGATTGCATTTAAATTTTCGTCACTAATTTTACCCGTATCATCTGATAGTGTACCATCTATATCAATAGCAATTAATTTAATGTTATTTTTGTGTAATAAGTCATTTACGCAATTTTCGGAGTCCTTATATTTTAACATTTCACGATATTTCTTCTGGATGAATATATTTCCATAACTGCTTTTTTTCGGGTGCAAAAAAAAAAAAGCGAATTTTCGATTAAAGCCTCATTCTGTGGAAGTAAAAAGCTGCTTAGGAAAGTTAGCACAAGGATGGACACTCTTGATAAATTTATCATTTTGCACAAGTGGGAAAATATATGAAAAGAGGAAAAGGTGAAATGTACAATTGGTGTAAAACAGATTAAGAAGTTTGAGATATAACTCTCGAAAATTTCATAGAAAGATTCTTAAAATTATTTAAATGAGAGGAGTTTTTTTCTTTTTTTTTCTTATTTTTGTGTTCTTTATATTTTTATTTTGTGACAGGTGTATGAAGTGTGTTAATGTAGAATAGGAAAAAAAAAAAAAAAAAATATATTGCAAAAGTCAGAATTATTGCAAAAGTCAGAATTATTGCAAAAGTCAGAATTATTGCAAAAAAGTCAGAATTAATGCAAAAAAGTCAGAATTAATGCAAAAAAGTCAGAAATGTTGCAAAAAAGTCAGAAATGTTGCAAAAAAGTCAGAATTATTGCAAAAAAGTCAGAAATGTTGCAAAACAGTTAGAAATGTTGCAAAACAATCAGAAATTAAAAAAAAATTAACTATTTATAATTTAATAATTTAAAATAAAATAAAATAAAATATATTATATTATATTTTGTTTTTTTCTTTTATGTCACAATGTTTGTATTTTTGTTTTATTTTATCTTCTCAATTTTTCTAATAATGTGTATGCGTATAAGTATGCTTATTCGTATGCACATTCATGTAGCTTCATACCAATCTGCATACTCATACGTCGTTCACATATTTTGCAGCTCAATTTTTGCGCATGCAGATTTACATGCATTTATATTTTTTACGAAAGCTCCTCGCTTGCTTGAGAGGATTATCACATGCACTATATGTCCTTTTGTAGTTGTAGCGCCTTTTCATTTTATGAACGCGTTTAGGTAAAAATGTATGAGGACTCTTAAAAATGAGGCTTCTTAAATTATTTTATAAATTTTTGCATGTGCAACAATACTTGCAGAAACAATTTAATGATTTTTAATAAAGAGTTGTTTTGAAGAAATACAAAAGTATGTTATTGTGTAGTTTTGTATCCTTTTTACAGGAGCGTTGCGGAGTAGAAGAGAATACAACCATATATATTTTGCATAAACCGTGTGTGTTACTCTTTTAATTCAACAAACTACCTGACAACGCTTTTTGCATAAAAATTTGAAAAAGGGTAATATGTGTAATATCCCCTGATTTATACAAAAAGGAAAAGTTAAGGAAACAGTACTTTAAAGAAAGAAATAGTATCGTTATTTTAAATGAAGCGCATTGTACGTAAATGTGTGCATGTACGGGTGGGCAACATGCACATGGGTATATATGTAAGTAAATGTATGTATATGTATGCATGCGTGTATATATATGCGTATGTACACTGATTTGCGCCATAATAAAGGCACAAATGTTAAGAACAGCAAATCCATTCATCCGGAATATATGTGTATTTCTGCCAACAAAAGGAAGCTTAAATGTTAAAACTGTTTCTTCTTATTTTATAGTAAGTAGTAATAAAAATCGAATTTGCAGAAAGACATGAAAATTGCCATTAAAAGTAACGTTCCCTATGAAGATGTAAATGGATCTACAAAAAAAGCTTGTGCATAATTAGCTCCATGTTTGTATCTCTTCTTTTTTTTTTTTTTTTTATAATTATTCGTAAAAAGTTAAGTAAGCACCAGAAGAATTAAATTAATTACAAAGTGAACGGAATTATCCGCAAAATGAATTTTTTTTTTAATACATTTAATATTATAAAATTATACATTTATGATATTAAAAAATTATACAATTATAAAATAAAAATTTTGTTTATCTCATGACGAAATTAAGATAACGTATAAAAAAAAAAAAGAGAGAAGAAAATGCAAGCGAAAATATAAATATAAACGCAAACGTAAAGGTTAATGAAAAATATGTTTAATGATAAGGACTTTTAAATTGTAGAGTTGTTTCATGCTCTTCGAAACGAATAAATAATAAGCATGTTTTATTTTATTTTATTTTATATTTTTTTTTTCTTTCCTTGAAAGTTCTCGTGTAATTTACACACAAAAGCGAAGAACATAAATTGCCCACTTATATGTATATATGCAATCTTTTGTTAGCATAGCTAGAAAAAAGGAACACACACTGTTCATATGTAAAAGGTATCATTCACATGGTGGAAACGGTTTATCTTTTTGCTATATACGTATGTACATATATATATATATATATATATGTATGTATGTATTTATATGTGCATAAATGTTCATGTAAATATGTATACTATTTACCTTTTGCGAAAAGAGCAAGGCAAATTTAAACTTGGTTAAAACTCCAAAAGGTTACATATATAATAAACATTTTATAATTTTTCCAGTGCCCTTCTATATTAGGTAGATAGCAAGGCACAAATTAACCACTACAATAAGCTTTACAATTTACTTGTTCATACAACATTCTAAATAGCTAGAAAATCTTTGCATTGCATTTGCACATTCACCGGTATATTAAAGCATAAAAGAATGTATGCGGATAGGCGAATTTACAAATAAATGAATAAGGTACCCTTCCTTCCAATTTCTAATAAATGGGCTTATAATAGGCATATATCCATATGTATGCACACATGTATGCATATATATATGTGTATGTGTGTGTATATGAACGTATGTGCTTTTTTCATTTTTCACTTCGCTTCACCCAGCCAATAATAATCATCGCCAAAGCTGTACATCCGTTTTTCTATCATGTGTGTACTGTACAGTATAGGAAAAAAAATCATCAAGCAACAAAAATTATTTAACGTATTTACATAAATGTAATATTTGGTTGGGGGGATAAAAAAGTAAGCTGCATTTTTTTTAGTTCATGAGATAAGAAGCCCAGCTACAGTGTGGTCTTTCGCCCTCCTATTATAAGTCGACGTGACGTGACAATATGTATATATCCTCACATATGACATACATATGTACATATATATATATATATATGTGTATGTATGTATGTATACGTATGTATGTATGTATGTATACGTATGTATGTATGTATGTATGTATACGTATGTATGTATGTATACGTATGTATGTATGTATACGTATGTATGTATGTATATTTATAGATGCTTTTACACATGCCCAACGTGGCTAGAAAGAGAAAAGTTGGCGAACGAGCAACAAAAAAAAAAAAAAAAAATTCGAAAAAGGGAGAAGTACACGTATGAAATGATCATCCAATTTTGTAGAATGGGAAAAAAAAAAAAAAAAAAATAAAATAAATAAATAAACAGATAAATAAACGAACTGATGAACGAACTGATAAACGAACTGATAAACGAACGGGTAACTAAATGAATAAAATGAAACGATATATATATAGCGAAACGTAAATGAACTTAGCGAAGCACAATGAGACTTTTTCCTCTCGCTTTTCTAGTCAATAAAAGAAACTTTAGCAAATACAATTTTTTCATATCCACTAGAAAAGGAGGAGAGGCCTTGCTAAAAAATGATATAAAATATTTATATGCAAAGGAGTTAATGAAATATGAAAAGGAACAGAGAGAGTATAAGAGCCCAGATAAACAGAAAAAAAAAGTAAATCATTTAATAAAGCTTAGTAAAGTAAATGGTGGGATACAACTAAAATGTTCAACGTCGTTAATTTATTTATTAACACTCAAATGTAAATACATTGAATGTATTTGGTTAAATGTAGCAAAAAATAAGCCATGTGCTTCTGTACCATGTTTAGAGAGCATTATTATGAATATAGAATGGACAAAATATATGAATCCTTACGATTTAATGGGAATTCCATTAAAAATTATTTCTATTAAATCAAAACTATTTGATATCTCACTTATTAGAAGTACTATATATAAGTGTTTATACAGCATAATTGGTAGTACTTATAATGAAAATGAAAAGAAAAATTTATTTTATGGCACGCTGTCATTACAGGAAGGTAAACAGAACATTCCCAAAGCGTCTATGAGCAATACGCTCATTGATGAGAATGTTACCATGTCAACATATGAAAGAGAAAGAGAAAAAAATGAAATCAACAATGATAATTTTTGGAATATATTGTGTGTTCATATTGAAGAGAACATATGCAATGTTGATGTAAAATTTACTGGTAAGTTATCGCCTCGTTTTTACGAATATAATTATATGAGAGATTTAAGTAATATAAAAAATTTGGACAGATGTGAAAATATTAATTTCTTTTCTCTTTTTAAGAATAATTATAATATAATGGATGAAAAAATAAAAAATATTGTAAGTGAAAATGTACCGACATGGTCAATATGTGAAGAAAAAAAAAAAATACAAGTAGATCAAGAAAATGCTAAAATGAAAGGAAAACATAAATTTTATAAATACAATTATTTCGATGGTAGATTAGGAATAAAACATACTAACACTTCGTTTAGTGATAATAAGGAATTGTACCCCCCCAAAAAGTGGACTAGCAAATTTGATCCACACGACACAACAAATATGAAGGGATCAGCAGATCTTCTTGTGGCTCGTACGAATGAAGGAATACGACAGTATGCAGAAAAAATAGTCGGTGGAAAGAATGCCTGTGGTAGAATCCCCCTAGTTAATTTCCCATTTCAGGGTGAAAAGGCATGCTTAGAACACAACTCGGCATGTAGTGAGAGTCAAGGAAAAGGGGAAAAATTGGACAGGGCTGATAAGGATGGCAAAGTAGACAGAAGAGAAAAAGCATGCATATCACACAAAGAGGTTAATAGCTCCGGCCAGAATTCTTCACCCAAAGGGAGAGATGAATTAGTAAGCGGCAGGGGCAGTAGTAATGGAAGTGGCTATAGTCGTGGTAGTAGTAGTCGCAGTGGAAGTGTCAACGGGAGGGTTGACTGCGCGGGGGAGGATAAAAGGGGAAGCTGGAAGAGTCATATCGTTAAGTATTTAAACGATATGGAAATAAAAAGGATGCACCATTACAATAATAATTTTTTTTTAAGTGATGACTGTTACGATTCAGCTAGTTGTGTATATGCACTAATCATTCAGAAATGTTTAAAAAATATAAAAAACATTAAAGTAATATGGGATCCATTTTGTAGTAATGGTAATTTAATATTTGAATTAATTTTTTATTTTCTAAAAATGCCTTTGTGTCATCACAATGAAATTTTACCTTTTATGAATTTGAAGATATATGACCAAGAAGAATTTTTGAAAATTTATGATTACACTTTGAAAGTAATGAATTGTCAACATATTAAGCATTTGCAATTAATTGGATCAGACAGTAGAAGTATCATGGTTACTCAATGTAAGAAAAACATTGTCCGGTTTTCTCTGTACTATAAGGATATCTTAAAGAGGGTGATACGGGAAAAGGACGGCAATGAGGGGCCAGCTGGGAGAAAAGGAACTGTAGAAACAGGTGCAGAGGTAGGCACAGAGGAAAACATAAACAAAGCGGAGGGAAAACCTGCTGCGCATCCTACAAATGTAAAGAGAAATTCTTTTCTAAAGAATGTTTTAAAAAGCGATATGCAGGAAGAATGTGAAGTCTCCAATGAAGTAGAGAGTGATGATGATTGCAATTTTTTTGATGAATCATCAGGTGATAACTTTGTGAAAGATATTGATGTTTTATATGCCCAAGAAAAAGAGAAGAAAAAGAGAAGAAAAATGACAGAAGTCCAAAGGGGGAAAAGTCCAACAGAAGGAAGTGATATCTACCAAATAGGGGTAGTAACCCAAGAGAGGGAAGTAACCCAAGAGGGGGTAGTAACCCAAGAGAGGGAAGTAACCCAAGAGGGGGTAGTAACCCAAGAGGGGTAGTAACCCAAGAGAGGGTAGTAACCCAAGAGGGGTAGTAACCCAAGAGAGGGTAGTAACCCAAGAGAGGGTAGTAACCCAAGAGAGGGAAGTAACCCAAGAGGGGGTAGTAACCCAAGAGGGGGTAGTAACCCAAGAGGGGGTTGTAACCCAAGAGGGGGTAGTAACCCAAGAGGGGGAAGTAATCGAAGAGAGGGAAGTAACTGAAGGGGGAGAAGTAACTGAAGGGGGAGAAGTAACTGAAGGGGGAGAAGCAACAGAAGGGGGTGAAGTAACAGATGAGGATGTAGCAACCGAATGGGATGAAGAAACCGAAGCAGACGAAACAACCGAAGGGGATGAAGAAACCGAAGCGGACGAAACTACCGAAGGGGAAGTATCAAACATAATAGCACCTACCATTGATACATTGTCCATATGTACTGAAGAAGACACAGAGTATAATTTGAATTTTCCTTTTGGCATTTCTTTTCATAAAACTCATTTTTTCAATATTGCGCCATTTGTAAAAAACGCTATCATAATTACGAAAATTCCTCACTTCAGCTTTGCAAAGGTTGTTTACATAGAAAAATGAAAAAAATAATTAAAAAAAAAAAAAATAAAGGAGAGAAACGAAAAGAGTGAGCAGGAGAGTGCAATTCAACAAATAACTTTGTGTCAATGAATTTTTGGCATTTTACTCGATGCCATTGTTCGCATCCCATTTTTTTTTCGGTGTGCCTCCATTATTTTAACATGATATTTAAATATGCAAAAGGAAAGAGATCTTTTTTTACGCTATATTTTGTGTTCGTAATTCATTTTATTTTGTAATGTAAATTTTTTTTTACTTTTATATTTTTACTTTTATATTTTTACTTTTGTTTTTTTATTTTTTTTCCTCACCCCCTCGCAGGAACTGGGTGTTAGCAAAAAAACCTTCATCCTGTATGAACAATTTGAGCACATGTTATGCTCCAAAAATGACTGGAAGGGAGTCTACGTCTTGGTCAGAAACAAAGTTTTCTTAAATAAGTCAAGGCTAGAATGGAGCAAAGTAATAACTATAAAAGATTCGAAAGGGAGATATCTAACCTTACTTAGTTGGACCGGTCGGAAAAAATGTTTGTATTCTTTGGCTGCTCAAGATGATAAGTTGAGGGAACTGGAGAAGTTCAGTGAAAAGCTGCAGTTTGATTCGTAGCAGTGCAGGGGGAAAGATGGGAATAGCAAAATGGGAGTGGGAAAATGGGAGTAGCAAAATGGGAGTGGGAAAATGGGAGTAGCAAAATGGGAGTAGCAAAATGGGAGTAGCAAAATGGGAGTGGCAAAATGGGAGTGGCAAAATGGGAGTGGCAAAATGGGAGTGGTAAAATGGGAGTGGTAAAATGGGAGTGGTAAAATGGGATTAGCAGTACAGTAGTGGCATTATTGGAGATGCAGTATTCGAGTTGCTGTGTGGGAGTGATATTGGGACAAACGTGAGAAAGAACACCATTGAATGGCATAGTAAACCAGGGCGTTCCTTTTATTTTCGAAAATTTTACGTGAACCAGCGCTTTTTCATTAAGTAAACAAAATATAAAACGAAAATTATAAGGTTGCATAGTGCGTAATATAAAACTACTTCCCATGCAATAAATTTTATCTATCTCAATTTCACACACGTTCATAAAAAAGTGTTGGCTGATGCACGTGAGTAAATAAAAGGGTACGTAAAAATGCCGCTCAGTCTGAATGTGGGTATTTATGTAGTATTTATGTAGTATTTATGTAGTATTTATGTAGTATTTATGTAGTACTTATGTAGTATTTATGTTGTATTCTTGTTGTGTTCACGTTGTATGCATGTATGTATTCTTGTTGTATGCATGTATGTATGCATGTATGTATATATGTATGTATATATGTATGTTCGTTTGTTGGGTTGTTCGACCGCTAGTTTTTTTTTCTTTTTTTTTCTCATTTGCATTAACCTCTTCGCCTTTGTGTGTACTTTTTCCCCTTTTTTCTCCTTTTTGTGTTAACGATGAGGGAAATACACATAAAACGTAAATTTAAAATTTCTCCTAAAGGGGTAAGAATCTTTATGCCTACTTTTCATTTGTTACCACTTACGATATTAATGCATCACTCGCACGTTTAATTTTACTCCATTAAGTGGTTAAACACATGTGTTAAGCATAAGTCCATGTGCGTAGTATATACTTATATACTACATTTACATGTGCATAATACCGTACCCAAAATGGGGGAGGTAACAAATTACTCTCAAAAAATGAAACGGCAAAAAAAAAAAAAAGTTTAGATATTTGCCGTAAATTTATATGCCCGTGAGAGGGGATACCAATTTACTGTGCAAAAAGAGGAAACTCTTTTATTTTTACGTTATTTAATTTTTTAATTTTTTAATTTTTTTTTTCTTTTGTTTTAAGTTTTACGTTTTACGCTTTATGTTTTATGCTTTACGTTTTATGCTTTACGTTTTATGCTTTACGTTTTATGCTTTACGTTTTATGCTTTACGTTTTATGCTTTACGTTTTATGCTTTAAGTTTTATGCTTTATGTTTTATGCTTTAAGTTTTTTTTGTTCCTTGCCCCTCGTCGAAGGATATACAAAACATGAACATGTCTGTTCTGCCGAGAAATTCACTATGGTATTGTACATGCAAATGAAAAAAAATAAAAAAATGAAAAGTAGAGCAAAGTTTTTTATACACCTATGAGGTCATATAATAATGAGTAGGGCGTGAAAGAGAATAAAAAAAGAAAATGCGTATTATTTTTTTTTTCCCGTAAAAGTTGATAAATAATATAATTGGGAACAAAAGAAAAAGAGGTATGAATATGCAGCAGGTGGAGGGGGGAGTAAAGCACAAAATTCACGCAGGAATATGTAGCATTACCCATGTTGGGGGTGTTGCATGTATATGTATACCTACTTACATGTATACCTACGTATATGTATACCTACGTACATGTATACCTACGTACATGTATACCTACGTACATGTATACCTACGTACATGTATACCTACGTACATGTATACCTACGTACATGTATACCTACGTACATGTATACCTACGTACAAGTATACCTACGTACATATATTTGTAGCATATGTGGTGGAGTCCAGTACAGCAACAACTAGCCATTTTTACGTGTCTACCACTTTTCATTTTTTGACAAAAAAAAAAAAAAAAAAATGACAATAAATAATAAAAAGAGGAACAAAGGGAAACGAAAAAATAGCAGAAAATACATATGTGTCTTCCTTGTTTTACTCTCGTATCTATTCAAAACGAACGAATGCGTGATACCTAATGAACGTATTTCACAACTAAACGTTTTTGCTAAAACGAACAGAGGTGTAAAAATTTTAAAATTTTGCAAAAAGGTGGGGACAGATAAACACTACCTTTTCAAGTGTAGCGACAAAAGGGAAGGGGGAAAATTAGCGAGAAAGGAAAAGGGAAGAAGAAGCAGAAGTGGAAGAAGTAGAAGTAGGGGAAAGGGAAAAAAGGACAACCCCGCCTTATTTGTGCGAAATTTATATAATAAGGGCATGAAGAGGGAAAGAGCCCATAATTACATCAAAGCGGACGTGCGAAAACTGAGTACAAGAGATGATGTTACTCCGAACAGATGTCTAGGTGTTGGGGAACAAAGTAATTATACAGCTAATGCGTGTTATATGCATGACAAGTGGGATACGCGTGATATACTAAGTAAGAATGAGGATCTCTCAGGGGTGGTGCATAATGACGAGAACAATGACAAACACACTGTAGGTGAAGAGTTACTCACGAATAGTGTTGAACTGATAAAGCACATAAAATTCAATTTTGAGGAAGAGTGTAAAGACATAATGGTGAGACTAGGAAACTTTTTGGAAGTTTCGCCTCATTTATTGTTCAAAGATGTATGTGTAAATTTAAATAAATTATATACAAATTTATATACATATGACCATGAAAATATTCCTTTTGGTAATACTGAACATACATTAAATTTAACGGATGATATTATAAAACATAATAAATTTAAAATTTATTGTGTGTTAGGGTTAAAAGTACTACGTATTTTTTTAATTAAATATTTGAGGAGTATAAGGTTATGTATACCTGTAGAGGTAAGGAAAAGATATATCATTGACTTTCTTAAAATTGATTATATATCAAAAATATATGATAAAAAATATGATTTAATTGATTATAATATATATAACAGAATTTCTGATAAACTGAAAACCAAATTAATATATTTTTACCTTGCCTTAAAACCACATGATGTACCTAACGTGTTAATAAAAATTTTTAAAGCAGCTAATTATAAAGATGAAAATGAATTAATATATAAATATATCAAAAATTCAAAATTCACATCAAGAGGGGGAAAAAGGTTTTATAAAAATATTTCAAAGGAATATATTAAACTATTTGAAAAAGAAAAATTAATCAAAAAACATTCCTGTGAAGATAATATCCTATGGCAACGATTTTTCTCCTTACTGAAACAACACAATGAAGAAATAGCAGGCAGTCAGAAAATTATGAAGCACACATATCGTTTAATTTTTAGCAAAATTAATTTTGCAAATGATCACTTGCTCCGCATTTTTCGAGCGAAGGGCTTTCACATTTTTGACCACTATGAGGGTAGCCAAAAGGGTAGACTGACCGTAGAGAATGAGGTAACATCGAATGGATTGTCATCAAATGAATTGGAAATGGGCGAAGAGGAAGCAACAAACGGTCAAGCTGTACCGGACAGCCCAATGAAGCAAAAACTAACTATAGGACATAAACGCGAAATGTGTGTAATAAATTACATTAATAACTTGAAAAAATTTATCATTAATTATATCGAAAGAAATAAAAGCATATACCACAGTTTTTACCTTTTAAAAAAAAATGTTGATACTCCAAAGAATGTATATTATGACGATATGATATCAAGAAATACAAACATTTTTCACTTTACAAATTCTCAAAATAGTAAAGATATAGAAAAAAGGGAAGATATACAGTCGGGTGGTAACTCTCATGTAAGTAATAATACCATGGATGAGGATTATAGCAATACGCATATTAGTAGCTTAGACCAAGGTGAAAAAGAAAGCAGAACCATAAAAGAGCATGATAAAGATATTTCGAAGAATGATATGGAAGAAAAACCTAGAGAAGACAATGTTTTGAAACAAACTAATGCGCAATGGAAGCATGTACCATATCAAAAAGATGCAAATCTGTACTGCGATGAAATTATAAATAACACCATAGATAACATACTCGACATCATGATAGAAGGGGCAGGATTTAAAAATATCAAAACGTTATTTGGAATATACAACTCGTTAAAAAGTAACAAGGATTTCAAATTAATACATTTCAAAGACAAGTTTTAAAAAGGTTAGATGTGATCCGATCGTCTGTTCCTCCTTCATTTTTTCGGTTGATCCTGTTCGCTTTTGCCTTTTTTTTCTTTTTCCTTTACATCATATCCAAAAAGAGTAACCATATTTTCCTATCCCACCTCCACTTGTAAACACAAAACCCTTTTTGAATAATTCCCCGTTAGGTGGCAACGAGAAAAGTACTATCAAAAGTGCTCCAAAATGAATATGTATCTAAGTACATATCAACATACGTACATAAAATCTGTACGATCATATATTTATCCCTGCATTTTACTTACATTTTTAAATGCAATGCAGGAGCTTTCACCACTCAACACGTACACATAAGTATTGTATATCCTTCTGCCATTTATTTCTCGCAAATTGTACAAATGTGCGTGTACATGCGCACATATTTTTATGAACATGTTTAAACATTCAGGAATTAATCTACACTGAACCGAACTGTAGCATCAATCAAGGTGCATAATGGAGAAAAAACACATACAATATTGTTATTATGGTTAAGTCATGTGGCAGACGATAAGCCACTTGCTCCGAACAGTACAAACGTAACAGCAGTAGAAATTACAAACGCAACGATAACCACCTCGTTCGTTCGAAGGATGTGCACTCACATAATGTAATGCAGTTTATGAACTATATAATTTTTCGCAAACATTTCATGATAAGACACTTCTACGCATTTATATCACTTCAGCTGCGTCAACACAAAATTATGTGTTCACTTATAAGTTATAGGAGAAATTTTTTTTTTTTCCATTTCTGTTTAAAAATGTAAAGATGATATAACGTTGCACGGAGTATCATATATCACTACCTCGACTCGCCTACATACATATGTGCATAAAAAGTGAACACTCACAAGTAAGAAGTATACACATATGAGGATGAACGAGCGATTGCCATGCATGTATACAACGTTTCACTTGTATATAAATTTGATGGAAGGAATCAACACATCCACGAGATCTTGGTCACTGCAGCTTGCCTCGACAATAATGTAATCTTTGTCATCCAACAGTTCCTGTTTTGTTATTTGCATGTAAATTTCGTGAATGGGTTTGTTTAGCCTTTCCTTGTTGTGCGCAGGTAGATAGCAGTTATAGAGGCAAGCATTTCCGACGGAGATTAGGTTCACTTCTATAGAGTACTTTTCGTTTATGTAATCTATAAGGTTTTTGATGGTTCCGTTCTCTGCAAGGGGCAAAAAAAAGCGTAATGGTGTGATGAGGTGTGTGCATGTAGGTGTTCATGTGTGCACAAACACTTGCAAACGGAACACGAAAGCACACGCTCGCTCGGAATTCCTAGACTCCTGTGTGATGTTGTAATTTATTTGGTTGAATGTATCCTCATCTTTCTCGGCCCTCAATTTTCTTACTCATCGAAATGTGTATTTTATCCCAGGAAGTAAATCCATTCGGTATTGCCCTGATAGGACCCTTCATAAGCTCGTCATAGTCTTTATCTGTCATTTTGAGGGGAGGCATAGGCTCCGAGAATAGGAAAAGAGGCAATGCAGAATTTATAAAGGCATTTTTGAATAAGGATATAATATCAATTTTTTGTTTCTTCTTCTGTTCATCTGATAGGGTAAGATATGTCTGAATAGCATCATAATAATTTACATATTTTAATAATTCTATTACAACTAAACCTGTTATAATTGATGTAGTTGTTGCTAATGCAGGAATAATTTTTCCTGCTACAATTTTTGCCTTTAATTTATCACAAGTATCAATTTTGTAATTTATTGCTCTTAAATTAGCAAATGCATATATAAAATTTACATGTAAACTTGTTTCTTCATCTTTATCAAATTCGATAGGTGTAGCTTTAATATTAGTAGTATTTATATTCATGAGCTCATTACAAAAATCTTCAATAAGTTTTTCATCTTGTAAAACTGTAAAGGATATATTGTTCATATTTTTTTCATCAATGTTTACCTTTACTCTTTTTGGTTGAAATGGTTCTACTTGAATTTTGCTTGCCACGTGACTGATATAATTTATATCATAACAAGGAGATATATTATACACTTGTGCATACAAGTTTGATGTGCTAAGCAAAAACTCTTTAACCAAATCGTTATTTACATCGAAAGGTATACATTGTGGGGGTTTCTTCTGTCCAACCCAGAAGTATTCCCCACTTGATAATTTATAGTCAAGTGGAAAAGAATGTAATAGTTGACTTATCTGATTAATAAAATTTATATGAAAAAGGTCGACAGTCTTTTTAATGCACAAGTCAAAATTACACTGTCGTGAAATATCCTTCATTGTACTGATCATACTTTGTAATGTTTCTAGTAGTGAAGCATTATTCCCCTCCTCTTGTATCTTTTTAATATATTTCTTTTTATCATTCAAAAATTGTTGTATACTTAGAGGTACATTGTAGAATAACCCCTGGAATATATCTCTTGCATATTCAATTGTATGAACAATGTCATATGGGAAATGTTTCAATGTACATAAGGGAATCGAATCCTCTGGTGGATCATAACTATCATTATATGATTGAGTAAGGAAGGGAATTATAACCTGAACATTTCCTTTTGTACCCAGTGTACCAGATTCAAACAAAGGTTTAGAATACCATACACATTTGTTATCCACATACTGTCTTGCTTGAATGTTATCTAGTGCATTCACTATTATATTTTGTTTAGTCCAAAATTTCTCATTAAATATATGTTCATTTTCTGGTGCTACTTTGGTTTCAAGTGGATGTACATTCATGTTTTTATTCTTATTCTTTATAATTTCTGATGCAACTAACGATTTAGATTTACCCACATTTTCTCTTCTAAATAAAAATTGTCTATTCAAATTGGACACTTCAATGTTGTCGTTATCCGTAATTGTTAGCTTTCCATCTTTTGTACGAGAACACATGTCAAGTAGTGAAAACAACTTTGCATACTCACATCCTAGCGCCCCTGAGCCTACTAAAAACACATGCAGTTCGTTTAGTTTATTTTGGAATGATTTCCCAAACACGCTTATTACGTTATCGTTCTTGCAGTTTTCTCTTCTTATTTCGTTTACGTCCGGTTTCGGTTCTTCCCCTGCAGATGCGGTGCCTACACCCAAAGTTTCTGCTTCCATCGTTTCCCCTTCCATTGGATGGGAAATGCATTCGAAAAAATCCAAATACAGAATCTGATATATTGGCATATATTTACCAGTAAATTTTATTACTTCTTGTGCTAGCAGTCCCCCAAAAAAGGAAGCAATAGGAGCCAGATGAGATTTCGAGTACCTGGCTACTTTAAAAACAATATCTTTTCTTATTTTATCAACACAAAATATTTTTTTCGCTTCTTTATCTTGTTCATTTAGTTTGACTGCTTGTTTGTAGATTTTTTCAAAAGCTTCTTCCTCGTAATTTTCTGGAAGCATATTGTTATTATTAGATTCATACCACTTCAACGCTTGAATGGCATAATGCAGATGGTTACTCATATCGTGTTTTGCATAATCGGATATAATGAAGCTAGTCGGTAACCCCATCTCCTCATATATCGCGGACGCATCATACCCCTCATGATTAGTACCATTCGTGCTAGAACCACTATTCATCACGTGCTGCTCATCGTTCATTTCTTTTAAACAGTTGGTATTCCCCTTTTTACAGGTGTCCAAAAATATCGGGTTTTTACTTATATACTCATACGGCTGAAAATTTAACTTCACCTGACTTTTAACCTGTGTGCACACCCCGCCTTTAATGTATGTGCTAAATTTTGTTGTATCACCAATGGTAAAGGTATACTTTTTAACGTTTTTCACTTTATAAATTTTATTATTTATTTCAGTCATTCCTTCTACGTTTGTAAATTTTACATAATCGCCATTTTCAAAAGGATTACTTTTTTCAAAATCAAAAGAAATTTTAGCTTCAATTTCATTACTTATTTTGCTTATATTACAGCTTTTTTCATTTTCCCCATTTCTGTCATAACATATGAAATTTTTATTAAAATCAACAAAAATATATCCACATAAGCCATAAATATTACAACATAAAAAAGCTATTTTCTTTTTATTTTCTATACTTCTAATCATATTGTTATACTTTAGAATATTTTCATTATTTATATCACAACAAACAACAATATCGAAATTTTTTATTATATCTTTTTCTATCGGTCCTTTGTAATTATATGTATGTACATAATTATTTAGTTCTTGTAAATGTTTCAACACTGCATCACTTCGACAGATTTTTTTCTCTACATCTTTTTCATCAATATAAAAATTCACACCCACATCACTTATATGACATATATCATTATCATAAATACATACACTCTTAGGTCCAGATAATATCAAGTTTTTTGCACATTCTAAACCTACACTCTTCACGTTTATTATTAAAATATTTAGTTTTATTAACTTGTTCATTAATTCAAATCCGTAGGTTCCTAATTGCCTTGAGTATAAATCTGCATCTATCTTATTATTTTCCATATCATCCACCATATTTTGGTTTTCACAATTTTCTCTTTTACTGTCCATCTCGTTTAGGTTAACAGCTTCGAAAGTTCGTTGCTTCTTCTGCAAAGGGGGGAAGAATAAATACAGGAAAAAAAAAAAAAAAAAGAGCTACATAAATACGTTGTCAAGAACTGCTAATGGGAGTAAAATGGGGGGAAATGCGCACGTTAGCATAATCGACAAGCACTGTTCAGACTGAAAATGTGTTGTATTCATGCATCTCAAAGCACTCTACACAGGGTGCACTCAGTGCCGTTCAGATTCGTTTCAATTTCACAAAATCCAGAAATATGTTTCTCAATCCCTTCTACACACGAACACCCATATACACACATTTATACACATGTACACACATGTACACGCATTTATACACATGTACACATATGAGTAGGATCTTTTGTCTTACCAAAGGAGGATTTCTGTTTTGCATAATATGTTATCGTGGGTTGGTATATGTGTAAACATATATTTATATATATACAAATATATACATATATATATATATGTATGCTACAGCTAAAATTGATGTGGCAATAAAAAGGCGAAGTAGTGCAGTAAACAAAAATGGAAGAAGCACAAGAAGCGGAAGAAGCGGAAGAAGCGGACGAAGAGAAATAGGTAAAAGAAATGGACCAAGTAGAAGAATTGTATATTGAATACTAGCTTCCCCAATACGTGTTTAATTTTTAAAAAAAAAGAAAAACTAAAATTCAGCAAAATTTTGCGGGGGGGGGGGGTTTCCACTTAAAAAATTAGCCTTACTTATTACGTCACATGAAACACAACACATACATACGTACGCACATACATACATACGCACATACATACATACGCACATACATATATATGCACATACATATATATGCACATACATATATATGCACATACATATATATGCACATACATATATATGCATACATGCTCTACTTATAATCTAGCACAGGTGCTATGGTTGGCTCAATTTTACAATGATAACATGAAACTATTAATTTTTGTTTTTGTATGTTCTGCAGCCCCTATGAAATGTAGTAAATGGATTAAAAAATTAAAAAAGGAATACAAAAATAAAAAAAAAGGCTTTTCAATTTTGCTTCTGTTTTGTTTTGCTAATTAGCACAATAGTAAAAGCTTTTTTATGCTAACACTAAAAAGGGTCCTTTTTTGCTTTTCATTAATTATAATATTTCACAAGAGTATTAAAAAAGAAGAAAGAAAAATAAATAAATAAATAAAAAAATAAACAAAATAAACAAAATAAAAAATAAATAAAAAAAAAAAAAAAAAAAAATAAAAAAAAAAAATAAAAAAAATAAAAAAAAATAAATAAAAAAAAAAATAAAAAAAATAAATAAAAAAAATAAATAAAAAAAAAATAAAAAAAAAATAAAAAAAAAAAAAATAAATAAATAAGAGAAAAGAAAATACAATAAAGTAAAATTAAGTAAAAGCTTGAAATCGTTAGCATGTGTCCCGAAGGACTTTAAAAGTGTAATTACGAGTTTAGGAGCTTGTACGCTTCAGTGTATGTATATAGGTAATACATGCACATGTATAAGCATGCATATGGGCCAAAAAAAATTTCAAACGTGAGTTACTCATATACATGTCAACGTTCTCTTCTTGTACAGCACTCTTCACTTTTCGAACTACAAATTTGCAAAACAAATTTTTCACGCACTATTGTATTCTCAATTATATAAACATTTTAACTTACTAAGAGTGATTTAAAAGGTTTCTGTGTTATACTTAATTCTGTTTTGTTATATTTTGTTTTGCTATGTTATATATTTTTTTTTTTTTTTTTTTTTTCACATGTACTAGATGCTCTCCTAGCCCTTTAACAGTTCGAGTGCTAAAAATATTTGTACGTTATGATTATACGTTGGCTAACGAATGCTACATTAGTATATCAGATTATACATACGGCATATATTGTACATTTGTACGTACGTATGCATATTTGCAATTATGTATGCATGTATTTATTTTATATATCAAGTTATACTTATTCGCATATTGGGCTCTTCTGGCTTCGTCGCTACTTTCAATTATTGCTTTTATTAATCTAGATGAGAAGCATAACATATGGTCGTTATAATTTGTTTTTACTTTTTTACTATATTTTATGTTTTGTTTGTTTTTCTTTCTCACTTTTTTTTCTAATTTTGTTTAATTTTTTTTTTTTTTTTTCGTATTAACCACTTAAAGCAAGTTTTTATGTTGAACTCCTTTTTGTAACTGAAAAGGATACTTCTTAAAAATTGCAAAAACAGCAAGATGGGGATATATATATAAATATATATATATATATACATACATACATACATACATACATACATACATACATACATACATACATACATACATACATACATACATACATACATACATACATACATACATACATACATACATACATACATACATACATACATACATACATACATACATACATACATACATACATACATACATACATACATACATACATACATACATACATACATACATACATACATACATACATACATACATACATACATACATACATACATACATACATACATACATACATACATACATACATACATACATACATACATACATACATACTAATGTACACGTATAAACATATATATATATTTATATGAGTGTTTATATGCACTACTCCCCCTCTTGTGCAATAAGAAAAGAATTAAGCGAACAGATTTATTTTAACTATATTAATTGTATCTCATTTTAGTGTGTTCTCTTTCACCATATGGTTAACACTGAACATTATTAGAGTGAGATGGCATGGACTATTTTGTTTTATATATATATATATATATATATATATTATGTAAGCTACATATAATTAATGTATAAAAAGTTTGTTAGCTTGATATTTATAAACATAACGGAATAGACTGCATATAGGTGTGACATCTTCTCATTACATTTACTCCTAATATTTTTCCTGCTTTTTTGCCTTCATTTTTTCCGCTTAACAACCTTTGAACTGGTGTAATCATTTTTGTCGAATGGCTTTTACGTCAGCCATTTAGTTTACCCTGCTAATGTAATACTATTTGTACGACCCATTTTATAGATACATGCATACATGTATATATATACGCATACATGTATAGATATACACATACATGTATAGATATACACATACATATATATATGCGCATACATTTATTTATATGTATGAACTTTATTGTGAAGCTTTCGAATAAGGGGTTAAAAATACGCCCTATTTTTTTTGCGGCTTAAGATATATCAGTGATACTGTTTCTTTGTACATTTTATAATTTTTCTACTCGTTTACTTCCCTTTTTTTATGATAATTTTGCTTTCCTTTTTGTTAGAATTTGTTTAAAAAAAAAAAAATAAATAAATATTATTTTTTCGTATCGTTCAACGGGAACAAGTCCCACAAGCTATGAACAGAGCAAAACCATGTTTTTGAATCTAATTAAAGGATTAGAAAAAAATGAAGACAAGGAAAATATTATAAACATTAATATACAGAGATTGTTAGGAGATAAAACGTACGAAAAAAGAAAAAAAGGGGCACAAGAATTAGCTGAATTGATAAAAATATTATTAATAAATGAAGAAAATGATGAACAAGAATATGTAGATAATTTATTACAGCATCCGAATAACGAAGATGGTGCCTTACATGAATCCAAAAATTTCTCGGAAAAAGACATTAACATAATTTCGAAAATAAATTCAAAGCATGATGTTGACATTAAGAATGAATATTACTTTCAAAACTATAACGAAAATTTTAAAGGAAGAGATACGATTTCTGTTAACAGTGAAGTTGGAAAAAATGATGGAGCTGAGGAAGAAGAAGAGGGAAAAGGGCTCCAGGGGAATAATAAAACGAACAGAAAAAGTCCACAAGAAGAAGGTACAGCAGCAGGTGCTACAACTGGAGTATCAGTAAGACAAGGAAGGGATAACGATATTACTCAAAAGAACGATATGATTGTGTATGAAAAATCGGAACAGTTGAACGTTTCAGATGAGTCTGATGAAGACAATAAAAAAAAAATTACAGAAATTGAAAACGTAATTGCACGTAAAGAAATGAATGAAGAAAATCATATTATTTTAGGATCCGAATTGATTAAAAAACTATTATTAGATAAGTGTAAAGAAAATTGTGATATTGACGCGGAATTTACTAAAGCGAGTGACAGTAAATATGTAAGAAGGATACCAAATGTAGATATAATAAATGAAAAAAAAAAGAGCCTCAGCCTGAGTGGTAGTAACAGTAGCGGTATCAATAATATAGGAATTAAGGATATGGGAAGCAATGTCATAGGTAACAATGGAGAACTCAACAATAATAGCAGCAATGAAGAACATAACAATCAGGGCAGTTACGGGGTCAGAAGAAAAACGTTAAACAACATTTTGCATGAAAACGCAATACATACGGATATATTTAACAAGAAATACCAAAATAAGAAAATTATAGAAATAATAAATTTTTTAGACGAAAAGTTCATTAAGAGTGTAAGCACGTCTGAACGGTGTGGTGGGTTGATTTCATTAGCATTTATATCGATAAGTTTAAATGATAAAATAAAATATTATTTTTCCGAAATTTTAAAAATTATTATTTCGTGTATTAATGATCAAGACTCAAAAGTGCGATATTATGTGTGTGAAAGTTTATATAATTTATGTAAAATATCAAAAGGTGTAATATTTTACAACATTGAAGATATTTTTGATTGCTTGTACAGAATATTTTCTGATTCTTGTCCAAATGTTAAAAATGGAGGTGCATTTTTAGATAATTTGTTAAAGGATATGACTTGTTCATATAATAATATTTTTAATATATATAAAATAATATATATATTAAAAGATAAAATATGCATCGAAAATGCAAATGTTCGTCAACTAATTATTTCATGGTTATTTTTTTTACAAAACATTCCAACAATTAATATATTTGAATATTTCCATTTCTTTGTTAAAGATCTTTTTTTAATGTTATCTGATGAAAATAAAGATATACAAAAGCAAGCTAACCAATGTTTGGATTTATATATTGACAAAATTGTAACATTAAATTATGAACAATGCAGGTTATTTTTTAGACATATTGCACATATTTTTTTGGATTTTTCAGGTCATAAAAATGCTATTATTAAACATAAATGTTTATTATGTGTATATCATTTTATCAATATTTTAAATATTCATTTTTATAATATATTTAAGTCCACCAGGAAGAATAATTATTTTATTACAGAACTTTTGAAAAAAATTATTTCTTGCACGTCAGACGTAAGTTTTGATATTCACTACACAGCGAGAAAATGTAATGAACTGTTAATAAATTATCTTAAATTTGCCATCCTGGATGCCATTCCCTTAATAACGGTGTTAGTGTGTAACATTATTGATACGAAAATAGAGAAACAGGAACTGGTGTTGAACACCAGCCAGAAAAAATTAGCCAGTCATAGCGGTATCAAGATTAGCGGCAATAAAAAGAGCGGCAGTTATAATAGCGGCAATTATAATAGCGGCAATTATAATAGCGGCAATTATAATTTATGCAGTCAAAATAGTGGCAATTACAACAATAGCAGTAATGACATTAACGGCAGTTACAACAAAGGAAATAGTAACACACATAGGGGGCGCAGGAAAAAAAACAATTCTTATTCTCAAAAGAATAATTTAAAAAAAATTTTGAATGAAAATTGGGAGTTAAATAAAAGTAATTTAATGCAAAATAATGGTATCCATAACATAGGGAGGCACGAGAAACAGAAAAATATAACCAAGGAAAGTGTATGTTCACAGCACAGATCTGATGAAAAATACATGAAAAATCATGTTAAGGGGAAAAGCACTTTGCATGCTACCAGCGATGATGAGGATCCAGTTGAAAATTGCATAGCCGAATCGCTTGCAAATTATGGGAAAGGTAAAAAAATTTTTGTGGATGGTAAGCATAGTGCAAATGGGGGAAATGGCGAAAATGGCGAAAATGGCGGAAACGACCAGGATGACGTGAATGGAAAAAAAAAATTTCGAAACAAGAGTAATCGTATGGAGCATGATAGGAACGCCCACACGAATAGTTGCAACGAAAAGTGGAATAGTGGAAGTACTAAAAACAAACACATTAATGTTACGGGGATAGAGCATACAAACAATATGGCTGGTAGCAGTTACACCTGTGGGGATGAGAAGATTGAGGTGGGTAAGAACAACGAAGTGGTTGAAAAGGATGACCAGAAGAATGAACAATTTTATCACATCAACAACGTTGTGAAGGATATGGAGCGAGTGAACAAGAAAAAAGAGAAGCATAACAAGAAGGAGGAGCATAGTAACCATGAGAAGCATAATAACAAAGACAACTCAAGCGAATCGTTGAGCTACGAATCGTACAACATATTTGACGAAAGAAGTTCAATTGCACGTAATGGGGTGAAAAATGAAGTAGTATCGGAAGCATCAGGAGTTGCAGAACCGGCAGTAGAATTATCCGTAGCTGGGGGTGCATATGACAAAGAGCGAGAGAAGCACAATTCAAGATTTATGTACAATTACGAAAAACTTATGAATGAACTTAAGGAAAAAAAAATTTCTTTGAATGATAACAGGAAATGTGAAGCTTATTATATAAACAAACTAATCAAGAGGGAAGACCAAGACAGGATTGGTGATGGTGGTGCTGAATATGATGATGATGACTATGGTAATGATGATCATAACGACGATGACTACGACCATGGACACGATGATGATAACATGTTTTCAGATAGCCTGGAAAGGAGAAACATATATCCCATAATTATGTGCTTACAGTGGCTGATAGAAATATTAATATATAAAAGCGAGGAAATTAAAATTTACTATAATGAAATAATAATATGTGTATTTAAGTGCTTGAAAAATGATGATAACCAGGTTGTTCTTCTAACCCTGACAGTACTATCAGCAATGTGTTCAACGGTTGATAACAAATTTAATTTTTATGAAAATATAAGTGCTAATTTAATTCTTTTATTTAAAAATGATGAGCATTTGTTAGTACATAAAGGAAAAATAATAGTACAACATATATCTCGTTGTTTAAATAATCAAAAGTTTTATGCATATTTATCTTACTTACTAATTAATGAAAATAATTTCTTATTTGTAAATAAATTCATTCAAGTACTCAACTGGGTATTACTAACATCCAACGAAACTAAGTACTTAAGAAATACTTTATTTTTGAAAAAATATTATACACTCTTTTCTATAATATTAATAGCATGGTTTAACAATCCCTTATCTGCTATATCTTTTTTGTTATGGTTACAAAAATATGAGTTAGCTTATTTTTTATGTTCCTATTTAACATTACTAGATTTAGATGCTGATTTCTTTCATCAGTTAGACAATTTTATTTTTCTTTTTGAATCTCCTGTATTTTCAAAACAAAGACTTCATTTAATTTATCCAAAGAATTACCCATTTTTAATTAAGTCATTAATGATACTCTCTTTAATGCTACCATTAAATACTTCGAACAATATTTTACAGAAAAGATTACAAATATCTCAGCTCTCTATATTAACAAGTAACCAAGCAGTTTCGAACTTCTTCGACTTACACAACCACATCGGGTTGTATCAAATGGAAGACCTAGAAATTGTACACGCAGAAACAGTGGAAGCAAAAGCCCAAGTGGACGTGCACAGTGGGAGTAAAAGAAAAGACGAGACGAATAATGCCTTTTACAAAAATGCAAAAACGGACGAGATGACAGAGCTCTTTAGGATGGGTACCGAAGAGCAAACAAAAGAGTATGCCATCAATGAGAAAACAAATGCAGAAAAATTAAATGAAGAAGAGAAATGGAATAGCAGGTATAATTGTTTATTAAAAAACATAAGGAAAAAGTTTTACAAAGAAGGTACTATAAACAGTAAATTAATTTCCGATACGAATGACGAATGTAATGATTTTGTAAATATTTTTAAAATTATCCTAAAGGGTAATAGGATAATTAAGTATTATGCTTAGTGGATTGTTTTGTAAAAGCAGGGGGAATTGTGATATATATATATATATATATTCCTAATAAAATACTACACACATGTATGTGTGTGTATGCCCCCTTTTTTTTTTTTTTTTTTTTTTTTTTTTTCTGTGTCATCCAGATATGCAAACATATGTAAACAAATACGCATGTAAAAATAAATTTGTCAATAAAAGAACTACCTTTCTTCTCCCATTTCTCTTATAGCAAACAATTAAAAACAAAAAAAAAAAAAATAATAAATATGAGCATATATTATATCTTGCCTGTACAGGTTATAATTTAGGCAAAAATGAACAATTATAAAAAATTTTAATCAACATCTTTTTAAGTCTTCTATATTTTCTTTCTTAAATTGTTCCTCTTAACTTTTTTAATAGATAATCATGTCTACAAGCATGAGCAGGAATGTGCACACATGTACCTGCACGTATACATAAAAACATACATATACATATTTGCATGGTGTATGTGTGGGGACCTTTATGTATATGTATTCCCTTTTTTTTTTTTTTTAAAAGGTGCAGACTTTCCTCTTTGTTCGTTTCTTTTCCGCTCTGTGCTGTGCTGCAAATTTCTGCTTAATCAAAAGCACATTAACCCTTTTTTAAATCGCGAATGTCGTTAGATATACATAAACAGCGTATCTGCAATAAACAACGATTAAGTAGCTGTTCATGTAATACTGCTTGTATGTAGGGTTGTTTTACTTTTATAAAAATAAAAAAATAAAAAATAAATAACAGAGAAGACATGCAAGCCTGTACAAATGTATAAATATTTACATATATGTACATGTACATATTCAGTTCTTCCTGTGATATATAAATATATCATATATAAAAATGGCAATTCAGCGCATTAATAATCTATAACAATTAAGGATATCAACGGTACGAATAAGGAATAATAAATGTTCTTATGAAAACACGTAAAACGATATTTTATAAAAATGCACACTTCATCCTTCTCATTATATAAATTCATCATCTTAAAAAAGGAAGAAATTAATTTTATTTTCCTTCTATGGAATGTTGTCTACTGGAAAATGCAATAAATATATATATACAGCAGAAGTAACAAATAAAGTACATTGTCATTTGTGAATATAACAAATATGCGTATATGTCAACATATATATGTATATATATATATATATACTAATGCGTACGCAGTGAACAGAAGCACATTTACTTCATCCTTTTGTTACACTCCTACGGAGGGAGTTAACAAAAAATATAGCAATGTGTACATAATCATTTTAAAAAAAATTGCAATATTTTTTTTACGTTGTTTTGTCTTGAAATTTTTTTTGTCATGCTGTGTATTAATTATGACGTTTACCCCGGCATAAAAAAAAATTTAAAAGAATGATCTTTAAAATAAACAACAAAAAGACCAAAAGAACATGCTCATATTTTCTTACTCATTTCTTTCTTTTTTTTTAATCCATCAAAAAAAAAAAAAATTAATTAATTAAATATTTTGCCTTATATATATATATATATATATATATATATATATATATATATATTAAAAAAAAAAAAAAGAAAAAAGAAAAGCGCATTTTATATTGTGCAGTACTGCATATCCGTGAACGTACTAATTTAGTGCAGACTGGGTTACTAAATGACCGTTACATTTCGTGTATTAATTTTTTCTTTTTTTTCTTATCTCATTTTTTTTTTTTTTTTTCTTTTTACTGTTTAATGATGAAATGTAACGTAAGAACAGCGCAGTTCCGATAACACGTTTTAAATAAAAATCAACTGCTTGTTTCACTCTGAAATAAATTGTAATTACAGTGCTAACATCATTACGATGCAAGCATAAATATATGCTTACATAAACTTATACATAAACTTATACATAAATAAATATATACATATACATATATATATATATATATATAAATGTATGTGCATGCATATGTAGCAAGCACTGCACGTATTTTCCAAGAAATATTGTAATGTAAAAAAAAAAAAAAAAAAGCATTAAATAATGACATATAGCTCAAGGGGAGAAAAAGTAATATATATATATATATATATATATATATATGTACTTGTAGCACTCCATATGAATTTGCAATAATTTAATTAGCTGTAAGTTGCAAGAGAAAATGTTCGCAGGGGAAGTACAATAAGAAATATGATATGTATAACTGACCCCTATACAAATATCCCTTTTTTCGTGCAGTTTTATTTTATTTTATTTTATTTTTTTTATACCAATTTATCACTATTTGAACATAATATTAACGAGATACATAATATATATGTAAGTCTGAGTACAGCAGCTTTTTTGTTAATATATATATGCATACTCGTTTGAGCATATAAACTCGCATACATGGGCATGTAGAACGTACGAACAATGGATAAGGCTCACTATTTGAATAAAAACAAAATGAGCAAAGATGATAGCAGTAACGATTTAGATAATTCTGATTACCAATCGAACAATGAAGATGATACAAGTGATCTTGAAGATTTACCAGAATTTGAAAGAGAGCTAATATTAGCAAAGAGGCATGAAGAATATATGATAAAAAAACATAGGCGAATTTTACTAAAAAATATAAGTATTGATGCCAATGCAGAGGAGGCTTTTAGTAATGCCAATGATGACCGTAATAACAATAATGAGCATAATGACAACAATAACAATGATAACAATAATAACAATAGTACCAATAATAACAATAGTACCAATAATAACAATAGTACCAATAATAACAATAGTACCAATAATAACAATAGTACCAATAATAACAATGGTACTGCCTTAAATAGAAAGGGGACTGCAAATAACAAAGCATTACATTTGAAAAATAAAAAAAAAATTACTGCAGCCATAGACAAAGCGGAGGAAGCAGACGCAGCAAATATAAAAGCGGTAGATGCTAGTAAAAAACAAAACAGAACAATTACAGATACAGCTGCAGGTACAACTGCAACTACAGCAGTAACGAAAGCAACTAAGAGCAGTAGGGCTAGTAAGGGCAGTAAGAATGACGAGGAAGAGGACGAGAACAATATTGGGGGAAGCAACTTAAGAAAAAGTATGGTCCCTCCCTTATTTCCTCAAGATGAAGAGGGGAAAAAAATAGTAAAGCTAGTAAAGGATGGTGAAAAATATGATAAAAATATGCATGAATATATAACTAATAAAAAAGATATACATACAGAGGAGGGAAACAAAGCCGACAGTAATTACACATATGAATATTCGTCTGAATCGCGTTCAGACATTTCTTATCACCAAGAGAAAAATAAAAAAAAGAAAAAAATGACAAAAGATTCAGTTATAGATGAAAATAAAAGTACGAAAATTAATAATAATTATTATGTAGATAATACAATATCTTCTTATGATAAAAAAAAATATTCTTTAGAAACAAGCAGAAATGACCATATGTTAGAGGAGAGTAAAAGCAAGAATAAATGGAAAGATGAAAAATATGATAAAAATGAAAAGAGTGTAAAAAATGACAAAAAACGCACTAAGTTTCTTTTCAGTGACAATGGAGAAGATTTAACTAAAAGGAAGAAACATGTACAAAGAAGAGAATCAGTTGAGAACAGAAAAAGTTCAGGTATTGTTAAGACGGTCGACTATGGCAAAGATGACGATGGCCATGGTGTTCATAAGGATGATGAAATAATAAAAAATCGTGAAAGAAGTGTTCATCGCATAGTTTCAAATGATCAGAACAAAAAAGTATATGAGAATTCAAATGATATTATAAACAATATAGGAAAGAGTGATATATTTTCAAAAGAACTAGAAACACCTGAACGATTAATACATATATACAAAGAAGAAAAAAAAATTAAATTAGATATTTATAAATATATGAGTTATGAAATTATAACGTATTTTCAATTAAAAAAAACCTTTCTACTTGATATGAGTGAACATATTAATTTTGCTTATTATGTAATAGGGCATATGATAAAAATAGTTGATATGTTTGCACTGACAGAAGTTACACACGTTTTAAAAAATTATCATAATTATAAAAATAATACAAATCATCAAGAAATGAGTAAAGACAATTCATTGAATAAAAAAAAAAATTTTTTCTTTATAACAAATGTTATTAAAAGTGAAAAAAATTATTTTTGCGTTGATAGATATACGAATATAAAATTTGAAATAGCGCATTTAGAAAATTTGGCAGATTTCCATTTTTTTAAGAAAATGAAAAAATTAATGAATCAAAATAAAAAGGTGTCTATCAATGAGTTAAGTACAGAAAAAAGTTATACAACATACATATGTGACCTTAACAACATATCTGATCAGAAATTTACAGTTGATGAATATAATTTTATAAAATTATTTTCCATAGATTTGGAAATTTTAAAAAATTTCCATCTTTTTTTGAAAGAAAAAATTGAAGATTTGAAAAATTTTCATTATACAGAGAAACAAATACAAGACTTAGTAGAAATGAAAAAAAAAAAAAGCTTTCATGAAATTTTCACAAATAATAAAAATATTGATACCTTACCCATATCTCGTATAACTGTGCAGAGAGAAATCTGTTCTATTTTACACGAAATAGACACATTAACTTATGCAAAAAAAAGAATACATCCCCATGATAATACCGGAAATTTGTCCAAATTGAATCATCAAATTGAGTTATTAACGAAGAAGAAGGACATCCTGCGGGAGCAACTGGAAAAAGCGAGAAGTATTTTTTTTTGCCATCGCGTGCTTTCACTTATATGTTGTGCGCGAACACATTTTGTTATTCGTTCCTACTTATGAGCAATTCTTATATGTATATATATGCGTATTTGAAAATGTAAATATATGTATTTATAAATATGTATATATGTATGTATTTATAAATATGTATATATGTATGTATTTATAAATATGTATATATGTATGTATTTATAAATATGTATATATGTATGTATTTATAAATATTTACGTATGCATGTATGTATGTATTTTTAAACATATTTATACGTAATTATAAATATACGTGTGTGAATTTCTTTTTTTTTTTTTCTTTGGCTAGCTAATATCTTATCAGCAAAAAGTCGGGAATATTTTGCACAAGAAAAAGAAAAAAATGTATTGAAGGAAAAATCGATAAAGGCTTATGTGAACTCATCACTAACGGACGAATTTCCTGACAAATTTGTGAACAAATTTCTGGGTACGCATATGCTCACACATGGGCGTTTATGGTTGTATATTTTTATGTGTGTACATGTGAGTGCATACATTTGTATATATTTATATGTGTGCATACATACGCGAAATAAAAACAGAGATCGGAATAAGAAGTAGCTGACAAGTGCATAACACATAAGCGCAATGAAGTTACGTGATGCTCTTATCTAGTGAACGAATGAAGATCTTCGTCTCTACATGTGTGTTTTCGTGCATATGTACATATATGTAAATATATATATATATATATATATATATATATACATGCACACATCAACATACATAGTGTTCATGTTTTTTTTTTTTTTTTTTTTTTTTTGAACTGCGAACATACAGGAATAGAAGAAAAGAGCGTAGCAAATTTGATAAATTACATAAGTGAAGAGAAAAGGAATTTTAACAATTTTATAACTAGTAAGTTTGTTGAATTACCTATTGACGTTCACAACAAAATTGTGCATCATTTTCTTCTTGGAGGAATTCAAAGTAGTCAGGTGAGAAATTCAGAAGGAGCAAAAAGCGAGATAGTTCTTCTGCAATCGTATTCGCCCAACTATATTTATACATGCAGATACATTTGCATCCATATACATTTACGTGAATATGTATATGTACGGGCACACGCATATAAGTGCCGTATATATATGTACATATAATAATGACCTGAACATATGTTCCCTTCCCCGAATTTTTATGAATGTTCAGAAAATTCTGAACATCATTTTTAAAATTAGCTTTGTATGAACGTACATGTTTCCTGATTATTCCTTCCAATTTAAAGTGTATTAATTTTTTTTTTTTTTTTTAGGTTTATTTTGATGAAAATATAAATATAAATAAGAGAGAGGATGAACATGACCTTTTCGGAGGTAATTGAAAAGGAACATTTGTATCATTTTATATATATTTTATATTTCTAGTCAAATTTTGAACACATATTTTATTTTATCTTTTCCTTTTTTTTTTTTGTTTTTATTTTGCTTTAGTTAATATTACCAAACACGTAACCACATTTGATGAAGTAAAAAAAAATTATAAATAATGAACAGGAGTAGACAAGTAAAACAATGTGTAATTATGAAAAAAAGAAAAAAAAATTGATAGGCAGTGTTTACCATTAATATATACGTGTAAGGGCATAAAAAAGCAAAAAAAAATACATAAAAGTACATAAAAAAAACATAAACAAAAAAAAAAGTATTTTATGAAAACTGTTAATCGTCACAGCTTAAGAGACTATGTTTTTTTTTTTTTTTTTTTTCCGTTTTATTTGTTGTTCGTTTGTTAATTAGATATTTTTATCGCAGTATCTGATTATCTGTTTATCCGTTCATCTGCTTATCCGTTCATCTGCTTATCTGTTCATTTATTCATCTGCTCATCTGTTCATCTGTTCATCTGCTTATCCGTTCATCTGCTTATCTGTTCATTTATTCATCTGCTCATCTGCTCATCTGCTCATCTGCTCATCTGCTCATCTGTTCATCTGTTCATCTGCTCATCTGTTCATCTGTTCATCTGTTCATCTCCTGATTTGATTTTATTTTTTTAATTTTTTTGTCTTTCGTTTTTTCCGTATCTCATTTATATAAAAGACCATCTTTGGAGCTCTACCTTTGTACATTTTGTCATTTTCCCAAACTTTAGTCCACCTTTTTCCGTTTTGTAATTTTTCGTCGTTTCACGTCTTTTTGTTAATGTTACTAGGGCAGTGTACTCCCTCCATTGTCAATTACATCTCGTGTATTACTAGAACTCAGTGTGAAAATCAATCTTTTTGAAATCCTTTTTAATTGTTAATTTAAAAAGTGAGTTAATTTTGAGCAAATCGTAATAGCTGACAATTTCAAATCAGACAATCGAACAAAATAGTCTAAAGAAAAATTCTCACTCTCTTTTTTCTTCATCATTTCAATGAAATAACTTAAGTCATGCATGTTCGATAAGGACAAAAAAAAGGAATAATCATTATTTGTTTCTATGATCTTCTCTGAAAACTTTTTAATATCTGTTGGAAAGCCCTTATTTGATATCCCCACACAGCTAAAAAAGTAATAAAATAAAATAATAAAATAATAAAATAATAAAATAAAAAAATAAAATAATATAATAATATAATAATATAATAAAATAATAAAATAATATAATAATATAATAATATAATAATAAAATAATAAAATAATAAAATAATATAATAAAATAATAAAATAATAAAATAATATAATAAAATAATAAAATAATAAAATAAAATAATAGTAAAATAAATATAAGTTTAAGGGGAAGGGAAACCGAAACGGATATACATTGAGAAGGGTAACACAAATGAATAAGGCAAAAAAAACGTCAAAAAATTGACAAAAAATTATCAAAGTAATTTTCTCAATTTTTTCGTTCAAAAGACTTAAACGACCGCTGTACTAAGCAGTAACTCCATTCACATCCGCAAAGAGACTACACAGACACACACACATAGACAAATAGATACTTTAATAGACGTATATATGGGTACAGATACATGCGCACGCTTGTACAAACGCGCGAGTTAACTCATATTCAAGGTCACTACAACATAAAACGTCCACACTGTCGTCCATGGTGTATATTTATATTTGTTTTTATTTTTTTTTTATTTTATTATTTTTTTTTTTTACACTGAAGACCCCACATAGTAGTTGATCGGGCGGTGGGTAATACTCATTAAGGGCTTCTTATCATTATCTGTTACTACTCTATTTTTCAAAAGCTGTAACATAATTTTTTTAAAGACCATGAAATTTCTTGGCACACGAAATGAAGGAGATACATAAATTAATAATCCCCTAATTGTATGAATATAAATTTGTAATTTTTTTTTTTTATTTATAACACTATCTCTTAAGCTTAAAAGTGTAAAGAATAAAATATCAAGTCTTAAATTATCTTGTTTATTTTTTATCATTTCCATTTTTTTTTCTAAATTTTTCTTTTCTTTATTATTTTTTGTAATTTCTATTAACCTTTCCACACTCTTTAATTTTTTTTCAAACAAAGACATATGATCATCTGCGTTGATTATATAACTTTTGTTATTTATGCTTGTTACACCTAAGGGGGAAAATAATAAAAAAATTTTATACATCTTTTTTCCTTCATCATTATTTAAATCCTCCTTCACATCTTCTCTTTTTATGTTAACATCATTATCCTGTTTACAATTTTTCATTACATTTATGTACTCATCATAACTTATGTACTCTCCGCCATACTTGACATTATTATTTTCTTTCCCCTTCAAATTTTCATCTGGGTCGTCAACAGGGGTATCATCTGGGTCGTCAACAAGGGTATCATCTAGGGTATCAAGAAGGGCATCATCAGGAGTACCTAAATTTTCGTTTTCGCTCGACGCGGAACTGTTATTGTTGTAGATATAAAAATCGTTCCCACGGTCAACAGCATCGTAGTCTGAGTAAATATCAACATCATCATTTAAATCACCACTGTACCTAGTGCAGCCGTTCGCTGTATAACCTCTATCTGCCAGTTGAACATAGTTGTTATTGTTATCTACTCTGCAAGGTACTCCTATTTTTTCGCTGCTATTTTTTGTAAAATGTATTTTTGCATCCCTTCCTTTAAAGATCGTAGAGCGATTGCTATAACTGCTGTTATAACGACTGCAGTTTTTGTTCCTATTTCGGCTGCAATTTGTATCAAACGTGCGCGTGTTCCTCTTCCGCTTCAGAGATATATCCGTGCCATAAGTCGCTACTGTTGTATGCTCTTTCCCTTCGTTCCCTTTCTGTTCATTTAAATTATTAGTATTCTTCCGAATCCTTTTTACCTCGTCATTTTTAGCCCCCTTCGTTTTCACTTTAACGCATTTCCCCTTTTTTAAACACTGCTCCTTTTTCCTCTCTACCATTCTATAGAGAGATTTTTTTGCATAAATTTTTTGTATATATTTTATTCTATGTGTACATAAATATATATGTATATCTTTTTTTTTTTTCTTTTTTTCCTACTCATCAAAAATGATGATACAAGCAGTAATAATGCAATAATGTTTAAGGCATATTTGCTGCGCTATATTTCATCATATGTATAAGAAAAGAAAAAAAAAAAAAAAAAAAAAAAAAGGAAAAAAAAAAAAAAAAACGGAAAAAATTGAGAAAATAAAACATATAAAATATAAAAAAAAAAAAAAAAAGCAGAAAAATAAAATAAGAAAAATCAGAAAAATCCGAAAAAGCAAAAAAGAATTCTGCGTTGCGCAATTATTTCGTTTAAAAAAAATGTAAGCCCGACACAACTAGTTACTGAAAATCTTTTCCGAACATGTAGTAAAAAATAAAAGTACTTTTATCATGTGAAAAATAAAAAAATAAAAAAATGTTTATAAAACATACCTGTTTACGTAATAAATGTAGGAATATTCATAAGTATTCGCTTTAATGCTTGTTCCTACTACTTGGAAGTATACCAGGCATTATATTCAAGCGTTGCATATTTATCCCTACTCGTTTTGTAACTTTGCGAAAATAATTCAAAAATGGGAAAAACCTTTTTTCGGCATCGTATATCACATATTCAATGTAATATATAACAACGCGCGCACATTATTCATTCATATAAACATACGTACATGTATAATACATGAATTTTTGCTCCTGAAATATATGTATATATATATATATGTATATATATATATGTATTTATATATTCTTTACAATGTAAGCTTGGGAAAAGGACAATGAAGATAATTTTACTCTACAAATGTGAAAGGAATAATGAAGAATTTTTTACCAACAAATGATGGATGAAACACAATTTCGGAAGCAACAATCTAATATCTACTAACAAAATATGATATATTGTGACTTCACGTGTAAAACAGTTTTTTCTTCTTTTTCTTCCCGTTTCTGCTTTTTTTTTTTTTTTTTTTTTTTTTATTCTCGTGTTTGACCCCAATATAGCACTAACTATTGCACTTACTATTGCACTTACTATTGCACATATTATTGCACATATAATTCTCCCATCAATATGAAGAAGAAAATTTTATTCCAAAGTAAAAGGTACACGAAGAACAAAAACTACCTAAGGAAAAAAAGAAAATATTACAATGACCAGAAGTTTCTGCGTAAATATAAAAAGAAGATACAACCAAATGAGACTAAAACGGAATTGGTTAATAGCGACCCGATTAAAAACTTTTTCTTTACACCTAGTGCGGTAGAACACAAACAGGAAAAGGTAAAAGAGGAACAAAAGGAAAAGGAAATGGAAGAACCTCATGAGTTGCTGGAGGAACAAATAGCAGAGAGCCAAAATAAAACAAGATCATATGGCAGTGGTAACAAAAAAACAGAATGGGCATATAACAATAAGGAAATTATCCTACTTGGACAACAGAAACATAACATGAAACAAAAAACAAAGAAAAAATCTGCATATATTAAGGAACTTAACATTACTGAAATGAAAAAGAAAGAAAAAGAATTATCTGTAAAAGAGAAAGAAGCTGCTATTTTGAAAAGTGAAAAAGAACGAACACAAAAAAAATTAATGAGATTTCAAAAGTTTATAAAACTGAACCAAAAAACAAGCAGGGGTCAACCGGTAATGAAAAATATTATCAGCCACTTGCTGAAAAAAATTTAAATTTTGTAAATAAGTTCTCCGTGAAAGCGGGAAAATAGGAACAGACGGATGAGGAGGAAGAGGAGGAAGAAGTAGAAGTAGAAGAAGAGGAAGAAGAAGTAGAAGAAGAGGAAGAGGAAGAATAACGATAAAAAAAAAAAAAGACAGATTGACAAACAAAATGACTAGAGGGACAAACCTTTTTAGTTACTTTCCTCTTCCCCTCTTTTTTGTGTCCATCTTATTCGTGTTTGCTTATTTTTTAAAGTTTTGTTTTAGTTATCCATTTCGATTCTACGTATTGACATCTGCTGTATCTTCACTCTCCTACTCTGCGTGCTGAACAGCTGTAGTGGTGACTGAGATGGCAAGAACTTTTAAAACTTGAGTGTGATATAAGCAAATGTATATACATATATATGCATGTTTATACTCATGCATGTTTACATATATACGTATGAATTTTGTGGTACTTATTTGACGGACGTCCAAAAGTTGTTATCGTACGACTAGTTGAACTGTAATTTACACTTTTTTTTGTTTATTTCAATTTTTTATTTTAAAAAAAAAAAAAAAAAAAAAACATTATGACAATATACAAACATAAATTATTTTTAATTAAAATAAAAATAAAAAGTATTCTGTGCAAATAAATATTACACACAAATTAGCTATTCATTAAATCGTACGATGGATTGAAATTGCAAATTTTTATAAACTACCAAAGGAAAGAAGAAAAGTAAAAAAAAAAAAAAAAATAATAAATAAAATAAAATACACGCGTTCAGTGTTTTTCAGGTCCATTTTATTAGCAACAAGCACAAACATACAAACATTTAAATATACATGTATACATATCTATTCATACGCACGTATATATTTACATATAAATGCACGTAATTCTCGATATATAATTCCTCCTTATCTAGACTCTTCCATCATACCGTTTTCGCTTCAAGTCTTGCACATTTATTTCGCGCTTTATTCCTCCCCCTTCTTTACCCCTTTATTTTTTTTTTTTTTTTTTTTTTTTTTTAACACTTTTTCTGATGTTCGTCCCATTCTTCCTCTGTTCAGACTTTTTTAACTCGCGTTCCCACTTAAGCATCTTCATTTTCTTTAACTCCACATTTTCTTTTTTATTTAAATTTTTTGTAGATAAGCTTTCCATTTTTATTACTCCCCCCTCGCTTATATATATGATGGGTACTATGAAAACCTTCCTGAAAAAAAGAGAGGTAATAAAAATACATATCCATAAATGAAAAAAAGGAAAAGCAAAATAATGGAAAAACGATAGGAGAAACAAAAAAAAAAAAAAAAAAAAAAAAAAAAAAATAATAATAATAATAATAATTTTTTAAACATAAACATAATTATTTCTAATCATTACATAAATGCTGCTTGCGGTTAAGCAGCAGACTCAAGAGCTCTCCTGCACGTACTCAGTTACACATGTAACTTTGAAATGTCATTTAAGCTTACATTTCCATATATAGTTTTTTTGTTTTATTTTGTTAATTTTTGCCTAATTATATTTCATTTCATTTCATTTCTTTTTTTTTTTTTTTTTTTTTTTTTTTCTCTTTTGCTTCACTGTATCTCATTTGCTTCTTATTTTTTGTTAACCTCAAAAAGGATCGTAGCTCTAAGTTGTTGGTCGCCAGGAAAAATTTCTTTTCATTATTGTTTTTTACAAGGTCGATTATACATTTCATGGAATCTGAAAGTTCATTACTCTCTCCCCTTTTGTTATCCTCCCCATGGTCTTCGCATATGTTAGAGTCATTTGGTTGGTTATGTCCACCTCCTTTTGTATTGTCCACATTCTCTATATTATTTTTCACCTTATATACTTGACCGTTTTCTATTCTTTTCTCACTGGTTTTTTCCTGAAGTTGTTCATTCTTTTCATTATTATTTTCCTGATTTGATTTATTCTCCTTCTTGCAAATTTGACTCTTGACATTATACAAACTGTCAAAGTTATGCGTAACATTTACTTGATTTTCAAAATAATTTACAGAAAAAATATTACTGCTTTCATTTTTTTTTTTTTTTAAAAAATTATTAACAGAGTCTTTTATATTCTCTTCATTGTGATTACATTTATAATGTGTTAATTTCCTTAATCCATATGCAGTTTCTTCTTGTAGACTTTTTTTTGCATACTGGGATATACACTTAGTAGTCATAAGAAGTAACTGCCTATTTAATAATTTACTTAATTCATCTTTTATGCAAATTTTATGAACAATGCATAATTTAATGAAAGTTTCGTCGATAATTATTTTTAGGGGATCTGACACTTGCAGCAGGGAAATGCACATGGTTAGCTTTTTTTTAAACTCCTTCTTCTTGTCAATTTTCATGTTGACCTAGGAGTATTCTCATATATTCGTACGGATACGTTTGCGCGTGAGGGCATACGTGTATGTGTATGTATCTTGTTTATGCGATATAACCCCTTATTTGGCGCTTACTCACTCTTGGGGAATTTCAGTCGTAGACAAAAATACACACATATGTAATATATTCCGAATGTTATACCTTTATATACACATACATACGTGCACATACAAGTGCACAATTTTCTGCATTTTAGCTATTTTTTCTGAACACTTCTCAGAATTAAAAAAAAATTTCTTAACACATGTACAATTCAGAATTTCCAAGGAAATGCCTTAATTTCACTTCCTTTCAATAATAAAAAAATTTTCGCAAAAAATTAAAATAATTACTTGCTCATATGAAGAAACGAGTTTGGATTTATAGAAATTTTTTTTTTTTTTTTTTTTGACCTTATTTGAACTTAATTTAAGCAAAGGGGAAAAGTTCTATTTAATAAAGGAACAATAAAACAATATATATGATATAATGCTACTGTTTATTATTATGTGGTTTAACCTATACATATAATTATAAAAATAAAAAATTTTTAATTGCTCTTTTTTCTTTTTTTTTTTTTTTTTTGAAGCGTTCGAAAAATTTATTTTTGCAACCTTCTTTTTGTTAAATATGAACAGATAAAATTGTCCTTAAAAGAATGGAATTAAATGTTCACTCGCATTTGACGCAGTTATTTTGTAAGCTGACAAACCGTTATATATATATATATATATATACATACGTGCGTATTATATACATACATACATACTTATTTATATTACTTATATTTATATATATACTGCTTACCGTTTAAAATTCCTATAAAAATGCATAGAACGAATAAAAAATTTTTTACGCTTTTTTTTTTATTTATACGTGTTAAATATATTCATCACTTATACATTATATGCATGTATATACGAGTACACGTTTGCATATGAAAGTATATGCAAGTATGTATAATATATATATGCATAAGTATGTATATTAATATATACTTGTATATATTTATGTATGACATATAACTGAAAAAAGGAGAAAAAAAAAAAAAAAAAGAATTCTCTCCAAGTTTGAAGAAATAACACAGAATATTAATTTTCAATCTGAACGACAAATAAAAGGATAATAATAAAAGTATGTGGTGATGATAATTTGTAAGATACTGATTAAATAAGAAAAATATTTTTTTTTTTTTTTTTTTTTTTTTTTTTTTTTCCTTTTTTGCTACTTTATATACTATTTTACATTTTATAGCTATACATTTTATGTTCTGCTGGGTTGACTTATTTTTTGTTATATATATTACGTCACTTCGTATATCATCATTTTTTATTTAGCTTTTTATTTTTTCATTTCTCTTTTTTTTTTTTTCCTTTTATTTTTTCATTTCTCTTTTTTTTTTTTCCTTTTATTTTTTCATTTCTTTTATTATACTTTTTTTATTTCCTTTTGTGAGGGACATCTTTTCCTTGTTTAAAATTGCAACATCCCGAGAAGTTTGAAAAAAAAAAAAATTGGTATTTCGTTATATATATGTATATATATATTCGCGGACATGTATACATATACACATGTATATACATTTGTGTACACAGTTCACGCAAGGTTTTATGAACATGTATTTAAATAGCAAACCCGCTCTCCATTTTTCTGTAAAACTGAAGAAGGGGCGGAAAAAATATTCAAGCGCCTTTTAAAAAATGGGAAAACCGAAAAACACACGTAGTTATTATACGTGTATGCCCATATAAATATGCATACATAAATATGCATATATTATATATATATATATATATATATATATATATATTTATTTATTTATTTGTTTATATTTATATGATGTAATAATTTGTCGTATGTACATAAAACGCGCATGTTTCCTTTTCCTTTTTTTTATGAAATCCTGTATCACATCAGAAAATCCATTACCAATAATAGCAAATTTTGATCTTTTTTTTTGTCTTTTTTTTATTATGTTTTTATTGTATATGTATCATATCATAAATATTTATTTTATTTTAATCTTTTTTTTTTTTTTCCCGGTTTATATATGAGAAGACTAGCTTTGCTTAAAAAAGTGCAAGCAATGATTTTAGGTCTTCAAAAAAAAGTACACTCACGTTGTATATTTTTCATTTTTATGCTCAGAAAATACTCGCCTTTTTTTTTTTTTAAAAGAAAAAAAAAAATATACATATATATAAAAAAGATATGCACGTATATATGTATATGTATGTATATATAAGAAACCATGATTTAGCCAAACAAATAGCACACATACATTATTTTTATGTGGTGCTGTTATTCTCGACTGCGCACTTATTACTTTCTCTTTTTGCAAAATAAATCATTTGACGCTTACATGCATGTAATATGTACTTATTTGCGTACATACATGCATACTTATATATGTATAAATGTTGTACGGTCGTCTTATATAAACAATTAAGTAGGACCCCGTAGCAATTTATTCTCAACTCAGTAAGCAAAGGAGGATACTAAATTTTTTTTTTTTTTGCAGAGAACACATAGTATATTTGAAAAAATAAGTACAACCTGATAGCAAATTTTTTTTTTTTTCCTATTTTTTTAATCATTTGAAAAAATGCATTATTAGTATATAATTTTTGTAAATTAAATGTGTACTTCTTTATCAGTTTGTACTTTTTTTTTTTTCTTTTTCTTTTTTATTTTTTTTTGGTAAAATGATTATTTTTAATATACTTTTTTTTTAATTTTTTTTTTTTTGTAATTGTACATTTTAAAATTTTTTTGAATTTTTAACACAATAAATTGAAATAATTGAAAATATTAAAAAAATAAAGCTTATTAATCAAATCGAGCGAACTAAACAAATTAATCAAATCGAGCGAACTAACCAAATTAAGCAAATCGAGCGAACTAAACAAATTAAGCAAATCGAGCAAACTGAACGAATTGAACGAATTTTAAACATTAAATTGAGAAAGTTCATCAAACTAAGAAAATTATGCTATCCAAGCTTGGTAAGCTTGCAAGTCTGGTAGAACTTGTTACTGAAGATATTCCATTTTATCAAACTCACTGAGTTTTAAAAAGCTGGTTAAAGTCAAGCTTATTAAAAGATAAGCTCTATTGACGCATCTCACAAATTTTAAGGAATATAAGCGGAGGAACATCCAAAGTAACACTAGGAAAAACTATTGGAAAATCAAACGGACGAAGTATCAAGCAAACCAAGAACCAAACCGATCAAGCACCAAACTAACCTGGTAACTTAATACATTTATACGGTCGAAGAAAAGAGAAATCAAAACTGTCCAAGGACCTAAGTGCGTTTTTCAACTCAAGTAAGAAAATCCAGGGCCTAAAATATTTAATATAAGTTTACTGGTGCAATTGTTTAATGCTGAAACACTTTAGAGGAGTAACGGTAACAGAGTACTACATAAGATAAAGTACAGAAAAGTCCATTATATTTATGTAAGTATAGAAAATTAATACAAAAAAGAAGAAAGGTTGAAGGGTTAAGAAGAATACATATACCGAGGAGAACGCCTTATTAAGCGAATTTTATATATAATCATTAATTAAGCTTACTTTAGAAAAAAAAAAAAAATAAAACGACAATAATAAAACGACAATAATAAAACGGCAATAATAAAATAAAGCAAGCCAAGCCAAAGCTGTATATATTACCGAACTCCCACGGAGCGAACTTCTGCATGGAATGTTACAAAGTGGTTGATAGTTACAATAACGAAGAGAATAGAAGTTTATTAAATAAATTAAACATCAACATAACAGTAGTTAACTACTTAGAAATGGATAATCATCAAATTAACAATACAAGGGACGAAGAAGACGAAGACAAGAACATTTCATTTCAATGTGACGTTAATAAAAAGGGGTTTAGGAAGATTTATGAAAATGTAGTTACTCAGGAAGACTTCGGTACATGCAATTTAAATACGAACCATTTAAAAACGTGTACCAATATTAATACCATGGGAGATCATTCTGATTCTGTAAATACTTTCGTACATGTAGAGAATGATAAAAGAAGTAATAACTGTTCTAATTGTGATGAAAGTATTATTAATAATAAAATTTACAAAGACGACATAACAGAAAACTACTCCAATGATATAAGAAACCAAATGAATAGATCTATTAGTGGAAGCAATTTAAATGATAACGTTAATAATGAAAAAGTGGCAGAATGTATGGACAAAATGAGCAAGTGTGGACATGTGGAAGAGGTATCTCCTTTAGTTTCTGAACAGAATGGAGGTAATAATAATGATAATAATATTAGCAATAGTGGAAGTGGAAGTGGCAAGACGGCCATGGAAACTGTTGAGGCTAACGAAAACATCAACATAATACAAAACATTTTATACGAATCAAAAGAGTTATTACCAGATGATGGGGGAAAAAATGAACATGCAATAAAATGCAATAAAAATATGAACAATTCAGAAAATGCACAAGAAATGGTGGCAGATTTAGTGAATCCTGATACAAACATAAAAAATCAAATAAGCATTCCAGAGGAACATACAACTGCGATAAATGATCATTTGGAGGAAAAAAATGAAGAGGAGGAGAAAATCGAAAAAAAGAATAAAAATGATAAAAAAGGGAAAAAAGAAAACATATTAATGCTTCCGTCAAATGCATTCTTAAGAAATGTAGTTACCAAAAAATCAGCCAACATGAAAAATAGTATACACAATCAGAATCTAACTAATGTAAACTCAATCACACTGGAGTCTTCACATACTATAGGAACTATGAACAATAATAGAACTAGCGATTTCACCAACCTTAGTGGAAACATCTACGGGAGAGTTGGTATTATCAATGAGAATACTAACAACTGCATTACAGACGTGGATAAAAGAGCTGAACCCTTGAGTTACGATGATACAAATGACAATAACATAGCTGAGGAAGATTTAAATTTCATTTACTCCCTTATAGGTGATGAGTTAACCAAATGTGAAAAATATGATAAAGAAATAAAGAGAGTAAAGAACGAGATGATTTGTATGTATAACAATGACCCAACTCGATTGTTAACTCTAGGACATTGTTTATCAAAAATAAAATCAAATAAGAAGTTAATAGAAGTTTTGTTTTATATTTTAGTAAATAATAAATTGATCAATATGAATTGCCATTTACAAAGTAACGAAATAGAAATGGTTCCAACTTATTTAAGTTATGACCGTGTTCATAATATTCATAAAAAATGGAGAGATAATTACCAAACTACTTCTTTGGACTTAAAAAAAAAAAGATATCGTGATAGCTCCAGTGAAAAAAATTTTGCATTATTAGGTGATACTCCAGTTAAGTTAAGTAGTAGGAGGAAGGGATGCAATGAAAATATTGTCGATGTAGGTACGAATAAGGGATCAATTTTGAAAGAGGAGCAAATGACAGAGTTAGATAATGCCATTAGTCTAAGTAACGAATACGATCATATCAACCGAAATGATGATAAACATCTAAGTAACACCAACTTGCCACTTTACTATAACGGAAGGAATATATATCCAAATTCAAATAGGAAAATAGGAAAAAAGGAAAATGGAAATGATAAGAAGTGGCATACTGTTTCTCTAAAGGGTAAGTCATCATCCAACAATGACAACAAGAATGTAGACATTATGGATAACACATATATCAATAGAGATAATTCGTCTGAACTTGTAAAGAACAATTTGTTGAGGCAAGAAGAGGAAAATATATTATTAAAAGGAATGGCTAACAACATAGACGATAATAAAAACAGATTTGCTGGAGGTGATAAGATGAACCTTTTTGAGAGTAAGGATAACTTGGATTCGTACAGTAAGGTTACCTGTGTAAATAATAGAAACAGTGAAAACTGTGAAATAAACAATTGCACCTACGAATGGTTAGAAAAAAATTTAAGTGAGGAACAAAAAGAAAAACAAACTGCTGTATATAATGAAGGAAATAAGAAGATACAATGGAGTAATAATGAAGAAGGGAACGACTTGACAAAGAAGGAAGATAGGCGTAAACTGTATAAATGTGTTAGCTGTGATAAAATATGTACATATGTATACTATATACTGAAACCTAATAATTTAAAAAAGATTTCTTATGGAGTTTTAGATAAGTGTATATGGTGCAGTAATTGCTACAACTCGAGTAAGTATCCAAATATTCTAAACTCTTCGAATTTTGTTAAGGTAAATATACCATTTAATTTTTTAGATAGTGATTGGAGTATAACAGAAACCGAAAAATTAATCGATGCTGTCTGTAAATATAAAAATGATTGGGAAAAAATTAGTGAATATGTTCAATCAAAAACACCATATGATTGTATTTATAAGTTCATTTCTATGCCTTTATCAAACCCTTATTTTGATTTAGATAACCTTTTAAACATTAACGATATTTCTTTTAGCACATATAAACAAAACAATACACTCCTATCTCTTCTTTCATTTATTTGCAATCATATTAGTCCCTATATAGGAGCATATGCTGCTAAAAAAATAGTAGATCTTATTTTGGAAAAACAGAAAAACGCAATCCTTCGAAACGAAAGTGAGAGGAGGAAAAAGAAGGAAACAAAAGAACACCTTAAGGAACAAGAGGGTTACATTAAGGAACGGGAGGGTTACATTAAGGAACAAGAGGGTTACATTAAGGAACAAGAGGGTTACATTAAGGAACAAGAGGGTTACATTAAGGAACAAGATGATCAACTTAAGCAAGAAAAAGAAGACGATGTCAAATTAAAAAGTAAGGAAGAAGTTGAAACGTCCCTAGATGAACAATCGAACAGGATAGGAGACAAGGAGAGTAATGAACCGAATAACACTAGTGGTGAACGTGGGAAAAAACAAAATGATACACGTACACAAAATGGTGAAGATAAAGCCTTATATAATATCATTGCCAACTCACGGCAATACAGTAAAAACGAAATTTTACCTTTACATGAACATAAGGATATTGGCGGGCATGAACAGATGAAGGGCAGTAATGCCCCCATAAGCTCAGGGAATGACACAGAGGATTACAAGTGCAATGAGGGCAATGAGGGCAATGAGGGCAATGATGGTAGTGATGGAAGTGATGGAAGTGATGGAGAGGTTGGTCATAATGGTGATAATATAGATGCAGAAAACGAAATACGTATGTATTCCCCCTTTGGCTGTAGTAGTGGTGGTAATAATAAATATGAAGAAGAAGATAGCGCAAATAATGATCATATAGGGAATAGCAGCGATAATAATGGCAATAATAATGATGGTAATAACAACAACAATGATGGTAATAACAACAACAATGATGGTAATGACAACAATAAAGAGAGCAGTAATAGCTGGGATAAAAAAGAAGATGAAAACGTAAATAATGATCCTGATTTTGTACCACTTAATTTTGAAAGTGTCCTAAATGATAACCCTCCTTCCACGTACATTTTAAAAGAAGCGGACATGCAAGAAATTCATAATACAGTTATCGATGCATCGAAAAAAAGAGCTAAGGAATTAGCTGAGCTAGAAAAACATAATATAAAAAAATTATTAAGAGAACTCGTACTATTAAAAACGAGAAAAGTTAAGTTAAAATTAAAACAATATCAGTATCTTCAGAATTATTTTGAAATTCAAAACCAGTTAATGGAAAGAAAAAGAGCGCGGCTCAATGTGAATAAAGAAACGCCAACACCATAACCTGCGTACTCTTGCATATTACAAAGTCGTTCTTACTAATTTTGTCATTTTGTTTTATATATAATATTTTACTTTACATGCATTTTAGTATTTTATATGTATTTTGTTATTTTATTTATTTATTTAATCTTTTTATTTTTTTGCCCCCTTTTTAAGCATATTATTTTTATATTCAGTGTAGTGCGTAGTGTTAATAGTATAAACACACATATGTATATATATATATATGTGCACATATATTAGCAACGAGTTTCCTGCGTTATATTGTGTAGCCAGCCTTTTCAATGTAATTACTGCAATAAAAAAAAAAGCTTTTAAAATTTAAAACAGCGTCAAATGAAATTAAAATACATAAAAATTGAAAAAAAAATTAGTTATAATACGACTTAATAACATCAAGGCACCTTGGGCAAAAGAATTCTCCTTCAAACGAGTGCACCGTACCGTACATCCAGCACCTGTGTGCAAATTTGTAAGAAAAAAAAAAATAAGATAAAATAAAAAAACAATATATATATAAATAAATAAAATGAGATAAAATAAAACGAAGTAAAAATAAAATAAATAAATAAATAAGAAAAAATAAAACAAAGTAAAAATAAAAAAAAATTATGAACGGTTAATAAAATATAAACGGAAATACGTTTTAAAGGCTTGAAATGGGTAAGCATGCGCAGAAAATAAGAAAAAAAATATGAACAGTTAATAAATGATGAACAGAATATTTTTAAAAATTTAGAGTAGTAAAGAGCAATTAGGGAACGGAAAATGGAAAAAAATTGAATAAACAAATGAGCAAATGTACAAATAAATGAGAAAAAGCATAAATTGATTAAAAAATGTACAAACAAATGGGCAAATGTACAAATACTTTAGCACACGTAAAAATACATGAATATGTAAGTACCTGGAACACCTCTTGGACTCGGATTTCTTTATCCCTATATTAATGTAAGCATGTTTGGTACTTTCATCAAAATTTATCAAGTCTTCGAAATTCTGTTTTTGGCCTGTTTGAAAAAAATCGCCTACATTTTTTTTCGCCTCCTCATTATGCTTACTATAACACAATGGTATTTTATACGTTTTATATTTTGTGTCTACCTTTTGTATATACATTAATTTGTCACATATAAATATGTTAGATACATTAAATAGAAAACGCAGATCATCATAATTATTAAAAGCTGCCAATGGGTCATGTGTTTTTAAAAAGGATCTTAACAAACTAATTAAATCGTTATCTTCAGAATAAATGTAAACTAATGCTTGTAATGAATTTGCCACGTGGGCCCTCAGCTGTTTATGAATGTAGTATTTTATTAAAAATAAAATATCTAAATTTATTTCTTTATAATTGTGAAACATCGGAAATGGAAGTAAAAAGATGGATTTCGCCTTTTTCTTACCATCCTTTTGTTCAACATTCTGTTCAACATTCTGTTCAACATTCTGTTCAACGTTCTGTTTAAAATTCTGTTCAACATCTTGACTTACAATTTTCTTCACAGTCGTACCATTTTTTTTATCAGCTTTGCCATTTTTTAAACTGTGAAGCGTGCTATATACATCTTCGCACAAATGTGGTGTTATAGGAGATAGTATTTTCAAAATGTCAATCAAAATTTTATAAAAAATGATTTGGCAGTTTTTTCTGTTTATCGAATCCTTTTTATGTATATACAGTCTGTCCTTACTATAATCTATATATATGGCTAAATCTCTATATATAAAATTTAACATATATTTAATAAGTAATTGTAACTGAAATTTATTATAAGCCTTTAACGAATGCTTAATTAGCTTATCTTTTTTATATAATATAAACTTGTCCATAATTTGAATTTCGCTAAATTTTAATTTTTTATCAGCAAAATTTAAATCATATATATTGTTCAATAAAAATTTTAGTGTGTTATATATTTTTAAGTATACATATTTATTTATATTCTCTAGTATATCGTAACTAATCGATATATTTCTGTTTACAAAATTCTTACAGCATAACCACAGTCGAACGATATCTGCGTTAAAGCTTTTACCAATGTCATTCTTTTTCTCTCTTTTTTTTGTTACACCAGAGCACTTGTCATAATTATCATTATGGTTGTTCTTATCCTTATGGTCATTATTGTTATCACTATCCCTATCATCATCATTTTCATTGTGCTTATCATTGATATGATTGTCATCAATTTCATCATTTTCACTGTTGATATAATTTCCATATTTTTCATTCATGTCAACAATTTTGGCAGTGCTGTTTTTGCAATATTTATCCCCCAGTATATTATTTGCCTCCTTTTCTGCCTTGCACATCTGGCTGTTATGTTTGTCCCTCTCATCACTACAGTTCCTATTTCTATAATTTGTAGCTCCTTTTTCATTTGTTCCCTCCGTCTGTTCTTCAACAAAGGTGGAATTATTCGAATTATGCGAATTACTAGAATTACTAGAATTATTCGAGTTATGCGAATTACTAGAATTATTCGAGTTATGCGAATTACTAGAATTATTCGAGTTATGCGAATTACTAGAATTATCCGACTTATTAGAACTATTTGCACTGTTTGAATGTTTTACAAATACTATTTTTTTCCCGCTTCCTTGTCCGAATAACTCTCTTGGTGATATAACGTTATTTAAACTTTTGCTCATTTTAATGTTATTCCTATCAACTACATAATTATGAACAATGACATTTTTAATAGGCAAATAATTCTTCCAACAAGTAACTTTCTCTTTTTTCCCTTTTATTAAATTTAAAGTAAAATAAATAAAGAAGAAGGACTGAAACCACCCTCTGATTTGATCTATTCCTTCACAGCATAAATGTATATATAAATCTTTTTTGAAAAAAAATTTTTTTTTTTTTTTTTTTTTTCATTATTTAAGAAAATTATATCATAAAAATTTTTTAATTTAAAATAGTTGTCTTTATTTTGTATTTGTTTCAATACCCATTTAAACATTTTCGACGGGTCAAATGTTTTCTTTTTTTCCATAATATTTTTAAGTAAAGCATTTTCCCTCGAATTAACTGAATGGTAGAAGCGGCTATTCGTTTTCATAATTTCCTCGTATATATTATATATATTAAATGGAAAACAGCTATTATCCGTACTGTTCCTCTTGTTTGTTTTACATTTTTGTAGAGACCATTTTTTTTTTCCATCAAGTTTACTGGGGTATGTTCCTCCCCTTTTTAGGGATAAAATAATTTTTTTAAAATAGTTATTGAATAAAATATGCTTACACATGTACAAACTGTATAGATACGAAATGGACGAATCAAACCATACATCCATTATTTGTTCATTAAATTTTATTTTCTGATCCTTTTTTATATGTATATCTTTTAAAGGTATATTTAATCCCCAATATTTTTGTCTACTTATACACCATTCATTTCGATCTTTAATAGTTTTTATTAAACTGTTTTTCACATTTTTATTTACAAAATTTATCTTTTTAATATTTTTAAAAAATATATTTTTTTTTATTTTCTCTATGTCCACATATATTTGCAGCAAAGATTTGATGTGCACACTGGTATGAGATCTCCAGTCATATGTATATGAATGTTCATAAGGAAAATAAAAAAGAATATTATCATAAAAAGAGTAAAAAAATAATAAATGAATATCCTGTTGATTAATATTTATTTTATCCATCTCCTCTAATCTTTTTTGTATTAAATTATACCGATCCGTATCTTCATACTGTTGAATAAAATGATTATTCCTTTTACAATTATTTGTAATAATTTCTTTATATTCATTCTTCAAATCGTCATTTTCATCCATTACATTTTGATTAATCACATCAAACGAAAAGTTGTTCTTTTCTTCCTCCTTCTTTGCATTGCCAGAAATATTTGGCACATTTTTGCTGCACTTTTTGAAAATGTTTATTTTCTCTTCTGAATTATCCTGAACGCGTTCAGGCGAAAGCCTTCCAGCCATTCGTACTTCGCTATGGAGATTACCATAGCTAGTTCCGTGGTGGGAGCCACCTCTGTCTAAATCACTGATATGCCCCCCTTTAATATCCTCATAGTACGACTCGTCTAAATAAACCTTTTTCAACTCATTATTTCTGTAATACACGTTGTAATCGGTAAATCCGTGCGATGGAGCTACATGCACAATGCCTGACCCGAAAGATTCTTCAATCTCATTTGTTGAAAGAAACACAAAATTATTTTCTTGCTTGTTAATAAAATTAAGGTATGTGCACGAGGTGAAGTTATTGCCCTTGAGTATAGTAATAGTTTTTACTTCGATTATTTTCTCTTTTTTAGAATAATATTTCTTTAAATAATCATAAAAAGTGTCAAACGACTTGTCACTTATAAGAAAAAAAAGACACTGTAAATTTTCAAATTTTATTTTTATAATTCTGTATAAATATTCCTTATGTATTAACAAACATTTATTGTTAAAAATGGTATGCATTTGCGTTGTGAAAACTAATATTTTAAGACTTGACTTTAATTTATTTATTATTTTATTTTTTAACCTGCACAAGTAATAATTTATGTCACTATTAGTATTGGTAAGATTTTTTTTAAAACCCATATATTCCATAATAGAGTGAAAATTGGTCAAGTAAAATTGTGTTTCTTCTTCATTCAGTTGAATAATTTCTTTAATTAATTTATTTTCTTTGTACTCTTTTAAAATGTGTAACACTATTTTATCTCCTATATTCATGAAGCTATAAAAAAAATAAAAAGAATTGCTCGTCCTTTTTTTGTAAATTATTTCGCTATCCGAGAGCACTGTCTTTGTTGCATAGCTATGGTATATTGGTCTGTTGCTCATGTAAATGTATTTCTGTAAAAATGGGCAAAAAAAAAAGAAAAAAGAAAAGAAAAGAAAAGGAAGAATACATAGGTGAATAAATGGATAAACTAAATAGATAAATGAACGAATTAACGCACGAACGAATGAACAAAACGGATGGGAAGGTAAAATTCCCCGCTTGGATAATTACGTGCTTTAAAAGGCTCTGGAAAACTTTATACTGCATTTGTTCATACAGTTTGTAGAAGGTTACATACGAGTATTTCCAATGACCCCATATTCCATATGAAACTAAGGACATGAACTGTTCATTAATAAAATAAGAAGAGTATAATTTACACAAATTTTTAAAGTAATTTATCTTCTTTTGTAGAGCATTATCCCTCCGAATGCAATCCACTTTATGGTATAAACTGCGCATTAAGGGGATTTGTTCTTGCTGTTGCTGCCGCTTTTCCTGCCGTTTCTGTTCGTTTTCATTTATTATTTTTTTTTTTTTCCCCAGCTGTTTACTCAACTGGAGTAAGGCGCTGGTATCTGCATTAAGAATAATTCTCCCACAAATACAATTTTTTAATGAATACGTATCTAAATTTAAATCATCAACTTTGCTTATTTTTAGTAATTTCATTACGTTGTATTCAATAGGTAGACCATGGGTGTCAAAACCATGTATTAACATTACTACATAATTTTTTAATAAAAGAAATTTTAAATATATATCTTTTATTATCTTATTTAATACATGTCCAATGTGTATATCGTTATTTGCATATGGGGGTCCATCATGTATAATTTTTATTTTTTTACGTACTTTATCATACAGTTTGAGTATAATCTTTGTAGTGTTTTTCTCTATATACATTTTCTTTTCATTCGTATCATTTATTATTAGATCTAACTTGTTCTTATACTTGTAGTTATTCTCCTCATTTTTGTAGTTCCCTTTTTTTACGTACTCACGTGAAATATATTGCATGAGACTAGCTTCTTTTTTTAAATTAGTTGTAATTTTAATCTGTTTAAACAAATTGTTTATTAATGTTTCTTCTCTACTCTCAAACAAGCTCCCTCCATTCTCTATGGATTTTATTTCATTCATTTTATTTTTCTTGTCATCGTATACACATTTTTTTACATTTATCAAATTTCTCTTCTCGTACACCCCTTCACTGTGCCAAAAATGCTGAACATATTTTTGCCTAAAAAAAAAAAAATATAGTCAATATTTGCATGAACAGGGAAAAAGTGAGTCTACGCATATACTCTCTGTTTTACGCCTAATTATATGCTCGTATATGTATATATATATATATATAGTTATATGCATACATGTATATATATTTATGTGTTTGTATATACGTAGGGGACGCATTCCGCAGATTAACAAAAGAACAAGATAAACGGTAAAGAACGAATGAATAAAAAAGGGAAGTTCTGCTTTTGGTGATTCATGTATATGTATGCACGGATGTTAGCATATGCCACGCTATGTAAAGAAATGGATCTCCATTCTTAGTCTTCTCTATTTCGTTTTATTTTTTCGACTTTTTTATCACCTGTCAAAGCTGTTGTACGTTGTTGGGAGCAGTTGGACGGGTAAGTTTATCGACTTTTTAATTACATCTTTAATAAAGTTTTTACATTCGTTTTTATGTTCGTTTTTACATTCGTTTTTATGTTCGTTTTTGTGTTCGTTTTTATGCTCGTTTTTACGCTCGTTTTTACGCTCGTTTAGTTTATTTACATGTTCGGATTTACATTTTGTAGTATTTATAAACTGTGTTAATTTTACATTTTTCCTAGGAAATGAGAATTCGTTTTTATAAAATAAAACAGAATTCTTTTTTTTAATAAATAAAGACGTGTATTTATTATATGATAGTATTTCGAATACAAGAAATATTATTACAGCAAATTTTGCATTTTCAATCATTTTAACATTTCTTGAGGCATCATATGCACGTGTAAGCAAATAAACATACATATACATGGGCATGTACAATGTATACCTAAATACACCTGCACACATTTTTTCAAGCATGTGCAATGTCTCTATTCAAACAACAATGTACGCAAAAACAAGCGAACAACAGTATGACCAAACATTGCCTACAATTCCTCTTCATGCTCTTTCATTAACGGCTAGAAAAAAAAAAAAAAAAAAAAAAAAGAAAAAAAAAAGAAAAAAAAAAGAAAAGAAAAAAGGAGGTACTTTTCAGTTAAAATAATAATGTTGCGCAGCTGTGACATTACAACAACATAGCAAAGTAGCATTGTAGTATTATGGCATGATGAAAGGATAAGAGTTCTGAACATTGGGGGTGGGTGGGGGAGAATTATCTTGACATACTCGTTCTGAATATCTGCGGTAGGGTGATGCACGCACAAAAAAATTAAAAATTAAAAAAACAAAACTGATTGAACAAAACAAAACTGACTGAACAAAACAAAACTGACTGAACAAAACAAAAATAGCTGAACAAAAACAAAAATGGCTGAACAAAACAAAAATAGCTGAACAAAACAAAAATAGCTGAACAAAACAAAAATAGCTGAACAAAACAAAAATAGCTGAACAAAACACTTCAATAGAGGATAACTTGGCTCAACAATGCCACAAAGAGAAAATGGAACAATCCAGATGAAAATAAAATGACGAAGGTCGACTTACTAATGTAATATACTACTAATGTAATATACCACGTTTGTTACGTGCTCATACAAGCAGCAGGAACGTCAGTGTGTTCTACAAAAATAGGCAAAATGAAAATCTGTATTTTGAAGTCTCAAAAAATATAAAAAATTTAAAATTTTAAAAAAATTGCGCAAAGAGAAAAGAAAAAAACAAAACATCGCGTGAAGGTGATAAAATTATATTTTTAGGAAAATGGTACCTCCTTAAAATGAACAAAAAGGAACGAAAATGCTTAGCAATGCGAAGAAAATAAATTATTTAAAAAAAATCCTATATAGAGAAAAAGGAAAAAAAAAAAAAAGAAATTTTAATAATTGCAAAAAAGTTTATTACAACAATATATACAGCGAAAAGGTATCTTTTTCATATAAAAATAAGAGACTAATACAAATAATAGAATTATATAAAAAAGAAAGAAGTATTTTTTTTATTAATCATCATTTGAATATTAAAAAATGGAACACAGGGAAGGAGTTACCCATCGGAAGTGGCAACATAAAAAGCCTAATTCTACATCACTCTGACAAGAATAGTAAAAGTTTTAACAATGAGGATGGAACTAACGGAGCGAGCAGTAATAGTGATGTACATACGTGTGTGAGATCTTACATCAAAAGACATGATTATATAGATGATAAAAGTCATAAAGATGATAAAGATGATTATAGGTATACGGCAAAAAAGCTGAATTGCTTTATGAATGCACCATCTTGTCCAAAAGTGAAGGTAGATACAAATATGCCAGTAAAAGAAATTAAAAATAATTATATCAATAAGCTTAGTAATGAGCAAAATGAACCGGATATGTGTAATTATACTAATGTGCATGAGGGAAAGAAAAAAAAAATAATAAAAAAAAAAAAAAAAAAAGAGCTATTTCATAGTGCGGACAAAAATGCATATCTCCTGTGGGCACAAGGACAGTACGCCGCTTTAAGGGAAAAAAAAAGCATCATTGCTGTAGAGAAGTATGCAGAACAATGTGAACGAAGTGAAAATGAAAGAAACAAGTTAATTATAAAATATGAAATGAGAAATGTAAATAACTTAATGACGATATTAACGAAATGTCAAGAGTACAACTATGTAGACCATACGTTATATGATGATATATATAGCCTTTTATTATTATATTTATGTAGGGAGAAAAATATAGATTTAAAAGGATTAATAGAAATTTCGCTTATCTTTATCAAATTAAACTATATTAATGAGGAATATTTTAATTACCTATTTTTACATATCTTAAGTTTGCATATCTTATCAAATGATGACTTAGTACCAATCCTCCGCATACTTTCTTCTATTAAAAAGATAAGCATTTTGCATGTTTTATTTTTATATAAAAGTAATTTCATGCTTGTACATAGGTTGTATTCGTTTTCTCTTTATCAGTTGTATAACATACTAAACTGTTATTTAAAAATATATAAACATATGTGCATTTTGAAAGAGCATGAACAATGTGCAGGTAAAAATGATCCACATTTTTGCAAAATTTCTGACAATATTAGGAGCGGTGAAAAAATAAACTCCGATGATTTTGTAGCTTTTTATAAATTGAATTTTGAAAAGGAAGGAGATGAACAGACAATAATAAAGAAGAAAAAAAATTCCATTGATTTTTTATTTTTTCTTATAGATTGCTTGAATAGGAAAAAAATTACGATAGAAAACATAAGCAGGATTGTAAATACGTATGATTGTCTTCAGGAGCCTTTTTTTTCTTATATTAAGAAAAAGATTGGAAATTTTTTTTTGAAAAAAGTAAAAAGCGAATATGTCTTATATAACAGGGATGAAAGGAAGTGCTTATACAAAGTAAGAGATTGTATATTACAAAAAATTCAAAAAGAGAGTAAAAACAAAGAGACAGGAAAAAATGAAGGATACCCTTTGAAAATAAACAGAACAGATAGTCATATAGAAAAAGGCGATTTATATAGGAGTAGCGTAAACTCCCCTATTGTTCTCGAAAACAATATATTAAGGAGTAAATCAGCTTATTGTGGGATAAAGAATTCGGAAATTATTCAACTAAAATTAATTAAAAAGTTGAAAAGAAAAATAAGCGCCAGGGTATTCATACCCTTTATAATGATACTCGACAATGGTGGCTACAGGGTTAGCGGAGGGGCGGTAAGAGGCGTATGCAGAACTGGATACGGCAGCACAGCTAGTAGAGCCCACGAAAACGCATGCATAAGTGGAAGTAATCTGTACGACTTCTTCTACTACAACTACAAACACATGAATTTAATGTTTGACCCGAAAAATTTGGTGATAACATTGAGCTGTTTTTCTAAGAAATGCAGAATTTTGAGCGATGAAGTTCTGAACATGTTAACTGACTTGATTAAAAAAAAAATAAATTATTTTAACCATGAACAAATTATAGATATAATGAACAGTTTTTCGAATATAAGAAATGATAAAATATCAAATGGTATTTTTAATTTTTTGGCTAGGTTTTTATTTGATAATAATAAAATAATTTATTTGAAAGATAGGCACATCAATATTTTACTGAACGTGTTAATAAAAAAAAAGTATTTTATAAATGAAGACGTAATTCATTTTATATGCAATTTTGTTGTAAATCATAAACCCTATTATAAAAATTTTAAGAACATTTATATTTATTTTTTTTTTCATTTCCACTTTAATAAATTAAATGATCATTTTTTAAATTCAATGTATTATTCTCTTCTTAGTAAAAAAAGTCCTATTAGCAATTTTGAAAACTTAAATAAAGCTTTTTCATGCACATTAGTATTGTCAAGTAATGTAAAATATCAAAAGAAAATTTTTGAACTAATTGGTACCTCTGTATTGTGCATTTTGAAAAAAATTAACTTAGAAAGTAACACCATATGCCCAAAATATTTGAAAAGTATTGTTGATTTTATTTTTTATTTTAATAGTTCAATAACGAAAGAGGTTTATAAGGGGTATGAAAGTGGTTTAAAAAAAATAAGAAAATTATCTCAATCAAATGGCACTATTCATTTTATTCATAATACAATATACTGCAAAAAAATGAAGAGAGGAAGTAATTATAACTCGTGTAGAATAGGGGGGAGAGTGGAAAAGAAAAAAAAAAAGATGCTACTTTACTATTGCACCAACTCTTACAATAACATATACTATATGACTGCTTCGTTCGATGTGAGAATATTCATTTTAATTAAAAAAATTTTTGACAAAATTTTTAAACAGGAAAAATGCACAACCATCAGCAGCGAATACATTATTCTTTTGATAAAAACAATGTCTAACTTAAGTGAATTACAGAAAAAAATTATGCATATAAAGAAAAGCTACACCTATTTCTACATAAACCAAAAATGGATTAGTAAGAAGAACAAATTTACAAATTGCTATTTTTTAAAAATAATTAATGAAATTAGAAACAATATTTTGCTGTTCTTACACGACGCTGATAAAGAAAAAATATTTTTTTCCAATATTTGTATGTTAAGAAGTAACTACATATTTGAGTACCTCAATAACGAAGAACCCATATGTTCATATATTCGGAAAAGCATAGATGAAATAAAAAAAAAAAAAAAAGTTAGTACATCTCATGTTATTTTGCTCATGTATTTTTTAAGTGCTTATAAAATTGATGAAATAATTTTAACTAACAGAAGCATAAAATTGAAAGAGAATTGTTCTAATCAGGGTGGACGGCGAGCAGGTAATGAAAACTTTTTGCTTGCACAAGGGGGTTACGTCAAACTTTCTCTTGTTTTTGTCCATTTATTGGTTCATTTATTTGTCCATTTATTTTTATTATGTTTTTGCGTGAAATGTTCATGCAAATGTAACTCCCCGTGTTGCACTGCTAATAATTTTCAATTTTCACTATGTGTTGTCCGTACGACTGACTCGTATGTAACAGTGTATATGTGTAAATATTTGTGTGTAAATATTTGTGTATAGATATTTGTGTGTAAATACGTATGTATAAATTCATATGTGCAAATATTTATGTGGGCATATGTTTATGTATGCATATGTTTATGTGTGCATATGTTTATGTGGGCATATGTTTATGTGTGCATACGTTTATGTGTGCATATGTTTATGTGTGCATATGTTTATGTGTGCATATGTTTATGTGTGCATACGCTTATGTGGGCATATGTTTATGTGGGCATATGTCTATGTGGGCATATGTCTATGTGGGCATATGTCTATGTGGGCATATGTTTATGTGGGCATATGTTTATCTGCGCGCGCTGGTTTGCTTCATTTTTTTAGAGCTGGAAAAGTTAGAGAGAAGCCTGATAGAAGCCTTTTTGGAGGTCAACAAGTTGAAAAACACTGAAGACAAAAGAGAGGAGTTAATTTCGTTTATTTATAACGAGAAAAAAAGAAAAAAATCTAGAGTAAAGAATGTGATAAAAAATTTTCTTTTAACGTATAAATTTACAGATTATAACTACTTAGCAAAATTTCAATATAAAAAAAATGTGTACATGAACAGAATATTTAATAAATATGTGGAAAAAAAAATGCTAAAAAGAAGAATAAAAAAAATGGATGATATGGCTAAGTTAAATGATAGTTTTAAAAATATAAATAAATATAATAAATATTTAATATATATATTTCTGAAAAAATGGAAGAAAAAAAAAAAAAAAATATTTAATACTCAAGTCTACTAGCCATTCTGGACATATAAATGAAAATAATTTAATTGAGTTATTGCTTAGTGCTATTATGGTATCCATCAGATATGTTATAGGTAACCAAAACAGCAACAATCATTTTTCTCTTTATGAAAAATTAATCATATTCGTATTAAACCAAATGATACTTTTAAAAAAACCCAAAATAGTTAACATTAATTATCATATATATTTTAAACTCATCTTATGTATTAATGCTCTGAAATATATGTTTCATAAGTTGTTTCGAAATTATTTTTATATTTTAATGTATTGGAAAAAAGTAATTGGCAAAAATATAGGAAATGAAAAAACTCTTCGGAATTATTTGGATTATGTAAAAAGTGAAGCAATAAATGAGAAAGAAAAGTTAAACATTGTGAGTATGTCCACAAATCGGGAGGACAGCATAAACAGAATTCCACAAAGTTGCACACGTGATAATATTTCATTAAACGAAAAAATAAAAAATAGTAAAATTAATGTACATAATTGTTCTTTCTTAAATTTATTAGATTATCCATGTATTTCCCAAACAAGATACAATTATAAATTAAGAGAAAATAAATATCCATCTTTTGAAAATAAATTTTATTTCAAAAATTATAGTTGCTATAAGAATATTGTTCATCATAATATTTATGAACAGTTCCGGTTTTTACAAAATAACTCTCATACACTTTACTTGTATATCATGTATTTAAAGAAAAGGTTAATGAAAAAGAGTAATCAACAAAAAAGGAAAAAAAAAAAAAGAAATTTTAAAGATAAAATAAACCTAAAGTGTAACAAAAATAAAAGCATATTATTCAAAAATAATTTTAAAATACTTGATGTGAAAAAAATAGAATTTTTTCATAATCATATAATACAGGTTGACACATATAAAAACGACAATACAAATGTCAACACCCATTTTTTCTTTATATATTCCTCCTTTAACGTGAACACAATAATAGCAGATAATATAAATAACAGTACGCAAACCAAAAAAAACAAGGAGCAAACATTTTTTAAAAGAGAGTTCTCTTTAACATTGTTTTTAGCACAAATCATTTTACACAAGAAGTACCTGACTGGGTAATAACAAGAAATGGAAAATTATGCGCCGTAAAAAATGCAACTGCAATTTATGCTTGTGACTAAGGCAGTATATATGCATATAAACATAAAAATATAGTTATATTTATATATACAAATGTAAACATACATATATATTTACATACATATATATTTACATAAATTATACACATGTGTACGTGTGCCTTTTCCTGCCAACGCTATTCATGAGACTGCACCCCACATGTATATTTACCACCTATGTATTTATTTAACATTTATTTTTATTGTACCTTGTTTTCTTTTTGTAGGTTTAATTTAATTCCCATATGCTATGATGAGCTAAACAACATTCATAGTAAAAAATCCCTTTATATATATTTATCAACAAAACTGCAAAGTTGAAGAATGACTTTTGGCCTTTTATTTTTACAGCATTTTGTCGTAATCTGAAAACATCTCATATTTACAGTATTAATTTAATTAAAAAAAAAAATTAAAAATTTTTTTAATAATGCAGACGTTATATTAACTTATAAATTTAATTGAGTCTTGTTTAAATTAATTTCAAACATTGAAATGAATCTATTCTTCCATAAATAAGGATATACATATATATATGGCATTTTTTTTTTTTTTTTTTTTTTTTTGTATATTGTTTTTCGAACAGAACTTGAATTTTTTAAATAAATTAATCTGATATCGTATGCGTATCTACATATATATATGCATAAATACATATATATAATACGTGTACATTTATTTTTCATTCACTTAATCTTTTTTTTTTTTTTTTTTTTTTTTTGTACTGCTATCTTTGATTTGTTTTTCTTTCATATTTAAAAAATATTTGCTATTTGTTATTAATTTTTTTTTCTTTTAATTTATCAAAAAATAAACGTATTTTTGTGTAAAATTATATTCTTCTCTTAATTTTTGAACAAATATATAGGATATAGTTATTCCGCAAGTTGTATTTTTAATTAATATAAAGAAGCCTTTTTTGTTTCCTTATTCGAAATTTGATTAAATTTGCTTACTGCAATTTTGTTATATATATATATATATATATATATATATATATATATATGTACATATATGGAAGTAAAAAAGCAAAATAATAATTACTTTGTTTATATACCGGTATGCTGTACATTTGTGGAGTACTAAAAAGTAAAACTTTTTATTTGTAAATATAATTTAAAATCTACATGTTGAATTGGAAAGAGTGTTTTTTAATATATATATTATTAGCACCACTTGAATAGTTTACACAGTTCATTGTTATAATTTCCTGTATTAACTTTATTGTACTTAATAAAAACTCATATTTTGCTAATTTTTCGTATTAATTTTGTTTAACGATTTTTCAAACTTTAAAGGCTTTTCGCATTACGTGGATATACATATACTTATACATGCATATGTGCAGGTATCATTTTTTCTACTAAAGCACTTTTTCAATGTCCAGAAGAAGCATACGTTTACCTGCAGAGGTCAGCAGAATTCTTTATGTAAGGTAGGGCTCATATTTACATAATACTTTAGTAAATGATACTGAACTTGAAAAAGTATTTTATTCTTCCCTCAAATTTTTGTCATTGTTGTTCCTGTGTACACAAATTATGATGAGATAAAAGTTTTGTCAGTTAAGCACAACATTGTGTGTATATTTATATATATGTATTTACATGTATGTATGTATTTACATGTATGTATGTATGTATGTATACATTTACATGTATGTATGTATACATTTACGTTTATGTATGTGTGTACGGGAGTACATAAATACATGTGCATGTACATGCATTAATTGGAAAGTACAAACTTAAAACGAATGTTTCTACCTTTTGCTCAGAAATTTGCCATATAAAATATCAGCAGATGAACTATATGACATATTTGGGAAATATGGAACAGTCAGGCAAATAAGAAAAGGAAATGCTGAAGGAACAAAAGGAACGTCTTTTGTTATATATGATGATATTTACGATGCAAAAAATGCTTTGGATCATTTGTCGGGTTTTAATGTAGCAGGAAGATATTTGGTTGTTCTATATTATGACCCAGTGAAGGCTCAAAAAAAGAAAGAACTACAGGAAAAACTAAAAAATGAAAAAGAATCCTCATAAAATTTGAATTTAACAAATTTTGGCACTAAGTCGCACCTTGTGGTATTTCTATATTTAAAAAGAATAGTTTGAGGGATAAAGACCGAAGGAGCGAAGGGGCGAAGGGGCGAAGGGGCGAAGGGGCGAAGGGGCGAAGGGGCGAAGGGGCGAAGGGGCAAATGGATAAAGGAATAAAACAATACAGTCCCCAAAGAATATACATCCAAATAAATACTATGAAAAGGAACTTAATATGCAGCTAAAATGACACTGTTCGTATTCATATTCGTCATATTAAGCATATTCGTCATATTAAGCATATTCGTCATATTAAGCATATTCGTCATATTAAGCATATTCGTCATATTAGTCATATTAGTCTTATCACATTTTTTTAACCTTTTACGTACAATTGTAATGGAGATAGGTAGGAGGAATGCATATTATTTTATGGAGTTTTATAGAGTGGGGTACCGAATTAAAATTTTTTTTTTTTTTTTGTGTGCAAATTACCCACAAATGCGTACATTTTTGTAATCATAGATAGAATTAATAATATCTTGTATTTTATTGTTTTATATTATGTATATTAGTTCTTTTATTAGCAAACTAAAAACTAATAAAAACATTTTCTTTTAAAAATGATGAATTTTTTGAAATGATGGTTTTCAGCCAAACGTTTTTAGTTTCCATGAAGCAATTAAAACATAAAAATAAAAAAAATAGAAAAAGCAAGTAATAAAAACAAGTAAATAATAAAAAAAAAGCAATAAAAACAAGTAAATAATAAAAAAAAAAAAATTGCAAGAGACAGCAAGTGAACATATCATCTTTCTTTATACTGTAATTTATGCGTGCCATGTGTGCTCATATATATATATATATATATATATATATATATATATATATATATATATATGTATACATGTACATATGACACATTTGGAATATGATCATAAAATAATTGCACCCCTCCCTCCCCTTTTAAAGGACCATAGTTTCATTTCTTTTTAGGGATTTTTTGCTTAGGCTTATGGAGATACACATAGCCACCTTTCATTGTGTAGACATTCATTTTGACTATTTTATATAATCGATGAGAAACTGACCCGACATATTTTTTGTTATATCCATAGACATTTATTATGGTACCAGTTTTGTCTACATCTATATTAACATATTTTTTATGCATAGTTAACACTCTTGTAATATCAATATTTTTTGTTCCTATACCTAAACGGACAAAAATTTTTTTAACTTTTTTTGTTCTATTTCTGTTCTGTTTTTGTTCTTCAGAAGTTTTAACATCTTCTTCCTTCTCATTTTCATCTACATTTTCATCTACATTTTCATCTACATTTTCATTATTTTTTTCTTCTATCATTTTTAAATCCTTATGTGGTTTCTTAAAATTGTAATATTGTTTTATGTTATTCCTATAATTTATTTTAATTGGCGTATAATTTATATCTTCATAATAACATTTAACACCTTTTCCAGATAAAATTATTTGAACAGAGTAACCACATGATAAATCCTTCATTTTGTTCTCAATTTTTTTATGTTCAATATGTCTTTTGTTACAACTTGATATTAGAGCTATATCTTTCTTAATTTCTCCTTCTTCTTCTATAAGCATATGGTAAAACCCCATGTTGTAATTTTTACCGAAAAAATAAAATCCCCCTAATTTTGATACCGTCCCAGGCCACTTGGTAAAATAAAAGTTTTTTACTTTTATTAAATTGTTACCATAATATTTATCTTGATATTGATGTAAATTATTCTTACCTACATTAGAATTATAGTTTCCTTCTTTTGCAAAAATGCTATATCCATAACTTCCTGAAACACCAAAATGTCTTTTATAAAGAATATTTATCCCTTGCTTTTTATTACTTACCCATTTATTAAAAAACCTGCATCCCTGGTCAGGTAAAATTATAGTAAAACTTTTCCTTTTGTGCAGTAAATTGTGCAACATTTTAAAAATATGTATCCCACTGTTTCGATTAGTAAAAGTAGGAAACAAAAAATAAGATGTTACATATTATTGAATCCACCAAATTTTGTTTTCTTACTTTCTCTTTCTTTCTTTCTTTCTCTTTCTTTCTTTCTTTCTTTCTTTCTTTCTCTTTCTATCTTTCTCTCTTTTTTTTTTTTTTTTTTTTCTCGTGAACATACAACTCTTTTTATGTATTACTATACATTTTGCATAAATTATACACACACATACACATAAACATACACACACGTTAAAAAGGGATATAAATAAAAAAAAAAAAAAAAAAAAAAAACTCATTCGAAAACAGCTAATTTTATCATTTTGGCCAACTTTGTTCATATATTTTTACTTTTTTTGAATTTATTTATGACCACGTAAGGGAAAAAAAAAAAAAAAATAGGAAGCACAAAACATAAAATATAATAATAAACGATGAAATAAAGGGCTGAAAAAATAAAGTACAAAATAGAGAAAAATAAATCAGTTAATCAGTAAAAACCCCGAACTAATTGTCTAAATAAAGTATTGTAATGCAATTCTTTTTTGCTATGTTTCCATGTATAAATTATTGCATTTTCAGTTGGATTATGCTATTTTGCCTCTATATGTAACGGATGATATGTTCAGAAAATTTATATTTCTTTTAGGGCGTAATTTATTAAATGTTAATATAAATATATATTTTTTTTTCCCACCTAATAAGATACAAACGGTGAATTATGTTAAATAAATGGTATTTGCCACTACAAAGTAATGTACATCTTTATATATATGTATATTATGCATGAATATATGTATGCATGTATGTATTTTATTTTATTTTTATTATTACTAAAAGGGCATACATTAGTGAAAACTGCGCTCATTTTAAATTTCACCAAATATATATTATTATGTAACTTTGCGTGTCGTTTGAGAAGAAAAATTTAGAAATATCCCGCAATCGCGTTTATAAAACTAGGATTGCGTCGAAAGATCTCTTTTATTTTATTGTATTTTGTTAAATATTATTTTGTTATGTTATATTTTATTATATCATATTATATTCCATTGTATCACATTCCATTGTATCACTTTCCATTGTATCACATTCCATTGTATCACTTTCCATTGTATCACTTTCCAATGTATCACTTTCCATTGTATCACTTTCCATTGTATCACATTCCATTGTATCACTTTCCATTGTATCACTTTCCAATGTATCACTTTCCATTGTATCACTTTCCAATGTATCACTTTCCATTGCATCCTATTATGTTGTAACACATTTTATTTTAATAGAAGAAATATTATATGCTGATCCGTCCGTTTTGCATATTACAAGAAATGATGAAAGTGTATTACTAAAATGACCAACAATAAATTAGCGAGTATCAACCTCATTTTAAAAAGAAGAACGAAACTATAAGGACACACAGTTAGTACTTCATTCTGTCGATTCGGTTATATCTAACCAAGTATTTGAGTAGTAATACGTGTGATGTGCTATACCTATTTGTTATTAAAGAAAAGACTATATGTATGTATATTTTTACATGTACATATACATATACGTATATGTATATATATATATATATATATATATATATATATATGTGTATATACTTTCCCATTTACGTATATATATTTATATTTGCGCACAAATGGGTAAAAGTAGGGCGAACAACGTTGTGAAAAATAAGGGCAAAGTCAAAAAGGACACAAAAGGAAAAAGGTTAAGTAACAATTGTAATAAAAGGGAAAGAAAAAAAGAAAAATTGAAAAAAGCATGCAATACTTCAAGTAGTGAGAGTGATATTTACTTTTATAATGATATTCAGAGATGGAAAAATAACATTAAAGTACCAGTGTGGCTCAAAAAACCAAAAGATAAAGAATCGTTATATGAATTTTATAAAAATATAATAAGGAAATTATTAAGAGTTAAAAATAAAATAAGAGCATACAAAATACAAGAATCGTATCTAATGGATTGTTTACAAAAATGTATGATAGATTTAAATCTAAATTCAACAAACGCACCGAATTTTATGAATTATGAATTATATAAAAATTTAATTAACAGTCATCATGATGTAAACTCTTCTTCACAGCATGTTGATAGTTCTCTTAGAATCGATACTTGTTTTCCAAATAATAACATAACAGAAGGTGGTACAACCACACATAATAACTTAGTATTACATGGTTGTAATACCAATGTCGAAAAAGATTTGCATTGTGAAGATAACATTTGTTTCAGCCAGTCTGATGGGAACGAAATGGACAGGGGGAAAGACACTACTGGTGGTAGCGCAAATAGTGGAAATAGCGCTAGTAGCGGTAATAGCGGCAATAGTGGCAATAGCGGCAGTAGCGGCAGTAGCGGAAGTAGTGGAAGTAATGGAAGTAATGGAAGCAGTAGCAATAGCTGCAATGGAAACAAAAGCTCTAGGAGCTTCAAAAAGGATGACATTCATTCATGTGAGATTAACCTTGTGGAAAACCTTAAAATGGAGTGCAAAAATAATTCTATAGAAAAGGATATAAAATACTTGTTAGATATGTTGAAGAAGGTTCTATTAATAAAAGAAGACAAAAAGAAAAAAGACGATTTAATGAGTAAAGTTTTCAACAAAGTAATAATTCCTGGTGGTTTTTTTGAAAATAATAATTTTTGCCCCATCTTTATGAGCTTGTTAAAACTAGATTTATACAATGCATGTAATAACAATGGAGAACAGTTAAATTCAAAACTGATGAATCTTATTATGATGTTAAACAATTTTAATGAGGGTGCTCCTCAGTCAACTACATCTACGAAAGGGCAGAAAGAAGAACAGAAGGAGGTAGCAAAAAACCTAGCAGAAGGACAAAAAGAAGAACAGAAAGACGTAACAAAAGATATAGCAATAGAAGGACAGAAGGAAGAACAGAAAGACAAAACAACAAATCACGTATTGCCTGTCAATTCGCATAAGGAAGATTTAAATTTTTTAAAAAGTCAGTGTTCATTATATAAGTTATCTCAATACTGTATAGAGAAGAATGTAATAGTAAATAATGAGATAGTCTCATTTGATACTGTTTATATTTACTATGAAAAAAAAGATGATACTACTACTAAATGGACCGAAAAATTAGAAGAAACAAGTAACCATAAAAGTTATAAGTCATATAATGTTAAGTCGTTTGAGGGAATGCTAGACATTTCGAGGAAGAAACATTCGTCACTGTGTTATCTTGATAATAAAGCTGCTATTCTGAAAAATGATGGTCATGAATGTAGAGACAGTGGAGGTGTAGATGAAGATGAATATGATGAAAGTGTAAATGAAGAAGCAGATGATGGTATAGATGATGAAAATGTAAATGAAGAAGCAGATGATGGTATAGATGATAAAGATGCATATGATGAAGGTGAAAATAATGAATGTGCAATTGATGGGAATTCCAAAAATGCTAATTGGCTAAAAGAATGTGAAAATAGGTCGGGTATCTTATGTTCAAATGATAGTAAACTGGTTGAATGCCCTGATAAATGTAATCGGAATGAAATTTTTTCTTTGTCCAATGATTATAGTTCTAAAGAGAATAATCCTACAACACATTTTAACAAACTAGTAGATGATAAAGAAGTATACGAAATTTCAAGTTGTAATGATGAGGATCAACAAACATGTGAAAAAGAAATACACTCTTATAAGAATTTAAGCACATATAACAAAATGGAGGTTAATAATACTGGAACAACATCGAACAATATTTTTAAAAATGGAAACAGGATGAATAAAGAACAAGAAGGAGTTAATGGTCGAAAGAATCATCTGGCATATCATAACGGAGGTGGAAACGTAACTACAAGTGAGTACAAAGTTAATAAAGATAATTGCAAAAATGGAAAAAGTGGAGGAGAAAATGTGAGCATATATAATCTACAAGGAAAGGAAGAAATACATAAGGGTACAAACATTGACTCATCATATGTAAAAAATTATGATATATCCGTAGAAGAAATTTCTGACGTGTTTATAAATAACAAGAATATATGTACAGGTCAGGAGAACAGTGTGTTAAATATAGAAAGTAATCAATTAATTAGAGATGATGTACAGAACAGTAAACTAGAATACAATGAACAGGGTGTATACAAAAAGGGCGCCAAGAAAAATGTGTGTAGAAGAAAACCATGCCCAAGTGATATGCGAAGAGGAGGGCACCTTGATGAAGTCATTGTCTCAGATCTTTCCTTAAGAGAACAAAAAATTAGTAATGGTAATAAAAAGAAAAAATATATGTGCAGCGATAAGTTTGAGGGCAACTACACCCCATTAACGTGTAGTAGAGGTGCAAACAACAACAGCAGGAGCAGCAGTAATGACAACATGAATTGCAATGTTGAAAATGAAAATTGCTCAAATGAAGAAAACAAATGTTACAATGTAAATACGGGTGAAAGCTTTACTAGATGTAAAGGATTATATGTTATTTCATCGAATGACGATTATGGAAGTTTCAAGTCGTGTGAAGGGAGTGATTGTACGAATAGAAGTAGTGGTATGAATGGAAGTAGTGGTATGAATGGAAGTAGTGGTATGAATGGAAGTAGTGGTATGAATGGAAGTAGTGGTATGAATGGAAGTAGTGGTATGAATGGAAGTAGTGGTATGAATGGAAGTAGTGGTATGAATGGAAGTAGTGGTTTGAATGGAAGTAGTGGTATGAATGGAAGTAGTGGTAGGAGTCAAAGTAAAAACAAAATGCATGATGAAAAAAATTGTGAGCACATTGTTATAGATGAAGAGGGAAGTGAAGGGCACCCCTTTGAGGAGGGTTTCACAAATAGAAGCGAGTTTATAAATAAGTATAGCTTTAAAAATGAGTGTAAACATGAGGAAAAAATTGCAAAAGCATGGCCAAACACTAATCATTTTTGTAATACACATTACTATGATAACTTAAGTGCTTATAATGCAAAACATACCCCTAAGGACTTATCAAATCCTGAAACTATAATTCTAGAAAAGTATGATACATTACCATATGATGTGTATATAAGGAATGTAAATACTAACAAGGATAAGATAAAAAAAACAACTATAAAGGATACTGCTAGTTTAAACAAAGGTTGTTTCAAAATAAGTGCACACATTAATACATCTGATAAACATAATATCGAATGTTGTTCTACTATATCAGAAGGTAGAAATGACAAAATGTATGAAGAGGAGAAAACAAATATAAAAACATATGAACTAGATTCCAATGATTCAAGAAAAAAAGATAAGAGTATATACGTCTTTCAAAATAACGAAGAGATGTGCAGAAATAGGATTGATATCACAAACGAAGAAGGTAAAGAAGTGGGTGGAATGAAAAGCGAAACGAACGAGGACGAAGAAGAAGAGAGAAAAAAAGACAAAAAAAAAGGGGCAATGTCCATTTTAAATATTGACATAAATAAAGCACATAATGCAGTACTAGAAGGATTGATGGAATTTTTTGGTCTTAAGAACAAAAGGCTGTCGAGAAAAATACTAATTAACGAACTGATAAAAATACAGAATTATTTAAATGAAGAAAAGGATAAATTAGCAAAAGAGAATACCATCAAGGAAATAGCTCTTTCTAGTGATGAAGTAGAATTACAGAAGGATAACATTACTCAACACATGTCTTCTTTAAATAAATTTGAAAATGAAAATTATTTCCATTGCCAAAAAACAAATAGTGTATATACTAGCAAAAAATGCAATATTAAGGATAATAGGGTGAACATAGACATGCTAAGTTTTCATAACGAAAAATTTTACACACATAGAAAGGATGATTCCTATCATAATAATTGTACGTACTTAAATGATGATTTATTGAATAGGGAAAAAGATAAATTACAAGAGGATTACATAAATCATATGAGAAGCAAAATAAAAATGATGGAATTGAAAGCTCTCTTTGAACGAATAGACGAGGCTATTACTGTGGACGAAGTTATATATACAAGTGTAATGGAGGAGAAGAAAATAGAATACAGTATTTTAAAAAAACATCTAATAGATTGCAAGTTGAATGTTAACAGGGAGATTGTCTTATCATACTGCAGGGATAGAAATGTTGAAGTTCACCTGAAAAGGAGAAAAAATCCAGACGGTGTTTAATATGCTTCGTTTGATAAGTTTCATCTGATACAATTCGTATAACATGCTTCATTTAAATAACTTTTTTATGTAACTGCGAGTGGGATATGGGGTTCCCCCAACCCGCACCTTTGGCCGCATTTCGCAGTTAGACGAATAAATATACATATTTCGTTGTTTTATTCTATAACACCTTTTAGCATTTCAGCGCCTAAAACAAGCTCGTTATTCTGTATAGTCATTTTTATGTGTATATGTTTGTGTATATGTTTGTGTATACATAGATGTGAAAATATGTATATGCATATTTGTATATGCTTATATGTATATGCTTATATGTGGGCGCTTATACGTGTGCGATTATACGCACGTGGATATGCGCGTGTGGGAAGTATCTCTTTTCAAGAACGTTGCCATGGTATGCACGCATCTATGGGGCATCGGAGATGGTTGACCAATTATAATATTTTATTGGTTCCTTCTTTCCCCTTTTTTTTTGTAATTATATATGCTAATCCTATTAAAGGTATCTAACTTCTGATTTGAAAGTTTGATTTTATTCTGTTACGTATTACTCGTTATTCGTTATTGGTTATTCGTTATTGGTTATTCGTTATTCTTAATTCGCTATTTGTTATTAGTATGTTACCTGTTTGTTATCTTTTTCAATTTTGTTCATATTTTACACTTCTTTTTATTTTATAATTCGCATTTTTTTTTACTGCATTATTTGCTATTTTTTTTTTATTTCTTCCCTATTTCTATTACTTCCTTTTTTTTGTAATTATTTTTACATGTTGAAAAATTTCATTATTACTGTTTACAACCTTTTAATGATTTTCCGAATTTTTCAAATACACAAAATAAAAGTCCTTATTTATGTAACTGCATGTAATTTGTTGACTTCCTAAAATTTTAAATCCTCTCAAGAGCATATATTTTTATTTAATCTTTTTTTTTTTTTTTTTTTTTCTTTTTACCTAATTTGTATAGCAATCAATTTTGACAGAAAAATAATTGATTACACTAGGAATAAAAAAAAAAAAAAAAAAAAAGCGAGTACTTAAAGAAATACAAAAAAAATATTATGTAGAAAAGAAATGTTTCAATTTTTTATTTTCTTACCTTCTTGGATGTGAATAAAAAAAAAAAAAAAAAAATTGCAACATGCTTCATGTTTGATTATGAAAATCTGAATATGGTTGCTCCTACCTCGTATACAAGAACTGGCAAATTTAATTGATGATATGTATATACTGAAGCTTTCTCAAAAATAATAAAGAAGAAAAGATTTGCCCCCGCTTTGTTATAATTTTAATTAACGCGTGTGAAAGTGCCACATTAAAAAAAAAAAAAAAAAAAACAAACAAACGCCATATGCTTTATATAAGCAAATGCATATGTATGCGCGCGTATGCTCGTATGTATGTAAGAACGTACATCGATCCCATTGCATAACCTTTTAGCTCTACATTGTGGATATAACTGCCTCTACCGCATATTTTAGGGAATAGTAAGGGTGTAAATAGTAACTTAGAAAAATTGTTTGCGTTAATTAAGCGGAGGAAATGTGGTGATAAAATGACTCAAAAAATATATCCTAAAAAATCGAGAAGAAAAATAAAAGAATCTTGAAAAGGGGATATATATCAATTGAATACATCAAAAGAGGCGGTGAAATAGAAGCGCAACTATAAACAGATATAGAAGCAGACATAGATGCAGATATAGAAGCAGACATAGAAGCAGACATAGAAGCAGAAATAGAAGCAGACATAGAAGCAGACATAGAAGCAGACATAGAAGCAGAAATAGAAGCAGAAATAGAAGCAGAAATCAACGTTGAAATAGTGGGAAGAACTAGAGGGCCGATAAATTTTAACAATAAGAGGGGGTACAAAAAATATGCAGAATATAAGTGTTGCAAGTGTTGTAGACAAAAATGACGAAAGAGAAAAATGTCCAGCAAAACTCAAAAAGTCAGGTGATTTGACAATTCTGGAAAGTGGTAAGCTGCACTTAAGAATTTGCATGAATGTCAATTGAAAGGAGAATATATTAGATCGGTTCACATGTATACATAAATGGATGCAAGAACATACAAAGTACATATATATACTGTACATACATATTGCATGCATGTACTGTATATGTTTGTGAGTATGAGTCATATGTCTTTGGATGTATGCTCATGGCCATTCATACGTTTTGTACTGTTTATTTATTTTAGAAATTAATGAAAGTAATATGATGCCAGAAATACCAAACTATGCATTAAAAGGAAATTGTGATCTATCATTAAATAAAAAGAGGGACGTTTCATCTATTCCTAAAAATAATAAAGAATATTGGTTATATCCGTCACCTCAACAATTTTACAATTCCTTACTAAGAAAGAATAAGGACATTGATATAAATTACATTGACGCTGTTGTCAATGTTCATAATGAAGTTAACGAGGAATCATGGAAGCACATACTAAAATATGAGCACATGCACAAAAAGTAACCAAGCTTATGCGTATGTATGTATACCCGCGTACAGTAGTGCATTCTACATAAATAAGCGCATATATACATGTATATACTTCTTTACGCATTTGCCATTTCCTTTGCTCCTTTCTCTGATTTTTTTTTTTTTTTTTGCCCATTTGACCCTCTAAAAAGCATGTGCATTTAAAACTTTTTGTATCACATTTCGTTGCATTTAATTCTAACCTTTTTTAAGTGTTCATATGAAGTACACATATGCACACGTAAAATATATCCCCTATATACATACATACATACATACATACATACATACATACATACATACATACATACATACATACATACATACATACATACATACATACATACATACATACATACATACATACATACATACATACATACATACATACATACATACATACATACATACATACATACATACATACATACATACATACATATGTTTATATACGCTCCATTTGAAATTAATAGAAAATGTAGTCATGTGACCTTGCAACGATTTCTTGGAAAATTTGATGATTTAACGTTCAAGGCAAAATTTAGAAGTTTTTTTTCGAGGTGATAAACAAAAAATATACAACTGGATGTTACTAAAATAAACATACGCATACTTCTCTTTTCATATTAGCTCAACTTATTTGAATTAGAAATTTTTTTTTTTTTTACATTTGTTTGTGCATTGGCAAAAGGATGAAATGTCTGTTCCTTTATCTCATACATTTATATTCTTTTATCATGTTTTTTTTAATTTTCTCGCCTGGGAAAATATCAGATTAGGACGCCCCTTCGATAGACATGACTGGTACATCAATCGGTGCGGCACTGAAGTAAAATACATTTTAGACTACTATAACGACGAAACTATAAACGATGATAAGAATGTAAATTAAAAAAGGGAGAAATGTATACGTACATGGGTATGTGTATGTGTATGTGTTTACATTAATGCGTATATTTTGCGTATTCTCTTGTTAACTTTAACGGAGCAAGAAAATATTTCTTAACATGCAAGGAAACAAATATAATGGATTAAAGAAAAACAAAAACAAAAACAAAAACAAAAACTCAAAAATTGGTTAATTTTTTAATGTTCATTTTTTATTTTTATTTTTATATTTTTGTAGATATATATTGATGTCAGGCCTGCAATGGACAGCTTTTCAAATATATGGGACCGGGTACGCTACCCGTTTTATGAATTTTATTTTAAGTATATAAAAAAATATGAATTGTTCAGGTGATTTTTCATTTGAAGAAAATTGTATATAATGAACAAAAGATTCTTTTAACACTTCCGTATAAGTTGAAAAGATGTATATATGTAAGTGTAAGTACGTACATTTATATAGACTTAAATTTGGACCGTTTTATTTTCAAAACATTTGTAAACCCATTTTTGTTTTGTTTTTATTAACACGTAAAACTGATGTTTCACAAGTATTATTTTTAAAATTAAGCAGAAAAAAAAAAAAAAAAAAAAAAGGAAAACTTGAAAATAATTCGAGTATTCATTTTTCTCTACACAAATATAAGAATTTATAAAAGCAGTAAATGAACGTTATGAAATTTTCTTTCAGAAAAATATAGACATACATGCATACATACATACATACATACATTATTTATGACTTATCACTCAGCTACAGTATCTTAGCAGAAAAACTCCCTTTTTTAAATTGGAAACACTTGAATATATATAAATGCACATATATATGCTTATATGTATGTAAGTACATGTTGGTACATATGTATTGTACATGGGTATGTATTTACGCACACAGGCAAATGGGGATCCTCGTACAAATTTGCTTCTTTCCAATACGCACATGTGCGATAAGGATAAACATTAATTTTTACGAAAAATGAATGAATGGATGAATAAATGGTAAAACGATTCAGCAAGATTCAGCAGAAATACATGACAAATGCTCTATGACTAAAAACAGTTGCTGCATATCTTTAAATATACATACGAAAAAATAATTCATATTTTTTTTTAAGTATGCTTAAATCGTTTATGTATATTTAAAAACCTTTGTTTTAAAGCATATATATATATATTTTTTTTTTATTAAGTTTATTTTTTTTTATTTAATTTAAAGTACTATTATTAAAAATAAAAAAAAAATTATTTCAAAAAAAAAAAAAAAAAAATTTGATTTTATATTTTTGTGCTTTTTCTCTTTTAAATCATCCTAATAAAATTTCTTTAAAAATTATTTTTTTTAAATCTTTGTAAATTTTTTATTTTATTTTTTTCCATCTAAAAATTAATAAAAGAAATGTAAAAAGAATATGTATAAATGAAGATACGTATGGATATATATATGGATGTAGGTATGAACGTAAGAACGTAAGTGTGTATGTGCGTAAACGTACATACTTGTGCAAGTACATGTGTGCACGTTTTCTTAAGTATGAGAACTCGCAAGCATTTAATGGTATACAACTACTGATGCTTCATATACGTAAATATGTACATAGACACATACATATATACATGCATACGTTTATTCAAAAAAGAATAACATAAAAGTAACCAGAAACGTAAAAAATTGACAGTGGTGTGTAACTTTATTTCTTCTTAATTTTTTACATTTTAAAAAAAATATTTTTTCATATTTTTTTTAATACTATTTAAAAAGCTTCACACATATGTATGTATATATATATATATATATATATATATATATATATATATATATATATATATATATGTACATGTACATACAATCATGTATTTTTATTAAAAAAAACAAAAAAAAAAATTTTTAAATCTCTTGTAAAATTTAAAAGGTAAGTAAAAAATTGATAAAACGGCCTATAGAGGGCGCACATATATGTATGCACATCATATATGTTTACATGTACTCATGCGCATGCATGTATTCGAATATATACAAGCATATATATATATATATGCGTAAATACCTACATAAGTACCCACATACGTGTATGCCTAAGTAAACATAACCTAACATTTACAACCATTCTACATGCACATACAGGCACCGCATGCACAAAGCGTACAAACATGTACATGTGTACGAACATATGAAACATAAACAAGAACAATGAATGTAAAAATCGTGTGTGGCTTTTCTACGTAAAACAACTATAAGTTTTTATTATCTATAGTAATTCTACTAATTCCGTTTATATTTGCGTTAAAAATTTCGCATTTATCTAAATCGGTTGGTAGTTGGTTATTCTTTAAAAAGTTGTTGTCGTTAAAATTATTGTTTATAACATCGTTATGAAAAAATATATTTTGAATGCTGTTGTTATTACCATTGTTACTAATTGTATTTCCATAGCCGTCATTGCTGTTCGTATTGCTACTGGCATAGTTGCTGTTCTCATTATGGTTAATGTTCGAAATTAATATATTGTCTTGAGTAGACTGATTGGTTACATTTGAGTTACTTTCATTTTGTTCATTCACCTTAGAGCAATTAAATAATTCTATTTTTTCATTATCTTTATCAAATTCTTTGAAATCATCTTTTTCTCCTGAATTCCAACATATACTAAATTTTACAATTCGAGGATTTTCAACAAATATGTGTCGACATATTTTATCGTATTGTGGCACAGCTGGTGGTTTTTCCCTTAATTCCACATCTTTGTAAAACGAATTCATGTAATATGCAATTCTGATGAATTCCTTCTCTTTGTAGTTAGCCGAAATAAGTATTGCTTGTAGACCTAACACACTATCTATATCCATCTGAAAAAGGGGGGAAAAAAATAAAAAAAAAAAGGGAAAAAAAAATATAAAAAAAAAGGGGAAAAAAAAATAAAAAAAAAAAAAAAAAAATTTTTTAAATAAGGAAAATACAACTTGCACTCGTGATACTAGTACATTACACTATGTGCACACGCAGATGGAGAATTATACGAACGAGAAAATACGCAACATGGTGAATATTTGAATTTTTTAAAATTAGCCAGCTTTTATTCATGTTATCAGGTTATAACGTCATTGCATCATTGTGGCATTGCACCATAACTCCATCGCGTTATATTTTTTCCCCTTTTTATGCTACGCATTTTTTGCATGATTGGCTCCCCTCATTTATGAACATGCAAATTCACTAGTTCATTAATTTGCTAAGGATTTACATTTTTATAATCCGGAGGGTTAACTGCATAATCAAACATCATTACTCCTCTTTCGATTGGCCCCAAGAAAATGTTATCTAGTTCAATATCTTGATTACTCTCCCCTTCATTATTAACAGCTGAAATGTAAAAAATTTTCCATTCAAGATCGGCTTCTAATTTGTTTAAAGCTTCAAACTCAATAGTGAAAACAAATGGGTCTAGTATATCACATATTGGATTATTCACTATTACTTTTGTTACATTTACTTCAGACATTTTTTTTTTTTTTTTTTTAAATAACGAAAATATATAAAAGGCAATATAAAAAAAAAAAATCCTTAAAAACGACAAAAATTTATTTGGCTAATGAAAACTTCAACTTATACCTGCTTAAAAAAATAAATTAAACAAATAAATATAACAAATAAATAAATATAACAAATAAATAAATATAACAAATAAATAAATATAACAAATAAATATATATAACAAGTAAGTAAACATAACAAATAAGTAAATATAACAAATAAGTAAATATAACAAATAAGTAAATATAACAAATAAGTAAATATAACAAATAAATATATATAACAAGTAAGTAAACATAACAAATTAATAAGCATAACAAATAAATATATATAACAAGTAAACAAACATAACAAATTAATAAACCTAACAAATTAATAAACATAACAAATAAATAAATGAAATTAAACGAAGTCATAACAAAATTAACGATAAAATGAGGGGATAATAATATGAGTAGTAACAAGCAATCATAAATTAAATGTGTATAAAGTAGTGCCTTAATTTCATTCACCTCATTTTTGTACCATGCACATAAAAATCATCAGCCCAAAAATGGAAAATATAAAATTAACATATAATAGAGGAAAATGAAAAAAAATACAATATTGATGGGAAGAAAATAAATACAAAAAAAAAAAAATAAAAAGGAAAAAAAGAATATAAATAAATGATGAAAAAATATATTAAAGAATGGAAAAAAATATATTAAAGAATGGAGAAAAAAATATATTAAAGAATGGAAAAAAATATATTAAAGAATGGAAAAAAATATATTAAAGAATGGAAAAAAGAATATTAAAGAATGGAAAAAAGAATATTAAAAAATGGAAAAATATATATATAAAAAATTTGGAAAAAAATACAGAAAAAGGAAAATGCGTAACATGCGTAGAGGTGAATAATACGTGAGTGGCAAAATGCGTAAATGGAAAAACACGCATGAAGTAAAACGCGTAAAATGAAAATTACGAAAAAAATAAAAATTGAAAAATAATAACAATAAGCAAACTTATTTACTTATTTAAGGAACATACGTTTGTGAATATGTTTTTGTGTTCTTTACTAAAAGGATATTTTATTGAATTTAAAAAAAAAGAAAAAAAAAAAAAAAAGTTCTGTCACATAATGTAAAAGTAAAATGTAAATTATAAAAAATAAAAAAAATGAAGAAAATGAAGTTGCTCTTTCTAGTGTGTTATGGTATTTACACAAAACACTGATAACGAAGGAAATTTTTTTTTTAAATACTAGCAAAATATTAGCAATATATTCCCAAAATAGTAAATACTAGCAAAATAGTAAATACTAGCAAAATAGTAAATACGGCAAAATAGTAAATACGGCAAATTAGTAAATACGCAAATTAGTAAATACGGCAAATTAGTAAATACGCAAATTAGTAAATACGGCAAATTAATAAATACGCAAATTAGTAAATACGGCAAATTAGTAAATATGGCAAATTAGTAAATACGGCAAAATAATATAAAACTGACAAAATAAAAAAATAAAATAAAATGAGCGCGATGTTCCATGCCCTGCTGATAACCGAAAATTTAACAAAATTCCGATTTGTATCCTTTTATTTAAATTAAAACACAGTAGGGGGAAATATAATAAAATAAATAATTAACTAATGAAATGAAAATAGAACTCCGTAAAATTTTACCCCTACTTCATATAATGAATAATAAAAAAGTTGCTAGAATGTTTCAAAGAATTAAAATTATTTTATAAAATACGTGAAAAAAAAAAAAAAAAAAAAATCATTTCTCTAGTTGAACCAGTTTGTATAAAGACCTTTCCGTTCATCTTTTTTACGCAAGTTTTATATGAAGTGAAAATTTGCACTACACACGGATTTTTGCCCCTTATCGTGTGGCTATTTAGTTATACTCCAGTGTGTACAAATATATAGGAATAAATATATACGTAAATATATATATAAATATATGCACATAATGTATACTTAAGTGTAAGTGTGCGCGTGTGTAAATTAACTCAGCCGGGTATTTTTAAAAATAGAAAAACCGAAGTAACAACAGAAAATACTTTTGTAAAATTCCGCACAACAATATTACTTATATTCGATTACATTTCATTAAATGCAGTGTGATCGCTTGAAATTTTTGACAAAAACGTGTGTATCAAAAAAGTAAAAAATAAAAATAAAAAAATATATTCACCTCTTACAAAATTTTAAAATATAGGACTACACCACACAACATTAATACATCAATGATGGTATATTAAAATATTCGACAAAAGAATATGCTGAAAATGCAAATCGTTTGTACAAAAGCTCCCATTTATACGCCTGATAAAACACATTTTCCTCTTTTCACAATAAGAAATAATTGCTTATAAAAAAAAAGGCAGAAAAATAGGGAAAAAATAAATATGTTCCTTTTATCTTATACTTAATATATTTTTTCTTCTTTTTCCAAATGGAAATATTTTCAAATATTTTTTATACACCATTATGTAAATGCACAAGAACACGCAATAAGCAAAATAAGAGGGTTAAAATGAATTATATATTATTTTTTTTTTTTTTCCTTTGCCTGTTAATAATGTTAAGTTATAAAATGTTTAATTATGTAGTAATAAATTATTTAACAAATAAAAAAGATATTATTATAACCTTTGAATATATGTAGATTTAAAAGCAATACAAATACAGAGTTATTTATGATGAAAAAGACAAAGTGCAAAGAAATGGTAAATGAATTGAAAAAAAAAAAAAAAAAAAAAAAAAAAGGAAAAAAAAACAAAGTTGCATTAGTTTTAAGCCACAAAAAAAAAAAAAAAAAAATATAAAATAAAATAATACAACATAATACCGTACAATATAATCAAATGTAATACAATGTAGCATAATATAACACAATATAATACAGCACAATACAGCTCTGTGCATCGCCTTACAATATGCCGTATAATTGCCAACCAAGTGGGAGGGGGAGGGGGGGAATTAATCGCTGCTCAAAATATCATACACATAAAAAGATGTTGGCTTAACAGCAAAACATAGGCTATTTCCATTGTTGAAAAAATTAGCAGCATATACATTACATTTTTTATTTGAGTAAAACCAAGGTACGTTACAATATATATAATTTGTTTTTAAATCTATTATCTTAATTCCATTTTTTAAAAGACTTGTATAATATAATAAACAGTTATGGGAAGGATTAAATATTGCATTATCAATTCGGAGCGTCAAATTTTTGAAACTTTTAATAGGTTCATTCAAATTATTAATATTAAATAAATTAAGAAAGCCGTTATATGAACATGTTACTAAATAATCATTATATACATTTAAAAAAGATGGAAATATGGAATAATTGTCAACCAATTTATTAACTAATTTATTTGTATTTAAACACCAATTATATAAATAACCCTTATTATCTATAGCAAATAAACTATTCGTTCTTTTGTGGAAATTCATACCTATATATTTACTATCCATTTCAAATGTTTTAATAGTTTCATAACATCTTGAATCGTACACATTTATCTTACCACACCCACTAAATGATAAGGAAAATATATGTGTGTTTAAATCCTCTTTGTTATTGTCACTGTTGTTATTATCAAAAAATTTTATTTCCTTTGGTTTTGATGTCCTTGGCATATCGTGGATCCGGTTTTTATACACAATTCTACGAAAAAAAAAAAAATAAGCACACGCATGATCACATGTATATAGTTGTGTGACTGTTTAAGTATCTAGGTACGTTCATTTGCATGTACGTTTGCACGTACGTACATATCTGTAATATTTACATTCATTTATGTATTAAAATTAAGGCTAATATCACAATTTCACTCGCACGTGTGCTCTGTTTCCTTTGCATACAGTACTGAATAATTGTACCCGTAAAGAGGATTACAAACGTTTGAGGTGATATTAACACAAAAATAAAGGATTCACAGATATATGAAATACATGTATATGTATTTGTACATCTATTTGCATGTGAACTATTTTTTTTTTTTTTTACCCCTTTTCTAAGTTGTAATTTCGAGAGAAGTTATCGCGAGATAACATGTATACATTTCCATTATATTCTTCAGCATATTTAATTGGTCTATTTAATGATATTTTTTTTGAAATATTTAACTGTTTATCTTTATATTGGAGTATATATAAATTATAATTATACACAGGTAGTATCAAGTTTTTCTTTGGTACAGAAACTATCTGTTTTATTTTTTTTTCATCTACATGGGAAAAAGTAAAATTTTGTAAATGGTATTTTAGAAATATATTCTTTTCATTTACTTTATTTCTTCTTCTCTTATAACGTATATGTGAATCAACTGCTTTATCATCGAAGACGTAAATATCATCCGTTATAAGTTTAGAGGATGTATCGTTTTCATCTTTTTCAAAATCTTCTACTTGTACATTTTCAATATATTCTTCAAAAATATTTTCTTTCTCTTCATTCTTAATTAAATTATTTTCTTCAAGTTCATTTTCTTCAACAAAGTTGTCACTTCGGTCTTCTTCGTCTTTTTCGTCTTCTTCGTCTTTTTCGTCTTCTTCGTCTGTTTCTTCGCATACTTCTTCACCTTCAAGTTGAATCTCTTTCATTTCGTTCTCTACTTGGTCTACCCAGCCATCTTCTACATCGTCATCTGAATCATACCATACTTTATTAGAGCCTTTTCCTACCTTTTTCCTTACTTTCTTATTGTTCCCTTCTTTTTCCCCCCCTATCTCATATATATCATTGGCGCTGTGTAAATAGTTTTCAAAATTGAAATAATCCTCCGTTTCATTATTACTATTTACTTCTTTATGTAAATGACCATTATTTTTAATTTCATATGATTCGTCTTCTCTAGTAGATGTTGCATCATTCACGTCATCATTATTGGGAAATTTCTTCTGCAGCTTATTATTATTATTATCCTGCGCTTTAAAAATATCCTTATTTATTTTAGCTGTCAAATTGTTTTTATCATTAATTATTTTTCTTTTTTTTTTTTCTAGCTTTTCTTGCTTTTCTTGCTTTTCCTCATTTTCATCATCATCATCATCATCGTTACTCGAGAAAGATTCAGTTATTATGAAATCATCACCTTCAAAAATAGAGTAATTCATTTTATATTTTATAAAAAATGTAAATAGGTATATATTATGATATTACGCATCCTCTATCCTTTTGTTTGTTCTGATTTCTGTTCGCTTTTGTTCCTTTTTTTTTTTTTTTTTATTTATTCTTTTTTTTCTGAACTTTTAATACTTTTTTAAAAAAAAAAAAAGGTAAAAATTTTACAATGAGTTGCTCAAAAGTAAAGCGGGAATATACATGAAGTAGTGTACCTTATTATTCATATTATATTTCGTTACAGTTTTGTGACATTTTATACATTACATATGCTTCAATTTATTAAATTTTAGTTTGTAGTTAAAAATTTTAATTTAATATGAACAAGTCATCTCATCAGTTAACATTACATTACATCTCTTAACGTCACGCCACATAACATATTTTATTTTAATTTTATTATTTAATTTTTTTTTTTTTCCTGAACAGGAAATGTTTTATTTATTACCATTTTGCACAATTTTTTTTTGGTATTTTTCAGCTGTACATTACGTATATATATATATATATATATATATATATATATATATAAACAATATGCTACTATGCATTTATGCTAATGGTTTATATATGTATATAATGTACTGTCCGTTAAAGCATGTTAACATTTTTTTTTGCAGTTTTTCTTAAATATGATAGGTATACTATAACATCACTAATACATTTTCTTTTAGCGTGCTGATCATAATGTTTGTTTTATTCTGTGTTTACTATGTTTTATTCCATGTTTACTATGTTTTATTCCATGTTTACTATGTTTTATTCAATCATATTATTACAATATATTTTTAAGAGTACCTTTTAAAATATACACAATTTAGCTGATGTTAAATGTAACGATAAATGATAACTATATTGATAAAGCTTCTTTGTAGCATCAGAATGATAAATTAAAAATATTATATATGTGTATACACATATATATACATGTCAAATTTACAAAAATTTTTAAATGGAATCAAATAAGATAACGATGCTTTTTTAACATTATGTAAAATGACTGTGTTACTTATTTTCATTATATATATCTTTATAAATTATCATTATGAATAAATTCTTGCTTCATAGAAATCCTTTTCGTTTTTTCTTAAATTAAAAAATATTATTCTTTGTAGATTTACGCTCTGCATAATTTGACTGTTGTATATTATTATTATGTACAATACCATTTTTATATACATAATTGATTTGAGTTGCACACAATATTTTTTTTTTTTTTTTTTTTATCGATGTAAAAGAGCAACATTATAGCTATATAGGAGGAAGAGGGGGGAGGGAGAATAGAATTTTTTGAACTATATTTGATGGAAAGTAATTTTTTATTAACTATACCTTGTGTACATATTTATATACATATGTGTATTTTTATTTTAAGAATTTTCTCTTTTCATTTTAGAAGTATAGTTTTAATACGAAATGTTAACAAGGTTCTCTTGACGCACTTGAGCGTAGTAGTTATATATTTATCTAATGATATGTATGCGATACCTATTAATGTGGTTACATATGTAGAAAATTACAGTAATATCATAATTAGAAATGTAAAGGGAAAGAGAAAAACAAAAAAATGTACAACAAAAAAATTTTAAAATTCGTCACTAATAGCATCAAATTTCAATTTTATGTATATTCATTCCTTTTAGACTTTTTCTATTTTTTATAAAAAATTTATAAAAAATGTAGTATTTTATATGTACATTTAACACTTTATTTATTTCTCCATTCTTCAAAAAATTGTTTCTTCGTAATTTCATATAATTTATTATGATATGAAATATAACAGAATACAAAATTTTCCAAAATGTGAACAATGATAAAAGGCATATAAAGGCATAGAGTTGTGCACATTACAGCTTCTTAAAGCATTATAACCATATTTTTTTCGTTTTTTCATATACTTATTATTCTTTAACTTATTATACCGCATCGTAAATAAGTCTCAAAGGTACATTATTGGAACAATACATACACAAAACTATAATACCTTTCCCATTTATCCCATTTATATAAGTATATATAAATATGCTCAAAATATACACAATAGACGCACATTTAATATTTTAAGGCTTTATAAATCTCTTTATTTTTTCTTATTTGTATTATGTAAAGTGTAATATTACAATAATTAAGTGAATTTTATAAGATATTCGTCAATACTGTTCAAATACACACAACTAAAGCCTCTTTTTGAAAAGATTAAAATTAAAAAAAATAAAATAATTCAAGGGAAAAATGTAAAATATAGATAATATGGATATTATATTTATGTATATATGAATATATATATACATACAATTTACATGTGGAAAAAAAATTAGACACCAGACACATAAATAATAAATATACATGTATAATACGTATACGTAAATAGCGTTTCTTTGCATAAAATGCATTACTTCCAAAATTAATTAAATGTATATACCATTAAATATAACAAAAAAAAAAAAAATATATATATATATATATATATATGCAACTATTTTTCCGTTTTTTTCTGTACACACAAATTTTTTTATTTTGGTTGGAATAGTATATTAAACTGTTGTTATTTTGTTGTAATATTTTGCTATTCTATTAAGTTTTATTATTATTACTAATATTATTGTTACTGTTATTATTACTGCTACTACTATTACTAATATTATTATTATTACTAATATTATTACTGCTACTACTATTACTAATATTATTATTATTATTCCTTTTTTTTTTCTTTTCTGTTAAACACAAAAATGTTTATTTAAATGTTTCTTTGAATGTTTATTTAAAATTTTTTTTTTTTTTTTTTTTTTTTTTAAAAGCTATATGTAGAAAAATATGTTTACAACTGCCTCATAAATTTGTTACTCTATTTTTTATTGTATACAAAAATAAGTATAAGGGATGAGTGCATAAGATATTCTGTGCAAACGTGAAAAACAGATATATGTATATAGACATGTATATATAGATATGTATATATAGATATGTATATGGATATATATATATATAAATATATATATATATACAACAACATAAAACACATAAATATTTTTACAATTTTCCTCGCACACGTATGTAACATATGTACATGTGTGTGCATGTATTTAGATGTATGTATAATATATATGTGTGCCTACACGTGATCTGCTCTCCTTTAAACTGTGAGCGCCTTTTTTCCAGACCTACAACTCTTCCTCTACTTTGCCTTCTGCAGAACGACAAGCGCTTCGTCAATTTTTTTCTTAAGCTGTTCTTCGTTTTCCAGTAATATGAGCAATTCCGAATTGTCCATCTCCAACATCATACCGGTAATTTTACCAGCCAACGTGGGGTGATAGTTAGCAACTAAAGGAAATAAATTTTCACCAAGGACTTGCTTTTGCATGGATGGAGGAGCAGAAGCTAATGCTGCAGCTGTTAACGTCGAATTGTTGTTAAAATTTACGTTCATGTTGTTCATAGGATTTATTTTATTTGAGTTTTTATTTGGTAATTCCATACGATTTCTTGCTTGTGCAGTAAACTTAAAATTGCCATTCTGTGCTACCTGTTGAATTTGCTGTGCCGATTTTTGTTGCTGCTGTTGCTGTTGAGAGGAACCCTGTTGTTGTGGTTGATGATTTATATGATTAGTCGTCTGAGCAGCATTATGTTTAGCTCCTACCATATTTAAAGGCATCTGCTGTTTTGGATTAGCCATATTATTCATATTGGGCATATTATTATTCCTATTACCTCCTCCTCCGCCTCCTCTATTATTCATATTTCTCATATTATTGTTTAATAACTGATTATTTCCCTGCTGCTGTTGTAACTGTTGAGCACTATGTTGACCTGGTGGTACATTTAAATTTTGTTGTTGTTGTCCATTCTGTTGTGCCAAGGCATTTGCATATTGCTGATTATGATGTAATTGTGAGTTGCCTTTATTCTGATTTAAATTATTATTCATTAAATTATTTTGTGCATACAATCTCATTTGATTCATTTGCCCTCTTAAATTTGTGTTAAAACTCAATTGTTGTTGTGCTGCTTGTTGATGAACGGCTTGTTGTTGAGCTGCCTGTTGATGCACAGCCTGTTGTTGAGCAGCTTGTTGATGCCTCCATGATATTAAATTATTTTGATTAAAAGCAGTAATAACTGGTCTTCCATAATTTAAAGTATTTTGATTAAACTGTAATGGAGGAGATTGTGGATTTGCATATTGCATAGGTGAATTCATTGGACTATTTATATGATGTCTTATTGGATGCATACGAAATCTTTGTTGTAATCGTGATAAACGTTGTTCTCTTTTTTCAGCTAAACCAACATATAAAGGTTTACCATTAATTATTTTTAAATGCATTTCTGTTACTGCTTTATTTGCTTCTTCTTGTGATCCGAAACATACAAAACCGAATCCTTTACTTTGTTCCTTGTCATCCCTCATTACCTTAGCAGATGTAATAGTGCCATATGGTTCGAACAATTCCTTTAGCATTTGATCATCAATAGCATCATCCAAATTTTTTATATATAAATTTACTCCTTGATGTTTATTCTTATTTTCTAAATTCAAATTATCAAATTTTGCTTTTAAAATAGCATGTCTTCTTGCCCTTGATTGGTGTGGACCAACATACAATATATTTGGGTTATCTGCATTTTCCGATGAAGCAGAAACACCCCCGCCGCCTTCCTTCTTTCCATTAGCATTACTGATGTTATTGCTATTGTTCCCATTAGTATTATTATTACCACTACTGTTATTATTGCTACTATTATTATTATTACTATTGGTGTTGTTCCCACTATTAGAGCCACTACCACTTTCATTATTATTCCCGTTTTCATTAGTCGTACTAGTTGAGATACCTGCTGCACCTCCTACATCCCCACCATCAGCACTAGTAACGTTATTCGTTCCATTTGCATTCTGTTGCCCCGAGAGATTATTATTGCTATTGTTTGCAGTAGTGGTACCTGCCGCCTCTGTATTGGTGGTACCTTCACCACCACTACTAGAAGTAGCATTTGCAGTAGTACTACTACTGTCATTACCGTTACTGTTATTGTTATTGCTGCTACTGATGTTATTGCTAATTTCTGATTCCTCCTTTTTTGCATCATAAGTCTTGTCAATCTGACCATCATCCGTAATTTTCCTTCCGTTCAAAACATCCATTGCGTTTTTTGCACTCTCTGCATCAGCATAATTAACAAAACAAAATTTCCTGTTCTTATTATCCGTCTTAACAATCATTGATGTTATTTCACCAAATGGACTAAACAATTGCTTTAAATGATTTTCTGTTACTGTATCTGGAAAATTCTTAACATACAAATTTGTAAATTTCGTATCATTTGTAGCCCGTTCTGATTTTTTAATAAATGGACCTACATATACATTTTTCGATCCTAATTGTATTCCATTCACTTTTTCAATAGCTTCCTTTGCACTTTCTTCATCTTCATAATGAACAAAACCATAACTCTTACTCTTTCCGAATTCATCTGTTGCTACTTTACATGATAATATATTTCCAAACATACTAAATGTATCAAATAAGGTTTTATTATCAATTGATTTATCTAAATTCTTTACAAAAATATTACCTGCACCACTTTTTCTTAAAGATGGATCTCTATGACTCCACATAAGTCTTGCTGGTTGTCCTTTTATGTTTGTATAATTTAATGTATCTAATGCTCTTTCTGCATCTGCTAAGTTATGATAATTCACATAAGCATAACCTAAGGATTTCCTAGTTACACTATCTCTACAAACCCTTATTGATGATACATGACCAACTGTGTTAAATATTTCATACAATACAGCTTCAGTTACATCTTCATTTAAATCGCCTACATAAAGGGACGCTGTGGAAAAACTTGGGTGCATTATATTCGTACCGGTAGCAATCATTTTAAACCTCAAAGAATTTTATTTTTATTCTCTTGCACACGTGAAACAGCTGTAGTTCCTTAGACCTCTTCACACAGCTATATGACGATATGTTATATGTATGGATGTATAGATGTGCGTACGGAGGTGTGTACAGATGTATGTATGTATGTATGTATGTACGTGCGTGTGTGCGTCTATATATATATAAGAATATACATGTGCCGCTCTATAATTTTACGTATAACGTGCAAACTTACAAACTTACAAATTTACAAATTTACAAATTCACACGCACGTATTTTTACTCCTCTATACGTAAACGTAAAAGCTTCCGCTCAAAGGACACTTAAAAATAGAGGTAGAAAAAAAGAAAAAGAAAAAAAGAGAATAATAAAAAAATAAAAAATAAAATAAATTCCTACAACGTGAATATATATGTAAGTATGCATGTACGTAAGTATGCATGTACGTATACG